>NC_089140.1:52080638-53288138 GCF_009819655.1 Sylvia atricapilla | reverse complement strand
AGAAGATGTATTTAATCAGCTCCTCACATCAGATTAAAATACACCAAGACATGCAGTCCCCATTTAATTACAACCTCCAATACTTTTATTTCCAATACCTTCAAGCATCAGGGTAGCCTATTCTCCCATAGGAAAAGTATCTTCTTTTAAGTTTGTCCTCCTTCAACCTGGCCACAAATATTAGAACAGAAGAGTATAAAAAAATCTTACAATCCTACAAGGTCTTTGCCCTTTTTTTTTCTGGCCTACCAGATGTGGCCAGTCTACGCTTAGCTTTCACGCTGCTCTATACCACTTGTAGACAGGGATTACCTGAAGTATTTGTCTTGCTGAAAAAAAAAAATTGTCAGAAGAACATGTACACTGAAGTTATAATTTCCAGCATCTAAGCTATGTGATGTTGTTTCCTCCTTGACCGGAAAACAAGAAGGGAAGAGGGGCCCTGCATGCCCTTTGATTTCAGGGGAAGAGGATGGCATCTCCTGATCACTTTGTAGAATCAGGTCTCATATAACCAATTCAGGGCTCAATTTACAAGTCACTAAAATAGTTCAGGCAATGTTTCCTGATACCTAACAACCTCTTTTGAACCCTGACCTCTCAACAGGACCCTGAGCACACAAGTCCAACGAGGGGGCCAGGAATGGGTATTATGATTAACACCTATTTTATGGCGAGGCTTGAAAGCAAGCAGCAGGACAAGCAACCAACTGAATGTTTAAACAGGAAACATGATTCTTATGGAGTTGCAGACTGTGGCACACCTCCTTCATTCAACCCTAAAAGTACCAGGTAGAAGGAGGGGAAAAAAGACCTGGATGGAGCTGGCTCTTCTTCTGAAAGAATTAAAGTAGACGTATGAACTTCCTCTCATTTATTAATCTATCTAGCTTGGTTTTAAGTTACATCATCATTAAGATAGTAATTTCTCCTTTCTATCACTTTAAAGTATGCTCTCAATAACTATCTGATTCTGATAAAAGTAGTCAAGTCCACAACCTACATACGTTTATAATTAGCTTTTTTTAAGGCAGAGTAATAGGTTAATAAGAAATATCAGATTACATTGGAACAAGCTCATGGGTCAAAAACTAGACAAAACATATCAAACTGAAAATAAGTGCTTGGCTGTCAGACACTGAAGGAGTTCCTATACAATAACTGCATTGTTTTAATGCAACATTAAAAACATCAGTTTTGATCCAAAATGTCCGAAAGAGGAAAGTATTCAAGTCACCAACAAAAATAACAAGCCAAACAGTAAATAAATCAGGTTTGAATACAGCATCACAATTTCCTAATGTACTCCAAGCAATGCTGTGAAGAGCAGTCTTGCCTTGTACAAATATCAGTTCAGTCCTTACAGAAATTCCCTCTACTTTTCTGAAACTAAGGCAAAAAAAAAAAATTATTATATCTATGGTACAGATTAAATGAAAAAAACAAATGACATTAAGCTGAGGGCTGTTTTAAAGTAGTATGGGCTTTTCTAAACAATACCTCTAAGGAAGCATCCTAACAATAAATCCAATTCACCTACAAAACAGACCACAGTGTCAAAGCAGTCAGCCTGGTAACGAATTAAAGCCACCACCTAATTGTAAGCACGCAAATACCCACATTATAAGGGCAAACAGAACTAGTCCCACAGCTAAAGCAAGGCATTTGCTTAAGTTTACCAGACTGGAGCTCATGACTTTACTGCAGTGCTCGGGAAGGCTGGCAACTCCTGGTGCTGGGACAGCAGGAGGGCACTGCACCAGTGCAGGCAGCACAGCTGCATAGGCAGGACATGGCAGCAAGCAGTTTTCTGCTCCACTACTGCAGCACTCAGCCTGACACACAGACTTGGCATGCTGCTGGTCTCAGACAGCTCATCTGTCAGGCTGCAAGGCACAAGGGCTGAGAAGCAGCATGGAGGAGCAGTCGAGAACAAGCCTTCACAGAGGCATTCATTACAGTGCAGTAAGACAAATCACTGGGCAGACTCCTGCAACATTTCCAGCATTCACCTGATGATTTCTTTTTAACTCTAGAATTACTTGAAATTACAGGAGGTACTGTATTATCCACCAGAGGTCTAGCAAGGCAGGTTTTGTGACCTGCACCGCCAGACAAAGGCTTTGCAACGGGAGCACAGAACTGATGTTAATGAGTTTATCAATGGGTACCACCCGTAAGAAAGCAATTCTTTGCACAACTTGCTAGAAACCTGTGTGTGCATGCAGTAACCTTCAGAACAACCTAAATCCATGCTCTGACATGGTAAGGAACAGGGTGCTTTGTTTCCAGAGAAGTGGCACAAACGTGCATATGAGAAGACAAGACCCAACGACACAGCCCCGTGTCAGCCAGGTGGTCCAGGGCACTGGCCTCTACTCCAGGGTAACATGAGTGGCACAGCCATGACATAAACGTCATTTATTTTTTGTTGCTATTACCTTGTTAAAGCAGATCAGCCTGAGGTTACCAAATCCCACCATACACAAAACTAAGCTTACTTTATGCACTAGCACAAACTTATTTATTCATACAGCCTTTTACGACTTAACATCTCCATTAGCAGTTTTCTGTAGCAGTTTTTGTCCCACTGGATATTAGCCTAGCAGTAAATATAGCAGTCAAACAAAGGATGAAAAGGAACAACTTGCAAAGGCATGCACCCTAGTAAACTGTATGCAGTTTGTTTCAGACGCACAAAACTAAACACAAAAGAAAAGGAAAAAAAAAAAAGCTTGCAAAAAAATGAATTCAAAACAGAAAGGGTGGTTCCACAGAGAATTCAAGTGAGCAAAAGGTTTTTCTTACTGCATTTCCTTATTACATTGTAGTTATTACTACAGTAACTATTATAATAGTATTTGTAGCAGCAGTAGTATACAGTAAGTAGTATATATGTAGTTATTACTACTACTACTATTATGATTCCTTTTTTTTAGTTTTTTGATCACATGTATTTTAAAAGAAGTTTTAATTTGCTCCAGTACATGTTTTGTCCTTGAGCAAATTTTAATGGCTTAGTTATAAATCCTGAAATTTAGGAGTTTATAATGCAAATAAATGCTGGCAGGTCTGTATCTAACACATTACAAGCATCTCTGCAATACCGAGTTTGTACTCAGAAGAATGCAGCAGAAAACTTTATGGCATTAAGTAAGGAGAGGAACTCAGCAGAAGTGGCTAACATGTTAACTGTTGCCCATGCCTGCTCAGTGCTTGAGACTACAGTGCAGCTGGTTCCTTCGAAACGGCACCCTTAGTCTGAGCCTCAGAACTTCTACTGCATTGTTCAGGTTAACATGTGAGTTCCCCTGGCAGGTCACATTTCCCTCTTCCTTTACCTTGCATGTAGATTTTCACCAGACTCTTTGACACGCAATCTGCACAACATAAGACTTAAAAGTTTTCCACGCTCAATATCCGTATTTACATAGATCCTGCTCTTGGGTGTGTCACTTACTTCTGGGAGCTGTTGAAATAATGGCATTTTCTTTGTTTCTTCATGACTGTATGCTTTGCATAAAAGCCATAACTAGCAGCTTTCCATCTGTTCATGATCCAACTTCTGACTCTTTAAGAAGACAGCAAAGGTACTGAGAAAATACTAGTCTGTACACCGTACCTCAGACAGGTATCAACAGAACTTTGCCCTGCAAACTGTTAATTCATGAGTTGTCCAGAAGAACAGAAGCACTGATATTAGACATAATTATAAGGTGACCTTGGTATGATAGGCAGACAGCTCTGCAAGGACATCGGTCTTCTGAGAAGAATAGGACGGATCATTCTGTCCTTTTGTTATTTTTAAGGGTACCTTACCTTGTTTCACAGAGCATTCAAATGCAAATCACAACATTTAACATTACCATAGCCCTTTGCAGAAAAAAGAGGCACTGAATCGACAAAAGCTGCATGTTTTGTAAGGAGTGGTGTCTTATACTAACTGATGATGTTCCTGTACTAAGACTCATTCCAGCATTAAAGAACAAAAGATGCAAATGTGATGCAAGCTCTAGCTTTCACGTTAATTGTCCCTGTAACCAAACTTTATTATCATGACAATCACATCTTCAAGAAGCAAAACTTTTAAAACATTGCAAGAGTAAGACTCACATTTCAATTCCTGAAGTTTTAGTACTAGTAGTAATTGTTTTGATACATGCTGCACGAAGTCTCTAGTCTAAGAGGAAATTCTTCATATCAAAAAAGGAATCGAATTTTTCATCCCTTTGAAGCCCAGCTCCGTATCTCTGGAAAGCAGCTGTGTCTCTGTTATGCATGAAGGTAGATTAGAAACCCAAACCTTGGAGATCCTGGTGACTTCCTTAAATACAAAGACTAACAAGGCTAATACAAAGACTAACCCACCCACAAAAAACAAAGTTAACTGTCATTGTCCTAAGAAAAGGAAGCCTTGGGCCCCAGGATATGTACTACATTAGCATCTCCTTCCATTAGTAGGAGATAATTCCAGTGACACAACTTCATAGCAATTCATTAGGCTTTAAGTCTTTCCAGCTCTTGGGAGTTTGATGACCCTGCCATGCAGTAATACTCCCCATAGGTGAAGCATGTAGTTAAGAACTAATACTACCATTAAAGGAAGAAAATTACTTGACCACACTGTAGATCAGTGTCAGAAATAGGCAAAAAAAATCTTGAAGGCTTTGATTTTAGCCTTCTAAATCTAAATGTTTACCAATAACATCCAATCCAGCCCCAACAGTCAGAGATGAATGTTTGAGTACAAACCCCTGACACATCAAAGAATATGCATATGTGTTTAAGCGTGCGTCCGTTTGAAAAGTTGGGTGAATGTGGAAAATCCTATTATCGATTAAAAAAAATTACAATAGGGTCCTCTTTAGCTAATGTGAACCACTGTAATTCTATTGACAGCAAAGGACCTGTGCTGACTTACACCAGCTGAGGATCTAATTTCATATGCCTTAGAAAACTGATGCAACCTTTTCCATATCAGCTCAAGAGTTTTTACACTCTCATGGGGATCAATTCCATCTAGCAGGCCAGCAGGTGTTGAGTTTGTTCTGAATCTAAAGTCCAGTCACACAGAAGGATACTGGGACATGTGCCATCTAATTTTTACTGACCAATGGAGATTCCTCTCCAGTATGGCTGTAGGATTTATGTATTTTCTCCTGTAGCCTAGTGGGACATTCCCTGTTTCTTTGAGAAAGCACAAATCTTTATTCAAAATATCAAAATGAGAACCTGACCTGGACCACAAGCCCAGATAAGTGAATATGATGAAAGCAGAAAGTGTGAACAGAAAATGTTTTGTCAGAAAATACACCAGGACCACAAAATATACAGAAAGGCATTTTCTGGTTTTAGACATTATTAGACTGATTTGTACAAAAGCAGCAGTTAATCTGCAACTATCCAAAATCCATAGGTCCAAACTCTGCCCACACCATTTCAATCAATTTTCTTTCCTAATGCAACAGGAGCTTTGTTTTAGTAGGAACCAATATGCTCAGCCCTCTTATACCAATGAAAAGATCTACGGCTGGGATTAGCTCAGACTCTTCTGAGAGGCAGGGCATATGTAAAATTGTCAACTGAGATATAATCTCCAGGGAGAATTAAGAAAACTACTCCAGTTTTGAAAATCTACTAGCTGTACATTCACAACTTTGATAGGAATCCACTAGAGGATACACACTTAGCTCAATGTTTTGTTCCAGGCATTAAGGAACTTTGGGGAGGTGTGACAGCCCTTTGTAAGAAGGAAGTTTATTTGTAAAAGAAAAGGAAAAAAACACAAACAAAAAAAAACACCTTTGCCATTAATTTTGACAGACCTACTTCTGTCTCTATAGTAATAACTAATTACCTAACTAGTGTAAGAGACTTCAATTACCAAATGCAAAGCACTTACAGGCCCTGCCAGGCTAATCACGACAATTTCCAAAATTCCAAACCAGGAACTTCCTATAATAAATAACTTAGCACATTTACATCTCAAATTAGAACATCTGGAAGAAAGAGACTGTGCCTGATGCCAAAACAGGCCTCATTGTATCCTACCACTTTCCACCACCACCACCCCTCCTCCATTAGTTTTCTTTAGCCTTTCTGTAGAACAAACACTGATCCAGGTGCAAATGCTCAATTCACAAGGAATGCAGTGAACATAAAATTACCGTCGGTTTGGCTGCTAGTAAATCCCTGCTGTTACTCACCATTGGAAGTTGTGCTGGAGGCAACAGCTTTCTCACTGACATCTGTTCGACTGGAGCATTTCACGATGGAATTCTCCACTTTTTTCTTCTCAGTTGTGGTAGAGCTATGGGACTGCGCCTCCATGATGACTTCTCATTACTTCAGCTCTCCTTGCACTAATACCTGAATGAAACAAGAGAGTCATAAACTCTAAAGACTGTTTGAAAGCTTAGCCCAAATCTTCTCATTCCTCTCACCTGAAGAAGACCCTAGAGCACAACCGAATTAGCAGTTCACAGTTCTATATAAGCTCATCAGATCATGTCTGCATGCATGAATTCCTGAGGAATTTAAAGAAATACTAACACCAAAACTAGGCATGCTTGCCTTTAAAGAGAATCAGCATCACAAACCACTATGCTGTTTGATGCGTAGGTCCATTTTTTCCAATTTTGTGGGGTTTTAATGGATCCAAGGGAAAATCCTTCTCTTGAGCACAGAGCACTTTGGAACAAGGAAAAGAAAAAAAAAAAAAAAAAAAACAAAAAACCCAGAAAAACAAACAAACAAAAAAAATCTAAAAAAAAAAAAAAAAAAAAAAAAAAAAAAAAAACACCCACACAAGACAAGACCTTCACGTTGACTTTAGAAGCCAAATATTTAAATTTCAACATTGATGGTGTTGGAACACACCGCAGTCGGAATTATCCTATCTCTACACCTTGTTACTCATGTAAACATCTCTCACTTTGTTCAGAAATCTAACTCAAACAAAATTCTATTGGTGAAACACCCCAAAAACCACAGGGAAAGACAAGTATTAATGCTGGTGGCAGATAATGAGATCACTTTCTTCTGCATGAAAACACTGGAAATAGAAAGCTCTGTAGAGGTGTGTATATCGTTATTTTGTTTTTCCTGGATGTTCTCAGTGTCGTCTCCAGTGATACACTCATTTTATACCCCACTAATAACTTCTCCCGATTCTCAGATATTTTACATTCCTGATGGAAACACAAGAAGCCCAAAAACTTCCAAAAGGATATCGCTGCTTGTGCAGTAGTGCAGGCACACGAGGCCACAAGACTGCAGGGATCTTAGCATGTGAAGGACACAGACGTTACGTGCTAATTTGGTGCACATCTGTGTCCAAGTAAGCTTTACACAAATCATCAATATTCAGCACACATCATACTTAAAACCAAATAACTTCATACTTTTGTAGTACGAACATGAATCTATGCAACAACTACAAAAAATAATAATTAGTTTTCTGCTCTGAGCAACACTGCTTGGTAGTCAAATGGGTCTAAAATGGAAGAGTCACACTCTTCTAGGACACCATTTAAATAAAATTTTTAAAGGCTTCAAAATGCCACTAGTATAATGAAGTGTAATTATATTAGCAACCTATTTCCCAAATTCTGACAGTCAAAAAAAAAGAAGAAACACCAAAAAAAAAAAAAAGGCTACAAAGCCATTTCAACACAAACACAGCTGTCTAGTAAACTTTCCCCTTCCCACCTTCCTAGCAGAGTTGTTTTTAATAGTACGTTGAAACACTCCAAAGCCTCACTGTTATACATTAGGGATCAAAGCAGAGCCCAATCACTAAGTGAATCATTATTTAGCTAGGCAGCACAGCCAAGGAACTGGGCTAGATATCAGAGACTCTCTGCCACTGACCTACTGTATAAGCTCTGGCAAGGTATTTTTCTTCTCTTGAGTTTCTTGCTTGATGAAAACAGGAATAACAAAGCTCTGACTGCCACAGAAGAGGACTTCCAAGGCTACTCTTAAGATCTATCTGTGAAAGTGCTATAAATATTATTGTGATCTGTATTATTCCCCTACCAGAATGCTAAGGGTAATGTCAGGTGTCTTGAAACAGAGAGTAAAAGCAATCTAACAATACTCAACTTGCAACAGCCCTGATTTTTACACAGCAATGCAAAAGTCTCCTTGAGAAGAGATCTCACACACATGAGCTTCCCAAATAGCAGCTTTCCAAATTTCTCATATGCCTTCTCCCTCCTTCCCTTCACACACCTCATGCAAGGGCATCCACAGTTTAGTCAGTTAGCTCAAATATCTTGCTTTTCAGTCTCTTGCATTAGTAGAGAGAGGGGGGAGGCTGGCACTGCTGCCAAGGTGTTCACCCCACACTGAGAGGAACGTGTTTGTTTTCTCTGTACAGCCCTGGCCACATAAACACCAAAACCTGCCTCTCCCCAGCCTCCAAACACTGCATGAGTGAGTCCTTCAATGTACCCTCCTATCCCTCCAACTAACCACCTTTGAGTTATTTAACATTCTCTCAAATTAGTGATTTTCTATGCATCTCTAAAGGAGATAAAAAAGCTATACACATCTTCAATTGTGGTTATTTTTCTTCTGTTGCCTTCTGAAAGCCAAGACTGCTACTGAGGCAGCATCTTCATTTACATCGAAGAGTATAACTTTGAAAACTTGGAAGACAAAGCTGCAGAACTCATCTCCCTTTTTGTTTGGGCTTTGGTTAACAAGCGTATTGATTCTGACTTCAAGTCTTGAAAGGAAGCAATGATACACCCTATTCAACTAGAAAGGAAGAAGCCATATACCCTGCCTCCACAAGGCCACTGGAGTGGCATGAAACATTTAGGACAAGGTCTTGAAAATTATGACAGGTATCTGAAGTGGTTCTACAGCCTCCTGCTATACAGATGTCTGTGCAATCATGTGCAAGAAGCCTTCACTTATCTCCACCTCCTTCCCCTCTCCATCATGACAGGACCTCCATTACAAACTGATCCTACCACTTTTCAGAAAAGGAAGGTAATGCATGTACGTTATAGAGTTATGATGGCCTTAATCTCATAAAAAGCATCTTTGGGTCATCTGCAATTCAAAAGCAACATGTGGCTGGTCAGACTGACATCACCCATTCTCTTGGTTACTTTATTTCTTTCCCAAGCAGCCTGCCAAGGAGATCTTTCTAGTGCTTTGGAGTCATCTTCTTTACTGGAAGAAAGAATAGCAGACATAATTCCATATTCTTTATCACTCTCTATCACTTCTCTGTTTTATGCTACCTGGTGTGGACCACAGTACAGAACACAGGCCTAAAGCAGCACTTAAATTTTTGGACAGAGAACTGCAGAACTGGCCAAGACCTAATATAAACATCTGCTCTTGGTATCTGTTCTGGTTGATGTCTACTTAGTCTCCATTCTGAAGGGTGCTTTTATTCATGTCAGCATGAAAGAGGGAGCACCACTAAAGTAAACTTTCTAACTCAGCTCTGCACCCTGCACCACAAGCCAATTGCCCCAGCAATGCTGGCCTTTCCTCCTGTGCCTCCCTTCCGCTGCTCCCAACCCACACACACGTGGCACGGACACCTGCAAGAATTCCTGCAGATCCAGCACACCCCCAGTGGGGCATCAATGGTGGTATGTATAGCTGGGAAGGTATGGAAGGCCAGAAGAGATGGCAGGACTAACAATTAGAGGGATGTGGTTTGCTGTGGTTTGCTATGGTTTGCCAAGCATGCCTCTCAGGGAAGCAGTCATCAGGAGATCAATATGGTACCCAAAAATCTTTTTTTTTTCCCTTAAGACTAAGTTGAAAACACAAGCCAGACACAGGTCTTCTAGAATCAGTCTCCTTAAAGTTGGCTGATTTTTATTTTCTCTCAGAAATTGTATTGAAATATGGGACCTGCAGTTTCCTCCCTCAAAAAAAAAAAAAAAATTAAGTCCAAGGCTATGTAAAGATTTCTTTCCACTGGCTGTTAACCCCTATCGAAAAGCATTCAAAAAATCAGCCAGTCTGATACTGTCTCCACATTAAAATACAAAGTGGCTTACATTATGGTGTATGAGTCTCTCTCCAGCATGTTCAGTGACTTTCCAGTTCCTGCATCCAGGCCTCAGACAATCCGTATCTATACCCTGCAAGGAGTCCCACTTCCAAAAAACCTGAAAGCTAGTTTCATCGGCTATCCATGTGCATATGAATGGCAAGAAAATGCTGTAACAGTATATGGGCAAAAGCCTGAACTTCCACAGGTAAATAGAGGGATAAACATTCCTTCCTGAAAGCAAACATTCATGGCTTTTTCCCATTTAACCATGCTTGAACTTTTTGTAATAACCCTGAAACCCGAAAGCAATGCACAGTCAATTCCAGATCTCCATTTTAAACCTAATCCCTCTGAAAACAGTAACCTGCCTGCAGGTGTGTTTCTTCTTTTTAAAATATACACGTAAATCTTCCCTAGTTGCTTACTATATTGGAGGAATTTTAGGAACAAGCTACTGGAATGAGGAGTTAAATGAGGAAAACTGTCTCTTTTTTAAAAGAGCGTCAACAAATCACAGTATGTTGGAAACTTATTTCGAACAAAAAAATTCTTTCAAGTAACTTAGCACTATGTAATTTCCAGTCCTTACATATGTTGGTTATAAAACTGTGCCTTCTAGTAGTAAAAATGATCATATTAATAATACTGTATATATTAAAATACATATTAATATACCACATCTTTTTGTTCATTTACTCACAGCCCAAACTAATCAAAAAGCAGTGGAGGAGCCCTGTGCTTGGAAAAACAAGAATCTTGATCTTTTCTGAACATACATTTCAATTTTCCAAGGAATCTTCACTCTGTATCACTTCTCCTCTCTAAACTACTTTTTAAATCATTTTATTTATATTGCATACATTAGTTTTAAAGACCAGAGCATGCAAATACTTATTGCTAGGAATAGACCTATTGACTACAAGACTGCTTGCTTTGGTCAAACTCCTGAAATGTAAGTGTTTAAAATTCTCAATCTGCATTTTAAGACTGGTTTATGTTTCTTGTGAACTTAAAATTTTTTGCCTTTCTTTGGTTTATTTTTATTTTTGAGGGGTACCTTTTAGCACATTGAATTTAAAAATAATAAAGAAACAAGTAAAATCTTGCCCTGTTTTACTTGATGCTGCTGTAGTTGTATGCAATTCATTAACAAGTGGTTTACATCCACTGAGAAGAGCTGTCTGAAATAGCAGTGTCACAGCATTCATCATCATTACATCAGCAGTAGGGAAGTTCATACTGATTGCTATCAGCAACGAGAGTGCCCCAATCAGCGTGTAAGCAAACATAGCATGTTTAATTTTTCAGAAATGACTCTGGGTAGTTAGGGTGTTTATAGGTACTACTTTGATCCACACTACTGGAAGCAATCTTTGGGAATACAATACATCTTGAACAGCACAACTGTACGAAAGTGAAAAACACAAGGGGAGGCATGAAGAACAATCAGGAAATTACAGTCTCTCTCAACCATAAAGGACCCTTTATCAATTTTATCAACATGGGTTACACTGTTCCTTGGGATTATTTAAGGATAAAAAAATGCATCCTGCTCAGCTACATTCAAATGCAAAATTCATATGAGACAATCTTAAGCTATTATACGGGAGCTATTTCACACTGATTTATACAGGCTTGAGTCAGGTACATTTCACTCCCAAAACCCATCCAGATTTCCGCATTGCTTTCTATCAAACCTTCTGGCAAAGCTGCACTGACAAAGTTACCCCTGACAGAACCTGATGAAAAATGTTCAAGCGCTCAGACATTTTAAGAAGTATCTCCCAAATGTAACATTAACCTCTTGGTATATCTCACCATTTTTGTAATAGCTATTGGAACTAACCTGTATGTTTTTAGAATAGTTTGGTCTTTTCCCAATTCTTCGTATGCCAAACCAGAATTCTGCAACCCTCATTAACTACTCCAGGGTAAACTTTATTTGGGTTCCTTCCCGTTAAGGTAACTACTCACAGACTAAGACCAATATAAACAGCACAAAGAGTCTTGAATCCACTTTATATAAAACCACAACAAACAATAGCTGGGGGTGGGAGTGTCGGGGGGGGGGGGTGGGAGGGGGGCAAGGTATCTTACATTTCACAATACCTAACTCCATTTCAATTACATGCATGATCTACAAACGCACTAGTTGCTATCCGCCTATGTCTAAGCCTGTCTGAAAAAAGGAAGGAAGGAAGGAGGGAAGGATGGAGGGAGGGAAGAGGGAGGGAAGGAGGGAGGGAAGGAGGCAAGGAGGGAAGGAAGGAAGGAAGAAGGAGGAAGGAAGGAAGGAAGGAAGGAAGGAAGGAAGGAAGGAAGGAAGGAAGGAAGGAAGGAAGGAAGGAAGGAAGGAAAGGAAGGAAGGAAGGAAAGGAAGGAAGGAAGGAAGGAATGGAAGGAAGGAAGGAAGCTTGACAGAATCAGATAGGTGGATTTGTAGCTTGAAATTGAAAAATACCCCAAATAAGAGACACAGCATGTATTAATACAATCTTTCCAAATTACTATCTGCTGTTTTTGCTTGTTACTTGCCTTTGATTTCTTTCTCCCCATAAAGAATGAAGAACAACTAGACCTAAAGCCAGGTTAATGAAGATCTGATCTGTTTCTGATAGGTTTAATAGCTTGTGGCAACAATAATGGAGGATCACAAACACAAAGGCAAACCAGTACTATTAGCATCCCATGATTAAGATCCTAAGTGAGAAAATATTCTATGGCGTACATTGAACTACTGATTGATCATAACAGTTGCTCGACTCCAGGGAAATTATGTATTTGCTTACATATTTCTGCTACAGATAAACTCAGCTACCTAAAAGTTCTGAAAGTATTTTAAACATACACATACAATCATATCAGTAAGTGGCACTTTCTACTGAGGAAGCACCTCAGTTGCTTTAAATACACATCAACACACGGTCTTACAAGCAGATTATAGCTACTTTTGGTTTGGATTTAAAAAACCTGATAAGTATAATCCAAATTAAATGTTTTTACCATTACTTCAACAGATTAAACACTGTATCTAAATCAAACGGATTTCTGCCAGGAAAGAGATGATTCATATTCATACTCAGTAAACAGAACTTAATGGATTTGGGTCAAACTGTCCATCTCTAACTAGTCTATCCCTCCCAGAATATGCAACACAATGGGAACATGCAACACAAAGCTGAGGGAGACAGAGCCCAGACTTAGTAGTTTTACAATTCAGATATGATATATCCTCTAGGATAAAATTTTGTAATCAATTCACTGTCTGAGACTCCTTACAATAAGGAAATGAACTTTAAAATTAAGAAAAGCAAACAAACAAACAACGCCACAATGAAAATAATACAAATCAGGTCATTAACTCTGCATGTAAGCATTTGTTATTTCAATCACATGGTCTTGGGTTTCCTTATTCCTCTTTTGCCTCTCATACAAACTATCTAAATACACTGGAAAGAATAATGTTTATTTCTTAAAAAACAGAAAGTGCTACATATCTTTCAAGTCTCCAAATACTTTACTGTATTTGGAGAGGGGATGTGTCTAAAACTAGTAATGCACCTACCCTGGAGAAATCACAACTCCTTCCAATTAAACTGCCTAATATTGCTCAGAAATTCAGAATAAGCTGTTACTGCTTGTTTTGCAATCCTACTTGTTCTTGTGCTTCAAATTCTGCAACAGGAAAAACTCTAAGAATTATGTCAAAGTAAGATTAGCCATAAAAGAATTAGCACAGGCGGGTAGGAAAAAAATCTCCTGTGGACTGTACTGTTTGTAGCAGAATGTTACAATTGAGGGGCAACACTTAAAACTTCCCTACCAAGCCTACACACTGTTTTGTGCCTGGCTTTCTTCGGGAATTCAGCAGCACTAAATCCAAAACAAACTTAAGGTACAGTGCAGTGACTTCCTTTGGCAACACATCTGTTTTATGAAACCTGGATTTTTGGTTCATTCATATGCTCAAAATCTGAAAGGCCAGGAATATTCTGAGAGAACAGCAAGTGGGACAACAACAAGACTTGCTGTGTGGAAAACATACTCCATGACTTCCTCTGCTGATACTGTTCCTAGGATATTTATGGTGACAATGCAGGCTGTTTTTTTCTTTGCCTTCTTTTGCCTTCTTAGCTTGGTAAAGCAAATTACAAACATCTGTAATGGGTGTGCTTTGCACCACTTACTTATTCAAGTAAGTAGTCACTACAACTTAGACAGAAAAATGCAGAAATACTCTAATTTCAAGCACTGGAACTCAACATTCCAGTGAAATGACCAATTTCTTCACACTTTATCTCATCAATCCAAACAGATGAAAGATTCCTTAGAAACAAAACTAGATCTATATATCAATGTCAATCTGTACAGGAACTGAGCTCACGGAAGAACGTATTTAATGTACATCTATTGCAAAGATGTGCCTTCTGTTCCCAACTTATGATATGCAAATGAAAGAAGCAAAGACTGTATTCCTCATTTTACAATTAGCATTTTAAAACAAGATCAAAGGAATCAAGTAGAATGTTTTTGAAAGTGCTATGTTTTGATCACAGTCCCATTCCTGGAAGCATGTTTATCTCCTCAGCATACTCTCAGGTTAAGAGATGCCTTCATCCAGAATTTCACGTTCTAACCCAACACAGATGTTTTAACACATAAAACAGCTAGGAAATATCCACATACCCAGGAAGATCTTCAAGTGTGAAAGGTACTTTATAAAACTTTATCTTCAGCTTCTACAGTTGACTTTAGGTTTTTCACCAGTCTCATAATAGCAGGAAGACTGGATCATGATTCCTTCGTGTTTTTTAACTTGACAAAACACAATGGCACAAATCTGAACTGCCGCATTAAAAATGCACAATCCGCTTCACATCCACTATCCTTGTTAAAATAGTGTAATCACAGAATTACACAGCTGAATTATTTTCCTAGAAAAAACAACGATAGTGAATTGAAGAGACAAGCAAAACCCCACCAAACTACATCCTGATATTTAAGAATCAGTAGTGCTAGGATTTCATTTTAATATACACGGTTCAGAACAGCGTACTGAACTAACTTGATCTGTGCTTCTGACTCTTTCGGTTTCAGGTATTCATACATCTTATCTAATGAAGGCTTCATTCTCTGGGCAGCTGGATGATGTATTCTTTACAGGCAGTTGATTTTCTTGACATTAACAGATTTGTATGCAAAGAAAACAGAGTCTCATACAAAGTAGCAAACCCTTCTGGGGAAGGTTCAGCTCTGAATCACCAAAAGGTCTGTTGGGTACTCTATCTTGAACTAAATATCAGATACCAAAAAAATACAGCAACATTTTGAGCATCAATAAAAATAAAGAAAGTATAAATTTTTAAAAGGCCTAATCGTCCTGATAATCCGTGCAAAAATAACTTGACATTTGAGTGACAACTTCAGCTAAGAAAATTATTCAATCGGATCTCTTTGTAGCGGATTCTGATATTATCAGTTCTGACACTCAGCAACTATTTAGAGACAAACACAATTACTTTGTCCCTCGTTGTAATCTAAATAACCTTGCAGGAGTTTTTAACATCAGTGTATTGTCTCATTTCTTATTTTGTTCTTAAAGAGAGAGAAACCAACTCCTCGGGTCAGCAGGCCAATTTAATACATTTTCAAGGTAAGGCAGGTACAATTTACATGTAGAGAGCATACCACAACAAAACCACAGTATGATGCCAGCACAATCTTTAAGAAAGTTCTCCCCTAAATCTCTGCAGAAAGCAGCCTTAAAAGAAAGCAAGGATTAGAAGTGAGGCGGAAGGTAGGGAGGGGACTTACCTCAAAACCAGCCAAGCGGAAATCGGAGCAGTAATTCTACCAGTCGGCACAGCACACTTTTAGAGCTATAATGGTGCGAAGAAGTGCTGGGCAGCATTGCCTGAAGGCAGCACTGCTGACTAATGACCGGGCCATGCGGACAATGAATTTGGGGGTTGAAAACTAACAGAAACCGTGCAGTACCTTGACAAATGGGCTTTCAAAATTTCATTCATTGAATAACCTTTAAGCACAAAATTGGCTCAAGTTCTCTCGGGAATAATATGACACATGTTGTTGGACAATAAGCATTTTCCTTTTAATTAAACCTATTACACCAAATACATAAACATGATTACAGTGAATAAAATATAGGAGTTAACTATCTAGCACCTAGAAAATACCAGACTCTGAATGTGAGGGGCAATGCCATACCCTCAGAAGGGCCAACAAATCCCAGGGTTAACCACCTGATTGACTGAAATTTACTCTTGGCAGAACGTATTTTCCCTTCTTCGAGAGTAAAGGAGAACAAGAACTTCAAAGGTATATTTAATGAGCTGCTACAAACACAATTGGTTAAAAGAGGTTCAGATATTATGTACTAAAAGCTGCATTGTACTTAGAATTACAACTGAAAAAGTCTCGTTTAAAGAGCCCAGTCAAAGTCAAACCCCATAAAACAAATCAAGCCTCGTATAAACTTTGTCACCTTGTGTACTGAAAAACACATTAGAACAACAGAATCCTCTTTAAAGCAGCTCCCTTTTTTCAGTGCAACTCGACTTCTAATTTGAAAATAGCAATTTGGCTCTTTTTACAGACAGAATGAAATACATAAAGTGTCCCTAAATTAACAAGTACCACTTGCCATAGACAGCATTGCCCTCAGCAGCTCCTAAAAACTTCAGAAAGTGATCTTAAAACAAGAAGCTTAGTGAGCTCATAAAACTGTTGTTGGAGCCAGGAACACATAGCATATTTAATCTGCAAACTGTGAGAGTCTACAATGATTTCAGCAAGATCTGAGGCATGCCCTCACGGTTTGCTGGGATCTGGGATTAGGGAGTTGATAAGAACCCTCTACTGCCCATAGGACATGTTTTTCTTCTGCAGTTAAACACAAATGCATAGAGACGTTTGACTGCTGCTTGGCGTTACTGCTCAAGTTATATAAAAGCTTTGCAGCTCCTTTTGCTGTCAATATATCAAGTTTAAAAAAATCATCAAAGTGTGAAATTCATTTAAAGTCGGCCAGTCTACAGCTCTATTTCACAGACCTATCAATAAAAGTAAAGATGAAAAATGCACTGAAAGAACTTGAAAAGTTTGCAGCAGCACCCATGCCCTATTTTTGTTTATTCTGTCTCATTTTATTTGATTTTTAAGTATAACAAATCAATTCTCTTATAAAATGACAGAGTCTAAAGGGAGGATGTCTATAAAACCTGTGGTTAAAACACAACTTGAAATCATTATTACAGCTGAACCTTTTTTTGAATTAAAAGCTTCCTCTGTAGCCATTTAGCATTTTAATTGCCTAACTGCAAGTTGGCAGAAAATATCTTGAATCTTCCAAAACAACCAGAATTACTACAGAATATGAGTGCCAGAAAAGCTAAAGCTTTCTTCAAAGTATTCTTTAGCTAGGGATTTACAACAATTGCATAAAGAAGAAAAGCCTGACTTTTAAGGTAATCTACTATAGTCTAAAGCATTAACATTCCATTACTAAGGTTTTCTTGAGGATTTCATGACTCGTTGATTCACTTTTCCTCAAGCCTGCTTTTTCTTTGTACATTTCTGTCTCCCTATAGTTGAACACATGCAACACTGATCATTAAAATGCCTCCTTCCATAACCCCAAATAAGCCTGCTGTAATAGCCCTCAAATTCCTTATTTATCAGGCAAAGATGACTAACCTTTCACTAACGCTCTGCAACATAAAATGTGCCATTCTTTCCTCTAATATGTAGAATAAAATTCAAATACACTACAGGAGTGCAGGTAATCTAATAGCTTTCCCCAAAACGAGGCAGGAAGTGTAACTGAAACTTTCATGGTCCTTATCAGTGCATACATTTATCTTGTTAAAAATTCAAGTAATCTGCAGGATGAACAAATTATGATGCCTCCAAACTTGAGTATTTTGGTTTTTCCAAAACTATTCAGAAAAAAAAAAACCCTCACATTTATAACCATTCGTACTTTTAATATCTTACCTACTAACTGGTTTTGTGTTTGAAAATGAACAATCTTTCACAACTGATGATTATGTATAACAGTAAAACTCTTTCTTGGCCACTGCACACCTTCACGAGCCAAAATTGTTACTCCACTTACGCAGGAAAATGCAGGTGATGGCTTTGTTTTGCAGTACTTCTACAGGAAAGCTTTGGAAAACAGTATGCCCTGCTGAAAACCATATCCTATTATCCGAATGCAAGAGTGCATTCATTTGGGCACCTTAAGCCATAGTTTTGCTTCCCCGCTGCTTAAAAGAATACACATACATTGAGAGAATTCTTTTCTTACTCATTCTTCCTACTCATTCAAAATCACATAATCCTGCTTTTAAAGAAATAATCCCCTGTCCTTAAATAGGCTCCTCTCATAGTTACTATTATTTATGCTTTAGAATTAGGCTATACACAAAACTGAAAGTATTTACATACTAGCTAGTTATACCCAAACCTTCATTATATAAACAAACTCTCAAGAGGCTGCCTTCAGTTTACACTGCTAAACTCATTCACCATTACTTTTAATATATATTTCCGTGACTGAAATACAGTGGTGTGAACACAGTAATTTTTCATTTTAAGGTTACTTTACTTTTAAAACACTACATTTGTCTTCCTTCAAAATAATCATGACATATATAATTAAGAAACTGTCAGATCATTATTAATTTTTAATAAAGGACCTAAATGAAATAATTATAGGAATCAATCAGTGAGGCACCTTTCCAAATTACAATGCAATTGCACAAATATTCAAACTACTTAAAGCCAGTTCTGGCACATTTCTATCCATAATCTCGTTGAACACCACACAAAAAATAATTTGGAACACAGAGAAACATAGTGAAATCTCACTATTCCACTGACTTTAACGATTTCAAAACAGATACCTACAGCACACAGAGACAGAGAGGGCAGCTGTGCCCTCCTAAAAATGTTTGTTGGTTTAATCAGCCACATATCTCAAGGCCTCTGGAAAATTTTGCTTCCAAGTTTTCTGTAGCACGCACACAAAAGAAACGAAGTCTGCACGCTGAAGCTTAAAAAATCATGTTTATTGAGCCTTGGAAACGAAGCGGGAAGTAGCAAGGGCGCGATGAAGAGGAACATTTTACAGCGGGCTGCTACTTAATGCTCCTTTAGTGAAGTACCCTCTAAAACGTGACACTGTGCATCAAACGGACAGCTATCCGTACCTCTTGACTAAAAGGCTCTTTGAGATCTGTACAGTCCATCATTTCAAACTGAAGTGGCAGCTGGAAAATGCGGAACAGCTGGCAAGGAGCTGGGAGAAAATGTTTTACATAAATATATCTACATACAAACTGGCAGAAGGCCACGGACACCGCACCCGCAAGACCGGATAAAAACTACGCACCAGAGGGTTAAAAACAAAAACTGAGGAGTGAGATGGGGAGCGGGGGGCGTGTGTTCCCTTTTACCTTCTCTCTTCACGTGGTGCGCGGGTTGGGGAGCGGGCGCTACCGGCCCCAAGCCGCCGGGCCCGTCCGAAGGCGCGGGAACGGTGCCAACATCCCACCGACTTCACGGGACAGTCGGAACCGCGGCGGACACGCATCGCTCCCACCCTCCAAAGCTGGGCGGTGCCGAGCCGAGGCGGCTCCGAAGGGCTCCCGTGGGGCAGCCGCCCTGCTCGGGCCGCCCGGCCCCGGCCGGGCCCGTCCCGCCGCGCCGCTCCCCCGCCCGAGCCCGTGCCGGCGCTGCTCTGCCCGGAGAGCCGCCGGCACCCCCGCGCCGCTCTCCCGACCGGGACACGATCGTCCCCTTCCTCGCAGGGAGCAGCCGGCAGGGAACGACGGCCCTCCACTCCGCCAGATGTGACAGCGGATTCTCTCCTGCTCCTCTCGCCTTTCCCCCTGCCGAAGTTTGTGCCGGCCTCCCGCCGCGCGGGCGTGAAAACGCCCGAGAGTCGCTCAGGCGGTAGGGGCGAGGGAGAAAGAAAGGGGTGGAAATAAAACAGCAGCTGTCGACCGCAAATCGGCAGCTCTGCCGCGGGACGTGCCCGGCCGAGCTCGGCCCGGAGCGAAGACTGCCCCCGCCTCGCCCCGCACTCCGCGCCCTCGGCTCCCGCGCTCCGTGACAGCCATTTTGGGGGTTAGACACCTCGGTCCCCCCCGCCCCCCGCCCCAAGTTAGGGAAGCGGGAAGGGGGCCGGGAGCGGGGCCGTAGCGGTGGGAGACGACAAGAAAGTGGCCCGGAGTAGAGCCGGGGGAACAAAGAACTTCTCGCCCAAGTGGGTACGTACCTGCCGCCGCTGCCGCCGAGCCCCCGCGCTGCCCATGGGGCGAGGGCCGGGGCCGCCGGCTCGTCCCCGCGCCGCTTCCCCGCCGCCGCGGCTAGCGGGGCCGGCCTCCGCCGCAGCCGGCGGGCATCCCGCGGGGCAGGGGGACGGCGCGGGACACAGGCGGGACGGGGGGCGGCAGAGGAGGGCCGGCGGGTGTTGTTGGTGGTTGTTTTATCCCTGCCCGCCTCCCGCGGGGAGCAGCCCGCGCCTCTGCCTCTCTGTGGGGGTGTGTGTGTGCGCGGGTCCGACATCAGTTTCAGTGATCTTGTAATCTGATCCCTTCTGACTCACTCGCACTGACTGACATTTCTGATTTGGTTCAACAAAAAGAGCGGGGGGGAGGAGAAAAGAAGAAAAAGAAGACAGGGAGCAAAAGAAAAAAAAAAAAAAAAGTATCCCCAAATCCACCGCGTGGTACTGAACAGTTTTGGTAGGAAAGGGGGGACCCCTCCAACCCGTCCCGTGCCGCCCGTGCCCTCCTGTCCCGCCGCCGCCCCGCATTGTTTGGCTC
The DNA here is from genome assembly GCF_009819655.1 of Sylvia atricapilla. Classification (NCBI taxonomy): domain Eukaryota; kingdom Metazoa; phylum Chordata; class Aves; order Passeriformes; family Sylviidae; genus Sylvia; species Sylvia atricapilla. The sequence goes on along the minus strand of NC_089140.1, from coordinate 53,267,252 downwards.
GGCGCAGCCACCGAAGGAAGGGAACAAACACATCGCGCCGAGGTACTCACGTGTCGGAAAAGTTGTCCCCTCTCGCTTTTCTCCGTCTCGCGCGCTCCTCTCCGCCGCCTCCTTCAAGTTTTACAGATTTACAGGGCTGCTCGTCGTCGCCGCCCCCTCCTCCCAGCGCTGCCCTCTGGATCAGATCAGGGGAAAGGCTCTTTAGGGATAACTCCCGATTCAAACACCCTCCGCTAAACTTTCCGCCTTCCCTCCCCTCTCTCTGAGCCGCTCTCCTTCCCCCCTTCCCTCCCCGCGTTCGGGACGCGGCTGGCTGCTGCCCGGGGCGCGGGTGTCCCGGGCCCGGCGGGGAGCGGGGGCCGCTTGCCTGGGGGAGCGGCCGAGGGCTGCGCCCCGGGGTGCGGGTCGGGCCGCGGCCTGCCGGGCTGCGACGCGCGCTCTCGGCATGACACCCCCGCTCCCCCCTTCCTCCTCCTCCTCCTCCTCCCCCGCCATCCCCCCCGGCCCGGCCCGGCCCGCCCCGGCGGCGGCCCCAAGGGCGGTGACACCCCGCCCACAGCCAAGAGGCAGCGCGGGGCGACGGCGGGCCCCCCCAGAGCGGCCCCTCTGCCTTGGGTCGCGCTTCCTCCCTCTCCCTCCTCTCCCGCTCCATCCCTCAGCTCGGCTTGCATCTGCAGCCCCGTTTCCCGCGCGCCGATGCCTTGGACACACCCTTTCTCCCGCCCGCCAAAAATTCAGGGCTTTTGGGGGGGAAAACGTGCCCTCCGGGTGGGTTTTCTCCGTGTGCTGCGGCTTCTGGGCTCGCGTTTGCTCTGGCGCCGCAGGCTGAAGGACTTCGAGGAAAGTTTCACTTAAACCATGTGACGCCGAAAAATAGCTCTTTTGGGGGGAAAAAATATAAATACTTGGGCGAGGGGAACAGCGGCGGTGATGCCTGCGCCTCCTCCTCCTCCTCTCCCAGCCCACCTGCCAGCCTCCCCAGCACCCTGCCAGGCTCCTCTGGCCTTCACCCTACAAAACAGGGCTTTCCGCCGCCTCACTCTTGGCCCTCATCTCCGTTCTTCCCTCGGGCTCCTTGCGAGCAGGTTTCCCACAGCAGCATGCTGCGGTTCAGAAACAGCAGGAACTAGGATGCCATTTGTTCCCATATCTCCATCCTTCGGAAACGATGTGTCCTGACAAGATACCTTGCCCTTTTCTAGTTCTGCAGATTGCTACCCTGATATTAAAAGAGTCTGAGAAACTAAATGAACGTTACCACCCCCATTTTCCATCAAGTCACAAGGTGGGACTGGCTCTCAGGAAAAGTATGTATGTATTTAAGTTGTTGCCATCACAGTGTCAGATACTTCATGTGCACCTTTGTTCATAACCTGGCTCACAACACAGCCAAGTAAGATTGTTAGTGGTTTCATAAAATTTAGCAAGGAGCTTGGTCTGAGCTTGGACTGCATTTAGAACGTCCCCAAAAAAAATTAGTGGTTCTTGAAAGAAAAGGTATGTTTGCTGATGGAAATGAAAGACTGGCTTTTGATGCTGTGCGTTTCATAAAGCTTCTCTTAGTCTCACCATTGAATATGTTAATTTTATTACAAAACAAAGCTGCAGGTATTTGTGGTTTGAGGTGACTTAGTCCGTGAGGTTTTTTAGAAAGAGAAAGCAATCTTACCTGACTCAAAGGGCTTCTTTAACCCTATTCCCTCAGGCTAACTGGTTTGGAGTTGTTTTTCACCTGAAAATCTTTTTTGGGTGCAAGGAGCAGCTTTACAGAGATGCCTATAATACATGGATGTCCCTGGTACGGTCAGACTAAATTGCCGTGGGAGTCCCAGGGATGCCTTTTTTTTGTACAGGTTTTACAGCACCAGGTCAGCACACCCTGACTTTGAGGATAGACACGGTAGTCAGATGCTTTCACTCTTGAGTGAGAGGTGCACATCATCCATGCTGCCACGCACGCACATGCACTGTTGGAGGGGGGCTCCAGGGCCCTGGATGAGAGCCTATGCCCTGGTGCCATGCCTCTGTAGCCAGTGATTTCACAGTTCACCAAGAGACAAATCTGCCCCTGCTCAGAAGGAGCAGCCCCAGGTTGCCCAAGCGATACTGCTGACAGGCATAGCACTACACAGGGAAGAGGCGTGTGCAACACCAGAATACCAATATGAAGAGCTGCTATTCGTCTAACTTTTTTATCTTATATGACTTCTTTTTCCAGTCTCCTGTTCCCAGGAAAAATGTTAGCTGTTTCATGATATATGATAATAGTGGTGTTGTATTGTGAGTGTTTTGTTTCAGGTATATGTACTATATATAGCATCATATGTATGTGCTTTATGTAACGTTTACTGCCCCAATACATATATATGTGCTGGGGGAGTGGTGGTGTACAGAATGATTAGGCAAACCTCAGGTCCCTTTACAGGTCTGTTTAGGAGCAATATGATTACTTCAGCCATTGTACCCTTCTCTCATTTTCTGCCTATTGCACATTCCTTTCTGTTTTATGCAATCAATTTTCTTAAAACTTTTTTTTCCTCTTTATATAATGAAAACCCGTAAAAGTAACAGGGGAAATTAACCAACATCCAAAATGATACTTTGCAAAAGAACAAATTAATCTGGAAATCCTGTTTACCTAACCATTTATATATAATTCAGTATTGCTGGTATTAAGATACTACTTTTAGTAATAGCTTAAAAGACATTCAAACTGGGCATGATTTTAAGTTGAGACTGGGCCTTCTGATCAGTATTCATCTTAAACTTCTTAAAAAAGAAGTTATTTCCTCAGAGTTTGGATATGTTGTCACATCGTAAAGCAACTTTTCTCTCTTGTTTTTAGGTTTTAGTTTGTTTGTTTGTTTGTTTGCTTTTAATATTATTCACACCAACTCTGCTCAAGACACATATTTCTAATTTGATATAAATAACCCCCAAACACTTCTCTACACTCAACTCACATCACATTAAGGCAGATAAAAAAAAAATTAAACTAAAGAGGTGATAGAATGCTTTAAGATTTGCTTATGAAGAATAGCCTTCTGGTGCATTTCTGAGGAATGAAAGTCTTGAGAGAAGGGAAACACAGACACAATAACTGAAGTTTCTGTCTGTGCCTGTGTCTGTGTCTGCTCAGGCCAAGCAGAAAATCAAAACCAATGGATAGTGGTGACATTTGCCTTTTGAAACGTTTTGTAAGTGTTTCAACACCTTGACAATGAAGAGTGCAAAGAAGCTTAGAGCACCCAAGGCCCTTCAGCTAAACAAAATGAAAATAGGCAGCTCTGTTCAGGGAGGTGCCTTTCTTATCATCTTTCATGCCTGCTTCAGAGGACTCATACTTGAAAGATGCAATGGGAAGAAAAAACTACACATTAATAAAACGTCATGATTTTTCCATGTCTGGATTGCCCCTTCAAGAGAATCTCACCTCTGAGATTTGTCTGTGATGTTTCCTTGCAAGTAGGAATTGGCTCCTGCAGAAGACCTGTTGACCCATGCCAAAACTCGTTTCTCCAATTCAATATGCCACAACCACAGGGCATTTCTTGTGTTCCATAAGTTATATCATGCACAATACTTCTGCATTTCTTCAGCCTGTCTTGTATCCTCACTTCTTCTTGGCCTCTGACTTGAAAATTACAGGCCTCCAGGCTCTGTGCTTGTCTTCCCTTTTTGCTGCATCTGTTGTTATAGTAAAGGACAGTCAGAAGGAGCAGAGACTCTGCTCACATAAGCTGCATGCACAAGACCTGAGGTTTGGTGACACCAAGAGCCAGTCTTCTCACCACTCCCAGGTGCACCACCCTCCACTTTCTCTGCAATCCCACCAAATTCTCTACAGGATATATTCAAGGACCTTAACTTGCTATTTATCCAGGTGACATCCTAGATAGACATCCACTAGAAGACAAAGCTTTTAAGAGAGTCACCTCTCTTGCCAGTAGGCAAATACCTTACAAGAATAAATTCTATGAAACAGACAGGTCTGCTGTGCTTTCACAGGGGCAACCTCAGGTAAAGCACTGGAATATAGAGCAATGGCACAGATTTCTGGTCATTTATGCAATATCCCTCACAAGAGAACTTGACTGGTAGGTCTTGCCCACACCCTTGTTGCAAGGCTGCCTCATACAGCAGAGAGGTCACAAGAGGTACCTAGTGGAAGGAAAAGAGGAATATGAGATGGTACCCTGTCAAAGTCCTCAAAGTCTGCAGAAGTTGCAGCTGGGGGCACAAGAAAAGGTTCATGACCTTCCCACAAGAAAAGGTTCTTGTGGATGCAGTAATTGGTGCGTGGAAGTGACCACATTTGGAAAAAATAGAAAGGTCAGGACAAAAACCTTATCTGCAGATACTGTCAGAGAATTGGTTTAGGAAAGGCAATTATGTGAGGCCTGAGTAGGGGAAGAACTAACTGTTTGGAGTCTCTTGAAAGAGAGATTTGAAAGAAATTATACAGTGATGTAGCACTGCACACTGGTGTAAATTAATAACTTTGGATTCTTTCATTATTGGATTTTTGATTTTTATTATTTCCATTGGGAAAAAAAAAAAAAAAGGAAATTTATCAGCAAATATCCAGATGTGTCAAAGTAGCAACCCTCATTCAAGAGTCTTGAGTTTTCTAAGGATGTTTGCTCATTGCAGCCTTTCACAGACTTGATATATATAATTCCTTCTGACAGTCCATAGCAAGGAACCTCTATGTCCTTCTCCTTCTTCTGCTAACACCGGGGATATTGCTAGATTTCAATGGAAAAAGAACTGATCCCTAGTGATCAGATTTATCTTACTACTCTAGCAGGTCATCTCTTGTACACCATCCTATTTCTCTGAATGTCTAATCTAGTAATCTAGTTATTTATAACATATATTCATCATGAGGTTTTTTGAATGCTGTATAATGAAATTAAACAGATGCCGTAATTTTTTTTGCCCCACTATCTTGTAAACATGTAAAATTACCTATTTCTTTTTCAAATTCTGCTGTGATTACTGAAGGAAAATTAGGGCTAAGAGCTTGAGTTTTACACATAGACAAAAAGGACAATTTATGCAGAAATTGTGTACTTTTGGGCTGTCTGCATAGAAAGTCTGAGCTCTCCATCTCTTAAATACAAACCTTTTTCAAAATACTTTTACCCTCTTTGAGTTTAGATGTATGTTTGCATTAAAGCTCTTCATTACTATAAACATTCTTCAGAAGAGTATTTCTTTTTACAGGAAATTAGAGTGGTGTTTTTCTGCCTGAGATATTTCAATATATGACCATAAATACACCAAACAAACAAGCAGAATGAGTTTCCTTTGTTTGCTCTTAAAAGCACCCTCTACATATTCATTATCACGCAGGTAGTATATGGGGGAAAAGCAGAGTGTCTCTAATAGGCTACATCCAGTAAAGACAAAAAAATAATATTTCACAGAATTGGCATAAATAATCTGTTTATCTCCTTTTTGCCATGCTATAATAAGAAATGAAATTGCTAATGAAATTTTGTGTTCATTTTTAGGTTGTTATAATTAGCTAGATCATCACTAACATCCCCTTTAAATGATCTGGGATACTTTCAGCCTCTCTCTAGGGAGTTGTCTCAGCTTCTCTCCCAACTGAGACATTGAACTACATGTGAAAGGATTTAGCAGTATTTTGTAGGATATAGTCACAGGCCCTTTTCCAGGAGATGTAGTTTATATAGACTGACATGGTAGAATTTAAACCAATTCCTTGAATGAAATCACGTTTATCAGAAAAAAAGACACTTTTTTATAGCATGTTCAACCCTACATTAACATTGCGCATTACAGTTATGTCAGTCGGGATGGGGGGATAGGGAGAATATCACAGTTACATAAAGGATCCATCAAAATGTCTGATTTTGTCTGTTGTTGATGCAGTGAACTGGACAGACACTGGTGAATTCAGACACTCCCCTAGGAAATGACTAGGGGACTAATCACTGGACTAGAGTCACTAGACTCCCCTAGCCAACATTTTAAAGCATGCTCAAATACCAATGAAAGCTTGTAGCCTCAGACTTTCTCAGCCTCTTAAATAATTATTTCAGTAGCTGGTGGATGCTCATTGTTTAGTCCAAATGCACATACAATGGCTTTGTTTGGTTTTTTTAAATGGCAATAGAAAAAAATAGATCAATAGTTTCTATTTCATCCTGGCCTTGTATAGCTATAGAGATGCTGCTAAGTGGGCATTTGCAAATGTCTTTTTCATAGTATGCTAATGTGCTGCTACTACTACACTTCTAGCAGATCATCCCCAGTTAGAGTTGTCCTAGGTGAGGTGTGACAATAGTGTTTGTAAATCAAGTAGCATCCCGTGGGCATTAAGGGGACCCTGACGACTGCTAGTTAATCCTCTTGGCCACCTGAGTGCAGATTCCAGTCTAGTCAGGAATCCAGTCAATCTGCTGGCCTTAATCTGTCCTTGGTGGGCGTTTGTCCTTACAGGAAGATACAGTGCAACATATTTAATGATATCTAGACAGGAGACATCTGAGATTAGTGAATCTAAAGCATGAATTTCTCATCCATCAAGACCTCATGTGATCTATCTATCTATATTTATTTCTCTCAATCTCTGTTTCACATGTATTTGTCTATACCAGTAGCTGACTTAGTGTCATTCTGACTGGGAGATTGAACTGTGTACCCACCAAATGGATCAAATAAAAAACTGCATCAGACAATACGTTGAAGGGGCTGTCGGTGACTGTGCTCCCACCCTTAGTCCTGTCATTGTGCTCTGTTTCAAGCTACACTTTCAGTCAGATAGACACTAAACCTCTAGTAGCAGATGAAAAACGCCATGCCACTTCAGTATAAAACTATTCTATAGATAGAAAGTCAGGACGTCAAGAAGTACGAAGGAGCTTGTACAGTCAGAATTTATACCAGATGAGATCTCTTCTATTCCTCTGCAGTCAACATAAAAAAAGCACAAGCTCTCGCTGTTAATTTGAAAGGTAGAAAGGTGATCAGGTACTCACAGATGATAATGTTATTGTTGATGTGTGACCCAGCAACATGCACAGCTCTCTGGAAGTCTGGGTAGCACCTCAGTTAGAGACAAGAAGGAATCTGCTGCTTAAAGTCACACAGTCTTATTCAAAGGGAAGCAAGGCCCTGCTATTTCAGAAAAACAAAAAACAAAACAAAACAAAAACAAAACAAAACAAAAAAAAAAAAAAACAAAAAAAACAAAAAAAAAAAAAAAAAAAAAAAAAAAAAAACAAACACCACCATGCACTGATACGCCAGGATCCTTTTACCAGGCTTAATGACACACCCTCGTCTTGCTAAACATCTTAGCAAGACAAGCCAACCAAACATGGGATTGCAGTATAACAAACAATCACACAATATGCCCCCCTTTCTTAAAACTATCATCATATTTGTTTCTTTGGTGCTACATTTTAAATTTCGCAGTCACAAAAATCAAAAAGGTAAAATACAGTTAAGTTGTTCAGATTTGAGATCTTGGACTGAAAGACTAAGTAGGTAGATCTCAAAAGTACACCTTGCTAGTTATACCTGTTGGAAATTTCGTGAGGAGGGAGCCCCATGGATCAAACCAGCTATACTTGGCAGTGGTCTGGCTGTAATGCTCACCATTAGCGGTCCAGCGTGGAATACAATTCTAGGTGGTAACTAACAGTAACTGAACTTTCTGTGTCTTTCCAGGGTTCTTTAGCAAGCCAGGGCATCCAGGGATATGCAAGTCTTAAGTGAAAGCAGATATCACATTTTCATCAAACATGTCAAATATAAATCTTGCCTCTCAATTCAGTGTCAAGGCTCCCAAGTTTCATGGAAGTGGGTGCAATTTTTGCCATAGTCCTTTGGTGGGCAGGACTGATATAATTTCAAGAGTAAATTCTGAATTTTGCTGGAGTTACCCGCACACTGAAAATAAATAGTAATCCTTTGTATGTTTGTAGGATCTCATCCTAAAGAAATTATTTGGAAAAAAGGGCTAGAAGAGCATTTTCCTTAGGAAATTATGATATTATGATACTTTGTCAACATGCCTCAAATTTGCCAAGAGTTCACCAGGATATCTAAAATATCTGTGACAAATTGGAAGACCTATATGTTATTTTGCTCGAATCTAAAGAGTTTCTGTCCTGTAGTGCTCAGGCAAACAAAAAGTCTGTGAATTTTGCTTGAATAAACATTGCAGGCTGGTGCTAACTTGTTATTGGTGCTGGCACAGATCAGCAGTTGGCCAACTAAGAAAACAGCAGACAAGAAAAACAATGTGAGACATGTTATAATATATAGTCCTGAGTTTTGAACCAGTAAGACAAAGTCAAACACAAGTTTAGAAAAAAAAATCACCAGAGTTTTTAGGCAGGAAATATGTCTGTCACAGTCTGTACATTTACCCAGCACAGTAAGACCATGCTCCATCAAAGGCAGTAGAATATTTTACAATGAAGACCAACCATGGTTTTATGATTATTGTCATCAGTTCAAGTAACCACCACAAATAGCTATGGAGAAAAAGCAAGCTTGCAGAATATCTCAAAGTCAAAAATTAAGCTATTAAAAATGAGACAAAAATTTTACATGCATTTAGGGTGAAGCACAATCAAAAAAAAAAAAAAAAAATACAACCAAATACCATAAATGTGCATCTATCCTATGTTCATTGGAAGTTTTCAACTTTTCCCTTTCCAAAAACACAGTTATGGTAGATGGTTGAGTTCTTATCCTTTTGCTTGACCTACTATTTTACTATCTCAATTTTATTCTGCCCTTTCATTTGTTTACTTCATTGAACTATTAGACTTAGAAATCAGATTCTTCCTACCTTTCAAAATATTAGTTACTAGGAACAGAAATAGGACCAAACCACTTCCATTTTTATGTAGCTTTCTGAGTGCATTTGGTGAATCATGCATATGATACCACACAGTACATAATAAGAACAGAGACATTGAAGTGTTCAAAACCAATAAACTTGATTCTCATACATCATGAGACGTTAGTTAAAAAGATGAAAATTCAGCTGAAATTCTACTGAAAGTTCTCAGATCCTTCTGGTTACTCAGATAGTTAAAAGAATGCTATAAAAATTGAAACTGCACTACACTTAAAGTTTTGCTTTGCACCTCTGAAGGCAGGGAATACACAGTTTAAAGCACTATGATAGCTGATGCTCACAAGATTCTGGAATTTAAACAAAGAAAAATAAGCGCTCACAAAACCCACATGACATAGTGGGATACCTGAGTTAATTGGAAATCAGAGGATGCTGCACAAGGAAAAGTTTTTCAAGGCTGAAAGAAAAAGAAGGAAGGTACTTTTCATTTTCCTGAGTACGTAACCAAAGGAAACTCATAAGCAGAAGATGGTAATATGATCAAAAGATGACAGAGAGCTCTCTACTCATCCTTCACCATATACAACTTCGTGACTACTCATGCTATGACCCAGATATAGATTAAAATCAGCTAATGGATGGAAAACAGAACAGCAAAGTAACAAGATAAAAATTATGCTGGTGAGCAATAAGAGCTTTAGGGAGAACTTGTAGTTGTGATATGGTGTCCATCTAAATATATAAAGTATATAAAAGCATTTGGGCCTTGCATTCCACTATTCAAAGAGTCTAATCTTCACTCATACTTGTGAGCAGAGATCATGTCAACTGTACTTTATTGGCCTAGAAGTTCGTTGTCCAGTTTAAACTTCTCATCTCAATACCCTTGACAGTCCCCATGTTGTAATTCATCTCTTCTAAAACAGGTGACTAATACAGAATGAATCAGTCTTTGGAAATCCAGGACCAATTAATCTTGCCAACTGCAAGGAAATCATTGAAGGAGGTAAGCTTCTGGCTGTCCCAGCACTGTCTGGTGAGACAAATCCCACCTGGGCTCTGACCTGCCAGCTCCCTGAGCAGTGCTTCCTACCATCTGTGGTTCCTTCCTGAGAGCTAGTGACCTCACCTCTGACTTCTGCCTTTGCCTTCCTCACCTTTGCCTGACAGAAGTATCTCGTACAATACTTCTGCTATTAAATATCAAAAAAACCTCTGCTCATGAAGCTTCCTCAGCAAATCAAAAAAAAAAATTGAAAGCAAATTGAAAGCAAATCAAGCCTGTCCTTTGTCCTCTGTACTGGTTTCCCAAAAAATCCCAAAGAAGATGAGATTCCTCACTTTACTGTATCTAAAAAATATGCCTAATGCTTTGAGGTGATGACCACATAATAACATCATTCCTCAGACACAGTGGAGCCTACCAGAGAGAATCTTGTTTGTATAGGAAACTGGGCAGAGGCAACAGTGAGGCAAAATCTTTACTGTCTTCTGTTCCAACCACAAAGCTGTGAGCTTCTACCTGCCATTTCCATACAGGGAAGAGAAGCACAAACAATTAAAACCAAACAGAAAACCTCCAAATGTCAAGGCAGACCTTCAACATTTGTGTGCAGGAAGACAATGAACAGGGTTTACTCAGCTCTGCAGAGCTTGGAGAAGGTATGACTCATGAGCAGTATGGAGGACGAAACATTCTGAGGTGGAGTTGAGGAAAGCTTAATTTACAGTTATGCCCTGCAAATCCCATTTAGCAGGCCAAAGTGTGATTAAGTTGTTCTACCATACTGGGTTGTGTAAGAGGATGTGCTAAGTGCTAATATCACAAGCGCTCACATATATCCAGAAGGGGATATATGAGTAGTCTAATATCACAGACTGAATCAAACCATTTAAAGTTCCTTTATCCAGAGCCCAACCCACTTGAGGAGGTTACAGACAGCCAGCAATCTACCTGTGCTGTAGGATATTTGATGCAATTATATCACTCTATATCTGTTGAGAAAGAATAAAAACAATGTCCAGAGAACATGGACTTTATTTAAAAACTTGGATCACACGTAAATTCTTTTCATATTGATATTTTTTATATACCACACAAAGAGCAGCCTATCTTTATGGTCTAAATCAGGCAATTTGTATGGAGGGGGAGAAAATGTGTTGGTTTCAGAGTCACGGATGCATTATACATTTACACATACAGTTCCATTAGTATCAAACCTGGTGATTGATTTGCGTGCGCTGCTCCTTCAGCCTAGGTGCAGGTCAGTGGGCTGTACTCTGCAGTCCTTATCCAGTTGCCTCTTCATTGTTTTTTTACTACCTGAGTCTGGTAAACACCAGTGAGAAAGCTGCCTTCAGCAAGAACAGCTGAATAAAAATCTTAAAAAACTGGTCCAGTATTTGGTCTGCTATCTTTTGAAAAATCTGTTGAGACTTGTGGTAACAAAATGAGGCTGTAGCTTCTCAAGGCACTGAATAGCAAAGAAACCAAACTAAACAAAATAAGCCTGTGCTGCAGAGAAGAACAAGAACTCCTTGCCTCCTCCCAAGCATGGAAAAGGGGTTGAACTCTGCTATAGGGCCTGCTAGCAGTAAACATGATGCCCTCAGGCTGGAAGAAGCTCAGGGACTTACTGAGATGCCTTCCTCCCCAGGGCTCTGCTGGAGGCAGAGGAATGCTGCAGATGTTGTGAAGACACTTGACGGAGGGTAAGAGCCATCCTTGCAGGTAGATCAGCTTCAGAACAGCATGAAGCTTAAACAAATCCAAGCTAATGTCACCACAGTGTGCTCAGACAAGGCAGCCCAGCTGGAAATATCTCCAGCTATGCCTGAGATGGGGCCTTGGTGGGGATCAGTGAGGCAGTGGTGAGGTCTGCATGTGATAAAGGCATGAACTACAGCAACGAGGTCTGCTTTGGAGAAAAAGTAACAAGAGATAAATGTGAAGAAAAATCTCCTTCTCAATTAGTCTTGGATTCCAGTTATGCAGAAACTAACCAGAATTTGGAACATGAGTAATAAGCGGCAGGTACACACCCTCCCAAAGGAGCAAATATCATGCCCTACCATAGCTCCTGATGTTTTCCCCACATTATTAACAGCAACGTAGTCTAATCTTGATGACACAGCCATCAGCTGGCCCACCCCAATGCCCCAACCTTGTGTGTCAGGGGAGACAACCAACCCTTCCAACCAAATCAGTAAAGACAAAACCAGCACTGCACTTTATCTGGAAAATCATCGACACACAGCAACCCACATGTTTGTATTCTCACTACCTGCCCCTCTTGAGTTTAGGGTCAGAGATAAAGGACCTCAAGGTCCCAAGTTTCCCTTCCACTTATTCCCAGGTCAGTTGGGAAGCTGCTACTACTGAGACGCCATTTCATGTCCTGAGAAATCCCCTCCTTTCTATAGGGTATAAGGCCTTTTTTTTCTCCCTTCCCTTCCCTTCCCTTCCTTCCCTTCCCTTCCCTTCCCTTCCCTTCCTTCCCTTCCCTTCCCTTCCCTCCCTTCCCTTCCCTTCCTCCTTCCCTTCCCTTCCCTTCCCCTTCCCTTCCCTTCCCTTCCCTTCCCTTCCCTTCCCTTCCCTTCCCTTCCCTTCCCTTCCCTTCCTCCCTTCCCCCTTCCCCCTTCCCCCTTCCCCCTTCCCCCTTCCCCCTTCCCCCTTCCCCCTTCCCCCTTCCCTTTTCTTACATCAAGGTGCCTGAACATCTCTGGGCTTGTACAACAGAACCAGAGTGATTTTCATAGTCCTGAAAAAAAAATATATCAAACAGCATTGTTTTCCTCATAAGGATATAGAATTACGGGTTTCATACAAAATCTCAATCACTGTTACTTCTTTTTTCTTTAGTGTACAACTGAGACCAGAGTGCCACTCTGTTAGACACAATACTCATGAAGCCATTTACCCTATTTCATTGCCAATCTTACTTTGCCTTACTTTTCAAAAGCTGAAGATTTCACAGCATTTCTCATAACTGAAAAAAAAAAAAAAAAAAAAAAAAAAAAGTAATATTTCCACCAAGGCAACCCTGATGACAACCAAGGGGCTGCTAAGAAAAATAAAGTTAGTACTTATTTTTCTGAAACAGTGTTACCCTTCCCTGCCATACTGACCTGTGAGACAGTGATTGCTTTGAAAGCATCATTTCCCTCATGCAATATAAAGATGTGGTATAGACAAGTTTTCCAAACAATGTCAGGCTGGACATGGTCCACATTTCATCATATTTCAAATGGACTGCCTTTGAAATGCAGGTAGAGTAAATCACCAAATTGACACCCACCTTCCTACATAATTTGAAAAAGTTTTTCTTAGCACACAGAGATGATACATCTGTTACTGAAGATTCAAATGTGCAACTGTATACGGACTCACATTTGTGCACAGACAGTAACACAGTAGTTCTAGTCGAATCCTGGAAGGTTCCATATACATTTGTGGATAGGCTAGAGTCAGATCTGATGCGGCGGCAGGGTGGGGGTAGGGAAGTGCTTAAAAAGTTTTAGACAAAAAAAATCTTGATAATTTTTGTGCAATGTTAATATCTAAATACCTAAACTGGCTTTGGAAATGTCAGTCTTAATCTCTTAGTGAATAAGTTTCTAGATTTCCTTTCTCTTCTGACTGGAAAAGGTTAAAATTTCCTTTATAGTGCTCAAAACTTCTCTTTGTTATAATTGTTATTGCATACAGTCAATGAGAAGCTGAATCTCCTGGTATAAATAGGTTCCTCTCATTTAGCTTCAATGTGAGTGACATATTAAAGAACAACATATTTAATTATTTTAAGTGTTGACATTGGGAAGGGATCTTAAAAACAAGTATGCTTGTTTTTCATCATCCTAGAGCACATTCAGAGCAATCCTGCTGATCTCACTGAACTTATCTTGGTGTAAATCTGGCTCCGTTGAGGCAGACTTGAACAAAGCCAAATAGGTATTTTGACCAGTCATTGTCAAGTTAGTGTCGTTTATGAGCGAACTCAGAGGGCAAGACTTGCAACCAAATCCGAAGTCAATTCATCTGTTTACATTAGAGGTATGTTTGAATCAGAATCTCAAGTGCTTTATTAGCCAGCCAGTAGATCAGTAAACATCACAGAGAAACAAGTATCTTGTTTAGAAGTGTGCAAGTGTTTCTACAGAGGAAGTATGACCATTAGGATGTTTTCTAAACTGTAAACACATCATTACCCAGATGTTTAATTCCCCTCTTAGACAGCACAATAATAAATACAAATGAACACTTTAAAAATTCTGGTTAGCATTTTTTAGAGCAACTTATCAAACTATTATTTTTTTCAAGTCCAGGACATTCTATTTGCATTCCTGCTTCTTCACTACCACACACCTAATATTTTGGTCTAATGATTCTCAAAGCTGTGTGTCCGCTAATCCCACAGGAGTCAGGGAGCACCTTGGATTGTTGAAGTCACTTTTTCCACATCTTTAAAAGATGTCTTTTGAAATTAATTTTGCTTATCTGTGAATATTTTAATAGATAGAATGTAATTCTTAAAAAATATTCACACAGGAAACTGAGTAGGAATCTATTAAGTGTTTATTGGGAACCCACTTCCATTAAGCAACTGGTCTTTGTCAGTCCTGTTAGTGCTCGCCATAAACAAGTTCACTGTATATGTCCACACTGCCTGTCTCTTTCCTTCCTCCTGCAATATGCAGCATAACCGGGGCTTCTAATCCATTTGTTTTTCACCTGCTGCCTACTTACTGCCCTGGCAGGCTTTGCCCATCACTTACATTGGGAAAACTCTTAAAGCTTTGTGGGAAATTACAGCGCTGTTTGGGCCAGACAAGGAAATTCAGCTCCAAGTGCAGAGTTAAGTTAAGGAAGTTAAATGCCAGTTGAGACTGCAATACACAATGATGGAAAGTGTTAGGGGTGGAAGGAAGAGAGAAAACAGAGTGGAGAAGAGTCAGGTATCTCACTGGAAAACTCAGGAAATATTGAAGGAGAAAAAAAAAAAGAGAGAGGCTAGAAATACATCAGTGCACAACTGGCACTTTCTTAAGTTCATTACAGCAGCAGGAGCTGAATTCAAGATGAAGGAGCTGGTTAATACTGGAAAATAAAAGGATGATTTTCATATATTAAAAAAAAAAAAAACCAAGAAGAAAACAAAAGCAAACAAATGAAACAGGAAAGGAATACGTATTCTTTTGCTTTAACTCATTTCATTTGGCTTTGGGGTTTTTTTCATTAAGACCTGTCAGGGCTTTGCTCTACCAGGGGCACATCACTGTGCTACTCTTTCTTGGCTGCACTGATCCCATTTCCAGCTATAAACGGGCTTGGGGGCACTGCTAAACCAATGGGAAGTGCTTTCCTGGGGGTATGGTCAGGACTGCAGACAGTGATGACCCAGGCAATTAGGATGCATGGAAGCAGCATGTATTTTCTACAAGCAGGAACCACTTTTCTGAGCGTTCTGCCACAAAACAACAGTGCAGCATGAAGAGGCTGCTGTGGCATCCAGCTGCTACAAACACTTCATAAGAACCCATTTGTTTAGGCACATGAAACTTTATTTTCCCAACCTCTCAGGTTCCAGTTACAGCTTTTTGGGAGGAAAATATACTAATTTCTAAATTTATACAAATGCTACTATTGCAAATTTCAGTAACTTTCTCTTTTCATATTTTTCTTCCTTTGGCTGTTCAGTGTTCTTTTTCTTTCCCCCTGCCCCCTCCCCCACACCCCCCTCGCCCCTTGGATGTTTGGAGATTGTCCAACGAAATTAATTAAACTTGAAGGACATGATATTTGTTTCTTGTTTCAACCTCTTTCCCAGATTCCTTCTGCTGGGCGTTGCCTTTAATTAACAGCATTTTTGTTTGAAATCACATACCTAACGATCCTTATGTTCTCACTGTTTTGTTTGGTTTGGTTTTTCCTATTTTCTTCTTCTGTTTCTTTTCTTTTTTGTTTTGTTTTGTAGTTGTTAAAAATGTAAGTTTATTTATTTGCAAAAACTATACTGTTTATCCAAGTTAATAGTATCTTTAAGTGGAAAAATAAAAGCCAGGTCAATTTTGTTGCTTCTTTACTGTCTCAGCTTAATAGCTCTGTGGTTTCTATTTTTTTTCTTTCTTTTGTGTGTGTTTCTAATTCCAGCTGTGTAACACACATCAAACCAGACTGTGGTTACTTCTTAGTAAACTATGCTACTTAACGTTTCATTTAAAAAACAATTAGACTTTCTTTCCTTCCGAGAAAACCAAATGAAACTACAATAATATTCTTTCAGTTATATCCACAGATACAGGATAATTGATTTCCACTGTACATTAAAAAAGCTTTATTCTGTTTTGTTGGCAACACCAAATCGGTTTTATTTAATTAATGTTTCAAAAGGTAAACTGATCCAATTAGGATAACTTTTCAATGGAAATAGTAAAATACAGAAAAAAGCGTTTTCGAAGTTATTTGAAGAATCTTGTGTGACTTCCTCATGAGAGGAAAGTACCCAGCTTGAAATCAACTGAATTTCATCAATAAAAGGAGAATGGGGCTTAGTGGAACCACTCCAGAGCTCAGCTGCTTGCAAAAATACCAATTTTATTTCCCACACTAATGTTAAAAAAATGGGGAGCTTATTATAAGGGTGCTTTTCTCCTCCCTGCCACCTGCCCCCCATCAATAGCCAGCCTCACTGAGCCAAAAACAGCGAGCAAAACACTTTTGCAAAAAAAAATCTGACTAACTCTAAAGAGTTGCAAAATGAAGAAAAAATCCTGTGATAGATAATGGATATGACTGCAGTATAAAATGTTTAGGGCTACATTACATCTTGAACAGAAAATAATGTTACACCTTCCTCCTAGGAAGTTTTGTTTCTCAGCACCTCCTTTGTGGTAGGTGGACAATTTCATAACTGGTGATGTGCCAGAAACCATTAGACAGGTAGCATCCATGGAAGATGACCTATTTGGACCAGCAACAGGGCAGTGAAGCCAAGACTCCTTTCACATCCGCCTTCTCACCCTTGCTCTGCCAGTGCACCAGGAAACGGACTGCTCTTTTTCAGTCTGTGTGAGGATGGACTTCACAAAAGGACAAGCATAAGGAGAACCAGCCCGCTCAGACAGTGCAATCTGAGGATTCTGAGATCTGAAAAAGTCCATGACTAACACCACTGAAGCCCCTGCCCACTTTAATAGTTCACAAGAGCAGCAGCACTGTTTTATGAGACCCAAAATTCATCCTCCTCCCTTTACCAGCAGGAGAGAGATAATGTTACCCTGAAACCAGCAAGAAGCAGTAATTCTACTTGCCATATTCAAAACCAGACAGATTTTAAGAGCAGGTTTGTGCAGTTCCTAGTGGAGCCCCAAAACCCAGGAAAATCTGTTCTTCATTAAGGCTTTGGGTCACATGCCATTCATCTGTGTGCATGGCACCCTACTGATAATGGCTTGTGGGACTGACACACAGAAGAAAACCAGCGTGTAGCCTCTTTAATGCTGCATTTCTCCAGCAGATATATTTCAACCTCAAGTTGTAAATGGCCCAAAATGCAGGTACTGCCTCTCATTATTTGTGCCTAGACTGCCCACTGCTGCTACTGAAGAGGTGCATGTACAAAATGCAGGGTATATTGCCTTATCTCATGAGTGGAGGTTATGAGACTTCCTTCAAAAAAATCATTTTCTTAATCATCAGGAATGGCATCTGCTTTTGGTGAGAACAACTCAAGTCAGATAAAAGATTATGGGGAAATAGCCTCTTGCTTTCACCCCTGAAGCTACTAGGTAATCATTTGTCTCTCTTATAAAACAGGAATCATATTCCTTTTAAATTTAGATAAGGGAAATGGAACACATTCAGCAAAAAATGCTAACTATCCTCCAACAGACCACAGAAGTCAAACAGATGCCAGCACTGAAGGAGCCTCATTTAGGTAGACAGGAAAACAGCTGAATTCACACACTGCTCCTCCCCTCTCCAAAAGAATTACAAAGTCTCTGAAAAGAGGAGCTAGCAGAGTGTGCAAGACACTCAGAGATGCCCACAAAGCGAAATCTAAAGAACTGGGTTCTGCAGGGTGGTCAGCCAAAAGGACTTTGCATTGATGATGCAATACCTGTAGCTTGATAATCTGCTTGAGAAATGTGATGAAGAATTTTCTAGAACTATTTTGATCTGCATTGGAGCCTCCATGTGTACTTGCAGCTGAAGAGTTAAAATAAATCCATGATAGGAAAACGCCATCCAATCCGTTCATTCATAGCATGAAGCCCATCTCTCCTCTGAAGCTCAGCACTTTGGCTAGAAGGCCAAACAGCATTGTTGACAATACAAATTACTGACTAATTCCTTTCACACACCTTGCTAAGGAGATAAGATAAGCCCAGATATAGTAGGGATGTTTACACTGGTGTGACACCTTGGTATCTCTAGTACGATGTCCTACTTCCTATTCATCTGCCAAGGAGAAGTCAGTGGGAGATAGGAGGGGAGAATTGTTGGGAAAGATGGGACAGGAAGGGCTTATGGATATGATTGTCTGGTAAGAAATACTAGAGATATAAAATCTGTGAGTGAAATAGAAATGAAGGCCAGCTTTGAGATGGCAGGCAGGAAGACAGTGATTAGCTGAAGATAGGTTGAAGGACAGAAAACAAAAGGACCCAAGAATGAAGTCCATCTCCACCCTGCCAAGGCATCAAGGAAAAAGTAGATAAGAAGAGCAGTCTTTAGAGTTTAGAATGTAGGATAATACGGTAATTTAGTAGTTCTCATAGGTTGCATGCAAAGTTTGTAGGTTTTGTATCTTGTGCCAGTTGGTCACTGTAAATTAGAATATTCAACACAAAAGGAGATATAATGTGTTGTAACAAGGTCCTTGCTCTCTTACCTCTTCTCCTCTTCTCTTCTCACCCCTTTTTCCTCTCTTGCCTCTTTGCTCCTTCTCTTGCTCGCTCTCTCCTCTCCCTCTGCTTCTTCTACCTCCCTCTTTCCTACCGCTCTGACCCCGGCACTCTTCTTACCTCTCTTACCCCACTAAGCTTTTTTACCTCCCTTACCTCATACTCCCTCTCTATCTCCCTCTCTCTTTGGGGCTTCCCTTCAGCCGAGGCTGGTGGCTGAAAGCAGCCCTCTTTACCCACGACCCTTGCAATAAAACCACGTGTTTCTAGAATATCTCAGGTCAGCAGAGTTCCTTGTCCCTGCTGTCCATGGATGTCCCTACAGACAATGACCGTTCTTCACACACAGTAATACTGCTCAGAGTATGAACAGTGAAAGGTGGTTTAGTCTTTTCTCCTGGTGACACTTGGCCATGGAAGTGGAGGGATATGAGTTAGATGGGGAGAGGAAAAAAATAAAGCAAAAGATTTTTCCCCCTGAGTCAGAAAAATGGGGAGTTTTCCTGCTCCCATTCCTGTCTAGACACATTATCATGATCCAGATAGAAAGCATTTAATTCACACCTGGGGCAGGAAACAGGATTCACTCCTCCTGTGTTAAGGGAAGCCCACTCCAACAACCCCCTTTGCTCTCTCAGACCTGGAAACTCCTGATCAGACTCAAGAATATCAACCACAAGGGCAGTTTACAACTTGGTATTGTAAAAAAAATTTACTCCATCAGCACATTAACAAATCAGGCAAGTACACAGTCACCCTCCTTCCCACCCCTGCCCCTGTCCTAAATTCCCACTGGGAACAGATGTCCAAGGCTCCTGGTTCCACCATCAACATTCTTGTATCATGTACAGCTTTTATGCGACATTCATGGAATGAGGATAGCCACAGTTCTGGCAAGGAGATTGTATTTTCAATATGCCTCATGATGTTCCACGTAAAGCTGTACCAGCATGTTTTCAGAAGGTAGAAAAAAGATGCAAACACAATAGAAATAATAATCAAGCAAGCTTAAGCAGTGGGGGAAGGAAATGAGCTAATTTCCAAATGCTCAATGCCCAGTCATGGAGACCAAGGGCAGGTAAACAGGAAAAGAGAGGAAGGAGGAGGTCATTACACCTTTGGCTAGAGAAGCTTCTTGGGGTAGTTGTTTGAAGCAGCTGCTGCACTTATTTTTAAGAGTGAAAAAAGATGTAGGCTGAAGAACTGTCTGAGAAAGGCTAGACCTTGAAAGGGTTGTGGAGTCCATACAGCCAGCCATAGAAGTCAGTTGAAAGACTGTGGTTGTCAGATACTTGTTAGGGCTCTTGCTAAATATATTTTTGTTCTTTTATTATTTTTTAAAATTTTACATTACTGTAAATTTATGTTTTGAATTCTTACTTTGAGTTACAAGTAAAAATGCATCTTGGTGAGGGATAAAGTTGATTCTTAGCAATTTAACTCATTATACACACAGTGAGAAAACTCCCTAATCTCAGCTCCCTCATGCTTCATTCCATTTGTTTTCATTTGAATAGTGGGGGCTGAAACCTGAAAGAATACAAACTCAGATTTGTTGAATGGGCCATACTCACTCTGGTTCTGTAGTGACTTGCAAAAGTAGAAGCCCGTGGGTTGAGCATTCACCAGAAAAATGTGCTCCCATATCAAGGTACAAAGGTAGGCTTTTCTCAATACCAAGAGTACCAGGAGCAGCCAGGGGCATATTCCAAGAAGAGATTTGGGGTTTTGGTGCCCAGTCATGCAATACATAAATCAGGCAGCCTGCAGAGAGGGGCTTCATGGGTCATGATCCAGTTGTCATGCTTCCCTGCAAAACGCATCCTAGGGGTGAAAGTGGAGGGTGCTTAGGATACCACAACATCTATGCAGATTAGCACAGGCCCAGCAACATTTAGGCATCTGAAAAGCCCTGAGAGAATGGATCTTCTATTAAGCCTTAAAAAGGTAGAGAGGACCAGGGAATCTGAGGAATTTGTCAATTAAATTACTTCAACCAGTTGGAATTTTGGGGGATGCTGGACACTGAAGCTTGGGAAGTGTGGCAATAGGGCACCAACAATAATATGGGATCTCTACCCTCACAGCTCAAGAGAGATACTGGCACAACAAAGTGCAATTTTAATTTCCCTCCTCATGTTTCAGGGAATCTTTGAATTTGCATTTAATTCTCTTTTTTCCCTTTGCTGCTTGTATTATTCTCTCCTTATCCCAATAATCCAAAAGTGTTATTTTTTCTCTAATTTGTTCCCAGATGGCAGGGTAAGGAAATAGAAAACATAAGTCAGAGACCTTGAGAGTATAATGAAAATGAAATCATGTGCCTCCAGATTAAAAAGACGAAATGTATTAAACCTTTAAAAATACAGATTAATCAATTATGTATGCAAAAGAGGACACAAGAATTACAGTCATGAAAAGCGGAAGGAAATTCAGAAGTACAGTATATGCCTCTGGGATCCTCCTGACTCAAATCCAGCAAAGGGATGTATTTTCCTTCCATGCATGCCCATAAATCCCATGAATGTCAAAGGGACACTGTTCATTTAGAATAGGCCCGAAATTTAGGTTTAGAGAAAAGAAAAAGGAAAGTGGTTTCATAAAACACTATCATAACAGCAAGAGCTTTAAAAAATTTACGAACATTTCAGTGACCACTAAGCAGGGGAAGAAAAAGAGAGAATGAACGACTTCTGTCACATTGTTACAATTCCCACAGAGGGTCTATCCTTTATTGATACCACTGTATTGGCTTTCATTACACATTATACTAGTGGAAGAGGCCTGTGGCTCTCCAAAATGGATGCACCAGGGAACAATGTGGGCAACCACCCTGAAAAGAATGCCTTGTGCCCTTTAGGATAATCCAATGACCTGGCCTGCCAGGAATACTGTAGAAAAGAGAGTGATCAAAATGTCACTATCTAAATTTAGTGTTTAATTTTCTGCTGTTGCAATCCTTGAGATGTACTCAGGTGTCTTCTGGATTAGAACATAAAGAAGAAAAAAAAATTTAGTGCCTATTTATATATGTGTGCTTGGAGGGCCAAATTTTACCCAACCAAATTATCTGAAACATATGCTAATTCTGAAAACTAACATAAAAGTGAAACACCACTGTTGGTGGTGTTTTCCTTCAGGTCTTCCATTATTCTGACTAGGTTTCCAGGACATCTTCTACAATGAGGAGTGAATTCCTCCCTGTTGTGTCAACAAATTACACAAATGTAAAACTTACGTGACTTCATATAGAAATATGGTGTGTCAGAAATATCCTGTTGATTCAAGTCCAAGAATTGATTATCTCAACCAATCAGCAATACATTAAGAACATTTTAATTACTGCCAAAACAAAACTAATGGAATATTTCCCTAGGCCCTATTTCCAAAATTCTCAGAACTTGCCCTAAACTTACTGGAAAACTAGCTGAGTTACTTTCTAGGGTCTCTTTCTAGATCTTCACCACTCTGATGGTTCAAAAGCTTCTTGTTTTAAATATAGATATATTTGTGGCCAGTGGTTTTCCTTTGTGTTTGTATCAACATTGACCTAAATAATGCTGAAACACTGCTTTCCCTACCCACTCTTTATCCTTCTTACCTCTGTAGAATTATATACCTCTCCCAGACTTTGCTTTGCCAAGTCTTCCTGTTTTCATCTGATCCATCAAAGTTGGAGCTCCTGGATGATCCTACCAGGTCTTTGTTCTATCTGCTTCAGATTCAGTCACTTAATATGGAAGGATGCAACTACACACACAGTCACTCTACCTGGCTCTTTCTTATATGTAGTACAACACTATTCTAAGTTCCCTGTCTCTGCTGGAAATACCTCACCAGTGCAATTGGGATAGCGTGTTACTGCTTGTGGCTGTGTATCCATCGGTCTTTTTCCACAGATGTTGGCAAAACAAGAGCTCCTTGCCTAGGGGAGAAATGCTAGATATTAAATCCTAAACGAACTTCTTTGCTGTGAACTGCTGTTAACTATCATTGCATTACTACCGCCTCACTTCTAAGAATCATTTGTGCAACTATTTTTGTACTGTATTTTCTAAAATACTCAACAAAATATTGGCAATGTCTTCCAATTCACAAGGTCTAGGAAGCTTTGTAATATAAACCTAATTGTGGTATTCATTAAGAAAAATATTATATAGGGTCCTGCACTGGCAACTGCTGACTTCAGCTAGCTACATCTTAGAAAGCACTGCAAGTTTTTGCATAGTTAGAGTAAAACAATTACATTTCTGTTGAAGACAGAACAATTTGTCACAATCTGTAGTAAAAGGTGAAGATTAACAAACAGAGGAGATAGTTATACTTATGTTAAGAGATTTTAATTCTGGGTTTCCTTCTGTCCCGAAGGAATTTTTAGGTCTGTGAAAGACACATATCTTTTAACAGCATATCTTTCCTAGAGTCAGAATTGCCCATACTAAATAGTTCACAGTTTATTCCTTCAGAAAGCAGCTTAACACTGTTGACATTACAGAAGCTTTTCTGTAAAGCAAAAAACATGCACATATAATGCAATACATAGTTATGACTATGCTGTTCAGGTATTATTGTAGGTGTCATGGAGTTTCACCAAGACCTCTGCATCACTTTGCAACAGGTGGCCACTTCCTCTTTTCCTCTAGGTTACATTACAGCTTGCAGCAACTACAAAGTGGAAATATGCTGTTGTCTTGTTTGAATATACTGTTTGAAGCATCTACCAGTTTTCGTGCTTCGCTCAAACTTTTTAGAAATCAAAATAAGTTTCACTCATGCTTAAGAGATTTCTTTGAGATTCCTGGGAATAGCAAGATAGCACAATAGATTACAGTTTCACCCAGTACATTTTGTTTTCATTTAACTTATGTATGATTTACTTTTTTCTCTAACATTATATGTAGGTATATTTTTCCTTCCATTTTTCCCTCAAAAATGTATATCAGCTGATGGGATTTTGACTTGAGAAAGATCCTTCTTTTTTTCCATCTTGATTTTTTCCACCACTTCATTTCTTCATGTTTTTTTAGCTTCTTATCTGAATAAATTTACAAACTGCAATCCTACTCAGAGAAATAAATTCAGTTAGTTAATTATGTCACATATACAGAAAAAATCCCCCAGACACAGATAAGCAAAGAGTATCCCAGTGTGTATGCCTGAGGAAAGTATCTGTCTACATTTCTCAAAGAATCAAATGCTGTGATTTCTGTGAAAGGAAACAAAGTATGCTAAGAAAACTGTTGTAACTTCCAAAGTTTTGTCATTGTGCAAGGAAAAAGACTTTTGTTGCACAGTGCCATCAACCTGCAGTAATGTGTAGTAATTATCACACACTATAATAAAAGCTGAGAATTTTCACTATTATACACACACATGCCATGCTAAACATCACAGTATTATAATCACCTACATCAAGAAGAATTTCCTAATTCCCTTTCCAATTTGTTTCAACATTAAGGAATATACCCCCTTGCAAATATACACACTGACCTTATGAGGCAACTTAAAACAGATGTTCAGCCATGGCACAGACTATCATGAAGGAAACACAAGTGGGTGTTTGGGGCAAGGTCCTGTTATGTTGGGTGCCAACTCATTCAAAGTTGGTTGAAGATGGATAATAGGTAGTACACTGTGATTTCCATGCAGCAAAGGGGGGGTTGCTGGGAAGAGATGCTGTATGCTGTCAGTGGTTCTCAAGCTGTTTCTGTCTTGAAGATGTTGCTCTTCCAGTGACCTGCTTTCTTCAGAATTTATTTCAAAAATAAAATATGCTTTTCAGGCTACTTTGAAATTACTTTACTTGAGGATCAACTTACCTTAAATAAATAATATAAATTTGTACAGTGATAATTCTCTGTTCTTCTCAAGTTTCTAAACTAGAAGTTACTGTGATCACTCCATCTTTTGTCCTGTATTCACTTTAATCATAAGCAACCACACAATATTATGGTTTCATATAGTGTAGGATACATTTATCACAGTAAAATGTTGTCCCAGTAGCTTATTCTTTCAGCATATTTGTCCCTTAAAATACAGATCAACTCACAGTGATTGCCACATGAAACTGTTACTCTGTTTTAGAGCCTGGCCTACCTATGTTTACAGGATTGAGCTCAATCCTCATTCTCAAAATTTCTCTAATTAATCTACTTCGGTGTAGTTTGCTTTGTTGTTGCTAAGTCCATACCTTTCTATAACCTAGCTCATGCAGTTTAGACAGCATTATGTTAAAAATATCATGCTTTTATAAGACCATGTAGCAAAATGTGATTTTCAAAGATAAAATATTAAGTTGCTATTTTAATAGGGTTACTTCCCCTGATCACTTGATTCATCCACAGATTCAGCTATAAAATCAAGAAGTCAGATGTCTGTGCCATTCCCTGAAAAGCACTAGCAATACCATATTATGCATTTCCCTCTTCCCAAACTGCAGCTAATTTTCTTCTGCTCCATATAATACAAGCAACATTTGTTAAGTATCGCAGTACAGGCACCATCTAATGGAAGCTTTAATATGAATTCAACACATTCATTAATTTACCGGGATTCCTCCCAAAATGAACACACTTGACAATGTGCAAGAAAGACATGTCTCATTTCATATGGTTTCTTAATGGCTGAAAAGCATGTGTCAATTTTTCACTTTGTTGTTTAGCATTTATGGTGTTTGAAAGCTGGTCATTTTGTTCTGCAACATGTTCAGAAGTGCTGAGGAAAAATAATTTCACTTTTGAATAAACATCAGAAATCTCATAAAGAAGGAAATAAAATTATTTGAAGGCATTGAAAATCATTGCTTTCAAAGTGATTAAACTGTGTAAAACTTAGAAGGTTAAACTCCGAGCTTCCTGCCTCCATTTTTCAGCTAAGAATTGCTCTCAAAGAGCAAGAATTCCTGGAGACCTGGCTCCCAGAGCAGACACTCAGGGAAGATATTTGAAAAGCAGGCAAGATTTCATAAGGATGTCATTAGTGCTTTGTCAAAAGGGTCTGGAAATGGGTAGGCTTCTGGAAAAATTTTTAAACATTAGCTTTTAAGGAATTCTCTGCTGAACTAAGTTTTAGAAGCAATTCAATGGGGTGTCACTTTAAGCAAGGAAGAGACCATGACATGCCTGAGATTTTAAAATCCAAACCACAAAGCCATGTATTAGTGCAGAATATTGCTGTGAACGCAATGTAGCCTTCAGTATTATTCTGATGAAAAATGAACCCCTCACTCTGAACCCCTCAATGATCTTCTTTATTTGAAATAGGTCAATACCAACACAGAAACTCATATACCTTCAGAACTTTTTTTTTTTTTTTCTGTAGTTTTCCATTCTCAAAAGATGTGTTTTTCTTTACAAATGTCCAGCTTAGGAAACCTGAACTGAAAACTGAGCTACTTCAATTATTTTTTCTTATTTGTCTGTGTTTCTGTTTCTTGACTTCATGTGTTTAGGTCTTCAAGGCAGATCTTTAGGGCAAATTCTTGTGGATATCCATTTCCAAATGCATTTCCCACAAATAGCCTGTAAGACATATTTAAAAATCAGGTATTTTGTTTAACATTCTTTCTAGATGACCTTTTGCTTGTCACAGTGACCTCATCCTACCCTTTCTTCCAGTGTCAGTGCTTGCTGTTATCTGCTCCCTTCCTGTTTCCTTCACCTCTCCTTCTCTTTTGGCTCTTTTCTCTCCTCACACTACAAAAATACCTGGTTTCTTCTCCTAGCTAAACTCTCCTACCTTTCATCTCATTTACATCTATAATTTTCACCCATCTCTTTTCCTTGTATACAGGCTGAAGATTCTATTTACAATAACTCCCTGAATTCCTTCCTTCTGGTGCCACCTTATATTCCACATGTGTTCTCCCTTTGCCTTGCAGAAACCATAAATGACAAATCCTTAGCTAAATCTCAATAGTCCTTCTACATCTTCAACTTCCTGGCCCTGTGAGTATTACTTACACTATCAAATAGTCTCCTCTTGACCACCTTTCCTTTCTTGAATCCTAATATTTTCCCTTCTTTTCTCCTCAAAGTATCTTCTCTTCCCTTGCCTTCTCTAAGCATTCTACAAGATTCCCATCTCTTCCTCTTCTACCCATTGTGGATGATTTCATGCATTCATGCAAACAAATCACAGTTTCCATAATACAGGATCAGAGCTCTGTTCCATAGCAATTTATTCCAGACACATCTTTCTACCCCAGTGAGAGTCTTGATCAGTCTCTGGGTATCACACTAGTGGTGACTAAAAGCCCTGAATGTTCACACATCTTTTCTCTTGTCTTTATCTTTGATTGTGGTGAGCAACACTGATTTCAGCCTTGGATGTCCACATGCAGAAGCATAAGATCCTGTCTTCTCACCAAGTCTCCCATCTGTGCTCCCAATTCAGCCCACACCGTGTTTCCACACGCTGTCTCTAAACAGTAGTCTTTATTGTCTTTTCTTACTGCTGAAGTTCTTGTCCAATGCTCATCTCGATTAGCGCAGTGCTCTTTTCTCTGGCCCTCACAAAAGCACTATTGCCCTGCTCATTTCAGGCCCCAGCAATATAAATCATTTTCCTGGCCTGTTGTTCTGACTATACCCATTATCTTTGAACCCTTTCAATGATCGCTTTTTCCTCTGGGACATCAAGCTTATTGTGACTCTCTTAACTTCCAAAGCCCTTCATGGCTTACTCCCAACTTGTCACTTTTTATTCACTATCAAAATATAAATGCCCAGCATCATTCAGCCCCAGATGCCAGCTTCAATTGATCAATTTGTTAAATTTTCCAACAAGCATCTTTTGTGCTTTCTCCCTTGCTGCCCCTCAGGCTTGAGAAGAGCCTGCATGTGCATTCATAAAACCAACTGTTATCCTCCTTTGAATCCCTTATTAAAATTTTCCTTTGCCAAAAACTTGAACATGGCTAGCTTACAGGCACATGGAAAGCACCCCCTAGTATGATCTTGTTATTCCCTTTTTCTTACCCATCTGTGGTCACTGGCCTTATATTTCGATTACATTATTTTAAGCCTTTTGGGACAGAGCATGGATGTTTCATGTTTCTCCAGCACTCAGTGTGCAGTGGTTCTAGACCACAATTTGGCCTGCAAGATGCTGTGGCAACACACATGAGAAAAAAAAGTATAAAGAAAAGCAGCAGAGAAAGAAGCAAATAAGCAGGCAGGAAAGAGTGATTTTTTTTTTTTTTTAACATTTTGTATGAACATTTGCAAGAAACTTCCTGCTGGTTTCAGTCAGTGCAGAAAGGAAGACTAGACAGCCTGTTCAGGTTTGGACAGGCAGGCACAGGAACAGGAACATGGCAGACAAATAACACACCGGTAAAGACCTTTATATATTCATGCCTATAAGTTGAATACAGACTGTATTTTTTGGAAACATGGCTTTGGAACTGCTCACAGAGCCAAGTCAGTTACAGCAAACAGAGTATCAGACAGTTTAAGTTGGTTTGAGCTTCCAGCACGTAAAAAGTTGCATACTTACTTTCTCCAGGTTTCTAATTTTTTTTTCCAAGCTATTCAGTGGTAAAATAATTATCTAACATTTGCCTACTGTTTTCATGCACCCACCCCACTAGGAGAGCTAAACTATTCAATGTTTCCTCCCACTGCAATGCTGTTGAACAAAGTTTTATGATAAATGTTTTGAAGGCAGATGTAGGATGGTAAAAAAGGCAGCAGCTCAAGTACACACTGCACTGACTGTGTGCTTTCTGGGGGACTGTCCAGAACACTCCTGACCTTCCTTTCAAGAGATGGCTGGGAGAAAAAGTACCCTACAGCCTATCCAAGATTTTAAAGTAACCACAGCAAGCCCTCTTATAATTAAGTTGCTCCACTCCAAGAACTTTCTTTCTAAGTTCACCATAACCAAAATTGCAGTGAAAGAATTCAGGACTTTTATTCTCTTTCATTGTAGCTGGACTTTTGCTACATGGGTGATTCTCAAAAGGGGAATTGTTAGTAGTGGTTTTCTGTCTGGCTCAAAATTATAGCACCTATTTCTACTTCTGCACACACGGCTAGCAGCTCACTAGGGTGCCTGCTGCTTGCAAGACAAGAGCTCCTCCTGCTTTGGGCTGGCTTTACAGGACATGTCTATGACTTATGTATCTTAGATGGATACTTTTTAGGAGCTTCATCTCTTCACCTTTCAGAGATAAGGCCAAGTGCTGCAGGAACAGAGCTCACTGATTAGAAGCTGTGTGCTAAATGCAACAATCAACAATTGCTTTAGCAGCAATCGGAGAAACAAAAGAAAAATATATTGGCCACATGAAAAGCTGTGGGTTTGTTTTGACTTAGATTAATTCAATTATGTTAAAAAAAAAAGTTAAATTCCAAGAATAAGAAAGTAAATTTACATAGAGATTAGGTAATAAAAGGTCTGTTGCACTGTACTCTCATTGGATGTCATGGCTTTCACTCTAAATCAGAATTACAAAATATCACTTTTAAGGAGATATAGGTGTCTTAAATTCTTTTCTCATTTCTTTTCTTTTAAATTTCACCTAAAAGCTTAGCTCCTTTGCCTTGCAATGTAGAGTGCTGTATGCATATAGAATTCTTATTGCCGTGCTTTAAAGCTGCAATGCCCTGCAGGCTCCCCCTCCCTCTGTGTTGTATCCTATTTGAAGACCTTAATGAAAGGGCCTGGTTCCAGAATCACAGCAGCTTGTCTGCACAACCAAATTCCATCTCCTAATGAGTTCCTCTAAATCTGCCATCAGGTGACTTTATTGACTCTATGATCATAATGAGGTAGCAGCTCACTTTCTACAGTTCTGCTGGTTTCAAGCCTGAAGTTCTCCTCTACTCCCAGACTTCAGCTGATATTTAATGATGAGGAATCAAGCAGGGGTTTAATGTCTGCAAGAAATGTCCCTGAAGTGCAAAAAGCCCCAGACAGCAGTCTTGAAACTTTCCAGAGCCATATGACTCTCTAATGATACACTAACAAACAGGAAATCTGCCCATCAGTAGCTAATTGACATATCTGAAGGTTTAATTGCTTCCCTATTAGGGAAGGTGATGCAGTATTCAAGTTGTCATTAAAACAAACACGCTCTTTAATACATGAGGATTTATCTGAAACACATATCCCTATCTAATCTCCAAACCCTTGGTTTGAAACTGTTCATCTCCCAACATTGTTTCACTGTTTCATTCCAGGGTAATTGGAAGATTATCCTGTGACACGTGAATAGGTACAAGCTGTTCAGGAAAGAATGCAATCTTTAATGAGTGCAGTGCAGGCAGCCCAGACACACATGGAGTCCCATTACACTAAGGAGTCTAAGTGACATTTCAGTGAGTGACAGCATCTTCCTACGTGGCTGTAAAGCATCAGGCACACTTTTGTTCTTATGAGAACTAATGTCTAATAAGGGGATGGAAGTGTGGCAAATGAAAGTGGAGAGGCCACCTGCCCCTGACTGTTTTGTCAGGGTTTTATCAGAGTTTTCTTTAACTTTTTCACTATAATCTTTAAATAGCTTCATTTGGCTCTTATTTCTTAAAAAAATGATGATGAAATTTTAATTATGTTTGAATTCTTCAGATTCCACTCAATCCTGAACTCACTTAGAAGCTGAGCAAATATCACTCAGGGATAGACAACACTTTTCTGCACTTCCATTTTTTCTCTCTGTTTTTGGCCTTTTATTTCACTTGAGATTAGAATTGAGGGTGTCCAATCACCAACAAAGAATCAAGTTCTGAAGGTTTGCAATATCCAATGTGGTTTTGCAGATTGGATAGAAATTTTCAGATAAGCTGTAATTTTTTCTGACCTTTAGACTGGATCAAACTGAAATTGAGGTTCAAATCTTCTCTCCATGGATTTTGGTGAGAGGTAAGAATCACAGAATCTTAGATTGCCAAGTGTTCCTTTGGTAATTTGAGGTGTTTAGTGCGAGTGAACCCAAACCTTTTCATTTTTGCTTTAAACTTGAGGAGAGATATTTTACAATTCCATTTTCACTGATCCAATGTTTTTCACATTTTCCCCTCCAGACTTGTAGAATTCTCACATTGCTGGTGGGAATATGTATGCATATATGTGAGTGTGTGTGTGTGTAATGTACAGTTAGTGTAATTCTTTAGGTATTAGGTCAGGACTGTTCTAAATCATATCCTCTCATAAATAGCACCTTTTAGCAAAACATCTGCAATAGGTATCAGCTACTACACTTTCCCCTGTTCTGTTTTACATTCATTCCATACCACTGAAAAAAGGGAGAGAGGCTGATAATAAATATATCACTTTAGACTCCCAATTTTTATGATAATACATTAAAAAGCATTCAGTTACATACTGGTAACTGTATTATAATCATGTAGTAGTATTCACTGCATTGGAGCTACTGCAGCTTCTAACTGCAATATAATTACATAACTCATGAAGGGGGTGAAAATAGCCTACATGAAGAGATTCAGTCCTTCTATCAGCAATAGAAACAGAGAATAGAAACAGAAAAACATGTAAGAAGTGTGAATTTGAATAATGGGGAAAAGTATCTCTAAAGGATGCTTTCAAGAGTGATCCTCTAAAATAGGATTTGCCAACAGCGATAGCCCTGCAGCCCAGCCAAATCAGAGATGACCTCAGGCATTTGAATGCATACACATGCAGTACGCCTGTGTTACCTGCACAGTAAGGCTGGAATCACACAGGCAATGCTAGAACTGGTCTCGGTGTGCTCCTTAACCAAGTTTGGAATTCACTCTACTTACAGCCACACACAGAGTCTCAGATCAGTCTCTCTGCTGAACTGCTGTGTCCCTACAGCAGCCTGGCTGGGTAGGCTCAGCATCCTCATTTCACAGCACTGTGTGTCAGGTCAGTACTGAATTCAAATGGAAACCTGAACAGAAACTGGAGGCGGCTCATCGCAGTCAGCCCCCATGAAAGCTGCCTCAAGGGCCTGCACTGTTGCTCAGCTCCTGCCTGACCAAGGTGCTACAGAGATTTCATTAAATTAATCTCAGTGATCACATAGACTGATACTAGAGGAAATAAATTGTTGAATACACCACTCTGTTTCCAAAGAGAAATGGCTATCCATGTTTCACCATTGCAGTAGCACCCTACCTTGGAGGTGTGAACATCTGTTGTCATGGTTATTTGAGAACCAGCTGGTATTTTCAGGGCAGTGGCAGTAATAACATTTCTCTGACCTGTCTCTTAAACCCCTTCACTGATGTTTGTGATGTTCCCTGCACCCATAGACATTCATTTTTATTTGAGTTGAAATCCAGCCATATTTGTGTTGCAGATGCTGTCAAGCATTTAGGGAACCAAACTGACATCAAGATGGTGTTTCTGTCATTAGAGTTTGTGAGGCAAAAATCCAATGGATAGGATTTTGGACTGTTTGCTCTAGAAGCATATTATTCTTTCATAAAATATTGTAAAGAACATAATTTAAAAGCCTCACGTATTAGATCTCTTTAGTCTTCTTAACACTAAAATCATATCTGTATACCTCCTTTTCACCAGTATGAAACATTACATATAGGGGGAAAAAAGTCCAGTCTTGCTTGGGCCTACAGGATTTCAGATTTTTGAAAGCCTGCACCATTGGAAGAGCATTCAAGAAACCTGTGGGACCAGGAATTCTGTTTAGGTGGAACAAAACAACCATTCCTGTTTTGATTTCATATGTCTAGCATCTATGGCATGTATATAGCAAGACATTTTCTCTTATTTTGCCCAACAGAAATTCCAATAAGGACCATCAGTACAGTGGTATTCTACTGCATCCCTTTTGCTGCAATCCCAGATGAAAACAGCACCTTGCTTTTTCTCCTGTGATATGTAGGGAACAAAGAAGATAGACTGTTTTGTGTTCTGACAGGTCTAGAGAGGATTTCAAGCAAAATGCAACAAAATACTAAGTGCAGAGATCAGCCATGCCTTGGTTCAAGGCATGGTCAAGAGACCCAACACAAGAGTAGACAAATCAAAACCCAGAGATCCCAGAAATTATTGTGTACAATAGTTTGACTAGTTTTGATGCTTTCCTAAGCCTTGCTGTTGCAGCTCCAAGTCTTCCTCACTGCATCCCACAAACAACTTTTTTGAGAACTAATTCACGTGGTGCCCTTTATTGGCGTGGTATTGGCGAGATTCCTTTATAAGGGTTCTCCCATTTTGCATCCAGTAGCAAGCAGTGGGGTGGGTGCAATACGGAGACTGATTTGAGCTCCAGAGAGAGGAGAGGTGAGTATGTCTTTTAAAACTACAGTGCTAGAAAACACTAGTTTATGATTCCAGTTCTGAAGGGTGTTGGACCAAGGAAAGGGGGAAGGAAAGTCCATCTTGGTGAGGCAACTAACCTGGCTGGGCACCACGGTTGCTCCACAACAATAGTGAGATCAGCCATGGGATTGCAATAGCACTCTCTGGCCAGTCTCTTGTCCTCTCTCTCTTGTCTGATATTCACTCTGGGGAAATATCAACATTTTACCTATATGTTTTTGTGTGCATAGAGATGCAGAGATGAGGCTTCACTAGTAGACACTACTTAGCAGTACCTTAGTGTTGCTGCTGACAGAGGAGTTCATGAGAGTCCATTATTTTTATCAGGAAAGTTTACTAGGCAGAGACACATTTGGAAGCAATTAAAAAATAATGGGCCAAACTCACCCTAATATAACCCCACTGAAATAAGTCACTGACTTACCCTGGAGAATTAGTTTTATTGCTTCAGTGAGAGTTTTGACCTCATATGGTTTTTCCTTTGTCTGCTTTAGACTTCGAAAACTGAGTTTAAGACTATTTAATTCTTCTGTCTCTCATCTTTACATGGTGGTCATTCCACTTCTATAAATATAGATGTGGTGCACAGCAATCTTGCTGATCACATAAGGCGGAATAAAAGATTTAGAATTTTTTCCTAGGCATGAAATGTTTATAATTGTTAGGAGTAATTGTTGTTGTTATTTGCAATACTGTTCAAAGGCTGCAGTTAGACTGGGGTTTCTTTGTATTTATTATAGTGTCAGAATAGGGAATCTTTCTCTTCAAAGAAATAGAGGCAAACAGTAGACAGCAATATACTGTGACAAATAGGAGTGGAGTACAGTAGCTACATGCTTCCTAGAATTCAAACATTTTTGGCTTTAATTAAGGTTATAATCAAGAGGAACATGTGCAGAAAAAGAGTAAAAAAGGGAAGAACCACCACTGGCCTTTCTATGGCCAGCATAGATAATTTCTACGATCTGGCTAAGATCGTCACAGGCCTTATAAGCCTTAAGAAAGGGAGTGAAGAAAGAGAAGTTCCATGCATTTTCTTAATAGGGACAATGGGGTAGTATGGAGGAAGAAACAAAAGTTTTTGATTGAAAAGGAACTGTGTTGAAGAAAATACTTAATGTCTTCATAAAAAACATCAGAGGCTCTTGCAAAGAATTTTAATGGCAAGACTCTACATACATAAAAGTTGCTTTTCCCTTCCAACTATATTTTCTCTATGTTAGGTAACTTTCTGTGGTCCTCAGAATAGGAAAATCATAAAACTGCGAGGAGGAATTTTTTTGCTCTCACACATAGTCAACCAAATTGCCTCTTATGTTTCATTTACAGGCAAAAAGCCACAACAGGAGCTGAAAATTTGGATTTGATTTCAGATCCCAGTTCTTGGTGACCGACCTTATAGCCAAGCATGAGCAAAGGTTGTTATACTTTGGCTTTCACTAATTCTAGCAGTGCAAGTGGAATCCAACTTCTCCCTTGAAAATTTTAGATTAAGCCCAGCTGAATTCCCTGTTTTGCTGATGTGCTCACTTGCAAGATAGTGTTATCCTTCAGTGCAAACAAAATTAATTAGATTTGGAGTAATGAAACTGACAGGTAAATAGAAGAATGAATCAAATGGACATTCATCTCTTGTCTGAGCAGGTCAAGGGATTTGTCCAGTTCCTTAGGCATATCTGGTTTTTGTTGTTCACAGAGACGAATAATTAAAGGCTATAGGGTGTGAAGTCTACCACAGACTCTTGGCAACTGGGAACCAGCCACTATGTGTGCTTTATTAAAATTCTGCTTAAATTATTGGTAGTGCTGCACTAGCAGTAAGAACAAACTGATCGGCATCGTACGGGGTCATTTGCTCCTTCCCGCTCCTGCTTACTAATTAATTCTGGCTGTAGTCGTGCATTAAGGGAGGTGCTGGAGGCATACAGATGCTGTGATATATTCAAGTCATACATCAAAGGAGGTTACTGAACTATTAGCCTTGAAGAAAGGATCTCTGGCAAGATTATTAACATTCATGCTTCTTTGCCCTGGATTCTTTCTTTTGTTTGGATGTACACCAAGAGTTCCTTGTGTACACCTAGCTTTTCCTGTGTTGCTGTTTGTGCTGGCAATCTCACAAACTTCTATGAGTTACACAGGCGATAAGCACAGTGCTTGCCTTGTGCAGTTCTGGGGATAGGAAGCTAATATTTTAGGCCATTAGTCCTACATGAGCTTTGCGTTATGCTTACAGCACTCTCTCTCCAGGGTTATTTGCCTGTTAGCATCACCATGAAAGAAGTGTTTGCATCGCTAACACTTCAGAAGTGTATGCTTCATCTTCCCTGTTATTTCCCATGTCTAATGTCCTTTGTGGATCTGAGTCTTACTATTTTTTGGAAGCCTAGTTCTCATATATATTCCTTAGCTAGATGACGCTGCAAAGCTATCACGCTTCTGTTGGAGGGGAGGTGGAATGTAATTTTTGCCATGATTTGCTTTCCTTACACTTTGAGTATTATGTTTTACATGACTAGTCTAATCGAAGCAGATTCTAGTTCCTCACAACTCTAAAATCTTTGAGTTAGAGCAACTTAGCTGTAAGCAAATTCAAGCTTGAGAGAAATACAGCAGAAGGTGAGATGAGGATTTGAAAAAGAAAATATCAATAGGCAGTCTGAAGCCCCAGGGAAGTATCCTACAGAGAGTATGATCAGCAAAGGTTTGAGGATGAGTACTGCAACGCCAGGAACTGGAGGACCATAAGGCTTCAAAGCCTGGGAATCCTGGAAGCAGTGAGATCCAACACACAACTTGACTGAACTGAAAAAAGATGACAGAGAGAACCAAGGGAATATTGGAGAAGGCAAAAATTGCACCCATATGAGCTATGTCACGTCCTGATGTAGCTTATGGGAGTTAAAGGCTTATTGTGCCTTGAGATGTAGGGGTTCGCACAGGTAAAGTTGTATATCTGTTCAGTGATTGCTGTCTTAAAAAAGAGAAAAATTCTTAGTTTGGAATTCTGTTTGAAAATGGGAAAAGAACAGTAGGTACACTTAAATTCAAGAGAAAGATAGTCTTCATTGTAAACCCTTGTTTTCACTGAGAAAGCTGATGAGAGTGCCAACAAAGAAAACTTCAATTTGGATGAGCTGTCTCTTCACATTAGCATCCTTAAGCATCCTCAAAATGAGAATTTAAAAAAGCACTGACTAGTAGGAATTTAGGAAGCATATTTCTTTTAGCTAATGGACATTCATTAACCAAAAATTAATATTTCATGGAAAAAAGGTCAGTTCTGAACATTTATCATTTTGACAAAATTTGGAAAAACGTTTTGAAGATATCAAAATACTATTTTAATGGTGTTGAAAAAAACCTGCCCTTTTCAGTGTAAAATTTTACTGGTTTGAATATTCTGGGTGACCAAATACAGTATTTGTTGCTTTTCATCTCCATTTTATTTGAGACTTTTTTTTCAAAATATTAAAAACTTTCAGAGGATAAGAACATTATTTCCAACCCACCCTCACCATGACTTGTGCCTGTTTCAACAGCAGAGAATTACTTATCTGTCCCATACAGACATGCACTGATTTGAGCTTACTTCAGCTGTTTGAACTGTCTTCTAAAAACCCATCACCATGGACTCACAAGTGAAAATACATCCCCTTTTAATTTCTCTCTTTAATTTCTCAGTTTTAAAATTTCTGAAGCAGAAGCATTCTTGCTCAGAGCTACACAACAGTCATGAATGTAAAAGGAGCCACCCCTGGGACATCTCCGAACAATATTCAAATACTGAACCATGAATACATCACAGTCAGGAGTGCTTGACTTTGCTTTGCCATTAAAGCTTTATATAGGGAAGTATTTATGGACCATTTTTCATCAAACAAAGCTCTTAAGATTTTTAGAATAATCCATGGACACATCAACTTTTTAGATACACTCAAAATCAACTGTTGCTGTTTATGTTTGCAGGCTTGCAAAAATGAGACTATTGTTTAAATGCTTTTTCATTTATTTTCTCTTACATTGTTTGCCTGCTGTCTTCCATATGTAACTATCAGAGAAAAGTAATTTTGGAAGAGGTGGAAATTTCAAATAATTTTGTGGCCTAAAACTAATTGCTATTGGAAACAAGAAAGTTAGTAACATGTCTTGTTTGTAACAAGAAAGTTAATAACATTAGGAAATTTGATGGTAGAACAAGTAAAATGAGTAAAATCACAGAACCTGCAATAGAAAGTAGATATTACTAAGATGTGAAATTCAAGAAATACTCACTTAATTGTCTTTGGTTTTTCCACATTCCATTAAACCAAAAAGAAAGTGTGTTTTTTTCCCCCTTATTTGTTTAATTTTCAATGAGGGGGAAAAAAAATCAAGCTTTTAGTTGAAACCTAAAATAAGAAAAAAATCCAATTTTTTTTTTTTTTTTAACGACAATGAGGAAAGGACAACAAGGAAAGGACAGGATAAAAGAAAGCTAGTTTGATGATAATTTTTGGAAATCCCTATTAATTCACAAGACAAAGAATAGCTCCAAAAGTTTGGCTTAGGCTGTTATGCATTCATGGTAATTTTGGGAAGGTTTTGGGCATTGAAATAAGAACTCAGATACAGCGAGGCCTTTGCAACATACTGAGTTTATGAGGATGTGTCCCTCTGCACTGAGGTGCAGAAAATCAGGATGAGCTTTTGAAGGTGACTGACATGGGATCAAGGTCTGGACTGTGAGTTTGGCACAGTACATTGCCTGAAAACTGTGGTTATTTTTTCCTGTCACAATCTTGCAGGCTAACACAGAAACAAAGAACAAACAATGAACAACCCAAAGCACTGAAATGTGAGCAGATCGGAGATCTAGACGATAGGAAACAAGATGGATGTCAACCCTGCTTAGAACAAAAAAAGCAGCAAAGATTTGCTGTTTCACTCAGAGGAAAAGAGACCTTTTAAGGCCTCGCTTCAGAGTGCCCACAGCTGGCATGAATTAAGGTAAATTCAATGTTTACCTCAAAACTTGCATTCCTCAAATATAACAAGTGGTCAACAACATAACCTGACGCTAAACCTTCTGATGAATTCCTCAGACTTTCTGACCAGTTTCTCATTTGCAACTCATCATTCAGTGATGGTCTATTATGTGTAAAGCAAAGTCAGGTACAGTGGATGAGCACAGCACTGATCTTCCTAAGTAACAAGAACTGCTGTCTCCTTCACCACTTAGCATCACGCCATGCATGAGTTGCACAAGGTAACTGAAAAGCTCTGGAGCCTACTGGGAAGTTCTGTATCATGAGGGTTCAGGCACTTTGAATCTCCTTCAGGAATAACTTCTCCTGAGTGTGCTAGACACTGGGAAACATGCACTTTTACAGAGCAAAAGCTGAATTATATAATATACATAATGTACATAAATATGCACAGTATGAGTAAAGAGGGTTTGCACTTGTGGGAATTTCAAAAGAAAGCAGCAGCACAGATATGGCATGTTTTGTAGAGCCAGAAGGGAAACAGACACTGGTATGCCTCATGAAAAGCATGTATCAAGTATTTCTCCAATTTTTTTTTTACTTTTTGGAATGAAGAAGCAAACACTAAACTAACTATCTTTAAAAAAGTTAAAATTATGTTCTGAAGCTCTATGAATACTCTAACAGTCTTCACAGGTTGTTATTGAAAAGTTACTCAGCACAGATGGTTTTGCAATGATGCACTGAAAAAAATCCATGGTGTTCAGTGGCTCTTTCAGACATCAACCTGTGGAAGATGTAATGTTCCTGCTCAGGGCTGCAACACAGAACATGCTGGCCAGACACAAGGCTTCAGACCAGAGCTTCAGACAAGAAAGGCCTGTTGTGTCTGGGATACATGAATATTAATTGGCACTAGCACTTTGGTGACAATTCCATGGGCTCAGAGTTCTCTTTCTAACCAATACTGCACACCATTTGAATTCAAACATATGTTTTCTCCAACAAAATGGGTTTCCAGAACGTGTCAACCAGCTCCTTTAAGCTAATTCCAGGGGAATGACTGTTCCTGTTGCCCAGACAAGAGTGGGCATAGGCAGCACACAGGCCCACTCCCAGCTGGCTCCATCTGACATTCTCTGCAAAGAAAGCTGACAGCCTGGAGATCACTTATCATCAGGATGAGGGATGGTGGCCTACCGAGGCGATGGGCGGTGACTCACTGCCTGGAGGCCAGGCAAAGGGCAAAGGGGCCACAGTGACCCAAACTGCAGCTGTCCTGCAGGAAGACTGGGCTGTACTGTGGTGTAATGGTAGCCGCAGCCATTCCTGAGTGAAGCCAGTCACACTGAGTGGAGCTGCAAGCTGCGTTTAGAGCCAGCTGCCTTGCTCTCCAGTTGTGAACTCCACTGCTATGGTCACGTAGGCACATCTGTGTCTGTCAGGCAGAGCGGACTCTCAAGAGCCAGCAGGGAAGTGAAGGGCTGCTAGGGAATCCTGAATTACCCAGTTCTGAGAACAGATGGTGTTTCAGCTCCAGCAAAGGGGCTCAGCAACCTTCACAAGCTCTGAATGCACCTGAAAAGACATAAAGATATTCTCTCCCACAAGTGTTACCTGACATCCTCAAATGGCAGATTCCCACCCTTGTGCCTGTTTTGAGCTAAGGACTTATTCATGTGTTTAAAATAATATCGCTCCACCAAAGCAATATTTTCCTTTGTTCTATCAGTTCCAGCTGCAGATTCCCATGCAGTCCATGTTTTGAGTTACACTTCAATAAATATACTTGCAATTGAAATCATCTTTCCTTCTTGTCCTCTCTGCACTACAGATTCCCACACTGACCCCTCCTTCAAGCCACAATTAATACATAATTTATGTCTGAAATAAAAATCACCTCCTCCTCCCGCCTTACCCATTCCAGCTGCAGTTTCCCATTGCCATCTCTGCTTTGAGCCATGATTAATACATATGTTTAAAATAAAATAATAAAAAAGTAATCTCTAGCCTCTGCTCCCCAGCTGCAGGCTCCCATTTCTATCTTATCCTCCATTTCCATCCTGTGAGCTCTCCTAGCATTAGCTCCCAGTCAAAGAGGGGGCCTCCCCCTCACGGCAACAATGGCCTGCAAGGCACTTCTTCATGGATCACTTCCATCTCCTTCAAGAATCAAATTCTACAGTGTGTGAGGGGCAGGTGGCCATAAGCCTTTCTTACATCGCTGACATTTTCAGGAACAAATTTAAAAAGTGCAGTAAGTTAACAGTCACCAAAACAGGGAGCTGCCCTTGAGAGACACATCTAGGATTTTCTCTTCTCACCCTATGAGGTTTTGCTATTCTGTCCAATGACAATGGGTTAAGCCTCTACTCCAGTTCTGCCTCAGGAAAGATTTCCAATTGATTAAACAGAGCCTGAGTGACTACGTAACCTGGTGTGAGATTTCGCCTTGCTGCATAGCCCATGGCACTGGTAGGTGGATGACTCTCCCTGTGGAGCTGGCAGGATCCTGGGTAGTAGTAGTCAGCTCATAACCCCTTGTCCCCCCATTCTGTATACATTAATTTACACAAAAATTCTTTCATACATGAAATTTACCAAAAGTGTGTTACACTGAAAACCCCCCCCGTCTGTCTTTGCCCTTCTTCAATGAATGAAGCATCAGTAGTCTTCAGTGGGATGGAAAAGAGGCTTCCACCGGTGCTGGCAGGAGGAGAGGACACCTTGGAGTTCTTTACCACCAGACTCAGAGGAGTAGTTGCCATGGCTGACTTTCTGAGTGCTATTCAGGCGGGATCAAGGTTCGAGGCTGGTTTCCCTGTTGTTTGGATGTTTACCTGAATTGACACCTCTTCACACTACCTGCATCTTCATATTTTTTTCTACTGTCTTCAGCAGACATGAAAATAACTTTTTGTTGGGAAAGGTGAGGACAGAGAGAAAAGAGAAAGGAGCAGAAAGGGCCTGGGGTATATTTCCAGTCATGGAGTGAAGATGAGATATCCCAGAATTTCAGTGCCTCCCCAGGCCTCTGGTACAGTCAGTTTGTGCACCACGGCTATACTGAAAAAGCATAAGGCTGACAAAAAAGCTTTGTTCTGGACTAGGGCTGAGGAATTCCTTTGTGAGAAGTCTTGCTGCCATTCTCTCATCTGCTCCTCTGAGAGACTCATGTAGAAAGGGCAGGATAACAGGGCACTCCGGTCCTGACCCTGTGCCTTTGAGCCAGCCTGCTCTTATCACTCCTGTTAGCTCTAATTGCTTTTATTACAGCTACTTGACCAATTTATTTCTGTTTTATTAAGTAGTTTTCAAATGTAGTTTCTACAATTAGCAGAAGTAGCAACTTGTTAGTTGAAAGTAAATGTCCTCTCAAGAGAAGAAGTGGCATCTGGACAGACAGCTAGGTGACTGGCCCTGTGTTGCACATGATGTATAATCTCATACTCTCTTTACCTCAACCTATGTATTTAGCTCGGGAACTCATCAGGGAAGGGTTTCTCTCCTTTTTTTTTTTGTTTTTGCACTATGCCTAAGTACATTAAGGCCTGGGTGCTAGTTTGGTACCTAGAAGTACTGCTGTAAGTTACAAAATAGCAATTGTTCAAAATTACAGGTATTTGGGATTAGGTTTGGTTTGCTCATTAAGACAAATATCTAAAATCTAAATTCAAAATCCATGTGTTAATTGGCTTCTCTGTCAAGGGAAGTAGTTTTTTTAATAAAAGTAACCTTGAGATGAAAACACTAGTAGAAGGTATGTGGCAGCAGATTTTGCTTCAGATATATTTCTCCCTGCACCTCCTGGGAGCAGGGATCAGTTTTTTACTTCTTAAAGCTATAGCCAGAAAAATATCCTCTATTCCACCTGCCTCAGTGGGCACTGAAGCCCCTTCTAGGCATGGAGGAGTGTCAACAGTCCTACCCTGCAAGCCTACAAGACTTGATCTTCTCCATGAAACCAAAGAGAGGGAGAATGGTGAGGGAGGAAGCAGCAGTGCTGGGAGGCTTGGTTGGGAGCCCAGGAGATGCATACTTTTTTTACTTAACTCATTAGTGAAGGCCTTTGAGATCTATTCATGGAAAGTTCTGCAGAAAAGGTTGGCATTGTTAATTAAAGTTTTCTTCTCTTTCTTATTTGGTAGGAGATGAAATGCAGCTGTCCTAACAGCTGTGAAGATGTTAGGCCCTGACCTTGTTTCTGTACAAGTTACCTGCCCTGCTTCTCAGCCAT
Organism: Sylvia atricapilla; assembly: GCF_009819655.1. NCBI lineage: Eukaryota > Metazoa > Chordata > Aves > Passeriformes > Sylviidae > Sylvia > Sylvia atricapilla. The sequence goes on along the minus strand of NC_089140.1, from coordinate 53,225,014 downwards.
GCTTGTGTCAGCTTCCATTTCTGCATTCTGGGTTGAAAAGTTTCTGTGGTGCTTGTCTTAAACGGTGTCACTTGCCTGAGAACAGCAGTGACAAAGGATTGCCTGAGGTGTGCAGACCTGGTGAAGCATACCCATACATTACACAGCACTGCCCTCTCTAGTTGCTCACACCCTTAGAAATTTGCCAAGCAAACTTGTTGGAACTCCTGCTTCAGGTGCTGGGCACAACGGTCTGGGAAGACCTGAACTCTGCATGTTGGATGGAGCATCACCAAGAGGCAGGAGAGAGGTTCTGGCCCTGCACTGCTGGGTCCACACTCACAGGGTTTTACTAACAGGCACATTTCCCTTCTCCCTTAAAAATTTAGGTTGCAATTTTGCTTGAATGCAAGGAATGTATTCAGTCTTGTCAGTGTGCTGAGGACTGAGCAAACTCAGTTGGTTTCTGCCATGGTAGAAGGTATGTTAATAACAGGCACAGGGGACCCATAAAGCTCTGAGGACTGAGAAATCAGCTGTGGCTCATACTGAGCGTCACTACTGCTGCGAGTTCAGTCAATGTGCACTCAACAAGAATGATCACTTATATATTTAAATTTTGATTATGTATGAAATAAAGGGGGAAAAAACCAAAAATTAAATTAGGATTTAATAGCTGCTTTGTAGCTTTTGAGGCATTTATGAACACTTTGTGTATGATGGATAGTTCTGAGAATATGACTTTCTCAAGAAAATCAGTCCATTTTTCAGCTGTAATGAATCATGATATACAGTAGTCCAAACACTGCTTGCCAGCCAGCTACCTTAAAACAAGATGCTAAGGGAATATTTTTCTTGATTAGATAATGGGCTGGTTGAAATTCCTTCATCTTTACTGAAACAGAAGTTAGCAATTTCAGACATATCAGATGATGCATCAATTTTCTGTAAATAGAAGACTATGCAACCCACTTTATTGAAAAGGCCTTTATACTGAGCTAGATTTAATCTCTCAATTTGAGAAGCAGCCCCATGAAATAAGATGTTTGCATGCAAAATCTCCCAGATTTCCAATGGAAATATAAAACAAAGAAGAGCATGTTCCCTTGGGGACTGCACCTATCTTGGATTAGATTTTCTCTGATGTTTTTGCATCATATTACCAATGGCTTCAGGGAAGTGAAACAGCAGTTTTCTTTCTTGAGAACAAAGGCTTGCAGAGTTAAAAAAGATGTTAATATATTTAAAGCACTTTTGGCCACTGTTGTTTTTATTACTCTGAGAATTCTGGACAAAAAAAGGTATCTTATTATATTATTTTATCATCTATGTTAATGATATTTGCATTTCAGGCTACAGCCTGAGAATTCTGTAAAGGAAAACGATTTCTAAATGAACGCTTTCTGTTTCCCATAGATATAGCTGTTTTAACTATTAGTACTGCTCTGATAATACAGATTTGACTCCAAAACACACTGGAATTCTTGAAAGTATTTTCCTTCGTGGTTTGGGATTTTTTTTTTTTCATTTTTTTTAAGCTCCATGGATTTTGGAAAAGATCTGATGGCCACACATGGAATGTATGTAAACTTTATCGAAAGTTTTGGAGACCTAGGATCAGGATTGTGTTCTGTTACCCTAGATTTCTGTTCTGAACATCTTCCTCTGTTTGCATGAGTTTTTCCCTTGCTAACTATATTTGGCATTAGATCAGTTGTAGGAGCACCCAGTGCAGTTTGTTTTGCCCATGTGGTGTGTCCTGCTGGATGCAATCTGTAGGTGCCATGAGACAGAGCAGCATCAAGCACTTTCAGCCTGTTCAGATCTAAGGGAAGCACTTTGCTTTTGCTTTGCTTAATCAATGTAGCAGATAGTTGTTATTATTATAAATTAATTAATAATTTAAAAATCCTCGTTTATTGATAAATAATTTAAGAATCTGGGCTTTGTCTTCCTTGTTTGGCCAATGTGAATTAATTAAGGCCTTTACAAAGAGGTAATACTTTTTAAACACTTCAGGTGGAAAGACTCAATTTTATGTTAAAAGCACTGCATGTTGACCTGAGCATGCTTTAATCCTGAGAAGTGTTATAATGCTTTGTTATAATGTTATAAGGGCTATAATGCTAAATGCCTAAAAAAAGGTTTTTTAAAAGATCATCCCTTTCCCTCAATAAGAGATTAGCAAGAGGTGCTATAATTTAAAAATAGATTAAATGAAACCCATGAGAGTAGGTTGTCTGGGAATTTATATTCAGCCTTCTTAGAATATTCAGCAACAGGGAACATGCAATAATTTGGAAAAGTATCCAAGGGAAAATCAACACAGAAACAGCTTTTCTGTAGGAAGCTCATTTGATTGTGGAAATCGTGACTCCAAATGGTAAGAAAGCAAAGCAATGAGCACTGTGTTTTGGTCTTCAGGGAAGTGAGGGGAGGGATTTGGCCATTGCTTCATCTGGCAAGAGTTTCTGGATTTCTGGTTAAGGATATTTAAAACAAAACCAAGAGCTTGGGAACTGTGTACCTACAATTCAACTAGTTATAAACAAACAGCAAATTCTTTGATCTGATTAAACACCTCAAATACTTTTATTAATCTGCAGGCAATCTCAAAATCATTTAAAGTATCTGTTAGTCTAGAAGAAAACCCTAAATTAATTTGTACACTAGTATACTAGCGCTAAAAGCAATTGTGGTTTTACATTTTGACAGGTCAGCATTACTGAAGAGGCTTCACCATATTCCCTCAAATTATTCTGAAACAAACAAATCAGACTGTAGACACAACCGTAGTATCCCCTCTGAAGAAGTGGTATGAAATACCTTCCTGGAAGTCATGCTCCTTAATTTTGTTTAAAAGGCTTAACAAAGGGTAGAGCAGAAAGAAATATTGTATCTAAACCTGATGAAAATAATTTGGAAATGAAAAGGAGTCAGAAAATGAAGCATAATAGACTTGAAGGTAGCACATGGATTGGCGTAGTGGAAGGTAGTTGCTGAGAATAGAGCTACATGTTTACTTTCCTTTAAATTTTACATGTCTGCTGTTTCAGCCACCAAGATTGCTCTTGAAGCATGTCAGTGCTACATTTCATTTCCACTCCTAGTTTACAGATTAGCTGGGAGAGCAGTATAAAACAAATTAGCCCACTCAGCAAGATGACGGGTTAAGGGAAAAAAGAGGAGAGTGGGACGAAAAAACCAAGCCACAATGCCATGGATCGTGCAGCAATAGCTGTTTCTATTGCCTGCAAGATGAGGAGATTTAAATTTCACAGGGTCAAGGAACACAATCAAGCCTACTGCAGAAAGTAAACGACAACAGAATACTACTGATTAGCACTTCCTCTGCTTGTGTTGCTGGACAGAAAACCACAAGGGTTTCTTGGACCTCTGAACATGAAGAGTAGTATGTGAAGAAGAAACCAGATAACTTTGTAAGTTGCTCAGCTAGTTGTCTGCAAGCCATGTAGGCAATTCTTTGAGTAAAACTTTTGCTGTTGTAAAGTAAATCAAGGAAGAAGGAGTAGAATTAAATTTCACATCTCACATATGAAAGGGAGCACCACTAGCATTGAGTGCAAAGGCACTAAAAAATACTTGTACAAAGCAATACATAAATGTACCCATTCTATTGCTGTGTAGACATTCCTAGTTTATATCCAGTAATAAAGATCTTTGCAGTGTTTTCCCAAATGGTTAACATGAAACTCTACCTGTTCCATATAAAATCCCTTTGAAGAACATCTAAATTTCAATTTAAGACCAGTATAGTTCTGCTCTGCATCACTTGCCCTTCAATTTCTCAGAAATGCCTTCATGTTTCAATGTCCATACATAAAAAACATGTAGGTAGCTGCAAAATCTGTGTGTGTATATGTATACATATCTAATGAATATGTGATAAATGGACACATTTATTATACCAAACTCTGTAATATAACACTGCTACTTGTATCTAATGTGATAATCAAAAATTGGTATAGAAAGAACTGGAGTTTTAATTTTGTCATTGCTAACATTCAACCCTTGAGAGTAGTTCAGCTCAGCTGATCTGGGGCCTCAGTCTTGAATTAGTGGTCCTTATTCCTTTCATAACCCATGGAGAAAAATACGTACTTGTATTATATCCTTCACATCTTCCTAAAGTGGACACCTTACACAGACCTGATGAATCCCTCCTTCCATGATCCTGTCTCTCTGTAAGTTATCTTCAAAGTCCAGACAAGGATGCCAGAAATGCTACCAGCCTAAGTAGCCATGGTGAGCACCTAAATGGGCTGTGACTAAGCCTGCACTCAGATGATGTTGGTGGAGGTCTGATCCTCCACAAAAAATAAAATAAACCAGAGCCAGCCATTAAATATTCAAATTGTATAAAGTTGCCAAGTCCTCCTGAAGCTCACTGTTCCAAATTACTGGATACTTTTAATTGGTGGTTTGTTTTGGTTTTTTTTCCCCAGTTCTCCTTTCCTCATCTATAAAATTGAGACAATAGGAGACTGCATCTCATATTTCAGATATCAGTGTCACTATTTAAAAAATGTTCACCCAACTCTTGCTCTCACAACAGCTCACAAGTGAGCCTACAAGGAAATTAACAATTCTGTACTCACTGCAGGGCCTGCTGATACGTATTAAATGAAGCCTGGGGCCTCATGTCACCTGGGGGAATAAAAATAAATAATGAATGCTTCTCTGAATTGTAAAGCATCACAGAGGAGTGACACTAGCAGGAGACTAGAATAAGAAACAGGCAAACGAACGTCTTAAATTCCAATGTTAAACATAGTGACATGCACATAGTATCACATATTTTTACATATACCCATTCAGATACATTTTCTGTCTACTTGTATGCTACATCATGGCTTTTAGGATATAGACCAAGTAGGAAGAGCTTGAGAGGAACTATATCTAAGATACAATTCAGTCCTCTGAACACCAGTGTAAAAGTAAATACAGGAAAAAAGCTCTATTTATGTAGACACATTCTCTTCTGATTTTTAAAAATCCTGGCTGACCACTACCAAGAAAAAAATACCACCAATATTCACCCCTCTAAGCATGAGACAGAGAGAAGTCACCAGGACTGGTTATATTATGAGGTTTCAGGTTTTCAGAAGTGGTATGGGGATGTTCTAATGGTTGGGGTATGTTTACTTACAGCACCAAGACCATTCTGCTGCTGTAAGACACAGTAAACACACATATGGATGCAGAATAACTCTCTGAAATCAGAAAAAAGACAGAAAATGAGAGCAAAAATCTAGACTGTTATTATCAAAATATTCATATGTACTGGTATGAACTCCCCTTTTCTCTGAGTTACCTTTTCTTAAGCTCAAGCTTTGGATAGAGCAGATTTGCATGCCTAACTCTGGGCATTCTTATCTTCAACCCATTGGAATGAAGAGGTTTGACTGCAACTGAATTTTCATCTCTGCTGTGAGAAGTGAGAATCCCACTTCAAACTCAACATGACCCTCTGGGGCATAGTGCTGTGCATACACCATTAGGCCATTCTAGATTTCATAGCACCCCCTCTATGCTATGTCTCCCTTTGAATCATATACTATAAGATAAAAATGAATGAAACGTGTTAAAAGAGCACACAGCTAGGTTGAAGGAACACAAATGTATGAGATAGGTAGGATTTTTGAAAGGATGACTGAAAGAGAACTCTCTTTTCAAGCAGCTGGTTGCTGTGATAAAAAGCAAGTTCTCCCTGTCCATTTGGTGTGGATATGATCTCATCTCAGGTGGTTTGAGAAATCATCTCATGAATGTAATTAGGTTAGACAAACATGCACACTCAAATGTGGAGGTTTTGGAAGCACAGCATGGATTTCTGGTGAAATATGACTGAAAAATGCAGATGCAATATCACTTCCCTTATCTGGTGATGTGGAGTTGTCCTAGGACACAGAAGTGCTGGAAAGGCAGCACAGGGTGTCATTAGCTCTAAGTACCCAGGGAGCACAACCCTGTTTGCTCGTTCTTGAACTTGTGCTTTTTAGGTACAGAATTTTGGCCCCCTCTTTCAAATCTCTTCTACCCACACAGCTTGTATTTCTAACACACTCGCAGCTTTCCCAAAGTCAACTACAACACAAAGGCACAGTGGTATTAACAGGACTTGAATCAAAGGACAACACCCAAGAAAACCAGAGACCTCCAGATCTGGACCTCTGGGTTTGGCAAGCCAACTCCTATTGCCTTGATTAGGACTTCACTGAACAAGAAAAACTGTGTTTTGCAAGGCTGAGCACTTTGAAAAGCAAGATCCTTCAAGTTTATATCTCAAAACATAAGAGATGCTAACAGCAGTATTTTCAATGGGTGGATGACTCCTTTTTAAGCTGGAAACTGCTCAAGGTCAACTCCTATATATGTGTGGAAAGAGACAACATTCCTCTGGGCTTCTTTCATCAGCAATTCAGCTCCTCCAAGGAACCAGCAGAAAAGTGCTATGGAAGATAACCTATCCATCATCCATTTAGGGCTACTTAATTCTAGGATATTAGAAAAGTTCTGGAGACAATAAAGCAAAGAAGGACTATTTTGGATATTAACCACACAACCTTGAACAAGTACATTTGCTAAGGTGACTGGGGTCTTACCACTGAAATTCCAATGCTGATGGATGCAATCACCTATACGAAAGGACTTTTCAAATTAAAAGCACTGTAGAATGCACAGGGAAAAAAAAGTAGTTGTGTTTAAAAAACACACAGAAGTAGCATGCCAAGGCTCTTTTTCTCTGATTTTTTCTTACAATGCTCATGGTTGAAAGCAGTGTGAAACTTGAGTGTTGTACTGTACAACAAAGGTTCACACAGACAGTGTTCAATAGTCTGCCAGCTATTTCCCATCCAAAAATAATGATAATTTTCCATACCTTAGGATAGGTGTACTTCATATAAATGTCAAATAACCACTCAGCCTTGCCATAATTGGGCTTTCTCTGCATTAGAGAAAGCCCATATGTTGATTTGTAGTCACCTCTAGTAGTGTAGCTTGCAGAGAAGAGATTTAATTTAGCCAAATGTAAAATGTAAGCATAATTGCACTTTAAAGAAATGCAGTTTTCAGCTGCATAAACTGAAACCCTCTATGATGACCAGGTCCTGTTACATCTGGAAAAAGATTAATTCTCTGACATCGAACCTTGAATTTCTGTTTTGTTTAAATTAGAACTGTTTAAAGATTCTTTCTAATATAAACTTGAGATTGGCATATGAGTACTGCAGATTACTGTGTAAAGCCCCAGCTGGAGCAAGTCTCTGAATGTATTGTGTAATTGGCTCACACAGGAAGGAAAGGAGAACCTGGTAAAATGCATCATTCACTTATAAAATATGAGCTAAATTTTTGTCTCTACCAGTGAACAGCCCTGAATTCAATACACAGTTACAGATATATAACTGAAAGAAGAATTTGGCCACATTAAGAAACAATAAACCCTTTATTTGATTTGTCATTTCTTAGCAAGATATTTGTATAAATAAAACACTGGATGTTTTATTATTGGAGACCTTATTGCCACTGGTTTTAAAAACCAAAAAATGTAGGAAACAAGAAAAAAAGAGAATCTGCCTATAAAAAAACTGAATAAAGATAGATACTTGCCCTTTTTAATAATTTCCGATGTTGTGTCTTATTCTTTCAATGCTATCCACTTGATTTGACAGAAAAAAGATTGTAGGAAAACTATCAACAATGGATCAAAGCAGTGAAAACACTCCACAATTTCTGTCCTCTCTCCTACTCATAGAATCCACCAGGTATAAAACAACGTAATTCTATTGAGATGAAACAATCTGGACAGGTGGGGTTTTTTTAATGGCCAATACCATGAAATATGATACAAGCAGCAGCAATGTAGTTAATTACAGTGGTGATTTTTAGATACCTAATATACTGCCAGTTTGTGATCAATTAATTAGTTTAAACAGCATGTGACTAATCCATTACAAACTTATTAAGTATTGAGACAAATATCAAGAACTACTAAAGGTGCAATCCAGCAAGAAAAAAATTCAGTTCTTGTTTTCTCCTCTTTTCAGTATACATTTTTATGGACTCCTTCAGAGGGTGCTACTGCTGAAAAGGACCTCTCATATTAATCTGGTGGTCTAGCACCATTCAGCTGCCAGTGGCTGTGTTCCAGATACCAGAGATTATTTTTAAGTTATGAAGTAGATTCCTTGCTGATTTCCCTCATATGAAAATCATCTTCTTAGACGTTGCCCTTGTCTGACAGTCTTAGTCATTTAACAGAAGTTCTGAGGTACACACAGACATGCTTGTCCTGCACACCCTACACATAGTGCTACATATGGTTATGTGTGTGCAAACAAACACACAAAAACACACACAAAAAAATCTACAGGTACATATACCATGTCTGCATCTGAGTCTCTTGAAAGACACACTCACGTTGCACCCAAAAATTACTATTATTTTCTACAGAGATAGTGGCACAGCGTCTCCAAGTAAAAGGCGATAACACAGATCCTACAGATCCTGCACGGCACGGGAAACCTTTGGGGGCTCCCTGGTAACAAAGAGAAAATATTTCAGGAAATGCACAGAAAGGCAGAAGCCCAGTAACAAAATACTTTGTTGTCCATTCAGTTCTTATTTAGGGATTTTAAATCTGATATTAGTTTTGCAATCCTTCCTGATATTTTACTTCTCAGTTCACTAGCCAAAATTAACATCCTTGTGAGCCAATACTCCAACCATCCCCATGCCTACAGCAAGCATCACCTCATCCAGATGTTCCCTGCCAAAAACAGGCGTAATGCGTGTGGAATTGGGATACATGTTGTACTTACCTTAATTTAATAATTATTCTTCTGGATGACAGTGACCACATCTCAAACATTAATAGCCTCTATTGTGTGATCACTGGTATCAATCACAGCTGTTCCATAATGAATCTCATAAAAATATTCAATCAGTGATGGAGAGGGCCTTTGAGGTCCACAGAATGAGTTTCAGATGTTTGCAAAGTACTCTGAGGTAGGCTGCAGCTCACACAAGAGAAACTCTACCAGGTGTTTGCAGTTTCATGCCTGCTGCATAAGTAATGTAACCCATAAAGAGGATTTTTTTCCCTCCCTCAGAGCAACTCAGCCCAGGGAAGCAGAACAAATAACAAGATAAAGAAGCACTTTTAGAAATGGAAATTTTGACCAATAGGGGTGAAATTCACTTTAGTGTTATAGCATTGGATAGGAAAAGGGTAAAATATATTGGGCTTTCTTTTTCTTTTTTTTTCAGGGAAGGGGGTGAATGAGGTGTTTTAGATGTACAAGTATGCATGAATATAGTCAGAATGCTGAAAATCATAATATGTTCAATTTTGTGACTGAAATATTCAGGTGTAGGATCCATTCAATCTCACAGACAGGCCAACCACTGCAACCTACATACCAATTATCTCATTCCTTGTACCTTCAAAACAAGGACATTACACAGCAGATTTCTCTCATGTGAAACCTATGAGTAGTTGTGCTATTACTCACAAGGTGAAAAAAACCCCAAACCAGGAAAAAAACCCCCACACAGACACACACACACCCCAAAAAAAAAAAAAAAAAAAAAAAAAAAAAAAAAAAAAAAAGGCCAAATCCTGAGAGGGAAATCCCAAATGAAATCCCATGAGAGAAAACTGTCCTGTTAAAATTTCCATTGGTTGACCAGCAGACCTCAAGGACAGCTTTCTGTGGTAAGTGAAGTTACCTTTTTCTGGAGACCGGTGGGGATGTAAAATTGGAACAGATTAAGAGGGGTAAAAAAAATGTTAAGAAACATTTCTTTCAGCCTTGAAAGTACTGCTGGATTGGACAGCTCTATTGCATACAAATACACACGTCCCAAGCTAAATACAGAGACCTCGGCAGTTGCCATGGCAGAGTACAGTTGGGGCGTCAGTCGGATGTGCTGCTTTGATTCCCTGCCCAATTCCAGGGTAGCCTCCAGCAGTCTGAGGCCGAGGGACAGCCTTAATTTGTGGCAGCTGGACACAGTCGTTGAGGTACCATATGGCAGCTGAGAGAAGCCAAGTCAGGCCAGTGCCTTCCCCTGCCCTGGGATACCCTTTGCGGAGGTGGGAGGGAGGCTCTGCTGACACAGGGATTCCTCCTAAGCCCTGTGTAGCTTCAGCCCTTGGTCTTGCAAGGTGTCTTAAGAGGACTGCAAAGAGTTTCATGCTAATTTGCCTCCAAACATCTGTCCAGACACATCCTCAAACATCCAGAGAGTCTACAGTCGCTATCTCCTCCCTAGAAATCTCCCATGGAGTTAAATGCTCTTAACAAATTACACAAAAACAAGACCTTTGCACCGAGCCCATCATTTCTGCACCACTGTGGTAGTAGTCCCTGGGACACTTTCCCATGGTGTATCTTGGGTGATAGTAGTTCCCAGCGGTTATGGATTGGACAAAGCACCACAGATTTTGGAGCTAAATGCTGCAAAGGCATCTGGTTTCAATAAAACTGGAAACTGGGCCAAGTTTGGTCTGCAGAAGTTTCTTCCAGGTACAGCACTGATGTCTTATCTCAGTGGCATCTTAGCTTTTCCATACCCTTGCATTTGAAGTCAAATAGTATTTATATGGATACACATACATCTCACGTGGCAATCTTCTTAAAATAAATTAATGCAGTATCTTCATAGTTGAAACAGTAACAATGCCATAATTATAAATTATAAATTAAAGGGAAGAATAAATCACAATATGTTTCTCTGCATCCTTTAGGCCCTTTTGTTTGTATTGCAGGATTCAGAGTTGCTAGTTTTTTGATTTGGTTTGGAGATTTTTTTAGATCTATATGCAACCTAAGACAACAGCAGTAAAAGAAAACTGAAAAATGTCTGTCCAAATCTCATATGTAAAAGCAGGTTTTTTAATCTGGTTTAGTCTAAAAAAAAAAAAAAAAAAAAAGACAGTCTACCTTCCCAGAAGGGTCAGACATAAAAACAACTTTACTTGTGGCTTCAGACATTCAGCAACATTCTGGATTAGCTTTTACCGTTAGGTAATGTAAGATTCGAAAAGCATTAGCCCTTCCATAAACCAAATTCATAAACCTTCAACTGAATAGTGCCTTCATGGATGCATCACAACCCAAGAAATTAAAGTTTAATAAATTCTTATATTCAATCAGGATCAAGACATGTGTCGTCTCTTTAGGAGGTTTTGAACACTCAACACAAAACTCATCATTTTCTTGACTCCCTCTACAAAGGTCCTTTGGCTTGTAAACATGATAAGCAATTTCAAAAATTGTTCAGTGTTTGAAATATGTTCTTTTTTAAAATTTTTAATTCAATGAGAAAAATATACCATGTTTAAAAGTGCTTGTTCTCTGCTACCCATAGGTTTTGCTAAGTGGAAAAATCCAGTATCAGATATCAGAGAGTCAGTGTGACTTGAAGACAAAGGGAGAAACCCCTTAGCTCGTCAGGTTTACACTTTCTCTTTTGGCACCACAAGGCAATCATCAGGGCTCCTTGCAGGCTGGGAAAGCTTTTCTGTTAGATCCAGGATCTTCTGGTGCAAAACAGAAAACTTTTTCTTTCACAAAGCCTGGCACTCATTTTGAATATGATTTGTGACAATGTGAAAGAGAAAATACATTTGGTGCCAAAGATATTATGCTACTGAAAAGAAGCTGGATCCTCTCCTTACTGGTTGTCAGTCAGTCTGTATCTTGCAGTCTGAGCTGCAAAGGCAGCTGCTAAATCTGTAGTCACAGTGATACAAAACTGAGGTATTACTCAGCAGTAAGAGCTGCATGAACAAAAGCTGAAAGCAGCAATGTGCAGCATACTCAGCTCTAAAAACAGCCACATTAACTCATTTCAGTCCTCTCCTCTGTCTAGAACCACAAACCCACTAGTGAGGTATGGGGATTCTGGGCCTCTCTGGCTCTCTACCTCTCCCCAAGTGGACAGGGAAGGGCTGTGACCTTTCAGTATAAGGAAGGAGGTGGTAGAATCAGGGGAAAAATGTTCTGGTAGCAAAGCAACATGGGACAAGGATGGGCTTGCCTTGGTACTATAATGACAGACTTACCTTGTATAACTGTAATGAGATTTTGTTGACAGATTAGTTTGGAGCTGTTGAATCTCAGGCTCTCTCCTCCTCCCTGTGTCTCCCCTGGTTTACACTGTATTCCTTCTCGAAGTTTCCCTTTTGAGGGATAAGGAGAAATGGGGTGGAGGTGTAGGAGGAAGGCAGTCTGCAGCATATACCTTTTGTTAGGAGGAATGTCATCTGAGGATGATTTGGGTGGAGGAGCCCAAGGATCTGGCAGGAGTGAGCTGCAGTGATCAGCTGCAGTGATCAGGGCACAGCGAGATCATAACAGAAAAGAAGAATATAAGCCATGCCAAGGATCAGAGGCTGCTGTAATCTGTATCAGTGCAAACATGTAATGGCAAAAAAATAGCAGTACTTCGAATTTATAGTGGTAGACCTTAAGTCAGAATGAGACCTACGGGTCTGAAAAAAGTGGAAAAGGTAAAACTATGCAGAGAGCAGTATGTGAAGGCAAAATGGAGAGATAATGAGAGGATATGCTGCACCAGGATATTGTATCAGCAGCTATGGAAATATGAAACTGGAAATGGTTAAATTAAATTACATTTTAATGTTCATTCTGGTCTACTTGACTATCATGAATATTATAATCAAAAGATTGATAATTGTGATATCCTAGCAGAACAGAAGTACAGAGTCCTCAAAAAGTGTTAGATTGTATCAGCGTGGAAATCCCACTAACAGGAAATTTCAAAGATCTCCAGACAGATCCTTAACTGCTTCTGTGGCAGTGCTCACTTCTCCAAGATTATGTTTTGTTATTTAATTTTTTAAAAATATCTCGGCTAATAATTAACAAAGATTTGTATCTGAGAAAACAAGAAGAAGATAAAACTTTGCACAGTGACAGTCCCAGGGGACAAAGGGTGGCAGCTTCAGCACTCTGCAGTGCCTCATTAAGCTAATTCACAGTGTCACAGTCAGCAGGAACCCACAGGTGCTAAATACAACCTCCACTATAAGCCTGACCTCAACAGCTTTTCCTGAAGAACCTTGGGTTTTGCAAGAGAGTTTGCAAACATGGTATTTGGAATGGCTGCTGTTTAACCAAACCAATGAATGAACCAGCCCACTCACTGACCAAAGTGACTGAAACCAAAGATGCCCATCCCTATCTGTCTTATGCTAGAGAACTTACTAGTTTGCCAGAGGTGTATTTCTCATTGTCGTTGTGAAAGGTAGCGGGTGTGACAAGATTTTTCAGAACTTTATCCATAAGTGCTAATGATTATGCTGTTACTGAGAAAGCATATGATGACAGGAGGAAAAAAGCCAAGTCCTCAAAATAGACTTTTTTTTCCAAGCCACAAATGGCAGATCAGCTTTCCTTTTAATCAGCATTCTGGGTTGGATTGCCAATGCTTCTGTTGCAAATTTTTGCCAAATTTATTTTGCAAATTTTACTCAATTTTTAATCTATCAAAATCATATTCACCTCAGTTGGAGTTTTACTGGCATTGTAAACAAACGAAAAACCTGAGCAAAGACTTTGGAATGTGACTGAGATATTATATGTCTTTGCATGTGTGTTTATTCATTTTTAAACATTATTATTTATATCCTCTGGAAGCAAGAGAAAAGGTAAAAAAAAAAAAGGAGGGAATGTACTATAGGTTAGTTTAACAAAACAACAATGATTTGCATTGCTGCTGACAACTATCTTGACTCTTCAGCACTGAGAAGTGCCAGATGGTGAATCTGGAAGAGTTAGCAGCAAAAAATGTGACCATCCCAGGTTCAAGGAGTCTCTGAAAGGAGGATTTGGAAACTGGAACTCCACATAAGGATACAATCCAGAAGCAGATCTCACTTTTATTGAGGATGTAGCTGCAGGTAGCATGCAGTGCATTAAAAGTCCTTTAAGGTCTCCATTCTATTGTTTGTCTCCAGCTGCTGAAAATAAGAATGAAAAAATCTCTTCAGAATGTTTGTATATATATATATATATAAAATGTATGTATGTACATATGAATGTGTATATATATGTATGTATGTATGCATATATATATATAGGGAATTATATATGTGTATATATATAGGGAAAGAAGAGACTGACAATGAAGAAGTCAACTTAATAAACAGATGCATATATCATTGCAAGCAGGAACCTAGAGCAGATTTCCGATTCAATGTTTTTGGGAAAGGTTCAGTGAGTATATTGAAAATATATGCTGCCCAAATATTCTCTGTTGACTGATGCTACCTGGAGGGATTTCACACCTACACATTTTAACGGGAAGGAGTGGTCACATATCTGGCCAGCTGGGGTTACAGTGACCAGCTGGGATTGCTGTGTCAGGGAGACAACATATAAATCCAGCCTGAGAGTCAGATGCATGTTTCTTTTCTTAACAGGGTCAACCCTGATAGAAGATAGGAGCCAAAAGAAATGGTGCATGGCATTTCGGTCTCAAAACTTTGCATCTCTAGGTAGTTATCCAGGAGCCCTATAATCCCTCTAACATCAAGAGGCAGACATATGATCTGTGTGAGTTACTCCATCTGGAGGTGCACATCTAAGACACCCTGGATAAATCTTACCTTTTAGGGTACATATTTTTCTTGACTACACTGCAAAGTTTTAGGTGAGATCTGAGTGTCTGAGCAGAAACATCAGCAGCAGCACCTGAGGGTCACCCACCTGGCCTCTTACCACCTCTCCAGAAGGGCATAAGTCTCTCGTAGATCATCTTCTTTGGCTCTGACTTTTAAAGGAAGATTTTCATTACATTTTACAGTCCTGTAGAAATGTCCTAAATGTCTCTGGAGACATTTATAGTGTAGCCAAGTTCTTGAATTGCTCTCCTTGTGGGGGAGCAGTAACCAGGTAAACACAAATCCATTTTGTGTTGTCAAAATAAAATTTGCATTAAAAGAAATGACAGTAAGGCATAACGCATCACAGCAATAGGCCATTGAACACATCATGCTTTCTCCAACCAGGGTAGCCACATGGATACCTAAAGAAGACAAAGAAAGACAGGCATGTTTGAAATTTTGCATTAGTAATGTTCCACTCTTCAACTATTTTCACTTTGGGAGTTCTTGATTAGGATATGGTGCTTGTGTATTTAATAATCTTCACTGGTTTTTCTTCCAAGAACATGTTCCATCTGGCCTTGAACTCAAACTGACTTTTACCAAAAACAGAAGCAAAAAAAGACAAACATCCTGCCTTCCCCAACTACCAGCAGTACAGAAACGTATCCAAAAATAGAGAAAGTCCTCAAAGACCATGCAATCACTGCTGGCTTAGTAAAAGATAAACAGAGTGACAGAGCAGAAATAATTTCGAATTATATTCCTCTAAAAGTGCTGTTGGGACAGGTTACATGTAAAACACATAAACATCCACCAACTTCCATGAAGGCAGATGCAGGACACTCAATACTATGCTAGTCTGGAAAATATTGGCCTTTTTGAAGTCCTGGGGAACTATAAGGAATTATGTCAAGATAGTTTTTGTCTGTGCTAAGCAATGAAAAGAAGTTATTGCAGCATAGATGGAAAATTAGTTCCCTTAAACATCCAGTATGCATTCTTGCTAATCCTTCAGTAAAAATCTCACCTTCAAAGTAACTTTTCATTATCAGTCTTGGTATTAGGACTTTCTGCTTTTCTTCCTTTCTCCCATAGATCCCAAATTTAAAATGTATATTTTCAAATCTCGTACATTACTATATATTTTACAATTGTATTTATATTCCCTTATTGCTTCATAGGTTCATCTATTAAATTAATTTTTATTTGAAAATACCAGGGGAAGATACCTTGTAGAATATAATATTTATTTGTAAAAGCAGAAGTTTAAATACTGAGATAGGAAACAACATTGATATGGGAATCCCATTTGGCAAGTCCATTTGAATGAAGGAAAGAGAACATCTCAATAACATAAAGCATAATATAGGAATGGTGATTACTCCAAAACCACATGTAAAAAACTCAGGAAATATATAGTGAATATGGGAACAGGCTATACAAAAGTACAGAAGTAGAGAAATCAAACAACCTGACAAAGATCTCGGGTGACAATGATTTTTTTTCTTCCTTTTGTATCTCCAAAGGGCAGAATTCAAATTGTCATGGATGTAAATAATTACAAGAGGAGATAGTAAATTAATTATTTGGATAGAAACAGCAATGCTAGAGTCCTCCTAAGGATTTGATATTTAGCTATTGCCTTGTGATATAGTTGAAGAAACTTAGAGTAAATTTTCAGCACCTCTCTGGAGGCTGCTGTGTTCATAATACCAGAAACTGTATTTCAAAGCCTCTCTGGACAGTCTTTGGGGTCACTAACAGTTGTGGAAAGCCAGAATATCTCCTCTGGCACCTCTAGATGCACTCTTTGAACTCCAGGGCTGTAACACAAGGAGACATACACTTGGGGATCTTCCACAGGACCAGGTTTTGGAATGCTGGTGCTGCAGCCATCAGAGAATACTGAATGGAATAACAGTAGGAACTGGAGAGACTTTGGTACATGTTTTCATAAGTTTACCGAGTTCAGAACAGGTCTCTGAGGAAAAAGGATGACTAATACATAATGGCATAACTTTAAAAGTGAACCTATAGAGACATAGTAGGAAACTACACACTAGTCAGTTTGACATGAGTTGTGAGCAAAAGCCTTTGAAACTCTTTTAAGAGTCAAAAAGGAGAACATTTGGAAAAGAGCAGATTAACAGAAAATAGCCAGCATGGTTCAGGAAGGGGAGGTCACCATGGCTCACTAGCAGAGGGGAATTCTTTGCGGATGTTACTGCTGGGCTAAGGAAGGGGCTGTGGTGCACCATCGCTGAGCCTGGGTGTTTCTCAAAGCAATCTGACAAGCTCCACAGTGGGACTAAATGGACAAGGTACAGAGTTTGTGGAACTGGAGGGGACTGCACATTCACACTGAGTAGGAGCTGAAGAGAAGACTAAAAATTATGGCCTAAATGATGACTTTAAAATTTTAAAGGTGAAAAGTAAAAGAGGGCTACAAAGTGCTGCAGGAACTTGAACTGGCTTGAATAAAGGAAAACAACAACAACAACAACACCAAAACAAACAAAAAAGCACAAAAAAAGTGCTTGTTGCTGATTTCAGTGACCAAGATCATCAGTCCTTGGAAAATAATAAGCCTCTCAATGTACTGTAAGCTAGGTAAGAATTGCTATGGTCTTTTCATACAAGAAGGAAAACAGTAGCACCACAATATGAATGGTTTGCTGGAGCTCACACCTCCTGCTTCAGCTGTCTGGCTCATCAGCAGCACTTGGAGGAGAAAGGGAAAACCTGGGACTAGGATCCTCACATGTAAGTAAAAGGGAAAATGTTTTTTCTTGTTTTAAAATGAACATTCTTCAAATCGGGGTGGGGGGGGGGGGTGGGGGGTGTGGAATTCTTGTGATACAAGGGAAAGATTTTGATTTATTTCCCCTGGGAATCTGTACATTGAATTCTACCCTCTGCTCTCCCTGGTGTCGACCCCAATGCTGAGACCTCTCAAGCACCGAAGTATGATTCAGGGCGATTGTTTCCAGAGTTACCCTCACAGCAAGATGTTTTTCAAAAATCACCACCCTTTATCTCCTGGTAGAAATATACCACACCCACTGAGGTTTCAAAGATGCGGATGAAAGCAACACCATAATGCAAACTGCACTTCACCTAATTGTGTGCTAGGAAACAACACAAAGCTACTTATACCAGAAAAAAATACCCTGGAGGAAGATCCACAAACATGTATTGCTGTTACCACCCTATTGCTGACAACACTTGCAATAAACCCTCATTTTATCTTATTAGTAGCCCTCTGCTGGCCCTGAATGTCATGATTCCCAACTGCTGCCACATGACCCCAGTTCTGAGAGTCATGCCAGAGTGTAGGTGCAGCAGGGAGGCTGCAATCCTGTCAGTGGGGATTGGACTGTTTTGGTTTGGTTTGTTGTTGGTTGGGTGGGGTTTTTTGTTTGTTTTGTTTTGTTTTGTTTTGGGGGGGGGCGGGGGCGGAGGGCAGGATGATAGGTTAGTTGTTGTTGGGTTTTTTTTTTCCTTTTGCTTGTTTGTTGTTGTTGTTGTTGTTTTGTTTTGGTTGGTTGGTTGGTTGGTTGGGTTTTGTTTTTTGTTGATAGTTTTTTTTGTTGTTGTTTTTTTTTTTTTTTTTTTTTTTTTTTTTTTTCAGAAAAGTCTAGGTATATAAAGCTCAGGTCTGCTGCCTGGGAAAGATTGTGATCCTGGAGCACTGTCCAGCTGCCACAAGACCAAGCAGCTCTGTCCCAGGCACAGAAATGCTGGGACTGCTCAGCCACTTGTGTTATGTTAAACCTCCCCTTGAAGTAATGAATCACAGAGCCAGAGATTTCACTCTACAACCTTTTCCAGGCTGCTGTTGACGGGAACTATAAAGGCCAGGACTTTCCTTTGACTGCTTGTGGGTTTCAAGGCCTCTTTTTCCTTTCCTTTTCTGGTGCTTCTTTGCCCTGTCTTACATGTTGTAATTAGCTTTCCTGGAGGAGTTTTACAAGATGAAGATAAGAAACAGCTTATCCCAGGCAGTTGTTTGTCTTCACATTTTCCCTCGGAAAAGAAGAAAAAAGACTTCTAAGAACTGAGTTTCTATCCGAACCATTATTTGAGGGACTAGAGAACAGAAATGCTCTGGGCAGTCAAGGAGAGAACTTTAAAAAGAATCCAGCTGAAATGCAATAACACAAATATTTGAAGAGACTTTTGAGGAATTCCAGAACAACCCACTCCTCCCTTTTTATTAGCTTCACCAGTGCTTGATAAGGTGGTTATATTTTCCAAGTGATTGAAAAAAGCCACTTTTTAACCACCATTTAAGAGGCAACTATGTAGCTGCATGATTGTGTTACCGCACCAGAAAATAAATTTTTTGAGCCATGCATTGAGTGGATACTTCCTTTTCCCAATCTCACTATTTTTGGGAAAAGTATTTCCTATCCTTTAACAACTGGCTTTTGGAGTCAGCTGAGTGTAGCTGGGAGACAGCATATTGCTAAGCCGTGGGGTGATTTTCTTTTAATAATAGGTTGTGACCTGGGTCTTTCAGGAGTTTGGTACTTACTACCTCTATATCCTATGAGTCTGATTTCACAAAGTACAGCTGGGACCACAAATTGGTAAAGCTGAACTTGGTTTCCCTTACACATTAATTGCAGTCCCATTTCTAGTGTCGTGATGGAAATCAAGCTTGTACTTCTTACCAAAGTGGTTTTCTTGCTTAGAAAAACTGAGGTACTCCATCCTCCCACATGCTGTAGAAATCAAAATACCAAAAAGCTTCAAAATATAAATAAACAAATTAATGGAAGTTCACAAGGGGTGATTAAACAGGAAGATACAGACATAACCTCTAATTCAAAAGTGCCTAGGCTGCAGACTGCCAGAAAGGAGGTAGAAATATTGAGCAATTATCACTGTAAGATAACCCTGTTTTTATGATAAGATATTCTTTTTGGTAAAGCAATGATGCAGTGTCAACTAAAGAGCTAAGTAGCCTAGCAGATGTTGAACTCAGAGTTGAGCCCCGTGAGTAGGAAGTCATTTTTCACAACACTGAGCTACAGCACATATATTTTATTCTGCACATGTTCCTGTTGCTATCTCTTTTTTTTTTTTTTTTTTTTTTTTCTGAGTTTTGTTTTGATGTATGTGCAACTTGTGTTCAGCTTATAGAACAGGAGAAAAAGTAGGCATGGGTACACACAAGAGGACTACAGAACCTGCCAAGGCAGTATCTGGCTGCAAGGCCGCATATTGAGGAGGTTTCTATACAGGGAAGAATGAGAGGTCTAAGAGGTGATTTTAAAATGGTTTGGGGATTGAATGGCAGAGAATTTTGAGACTTGAGATGGGGTTGGTAAAAAGAAATGAGGACAATTGGTTACTGGGTGGAAGGATAATGAAGAAATGAGGTTTAATATGGACACCCTTTTACCTCTGTTCACGCAGGCATTTCTAATCACAGTCACCTTTCTGAAGGGAAGAAAACAAACTTGCTTTCTTCCAATATTCTTTTTCTCAAAGACATGCACAGGTAAAAAATTTACACGTCCCTGACTGTCCAGTTCCTACACCTCCTTCCCATTTTTGCTATTGGGACCACAGTATAAGTTGTTTATTCTGTTGGTGGAGTTTAGGGTAGTGAGAATGTCTTCACTTTGAGTGGTGACCTTAACACGCTTCAGAGAAGTCTGATTGTTGAGCACGTTCCCCCACAGGAGAAAAATAAGAGGTCTATGGCTCACTCATTCCCCATCCCAACCCATCCTGTCTCCTGCCGTATTGAGGGGAATATATGTTTGAATCTCTGCCTCTTTGGTCCTTCTTACCTAACAAATTTTCAGTCCAAGAGAAGAGGCTCTTCTGTTTAGGTCCTGAGATTACAGACTAAATATCTGGGAATGACCAGTTGGAGGCTGTGTTATGGACGCCACATCCCAGAAGATAATCAATGAATCTCAACTTTGTCATGTCTCCTGGGAGAGAGACTTGCAGCAGTTTTGGGGCAAATTGCAACAACACAGTTTTTCAAAGACATCACAGTTTGTCTTGGGTTGCAATGCAAGATATAACTAAAAGTATGTAATCTACTGCTGTCTGTTGAGGCTGCTTGGGCAGGTGTTTTCTTTATCTCTTCCATGACCCATTCCTCATAACTCTGAGAGGGAGGGGGTCTTATGTTAATGGCCAGCTGTTAAAACAAGGGGGGCAGTGTTCTTTATCTTTTCCACAACCCATCCTCCCTCCAAGGGAATATCTTCTGTTAATGGGCCATTAAGGCTCGCCATATGATTGCATAATCCCATTGTGAGATGATTCACCCAGTGGGAGGAGCCAAGTATTCCTACCTGGATAAAACCTAAGATTCAGAACACCAGGACAGCCTGTTTCCACTGGATTCCCAGAGGACAAAAGCTTCCAGACATTTCTGTGGGATCTCTGCTTCAACAAGACCACCTCATCTGGACTGCTTCCACCACCCTGCTCAGGTTGTATTCTGACTCTGACAGTGGTCTTTTGTATTATTTGTTTTTTTTTTTTTTATTTTACTTTCCCCCCCTCCTATTTAATTGTTTTTCTGACTTGGAGTCTCTCACTGGTTTTGCTTTCAAACCACTACATATATTTTTTGCCTGTTCTTGTAGTACATACATGTCTATCGAGCCTATAGAAAAACAGAATTCAAATGCCTTCAAACACAAGAAAAAAGGCCAGAAACTGTTCCAAACTGCACCTCAGCCAAAAAAATCTGCATCTAAACAGTCCCTGAAATGGTCCTTCAAAGTTTAGGACCATTTCCACTGCTAATTAATCTATCCTTCATTATTAGCCACCACAAGGGGGGTTTAATTTCTGTCCAAGTCTCCTACAGACAAAGCAGACAACAAATATAGTAAGTTCTGTATCAGATTTTCTTGCCCTTGTTGATATGCACCTTTCCTGTGTGATGATGACATAATGTCCTTTAATTAACCCTGACAGCTCTATTCCTCTCTTTTTTACTTTTTCAAGAAAATAGATGTGAAGAACATTCTTTTATGAAATCATTATATGGTTTTGAACACATAGTATTTTCTCCAGAGTGAAAGCAATAGTTTTTCATGGGCTGTGTTTTTTGAGTTCAGACTCTTACTCAGTCAAAAATTTTTCTTCAACATTGTGAAACAGAGGTGGTAATTTACCTCTGAATAACTGAGGAGTGCTAGGAATGGAATAGAGGGAAGCCATATGGAAGTGAATATTCAAAATACAGAATGCAATCTAGTCTATCTTACTTTCTGCTCCTTTGTAAGCCTCTCTAAAAAGGGAGCCAGAAAACAAATAAAGGAAGATGAGGAATATGGAGTGGCTTCCAGACTGACTAGGATTCTTCTCTGAGAAGATATGACTGTGAGAAGTCATGACGGAAACAAATAAAATTATGGATAGTCTATTTATTAACCACCTTTCTCTGGTTATTGCAATAAAAGGTAAGAACCAGCCACTGAAACTGGTCAATGAAGCCGCTTGATGAAAAACCAAGTGGAAAGTAAAGCAGAAATAGTACTTTCTAATTTTCTCTGGTTTACATCAACTCCTTATGCTGGGACATCCTCTGTGACTCTATTTCCCTCTCTCCCTTTGTGAATTTTGTTTTAATGTATTCTACATTGCTTTCCACCTATCAAGTTGTCTTGTGATTTTTCCATTCCACCATGGACTGTGGTCCTCTTCTCGTGCCTATATGTGTCCTTTCTAACTGGATTGTCTCCCAGGCTATTGCCTTGCTTCACATCCTACTTCGTACTACATTCCCACCAAACCGTCTTTCAGTCATACTTTACTCAAAAATGCAAAAATGCTGTGGAGGTTTTTGGCAGACCAAGCTTAAGTCTTCCACATTTTGCTCTGGGTATTTCCTAGTGGATTTAAGAGTAGTAAAGGAGGTTTGCCACACTTTTGGACTTGAACCAGCATGACTCTGCTGGGCCATTCTTACACTTCTGTGATGGTCCTTTCAGTTCCTTCAGGTTTAGGCTTCCACAATTCCTACTATTTGCCCACAATAGTCTTGATTTTTCTGCCTCTATAGTTGGATACAAGAGCTTCCAAACAGAGTTCTGGTAGTTTTGCAGATGGACGCACTGGCACTGTGGAGGCATTAGTGCAGTCAGGATACCAGGCTCAACAGAGATTTAGTGGAGAAAACTGGACAAGGAGGATAGTCATATCATCTCTGCATGATGGCCACTAAAGTAGAAACACCTGAACAGTACTCCTCCATTTTCCACAAAAGCTTTGATCTTTCTTTCACATAGGTGGTAAGAAAGACAAAATTAATGAAAATAAAAAGAAGGTTTTAAAAGAAGGTTTTGTGGGTCTTTTGAATGTTTCACTGTGATATGGACTCTTCAATTATCTTATGTCTTGCACAGCATTTTTAAAGACCATCCCAACCCATCTGGCTGGTGCAACTTGGAAGTATAGCCGCCAAAAGGAACAAAAAAAAAAAAAAAAGCGGATGAAAAGTATTCATGATGCGGAAAATAAGAGGGGAAGTTATTCGTTCAGAGATAGAAAACGAGATGATAATACCTAAAGTATGGGACATATTAATGACTACTGTAGTGCTGGTAAAAACATGTCAAGAATTGGTGCACATTTGCAATTCATAACTTTTTAGGCATCAACCTCTTTTCTGCACGAACAGATTTACAGCATGTTTTTACCAGCTCAGTAAGACAGATAAAGAAAATGGTACAGCGTGGCAGAAGACAAATATTTTCAATTCCTCCGTGTTTTAGTTTGAAAGACATGTATCTGCTAGGGAAGGGCAGGGGCTCCCTAGAAATGGAGAATTCAAATTCCCTCCCTCCAAATTATTATAATTTAGAAAATTAAAGGGTCTTTCAGGCAGAGGTACGGGGATAGGAACAACAGTTCTTTACCACTGTGTATAACAAGGCAAACAAACAACAACTACAGCATTAATAGTAAACAGAACCAGGTACCTTGGGACGCTTTGTTTCACAAAGCCCGGGGCAGTCTGATCTCTTGGGACTCCAAGAGCACCAAGTCGGAATGGCGGAAAATTCCTGGGCTGGTGGATGAGATCAGAAGCTCCACGGTGATAGCTGGAATGTCAGGTATGCCCTGGCAGGGCAGGGGGTGCAGGGCCACAGTGTAGCAAAAAGCCTCAAAGCGGGGCCAAAGAAGCAGTGGCATGGGACAGGGTCGGCCCAGCAGGGCAGGACAAGGTGAGCTCAGAGTTCCGGGGCACACAAGCAGATGATGGTAGATTTCTCAGGACCGGACTTTGGTGGTGGCAGCAAATTCCTCCCGCAGCAAGCAGCAGCCTGGCTGTCCTCACTCCAATGCTGAGAGCAATAGAGAAGCTGCCCCCAGTCTTGTCCTTTTCCCTGCCCCAAAACTCATGTTATCTTCCAACTTTTGGCTACCTCTTTGTTTTGGTCAAGCACCCATAAGCACCCAGTACTTAGTCTCCCAGCAACTTATGGAAAAAAAGTCTGTAAGTAAAAAAGGAACAAACCTAACCCCTAACACTCCACTACAAAGATATAATATTTTTAAAACAAGGCATTTCCCACTCCTTTATCTCAAACTACTCTGCCATAACAAGTCTCTTGGATTGATTAAAATTATACCTATGCCAGATTTAAACTCCAGAGTCAAGTACCTAATTTTCTGAGTTTGGAGGTGTGGATTACTGTCTTGTACCAGTCTCTATAGGCAATGAAATTAATCCCAGAGTTTCAAACTCTTTAGTTACCATTGTATGCATTTCTGTTTGATAGTCCCAAATCCATGCCTTTGTTTTAGGTACTAGTGGCCTAAGTTATGGAACCGTACATAGCAAATCATCAGGTGCACAGCATTTATACACTGTTATTCCATGCCATGGAGATGTGGCCTGAGAGACTGGGGGAAAACAGTTAAAGCCAAAGCTATGTTTAGAGTGAAGAAACTCAGAAAATATGGTTAGTGCCCACATCAAAGTGTCTGTGACTACTCTGAATGGCATCTGCACTTTCAGGCTCCCACAGTATTATTTGCTTTAGCATTTGTGGTTGATCTGCAGT
Organism: Sylvia atricapilla; assembly: GCF_009819655.1. Lineage (NCBI taxonomy): Eukaryota > Metazoa > Chordata > Aves > Passeriformes > Sylviidae > Sylvia > Sylvia atricapilla. Next base: position 53,200,315 of record NC_089140.1, on the reverse strand, counting down.
CAGACCAAGCAATATACTTCAGGGGTGCATCTGAGGAGATAATCTAAGAAAACAATGGGCTTTTGCTCTGTTTTCTGAACAGCATCATCATCAAAACTTACTGAAATCAAAAACAAAAACACAGCAAAGCACAAAAGGGTCAAGTCTCGGTCAGGCTGGAACCCAGAAAGTGGCTCTCCCTCCACCCAATGCATTCCTACATCTATTTCAAATTAATCACCAAACAAATCCTTCTTGGCCTAAACGGGGTGCTGAAGAAAGGCAAATTAAGATAATATAATGGAAATGAAGGGCAAATTAAGCTGTGGTCAGAAGCTGATTTGAAAATTACAGTTAAGCCACTAAAAAACTACTAAATTTCACCTGATGCTTGTGAAGTGACCACACAGGTTTACTTGTTCTGGGTCTTCTCCAAGGCCATGATCACTAGGGTGTCCAAGTATCTAGTAACTGTGTCAGTGGGTATGTGAAGAAGAGCTTTGTGTACCTCCTCTTAACTGTATGCAAACGATAGAATACATCAGTAGGGTGCACAGCATTGCAATACCGAAGCATTGCCCATTTTTGCATGTCTGTCATTCACTCTTACAAGTTCCACTCATATTCTTTCAAACTAAGGCTTGATGAACTTTATTTTAAAGAAAAGCTTAGAATCACTTGTCATCTTCAGCCTGTTTCATTATTGTATCTGCCTGGGACAGGAAAGGGAAATTAACCATCTAAATTATCCTTTTTAGATCAGTGCTGAGGCTGGAGGAGCTCTGCGGTAGGAACATTGATTTCACTGTAAGCAAGTACAGCCCCTGGCACAGAGTACCCCAAATAAAAGGCACCAGCAACTATAAAACATACACAGCCAAAAATGATTCCTTGAAGAATGAGACCTGAAAAAAATTTTACATATTATTTTCACTATGTTTTGTAATGTCCTGTCTATATGATGTGGTTTTGATCTGTTTTTTTCTTTAGTACAAAATGTATTCTTAAGATAGGATATTCTTTTGTCGAGTAATTTCCAGTATTAAGTGTAGGAACAATTCTTCCTGGGGACCATAGCAGAAGTTTAGTCTATGATCTTTTCTGTATTACATGTTCTGAGGCAGAGACTTCTCTGCTTTAAAAAAAAAAAAAAAAAAAAAAAAAAAAAAAAAAAAAAAAAAGTGTCTGAGACAAAGTGCCCTACTCTGTCATCATTTCCCATCCTATTTCAGACTAGAGAAGAACCAAAACCCATGTGCAAATACTATCTTGGACTTTGAGATGCAGAAAAATTTTCAAAGGATAATAATTCACTAAAGACTGACTTATTCATTTTATGTTTTTTGGGTTACAGTCTCAACTGAAATAAGTGACTGAGTCTCAGGCAAAAATTCGTGTATGTTCTTTCCTTTCAGATAACAGGGAGTACCTCACACAACAATGAGATTTTGTATTCCCTCCCCACATAGCAGCTGCTGCTTCTTCCATATGCTGTTAATACTTCTCTTCCCTGAGCTTTTCCTACTTTCACCAAGTTCTAATTTGTCTGTAGTCATTACATATGGGCACAGTATCCCAGATGCTAAGTGAACACATAACCACATACTTAATTGCCTAAGGGCCTACTAATATTTTCCATGTTATTTTTCCCTCTGTTCCTAATGCAAAATTATTCCATTACTTGTTTAGTTTCTGCTTGTTCATGCTTTTTACCTACCATTTAATATTTAGCAGATATCATTACTGATGTGCTGACATTAAAGTTATTGACTTTTTCCCAAAACAAAGTAACTACATCACACATAAATATACTTCTGTAAACAAAGACAGCAAACCTTGTAACTACTGAAAATTTCCCCCCAAAACTATAACTCATTTTCAATGCAAATATAAGGGCTAGTGACAACCAAAGGACAATCAATGAATTCACCACCACATCTTAGATAGTGTGTTTGGCACTTAACTCATGGGACGGTATATCTTTTGGCTGATAGAGATTCATAAAAAGTTTCTGCAGAAAAGTAATTCATTACTACACTTGACTCTAAAACATCTATAAATATTTGTACAATCAAAATTCTTCCCCTACTGATGTGCCTCAAGAGCACATAATATAGGGATAAAAACAGGCTGAATGAAAATTAATCTTTAATATGATATAAGTTTTGCTGAAGAAACTTCATGGTATGCATCCTGTTGTTCCTGATTCAATAGGCAACAGTAGTTCCTACAAAACTTTCCTTCCAAACAACATTATTTTGCAGATCAACATATTGTTATGAGTTTCAGGACCAGCTTATTCTGTGGCTCTGTGAATTTTGTTTTGTCAGAGGAATTAGGAAATTACAGGATAATTGCAGGAGAACAACAAAGTTTAATCTCCACAGGCTGTAGTAGTGTTGACATCAGATGAACATGAAAGAACTCATACAATAGTTAATGGTAGAATGGTCTCTTCATAGGATGAATGTATTACTAACACTGAATAAATGCTGACATGAAAGCATCTTTTTTTAAAATTTATTATTATTGTTATTATTATTCCCACGTAAAAATATGGTAGATTTTCATCTTCTCCACAAACTTTTTAAATTGCTTGAAAACTATCCAATTCCTTATTTTAGCTTCTTTGGAAGCCTACAAACCCTTTGACACAGGCCAAGAGGGGGAAGTTGCAGTTAGCAGTGTGCAGTGAGCTTTATATTTCACCATGTGCACAGTCAGAATATTCACTTCTGAGCATTGCTTTCTAAGAGATCTGTTATTCCAGGAAATGTGTCAGGCAGGACAAAGCAAAATAAAAAGATCCTGATTGGAGAAAACCATGAGAAAGAATGGAGGAAGGGATGGATCTGACCAGCAGTCCCTTGAGCTTCAATCAGACCACAATTATCTACCAAAGACCTCACTGATGGTGCAATAGCAGAGCCCATCTCAGCTCTGTGCAGCAACCCCATTACTCACAGTTGTTCCAAACAACTCACCTCCCAGACAGAGAGGAGCCAGTTGGGGTACATGGTCTTGCATCTCTTGCACATTCCTTCAGGCAAAAAATGTCAACAATTTTTATATAGTTCTGAAAACTAAGCATTTTATAAGGTATGCTTTTATATGCACACATATGTTTAGGCATTAAATAATGGGTTTTCCTTCAGTTATGGATTTAATTCCCTTCCCCTTTCTTCAGCGTCTTCTTTATTCACTCTAGGTGTGTTCCTTGTATAGACAACATTTCTTATCTCTATGCTTTCAAAATTATTTCCAACTGGAAATTAGCAAGCTATTCCTTTGTAACTCATTTCACAGATGTATGAGATACTACTATTACTTAATCAAAACACACGTCAAAAAACCTTTTTATTTTATTGTTTTTATTGTAAACAGCACAATTTTTTTTACATTTTGCAGAGAGAATTTGTTTTGTTTTAAATCCTGAATTTTAAAATAAACTAACCCACCCAAAGCAAACAAAACCAGACCCACATACTAGAGTAAATGAAATAAAATAACCTGCACTTTCAGAGGGTCCCTTATTACTTTAGCAAATCATAACCCAGCTCAAAAATTAAAGGAACTTTGGATTTTCAAAATGCTTGAAAAGCTAATGTAGATAAAGTTTACCAATGGAAAGTGTTTTTGTTTTAATACAGCTAAAACCCTTGTGTTTTCTATTAATTTGAGGATTATAAAAGATGACAGAATCCATAAATCAAACAAAAATATTAGTCACAAACAGTCCAACATGTTTTCTCATACTCATACAATAAATCCCCTATGCATTCAGGTCATTCCCATGATCCATCTTTATGCACTTTTATTAGACTGGCATTCAGAGACTTCAGATTAGTTCATTCTCACAGTAACAGCAGTTAAAAAGCAGAGAGGTAATAATGTACAGACAAATTTTATGGGATATACATAAGACCAAAGACCACAAAGAGATCAGCAATGTGAGAAGAAACCATCTGGCAGTGAGGTTTTGTAAATTGCTAAATTGCTATTGATTTTATTGCAATAGTGTATCAATAGAGACTACAGATTATTGCTCACTTAGAGCTTTGTATCACTGATTCTTGACAGTAAATGAAGTTTCTATCATGCAAAGATAGCAATCTAAAAAACAGGTACATAAAGAAAAGACAAACCAGGAAATTCAGAGATGGAGATGGGCAGCTTTCAAAAATATCTGATTAATACACTAGTTTCTTTTGAGTACTGCTCCTACTAATGACTTAGTGCACAAAGCAATAATCAGGATCAACAGACCATTTGCTGGGTTCTCTAGGAAGACACACAGATTCATAAACAGAAAACTAATGGAGACATGACTGTGAGCTGGAAATAAGTGGGGTATTGAGGCCAGATAAATTATTAATAATACTGGAAGGCCAACATGAGGACACATGATGTGAGATGGAACCTCAGATATCCATCAGTGTTTCTTTCTCCCCTAGAGGAACAGTGACTCCCAAAAAGGAAGAATAAGTGGAGGAAGAAAGAGGAGAAACTACAGAGATACTCATCTCTAACTTGTGCCTAAAGAGTGTCTCATCCTCTCCTCCTGCTTCCCACCAGATGACATTTCCAACCTCTCTTGGTCCTTCACTATGTCAGTTATAGCAGTCAGGTGAGTTCAACCTACACATGTACCATTATCAACAAAGATCAACATCAAGTCTGAGTGTGATTTTGATAAGCAAGCTGTTCTCTCTCTTTCCAAGGCCAGAGAAGAAAGACTAGTGCCAAGATGGAAGTGATTTTATTAAGTACTAGGATGATAAGTAGTGTTTGCAGGACTGCTTATAACTCTGCTGCCTGTACCCTACAAGTCCCTAAGTCCTGAATTTTAATTTCAATATTGTTACTTGAAACTGCACTTTTGCACAGGCTCCAGGGTCCCTGTCTCTCTTTGGAAGAGCACATGGGTACATAACTCATGTCTGAGCCTACCTGAGCTCTGGGATTTGCATTTCCCTTGGCATCTGCCCTGCAGGGTTCACCTGAGCAGCGGTGGCTAAGAAGAGATCTGGGCTCCCCACTCCTCCCAGGTGTATCAGTTCTGCATGTAGCATCCTAAATTTCTACATTTAGTAGAAAATTTGTGCAGAGATTTAACAAACATTGCCGTGCCATACTGTAGGAACATGCCTTTCTTTAAGCCCTGACTTACTTCTAATATTATCCACAATGGGTGAGTCATTGTTACTGTAACTCAGGGGGAACTGGATTTGAGGATTTGAGAACAAAGAACACAAACCTTAAGGAAACCAGGCTTCATTACCTACATTGCTTATGGAACAGCTTGTTTCTATATATATATCCTTTAAGAACCACATATAGCATGGTCATTTTATTTCTGAAGAACGTGATTAGGCATCAGAGAGACGTGCACTTTGTTTATGAAGGTGTATTTTTCCATAGTGCATGTAAGGATATTTTAAATGGGTTTAGATAGGCAGCTCATGTTTTCCTAACATAGCTGAAACATTGAACTTGATTATTGTACCCCAGATTAATGAAAAACATGAAACAATATGATTAGAAACACTGTAATGAAATTGCAGCAGAGCCAAACCAACATTATCAGAACAAAATGTCCATGTCTCAGTCCAATTTTTAGCCTGTTTAAACAAGGCTCCCTGAATGAAAGCATTGCTTGTCTGTTCACTTGACTGCTCACATGTCACTTTTACTGCCAGGATTTTTAATTTGCAAGATATTGACATAAAAATCAACAACAACATATAAATGCAGGTTAACTCCTTTTCCCCTGTGCAGTACTAAACCATCTTTACAGCACCAACCCACAACTGCCAGATGAAGGAGAACAAAGCTTTTTGTACTACTTTTCTGTGAGAAGGACTAGCCATTGTTTTACTTTAGCACTTTGCTGAATAAACTAAAACCAGGACTTCCAAAATGCACAACTGTAAATTACTGAGCTATGGAGATGCAATTAGAAAGGAAATTATTCTGAACAGTGGGGTGCCTGAATGTAAAATGTGACAATGATTAATCAAAGAAAACCTGGATTTTGAGTAGTAGATATTTCAACTGACTACCAAAGATAACTTACATTCTGTTTTCATAGTCAATTTTGCATTTGCCCAGAAAGACTAAGAGGCTCAATACTTGCAATATTATAAAAACAACCAAAAAAACCAACAAAAAAGCCCCCCCCAAAAAACCAAAGATATTCATGTAAATAAATTACTAGAGGTTTCTGCAATAGAAGGCAAGCTATACACCAGGAACTCTGTGGAACAGGAAACAAGGGACTCTCCATTACTGGAACAAAACACTCGTAGTTTCCAGAGTAAAGGTCCCAATTTTCCATAGGGCAGACCATATTTAGGGGAAAATCACAGGTTAGGAATTGAAATGGGCCATAAGTGAAACCAGAGTTAAGACATTAAACATTTGCTAAGTGCAGTAAACACATTCATAGTTCTTTCACAGTAATAGAAATCAGTTGCCAGGTAATGTTTTATACCCTAAATACAGAGCTGTATACATTTTCTTTTAATTAATGTATTCTTTTTATTGATTCACTAAACTTTTCCAACAGTTGGATTTTTAGAATACAATGCTGCTTAGGTACAGAAGTCAACAGAATATGAAGGACACAATATAGATCACTTTCCTAACATCACAAGTTATAATTAGACTTGGTTGTAAAAACTGGCAAAGCCACCATAAACCCCTTTGACTGACAAATATTTCAGTCTGAGGAACAAGTGTCCATTTTTAAGATCTCCAGAGCAGCAGTTGCTCAACCATGGTGTCTAAGAAGGGGAATTCCTGTATTTATTTTCTTCATAACATCCTCTACAGTCAGCCTTGCCTATTCTCTGTGGCCACAGGAAAGAAACAAGGTCCAAGGCATGAACATAATATGTAAACTTCAGAAGATTCCAGCTACCTGCAATTTTCAAAGTGTCATTAATCTTAAAGTATTTGCAGCAGACCCTGTAAGTAAAACATGGATTTTCTGAAGTGACTTCTGGAGTATAGGTCCTGTTTTCCCCGTCTGCTGATAGACAAAAATGTCCTCAGGGACAAAGCAGTCTTTTGTCCTAAGCTCAACTTACCTGATAGAGGTCCAAACCCACACAATTTAAAACATTTTGTCCCTCCTTTGCAGCAAGATGTAGGTCTCAGACATCACTGCAGAAAAAGGTTGATTTGTAGCAAGATGCAGCACACAGTGAGCCATCCCTATGGGAGGAAAATAATCCATGCAAAATTCAATAGAAACTTATGCTTACTAAGACATCCCATTCTGCCTTGCTTCTGCCAAACAAAGCACCAGAAGGGACAGGCGTGTCTGCTCAGGGCAAACAGAAAAAATCTCAAAGCACATTCACAAGCCTCCTTCAAAAATGCATGAGAACCCTACCACTACTCTTGCTGTGGAGTTCTTTGCTGGAAAGAAGTCACACACAAGGCTTTCTTCACTTGAAGGTCTATTTGGATATACTTTGTATACTTGGCTTCTTTAAGATGCATTAATTTAATTAGAAACACAAAAACAACAACTTCTAGAAGGATGAAGGATGGGAGATGGATGCCTGGTCGGATTAAAGACTCTTCATGTTTGGTACAAAGCATGGTAAAGATTATGCCAGTTTTTCAAGCCTTCTTAGGCAAAGACACAAAAATCAGGTAACATGCTTTCAGTATTGCTTATTGGAAGAAGAGTCAAAAATGTATTTGGCTGCGAGTTAGCAGATAGGCAGGATGTACTGAGACTGCTCTCTGAGGGGAAGAGCACTGAAAAATGAAGTACTGAAAGCACTGCACTGTGTCATACCACCTACAATGTTAAGAGCAGTCTCTCAACCTTTTCCTGCCCAGCTTCATCCTACCAATTTGAAAGAAAAATATTAGTCTGTCTAATCTGAAGAACAGTGGAGGAGTTGTGTCATCTCTGCAAAGCCAAGGGAGCTCACCCTCAAGCATCTGCTCTACTTGCCTTATTTGTACTGAGGAGGACCATACAGGGTGTCTGCAAGAAGTTTGTAGCTAAGGCAGTACAGCAAGACACTTTGTTTTCAGAAATATTTTACATTAAAAAAAAAATTAAAGAATAAAACATTTAAGAATAAAAGGATTTAAGAAGAGAAAAGTGAAAAATGCAAACTTACCCGGGGATCAGCAAAAGCAGAATCTATTTGGGATCCCATAGTGGCTAATCAAACGCTGGAACTGCCTGCAGGTGACCTAGAGGCCAATTTAGCACAGCTTAGAAGTATGCAGACCATTGAGTGATTATACAGACGGTTTTTAGAAAGTTGAAAATAAGTTGATTTAGGCATATAGTTAGAAATACACTTTTGGAGAGTAACAGAGGGATTTTAACAGCAGTTAAGTTCTGCAATAGACAAAATCACAAGGAAGAAACAACAGGGAAAGGATAAAGAGTGGTATATTGTGTATGACAGTAAGCTACAGTGGTGGAAGAATCAGTCTTACAAGCCTTTGTTACGTGTGCAGATTGCAGGAATGAAGTAGTTGAAAAATCGGTGCATCTGTGAGGAATATTACAGAGGTTCAAGTGCAGACTGAGTTTGTCAAATTAGTTAATTTAAAAAAATATGCAAATATTTGTATTATTGTATGTGAAATGTATAGCATATGAATTAATCCCTTTCTTCCCATGGGCTTTGATTTTGGCAGTGTATAAAAGCAGAACAATTAAACAAGAGAAGGCAGTATATATATATGCATTTAAAAGGATTGTCTTTAGGAAGTACAGGATCTGATACCAAGAATTTCTGCAGGATCTCTTTGAAAACCCTTGTGTAACACAAGCTGGAGCCCCCTCTGGTTGCCATATTGAATGACTTTTCTCTTGGAATAGTGACCATCCACAGAGCTTTTAAAAGTCAGTCATTGCTGTGGGGATCCTTGGATGGATATTGCAGGAACACAGGGATTTGCATCTCATACTTATCTTTCTCAGTTGAGACCTACAGTCACAACTAAAATGCAAATAATAAATATTAATAACTCTTCCTAAGAGTTAAAATGATCATTTCAGACAGTTAAATATTATTGAAGCAGGCTCCTGATGTGCTTGTCCCTGTCTCATGTGTATTTTTCTGCTGCAGTATAAGCTCAGCAAAGAACAATTTAAGTGTATGCCACATATTTCCATTACGTGTTCTTCCTTACACAGGATCATAGCAGTGAGTCGGTGGATCGAGTTCCACTTTCAGTTACAGCAAGGTGACTCTGGAGTAAATCACTTGGATTCAGTTGAATTACACTGGTACATAACTGAGAGGAATTTCCTCTGATAGATATCATTTCCATGCATGATATACGTACGTTCCTCAACAGTAATTAAGACCAGATGTTCTTCATATTTATGCTGTAAGTGCGTGGCTATTGTTTTTCTCTGATACCTCAAAAGACAGTTTTCTGCCATTCCCACACATAGCCGGTACTTTCCCACACATTCTCCAGCTAATAAGTTACAAAGATTCCCCTGAACAAGTATCTAGTGCAATTTAAAATTGAAAAGCTTGGCAAGGAATTAGGCAACAGGTGCCTGGTATCCATCTATTGTGTATTTACAGCTGGAAGAATTACAAGCTAGGTCTTTCTAAAAAAGGTTTGGAACTCAGCGTCTCCAGAGGAATGTGTGCCTAGAGCTGGACACAGGAGTGGGGACACCACCCACCCTACAGGGACTGCAGCTGCAGAAGGGAGGGTGGCACAGGGGCTGGGGAGGGTGTCTGCACACAGGGGCACATTCAGGAAGATGAGGTTAACTCGCATTTTTAGACTGGCAATCCTGGTACTTTCCACACATGTGCTGGGCTTGGGAAGACTCCAGAAAAGCCAGCCAAGATTATCAATTATAGAAAAAAAAAACCCTGAAAAACTTTGTAGATATATATACCCATTATATATTATACATCAATATATTTTAAAATACATATTTAATATATAGGTGCATACACACAAATAGTGTGTTTGTGTATATATGAATATTTTTAATGTTCACAACCCTTTACTTGCTGGCTCTTAAAACTAAAAGGAAAACATCTTACACTGACAGAAATGTTAGAACCACAATAGGAGTTAAAAACGATACTGACTGATAATTGCAGTCACCATCTGCGATTCAATTAATTTCTCAGACATAAGCTCTGAATAAAAACGCAATGAAAGACTCTTTCTGTGGGGTGGAATATGACCCTAGAAAAATTTGTAGAGGCTACGCTGAGGTTCTTACAAATTTATTACCCTGTTTATTTTTAAGACAAAAGCCTCTAATTGTGTCAGTCATAAATGGCAGCTGTAGTGCAGGCTATAGGTTTTTATCAGTAATCATGTTCTGCAAAGACTAGCCTTTGCTGAACTGTTTCAATGAACATGAGTGAAAGCTTAGAACTAAGTTTGCAAACAAATTCTTTAAGTATTCAGGACTGAGTGAAGATTATATTAGAACAAGCCAGGATTTTAAAACAATATAATTTTTTTTCCTTCTGATTTCTTCATATATAACAACCAACAGGAGGAAGTCATACATTCATAATTGGATAACAAATTCTATGATCTTTGTAAGAGTAAAAGGGTTTCTAGAAGACTAAGGATATTGATGCTTTGTCTTTACTGATGAACTATCTTTTTTTCCCCCAGACATGTACTCAGAGTATGCACCTTGTTATATGCCTGCCCACTATTTAGCCCTAAGGTATTTTGGACCTGGACTGTAGTTTGTCCATCTGCAGGACAAAAATCAGAAAAGGCAACCACTGAAGAAAGATATGTATGCTTCTCTTTCTAAAACTTTCCAGGTATCTGCTCAGTATGAATATTCTGTTTAAAGCAGATGAAAGTATGGATCTGATTTCAGAAAGTACCGGGATGAATTCTTACAGAGCAGAATTCCTCTTCTCTAAAACTTCTCCAAGCTCTCCTCCTCCTTTGCCCTTGCCCAGGCACAGGTATCCATATGTGCCTTTGGGGTTGTATACTGTCAGAGGGAAGCAGAACAGCCCATCAACACAGAAACAATGCCACTGTCCACATCTCAGCTGCCCCTTCCAGCTGCCTTGCTATAACATAAATGATCATCTAGGTGAAGAGTGGCTGCTTTCATCCAGTAGGTAAAGTGTTTACTAGAAGGCATTCTGAAGACTTTACCCTCTCTGTACTGCCAGGTCTCATAGTTGTAATTATTGTTTATTTTGCTCGGAGCTCCAGGTTCTGGAGTTGTGAAAAATCTCAGCTTTCATGAAAAGAAAAAGTAGGTTTTGTGCCTGCAGAGACAAGCCTGAAAACGTGAACTTAAGGCCTGGGGGATAAAAAAAAAAGATAGGAAGAAAAGTACTTAAAAAGGTATTACCTTAGAAAAAGTTAATTACATGAATTTTTAGGGCGTAACATATCATTTCTAAAGGCAGAAGACTGTGTGTGATGCACCTTACAGCTAAAAAATTCCTTGCAAATGAAGATGATTTTACTTTTCTGAGCGCATTTGGCTTCCACAGAGCTCTGCAGAAAAAATGGAAAGGAAAACCACCTCCACTCCTATGACAATCAAAACAAAACTACCATTTAGGTGCACAGGCACGTTGCTGAGTGCAGCATGTCAGGGTACCCTGTTGCTGGAAATCATCTGAGAGATGGATGAGAAAGTACCAGACACATCTTCATGACATAGGTGCTGCTATGGTGATACAAGCAGAGCAGGTCATTGCACACCACGTAACTTGTGCCTGAGGGATGTGTCCTCACCTGCCTGCTTCACACTGCCATCCACCAGTGCTCCCTGGGCTGGACCTGGCTCTCCAGTGAGGGATAGGAGAGTAGTTCCCCTCCACTTCTTTCCTGTGCCTTAGTGCATTGACTTTCCCAGCAATAGAACTGATAGCCAAGATGAGACAAAGCTTTGGCAGAAGGCGATTCTGCTTTTGTCTTCACAAGGTCAACAAGTATCCCTCCAAGCAAGTTTTTCCACCCTGTAATCTCTCCTTTGTCTCCAGTTTAAATAGTCAAGATATTTTTTTCTCCATCCTCTTTTCCTTTACAGGCAAGAAGATGTGTTTGTGTTGAAGCCTTCTTAGTGCATTTTCCATTCCCACTCCTGCCATATAGACTTACATAAGGTGCTGACACCCTTGCAGGCTCCAAATCTATCTTGCTGTAGGTGAAAGCCTTTGCATACACTAGTATGGGATGCAGTGCTTCACACATCACTAAATGAAACTACTATATGGGGGTGTTTTTTTACCCCCAGAAACCAACTTGTTTCACAAATTTTTGTGCCTTCATTTTCATTCTGGTCCTGGAAGGCCTCAGAGAAGATCTACACACACATATGCCACCAGAAGGATTGAGAACACAGTGCAAGCACAAGGAAAGGAGAACTGGGGATTGCTGAGGTTCATCTATCTGTGACAATTTGATAGACATCAGCAGGAAAATGGTGTTGCTCAGGAGTGCAGGCAGTGCACAGAAAACAAAATCCCTAAGACAGGATGGATCAGGAAAAATCACAGCGTGATCAATTGTAGTCAGCCAAGGTGCTCTGTAATCTGTAAGAGGGTCCCCAGGAATTGTCCATCTGTTCAGGCAGCTATGTGTTTGGTGAATACAGATACAACCTCCAGTTTACTGGGAATGATCTGAGAGCTTCTGGAACTTTGGCAAGAGTGCAGAGTCTAAAGGTTACAGAAAATTGTGTAGCACTTGTTTCAAGTAGAGTAAGCATAATAAGAGAGGAAGTTCCTCTTATTCAATAGGCTCCTTATTCAATCATTAAAATAGTAACATAGAAGAACTAGTTTTTGAGACTCAGACTGAGAGTCTGTGTACTATATGACTAACATTTTCAAACTGTAGAATTGCAACAACCACTTTACAAGGGGATGAAACATTTATTTCTCATTGTGTACGTTGCCCCCATAACTTCCAGCTTGCTCTATTTTAATTACATTTCCAATCAGTGACCTTAATTTTGGTATTTCTCAACTGCTGAATTTTGATTTTAGTTCTCTGACATTATTTTAGCTTCTTTGTAGCTCATAGCCACAAAATAAGTAACTGATGACTAATACAAATCACTCACTGGGAATGCTGGCCTCTCCTCACTACACTAGTATCAATAAACAAGTACGGTCATTATTTCATCAGTTTTCATAAAATCAACTTAAAATACCCAGAGCAATCTTCCTCTACTTACATTGATTTCTGTAAGCACTTGGAGCTTTACTTATTAGATATGAATCTCTGCTGCCTGTGCCTAATTTCTTCTATCTATTCAAATGTTCTCTCTGTTGCTGTGTAAAAGACTTGGGCAAACAGCAGGGGAACCACTGGCAATGGTGCATTAACTATATGTAAACCCTCTTTATGCACAGTGTAAATTAACTGCAATAAGCAAGAAACTTCCTGTCGCTCATCACTTTCCATTACATTTACCTTATCTATTATTTGTAACCCCAGATGGTAAAAAAATTTAAATGGAAGTTTGCTTTTATGCTGCCAGTGCTCCTGCAAGTGAAAGAAAAAAGATGTGTTAGGATAGATCAGCAAAGTGAGTATGGCAGTGGCAACACCTAAAGCAGTAGAAATGCTTTGGGGTAACCCACCACTGAGGGAAGTGGAGAAGGCCTGCACCTTTCTACACCCAAGCTACGTTTACCTTTGTAAAATATATGGATAGCTTTTCGTCATAGTCAAAACCAACCAGCACTTAGGTCTGCTTTCCATGCAAGTTGTAGCTGGACTTCCTTAAACTGGCTTAGCAACCAAATCAATTAAATCAACATTTCCCCTCAGCATGGATTCTTTCATGCCCTGCAGCAAAATAAATTTATGAATCTTCTTATCTAGAATAATTCAATCATCCCCACTTTTGGATGCTTGAGAAAAGTGGGCAGGTGGAAAGTTGTGGAGACAGAAATTCATTGTCATCCCTAAATGCAAAAAGCATAACCAATGCTAGCATTTATTTCTTAGTATCCCACAATCAGGTCAAACCATTTCCATGCCTGTTCTAGATCCTGCCCTTGCTTCTGTGAATGTCATCATTCCTCAAGGAGGCTTTTGGATATATCCAAGACCCTTTCCCTGTCTCGGAGTCCAGCTGGCATGTTTGGCCATATTTATACTATTAATCTCTCACATCCTCTAAATCACAGTAAAAGGAACTAACAGCATCTGATTTGCTGCCAGGCTGTTTTGGGAAACATCCTGGCCCATGCAAATTTTTGCAGCATGCTTGGAAGTTGTTTGGGAGAGGACAGGTTGGTGCAGGATGAAACCACAGCCAGGAGCACCCCAACGAAGGTGCCAATGACTGAGCTCCAGGGCTCAAACCTTGGCACTGCTTAATTTACAGCTTTACCTGAGCTAAGAAATCCAGGAACTGCCCTGAATTGTGTTAGTAATCTTTCATCTTAGATCTGATCTATTGCTAAGAAACTTAATTCAAGCAGTGACCAGACAGTAAAGCCTTTTTTCTTCAGCAACACAGGCTGTTGCATGTTATCAACGTGCAGAGACTTTTGACTCAATCCAAAGGCAACTCAAGTCAGTGAGAAGCTGGAAAATTAACAAAAAGGAAAACATGAAAAATCATCATGCCACTGTACTATTCCTCCATTCCCTCCCTTCAGTACTGTATCCAACATGAGAGCCCTGAAAAAAGAAAGGAAACAGGAATTATCAAAGGCATGAAATGGCTTTCGTGTGAGGAATCCCTGAGTAGTCTTGGACTCCTCTGCCTGGACTTGGTGGGGATACAATAAAGGTCTACAAAATCCAGAGTAGTGAGGAGTGACTGGATTGCAAATGAATGCTCACTCCCTTTTCCAGTAAAAGAACCAGGGCCACCAGATGAAGTTAAATGCCATATGGAGAAGTGTTTTCTTCAGTTAGCAATTAGAGAACCTGTAGAGCTTTTACCAAAGAACTACATAAATGTAAAAAGCTTACAGAGGATTGAGGAGGGACTGGACAAGTGCTTGAAATAGATATCATCTTGGTGACAAAACAGAAAAGCTTCACCAGGGCCAGGAAATCCCCTGAGCTGAAAATATTTGTAGGCTGAAAACAGGAATTATCACATATTCTTGCCCTGTTCTCATCTTTGCCTTCCTAGAGGCAATACTGCAAACAGAGCCCTGGACCAGGTGGTCCAGGGTCTGAACACCCTTAGCCAGTTTTACATCCTCGCTGGTGACACAGAAGAACTCTGGATGAAATACTATCTCTTCATCATCCTCAGGGCTGAAGTCACATGGACAATGTTCCTATGGGAATTGCTTTGTTTTCTAAAGGTCCTGGCCTTACACAACACCGGGAAGAGGCTGTCAGGCTGTCCCTCCTGAACACCCCACATTGTCTACTTACCCTGCAGGGTGGCCAGGTGTCTACATCAACTCTACATCATCTAAACAACACTGAATTACAGCATCAACTTAGCCAAAACTTAAGAAACAGGGAAATAATCCTGATGGCTGCAAACCAGGTCATAACCTTGGCTAACACAGCAAAAATAAACTCTAGGATTTTTCCAGTCAGTTTTTCAATGTCTTTCAGAGGTAGCATGTGGATCCTTGCCAACTCTTAGCACTGCAACTATGAATCCTCCCTGAAATCCTGCCGGATTCAATTTTCTGTTTAAAATTTTGCTTGTGATATTACACAGGATTTGGGAGTAAGGGAATAGGGAAGGGTGAGTATCACTGCATCTGGGATTTGAGAGGCTGTTCCAATCAGTTTTCTCTCCTGCCACAGGAAACAGTGATTTATTAGTGAAATGCCTAATGCAGCTGGAAAGTTCTGCTGAAGTCTTGAATTTGTGCAACTATCTCCCACGTGAGAAAAGCCCAGATGGGAAATAGTCACACAATGGGAGGGAGAAACCTGGAAAGCGGTAATGTCAACAGAGATTTAATAGTAGTAGTATGCAGCAAATTGGACATGCAGTAAGATTAATACAGTAGCAAAACAGACCAAAGATGTTTTGGCTTGAGTCATTATGAGCTTCGTTTCAGACACTGGAATGTAGCCTTAATTTCTGGGCGTGCTGCTACCTGAAAGATAACTGGAATGAATTCTGAGAAGGGCAAGAAAACTAGTGTGGAAAGAGAGCCCAGTTTCTAATAGCACATTCTGATTGAGCTCTGAGCATGGAGACACAAGGGGAGGGAGCACAGCTATCTGCAGGATGTGAATGCCGAGCCCACAGGAGACAGCAGAGGGAACGGTGCCTTATCATGAAAGACAAGTGTTGCAAAAAACCACAAGATAAAAGTCACGGTGGAGTTCTCTAACACTGGGATACATTAGGCTGTTGAATGGCCACCAGAGCAAAGATGCCAGTAACCGAGATGGTTTAGGCTGTAGAAGGGCGGTAAAAGCACAGCACAGTGGGAACATCCTACACAGGTGGACACACGCAGACGTGTCGGAAATACCAGGGTTTCTCAGTGGTGAGCTGCACACCCTGCGGATTCGTGATCTTCTTAGTGAAGATAACACAAAACACTCAAAGGCAGACTGTACCACATTTTCAGTCAATATTCAGAAACGGTGCCGACCTATTCAGATCAACCCATCCCTCATGACCACATACAGCATGTGAGAAACAACTCTCACTTTTAAAAATTTCAAAGGTTTAATAAACCTTAACAAAACACAACAAAGGACTGAATAAGGAAAACAGCGCACACAGAGCTCGTGACCAGCAGCCACAAGATCTTTTATGAAGTGGCTCCTCCACCTTTTATACCCTTGGGGGGTGGGGTGGGGGGGTGTGTATCAGGCAACCCTGGCCCCACCCAAAGCCTGGCAATCAAATCTTCTTTGCCGTTTATTGGTGGAAGCTACATTCTTGCAACTTGGTTGGAGGTCAGGTGTTGTCATGCAACAAGATCTCCCCATTCCCAACTGCCCCATGCAAGGGGCACTGACACACATCCTCCCTCCACGTGTCCCGGAAAACCCAGGCTGTCCAGTGGCAACAGTACAGAGTGGGGGGAAAGGGGACTATGGGGAGAGCAGAGGACATCTAAATCACAAACTCCAGTAACATAACCATACATAAATATGCTTCTCTTAACACACAGAGAGAATATTCAACCCCTAGCTCTGAGAGCCAGTCATCATATTACCTATCTATTGCAACCACAATTGAACAGCTACCCATGTCACACTGGAGAGAAGGAGAGAGGGAAAATCTCCCTTCCTGGTTTGAATACACAAAGCAGATGCTACACAGTTAAAGTACTACAGTAACCTTGTATGTAAATTGTTTCCAAAGCCTTCTATATGAGAAATTATTTCATCATGCTGACACTGTTATTTCGCTTAAACTGCTAGGATACAGTCTTGGTACAAAAGAAATAAATAATGGGTTAGTATTCTGATTAAATAGTTTTCCAATAGCAATATTATTCTAGTGTTTTTGACAAAAAATCCCCACCCTAAATCCAGTCCTTAAGATTAAATATTAGCAAGTACTAGAGAGCCAAATTAGTCATTCTACTCATCACTCTTCAAAGAAAAGGAAATCAAAATTAATAAAAAAACCCCAGATGCATATAAGATTATTAACCTGCATCTTTGCCTTTGATTTTTACAGTAGTGGTTAACACATATCCTTCAGCAAGGATATATAAAACCTCAGCCTGGGTGAAAAGAGTTAACAAACAGCTCACACATTATCAAGGATCCTCAAAATCACAACAGATGTCACCTACCAAAAGCAGAAATCATAGCGTCTGAAGGACAGGTTTAAACACAAAGTTTGAGACTTAACACTGAATTTCTTGGATATTTTTGCCTTCTCAGACCACTAGAGTTATGTCAGCAGGCTGTGTATAAGTCTGATCCTCTATTTTACTCAGAGTTCACAAGGTAAATCTCAACAGTGTGGCTTTACAGTGATCCCCTTTGGAAGGCTGAATGTGAGTGAAGGTAGAAATTTAAGAAGTCTGGATCAGCACAAGGCAATGGTGCACACTATCAGCAATTCCTACTACTGTTCAAAGCTGGGATAAGGGTATCTTTTTATCTCTGAGTTTATTATTCTGCAGACCCACAAACTGTACTACGACAAGAGTTACACTTAAAGCTTCAGAAGACATGTTTCTAGGTTTACCAAACTTCAGAAGGCACGTGGGCAACTAGATCCTGGACTAAATTCTGCAAATGTTTTCACTTGTATTTCATCCATATTTAAGGATGCATACCTCTTTAGCTCTTTAGCAATTTCCAATGAAGTAGAAAGAGAAGGAGATGAGGGTGGAAGGAATGGGTTTGCACTGACATTTAAACAAAAATCTATACCTTAAGTATTAAGCACTATTTCAGTTCCTTAATCTTCCAGTGGCATTAACTACCATGTCATGAAGGTCAGGATTTACTTTTACACGTTGGAATAAATTCCTAACAATTACAAATAACTTTCTGCTGGGTATGGAAGGCAGCATGTTATAGGCCTCCTGCAGAAACAGTGCAACCCTAAAAGTTTTCCATAATAAATAAAAAAATATGGAAAACCCTAGAAGTTTTCCATAAACGTTTCATGCTTTATTCACCTACTTCACCAACATTTAGAGGGCTGGAGAAACACAGCAAATGTGGAGACTGTTGTTATCTTTTCTCAGACACACTGCCTCTACGGCCTCCCTACAGGTCTCCAGGGAGGACTAAAGCCTTATTATACAATCTCACAGATTATTTCTGTTGTGTACGTGACCCCAAACAGAGGAAAATGAAACATAACCATTTTGTGGGCTATGAAGCTGGGGAAGAGCAGACCTGTGCCTCAGGCATGGCTGGAAGGCAGCAACCTGAGTTGGGTTCCAGCTTCCAGAGATCAGATTTCATACTGCGGTGTTGTGTGCTCACCAGTGAATTGCAGAATTGCATCCCTTTCATTTTCCTACAGGTGAAACAAAGATGATATCAGCTGAGAGACCCTTGAGGTGAAAGAGCCCCTAAGCCTAACAAATATTGTTGGCTTTGATTTTAGCATTTCAGTCCACCTTCAAATGAGTGTTGCTCTTATAAGGGCAAAGCATTATTTTCCTCCACCGTCCTCTAGAGTAAACCAGGAATCTTGACAACAGCTTCAGGGGTTAATGTGACAGCTACCCACACCCTCTGCACAAAGTCCAGGCATATCTTTGTTAAGCAACTAAAAAAGGATTTCTTTCAAGGCTGTGTGGCTTTTGAGGCTTGAAAAATCTTATTAGTCAGACAGAGAGAAAAAAAAGTATATGTAAGCAACCTGTTGTAGGAATTCAGCAGCTTGTGAATAGAAAGAAGACAATTATGCCAGGCTGCATGGCCAAAAGTTTAACGGATCAGACCCCATATGCCCTAACACCATCTCACTCTGACTTGCTGAGCTGCTTTAAGCCCTCTGTCAAAACGGCATGAGCCTCAGCAATTCACTTCACAAGTACAAGACACCAGTGTAAGGTAAAGCTGACTCAAGCTGGGAGTAGCTGGATCAGTGAGATATGACTCTCATGTCTAAACAGGGCTTTGAGCTGAGCAGAGCTGGCTTAAAGTCACTTTCTCATCACAAAACAGAATGGATAAACTAAGCAACTAACATGCTTCCTCTGACTCCCTGGTTCTTAGCTGCAAAAGGAACCAGTACACTCCATTGTCATCACTAGGTCCCTTTAATTTCAGCACAGTCATTTCTGAGAATTATTAGTGATAAAATTCCTTAATAAACCAAGTTGCCTAAAAACTCCAGAGAATAGAGGCTTCCAAATCTTAAAATTTTATTAGAAAACTATTTCCTCAAAGACCTCATTTTGAAAACCAACCCCAAGGCTTGGAAAACCTCTAAAACCTCAGTGGCTCTTGAAAAAACTAAGCAACCTGTCTCTTCTCATTTCTTAGTCCTTAAATAAACTATTAAACAAACAAACAAACAAGAACGCCAAAAAAACCCAAACACACCCCCCCCACCCCTCCAATAAAAACCAAAACCCAAACCTTTTATTTTAAGTACTTAAAATTTAAGGCTTTTGCTTCAGGAAGCAGTTATACAAATAGAAACATTTAGTAACACAGCAAGCTTAGGTCCAGTTTTGTTATGGTAAAACACTGGGCTAATGCCCTTAATTCAGCCAAGTACAAAACACTTTTTACAGGGTTTCAGGACAGAAACCCTACTACTCCTTCCACAGTGAGAACCGCCATTGAAGAGCAGTTGGAAAGCTGCTGCATGCTTAAGAAACGTGAGAGAAAGTCAGAGATCTGATTTAGGCCTCTTATCATACCTCTGAAGAAATCTGGCAACCATTCTTTATTTACCTATCTAAAACTTGGAGGTAATCCTCCTCCTGTATTGCACCAGTCCTGAGCCTTTGCAGAACAATGTGGCAGTAACCCCAACTCACTGGCCCACGTCTAAGCTGGAGCCTGTATGTCCTTTCCTGTCAGTCCCACAGCAGGGTTTTGCTAGTGGAGAGAAAACCAGTGCCAGCTCCTCCTTGAAAACCATCCCTGAATCTTCTCAGCTCTTCCCTAAGCTAGACACTGTCTTCTCGTTTCCTCTGTGCAGGATTGTCCTCTTCTTCTCCTTTCTCTGTGTTTGGATGGCGGATACAGCAGTGTGCTTTGCTCTCTGCCCTGGGCTCTTGAGTATTCTTGCAATAGTATGATTTAGAAGAAAGAGGTTGGTTGATTTTTCTCCTGCACGCCAGGCTGAGGACTTTGTGAACTTCCCTCTGGCGGGCTGAGTGCTGCTGATTTCAGTCGGAGGTGGGAATGCCCTGCACCTTTTTGAAAAGACAGCAAATGTCCCCCTGGCAAAGGATCTCCCTAAACAAGGGCTTTTTACTATTGCAAAATGGTTCAAAAATTAGACTTTAAAAGCCATAAATTACCCCAGTAAGCCAAGAAATTTGCATTTGTAAAGTACATGCCTGAGGTGCAAAACACATTAACAAAATATACAAATAAACAAAGCTGTTCAAACCCAAATGCAATTATACATTCAGGGCAAGGTGCCATGGAAATCCATGTCAGCTATGCATGTATGTTTGAAGGCAACAGTTGTGCCCTGAGTCCAAACTGGTTTGTTTTCCCCACAGGGAAAATATACTAGGAAAATACTGGTGCTATCGTATTATTTACAGGGTAGCAGTAGCTAAGGAAATTAATTGCATTTTGCAGTGGGCATTGCCAGTATGCACAGGCATACATCTGAGAACTAGTCCTTTGGCTGAGAGGTGGGTGCTGATGTGCACACCCCTGTCAGTGACCGTGTCAAACGCTGTTCCTTACGCAAGGAGGCTGCTGGCAGGTACCTTCAGGTGATTTAGGGACTGAACCTCCATTCCCCTGGGAGGCCTTTCAGCCCACTCAGGAATTTACAGTAATGCAATGTATCTCTGCAGCTGCTATATGCAGGCACCACCCAACCTCCCGTCAGTGGCACTTCTAAAATACCAAGAAGCTTGTGGTGGTCCAAGAACATTGCAACAATACAGAGAGTCATTTTAATAATCTTCCCTAGCATCCTGGGGACTGTCCTGTGGGTGGAAGCATGACCTTGGAGCAGAATAATTTTTCATATTATATATCCTGGTACATCAAGGGTGGTTTTGATTACCGTACAGCTCAGCCACTCATAACATTTTGCATCACTCTCATGCCTTTCCAGCAAGGACTCTGGGGCCTTCCTGAGGATAATAGAAAAATGAAACATCACCATTCCTGCATGAAGCACATTTTCCTTCAGCACTGCACCAGTATGTCCTTCATTGCCTTTAGCTTCTGTCATTAGGCACTCATATGCAGCTTTTAGTTTTTACTTCCCTATGTCTAACCCTTGTGTTGTCATCATTCAGTGCAATTCAGTGATTTTTAACCAATGCTTTGCAAGGTCTACAGGGGAAAGGCTTCTGCCCTTGTGGGCAAGTCCTAGGGATCTCCAAAAGGTCACTCAGGTTCCACCTATGCAGCTGAATCCCTTGAAGCTCCCTGCTCAAGTCATACAGCTATACAGGTGTAGAGACCAGAGCCCAGTGCATGCTGCCTTCCGACTTTGTGCTTGGTCTCCGTTGCCAGGGAACCTAAGGGTGCAGTAACGCTGCAGATGTGTGTGAAGCATAGAAAAGCTGGAAATTACACCCCTTCGGGGAACACCTGCATGAAGTATCAATATGCTTTTCAGAAAGTCACTGTCACCAGGCTAAATGACCCTATGTAGGGGCTCACACCTACCTGGGACACTTTCTACAGGTCCGTGAAGCAAAAGTGGCTGGAGGCAGACATTCAGAGAGGAGTGGTGGGGAGATATCTTAGGTGTTTGGAAGTGGCCCACAGCCACAAGACATGTTTTAAAATGGAAACTTTGGGTGTCTTTGCTCTGAAAATTCTTTTGTCTTTTGAAAAAGACTACAATACCATTTCAAAGAAGAAATTTCAGTTTATTCTCTGTTCAGAAAATTGTTGCCCCAATTACCTGCATTTTGAATATGACCCTTTCTCCTGGTGGCGGTCACAGGTAATGTAACACTGACTGTTAGGTTAAGCTGATTCAAATCTGATAGAGAGAAGCTTGAAATAGTTTTCCTGGCTATATCCATAGAGATTTAGTGCCAACTCTGGAGGGTTTTTCTGAGCCTTGTTTTGGGATTTCTTGTGTGTGGAACAGAAAATATGCCAAATTAATTCGACAGAGAGAATCACAAATTTAAAAGCAAATAGTGTCTCACTAGTATGTCCTTGTTTCATAGTGTCAACTCCAAGTACCAAGGATTGGTACTTGGAGTTGACACTATGAAACAAGTGTCAATTAAAATTCAATTAAATTCAATTGAATTCAATTTTAAAAGCTTTACATTTCATCATAACAATGTCATACATTCACTTGGTGTTGGGTTTTCTTGGTTACAGGACAACAGGAGCTGTCTTGCTTTTTTTATTTTTGTCAGGTTTACCTTGTCCCCTTATGGATGCCAAGTCTGTACCTCCCCTCTGGTAGTTACTGCTTTTTTGCTGAGGCTGGGTTCTAACTGAAGAAGCCTCCGTAAGGGCAGATCAAATGTGAGTCCCAGTGGCTGCTGGCCTAAGGTCTTGATCAGAGGCATAAAGTGGCCAAGCCATCACCCTACAAGTAAAATTGTATTTTAAAATTAACTTTTTAAAAGTAGATTTTAAAGTAACAAAAAGTCCACATGCATGTTCTTCTGTGGATAAAATTATCATCTCCAGGGGGCAACCTGGTGAAGTTTCAATCAGCCTTGGAGTTTCCTTGGCCCCATTTTGCTTCCTTCTGGCACCTTTCAGCTAGTTCTTGAAAAAGCACCTCCCCTGAGCTGTGCCAAGTTCTGTGTATCTGGGATTCACTTCACTGTGAACTGCAATTCCAGGCCAAACGAGTCTTCAAAGATAGTGATTCTGTCTCATCTAAGACCTCAACAATCTTTCCAAATTTCCAACAATCTTTTCAGACTATATGATCAGGAGTATAGTTCTCCTTATGCCTAGTTTTTTCAAAAAAATTTACTAATTGAAAGAAGAAAATACAGCTGCATAATCCAAGCATAAGGCATGGCCTGTCTCAAAACACATGAAGATTCCAGAAATCTCTGTGGAGCTGGTATTTTCACTGAGAAACCAAAATACATAGCACTTATCTCAAGGCCTATATGGACCTTGTCTGGAGTTTACTTAGGTGATTATGTGACCACAGGATCTTCTAGCCAGTGTGTAGCTATGGATGTTGAGCACATAATAATAACCTGGGACAGTGACAATGAAAGCAGATTTTCTCTGTATTCACTTGAGCACTGAATATGGAAAGAGCCAAAATTCATAGGTTCTTTTGAAAAGCCTGACCTTAGTCACTTGGTCAAAATCCATTAGATAAACTGTAAAAAAAGGCATGTTGTTGAGTTATACGCATTCATTTTTAGATCAAATTTCTTTTTTTATTTTGAATTCAAAGTATCTGGATAGCCTATTTCTCATTTCCTCTCAGCTTCTTTATAACTGAGATAGAGACAGAAAAAAAATAAAATTTTGACATACCATGAGAGATCCCATTATGCTGATGTAAAATTGATTAGAAAAAGCCCAGCTGTAAGAATTTCCCAACAAAAATTTGAATCTTTAGGAGGGAAAGATAACAAGCAGACATGCATTTTATGGGAACTGCAAGTAGTGAAATTTGCTTATCAGTGGCAAAGAGGGCAGAATTTGGCCTTACCCTGCATGAAAATAACAGAAAACAGAACAAAACACAGCAAAACACATCTCATGAAGTTTAGATTAGATGGGAACTGCAAGTTGCATAGCTCAGCTCAGGAATCCCAAACTTTCTAAGAATACAGAGGACCTTGCTTCAAGGGTGTACGTTCAACCTCTCCCAGGTCACAAAATCCAGGGTTATTTGGACCTGGTACTTTTCAGCTAGGACACAGAAATTGTAACTCAGATTGTAGAGAGAACACAACTTCCTGCTGGAACAGACACAAATCTGTCTTGGATAATGACGCACAAATACCTCAGCATTTTCCATTTTTCTTTCTGTAGTAGGAAGTGAATAAATAGTATCCCTCCTCGTGGGAAGACTGCAGTAAGTTTTCCTTTAAATTTTTCTATGCATTAAACTTGCATATATTCATTGTGTCTTGTAAAGATAGTGATAAAGTTTTTACTGTGGGATGAATATAGATGTAGATGACATGAATTTGCAAGGAGTGATTATGCAACTGCGTGATTATAGGATTGTATGTTCATTCTGTGATCATCTTTAGCACATTGCTGAATGAACCCTTATAGAGCTAACGTTTGTAAAACAGCTTTGTAGTTCTCAGATGAAAGACACTACAGGAGTGCAAGACATTATTATCATTATTCAAACAGTAAGTCTGAAATAAAGCATGAAACTACTGCCAGAGTGACTGTGGGGAGGTGGGAGCAGGGCAGGGGTCCAAGAGGGGGTGAAACAGCAGCTGGCATTCTCGTTTGCTGCCATTAGTACGGATCACATATCCCTACGTGGAGAATCATTTTCTAATACTACCTTGGGAGAAGAGAGGAGGAAAGAGAGAGACATTCATTCCATGTCATTCAGAAAGGACCTTAAAGACCTATTTATTATGCCGCTTCCTTCAGGGAGCTTGCTATAGGGTTTTGATTTCAGCTTCGATATACTGACTGCTGGAGGAGAAAAAAAAAACTTCCTGAACTGCTGCTCTCCCTTCCCCTTCTCAACCCTGAATTTCACATCGAGCTATATTATTCTCTTTCCTCTTTTCTGTTTATAATGTTAAAACATATATGCTCATACACATATACACAGCCACAAGATCTCTAAGAGCTGTGAATATTCTGGTCTCAGGAACCAGGATAGTGGAAGGTAGTCTTGATCCTATCTAGGATCTTGGAAAAGATGAAGAGGAATTTTTTTAATCCTCTCAGGTGGGATTCTCAATTATTTAGATCAAAAATTCCATTTGAATTGTTATGTCCTGTAAATCTGCACAATAGAGTTAAAATAATTTTCATTCAATAACATAGTAGTCAGAGCTCCCACTCTTTGACATGCAGCTCCTGCTCCTAATTGCAGCTATCCTTCTTTGCAGTGAAGCAACAGTTTCGAATTTCAATTCATTGTGTCTACAGTTCTTAACCAATAAGAGGTTTAGCAGTAAATAAGCTGCATGTATCTATTCATAGGTGATAAATGCAGAGCAAGCAGGAATAATCAGGTTTTAGAGCATCCCTAAAACACTGACAGCAAACATGTTTTGGTATGATCACATGAGAAAGCATAAAAATTTCACCAGTGGTTTCTCGACCTTCCATCTTCATTGTGTTGTGTGTGGCACAAGCCAGGGGTCCTTACACATTAGTCACTGATGCAGTCCTCCACTTTTGTATGTTTCCTTTAGTTTACCAGATATTAAATAGCTGTTGTAAAACCAGGAAATCTGGAAGAGCATTTCACCACAGGCTAAACCCCAATGTAGTTTGAACTGGGGTAGTTTCATGCTAAGTCAGCAGAATTGTGCCTGTTTACTTCAGCAAGAAGCTGTGTCCATTTTTTCCAAGCATCTTCCTACTGAACAATGTGCAAGCACAACTCAGAGCCATACTTATATTTAATCATGTGACAATATTTGTCAGAAGTGGACTGTCCTTGGTTGACAGACCATCCTGTTCTCCTGAACGAAAAAGCTTCAACCACTTAACCTCTTTCAAAGGTGCAGGTAAAAATTTCAGGTTGCCATCACAAATCATCAGTAAATAATAAAGAAATTCTCCTTACAACTGAGGTAAATTCATCTCAGTTAGAGATACGTTTGCATTGCACCAAATAACCGTGTTCCTTTGTAGACCTTCATAGGTGATGCTGAGGTAGGTAAATTATCAGCTGCTGCTTTTGCCATCCCTTTTAACCCAGCTAGCCCTGCTGACTTCTCCCAGCATATTGTTTGGCTGCCACATGCTGTGGAATTTCTCGGGTATAACCACAACAGACTGGGCTTCTGATAGCTATTGCTAGAGCCTTTGTGACACCGGGATTTTGCTTCTGTACGTGCCAAGAAAAGAAGGAAGGAGCAAGCAGAAGACAGAGAGATCCTGACTTATTGCTTTATCTTTTGCCTCCCTTCCTTCCCTGTATTATTGTTCTTTACAGCGGCAAATTGAAAATTATGTGCTACATTGACAGGATTTGGTCAGTGCAAGATGGCTGTTTTGCCTAAATCTTTCTTTTACTACATTTTCTCCACTGTTCCGGCTGTCCCACAGCTTTGCACAAGCATAAAACAGGAAATAAAGTTGCATTTAAAACACAGGCAGAAAGAGGAAATACAACAAAAAATATCAGGAGAAAGAGAAGGTTTAATGTAGCATTTTATGAGATATAAATCATTTCTACAGGGTTTGCCCTTTAAAGCCCATTATAGTATGTTAATTGTGATTTTATACAGTGATGGGGTGTACTCCTCCTTAGTATTGAATTTATGAATACAAGACGACCACCAGCCTGTGTTAAACACTGGTGAAGGCGTTTCACTGAAGCCTTTGGCTACAGAATTCCATTTCTCTGGCTTCATTCACATTCAAATGGTCACACTGATAACTCAGTTCTCCTCAGCCAGGGAAATAAAGGATACTCTAATGCCTGATTCTACTTTCAATTACACTGCTGCAACCCCAGAGTAGCTCCAAGGAAGTAAAGTTTTACACTGGTATGAAAATCAGTACAAGAGTGGATTTGGTCCAAAGGCTGCTCTGACAACATGTCAATCAAAAGTTTTTCTGTCCAACTGGATGGGTCGGAACTCATGATATAAAAAACCAGTGACCTGGATGGCCCTGCAGGATCCCATTTAAAATGTGAAACAAGCAGGACTGACCCAATACTTGAGTAACTGTGAAGAGCTCCCTGGCCTCAGCGGGTTGCAGGCAGTGAAAGCTGACTTGAGGCCTCTGACGATGATGGGGGCGAGGACAGTGACAAGGAGCTCAGAGGGGAGAGGCAGGGAGGCACGTGGTCTGCCGTCACATCCACCACCCTTCCCTGAGGACCCAGCTCTGGAAACCTTGGTGAAATGCATGTAGCCTTGAATCATCCAGCCCTCTCACAAACATAAACCCCAAAACAAGCCTGGAGTTTGTCCTCAGCTTCACAGCAAGGGGTCGGAGTATTGCCCAGAGTTTATAGCCAGATGTTTACTTTGTAAGCCTTGAAAATATTCCCATTCAAGGTTGTTTACTTGTATTCAGGCCTTTTTCCAACTTGGGTGTGTAACTTAAAGACCTCCAAAAGTCTGTCAAAAAACTTTATAAACTTATAAAACTTTGCAGAAATTAGGAGACTCTATCAACATATAGAGGCTGCATCTGTTGTGATCTATCTGCACAAATGCTGTGGTTATTGTAAGAACTTTTTGTTTCCAGGTCTTAAAGTTAATAAAAATTTCAAGGTGGCTGAAATTGACTTTCTAAACCAGAAACCTGATATTTGTATTCATTTTGAGACAATTTGAGAAAGTGACCATGTGTACATATTTTGATCACTGAAGAACTACAGCACTGACAACAATTTTCCCTTTCCAGAAAAATCTTTGATTCACACAAGTGAAGGCCATGTTCCAAATCTATACTCGTATCTATTTGCTCAACTTGATTCCACATGGGTCAGTCATTGTTATCACATAAACTATGAAGGATGTTTGCATCCCAGATGCAAGATCAGAGAAGAAATGTTAGAACCATAAAGTGATTTTCTAGATGGGTCTTTATTCAAGTGTCTGCATAAAGGAGGGCCTTTCTACACATAAGGTCTGGTTTTTTAATATTCTCCCAGAAAATTGACCCAAGACCCTAAATTCCATGGAGCAAATATTAATATAAAGTGTAATTAAGTGGAAATCATTAATTTGGAGGGTCATTATCCCCCAGCCAGCTATGCTCTTATAATGTCCATAACAAGGGCAGCATGATGCATTGTTTTGCGAAATAAGCAAAATCTTCTCTCTAAATCTATCCAAAATACCTTCTTTTTAGCAGAAATATTTAGCTAATCCATTAGTCACATTTCTCTCCTGTGTAATTATCTATTGAATTACTTCTTGCTCAGAGCAGTTAATGCTATCCTACTTGCAGTGACTATGCAGTCATGATAACCAGATACTACAATCTGGTAGTTAACAATACCACATTGGAAGGACCTGAACACAGAGTAAAAATTAATGTATATTCAGTGTTGCAACATACACAAGGATAAAACATCCTTGCTAGTGGTCTTGCTGTGCACCATCCAGGAAAACAAGAGCTTTCCAGTTGACTTCAGGGGACTTAGGATTTCACTGATCAGTTCTACAGAAAGCTTATTGTGACACACAGCTAAAACAAAAGATTTGTGGGGTTTACATGTCTTTTAGTATCAGGGGCACGTATCAAAACTGAATATGTCACTGTATTATAATGCTAAACTTTCAGCTTCTTTAAATCTCCATGCCTAAGGGAGAAAGTGGGACAGAGAAGCCCTCAAGCTCTCACTACCACTTGCACCTCTTCAAGTGCCCTATATTCTTATATTGCCCTCTCTTGCTTCATTCAGCCAGACCTCTTCCCTTGGGGCTCCCCAGCAAGGAGCAGGGAGAAGCAGCGTCTCTCTCTCCTTCCTGTGGCCAGCAGTGTAGAGACTAATTTTGTTCCCTCCCACTAGGGATGTAGGCAGCTGGTGATTCAGTAAACCAGTCACAGCCCTCCTGGAAGCTGTGGAGGAATGCAGGTGGAGTGTGGCTGGGAAGGGAAGGGGTTAGAGGAAGCGCTTGGAAACCAGTCTGTGTCTGTTCACACCTAGCACTGATCAATTGTTTTCATAAAAGCCCATTTTATTTTGTATTTTGTAGATAAGGATTTTCAAAGAAAAGTGCTATCAAGGCCACAGGCTTCTGCAAAATCCGATTGCTTCTCTTCTGAATGTTTTTAATTCACTCTAGCTTCCCTGCATGAATACAGTAAATATTGTGGCAGCAGTTATTTCAGTGAGTCCAATAGTAAACAAAAACATGTGTTTACAAGGTAAAGGATACAGTATATAAAAAGGAGGCAAGAAGCTAACATGGAGGGAGAGATCACCACAGAAAGATTAATTTCTAGCCAGATATCCCTGTACAAGCCCTGAAGAAGAGTAACCTGAATCTGTAAGCGAGGTGAATCATGGAAGGTAAGGAAGAGGAAGCAAAGCATCTCCTCTCTGAAAAAAAGACAAGATGTGAGAGGGAAGCTACTGAGTAATCTTAAGAGTCCTGCAGTAGCTGGGAGAGGCATCAGCAGACTTGCTCAGGTTCCTGTACTCCTAAGGTCCAGCCCTGGCTAGCTGTGGACCTCGGGGAGGAATCTGGGCTAGGAAGAAGATAAAAGACAAAAGTCGCTCTGATTCCTCGTGGGAAATGATCCCACAGGTTTAATGCAGAACCGGCTCATCAGAGCCCAGGAAGAAAAAGAGGGCAGGACCCCTCATCCGAGGAGTTTTCAGCCCTAGGGAAGAGGGGAGGGGGCTTGATGACCAATGGGTGGACCCAGGTGGGAGGGGAGATACAGGGGGTATCAAGTGAGCTAGAGGTGCAAAGATACATGGGAAGATACAGTCAAAGAACACCAAGCGCAAAACGAACTAACTACTAAGTGCAATACAACACAGACTCTCATCCCAGAGGAACGAAACCATGCAAAGACAATGGTCCTCTCTCATCCCCTTCTACCAGCCCTCTTCCTACTCCTCAAGACCACAGGGACTGAAAAGATACTGGTATTGCAGGCTGAGAATAATAGAATCCACCCATGAACCTAGGTTCCTTCATGAAGACTGTAGTTTTGTGTAAAACATGAGATTTTAATATTCCATGGAGGCTATTGAGAATAAAGGGTCTAATCCAGACAAACACTTCAAGCTAGCAAGGATAGGTGAAGGAAATGAGAAATTAGTAACCCACCCAAGGATGTAAGGGCAAAAGGCAAAAATGGGAAAAAAAAAGGGGGGGGGGGAGGGGGAAAGAGAAAAAACCAAAAAGAAGAAGAGGGTAGGACACTTACTATATATCTGTGAGAATTTTATAGCAAGTCTAGACATCTGTACAATAAAAAAATGCCATGTCACTGTAGCTTGTATACAGCAACACATGGCTTCATGCCAGCGCTGATATTGCTAGCCATACCAACATGCACAGCATAGACCTCCAAAGGGCTGAAAAAGCCACTATACACCTTGCATTCACTTATAGTGAATTTTGTGTGTTCACATGCAATCTTTACACAGTCATCCTTTCATTTTCTAAATAGATATGTTGTTAGGAGCTTTTCTTATGATTGCAATGAGACCTTAAGCAGATGTTACAGATAATCAGTCCACACATATTGCAGAAGGGGATAGCTAAGTATTTAAATTTCAACATTTAAAAGTGTGCTGTTAAACTAATTTTCTTCCACCTGGAAAGTGGAATCAGCTGTGATGCAATCCTGTGAACATGGATAAACAGCAATAACTGACAAAGACACATAACCATACCTTAGCTGTGTACAGGAAAAATCCTTAAAGCGAAAACACTTAGAGATCAGGTGGAAAATTCTGGCTTTTGTGACAAATCCATCAAACAGGGGATGTTAAAAAATGAAGTTTATAGAAAGAGATGTAGGAGAAACAGGACAAGTCTCAGATAGGCTGTAGTTTCATGTCTGGTGTTCTCAGCAGGAAAGAAAAGGGAGCACAGTTCCTTGTGCAGCTTTCCTGCTGAATATACAGATGTATGTCAAGGACAGACACACTGAGTAAACTAAGGTTAGGAACAGATCCCTATTGGCAACCTGAATCTGCTGAAATGTGGAGCTCCATTACCCATGATGGAGTCTCTAAGGGAAGAGGTAGCAGAGTTACATCTTTTTTCCCACTATAACTTCCAGCCTAAGGAAGAGTACAGGTATGCCAGACTTGCACCTTTACAGAGCTGGAGAACTGGTGCCATTATAAATGTACTCCATAGGGCTTTTGGGGCAAATCATTCCCACTTGTGTTGCCAAAAGTGAACCCAGGCGTGCTGTGACGGAAGAGTTCTCCTGACAACCTCTGCTATACCTTCTGGCAATTACACAAGTACCTCTGTCTGGTCACAAATACCTCTGGCATCAGCCCAGCCTGATGGGTAAACTGAACCATTCATTAGAGCAACTCCCAGCCACCAAGGCTGCAACTATTGACAGAAGGAGCTAACAACAGAGAGGCAATTCAGGATGATGACATCAAAACATTCTGAGAAAACAGAAAGCATTAAGGAAATCACCAGAGCAGGGGTTATGAAAGAAATTCTGGGAAACAGAAAAAGGCCAACATCTTTCAAGAAGAAAGATGCACAATAGACAGAAGACTGAGAGCCATGAAGCACCTATGTAGTCAGAGTAGGTGCAGAACCACATCCTACTGGAAACAGAAAAAGTGGCCAGACATTGGCCTGAAGTCACACACGGAAAACTACTGCATGGGGTTTCAGGCCAAGGTTTAGGAGCCATACATATGTTCAAAACACATGCGGCTGGGAATCCAGCTTTAGCATATAAGATGCGCTAGAAACATCCATCTTGTCACTGATACCCCCAAACTTTTCTGAGAACAGCTTTTCTCCTTTGGGGGTCAAAGCTGCTGTGGGCCATGGCATGAATGGGCAGCAACATCTTTCCTAAAAGACCTCAAAGGACACAAGGGAGGCAAATCTCATGGCTGATCAGGTAATCAGGCTGATCACAAAGCAACAAATACAAAAGGTAACCTCATGCTTCCAGCTGAATGGGAAAAGTAATACCGCTTCAGGGTGACTGGCAGTCATCCCAGCAGATTGGGAATTATCTCATAAGACTGGTAAGCGCTTCACACCTGGGGCTGGACACCCATGAGTTGATCCAAAAAAAGGTTGCACTATGATGTTCATGAAAACAGAGTTTGGAGTATGAATCCATAGTTTCTAATTTTCAGATTCTACAGTTTCAGAAGACTGAAACCTCAGCATAGGGTGAGTTTTCACTGTCAATGAGAGGGACTATATGACCACAGCATATAACTGCTCTGACAGGATGGTCTTCTAAGAAATAGGAGGGGAAGAGGCATGATCAGGGACCTGATGTTGTGTTCTGTAGAGCGTCATAAGCTAACACTCTTTGCTCAGTCAACCACTTGCTGTGCCCTGCAGCAGCATTCATGTGAGTCAGTGGCAAAGGGGAATCCAGGTGCAATGCATCTTCCCTTGAATGCCTGAAAAAGTACCATCAGCTTTAGAGACAGACAGAGATGGATGTCAAAGACACAGAAGTATGCTGCTTATCAGAAAGCATGGACCATCACATGCCAACATAAGACACTGTCCTGAGGACCAGATAGTTACTCAGCATTGACTGAAGGGACAGGGAGACATGACGACTTCTCATGAAGAGCCCAGAGAAGGAGCAGTGCAAAGTACGCAGGGAACAGAGTGAAAGCCTGCTTATCATGAAAGAAGTAAAATATCTGGGATCACAGTGCACATGGATTTTTACCCTGCTGTCAAATAGATACATAAAATAAGGACAAAAGGCAGTGTTCAAGCTGCACTGGAATGCTCATTGTGGGGTAACTACAGATCCAGGATGTCAAGACTGTACATAGATGGCATCCAGCACACAAAAGAGATATCTAGAACATGCAAAACCTGGGCCAGGAGACATGGGATAAACATCAAGGTACACAAGTAGATCAGAAAAATAGTTTATTTCACAACATTTCAGACCGGCAAGTTATATGACTCTCGAGTCAAGCTGGCAGCATAAGAGGAACAATTTCCCTGCCAGCAGTCCTGATGTGAAGCTGCTTCAGCCTCCTGAACACCTAGTACTCTATTATATGTAGTAACCTGCATGGATGTGGGACAGTGGGGCAGGAATAGTCACCTGGAGCAGCTCAGGAGAAGCCCATGGAAACCAGTCTGTCTGCACCCAGCCAGAGCACTGCCTTCATGTGGGGCATCTCACATCTAAAGGGTTTCAAGCCTGTTCAATATTCTGAGCTTGAAGCATTCTCCCTCTCAGCCAGAATGCAAATTAAGGTGCAAAATATTATGCCACTTAGAAGGATAAGAGGTGCTTACCATCTGCTAGACCCCAAGGGAGAGGAGATGGGGTATAGGGTCTGTGACCAAGTTGCAGTTTACTGCTTGCCCAGGTCTGGGACAGCTAAGCACTTTGAATTGCTCCAAGGGGGCTGTAAAGTTACGATCCTGTGTATGGTGTTAAAGAGTTCTGAGATGTGAGGGGAAGTTTTTTGAGGAGGACATTAAAGCAATTTCTTGAACACTCGCTCATTAAAAATTCTACAGCGATTTTAACAAGAGTAGGATGCTATGTGAGGCACTGTGGGCTTTAACCAGGAAATGCAAAGTCATGCCAAACATTCCTGGCTTTTGTCTCGTATCAGGCTTAAAGATCAGCTCCCTCAGTGTGTCAGAAGATCCTGGACTTAGTTTTTAAAACTGTGTTGCCATTTATATAAATGATCTTTATCTGTTTCAAACCTCACCATGTCTCTGCAGAGATAAAAACCCCAAAATGTAATCTGTAATTCCTTTTACCCTTCACTTCCCAGTCTTGCTTCATTCTCTATCCTACTAACTTTGCTTCTTATGGGTTTTCTTGTTCTTTTTTATTATCTCTTCCACAGTGGGTGTACTTACACAGGGTGCACAGCCCTGCTGTGATTGCCTGCAAGCAAAGATGAAGATATTTCCCCCTACATGTCAGGCTTACTGTTGCTGACCTCCTGCTGTTAAAGTCCACACCTTTCCATGTAAAGGCAGCAGTATGATTTTTTTTTTGTGCCACGTTTTCTGGTGACTGGCAGCTGGGGTTTGAGGTTACTGCAGAAGGAGAGGATGTGCTCGGCCATATAGACATGCTGCTGGAATGGAGATGACAGTTGGGAAAGCCCTTGGGAAGTCCCAGTGTTTTACTGAAATCAGGACAGATCCTGGTTTCAACAAATCAGCTGAGACCCTAAGAATGCCTTGCATGGCTAAAACAATCCCAGTAACACAGCACATCTGGTAACCTAACAGACAGAGTTAAGAAGAAATAAAACTTCCCAGGAAAAAGGTCAGAACTTTGATTAATAACTCCTAGAAAAGCAGAGTGCTTGATGCTGATGTCACAACAGTTCTGCATTATTGCAACTCCATTAATTTTACTGGAGTCACCACAGTCTCTCACCACTGGTGGAGCAGCACTTTCTGATGGACAAACTTTGGTACGCTATCCCTTTCTTCCCCAAATTTCAAGATATTCACACACCACAGGTCTGAGAAATTCTCTGGAATAGCTGTCAGGGGCTTCAATAGCTGTATCCTAGGGTGTATATTCCCAGCTGCTCCATTTCTCACATACTTCACTCTCCAATGCTGGCAGGCATGATCCCAGCAGATGGCCATGCATGGACAGCTCAATATAGAGGTTCATATTAAACACCCTATTTATTTATGGAAATACAAGTACTGATAAATTTTTGTTTACTCCCTATTGCTTATACACTTTGATTTAGACATCCAGACATTAAAATGAGTTTCTAGTCCAAGGCCTAGGCACCATAGCAGATTAGTCACATAATGAAGCTGAGACGAGAACAGCAGTAGAAAGCTAAATGTTTTCTCTTTCAGCAAAACAGTCTAGGTATTCATCCCAAAACTAATCACCCCCAAAATTACTACAGAAAGCTAATTCCTCCAGCTAAAACATTCATGTTACCAACAAAAGCTCCCTGAATTCAGCCTCTTACCATGACACATGCTTTCTCTCAAATGCCTCAAAAGCACCACTTAGGCTATGGCTACACAGAAGAATGACATACCCCTCTCATCTCCTGAGCATGCATGAGTGCTGCAAAGGTAGGCTGCAAGCTTTGACCCAAGGTCTCCTGTGTGCCCCAGAGCTGATGTTCCCAGAGCACTACAGCAGAATAGTCCCCATACCCAAGATAAAAATATCTATTTGGCTGTGCTTTACTTTAAGACACAAAATGAGCTGCCAAGCTGAGGGTTCCCAGGCATGAACACTTCATGCATGATTTTCAGATGTTTACTCTCCTCAGGTCCATGCAGGAGCACAAAACCCAAAAGGTGTACCACTGTGAGCATGGCTGGTATTTTGACAACTTACACTGCAATGAAGAGAGACCCTCAGGCCAAGCTTGCAAAGCCAAACTGGAGGAGTGACTCCATAGCTGGGACTCAGGTTGGGACTTCAGTGTCATTAAACCCTGATAGACACACAGCCTCAGGGTTCAGTGTCAGTCCTATGGGTGGAAGAGGTTGCTGCTATGAGCACTGCTGTCAGGTCAGGCTTGGCTTCTCACAGTGAGGCTTGATGGCCCTTTTGCATCTGCTGCATGGGAGTCAAAATGCAGAAGGAAGAACAAAATATTCCCCAATGCACAAAAAGTGTCTATTTGGTTTGTTTACTGAACGTTACATTTCTTGCACACTATATACTGAGCAGAGTGATTGCAGCAGCATATGTATCCAAAGAGTAGGAAACAGACTGCCAAAGACCTTCTCAGGGTATCAGCAAAATAAACAAAGAAAACATGCACATCAGGTGGTCTGAATGCCAGCACTGGGATACACTGAATCTGTAGAGAAAGTGCTGTTGAAATTTTCCTTTAAATCCCACCAAGCTGTAAAGCTGCCTGGGTGCCGGGAGCGGTCAAAATCAGATCAGCATGTGAATGTTTTAAAAGGGGTGGATTAATTCATGTGAGCCATGCAGCTCAGCTGGAACTACTGCTTGGCTGCTGGCTTCAGCTGCATGCTTCCTGAGAGCATACTTTTCCTTCCCCTGCAAAGGACTTTCCCTGGTGGGAAAGCAAGTGGGCACGTCTGTGGTGCAGGTGCTGGGCAATGATCAGCCAGCCTTTGCTCCTTGGCAGAATCATAGAATATGCTGAGTTTGAAGGCACTCACAATGATCAAGTCCAGCTCCTGGCCCTGCACAGCACCATCCCCAAGAGTCACACCATGTGCCTCAGAGCATTGTCCAAAAACTTCTTGAACTATGTCAGACTTGGTGCTGTGACCAGTTCCCTGGGGAGCCTGTTCAGTGTCCAACCACCCTCTGGGGGAAGGCTCAACAGACCAAGTGACCTCAGCTACTCCTTGTATAGATTCCCCTCAAGGCCCTTCACCATCTCCATTGGACACTCTCTAAGGGCTTTGTATCTTTCTTTTATTAAAGCAGCCAAAACTGCCCCCAGAACTCAAGGTGAGGCTGCCTCAGTGCAGAGCAGAGTGGGACAATGCCCTCCCTGGCCTGGCTGACAATGCTGTCCCTGGTTCACCCCAGCACATGGGTGGCCCTCCTGGCTGCCAGGACACTGCTGACTCACATTCAACTTGCCATCAACCAGGACCCCCAGATCCCTTTCCACAGTGCTGCTCTTCAGCATCTCATTTCCCAACCTGTCCATACATCCAGAGCTGCCCCATCCCAGATGCAGAATCTGGCACTTGACCTTGTTAAACTTCATATAATTGGTGCTTGCCCAGTGCTCTGATTTGTCCAAGTCTCTCTGCAGGGCCTCCCTGCCACCAAGAAAGTCAACAGCTAATCCCAATTTTGTTTCATCTGTGAACTTGCTTAGTATCTCTTCCAGTCCTGCGTCCAAGTAATTTATAAAGATGTTGAAGAGCACAGGGCTGAACCAAAGATGGAACCACATTAGTGACAAGTCACCAGTCTGATGTCACCCCATCCACTGAAACCCTTTGTGCCTGACCCATGAACCAGTTGCTGACCCATCATATGATGTGTTTATCCAGCTGTGGGCTGGACATTTTGTCCAGAAGAATCCTGTGAGGGTCAGTATCAAAAGCTTTACTGAAATCCAAAATAGATGCAGACACAGAGGGACTGTTCTCTCAGAGAAAGGAGACCTGCTCAGCAAGGGTGATTCTGATTGAGAGCATCAACGTGCAGTGCTGTCCCTGGGGCTGAGAGCTCACAGGCACAGAGGGTAACGGTCTTCACAGCAATCATTTCTCAAGGAACTGAGCCTTGCTCTGAGTGAGGGACTCCAGAGGAGTAACATACCTACATACATGTATATGTGTACATATATATATATATATATATATATATATAATGGGTACATATGGCTAGCGGCTTGAAATGATTGACTTCTGGGAAAGATGAAAAATGTTACTGGACCTTATGGAAAATCCCGAAAGAATTTAATAGAAAATTACAGCCTTTCTCAAGAATTTAATATAGAATTATATAGGATAGTTAAAAACAACAATAGAAAGGATATTACTCTCTATTAAACTCTATAGGTTTCAGAGCAGTTTAAATAGGGCCTTTTAATGTTTCTACAAGGATTCCTATTACATCCTGTAGGGCTTTTCCACATGGATCTTAGCAGTCATCAGGGAAAACCTGGTGCCAGTGAGTTCCTAAGCAAACAAGTCAAGTAATTCCGATAATTTACATTAGGCTGAGCTTTGCAGTGCTGCTGCAGCTCCACGAGCCTCTGTGGGACTAGAAAAAGCTCAGGGAAACTGGGGCTTTGGAAGAGACTTTCCATTCTGGTGTCCCAGCAGTATGTGGTCATCACCACATAAGGTATCCTTTCCTCTTTGTACTGAAAGGACCTTACAGGGATCTGTTGATGCCATATCTAAACACAAAGAATAACCTTCATTTTGGACCAAGATATGACCATAAACATAGCTGTGTAAAGCAGGATAAGGTATCTAGGGATGCCAGTGGCTGGGACACCCTCTGAAAAGCAGTCTCTGATGCATTTTGGCACTAACCACTGCCTTCAACCAAAATGCTGCCTTTGGCCAAAGTTTTTGTTTCAGATGTATTTTTCTCACCGAATAATACATGTGTGGTGTCTTAAGCATTTTAAGCATGTTGAAATGGATATGTTATGAAATGTATCCTTGTTCATAGTCCTACCTTTAACCATTGCAACAACAGTGGACAAATTATATGGGCTACAGCACCCATATAAAACATTACATAGTGAAATGCACATGCAGTAAGATATTATTAATTTACCTCTTTTTGATGACAGAAGATAAATTTTGTGTGTCCCACTGTCCTCAACTTAGTGTTGTTTAAAATTACTAAATACATTTTTCACATCTCCCCCTCATCAAAGTCATCCTAAAGTATCCTAAAATCTACCTCTCATCACTCATAGTAACTTGAAAAACTGATGCCTATCTTCTTCAGTCTGCACGACCTGACAGGATTCCATAGCTTAAAAGACTGAATGAAAATCCCAGCAGTGCTTACATTAAGATTCAAACATCTGAGTTTTGCACTGAACAACTCCCTGATCCAGACAGTGACATGCCCATTGCAAAGTACTGCTCCATATAAAAACTATTTTTATCAGTTGGGGGAACTGACAAAAGTGGGAAGCAAAGTAGTGAGCTTGCTTGCTTTATGTGTGGTATTGCAGTGTGGTGATCCTACCACAGCCCAGATAAATATTCATACCACTGTTTGAACCCTGCTAGACTCCTGTCACTGGAATGAACCTCAGTATTCTATGACTGAGAGTTTCATATGCTAAGATGTTGAAAGGCCCTTTGGTTTCATTGAATGCCTTCTGCTCATAATTTTTTTAAAAACTATCCAAATATTAAAATGGTCTAACTGTGCTTCATCATGGAGCTTTTTATAATCTCTGATATGCTTGTCTTCCTTATCTAGTAACAGCCCCAACTCAACCCACCTGCTATTGATTTTCCTTTAGACTCTATAAATTGAGCTTTCTTAGCAAAAGCACAGTTTTCAAAAGATGCTCATCCTTTCAAGTCTGGAGTTCAATTATTTTCAAAGTAAAAATCATTTGCTTATGAAATCTCAGCAGGCTGACAACAGTAAGAATTAGTGCATGAGTCCTGAATACTATGCCAAATTCACTCAACTCTGCATATATCTTACTTGAGAGGTATCTAAACAGAGAAAGAAGAAGTAAATTATGTACCTGAGCTGTCCTTATACCCCATCTGTAGACAGACATGAAAATCCCCCTAATATCTACAGCAGAGGCTCAAGATGCTTCAAGGATTTACACAGTCATACAAAATTATTGATGTGAAGCTATTTATTTGTGTAAATACATCAAGACAAGGTTCCAAAGGCTGGAGGGAAAAGGATGTTATATATAGTGAACAGACTTGTCTCTGAAAACACATTTTCCAGATCTGTTTGTGGAAGAGCTCGCAGTGTGACTTGCTGACTAATGCTGTAAAACCAATTGAAACATTAGTTGTGTCTGAATCTAATTTTTCTCTGGTTTTCATTCTTTAAAATCCACCCATATACAAATGCTCATTGGAAGCACAATTGCAGGGAGGGGAAAATCCCTCTGCCTGGTGAGAGAACCAGAAGGAAGAATCCTTCCAGGGGCAGTCTTATCAGTAAATCCATAGAGACTTATCAGAAGATATACATCCAGAGGTTTTCAAGCCGCCTTTTTGTACTTCTCCTTAGGCCTGAAGTTTGATATCATTATGGGACATTTCCAAGGCAGCAGAAGCAGCCACTGCCTAATCTTTTCATAAGATGTAAATCAGTTTCAGTAATTATCATATTAGATGGTTTGCTCATGTTTTCTTCCTGGGAAAAAATACCATGTCTTATAAATTCCTCAGTGCTGTAACATCAAAGCAGCAGGGTTGGCATGCAGATCCAGAGGGGAGGGGAGACTAATTTGATCAGGATGTATGTGTGATAGACAGAGATCTCATTTAAGGGACCATCCTGAATGGTGTATGCCAGATTGAGCCCTGGAATCTTATATACTGGGCACGAAAAACATGCATCCGAGGTGCAGTCCTTGAAGAACTGAAGTCATAGCTCATATCAAATACAATTAGGAAGAGCCAAAACACCTTGAAACAGCACTTCAGGGAATTAGAGGGGAGATTGGGAATGCTATTCTGCTAACTGCATACAGAGGGAAAGAAGACTGACTCAAACTGTGCTTCAGGGGATCAAAAGGGCTCCTTTGGGAGTTGCGGAGACACAGGGATACCATACTTCTTTCCCCTGGGTTGGCACCCTACAGCCAGAACCAACAACAATCAGGCCAAAATGTCCCTGGTCCCCCCCCGACTAGGCTCCCTCCTGGTAGTTTGCTGCAGCTGAACACAGATCCCAAGAGTCCAACTAGGTCATTAGCTTTTTTTCCCATTAATACAAGGGTTGTGTTTAGAGAATCTGGCATCTCAGCCCCCAGTCCTGTACCTCCCTGCAGAAATGTCTTCCAATTAAAACCCATCAGCTTCACACCATTATTTTTGCTCTCTTCCAATTTTACTCCCCTTGACTGAAACGGAGAGAATCCAAGAGTGCTTTAGGGATCAGGGCACACATCCTGCCTTCAGATGGGCAGAGCAGCCTTTCTAAAAGAAATTAATGGCATCACTTTTTTGCTCAGGAAAAAGCACCTCTGTGTGTCATACACCAATGAACAATAGGTTCACATCACAGAAAAGTGATAGAAACAGAGAAAATGAAATTTAACATGAGAGAGGAAAACAAGTAAATATTACATACTTTTTTCAAGTGAGTCCATATGCGAGTAATTAACTTTTGCTATCGAGGGAGGATAAAGGGGGAGCCAAGATTCTCTGTAACCGTTTGAAGAATTGAACACAGCAGCAAATATGGAAAGTTTCACCAGTTTGGCAGATGCTGTAAAATATTTCTATCTCAAACACCTTATGTTTGTGGTCCTAACACTGACCCCAGTCTAGCAATTTGTAATCTCAGGAGGCATTGCATTGGCTTTCACAGAATCTCACTTGAGACCAACTCTCACAGAGCTGCACATCTCAAGGAAAATTTACAGCCCCTGAACTGGGAATGTGCCACAGTGCAGTGACAAACACTAGCTGGTCTGCAAAGATAGAGTGTTCCCATTCTTAGCATCCTTGGGACTAAGGGAGACAGACTGTTGTTGTTGAGCAGCTGAAGAATGCACACTGCTCAAAGCTCAGGAATGTGGAAATGGCAGAACTTTTCCTAAGGCCATTAAAAATGACATCTTAACAACATCTGCAATTAAAAATGCTCAGAGTTGGAAGAGACCTTCTAAAAAACATGTGGATCATAGAACTATTCCGTTCTTATGACTTAAAAATTTCATGACAGCATAAGCCTAGAAAAATGAGATAAGTGCCTCTTCCCCTGTCTGTTGTTTAAGCAGCTTCCTCAATTCCAAATTCCAGTGACAAATGATGGTTGCATTGACCCTAGGATGTCCTTCAGCCCTGTGCAGCAGTCCATTGCTACAAGTGTTATTGCAGGAGAAAGGTGTTTCTTGTTTTATGTCACACCTATATGTCATTAATACATTTCATATTCTGCATGTTTAAATATACCTCAAGTAAAAAATAACACCAAAATCCTTTAAAGGGAATTGGATAACTCAAGGATT
Source organism: Sylvia atricapilla (assembly GCF_009819655.1). Taxonomy (NCBI): domain Eukaryota; kingdom Metazoa; phylum Chordata; class Aves; order Passeriformes; family Sylviidae; genus Sylvia; species Sylvia atricapilla. The sequence goes on along the minus strand of NC_089140.1, from coordinate 53,158,335 downwards.
TGGTAATGTAGCTGCACTTTCATTTCCCTGTTGTGGGTTTAGATGCACCCATCGAAAAGTGGGATTTCTGTGAAATGAGATCTTGGCTTTGCTGGTCTTGGCCTACAAAGAGCTGTGGGCGCTTTTTAAGACTTATCCCGGTTATTAGCACTATCAAAACACACTTGCAAGTGATATGGGTAAATGGGCCATCAGGATACAAAGGCTCACGTTAAGTCTTCCACCTGATATGAAGGGACCTCCTACTACTATAAGTTACGATTTACATGCCCTACAGATAAACAGGCATCTTCCTACTCCTGGAAGAATGTCACCCTTGTTAGGCTCAAATTCATGCTAAAAAAAAAAAAAAAGGCAAAAAAGTAAAGGAAAAGAGAGTCTTTGGTGGGTTTTCTGGGAGCTACCCAGCAAATAGGATAAAATGGCAGCTATGAAAGGAACATTAGAATTAAAGAAATGTTGGGATAGGGTTAATACAAGTTTGTTAATTATCTGTTAAGGACCTGCTCAGATGTACTTTGTCTCTGCATGTGCACACACACAAACACTTGCTTCAGTGCCTTGCTTGAATAATAAGGCACAACAGGGCAATCATTGTTGTGCCATAATTGCACTCCTCGGGTGTACGCCAGCTACGAACCCGAAGGTGGAGTGCTATCAGCAGCCTGAGAAGTATGATTATGGCCCAACAAGGCATGCCCTGTTGTGACTTATTACAATTAGAAAAGCTATCTACAGTGTTGCAAACCTTGTGGTGAGGGCCACGAGAAATGCTTTTTAAAAGCCTGTGTTCTGGCAGTGCATATTTAAAATGTTGTACCTGCTGCTAGGATGCCCCATTAGCCAATCATATTGCTTAAGTGTCCTTTGAATGACATACTTCATGCCCCATCTCAACTCTATGCTGGAAGATTAGAGGAATTAGTAACATTTTTCAACCCTCTTTGAGCTCTCAAGAGACCTGCAAAGCAATAAGTGGTATACAGCAACTGAAATTACATGCCTGTTACCAACACCAAAAAAACATTGTTGAATATCTGGGGACTATTAACTGCTTTCCTTCCAAACAGATATGTTTTTTAGCAAACAACATTCAAGAGACACTACCTGAAAGGAAAAAAATAGGTGTTTTACTGCATGTTTTCATGGGTGCGCGTCTATCCATTCTTCAGCTTTCAAACCAAATGGGAATGAGGAGACCTACCTATTTTACAGAGCAATTGTGAAGATTGATTAGCACTTATAATGGCCTCGGAGATGTTCAACTGACAGGCATTCCAGACATGCAAAAGTATCTGAGAAAGCACATGTGTACAACAAGCTGCAAAATACCCGAGTGGGAGAAATCGTTCACCCTAAGATGACAGGAATGGTTAAAACAAAGACGGCTCCATTTCTGTGTAGGGGCCAGGCAGAAGCTCTGTAGGGGCTGTTTGTTTAGTAATCCTAAATTAACTAGGGACACGGCAAGGATGCAGGACTAAAAACGAACATGAAAGGCTCTTCACCTAGAATTCTTCACAAGAATAGAATGTGTCCAGCATGTCCAGTAGGGTCTTTCACTCTGAATGTGAAAGATAGCTTCAAACAAACAAAGTGATTGCGCACAGGTTCTGATAAATTCTGAGCTCCCTTTAAGCCACACTGGAGTAAAAACTGCCTTAAAACAGTTCTTATAAGGAAACAGCTAACACAGACATTGCAGCTTCAAACCATTTTGGGGAAAAAATAATGAAATGGGGGGCGGGGGGGAGATTGCATACAATATTAAATTCAGAGAGCTTTACAGCCAACATCTGGACATTGGGACAGCTGGAGCACTGTTGTGTAATGCCTGAGAAGGGCAGGAAAAAAAAAACAACTAAGAAATTGCCTGGTGATACCAAATCATCAGCTAGTCAAAACACGTTGGAGCTAATGTATATTAATCACTGGAAACCTTAGATAAGTTCAGTAAACATTGTCTATTACAATATGTTAAAAAAAAAAAAAAGGGTTTGAAACAGCACTGTGCTCAGAAGTCTGATCCAGAGCTCACTGAAATATGTTGGAATGTTTCCATTCACCTCAGTAAGTTTTGTGCATTGAGCTTTTTCAAGCCTAGGCAGCAGTTCAAAAATAACTTTACAGCATTATCCCAATTGTTTATTTGTGTATGAACGGCACTGAAAAAGTATACATGGCCAAGCAGAAAAAGAACACTTAAGAATATTTTCAAATTGCCGTCACCAAAACCACTAACAACATAAAAATTCAACTATTTATGGTGTTGTAACACTGGCTTTAATAGGGATGGTGTTGAAGAAACTATGTGTAATATAATCAACAAGCTAACAAACCCCAAGGTTCTCCTGAAGATTTTAATATGCAGAATGTTTAAAATATAAAACAAACAAAAATAGCAAAAATCAGAATATGATTAATAATTTTAACAATCTATCCTGAAAGGTTGACTCCAAAATTTGTTCAAACTGTTTCATAATAAGCGCACAAACTGCAGAAAACATGACATATATTTTAATGTGACCCAATAGGATAAAAAGAAAGCTCTGTTTGTCCACTCTTGCCTAACTTTGGGTTCATTGAGCTAGGCTGAGTAGATTTGAAATGAATCAAGATGTTTAACATCTGCCTCCTGTTATTACGATATTCTCTTCCTATTTATAAACAAATGCTTTGTTGGGGTTAGGCTGCGGATTCCACGACTCTGTGGACTCATGTTTCCTTGGCAATCTGAACTTCAGGCCACAAGGAAAAGGTATATTATAAGTCTTCTGAAATCTATCAATGCATGTAGGAAAAAAAGATTAATTAAGAGACAGCACAGTCTGCTTGCTTGGTCTTTCACAGCTGGCATCTGACCATGTGCTAGAAGACATCACATTATGGCAAAACCAGATTTTTGATTAAAATTAGCTAATGAAAAGCATTTCTCAATGCTTTAGTTAGAACAAATGACCTTATGTTCATGTGCATTGTCTTGTAAAGACTCTCGTGCTACTAAGGCTCTAGCTACTGACATGTGCTTGGAAATCCCAGCCCTTCCACAAACACCACAAATACATCTCCTTTGTTCTCGTAATTCCTCTCTATTTCTATCTCCTCCCTTTCCATGAGAATTTATATTAATCTCTCCTTCAATCTGCTTTCAGTCACCGTGTTAGTTTGGATTCCTCCTTTCTTCCTTATGTTTAGTTCTTTGCTCCACTCTGGTATTTTCCAGTTAATGTATTGAAAATGGACCCCTTTTCTCCACCCTTACTGACAGCCTGGTTTGTGTCTCTGCTCTCTCTCACTCTTCCTAATGTAACACTTTCCACCCTGCCCTTCCTGACTGCCTGTCTTTTGCTCTCTCTGTTACCCTGCATTCTGCAGAAGAATAGTCTTGGCTGGCATGTCCCTTCCCCCCTCCCCTCCATGCAAAACAATCCTGAAACTATCACCATTTCCTTCTTTTGAAACTTCCTTCCAGAACAGACCTCTGTGTATTCCAGCTCTGTTCTGTATGCTGTCTCCATCTTAAACTGCTTCATTTAATACTTTGCAATACCTGAATGTCTTTGATTAACATACCCTTAGAATTCAAATTTATAGTTTTTCTGTTTGTGTTCACAGAGTGTTCATGGCCAAAACTCTTAAAATACATGACGTCACATCATAATACTGTACAACATACAGGATAGCATTTATATGGATACATTTGCATCCAATTTCATTACAAAGAAGCAGGATCTTAGAAAACAATTATTTCAAAACAGGGAATATTTTTTGAGAGCAGGATTTTATCATATTGCCTATTCCAACCAGAAGGAATACTAATAAAGCAGGATCAAGAAATATCTACCTGAGATTTTCTAACCTGTTCCTAAAATATGTAATTCCACTGTCTCCCTCCCAGAAACTAGTGATAGCACCTCCTACCAAGTGGCAACCAAATTGTCCTTGCCTCAGCATCAGCCTGTCACTTCTTGCTCTATCCAGAGAGAGCACAGAGAGCCATGTATTCTCATCCTCTTCTGGAGCAACTTTTAATGTACTTGAAGGCTGTGATCGTCTTTCTCTCTAAGTCTTCTCCTCTTTAGACTAAACAAACCCAAATCTTGCAGTCTTTCCTCACGAGGTCATGCTTTCTAGGCCTATGAATATTCATGATTTTTCTTCTTTGGGCTATCACTAATTGGTCTCCTTCCTCCTTAAAGCTGAAACCAAAGCCAACTGAGCAATGAACGGAAATAATTTCAGAGCTGATTTACTCTTTTACAGTAAATGAAAGTTACTTCCTCAAAGAACATGCATCTTCCACTTTATGGCTTGGTTTAACTATGACTTGATATAAAGCCACAGTAAGCACCTTAATATCAAAGGTAACATAACCAACTGTGATAATGCAGGTAGAGTAGTAAAACTGAGTAGTAGTAAAACTGTTATCCATAGTCAATACTTCTTTTTTTCTTTTCCCTCCTCCCCTCATTTTATACTTAAAAAAGAAAAAGTATTCATTACCTGAAGTTTTCCACCATTAAAATTCCATATACAAGGAAATTTTGGCTTGCAGATTGAAAGGGAATGTTTCTATGTTTCATTTATGCAATTAAATTGAATTTAATTCTCTGATTTTGTGTATAAACTATCTGGTATATTCTTGAATTTCTAATTCAAAGAATAATCACAGAGCTTATTTCTGAGCCAAAAAAAGAAATGTTACTGAAAATGTTGTACATATAAAATAAATATATTCTGATGATTATTTAATTGACTCAATGGAAAACTTGCAAATCTGGTGTCAATTACCTCATGTCCTAAGCAGGAAAAATATATAACACACTCAACCTAATATATGGCTATAAACATGAATAATGTGTTTTGAGAATGCCCCACATAAGCATTATTTTCCAAAGATGACATTTTAATGATAGTTGACATGCAGTATGTGGCACGTGATGAAAATGTATTATGTCTTTAAATCTCTCGATGTATGCACATACATGTATCCAATCCTCATGGCATGGACTCTCTCACTGAATTAATTTACACGCCCAGGAGGACCATGTCCATGCCTATTTTCACAGGCAGGAAGTTCAGATAGTGCAATTCCCTAAGTTTGGTTAATCAATCCAAGTGTCTTCAGCTTAGATACCAATGATCCTCTGCATGTAACCCATGCTTCAACTTACAATGCCCCTATAAATATTTGATTTTTGGCTCTCTTCACCACAAAACAAACAGCATGTTGGCTGCCTCAAGGCTACTTCACTGTAATGCTGGCCTGACACAAGTTCACACCAGGTTTTGAACATAGTCTTTGGGCCACTCTCCTCTCTTTCTCCATGTTATTTAACACTAATCATCTACTCAGCGGGTTCTCAAAAGGACCTGGCTCCTTTTAAACAGAAGGGTCATCTCTTGGAAACAAGCACAGATCCTCTGAAGTACCTTTGGCTGAGACCAGCTTACACCTGCCCTGCATCTGAACTGGAGACTGGAGTCTAGGAAAGTCTCTCCTGTCTAGCATCCTTGGTGTCTCACATTTTTATTTCCATCATCCCCAGGTGTTTATTTTAATGCATACAATGGTTAGGCCTCTGCCTGGCAAAAAAAAAAAAAAAAAATACAAAAGCAGCAGAACTCCTCAGGTTCTTTATATACCAAAGGAAAAAAAGCTACTGAACATCATTTAACCTACCCCTACCTTGCCTTAACCTATTCCAGATTCTGAATTGTGACTTTTTAGGCAACTGTGGCAAAGCCATAATGCAAATATGGAAATGTAACAGTAGTACAGCAAAACAAGGACTATTTTCCCTTTTAGCAACATCACACTTCTACATCGTTTGGCCCAGCGTGGATGTCTCCCTGTCAAAGGTGGAGTTCAACTCTGACTGAGCTGAGAATGGGTTTGGTTCACAGAAATCATGCTCAAAATGCAGAGCTGCTTGGTATTTTTGCAAGGCAGTGACCTCAGCTGGCCAGTACCCCATGAGACCATGTGTCATCATCAGACTGCTGTGCTGGCACAAAAAGTTAAAACCACCCGGCTGCCCCCCACTGCTCCGACCTCAGGAGGAACAAACCCAAACAGGGCTTGAAGGCAAAGAGGCCAGTAACTGAGTTCTCCTGCTGGCTGGCTGAGTGGGTGGGGTTTGGCACTCTCAGCCCATTCCTAAAAGCCATATCTTCTCCTGAAGGGTGGGAAGAATCCCTGTTCCAGGAAATAACTCAGAGAGCAAAGCCGGTGTGTGGGGGTATTTCCTGCCTTGGAGAGATACAAAGGGAAGCTGCTCCAGAGCAGTGGCTGGAGGGGTGTGCGGGTGCTTGTGCCAGATGGAGGCAGCCACCAGCTAGTTTAACTCCACAGCAAGATTCACCTTGCTAAGCCCGCTTCCAAGTGCAGCAGAAACAGGAAGGAGAGCTCTAGTTTACTAGGAAACAGACTAGTTCAGCCACTGCCAAAACCCATTTGACCCGTTTTCAAAGTTTACCTGCTCAGAAACAAGATTGTCACCTAATCAAACACCATCTGATTCTCTTTTTACCTAGATAATACCTAGAAGGAGACCAGTTTTCTCCTAAATGTTCGAACCATTATGATTCATGAATAATGTTTTACAAAACAATCCAAGCTTGTTTATAACACAGAAAAATAAACAGCAGGTGGGAAAGTAGAGTACAACCAGACAAAAGCACTGATGTCTGAGTGTGTCAAGTAAAATCTCTATAGGAAGACAAAAATAAATCAAAAATCGTGCATGTATCACACATATGTATCAAATCACAGATGCGTAACTCGTGTACTGTAGTAATATTCAGTGCTGAACTTTTCCAAGTGGGCCTAAAATGCACAGCCTAGATTTGGTGGAGAGTAGATGGGGACAAAGGGAATATCAACCATCAAGAAACAAAGAAAGAAATAAAGAAGGGCCCCTATGCCATTGAAGTACCAAGTCCCAGGAAAATCTACAAGAGCATTTACACAACTCGTGTTCTAGAGCAAATAGGGAAATGCCTGGGACCACCTGAGAAACAGGAGGTGGTTGAACACTACTCCGGATTTCCAAGGGAAGTTGTGGAGTCTCCACTCATGGAGATAGTCAAAACTGAAACCAGGCACAGCCTTGGACCTGTAATGACCCTGCTTTGAGCAGAGGGGTTGATCTAGGCAACCTCCAGAGGCACCTTCTGACCTATTTGATTCTGTGAAAGAGATATCACAGTAAACTGGACTTGTGTTCAATGCCTGATTTTAAGGACTGCATGGGGAGGGGTGGAAACACAAGCCATGCACAGCTTAGCAAAGAAAGGGAAGATCTCCCCTGTTTCTACTGTGTGGTGCTGGGAAAGATGAAAGGGTGAAAGAAGCCTGGTCCAGTATAACCACTAGTTCTGCAGAGCTGGCAAATAAATATGTGGGCTAGGACAGTCCACACAAAGGTTTCCCAGTGCATGTAAGTTATTCTAGTGAGGCTGCAAATGGCTGACTGGAGGGCTATTGCAGCCCAGTGCTGGCTGTCAAGAAGAAATTCCTTCTGCCAGAAAAGAAAAAAAAAAAAAAAAAAAAAGGAGCAGTTTTCCTGCAAGGAATGAGCAGCTGAGAGAAATTTTGCAGCTCTGAGCGAACCTCAACTGTTGCCAAGGTGCTCCCTTCCCGTCAGCCCAGTCCTGTCTCCCACCTCCCCGCTTTCCCCTATGCTTCAGCCACCTGGAGCTGCAACCCTCCCCTTGGGGTCCTCCTCAGCCTTGGAAACCACATGGTATTTGGCTCAGAGAGGGCAGTTTTGCTCTTAGACTTGTTACCAAGGAGGGTATTCACTCTCTGCCCCATGAAAGTCACAACAGGCAGCCGCTTGTGCTCTGGGCTGGGGTTCACACAGGACCCCAGCACAGATCACTCAGCCCTATTCCCTCCTGTCATCTCTACTTCTTCCTTATGTGTATCCCCTCCCTTCCGCCCCATCACAGCCAGGCTGCACAGACAGCTGCCTGTTACTACTCAGTAGTTGCTTGAATCTCACTAAATGCTTGTCAAAATGCCCAGAGAGCTGAAAGTGAGCTCTTTAAATTACATTTGTTGAAAGATCCCTGGTGCCTGTTCCTGCTTTTCGTTTTCAGCAACTCTCTGAAATCATAGTTTGTTTTACAGTGATGTTTTGTTTTTCTTTTCCTGCATCCAACCTATAAGTCATGGATGATGCATATTAGACACATTAAATGGGTTTCAGCAGGGCTGTGCACCATGTGTGCATAAGGCTGAGGTCTGGGACAACGGCATTTTTGTGTTTACTTTCTATACTGGGAAACTGTATGGTGTGATGTTCCCTTATGCACAGCTCTGGATAGACATTTGGCCTCATTTGAAACCTTAGAAAGAGGTTGTATGGAGGGGAGAAGCAAAACTGCTGAGGCCATCGCCCAGGAGGAGGAAAAAGCAAAGTCTGCTGGACAGGTTAAAGCAAAGCCTGGAAATCAGGACTGCTTGGATTGAGGCCTGACCACAGCTGACAATGGCCGAGTCTCTTCATTTTCTATGCTTCTGTTTCCCCATCTGTGAAATTTGGCCCCCCTTTCTCAGTGAAGGTATATAGAGGAAGTGTTTTGAGCTCCCCTCGAAGAGCCATTTCTTCGTAGACAAGGAGCTCTCATATATTTTCACAAGAGTTTTTAATTAGAAGCAGAATGGCTCCTTCCATTTAAGAAAAACTGATATTTTTGTTATTATACATTTATGACCATACACCAGGTTTTTCGAGGTTTGTTTTTTGTTTTTTTTTTTTTTTTTTTTTAATCCTGTGCCTTTCCAATTCTGCTATTAATATGTCATGAGAAAATCATGGATGGTGTCCAAATTCCAATTCATGGGAATGGAATTAATATCTCCATTAAAATGAAAAAGTGGGAGTAATTTGGGGAAGTTTCAGAAGCATTGGCGGGTAATAGTTAGACTCATCTCTCCCATCCCAGTGACTCATTCTGGGAATGGATAGTGCCTGTGTTGTCTTCAGACATTTAACACCTCTCTAACAAGATTTAACATCAGCTGGGATGTGTAAACAAATAATATGGAGCAACATGAGACTCCCTAGGACATCTGTCTCTAAACTGTGTCAGGGCCTGATTCTGTCAGAGGTAGGTGGGAGTTGGAGAGGCTACATGTCGGTCTTTTTGGTTTTAGTACCAGCAGTGGGGAATTTTGGTTACAAATCATCCCTCTCAGATCATGTTTCTGAAGATGTAAAGGAGAAAATAAGGTTCAGAAAAAAGCAGACTGAAAAAGGAAGAATATTTTACAAAGATCTTTCTGACTCTCTCCAGATTATGTGTAAAGTTAAGTTACTAAAAGAAAATGAGAACCATTTGTTTAAAGTTCAAATCCTGTCTGGCCTTTACTAGGCTAGCTTTCAAGCATCCTGTTTTGCCTAGTCTCTGTGTCTCAATCCATCACCTTGATGCAACTTCCCCATGAGACATCTCCATAGCTCTATCCGAGCTGTTGGACTTGGGAACAAAAATATCAGTGCTGGAACTCTCTCCTGGCAAGTTTTGTGTGTTGTCAAGTGTTTGAGCACAAGAAATCATGAAATACCCCAAAGCTGTGTGGTTTCAAGTATCTCAGGCTGAGTAGGTGTTAGAAAATTGAATTCAAACCAAACCATGTTCTCAAACTTTTCTGACTTTTATCTTCAAGGGAGCCCCATAGGCTGAGTTTGGGCTGTGAATTCCAAAAATCTGATGGTGCCTCAACTCGCCCTTGTAATTTGGCTGTCATGGCTCTACCACAGTTCAAATTTAAAGCAGTCCCACCTCAGCTGTGTTGAGGCAGAAATCTCAAATTCAAGTGTACACAGGACAGTCTAGAAACAAGTATTGAATATTAATTTTTAAAAATTCCAGTTTTTCAACAAATTTCTTTTTTAGATATTGTAAGTAATTTCCAGATCTGAATTACACAAAAACAATCCAGAATTTATATATAGGTACTAAAATGGTTCTGTTCACTGGGAAAACTTGAGGATCCTACAATAAAAATTTAATGAAAGCAGTGTGACTTCCTGACATTTCCAGCATACTATAATTCTTTCTATGTAATTTATAAGCCCTTAATTTATTTTTCAAAGTTCTGAAAGATCAGTGTTTCACTAATATATGTCCCATGAAACTTACCTCAACGTATCTTTGTGTTTTTGATGGAGAGCTCTAAAAGGTTAGCCAAACTATAGGCACTTGAATAAAAATCCATGCTTCTAATAATCTCTACTCCTGCTTTCTGACAAACACCTTGTCTTCCATTGTTGTTGGGTTTTTTTGGGGGAGGGGGTGTGGGATGGGGTGTGAGGCAGCAGCACAAGTGTTCTGCCTAGATCTCCTGTGTAGACCTTCAGGGAGGAAGTGGAGATACTACCTCCTTAACAAATTACAAGGAGCAGGACACACTCTTTTGAGCAACAGCTTTTAAGGCAACTTTTGTTGGGCACACACAATGCAGACACGCCCAGAAAGATCAGTCAGCTCTCTCTCTTCTGGTGACACTCGCGGTGACAAGAAGAGTGTCCAGCCAGTCAGAGAAGCAGGTTAGATGTCTAGCCTATGATGGGACATACAGATGAAACCACTCCTACCCATCAGACAAGGTTGGAGTCAAAAGGGAAATTACTTAGTACTGCACCTATTGTCAGTCACCTCCCATATAAAGAGATGACTTGCTCAGGAATTTGTTTGTCTTCGCTAATAATTCTTTTTCCACAATATATATACTCTCTTTCGTTTCACAAATACAAAATCATGTATCACTCAACAAAACCTTTGCTGCAAGCATTTTGTCAGGTTAGATGGTTGCCTGTAAGAACACTGACAATTTTACAGGTGATGGAGATTAAGGAAGATGAACTATTGCAGCCTTTGACAATCAGACTTGTAAGGATGAGACAACATGATGAGAAATCAGTGGTTTCCATTATCAGTTACTATGGTGAGGGAAAAACTGATGTGATTTCACAAAACAGAACTTGCAAGGGAGGATGCAGTACAGAATAAGTGATAGGAACTGAGCTTTTGATAAACCCCCAAAGCTTGCATCTCTGCTGACAGGTGAGGAGTACTTGCTGCTTCCTTCCATTCCCGGAATCTTCTAAATCCCTTCATGACAAACACAGGAACCTCGTGGTATAACTGCTATGCCAATGTGGGGTAATTGGTGCTGCTGCAAGCTCATCTCGAAGCAAAGCATCCCATGGAGCAGTGAAAGAGGAGAAAACCTTTTGATCACTCCTGAGCAGCCTCACTTCATGCCACCGGCCCCTAAATGTGGCTGATGGACTTACCTCCACCACAGGCCTGCTTAAATGCTTTTCATGGACTTACAGGGTGTTCAGGTCCTGAATACTACTGACCATAGGTCATGATCAGAGTGGTTACTGAGATGCTTCAGATTTTCCTGAAAGCCCTGAAGTTATCTGGTTACATGTGGAACCCACTTTTCATTCTAAAAGGAAAGATTTCTAGCCCTGACAGAAAAGTCCTCAAAATGCAGTATCCAAGGGCTCCAAATACAGTATCCAATGCAAAGAAAATAAATTATATGCTTTTAAATATCTTACTATTTTACAATCAGTCTTGCAATTCATTTTTGAAATTCCTGACACTGTATGCTCAGGAATGAAAGTACCTGCTCCTCGACCTCAGAAAAGCCTTGCAATACTGGCAAGTTATTTCATTAAGATATAGCAGCCATTGTGCTACAGCAGCCATCTCTAAAATCTTTTCAGCTGCCTGAGGTAACTAAATAACGATACTTCATTATTCAGAGGTTGCTTAAGCATTCTCTGTATTAAGTGCAGGGAAGTTTAGATAACATCTAATTGCAAAGAGAACCACTGGAAAGTTTCTGAGGGTGGCAACTGCATACCTAAATGACACTTATTTATTTAGAAGTGCTTAAGACATGCTTTTCACTTATCCTAGGCAGACACACAGCCTTGAAATCAAAACTCATGCAATATCACTTGGCCCAGTGCCTATACCTGGAAGAACTTTTTCATCATACCCAAACTGAGAAACTCCTTTCCCAGTTTCTATCGCTTAATCATCCTTCTTCTTCAGACACCACCCAGAGCAAAAAATTTGGGTTAGCAGAGAAATTCTTGCTCAACTACAAGGCTGTGGATAATTCTTTTAAACATATTACCAAAATAATATGAAAAAGTACAGATTTGTTCCCCGAGTTTTGGCTGCCAAGATTAATTCCAGAGCTTATTGTTCTCCATCTGTATTAAATCCTGAACATGGGCACTCTGACTGAAATACTGACACAACTATAGCACTGGCAGTGAGGACGTGGTGTAGCAACACTATGAGCATGGCAATGGTGTAGTCCAGGATCTAGTGTTGACAATCCTTAGCAAAACTATGGCCGTGAGGCATAGTTTCAGAATTAACACTTAAAGGACAGGAAAGCATGTTACTGTCATTGAGCTGGAATGACCCACTGAATACAAGGAATCAGTGATTGCCTCTATCACACACTCACTTCATGCTGAGATGGATTTTTTCAGTGGTTTTTCAGTGGTTTCTCTTTTGAAAGAATCTCCAACAATACCTTTAAAAAAATGTCTTCCCTTCCCACAGCCCCAGAGCAGTATACACCAAAAGAAGTTTTTCAATACTGCAACCCTAACCCTCCCTCTTAGAAACAGGCACTTTGTGTTTCACATAAGCTGGACCATATTTGGCACCGCTCCAGCCCCATTTGGAATATGCACATCTAGCAGTAGTTTAACTGTAGAAATCTTTACCCTTGCTCACTTTCCATAAGGCACCTTTCCAAGGGAAGGAAGCTTGTGCAGCCCCCAGCCAGAGAGCACTGTTCAGCAGCATACAAAGAAAAGCTTCTCACTCCAGGCAGGCGCACGCACATGATTCCAATATCCTCACTCTGAGTTTGGAAGCTGCAGCTGCTACTTTAGACCACAGCAACTGAAAACACCCCAGGGGGAGAGCAAGCAAGAGGTTCGGATCCTGTATTTAGAGCCGTGACAACAGCATGGTTTGAGCCCTGCTGCAGCAATCAGCCGTCAGTTCAGCACCTCTTATGGTACTGGGAGAGCTTTCTGAGGAAGGGGGGCATGCTATGAGTAAAAATAAAATGAAAACAAGCTAGTTTTCATCAAGAGGAGAAGTGAGGAGAAGAAACCGTGGCAGAGGGTTGTTCTTATCAAGTTATTTTCTAGACAGGAAAGTGATATTTGTGCATAAAGGTAGCAGTGCAGACGATTTGCTCAAGTGTCTCCTGTAGCACCAGAGACAACACAGGGCTAGTCACAGAATCGGGCCCTGAAGAAGGAAGGAGAAATAAGGGTAGCACCAGAGCATATTTCCTATTTATCACCTCTCCTGCTTCTCCAGAATGTACTGACTCCCATGGGGCCTCTCTGCTCTGTTCATTTGGTGTCTTTGCTAAAACATTCAGCAACACTGCAGGGAGAGAAAAATCTACATCATGAGGATGTGTTTGGGCAAGCCAAATATCGGCTTGTTTAGCCTGATCCTCTGTAAAATGTTAAATATACAGATAGTCCTTCAAAACAGTTCAGTACTTTATCCATAACGAAGAGTGTATGGCTTTAATAAAATCTGCTTTGGAGAACTTTTTTGTGTGCTGTGGGTCTGAGAATTCACTGTGGTTTGTGGTCACTTGTTTTTCTAATATTTTGGTCAGTGTCCAATCTCACTCATGTAGCTGGATATACCCATGTAGTTTCTGGTAGAATTGAATTTTCCAAACAGCAAAATTTATAGCCCTCTGGTGTTTCCTGACACACGAACAGAGGTTACCGCCAGCTTGACCAACTTTACGTATTCTTGCTTTCAAATAAGGGGCAGAATAACATTAACTGATCTCTTCAAAGTCCTGTAAAAGTGCTTTAAAGTGGCTTAGTCTTCCCAACAGGAAACAAATTTCACCATCTCCTCTTTTGTGACAGCAAAGTATTTCCTGAGGTGTGGGAGACCTCAGAGGGAAAGTTGGGATTTGAGCGTTTACAGTCCTGTCACTCATTTTAAAGCACTCAGCTACAGTTCATCAACCACCAAAGGCCTTCCTCACAAAGATGTTGGCTAGGGGGTGCTGGAGGTGCTGTGGTGGGCAGGGTTGCACTTGGGGCCCTCATCACCCCCATGGCACATCACCACCACCCGACAATGCAGCAATCACAGAGTCCCGAGGCAGGATAAAAGAAGATTTCTCCCATGTCCCCGACAGATCTGGCCTGAGGGCAGCCTGAAGACATCTGAGAGACATCTGAGAGGAAGTCCCCAAGGAGCCAGTGGAATTACTTGGGCTGAGAGAAGAAGATCTGGGCATGGATGAGGCAGCTAGAGGTTCTCTGCTGTAAAAACAGCTCCCAGTGGGGCCATATTCAAAGTCCATCTGATGAATGCAAATCCTGCTTCAGCCTTCAGCAAATAGATGCAAGCCCCTCAGGACACAAGAAACATCAGCCACTGTAGGTGTCTGAGGCTGTCAGGCCTTTTTAGATGGATAACAACAGCCAGACCAAGTAAAGAGGAGCAAAGCGGAGCTTGTCATTCTCATTGCCCTGAAGAGACAGGGGCAGCAGCCACAAGAAATGGGATGCAGAGATGTTGCCAGGAGTCCCATGGTTCTGAAGCACCCACTGGTGGCCTGTCAGGTGCAGGAAGGTACATCAGACTGGGACCATTTGGTCACTCTTGGAGCCTCTGAGATGGCTCCAGGTAGGGCAGATTGGGGTTTGGGCATCTCTCAGGAGGTATGAGAAGCCTGTGGGAAGAGACACTCAGTCACATGCTCTGGGAATAGCTGATCACCAGCACTGGGGTCAGGAAGCAACGTCCCCCCAGTGCAGATTGGCACTGGTCCTTGGGTGTTATTTTACCTTTCTCTGCAGCACCAAGCATGACCCCTTGTCAGGGCTTCTTTGGGTCATTTTGGCCAGGTACCAGCTGCTTATGCTCGACAGAGGTGGTGCCTGTGCCCCTTCTCTGGGGGGAGGAAAATTTCCAGACTCCCAGAGTGGCTCTGAGGGTGAACCCCAGGGATTACTTCTTATCCACAAAGCATAGCACCTTATCAGGGCTCCTCTGGACTCTTGTGATCATCAGTCATTTAATCACACTAACATTCATGAATGATTTCAAGTGGGCACATAAGAAGCAAACTCTTAAGTCCTTCTGGTCAGGTATTCTCCAGGCACACAGGGCTTCTGAACAGAGGCAGTTGCTTTTCAGTGTTGGATGCCCACCTATCCTTATCCATGTCAGCATTACCAGCAACAACCTTCCTTTTCACTACATAGCTGCAGAATTCACTTACAGGTTCATCAGCAATGCTCCTGGAGAGTAAAGTGTATGCCCACAGACAGCAGGGACATGAACTGCATCACACTGACTCACCAAGGTTTGGTCTCTTGTAGTGTCTGGACTGGTTGTGCACTTTCTCCTATGAAACTTCCCGATGGAAGCCCAGTTAATGCCAGTTATGGATATTTCCTATTTTTAGGGGCAGACACGAGTTCTGAAAGGAGGTGGACTGACACCACCAGCCCCGTGTTCAGAGCCCACCCACACACCTCGTCCATGGCTCAGCTGGCCGGCAGAGGCTGGATCTGGTTGTGACTGCGTGGAGATGGACTGCAGGCAAGAAAGGCAACCATTATATAAAGCCCTGGTGAGAGCTCACCTGTACCACTACGGACATTTCTCATTCCTCCAGTTTTTTTCAAGAAGACCTCACCATTAATGGTGTACTACCAAATGTCACTTGGTGCACAGTTGAGGAATGGTAAGGAAGTCCTGCATGCTCTCTACACGTCTGCAAAGATCATGCTGAGTGAATCAAACTCCTTTCTTTCACCTCTGACCCTATCACAATGAAATGAATGTATAAGGTATCAATTCCCTTATTTACATAGTCTGAATGTACATGCAAATTTTGGCATAGATATATAAAATGACAGTAATAATACCTTCCTTACTCTTTCAGTATCCGAAATACCAAATCCTAAAGGAATAAGATATTTGCTAGGGTTTAGGATAAGATCTGAATATCTTCCCACAAAGTGAAGTAGGCAAATTACTCTCAGAAATCTTAAAGTCATAAATGAACTGTGAAGTGCATTAGGGTGGATTGATCTTGGCTGGCTCTCAGGTGCCCATCAAGCCACACTATCACTTCCACTCTGCCACGGAACGGGGAAGAAAATACAATTAAAGTCTCATGGGTTGAGATAAGGACAGGAAGACCACTCACCACCCGTGTTCTCTGCTTCACTAGTTCATTTTTAATAAAAACAACAAACTGCATCTTTTTATAGCAACAAAGGCCTTATCAATCTACTTATAACTGCTTTACTCAACAGAACTTTACACCCAAATACAGTAAATGAGAAAAGGAGACCCACATTACTTCTGCCAAAACTGTCATGGCCCTTCACCTTGTACGTGGCTGAAACAATTTCAGGCCTTGTACAAATCTTTCCACCTGTGACCAGCTCCTCTAGAACCCTAAAATCAACACGCCATTCCTGTATGAACACTGCATTCAGCACTGTTAGATGTTCTCTGTCCAAGGGGGTTTAGCTGCTTTATTAAAACATTGGCTTTAGTTATTTGGGCTGTTGTTTTTTTTTTTTAATGCCCACAGACTCCCAAGGAATGCATTCCAACACATTAAAATGTATTATATTATTGCAATATTTGTAGTAGCACTTCTTAAAACTGTGTTCAGAGAGTTGGGATCATAAATCCTCCCAGTCTGCATCCATATCCGAGCTGGAGTATGTTTATGTTTGATAGATGGGCTGTAAAATGAGGGCACATTCTCACATGTGAAGTGTGAATAATTTCTCCACTTATTCATTGCAGTTGATTTTATATGGGACCTGGGACAAACCTTGTGTTCCAGACAGAACTAACAGAAGGGGAAATGACGGTGAAAAGAGAGTGCATTGTCAGAGCCCCTGAATAAACATCAATTAAATCTTCCAATATATTTCTTTGGACTTGAAATCAAACAAAGAGTTTAAAAAACTTTTTCTGATCTTCATGTGTTCCTTGCTGTAGCTGCTACACTATTTCAACACCAAATGCTTCCAAGTGCTGGACCTCATTCTGAAGGGCTGAAAAGATGCATAAAAAAGTGCTTGGTTAAACCCCACCAACACACCCAGAAAACAGAGGGATACGAGCAAGGTTAGGTTTGAAAAAAATGTGCAAAATATACTACACTGTGTGCTAGGAATTTGCAC
Organism: Sylvia atricapilla; assembly: GCF_009819655.1. NCBI lineage: Eukaryota > Metazoa > Chordata > Aves > Passeriformes > Sylviidae > Sylvia > Sylvia atricapilla. The sequence continues at coordinate 53,141,062 of NC_089140.1, read as the reverse complement.
TCTGATGCTACTTCACTAAGTACAGCTGGAGAATGGTGCAAGTGATGACTAGTTGGAGCATCTCAACTACATCTCAAACTATTGCCCCTTCTGTAAGGCTGAGCTTTCATTCTTACACAAGGGCTTCTTCCAGGACTATGGTTGGTTAATCTCTCTGAAGTTAAGCGACACCATTCATAAACATTAAAATCCTTCACTCTCTTACCAAGAAAGGGAAGACAAACAAGGCTATAAGATGAGATGATGCTACTTTAATCATGCCTCAGTCAGGAAGGCACTTGAGGGAAATCTCACTATCTGCAAGTTGTTTGCAAACATGTTGTTCAACCTTACCAAAATCAAGCGTGCTGTATTTTGGCTGAGAAAGTCAAGTGCAGAGAACTGAGTAAGGCAAAACTACTCTTTATTGAAGCAAGTCACAGTAAGAGAGCATTATCCTTCAAAACCAGATATGGAAAACACACCACAATTTAAGAATGCTCTGCACTTTTCAGAAAGGAAGGTTCAGTAAGCAAAAGCCAGACATTTCAGAGTTACAGCTCTTTTTCTGTCAAATTTCAAGGGGCAGATTTAAATGGGGCAGTCACAACGGTGTGTGGCAGGAAAGGCTCATGAATTGTGAGGGGAGCTGTGTTTTGGGAGCAGGTGATAACAAGGAAGGTAGTGTAGGCAAGAGAGGATGGCTTTCAGGTTGAACCTACATTTTCTTCACTTCACATAAAAAAACTAGAACTTTATATGTTTCTCTCTTATTTTCTCCTATAAGTTCACTTTAAGTAAAGAGTATATTTACAAACATCCTATAGCCTTTATTTACTGTTATATATAGAGAGAGACAGAGACATTGATAGCACTACCAGAAAACGTGGATGTGAAGGACATGTAAGCAGTCCCACATACAAGCCCTGGGGATAAGGTATGGGAGAGGCTGTTCACCCAGGTGCACAATATTCTTTCATGTGTGCTCAGACTCAGCCTGTTAACTATCATAAGGCCCAGTGATAGAGAGGATTGTTATTTGCAGTAGTGGGACTGGGACATCGAGATTCCAGACAAAGTACCAGGATCAGCTGCAATGCCAGCTGCTAATGTCTCTGTGCCCAGATGATGGGTGATGCCAGTGATGAGTGGTTACCCTCAGGGCTCTGTCATGGGACTGGTGCTCTTTAATGACAAAAGGAAATAGTCTCATGCTGTGCCAAGGGAGGGTCAGGTTGGATATCAGGAACAATTTCTTCACAGGAAGAGTTGTCAGGCATTGGAATGGGCTGCCCAGAGAGGCAGTGGAGTCACCATCCCTGGAGGTGTTCAAGGGATGACTGGACATGTTCCTTAGTGCTATGATCTAGTTGACAGGGTGGTAAGTCAGAGGTTGGACTTGACAGTCTTGGAGGTCCCTTGCAATCTAAACAACTCTCTGATTCTGTAATATCTTGGCCAATGACACAGCGAGATCGAGAGTGCCCTCAGCAAGTTTGCAGATAACACAAAGCTGAGCAGTACAGATGGCACAACAGAAGGATGGGATGCCACATAGGGAGACCTGGACAAGCCTAAGAAGTGAGCCCATGAGAACCTCATGAAGTTCAGCAAGGTCAAGTCCAGTGTTCTGCACCTGCATCAGTGCAATCCTGGATGTGAGTCTAGACTGGGAGAAGAACTCACTGAGAACAGCCCCGGAGAAAAAGACTTGGGAGTGGTGATGAACCGAAAGCTGAACATGGGCTAATGGTGTGCTCTTGCCAGCCAGAAGGCCGGTGCTATCCTGGGCAGCATCAAAACAAGGGTGCCCAACAAATCAAGGGAGGTGACTGTCCCCCGCTACTCTGCACTCATGAGACCCCACCTGGAGTGCTTTGTCCAGGTCTGGAGCTTTCAGCAGAAGAAGGATGTGGACCTGTTGGAGCAGGTCCAGTGGAGGCCACAAAGATGATCAGAGGCATGAAGCACCTTTCCTATGAAAACAGGCTAAGAGAGCTGGAGTTATGCAGCCCCGAGATGAGCAGGCTCTGAAGAGATTTCATTGCATCCTTCCAGTACTTCAAGGGGCTTGTAAAAAACAGGGAGGGCAGATAGTGATAGGAAAAGGGGGAAATGGTTTTAAACTAAAAGAGGAGAGATTTAGCTTAGATGGTAGGGAGAAAACCTTTACTATGAGTGGTGAGACACTGGAACACATTGTCCAACGAAGCTGTGGATTCTCCCTGGAAGTGTTCAAAACCAGGTTGGACGGGGTCCTGAAAAATCTGGTCTAGTGGGTGGCATCCCTGCCCATTGCCAGGAGTTAGAACTAGATGATCCTTAGAGTCCCTTCCAACCCAAACTATTCCATGATTCTAGGTTGTAAACATAACATAGGAATGGTATGGTAGGCACAATGAGCGAGGGAGAAGAATGTATAGAATGGCAGAGAAAACCAAAATTATTTTATAGAGTCACGAATAACAGTCAGCAGCAAGAATGGGGAATAAAAAGCAACTCAGGATCCTATTCACTTCTGTCTGCAGCCCCTGTTGATGTGCCCTCAGAAGGTGGTGTGACAGGACAAGCTATGTCTGTGTTAAACTGGCAAATCCGTCTCATGTTCTACAGAACACATGTCCAAACATAACAGAAACATAGCCATACTAAATTATGTGTCAGAGAACAAATCTGCCCAGAAAAGTTGCTTGACATTCCGATGAAGAACTGCAACTGAGAACCTATTGAGGCAGCAGTCTGTAGCTATCAACTTTGAACGATTGCACTCTTGAATCCTGTAGGGATTAGTTTTCCATAGAGGAAATGCCAGTACGAACAGGGAGGAGGCCAACACTTGTGAAAGCAGTGCTTGGCAGAGACTATTCCAGCATGCTTTGCTGCTTGCAGTATTCCCAGGCAAGGGAGACAAGCAGGAGACAGTAAGAGCATAGTAGCCCCACTGCCTCCATAAATTTCAGACCCACCCAGGAGAAAGATGCAACTAGGAGCTTTATGCATCCGTGGGTATTCTAGAGGCATTTCAATACACTAAGACTATAATGGTTTTGATTAAGAGTGTATTTGGCTATGACAGGACTCCTGCAATAAGTATCTCTCTCATTTAGTATGGTACCATTAAGCAAGGAGTTCTGTACACCCTTAACTTCAGATGGCCCCTGACATTGGTGGCTGGGGTGGCTGGGGTGCTCAGGAGCTGTGAGTCCCTGCTCCAAAGCGGACAAAAATATCCTGGAGAATCTGTTTTGTCCAAGTCAGCTGTTTTGCCATACAGCTTCAGACCTAGAAATAGTCTCTTTGCAGTCACATGAGCTCCAGGGTGCATCAGATCTCCCATATGATCAGCTTTTAACAGGCTGGTGGTATCATCTCAGGGAAACTCTGGTAACCCTTTACAAGTTTGTAACTGCAAAATTTTGCCTGAAAATGGAAAAACAATTTCTTGCTCATACCTTCGGCAGCTGATTTGCCCATGCAGTGTGGTCAGTGCACAGCCTAGGCCACCGCTGCCACAATTGAGCCTGAGCTGAAAGAACATAACTTCCTCCCTTTTCTTGAAGGTAGTAGAGAGAAGCAAGAGCTGACCTTTAAGAAATTCTGCCTCACTGGTGTCTACTAACAGCAAGGAAAGCAAAACAAGCCAAAATTTATTTGAAGCCTGTGGATGGAAATCTGCCAGGTATGTGTAGACAGCTTGGGTTTGCAGAGGGGGAAGGTAGGATGTATACACAGGTGAAGATAAAAACCCTGGAATTTCAGTGATTATATGGAATGTGAAGTCAGCATTAATTGAACTTTTGATTCAGATCCCAAATTTTAATGTTGTGATAGTACTCTCTGATCAGAGATAAGAGCAGTGAAAGTAAAGTCAGGAACAGATGGTTTGGGTTAGGGTCAGATTAAACTTTCTTCCTCCAAAATAGCTTCTCACACATTACATTTAGACCTGAAGTTCCATATTTTTCCTCATGCTTTCATTTGCTGTATTTACTTAGACCTGGCTATTTCGTACGTACAAGAGGGTACGTAATTTCCTGAAGCAAGACATAGCAAACCAGTGGCTACTTCATGTAATCTCAAGTTTCATACGCTTCAACAACCATGAACTGTCCAAGTAAGTTTCCTTATCTTGCAGAATTATCATTTTTTCCTGTCTTTGACATCTCACTATCAACTAAAACTTTAGGAATATTTTTTCACTTATATATGTGAATAGTTCTCAGCTCTTCTCTTTTTCACCTGCATATGGCCTATAACATGAGCATATTTACTGCATATTGTATCTTCCTGATACGCCTTCTGTAATACTAAAATCTGATTTTTTTCAAGTCCATTCACCTATCCAGACTTTCACCAATTTCTGTCCTGACAGGCACAACTTTCTCCTTTATTACCCAGACGACGTCCGTGTAAATCAGAATTGGAAACTTTACCTTCTTTGCTTGTATTTGCCTAAATACAATTACTCTCTTCTGACACCATCACTGACTGCCATTTTTTTTCATGACATCATCATCAATCTTTCAGTCTTGATCTTCAAAGTGTAGGTAATGGCTCTCCCAGTTACTCACACTCAGTTGCTATCATCCTTTAACTCCTTCCATTCTCAGATATGGATCTTAAACCATCGTGACTTTCATGTACAAAAGGCATGCATGTGGGTTTTGCAATTGCTATATTAATGCAGATTGCATTTTCTTCTGAATTATGCCACAGAAAAACTTACCCTTTTTCTGAGAGGACAATATTTTTTGAGAAAGATGCATGGCACAGAGCCTTAGAATGTTAGAGTCTGACAGAGCTCCTAGGGCCAGCCTGTGCATACAAGTGAATGCTTGTGCACCTATTTGCTGTTCAGCTGTGAGACCTGGTAAAACTAAGAGCTGCTTGAATTGCCAAGAGAGGCACACATTTACTTTGAAGAGTATTTTCCACATAGAGGTTATAGTTCATTTTTATAACAATATCTAGTTAGGTCAGTGGTTGATGAACCGCAGTGTACTGGGATCTGCTTCCTCCTGCTCCTTCTCTGTTACCCAAGCCTCAGGATACTCCTGAAACTAACTGCTTTTAGGATTTCCTGCAGAATGTAAGCCTTATGTTGCATTACTTAAAGTGAGATTCAGCCTCCACTGTGTTAAGTCATGTCAGTTAATTGACATTTATCCACTCCTTGCCTCTCCCCATCAACTGCCTTTCTTCTTCACCCACTCCTTTTCCCTAATCAATCCCTCATGTACCTCACTGTTCAGAGTGAGCCTTCCTTCCGGCCATCAAGTCAGAGAACAGACACAGGCTTCATCACACCAGGGAAAAAGGTATTATTATATAATACTACTTAGCTTTTTTAAGAGTGTTTAATGCTCAAAACTGCCCATGGATGAATTGCTTCATATGACACAAAGCAGGAAATTATTTATAAATGGAGAAACAGAGGCAGAAATGTAACTGGGGTTGTGCGAGGTCTCACAGAGAGATCATGGCAGGGTCAAAAGTTTCCTGACTTCTAACTCCAGAGTTTTAACTCTTTGCTCATTTTCTAGAATGTACTATGTTCTGTGTGTTTCTTTTATACCCCAAATTACTAACTGGTCTACATTAGAACCCTCTGCATCTTCATTCAACATACAAAAAGCTGAAGTGTTTTTGGGGGTTAGGTTTTGTTCCTTTTTACTCTAAAGAATTTTTTCCCCATAAGTTACCAAGGAGACTAAATGTCATACTTAAGACTATTTAACAAAACAGAGGAGTGGTAGAAGCTTGGAGGGGGGTGGGGTTTTGGGGAAGAAAAAAGGACAGAGCTTCAGGTAGCCTCTCTCTCTGGTTTTCAGCGTTTAGGGAGAAAGCACGGCTGGGTTGATGCTCCTGCTGGAGGATTTCACTGCAGTCCAGTCTTGGGAAATCTGCCATCATCTGCTCACCCTGGAATTCTGAGCTTCTCTGTCGCCCTGTGAGAGCTGGGCCAGCCCTGCCCTGCAGTCATGGTTCCATCAGCGCTGCTCCTCTTGCTACAGCGTGACCCTGCATCCCCCTGCCCTGTCGGGACACCCTGCCCCTGCTCTGCTGGGACATCCTGCCACTCCACAGCTACCGAGACTCTTTTTCCACTGTTCCCAGCTTGGTGCTCTGAGGATCTTACAAAGGCACCGAGACCAAACTGCCCTGAGTTTTTGTGAAACAAAGTCCTCGAAGTTCTTGGTACTGTTTTTGTTATCAATGCTGTAGTTGTTTTTGTTTGTTTGTTTGTTTACTTTGTTATGCATACCAGTAAAGAACTGCTACTTCTATTTCCAAAACCTTTTGCCTAAAAGCTTTTAACTGAAAAAATTATAATTGAAAAAAGAGTAGTGGTGATGGTTTACATTTTCCATTCCAAGGGAAGCTCCAGCTTTCCCTGGCAGATACATGTCTTCCCAAACCAAGACAAGTGTGCAGGCATGCACTGCACATCTGTCCTGGGTTGTAGTATAGGATGTATTCTATCACCATCTTCATGAACTGATGAATCCAATTGTTGGAGCAGTGCTCTTCCCAGGCCCCCCTCCCTCTGGGGTGCCTTCAGTTAATGGCCCATCAAATGCCTTGTGCATGACTCATATAGATGACTCCCTCCGGGAGCTAACTCTCTTTAATGGGCCATCAAGGACCTCCTGTATAACTCATCATCCCACTGTGAGATGCTCCACCCAGTGGGAGGAGCCAAGCATTCTCACCTGGATATAATCTGGGATTTGGGACAGTACAGGCAGCCCTTATCCACTGGATTCCCAGAGGACTAGAGCTACCAGAAATTTCTATGGGATCACTGCTTCCATCACCCTGCTCAGGTTGTATTCTGACTCTGTCAGTGGTCTTTTTGTATTATTGCATTTATTTTATTTTATCTTTTTTCCCTTTTGTTCTCATTAAATTGTATTTCTGACTTGGAGTGTCTCACTCGGTTTGCTTTCAAACCACAGCAACATCACATGGGTAAAGATGTTGGCTCTTTGCTTCCTAGGCTGTGCTCACAATGACCCTAAAGCTGGCAGTGATACTGCCACGGTGTTGGTTCCACAGGAGCTGAAGTGCTCAGCTCTACCCTGTGCCCAGAAGGGCTGCACCCATATTTTTAAACCATCTCCAATGAGCTGATTCACCAGCACAGCACAGCCTAGCCACACAGGGACATCAGTAGGCTCCCTGCATCAGCACAGGCACCTCAGCCTGCTGCTTCTCTCCCCAAGGCCCGTGCTTCTCTCGTTAGTTCTGGAAAATCCAAACAGGTGAGGACTCCTATAGCATTCAAAATTACTTTTGGAGGCTAGGGCCTCGTGCTGGGTCAATTTAGCCCCAAATTCAGAATCTGGCCTTTTATAGACAGAGCAGTATTTTAACCTCTCATGAAACCTTGACTCCTTGTAAATTTTTCCCTAATACTTCCTGCTAATATATGCATGTAAGCATATAAACACGTGTTAAAAGCTTTCTAGACTTTGGATTAGATACAGGGTGAAACTTCCAAAGTCTATATACACAGATGCACAGAGACATACACACACATATGTGTATACATATAAAACCATACAGACTGTGTCAAAAACAGCTGCCTACCAATTGCCTCTAACCAGACCTGAACTACAGTGTAAACACAGACAGACATATTCCTCCTGTATGCAATATGTCTGATTAAATATTTTGTCAACCAACATGTTTTGCTGGCTTGGTAGAAGGTTTTCCAGAGCATTAATTTTTGTTTCTAAAGGCATATTGGATTTAGATGCATCCTACATTTTTCTGTTTTGTTAGATTTTTCAAAGGAGCTCAGAAAACACATCAAAATAACTCCGGAGAAAGAGGCTAAAAATGTAATTCTGTGAATTGCAGGGGAAAAAATACTAGAAGTCACACAATGCATTTATTTACTTTTAGGCTGAAAAATTAACTCTTGGGAAAACAATGGCATCAGCAAGCTCCCCCGCACATTGGCCTGTGCTTTTCACATTATTGCTGGTTTCACTAGTCATTTAAAGGAGTCTACAGTACCTCTCATTTATAATTGCAAACAGAAATAATAACAATTATACCAATAATGGACAACAGCTACTAGGCAGACATCAGGCCAGTTTCACACCCACTTCCCAAGGCTTCCAATCTCCTTTTTCCTCTCCTTGCAGAGCAAAGAAAAGAGGGAACTCTGTCCAATTCCAGCATGGAGGTGCAATGCTCCACTGCCTCCTCTTGCTCGTGGTTTGAACACCAATAAGAACAGAAAACTACCGCCAGTAAAAACTAGAAAGTCAGTAGTATAAGAGCAAGATAAGCCCAGTGACTTGACACATATCCTGAGGCAGTGAATTTGAATCCATTCCTTGATCTGAAGTGCCAGACAACTTTCAGGTTTTTGATATGCGTATGCTGCAGCAGCTTTTATTGAAACAAAGAAGAGAAGAAGAACAAAGGATAAGAAGAAGAAAAGACAGCATCTTTTCCCAGTTGTGGCATATCCAGTCAGAAGATTTTACTTGGATCCACAAGGCTTAATGCTAAAAATGCAATGATGAACCCTGCCTTGGAATGTTTGCAGCACAGACTTTGTCTGTGGACAACTGGGCCTCTCCATCCTGATGTTTTAGGAGACTTTAAATGTGTTAGAAGAGACAGCATGTCTCAACAGAGGGGTCACCTGGGACAGAAGGGACTAGTGGTGAATTTAGGAAGAGCATTTAAAACTTTACTGATTTAGAATACGCAAATCTGCGTGCTCACCACTACAGAAAATCCACAGCTCCGGCTCCTCTGCACTACTCTATCCTTTCCCTGATCACATAAGCACGGTGGGCACAACTCTGCTGAAGCCATGAAAGTGGTGTGAATTTGGCTTGTTACAGCCACAGCACCCCGACCAAGTGTCCATGAATGTCTTCTACCCTCATTACCTGAGGGGAACAAACAACTGAGCTCTAATCCCCTGTAACAGTGTGTGTTTTTGGAGTGCAGCTACAGCCTTTCTAAATCCCAGCCAGTCTCTCTGTAGAGAAACTGCTTAAGAAGTATTCAGGCAGCAATCAAGCTCACACAACCACACGTTACCAGGCTGGCTCAGCACAGAGGCAGAAGGCTCCCAGCCCCAGATCAATTTCCAGCAAACGTTTATTCCAGTGTGCTGAGGGTGAATCCGGAGCCAGAGAGAGAGAATATGTGGTTTTTATTAGTTATATAGGTTCTCAGGTTCGTGGGTGGTACAAGGGGCAGGGCAGGGGGCAAGTGACCATAGGGAAGAGAGGAACAGCACACCAAGCCCCATAGCCAATGGGAAAACAGGGAAAGGGGATGTCATGGGGTGGATGATGGGCTTGCAAAACCCAGGGAGAATATTGCACAATGTCTGCAAGGATCCATGGGGAGAAGCCTTTTTTACATCTGAGGTATCTTTAATCTTCACTTTTCCAGGGAAGGGCAGTTGGAAATTCCTTTAATGGCACGAGGGACTCCACAATCCCCCAGTACACACATGCCTGTTAGCGTGTCTCTTCCCAGACTTCTGTCGTCCACACTGAGTTTAATCACTTTCCTATGACTAAAACTTTTGTCTGGTTTTAATCACTTTCCTACTTCTTACATTCAAACTTGTCATTCTAGTAGTTCATGCTCCACTATTTTGTCTGCTACATAGCCTCTTAAAAGAACTCCAAATTTAGTTAAGTCTTTTTTGTAGCTAAGGACAACAAAAGATTGCAGCACAAGTGATATTCCCATTTATCCCACTCGGTGTATAGAATTATGGTTCTTTGGGGAAATTTTCATTAATTTGGCCACATCTTGTGTGGATAACTCAAATCTACCACATTAGTTTGTGTAAAGATATTCACTTTTTTTCATTCCAGATGCATAACTTACTAATCTTTTACAGAGGGAATGTCTGGATTTTTTTCTATAGTTGAAAACCACGTAACATTTACTTTTACTGAATATCATTGTATTAGTTCTAGAGTATCTTCTCTCTAAAAATATTACACAATGCTTTACTTTCATACCCCATTTTCAAATGGAGGTGGCTTAACTTTTTTCAAAAGAGAAACAATGGTGAGGTTTTTTAATAGTTACTCAAAGAAAATCTTCACAATATTCCTTGTCCCATTGAACAGGTATGAATGCTCATCTAATTTAGAGGCATGTATGTGATAGGCAGATATTGGGTGGATCACCACATTCAGCCTCCTAAAATCACAAGCAACCATGTAACTACCAAAAGGAATTCAGAAGTCTCCTTTTTATGCGCACAGTTATCCACACAGGTGCTTCCAACACCTACAGGGCACAGCTCTCATGTGCTGGCTCCCTGCAGAAATAGGGGCTCTGTGGAGCAGGAGTGTCTGGACATACATAGGAAACAGTATGCTGTACTAAAAAGGAAGACCAAAACACCTCAGCAGCTCCGTTTCATGTGACTTAGCCCTACAGTTGCCAAGCTGATAATCTCTGCTCAGTGGAGTGAGTGGTGCAACCAGGAACCTGAGAGATTTCTCAGTATCACTTGGACACATCTGCTCTTTCCAACTGTAATTTTTGTCTGTTCCTCGCAGGAAAGCAAAGAGGCTTCCTAAGTTATGCTTTATGGAGAGAGAAACACATCTGTTTGGCTCTGGTAAGACCAGCCAAGGCAACTCTTCCAGTATCAATACAATTTGACATCTTAACAAGAAGAAAGCACCTATTTTCATTTCAGCCTCCTTTCAGTCATAGCAATACACACACACACACACAAAAAAAAAAAAAAAAATCCAGGATGACTCTAGTAAATAACTCCTATCCCAAATTTGTGAACATTGGTGGAAAGACAATTTTGCTTCCTTGCCCCATCAAGAGGCCAAGAACTTCACTCTTCCTATCCTTAGAAATTTCCATAGTTCCACTGTGAAGCACAAACTGCAAAGACCCGTTTAAACTTGTACCACTTTAATAATTTTGTTTATTATAGATCTTGTTTTGCTTAAATCCTGTGGTATTTAAAAGAGCACGAAATCCATCACACCTAACAAGCAAGCTGTGTTGCAGCCAGCACCAAGGACGGCTCAGTATCTGCCTCATGAACACTATCAGCAAATCAGAGAACCTTTTTAGCTGTTGAGGGGTGAGGATGGGCATTTTGACCTCTTCTTTCTAATTCACAGAGACATTCATGGGTACAGAGTGCTCATTGTCTACTTGGTAATATTCTGGCCTTTGATGCTAGAAGCATGTGGCAACACTAACAGGTAACATCAGCCCATCACATAAACAAAAGTCCTTTGTAGTTGTAGAGCAAAAACCACAAATCATTCTTCCTGTTGTAGATCACTGATTTTTACAGCCCACAATGCCTCTATGCACAGGGAACACCCTGAGAAAACTATTGGGAGGTGCTTCATGGGGATTTGGTGATGACTCATCTGATATCCCAGATGTAGCTCGTTGCCATAAAGCCCAGGGACCGAGGCATGAAAACTCTTTTCACATATTGTGTACTAAAATCAAAACCAGTAAGCAACCCTCCTTTTTCAGAGGCCGTAGCCTGGATACTACACAGTATACACTCATCCCTTCTTGAGAGCAGTTGGATTCAAAAAGTTCATTGCCCTTACTGTTGCCCCCCATTCTTCAAAACACGCACAACTACCACAAAGACAAGCTCTGCTACCTGGCTGATCATAGATGTACTATAAACTGAAGTAAAGCAGCACAATCTGTTAGCAAAAAATAGCTTTAACTGCTTCCCCCCCTCCCCCATCCCAGTTCCAGTGTTTAAGGCCAGCTGCCATTCAGGAAATTAAATTCAATACCTATGATGTGATTTTTGAAAGTGCAGCTTTTCAGCAAAAGGGAGATGAAGTACATCCAGTATTTCTAAAAAATCAAACTATTTAATTGACTGTCTGTCTGACAAGGCCATAAGCCTAACTTGACACCCCTGTTGTGAAAGCCTTGGGCTTCAATTAATGGCAGGCAAAAGATGCATAATTAATATAGCAAGACACTAGGAAATGAATATGCTGAAGTTCTGTCTGCAGTTTTAAGTTTGTCACAACATGTAGGTTTTTAGTTGGCTTTCCCCATAGAGGCGAATTTCCTGTTTTTCCTGGTTAAATGTATATACCAGAAATTACTCATTAAATGTCAGGAAATGCAATTTGACTGAGGTACACATGCTTCTGGAAAAATTTGGATGGAGAAAATTATTTGGTGTCCCTAATTAATAAGATACTACTTTCCTTCTCTATTTATGAATTGTTCATGAATAGGCTTATATTTTCACTAGGGATTTTCCTTGCTTAAAAGCAGCAAGGAGATGACATAAGTGATTATATTCACTGAGAAGGTGACATCATTCAGAAGACATTCTTGACTCCAGCTTCAGATGCTTACTATTTTCTACTCAGTCGCTGTGCAAAGGTCCAACACAGGGTTGTTGCATTCTGCTTACACTTTCCAAATATACAATTTAAATGCACAATACTCGATTTTACTTCTGTGAGACCAGACCCAGAATTCACAAGCTCCTAAATATATTAATTTCAGAGGCAGTGTTAACCTTACCGATGGCTACCAAATCTGAAGTACAGATGTTCAGATGACTATAATATTCACATGTATTTTTGGAAACAGACCAAAAAAAAAAAAAAAAAAAGCCCAGTAATTTCCTCCAAGCAAAATTTTCCAGGTAGCAAATTTAAAATCAAAACCCCAGAACCACTGTTTAATTCACAACCCTGTGTTGCTAGTAAGAACCTCCTGTTTGTATTTCCTTATCTTTGAATTATTTGGGCCATCTTATCTTTGAGCTAAGCAGGGCTGTTTGCATATCCCAAAACTAGTGCATTAAATCTCCCAACATCCTTCTGGAAGCTGAGCAGTTGCACATTGCTCTTTATCTGAGGTACTGGAGCAGTTTCATTATGCAAGGTCACATAGTAAAACTAGCTGAAGGTGAGGTGCATTGAATGCTATTTTAAAAACTGGAAGGAGGGTTATTTTAATAAAGAACAAGTGTGTAACCAGTGAGCAATAAACTTGGGCAAAATTTAGTTTATGGAAGAAATATTACTAAAAATCCCACAAATACAATTTCCACATATGGGGATATATGAAGATATGGAAAAAAAAAAACCCCAACCCAGCTTGCAGAAATGCATATGTCATCAGAGGTACTAGACTATACGAACTGTTTATTGGAACTGTGTCCCATGTCAATACTGAGGAAAATAAAGAATGGAAAATAACTTCGGAATTGAATAAAAACTCTGTCACAGTTAAATTTGATACTTGGAACCCAGACCAACATTCTGCCAGGACAAAAAACAAAGTATACAAGAAAATCAGGAATAAATCCAAGATGGAAAAAGTAAAAGTTAAATTAGCATCATACGGTGGAGAGAAATATCAGTAATTAGGCAAATGCGTAATAACCCTATGAAGTCAATTACTTTTATGACAGTGGGACTGGAAACACAGGCAGCTTTAAGGCTGTGCAAAGAACTAAGAACATTTGCAAAGAACTAAGACTGGTTAGAATATACAGTGGGTGCTGTGTGTGATCCAAACAGACAATGAGCAACCAGAAGTATTCAAAGATATTTTTGATACAGTCGAATACAATAAGAAGAAATATTTAAATTTTTTTCAACCTGAGGTAACCATTTTCTGCCCAGTCATTATTGCCCCAGACAGTTTCCATTCAGCCTCTGCAGTAAGTAACACACACAAAAGTTGTAAAGAAAGTTTAAGTATACTCCATGAAAGCAGCCAAAAGCAAATGAACACTATTTGTTGTCACAAGTCCAACATGTTCCTGGATTTTCTTCCAAACTAACTTTATTTTGCCTTCCAGCTATGCCTGCCTTTGAGGTTCCCAGGCCACAGACCCTATCTTTGCATATGTAAAATACCTTACAACGGATCTCACTGGTGAAAAGTTGCTGTCTGCCTCTTTTTGATAAGAGCCTGCTCGGATTCCAGCTGTTGGAGGCCCTACGTGAGGACAGGTCTCCTCTGTGCACTGAATCTGTGATACATTCAGGAGTCAGGGCTGTCCCCTCACTCCCGTGCTCTGCTGGACCGGGGCTACCTTGGGCTACATTCCTAACATCCCCCAAAGCTTCCTGCAGTTTCTGGACTGGGAGAGCTTCTTCTCTTGCAAAGCAAACCTCTTTCTCTTATGGAGAAGTCTGGGAAAGCACTTCAGGAAAAAAAAAAACAAACAAAACCAAAACCAAAACCAAAACCAAAACCAAAACCAAAACAAAAACAAAACAATCAAACAAAAAAAAACCACACCCAACCAAACAAACAGAAAAAACCAAAACAAAACAAAACAAAACAAAACAAAAAAAACCCAACAACAAATAAAATTTCATTTCCCATAAGGTTGGAAAGGCAAGGAGAAGTGACAGCACTGAGACTACTCAGCAACCTCATGACAGAGCTGGCATCAGAGTGCCACCATCCCAGATTCTGGCATGGCACTGACTTCACTAAGGAGCAGTAGCTATGAGGTACTATTCTAAAGAAAATGACTGCTTTTGTAAGAGCATTCCTGCAGTTCACACAAACAGGCACGTGTTTGGTACACACTGTAGTCACCATAGCTCCAAAAGCGCATGAGAATTGTTGCTGTGTTTCCCAGTTTCTCATGCTACTTTGATTAAGCACATGCAAGTATTATCTTACTACTAATAAAATAGGCTACCCACCAAAAATTTAGAAGGGATTTTTTTATCAGAACAAATATTTTAGATGCTCACTTTGACTATAGTACATTCTGTTGGAAGGATGCTTTTTGCAGTTATTTACAAGAGCAGTTCCAAGGCCTGTGAAAATCACAAGTATTTTTACATTAACTTCATGAATTTAGGTGGCAATAAAATGACACCTTATAAATAAGTCCCTTATTTCATTTGTAATGCAATTACATGGTAATTGATACACCATTCATCTTTAGAAAAATACACAAATTTCTTAGCTTTTGACAATTGAGTTTCTAAGGTCAATAGGAAATTAGACTCAAGCACAGAATAATTCTATCAGCAGCCAGTACAGACACCATAGCTTGTATTTAATTTTATTTAATACATTTGGTACAAAGGAGAGACAAGCTTTAAAATTATAAAACTTAAAGATCAACCAAAACAAAACAACAACAACAACAAAAAAATAGCCCCAACAAACCTAATTTGATGAATTAGCAGTCTGCAATGTACTTCTAGTCAGGGCCTCTAGAAACAGAAAAAGAATGGTTTTTTTTAAGAGGTAAAACCAAATTCCTTGAGCAGGAAAACCTCATTTAAGTTATTTTATATAACTTAAACGCCACCTTTGGAAAGTCATCTATCCCCATGCTTATCTTTTCTACCAATGAATAAAACTAGTTCCACATGTCTAAAATACACCTTCCTTCAAGGTTCAGTTCAAGAATCTCATGATGCTTACAATAAGTTTCTTGCAGCCTAGATGCAACTGTGTGATCACCTTGCTAGCTGCATAAAAATCAATATGCCTGGACTACTTAAACTAAGCGATCCTAACATCCTGATATATATCAAGACTAAATCAACTTCAGTGAAGGAACAGTTCTGTAAACCCCAAGTATCCAGAAGTGTTATACATAAAACCTTTTCTACAGATACATTAGTATGGCTGTAAATTTAACTTTTTGGTGATTACACTTGGAGTGCCACACATATAAATAGTATGAATGGAAACACTGCATGTATTATGAGTAAGAACATTGGGCTTACAGTGATCAACAGGAAATCCCAGATAATTTATTTGTTTTCAATCTGTTCATAGACAAGACCAGAGGAAAGTTCTCCATTACAAGTTCTGTTGCAGACAATAATTTTTCTGATTGATTAAAGCTATTACACAGTTTTGGAATATTGCAAGAAAAAATACAGCAAAGTATGGAAGCAAGGAGGCAAGGGGGAGAGAACAAGTAGTTTAAATTAACTTGACTCATCAGAATAGAAGTGTAAATTCAGAATATATGCTAAACTTTGTTGTCCCTGTATATTCACTAGCACCATAGAAAATAATTGCTTCAGACTTTGCAGATTATTTTTCCACAGTATCTGGAAAGGATTTTTTTTTCTGTTATACTGTCATGCTTTCCCTGACCCTCTTCTATTCCCAGGACAGATGACTGCATTAAAAAAAAAAAAAAAAAGAAAAGAAAAGAAAAGAAAAGAAAAGAAAAGAAAAGAAAAGAAAAGAAAAGAAAAGAAAAGAAAAGAAAAGAAAAGAAAAGAAAAGAAAAGAAAAGAAAAGAAAAGAAAAGAAAAGAAAAGAAAAGAAAAGAAAAGAAAGAAAGAAAGAAAGAAAGAAAGAAAGATTACATTTCTTGTTTGATTAAAAAAAATCTGGGAGAGAAATTATAGATACAATTATGATGAGCTTTGGTTTTCTCTTTTTTTTTTTTTTTTTTTTTTTTTTTTTTTTTAACAGTTACCAATGCCAAAAATAGAAAAAAATTAAAGCATTTCAATTATCTTTCTTTAGGTTGAGGCCTAAATCCCTGAATGAGAGTCTGTCCACCGCAGGTGTCTCTTCATACATCCAGGCAAATTGGGGTTGCCTGCTATTAGCTTGTGGGGCCGTTGGAGTCAGGATTCTTGGTCTGTATCCCCTGACTACCTTTTTATTTGCAGTGGGCAGATCTCAATCCTGCTATACCACCATCTTTTCCCAATAAGGATGTGGAAGCTTAATTAGGCACTGGAAAGTTATTTTAGTATCTGAAATGGATGCTGTCATAGAAGGAAAACGTAACTTTCCATTGAGAGAACACAAGATAACTCGTGCCAGCTTGTTTCACTCCTCTCCAAAAGGCAGCTGTAGTCCCACTAACTGGCTGTCAGAGTAGAGGGCTTTGATTTTGGAAAGGGCACCAGCAGGACAGCTGCAGTCTGCACAGAAATCCAAAGGATGGTAACTTGGACCTAGTTGGTGGTCATGTTTTCTTTGATTTTGGGAGATTTCATCTGCTGCCATCTCACACAGCCCCATACAAAGACAAAGGCTTTTCATCATCTGAACGTTGGTCCCTCCAGGAAGAAATTAAATTACCTGACACAAAAAAGGGAGAGCTTGGAACTGAGGCTGCTTCTGTACTTTTCAGGACTGTTGAATATGTGAATTGAAGTGCCTGAACAGCAGTTAACTTGGTGGTTGGGTTCCCTGCATCCCTACCTGGCCACATGCTGAATGGTTCCTGTGCAGCACTACTCCACTGCTCCTCAGCTGGCACTGGAGCCAGGACCAGCACCCAGTGGGACAGCCAGGTGTGTTCCCCTTGACCCCAGCACTCTCTGCAGGGATAACAAGGGAAACCTCCTCTGAGCACAGTGTACTATGCTGACCAGCAAGCAGAGGCAAAAGACTCTGCTCCCAGCTTCCACCTTACCCTGAAGGACAGAAGAGTGAAGACCTTCATCTGCCTCTCGCTCTTTGGGACTAAAGTGGTCTAGTGTTTTTCCCCTATTCTCCAAGCACAAGGAAAGAAGGTCCAATGTCCCTTAAGGAGTCTTCAGCAGTTTCCTTTTCCCTCCAAAAATGGGGAGCAGTGGGAGCTGAGTGGCATGAAAAAGTGTCTGTGGGTGACAGAGAGGAGGTAACAAGGGTAAGCCCTGTTCCTGTGGGACTCCCCAGGCTCTCTGTGTAGGACAACTCAGAGAGCTCTCTGGGCCTAGTCTGTTTTCCCCTGTAAACAATAAAAATAATGACACAAATTACAGTATCCATTCTCACAGGTTTGAATCAAAATAAACCAAACTCCAGAAATGCTTGTCAGCTGGCTCTGCATCCTCTGTTCTCCCAATGCCAAACTCTCACACAGACTTAATTTCCATTCTCTGTTGCAGAATGCAGCATTCAAGGTAATTAGCTATTCTTTTTCCTTTCCTCCCCAGAACATGGATACTCCTATAAGAGGGGAGGCCAGGGGGAAGTCTGTGAGTTTTGTTGCTGGTCACGTAGTTCATTCTGCAGATTGAGTCACGTTCTGCTCTCTTCCTGATGTTTGCAATTAATGCACATAAAGGCAACAGACCACCCTATAACACCCAAGCCCGAGGCCCTAGCCTTTACCATTTGCCACCAGATTATGGGGTTTCTTTATCACTTTAAGAACTGGCACATGCACACCTCCTCAAATGACCAGTTCTAAAAGAAAGGCCTGATGAAACTGAGCCATAGGCTAAGTCACTCTTTTAATACTTTCCCTTCCCCTGTGATACATTATATCTCTCCCCGGGTAAAATAATAAAGGTAACTGCAGAGAAAGTACGTAAAAGTTAAGAAAAAAAACCAAAATGAAATCACCCTCAAACAGGAAAAATACACGGACACTGTTCATTATTCTTGGCCTACCCAATATTAGGGATACTCCAAGACTGCTCTTATTCACTGAGAAGCTTTTCCACCTGGAGAAATCAAGTTACCTTACAAAAAAGGGATAAGAAACAACTCCCTTCTCTTACTGGATCAAGCATACCAAGTGTTCGTGGTCTCACACATCTCCTTTCAAGCTGTTTTCCTCTCCCCTACCCTGTTTCCAAATCTGCAAACCTGGGTATCTTCCCAGTTCAGCTTCCTGATTCCTCTTGCACTGAACCCTTGAAAATTTTCCATGTTATAAATATCTGCATAGTTAACTTGGATACGTCCTAATTTATCTAAAAGAGTTATGGAGAACTTTAGAGTTTTCAATGTGAACAGAAGAGATGGAAATGCTAAGCTAGTTATCTTTTCCAAGTTTTAGTCACTCATTTATATGGAATGAAGTCTACAAAATATGTTCTTTCCCCTACTGCCTTTCAGATTTTATTACATTTATTCTTGTGGTAGCATTTCATGTTTCCTTAGGAGTTTCATTGTCCAAATAAGACTCACAATTTCAGTGCAAAGAACAGAAAATGAACGGCCAAGCTCATAATTCTAAAAGCCACTCTTGTTTTCTTTAGAGGAAGAAGCCCCCTGCCTCTAATAAGCCAGTTAAAATCTCTCCTCCATATTTGCAAATTTCTTTTGTTTTGCCTGTCATCTATATATAACTGTTCTCTGTTACTTAGTTACTCAGGAGAGAAAAATGAAGATGCTACTATTAATTTGCTCTGATTAAGTAATCCATATATCTATAAAATGATCAAACTACCATTTTAGCCCCTGTTCCTGGTCACTTGGAGTAGTTCATCAAAGCAAATGATCTACTTTTCCCTGTCATCTCTGATCTTCCTGGTCACTGGGAAAGTGAGTTTTACCCCCTTTTCGTTTACCTTCCTTTTCCCTGATGTTCTCTCGTCACTGGGAAAGTGAGTGTTGCCCCCAGTGGAGGTGGCTCTTGGTCAAAGGCCAAATGATTGAATTGTTCATTTCCTGTTTCTAATTTTACACTGCAGGCACCTTCTCTTTGGAATTTTATAAAGCTCTTGAAGAAGCTCTTGGACCAAGTCAAACATGGAAATGTGTTGGAGTCCAGGACATCCCCTTGGATGGCCTGGGACCTGAGGAAAGGAGTTTGAGCCCTGGACAGGGGGGTGTGGAGACGGTTGAGGGGGCTCGGAGACCTTGGCACAGAGCCCAGGGAGACACCGGGTTTGATTTTGATCCATGGGAAAAGCTTTCAACATTGCAGAAGTAATTACAAACTCCCAGGATGTGAAAATTGTAGTCTAGCACAGTAGATGATGTAGAATTTAATAGTCTTAGAATTTTTAGAATAGAGGTAAATGGGGACAAGATGGTGGAATTTGGGTGGTACCTTATGTACTTCTCCTTCTTCCTCGTCCTCCATTTTCTGGGGCAGTGATGGCACAAAGTAGTTAGAGTGGATTGGACCGAAGTAGAATGTCACTTCTGGTGTGGGCACTGGGCATTGGCACAAAATAGTAAATAACTGGTATGTAATAATCTGTATAAATGTTAGGGGACATCCCATCTGTGGGGCAGTCGCCTCACGTCCCAGCTGCTGTCCAGACCTCGGCTGGGAGCAGAGAAAATTTTGAGATACCAAATAATAAACAAAGCGAGAAACCTGAAAACAAACCTTGAGGACTCTGCTTTCTTACACGGACGCGACTCAGGGCTTTTTAGAGGGCCAAGGACTTTAAACCACCTAAAGCTCGGGTGAGGAAACCCCCCCGACAGAAATGCAATGTTAGGTTTGGAGGGCAGCAGAGTAACTGTAAGGAGCTGTAACTTCCATGAGCCTTGGTGGCACATTCTCTGTGTATTCTCTGTGTATTGGAAGTCTGTGGGGCAGCATACATATATCTCCTGCTTTCAGAAGAACAAAGTGATATTCTCCGTCCAATGATGTTCTGCTCTCCAGTGCCAATTATATTTAAAATGCTGTTGCCCAGGGAAGAGAAGATCCTGTGGAACACCCATACAATAAATTTCACAAGGCCAGCAGGATGGCAGATGAGTGACTTCCTCTATGGTATTAGCAAAGGCAGAATAATGTGTTTCTTTCTGGGGCCAAGCAGAGTACCTAAGAACTTGTTTTTTCCCCTTAAAAACACTTGGCCCTCTGGCAGAAATACATTTCTCACAGCACATCATTCTCCTATCTGACAAAACTGGTGCCACTCGAGATAGAAGGAGACACTTAAAAGCGGAGTGTCACTCACAAAGAGGAAAGTTCACAGGATGCTGAGGTCAGTAAACTTTGTACCACCTCACCCTCTCTGCTACTGCCCATATGGAAGGGAGAGGAAAATGCTTCAAATACTCTGAATCTTCAAATTTAACTGAATCACCATCAAGAACATCTCTGTAGGGGTCAGGTGTGCGATTTTCCTTCAAAATGGCATTAGAGACTCGGACAAAGTTTGTGATCTGGGGTTGAAAAATTCCTCATTCCCAGCTTGACAAAAATGAAAGCACCGGCATGTCTCACAGAGATATGGCATGGTGGACACCCTGTTAATTATTTTTACAAGTCCACTAGACCAGGAACTCATAAAGGGATCCATATGTACAGACTGTGCTCATGTTTCGCTCTAGAAGCAATGCAACTCCAGAATAAGCTTTGTTGTGACTACTGAACACTGAGGTTCAATATTTCAGCATGGAAGCTTATACAGAAAACCTTGAAATTCTAGTAAATACGTTCTACTAGACTTCTTCTGGTTTGCTGCATCACTCTGCCAAGTACATGGGCTCAGAACTTCAGCTAGCGGGAAGAGAAGGGACACCATATGTCATCACTTAATATCATGCTATTCTTACTGTTCAGCTTCTGGGGAGCCAGGACTTATAAAGCAGCACTTTCAAAAAACAATTGCAAGCACATCTGCAGAGAGAAGCCCAGTGACAGCTGATCAATTAATTAATTAGGCATCTGCATAAGCCTAGTTGTGGAGGCAGTAACTATACCCCATGCTCAGTCCCATTTGAAACAGGGCTAAATATGGGAAGCAGAAGGGATCAGAAAGCTCATTGAAGAGTTACTGCTTTTGCTAAAGGAAAACGTGAATTCTGACAAATGCGCCTTCCATGGGAAAGTTTGATTTTCTCTGAAGTTTTTGATTTCCCATCACAAGAATTAAATTTTTTAGCTTCAGGATTTGCTAGTACAACTCACAAAAAGCGGTCATAACAAAAATCATAGTGTCTCTTTTCAACCTCATTTCCCAGTCATCTTTAGTCCTATTGTCTCATGGGAGCAGTAATTCAAGCACTGTGAGCCCCCCTTCTCCTTCCTCTTTGGCTCTTAAGCTTGAACAGATTTTCCACAGTGCACCACAGTATTCTTTTTATTTGGACTCCTGCAGCTCATGATGGAAAGAGTCATCTGAATGGGGGGCGCCAGCCCTGAAGGAGAGCGGATCACGAGAACCACAGCTTCCATGAGTCACTGTGGTGGGCACATGGGACACAGGGATCAGGCCAGCAACTTCTAACATTCCCCATTTAAATATTGTTTTTTGTGCCTCATCAGAAAGAGAACCCCAGAGCTTATTTTGTGATACAAATTCACATGCTCAAACATCTCTAATCATATAAAAAAATAGGCTTATTGCGTGGCCCTGTTTCGTGGTCTCTTTGAAGGCTCTGATTCCTCAGCCTGATTCCATCAGCCCTGTCCCAGATGTATCTGCAACAAAATTACTGATTTCTTTGTTTTATAAAATACCAGCGGTGTACCATCTGGCAATGTGGTTTGGGGGTTTTGTTTTGTTTTGACTGGAAAGAAACCTCCCAAATACCCCAGTCAAATCCCTCAAAAACATCAAATCAACATTTTTTAACTTATGCACGGAGGACGAGGGAGGATTTCCTGACTAATCAAGTGAGAACGCAGGCATCTGTATGCCAGCACACAGGTGGCTGTCACATAATCTGACATGAAGTAAGCGGGAATAGGCACCCCTCCATCATCACACAGCCTTACCATGCAGGCCAGTCAGATGGTGGGGAAGAGATTTTGGACAAATCCACCCAAGATGACACCCATCCACGCTGTGGGTCACTTAGAAGGAGAGAGGGCTCCAGGCCTTCTGTGATACACAGTGTCTCTTCCTGCACTTTGAAGAAAGCTCTCTTGGCTTCCCATGTATGCAGAATATTCCTCTGCTCCTTTTTATCATTCCTTGTTGTGAAGGCCCTGTCAGTGAAATGTGCATTTCAACAGTGAGTCTCTCATAGCTCTCCTTATCTTTAATTTCCTTCCACTATAGTCTATTTTATAGAGCCTTCTCCCTACTGGCAATTTTTTCCCCTTCTCATTTCAGCTGCAATGGCCAGATCAGGATCAAAACTTCTCACAAGTAAAGGGAAAGTCTGGAGGCAAAAGATGTCATTTAGGTCAAAGAAGAGATGCAGACCAGGGCAATAAATGCGTTTGTCCTTCGAGTTTAGTTTAGCCAGGTACCTTTTCAGCCTTGTGTTCTGTGACAACATAATGTTATTTTCTTAATTACCGCTTTTAATAAGTCAGAGTCTTTCCTTCAGATTAGGCATAAACAGCAGGATCAGTAGCAATCATTCATCATCATCACTTTTCTTAGAAAGGGCCCATAAGGGAGGCAGGAAAAGCCTCATCCCTAGAAATGCCTTCTTGCAAGCCAGGGAAAAGAGCTGTCTCACTCTCCTACGTTCTGCCCTTGTCCCTGGATAGCCACCAGCTTTGGAGGAGGCCAAAAGTGAATTTTCTGTTTCTAAATACTTCCTCTCATATCCTGCAGAGACTTGCAGTAGTAAGGAGGATGGTGAAGGGGCAGAAAGAAGAGGAAGGCCAGGAATGCCCAGGCCAGAGCGAAGCTGGGCTGTATTACAGGGATGGTGGCACTATAGCTTGGCAGCAGGGAAAGAGAGCAGCAAAATATTTGGAAGGGTGGAGATGAGGCTGAAAAAGCACAGACTTTCTTTTCAGTTTGACTGGTGCATGAGACATCCCTTGCCAATGTCTCTGGGGGACATTTTTCCAGTTCATAGGAATTTTTTTTTTAAAAAAGGATATTTCAGGCTAACTGGAACAAAGTCAAATTTCTAAAAAATTAAAAAATCCTGAAAAACTGTAAATACCGCTTTTCAGCAAGCTCTGAAAACACCTAATCAAACAGTTTGAAAAAACCCATCAACTGTATGTTATTTACCCTAGCAGTAATATACACTTTTCCTTTTGGAAACACTTAAAAACAAAGTATACAGTCACAGAAACTGGGAATGTTTCATGCATTGTTAAGTAAAAAGTGGGATGAGAGGGGAGTATTTGATGGTGAGTGTAACATCCAAGGAATATTCATCTCTGAACAGCCTGATGATTTCCTGTTCCTGTAACTGAAAAAATTTCTTGTGAATGCCTGCATTCCTCCACATCATACGAGGCTGGTCATGCAAAGCTTCACTCTTTTACTGTTCATGGCAGGCTATCCTGAGAAGGCAATGGGTCTCCTGTTTCAGGCTGTAGGGGAGGGTCACCTTGTAATAGCGTGGTGTGTAATGCATTTCATTGCACTTGGGAACCAAAGAATTTGACCTTTGAGAGAAATAACATGCAGCAAAAAATACATTCAGGTCACAGTTAGGCTGAGTTGAAAATACACGTGGCGAGGGAGTGCTTTGAACTTTGTCCATGTGGCCTCACTGTGGCTCCACAACAATATGTCCTCCCCTTTGAAGAAAATGTATCAGTGTTTTAAATTTAGGGAGGGAAAGGGGAAAATTCACGAGGGGTAGTCCCATCCTTAAATATTCAGAAGTCATGAATCAGGAATCAGATGTTTGAGGAACTGCCATGAGCCAAAAAAAAAAAAAAAAAGTTGGAAACATTTTTATTTTTTCTGGGGTTTGTGGCTATCATTAGAATGCCCCTGGGTCATACTTTCAAACTTCTTCACAGTCTGAGGAGTAGAAACTGATTTCTATAAAAATGAAAACTGAGATTCTCACCTAATTAAATGTCTCCAGGAATGAGAAGTTACAAGGAAAAAAAACCATCAAGTATCACGAGACCTGCGATAAAAATCACAGGATTTGGCAACACTGAATTCGTCACGAGTTAGGAAGTCACAGCACTTGTTCTAGCTGAACAGCAAAAAACAAACAGGCATAAACCTTATTCAAAAATATTTTGCAGGCATGACTGCCAAGCTGACAGCCAACTTCAGTTGGCTGTGAGTAATGCTATTCATTATTTCAGAATATTCATATAGCCAGTAGGTATTTCTGGAAATCCTTGAGAATCTTGCATTTTCCATGATGCCAGAATGATTAATTTGTATTGAAAGTTTGTTACTTGCCAATTATCCATCTACTGCTTAAAAATCTGAGTCACATTCAGCAGCCAGCAACAATACCATGCTGTATGTTTAGACATCCGAGATGCATAACGAGTATTCAAAGGAGAAAGTTTGCAATCAAACCACAGGCTGAAAGTTATATGCTGAAACGGTTCAGCTAAGAAGTGAGAATAATTAATACCTTCTCAAAAAGCTAGACTGATTGCAAGAGAGTGTGTGCTACTCAGAAAGGCAATTACATTCACAGCAAATATTATTTAGAATTAATACTTGGATGACCACAAAATATTAGTTCTAACTACAAACAAATCAACAGAGATGCTCTTCTAGACAGAATATAAACAGATTCCCAGTTTCCATTGCAGGTTTCGGACCATCAGTTTAACTCTGCTTGTACAAAAAATGGATGAAGCAGATGTACTTCTACCCAGTCTGTTTTGGTCCACCTATGCAAAATTCCCAGTAGAGCTAGATTTGCAGTTCAGCATATATTCAAGGTAAACAGTGCACCGTATGATTTATATATGGGTTATCGTTTAGCCAAAGTCTGGCATTTCATTGATATGCCTGTTATTTAGATGTATTCAGAAGCCTTCCAATGCATATGAGCTTTTCCCTTACAGTCACTGTATTCTCAAAAGAGATGTAAGAGCCAGATCTTTTCTATTCCCCAAGGTTAAAGGAAAAAGTGAGATGTCCTTTGCTTTTTCAACTCTTTACCCATATAGAATAATTCATCTGCTGATATTCATAAGGTGACTTCCACCAGCAAATGTAAAGACGTCAGGAGGAGAATTTTTAAGCACATATGTAATTGTTTATGATTGGTATCTGCTTTTATTTAGCATACTTGCTAGTGCTCTCTTTCTGCTGCTAGTCTGTACGAATCTTCGTAGCCCAAGAAATCTGCTCTTTGGGGTACTATATTTCACGTTCTTTCACTCTTTGCAAGCTCTGCCATAATAGAATCAATGTATCAAATCAATCCCTCAAAGCAGCCAAAGAGTCTATTTGTAAAAGTAGGAGACGGAGGTGTTTTCTAACGGAAATTCTGGCAGGACGGGATTCATCTGTGTTTGCCTGTTTCCCATGTTTCTCTTTCCCTTCAAACACACTGTGAGAGAAGCGAGAAACGGAGAAACTGTCTTGTTTGATCCCTGATAGTATATTTTTTTAATTTTACCCCAGAGAGTCTTGCTGAGAAAGCCCTCTGAGATTCTTGAAATCACATATTGTTGCAGCTAAGTCCCCTTGATAAATAAAATATTTAAGCACTTTTTTTTTTTTTTTTTTTTTTTTGGTAGCTCCGTATGTCTTGCGTTCCTTTGCAACACACAGCAAGCCCAACAGCGGCACAGGGTGCCAGCAGAGCACCTCCAGCTCTCTCCTCCCGGGAAGTACAGCTTGCAGTCCTGGCCACAGGCATATACAGCGGGGCACTATTCCCCTCCAAGCGGGGCGCTGGACAAGGGGCGCACGGGAAAAAACTTGTCGCCCTACGCCAAGTTCGCCACTGACCTCCGTCCGCCGCAGGAAGGGAGGCGTCCCCATTGTCCCCCAGGACACCACCCCGTGCCCAGCCGCGGCGGTCGCTCCGGGCGGCGGCAGGGAGCCGAGGGAGGCAGGGCGCTGACAAGCAGCCGGCGAGCATCCTCATTCCCGGAGGATGGATGGCGCGGAGGAGCGCGGCCGGGATCCGCGGGGCCGTGCCGCCAGCGCCCCCTGAGGGCCGCCCGCGGTACTGCGGCCGCCGCGCTCCGGCCTCACCTGCGCCGCGCAGCCCCGGTTACCGGGAAAAAATAATAATATAAAAAATAAAATCAACCTGGAGTGCAAAAGGGTAGCTCGTGCAGCTGCGCAGCTGTCCCAGAGCTGCCTGCTTGAGTTATGGCTCATAGTTTTCGTGGAAAGTTCTCACAGTTCGTGACCCAGCAGATCCCAAACATAGGATTTAATCGGGCATTAGTCAATGTCGAATTTTTCCCTTCCCGACCTGATATATAGCACATTGTCAGCATCTCCCTGCAGCATGTGGGAGGCACAAGGCACCTTGACGGAGGGCAATGAAGGGAAGAGGCGGAAACAATCCTTAGATTAGGAGCAAATGCGAAACTGGACAGATGTGGCCCTTAATGACATGGTATGCTCATTCTCAGCCTATCACTCCCACGGCACATAACACGTCTGTATTTATGGAAGATGGCAACGGCTTAAGCCACGTTCCAGTGAACGCATTTCATCACACTGGCATCGCCTTTAAACTATTTTGATTCTGTTCTTCCAGTGAGCAAACTGCCACCTTTAAACCTACTGTGCCACGCTCCCAAATTACTCACATGCTTACAACCACAACCAAACTTCTCTTATTTACAGGGATCCTCACTCAAGAGCTTTTACTTTGCATAAAACCCTCACCACAGCTCTTTGGGATGTTGAGTTTTCATTTTTAAAGTAACACAAAAGGAGTGGGATAAAGCAACCTTATGGAAATGAATACCAAATATGCTGCTGACTTCAGGAAAGGTATGTCATCCTGATGTGTTTGTGGACATTAGCTACCCGTAATACACGCTCCCTCCTCCTCATGGTAAAAATTGTTTGAATTATGATTTTATTTTGGAAACAAGTGCATTTATACGCTAGTGACTTTTCGCTATTGATTGGTTATTATTTTCTTCTCCAAAAATTTCAGGCAACCAATCAACTGAATTTGAAGAAAAACACTGTGCCAGATTTTTTTTTTTTTAAAGAGCAAAAGAGTGTAGCTGTGTGATTGATTTCCACTAAGAACAAGACTTTATGCAATTTAGGCCACAAACCACTCCTCACAAACACCAAACAACTAACAGATGGAGTGGGTAGCCTGCTAACAAAGCAGAGGTTGAAATTGAATTCCCTCAAGTGGTCTGGCAAAAATCCTGTGGAAAACAGGATGTCTTTCTGAGTGATCTGCAAAAAGAAGAGAGGCCTGAATTAGGGAACAAATATGCTAACACCCTAAGAAGATCTACATACTAGATAGTGTGGCATTTGTTTTCCTTGAAGTTGCAAGTCTGGATAGACAATCCCAGATTTAGACCCAGGCAGACGTTACTCTGAAGAGAAGCCTTCCTCTTCCTTCTCCCTGCAGCTGCTCCACACAGACACAAGAAAAGGCAACATGAAGACTCTTCCAAACTTTTACCTCTTACAGTCTTGATGAATAGTAGGCCAAACCTTGTTTTGTGAGCAGCCTCAGGTTAGTTCAAGAGCCTTTTCCCCTTTCCATTTCTTCACTCGAGAACCATGTGAAGATTAGAGAGAGATGAAGTTATGATTAGTCAGAATAACTTTACTACCAACCAGGTAGCTCAGTTCATGCATTTATTCACATAATCATACTAGAAACAGTTCAATTACTGGACTATCTTATTTCACAAGGTGACAAACAAGGGACTTGGCCAGGAAAAGTGTATGTCAAAGGAGACACTTTGACATAGATTAATGGTCTGTGACATTCAGATTATACCATGTTCGGTTCATGATTCTGGTTGAGTTTTTTTGTAGAATGCTTTGGCTTTGGACAACAAGATAAGCTGATTGCCTCCTGAAAGACCTGCAAAGTTGAGTCAATCTCTGTCAAGAAAGATTCTGGGATCCCTGATATCCACTTGCTGTTATGAAACATTCCTTCAGATCCACAGAAGTAGCTATAATCCTCTGTGGTTAAAGCTACCCATTGGAAAATCAGCTGAGAGGAGTGATAGCAATCAAGAAAGGTCTTGGGAAATATGCAATGTGGTGTGGTTGCTCCCCAGCAGAGTCTCCAGAACGGAAAGGTCAGGCATTCAAGGCTTTCAGTGAATCTTGTTTATGAAAGTTTTGTATGCTTGACCATGACTATGGTAAGAAATCTCAGTCAGGGGGATTTTATCTCAAGGAACTGTCTGACAAAGTCAATGCTGCTTTTGTTATAATGCTTGGCTCAAGTGACTCTTCAAGAATGTCATGCAGAAAGCCCTGGACAGCTAGGGCAGGCAAGAACTGTTCTCTCCACAGCCTGGATTAAACCTGCTGTAGGTGAAAGGACTGTCTGAAGGCATTCTGGAACCCCACAGCAGATGTGTCTTTGTTTCTCTTCTGCCCCACACCTTCCCCCCGCCTGCTTCTAATCCAGTGGGAGAAAAGAAAGGGAAAATAAGGCCCACTTGCTACTTCTCCTAAAAGATTAAAACTGATGCCAACAAACAATATGCTGCAGCTAAGAAAACTTCCATGGTCTTGCCTGGCACCAGGAAACCAAAGGTGTAAGCTCTGATGGACAGCAACCATAGATGCTGCACAGCAGATGGCTGTGGTTGTGATGACACAAAATACCTTTTTCTTTTGTGACAAAATTAATATACTTCTTCATTAAAATACAAATCTGTTGTTTTTCCTAGTGATTTTACCAGAAATGCATAGTCTGGAATTGTATGGAATGCTGTTAGTTTAAGGAATTTCTCAACAGGTCATCTCACAAAACAAAATTTTGATGAAGACCTCTTACCAGTGTGATACCTTGGACTATATTTACATGTCCTAAATACTACATATAGCTTCAACTCCCTGGCATTTAGAGTGCCCCTTTTCATTGGGAACTATTAGGCTAAATGGTTTTGTAGTTTTGTCTGAACTTCAGCTATCTGGTCCTTAGTGCACCCAGCTCTGCCAAATGAACTCACAGCCATGAGTACTGTGTAAGAACTGAGATATTTCTTTCTGATTCCCTCATCTGAGCCCACAATTTATCCCACATTGCCTTCTCTGGCAGAATAATCAGGCACACCATTTACTATTAACAACAGAGGAGGCAGAAAGACATAACAAGAAAGCTGTACCAAACACTTTATTCTGCCTAGGATGTAGAAATAAGACTTGACATAAAGAATAACTGCAATGAGCATATGATTTATTGTTTATACCATGTCATAAGACAAAGCTCTCAGATATTAGTGGCCTAATAAAGTGATTTAATGCTTGCTGTGTGTTTATCCATGTGGTAAATAGATAGTACAATTGACACTTGAAGCACTGTAAGAGGAGCAATGGCTACAAAATCAGAACTTGCAAGGTAGTGGCAGAATTTATTGCTAATTCCATCTCTCAGGAAATAAGGAAACATTACTCTCCAGTAATATTCAAATATCTGGTGAATTAAAATATTATTGATGACGACATTCCAACACCGCTCTCCTTTCCTCCATCTTTCCTCTACCAGCAGAGCAGGACATGCATTGTAGAGTTTGCAGCCTGACATAAAACTCTTGCAGCATCTCAACACAGAAGAGGCTCAAACCTAGAAATTCCACTGTATGAAGAGGCTGAGAATGAGACATTGTTTCTGATGCAGAGGGAAATGCTTTCACAACAAAACAGCTCCCAGTGCCACCACTGCCACTGTGATTCCTGCGTCAACCACCATGGCCCAAGGAGCTGGCTCCAGCAGAGTACGGTATGACCATCTTCATCTCCTCTCCATGATAGCATCTTATGAACAACACTACTGCCTTAATGAGACAGAGATCACTGTTACTGAGCTGGACACTACACCCTGGAGTAGGATAACCTTCTGGACAGAAATATTTGAAAATTTGTGGTTAATGTGAACATCATAAAAAATATCCCAAACTCTAGTGGCTGTACCCCATGACAGGCCAAGCCTTCTAGCATGCAGGTGGCATCAAATATATTTTCAAATTCAAAACTCTCAGGCCACACTCTTGAGGGTTCATGCGAACTGAAGTCATCAGTTTGCCTTCAGTGAGAAAATGTTCAGCACAGTTCCCTCCCCAGTACTCATGTCTGGGTATCTTGTTTGAGATTATTGTGTACACTCTGGTCCTTCACAAAGAGTAATGCAAACATGAGGCTGTGGGGGGATTAAAGCTTGGTCTCAACAATCAAGAATGGCATAATTGGGAAGCATGCATATTAGAAGTGAACAATATCATCTTGGCTCATTTTAGCAAAGAGGAAATCCAATCAATATGTCCAAGTTTTCCAGAATACAGTCGAGAAAATTGTTGAACAGACTGCAGAATTCTTCTGTCTCTCGTGGATCATCTATTTGTACAGGAAATAAATCCCCTTGACACTGCAAGAGCCTCAGTCTAGTTCTATTCTTCTTCATATCCATAAGCCCTCTAACTCAAGTGGTAATTTTGCAGACTTAGACTTGCCCTAAGTAAAACTTCTTCATATCATGAGGAGACAGTAATACCTCTCCTCAGCAAGTGCAAATTTGCAATAGTCTCTCCTACCAAGAGGCCTGGCCTGCTTGTTCTTTCACTGCAATATTTATGTCTGTCTCTGTAACAGTTCCTTTAGCTAGGAGCAAAACCCTAGTTAGTCAAAGTGCTGGGAAACTGCCACATGCTCCTGCAACTATATGCTGCCATAAAATAATTCAAACACACTATTAGAGTGTGCAATTTAGCTCATATGTAGTTAGAATATGCAGAGTTTGCCAAGTGACTGCATCCAGCTGGAAAATCAATTTATACATGCCAGTTTAATAAAACCTGAAAGTCTTCCGCAATACATGAAGAAATGTTAGACAACGTTGAAATTGTACATTATGTAAAACCAAACACAGCTGCAAATTACAGGCTGAGTGTGAAGGATCATTCGTCTCCTGCCAAAATTCATATAAAGGGTCACCAATTTGGGGATGGAGGGGGAAACATACCATAATAAAACGAAACTTTGTCCAATTCCAAGTACAAGCTTCCAGGGCCAAATTTTTGGTAGAAGAAACTTTAAAACAAAATTGACTTTGGCCTTGAGCCATCTCTTACTGATTTAAATCTGCAGTAGTCAGGGGCTACACTGGTGCAAATGAAAACAGAAAACAGGTGATTTAATGGTGAAGACGTCTTTCTATGTACAAGTGAGCCCGGAGCTCTCAATCTGGCCTAACCCCATTGTTTGCCTGTGGAGTTCCCCCTTCATTCTCACTTAGAAAGAACTACTTTCCTGTCTGTGAGGTGTGTACTCTCTTGCTCTGTGTGTATATATCTAGGCTATCCATGCCTTTGCCTGGGCTTTGCTGGTGGCACCCGAGGCGCCTTGTTAGGAAGAGTAAGATGCTGCCTTGTGATTGCCATTGTGATGTTCAGGTGCAAAGCAATAGGTGTCGCCAGTTCTGCCCCGGAGCAGCATTGCAAACCCCACACTGTGGATGCTGCTAATTACCAGTCTTGCTTCTGCTGTCAGCAGGGGGATCAATAGTGAAGTGGCACATAGATACTCTGGGAGTAGCACTTCCTCCTCTCCTTAGTTTCTTTCTTGAAGCTGTATGAGCTGGGAATGCCTCTGTTCAGGCAGGAGAAAAACATGTGACTTCAGTCTTCAGACCTATCTTTTAACAACTTTTACTAACACCAGCAAACAATCTTTCGTTAGTATTAGGGAACACAAAAAACTACAGGAATGAGCCAGGCTTTATTGCACTGGGTTGTTTACTCTGTTTTCTGGACAAACAACACAAGGTAGGAAAAACAACACTCATCTGCAAAACAGTGTTAGCCTGATCCTCTTCCCACATGTGGTCATATCTAAAATAACTATTTAGATTAAATGAAATCCTCATCTGCATTTGCATAAAGGTTTCTGTGCAGAGGTAAGGTGAGTACAACAGGTATTTAGTGCACATTGCTTGCACACTGCCTACACCACCCTGACTAGGTCTCCCTTTCATGGTGCTCTTGATGCAATATGACCAAGAGTAGCCAGACAGAAAATGTTTACAGGGCAGCTAATGTGAATTTGTGCTCTTCTAGTAAATCACTCTAACTCTGTTCTGGTCCCAAAATAGGAAAGATGAAGACTCATCATTTAACACTTAGTATCTCAGGGATCAGTTCTGTTCATTGTAGCATTACGAAAACCCCGAGGAAACTCCATTTAGACCAATAGCTACATCAACAAAATCCTGGAAACTGAATATGGCCCAGTTTCTAACATTTGCATCCTAAAAGCTTTTCCAGCTTGTGGACATTGGATGGAGAAGTTTTCAGATACTCTGGTTATCAAGGCAATTCCTCCAGCCTTTCAGATGAATTAAATTTATCTTAGCAAACTATTTTATCCAAGGTTGTAGGAATCACTCGTTACTCACATGAAGAAGGTCTTACCTTGCACCTTAACCTGCAAATCCCCTCACCAGTCTCCTCATTCACCCTCTCTTAGGGCATGCTGTTTGTTGGCAGGGAGTATTGGCACGAGTCTCTGTTTTCACAGAATATAGTTTCACCTTGGCTTAGCACTTAACATCCTCAGTATCAATGCAGTCACTCACAGAAGCAAAGGTCATTGATTTAAACCACAAATATTCAAGATTACTTTTTTACAATCGCCACTGTCCAACATACAATTAGGCTTTCATGTGCAGAACGTGTTTCAAGAACTGCCAGTAATTTTCATTCCATATACAGTAGTTTTTACGCCAATACATGTGCTTTATATCTGACGGCAAGAATATTTAAGAGAGTGGAAGGTCAATCTTTTATAGACAATCCAAAAAATAAAATAAAAACTGAGAAAGATATGGAAATGTGCATACTCAGCAAGAACCCTAGCAGGCAAAACTTTCTAGGTGATTAAATATAAAAATGAGTGTTGTCCGATTGGTAAACCCATTGCAGGATGTGTGCACACCAGTCACAGAAGTGCCTGGAATGCAGAGCCATTCAAGCTCAGCTTTTAACAAGGCAGTTGTGGACCTGGACACAGGCCAGATATAAAAGCCCTGGGCCCAGCATGGGCTAATTTACCAAGCTCTTATGATGGTGATCTAATCTAACTGAGTTTAATGGCTTTGAAACAAACTGGGAACACTCACACTGCCAGTAACCATTTGTGAGCTGGGGAGGCAGCAGTGAAGAGCTGAGCACAAAAAGGTAGACTAGCTAACCTTTCTAATTCTCCTCCCCAAGGCACTCCTGGCCTTATAACTCCCCTCAAAAAAGAGAAATATATACAAGGCACCTAGTACAACTATCTTTCCAGGTGCAACAATGCCAGTTTAGAGACTGTTCACCCACAACTTCTTCACTGAAATACAACTATTGATAAAATACATAAAGCAATATTACACTTTGGTTTGAAATGGTCGTATTGGCACAGGAGTTATTGTATCATTTTACTTATATCAGTGTGGTTAAAGCAATGCAACTTATGCTCACAGATAAATTTCAGACTACCATGCAAGGTAAAAAAGACAGCTATTGCTATGTACCAGACTTGATTTCATTACCTCTCCCTGAATGGTTTCTAACCAGGCCACACTCAAGCTTTCTGATGGATGCAAACCACATAACATCACTGGAATGACTCCAGTTCACCTGAAAATGTAATTTGGCTCAATGCAATGAAGCCAAATCTCTCTTCACTATCAGAAAAAAAAGTAAGAAAATTCAACTTCCTTAAAGAGTACTGAAAAGCAGGAAGAACAACTTTCAGAAAAATGTTTTCACTCCTAAATAAAGACCTTTCCATGTATTGCACTGATTTCATGCTCAATTCAGATAAGCATATTTATATATGTACGCTATTTTGTTTAGCTTGATTTTGCCTTCAGTTTGGTGAGTTTATGTTTAAAAAGGGGGAAAGTAAATCTACCATTGTTAATAACAAAAAATTTAAAACCCTCATTTTAAACCAGAGGGTAATAATGATTTTGAGATTTGAATCACACAGTTCTTCATCTTCTACCATTGACCATATCCAGAGAGAGACAGAAATATGAACCAATCTTTATGAAACAGACCAAAAACTAGTGTTCAGTAAGAAAGCAAGCCCCTAGATTTTCATCTTGAGGGTTAAAGAAGCCTCTTTGCTCCCTAGTCTGCCAGATTTTATTGCTACTAGCAGGAGTTGTGCACTTAATCCTCCACTCCCTCCTTGGATGCAACCCTAGCAAGAAGTGAATGATAGTTTTATCCTGAGGGAGTACTACACCACCAGTCCCCAAAAATACGAATCACTCAAGAGTGCTTTGAGGATGTAGCATTTGATGCCAGTGGGGCCAAATTTATCTTTAGCCCTGGGAAAACCCACAAGACAGTTCTGTCACTAGCTGTGATGAGAGACACAGATCAGTCACTCAACACATGAGGTTCAAGCAAGGGTGAGGACCTTCCCTTTAAAATAAAGACCCTCACAAGTAATTTTCAGCTGGGTTTCCAAAAATCAAGTCTGAAAGATACACCAGTCATGATCCACTAGTGTAGAACAGAACAAGACAGTGAAGAGACAATCCAAGTTTCTATTGGCAAAGAAAAAGATGTGGGATTTTTGGAAAACAGTTGATTAATGGGAGAAATACAGCTGAAAAGCAATGGCTTTCCAGTTCTGAAGTAGCTTCCCCCAAAAAGAGGTCTTGACCCAAAAGAAGGAATAGCCGATAAGGCATTCACTCCTGCCATAAATATATTTTGAGGTGAAAGAGGATAATGTCAGGTATCTGTATCACTTACATTTTTATGATGATTTCCAGAACATAAGCACTTCTGTCATCATACAATAATTTTAGTGAAAGCATCTAACACAGAAAACAGCATCTCAGATCCATTTTTATTGCAGATTTAGTTTCTAAGCAACAAATTACTAACATTTCAAGGGGGCTGCATTTAGTTGAAAACTGACAGTCATATAAATTACCTATGTATATTTGGCAGAAGAGAATGTGGGAGAAATTTCTGGAGCTTACTTTTACTGAAATAACTTCATTGAATAAAAAAAGGAAGAAAGAAAAGTTGAAAGCCATTTTGTATTTTGAAGATATTGACACTTTTGAAATGGAAAGGGCATATAGGTCTCCAGATCCAGGTCCATTCGTTGAAGAACCTTGTTGGGCTGTAATAATCAAACTTTTAAGATTTAAAGAAAAGGAGATAATTCTGATAAAGGCAATACAATACCCTAAAGAAAAAAAGCAGAGGATATAGAAAGGTGAGAGAGAGTTCATATTTTTGCCCGTTCTACCCAAAAAGAAAAGACAAGAGAAGAAAGGAACAGTTGAATTTGAGTCTTTAATGCCAGGAGGGGGAAAAATGTGAGACATGAAATTTTGCAACCTACAACCCCCATAATAACAGCAGGAACCATCACCATCTAGCACAGGCAGTTGAACAGTTTGCCAAGGAGATTTTTCCTTCTGCCATGGATTTCGCTGTTGCAGCCGCGCATAGGCTTTTCCATGTTACTTGGCCCTGTTCCATGGCTTTTATTGAAGATTAAGGTTTGAAAGAGAAGAGAAAGCAAACAGAAAACAAGTACAGCCTCAACATCTTGATAGAAGTTTATACTGTGGGTCTGCCTTGCTGCTTTAAACACAATTGTTTTAGCTGCAGGCATTACAGTTTCAAACTGTGATTAGTTTAAAGGCTTACTGAATGTGATTTTATGGAGACATTAAGTGTTTTAATTCCCATGCTTATTTCCAATTCATCATATACCATCCTCAAGAGGAAAAACAGCCCAACACATTTTCATGTTTCTCATTATAAGGTATAAGTTCCAGTAAAATATGCAAGTGGAGGGTATAAATGGGAAGTGGGAAGCTGTCTTTGGTCAAGTCAAGTAGCAGAAGCATGAGTTTGTACACAATTACTTGCAATGCTATGCGGAAACATGGAACTGATGAGGATCTGATTTTCAGACTGCTAAGTTTTCCAAGCTCTACTTTGACATGTTGAGTTTGCAGATGTTCAGCCCTATTTAGAAGGCTGACAGTAAGTTATGAATTCTTTTTGTCATGGAGAGATGTCCAAATGTAAACCAGTGCACTGAGTCAGCTCCTGAGCTGTCCATGTGCTCCCTCCACCACCCAGAGTATTCTCTAACATGCAAACAGAGGCAACTCTTGGTGTGTTGTGGCTCACATCTGTACTCTGGAACATCCTGCTGCATAAGCCCAGGCAGGGTGCTTGCTACCTCTGTGCTCCTCCTTTCTCCTCTCTCCACTATTTGTCTGTCTTGGCCCTTCATGCTGTCCAGTGTTGGAGTTTGTAACCAGAGGGGCACTACAAAAGCAGAAAAGAGATGCCTTCTCCAAGTGGTGCATCCCACATCCAACCTTCAGGCCTTCAAGCTTCCACCAAGGAATTCCTGCAGTGCGTGGCTGCAGCAATGGCATCCCAGAGTAGAGAATTTTTAATGTCCCGAGCCTGTGAAAGGATTTGCATCAACTTTGCCCCTCTAAGGGCATCTCAACTCCACACCTCTCAGCATTAAGGAGGGCCTGTGGGAACATTTTCCATCCGTCCCACCATAGCTGTTACCTCTCACACAATATCCCAGGTGGTGGGGCTAAGGAGAACAAGGCAGGGAGCATGACTGCAGCCTGTCAGCCACGGCAGTCACCTGGAGGGGAAGCAGGTATCCAGCAGTGGTTCAAGTCCCTTCCCAATGAACATAGTATTTTTTAACTGCTGGGTGTGTAGCGTGAAGAGCAGGAAGCTGAAACAGCGACCCAAGTCCCCTGTGGATCCAACCCTCTGTTTTATTATGTGCATGTGCAGCAATGTTATACAGCAGACCTCTGGTCTGGTTTTGTGTCTTCAGGCTGCAGTTTAATGATGAATAATTAGGTTTTGGACAGCTCTTGGCAAAGGTTGCCACTGAATACTTTATGCTGTAATGGATGTTAATCTGAAAATTGTGTTTGCAGTTCTGTTTGATCATCTGTAATGAAAGTGGTCAAATTGTAATTTGGTCTTAGTAAAAAAAAAAAAAAGAAATCACCAAACCTATTTCAAATCCTACTCTTGCCTTATACCAGTAAAAACAAGCAAGAATTCCATTACATCCAATGGTTTTAGAGAACAAGAGATGAAAAAATGGTTTTCAAAAATAATTTGAAAGGGTTGAAGGTTCAACTGAATCATCAAACTGGGAATTCGGGTTTTTTCTACACAGGCAGCTAGAGCTCTATCTTTGCAACATACCAAGCTAAAAAAATTATAAATGCTAAGTTATATTAAATATTTAAAAACATTGAATCTTCCAAGGTATCTAGTTTTGCATTTGACTCTGCTGGGAACCTTATTGCAAATGTTTTTCTTAAAATGGCAAGTTGCAAGAAAGTGTCAAAGAATAAATGGTATCCATGTCAAACGTTGCTTCCATAGCTTCTGACTAGTATGAGACACTCTTAGCACTTGCTTTGAAACACAGACTGAACTGAGTGAAACACTGATCAAAATACATCCACAAGTGATTTCACCTTATGAGCCAAACCTTCACCTAGAAAAGTCTGTGAAATTCAGAGTAGTTCCTGACTATATCAGCATGGATGAGAAAGGACGTGGCATCAGAACCAGACGGTGTGACACAGTCAATGTGACTCAGCGAGGCAGTGGCAGAAACACAAATTACAGTACAACCACTAAATATTTTTTAAACCTTCATATAGGTAATAGCGGTACAATTAATCAGTGACTGAAACTGTTAAAACAGGAACTTTCAACAATGTTGAAGTGAGAACTGACAGAATAGGGTGAATGTCTTTCCAAGAATGCCATGCTGCTCGTGCAGTGTCCATGCCCCTGTGACAGTGTTGTGATGGGAGTCTGAGTGATGCTGGCCTGCAAGGCTGAAACAAAGTGGATTGAATCCTGAAGTCTTCATGGGGATTCACTGATTTTAATGAATCAGAGACAGGCTAGAGCCAATGGAAGTTAAGTCTGGATAAGGAAGGAGACACAGATGAATAAAGATTTCAGCATTTGGCTTTTCCTTTGTAAAGAAATAATAAAAATATATTGCACATGTTGCATATCTGTCAGCTAAATTCATTTTATCTGCAACGCTTTATTGGTCTCTTGCAGCTCTAGAGAACAATTGAAATCTCAAATTACAAAACCACCTAGTTTAAGGCTTGATCAGTACTGAAGCCCTCAGACCCTGAAATACAGTCTCCAAGTTCCCATTCAAATTGTCATCAAAGCTATACTCCAACATTAAGTCCATGTCAGCCTTAGTGGAAGCAGATGAGGACTACAGCTGCATCTGGTTTGACTTCCCTTTAATAACTACAGCCAATTGAGCCATATCAAAGAAAATGTAAGTATTTTCTTAAAAGGCAACCTTTTTTTTCTTTCAAGAAAATAATTGCAAAAAAAAGGTTAATTTAATATTTAATAAGTCCTATTTTAAAATATAAGACTAAAATATCTACTGGACTGGAACAGGTCAAAAATATCACAGAGCAAGTTACAACATTCTCCCCTTTCAGCTAATTCATTCCTGCATAGGAAGAAAAATACTTGAAAAACTCAGCTTCTGTGACCAAAGATAAATTTAAACTTAAATCCAAGCTCTTTGAACACTCACTTAATCCACAGACTCCCACACATGCCTGTAGAAAAGAATGGCCCATGCAGGTCCTTCACAAGCTCTAGCCCTCACTCACTCTGTGATGCAGGCACTTCTGCTCTGCCTCTACCTGCTGGAAAATTAAACCTTCAACAAAATGCAGCAGGAGAGATTTTGCTGTTACTCCTGATGAAACCAGCAACACTGGCATGCAACAGGAAGGTACTTCCAGGCACTCAGGAAAACACATTAAGCATGTTTTCCACTAGCTTTATTAGGGTTTTTTTAGGTCTTGGACAAATACTTAAAGCACTTCTCAATTGCTTATCTAATATCATGGTCATTGTAATGTTAATAACTTTCTCAGTCACTGATGTCCATGTTCTTGCTTTTCTTGTCACAGAGAGGAATGTTTTATCATCTAAAACTGGAGGTCTATGACATACAAAAGTTAAATCTCAGGTAGAATTTAAATTTTTAGAGTTCCTTCTCAATAAAAAAGATACCATTTTCTCTAGTTCTTTCGCAGGCCAACCATCTTACATGTCTCTAACTAATCCTTCATTAGATATTCACATGCCAAAAATCAATTAAGTGGCTGTTTCAGAGGAGAATTTCTCATGGCGTCTATTGGGAAGTTCTAACACAGCCAGACATGGCTGAACCCCTAGATTGTAGTTTACTGATACAGGTATTATATATGCTCTCTGCTCTTAACTTCTTTCAACCCCTTCTCTGAACTATGGCTATAAGTCAGGCTCCCAGCTGGATGGAAAGAAGTAAATTAAAATTCCACAGTGCTCACAGAGCACAGATACAAATGTAAATCTGACAGACACATACCAATAAAAATTTATCTTGATTTTTCGCTATGACAAAACATTGAAGTGTTTAAAAACATCTGGAGGACAAAAAAAAAAAAAGGGCTACCAACCACAATTTTCCTTTAGAAACATGTTTAAGGGGACTTCCTCTTTGACATAAGCACATGTTAAGTGTAATTCTTATTGCATGTGACCATTGCCTCCATAACTGATTTGGACTAGTGAATTTAGCAGAGATTTTGTAAGTGATGTGTTACCAGCTAAGATAACAAATTTTGGTTTTTTGCTAAACATTTGTATGATCCATATCACTAATATCTGAAGATATCTCAAGTGTAGCAGAGGGAGAAATACCATCTTTTAAAAGAGAAAATTTCTTATTTATTAAAAAAACTAAAAATCAAAAATTTCCAGGTAAGCAGCAGTCACGAGTCTGTTGTATTTTGGGGATCCAGGAGTTTGGGGGGAGGAGCAGAGGAGCAGCAGGGTGTTGGTCTAGAGTATTCATACTGGTTTTTTTGTTCACAGATAAAAATAGAGAAAATTACCTGGTTTTACACTACTATTTCCAGTTAAAAATATTAAAAGTCACTTTTTAACCTAAAAAATACTATTATTAAAAAAAATCATCAGGGGAACAAAATTTTATGCTTGCCCTTTTTTTCCCATAAAAAACCCTGAAATTTAAAAATTATTAAAATTTTCTGCCAAAGCCCTCTTATTTTCACTCTTTGAAGGTCTTTTTAATTAAAATATAAATCCAGCTATAAAAATTCTACAAGTTTTCCACTAGTACTTACAAATTGGAAACAATCTTCATCTTTCCCACACTTCTTAGAAAAAGCTTACATTTAAATTAAAGGGGTGACTATTGCATAAGTCTTTGAGTGAGGAAATCACTGAATAAAACTCTGAGAAATGTATTTTAAATCTGAAAGTATTTTTTTTAGTTTGAGAGGTTTTTTTGTCTTTTACAGGAGAAGTGCTGTAATCCATCCCATCCTTGTCAGGAATGTGTTCCTCCCAGTGGTCAGCAGTTTCCACTGCTTCAATTTTCAAAGAAATTTTTAGGCTTGAAGGAGAAAAAACAGAAAAATGTTGCTGATCCATTTTTCAGAAAAAAATATTTAATTCAAAAATGTTGGTTACGGCTCATGGATATTTCAAACACCCAGGACAGCAGCAGCACTGCTGAGCAGGAGCCACACATGAGTTTGCTGAGGTTTAACTTCATAACTTTGCTCACTTTAGCTAGGCTTGCTTGAATACAGGCAAAATCTCAGGCAACTAGTGACCCCTCCAAGGAGAGTTTTCAGTACTAGGGAGAACACAGATGGTGAACTTCAAGAGCAGGAAGCCTATAAGGTGAGAAAAGCTCTAAGGTACTGTGCACTTGACAAGTTATTTGGATAAATAGGTTTGTTTGGTTTGGATTACACAGAGGTTTTCCTATATAGGCCATATCTTTGCTTACTGAAATATTTAGTAATGGTTTACCAGTTCTACAAATACACTTTTCCAAATACTCATGCCAATTGCTCTTCCATAGTGCCATGTGCTAACAGTATACTAGCTTATTTGAATAGAAAAAGAACTGGCTTTCATCTATCCTCAATAATTTTTGGCATTTGGTGAAACAGTCAGATTCATTTATCCCTGCAAAAACCATCAGGATTAATACCATTTTCCACTATCATTAGAAAGTGAGCCCAAACACAACGCACTCTTGAGTTTACTGATGATGGAGAATAGGGCTAAAATGTTAAATGAGAGTCCCAGCTTGCCTACCAAATCCCTTCATGTTTTCACATGAGCTGATTCTCTTTTTTCAGCTCTAACCATGGTGCAGCTTTTTCTCATCACTTTTGCCAGCATTTCCAGGAGCTCAGCTACCACCAGAATAGTTTGTGCTTCACCATCACAAAACCAGGATAACAGAGCAGTGACACAAGA
The DNA here is from genome assembly GCF_009819655.1 of Sylvia atricapilla. NCBI lineage: Eukaryota > Metazoa > Chordata > Aves > Passeriformes > Sylviidae > Sylvia > Sylvia atricapilla. The sequence goes on along the minus strand of NC_089140.1, from coordinate 53,099,208 downwards.
TCACTGGCAAAAATTTGCTGTTACAAAAAAACCCCCAACAAACCAAAACCAAACCAAAAGCAAACCAGAAAAAAAAAAAAAAAAAAAAAAAAAAAAAAAAAAAAAAAAAAAAAAAAAAAAAGAAAGAAAACAAAAAATCTCCAAACGAACAAAACGAACAAACAAGCAAAAAAAAACCCCCATCAAAACAAAATACCACACTATAAGCAGGACCCAATTCAAAGCATTTAAGTCAGGTGGAAGAAATTCCAACAGAAAGGAATCAAGCAGGTATAAAATGCAAGTGTGAATACATTCCAATGGCAGGCAACAGTGCTGGCCTAGGCTGATACAGTGAAATTCTGCAAGGCACTTATGCATCAATGCCATGAGCATGATAGGCCTGCACAGGCTGTGTGACTGCCTAGGGCAAAGCTGGTAACATAGGTGGTTTACTAACAGTGAACTCCTAATACACATTACATCAAACCAAAATGCACATGAAAATGATAAAACCTTGTGTTCATGCTGTTTTTTGTAAGAGTCCAGACCGGTTGCAAGTTATGAGATCTTTACACTTCTCTGTACCAGTTCAAGCAAAGTCTAATGGGAGCATGTGCTCACATCCTTCCCAATCCTCCTGTGACCAAGCATGGGCTACTCTAAGCCTCTTTAGCTGCCCTAGGAATTGCAGCAAAGTTCAGATCTCTTCAGAGGAATGTATAGACACAGATTATTCCTTGTGGCACACTCCACAAAGCACTGCACCTATGCTCAGTGCTCCACTCTATGTGCTCCAGCCTGGGGTGTAACTTACACCACTGTGAGCTTAAGCCACACATTTTAAACTGCAAAGGACAACTTCTGCTGATGGCAACATCATTCTAACTTTACTAATTTCAGTGTTGTATTGCACTGGGTTAAATCAGAGATGAATGTAATCTAAGTCTTCTGGTTTCCTTTATAGCATCAGTGCACTGGCATTTTCAATTCTCTCCTGAGCAGTTGATTCAGAGAATCCAGGACTGCTGAAATGTTCTGCAAAAAAAATGACTGAAATAGTTTATAAATCCTAGGAGGGAGCATAACTGTACAACATTTGTAGGACAAGGAGCATTCTTTACAGTGGTTATTTTATCCTGTGATTTATGCTGGTCTCTTCCATCTATCACATGGCTACAGCATTCATTCCTGCCTTGTAGGAATTCACTTTTGGCCTCATGCTACACTCTCTCTGCCAAAGGAAAACTTTCCTTCAGTTTGTGGAAGCTTTCTACATTTGTTTTCTGTGTGATGATGTCAACTAACAGCATTAAATTCTGTGGATGCGTTTGTTCTGTGGCCCTTGGTGATAAGACAGGGATTAATACCATCTCAGTGAGAAACTGAAAGCATCCCATGATAGTCTGAACTCTAATTCAGAGGTTCCAGGTACAACTCAACAGGGAAGTTTGAGTCTATCCTCCCTCAGTATTTACCCAACTGCTTCAAGGAAAACAACTACAAGAAGAGGAACTTACCTGATGCAAGGAATGAGACACCTCCTCGACTGGGCTCAAATCCTGAATTTGATGGTTCATGAGCTTTGAGGGCATTTATAATTCAAATACAGTTGAGTCTTTTGGCAATGATCCACCTTAGCTTTTCATAAAATCCAAGTCCTTGCTATTAAGTTTCTATGATAAAGATAAATAGAATTTTTTAAAAGATACTCCTAAATTTAGTTTGTTTGATTTTAAATACACGCCCAAAATCTTTATATTGCACACTTCCTCCCTCTTTGACCAGGGTCAAAACTGGGTCCTCAAATATATTTCCTGGAACTGCTTCAAGCAGAAAGCTGAGCCAAGCCTCTCTCTTATAGCAACAGGCAGGTGGGAAGGATCACTTGCACCTTCCCTCTAAATACCAAAAAACCCACACAGGTCTTCCCAGGAACATAGTCACACAGGCATTCACTTTCATGATATTATGACCACCTACTTTAATTCTCTGGCTACAGAAATAGAGATTTAAACTACAACTGATAGTTCGGATTCTGCAGTTCATAGATCTTCGTAAACAGTATTTTAACTTTCCATCACAGCAATTCCTCAGTTCTGTGCACACTCGCCTACACATTAAGTGCAACAGGAATTTGCTGCCAGCAATAAGCAGACCATCAGAGAGTCTCTCAGATGGGAAAGTCCCTCAGGAGGTCTCTGATTGCCACTCCTGATCTTCTCAAATCCCTGCCCAAAATTATTTTCAAGTTTAAGAATGCTGCAATGGCATAGAAACCAGTGGCTCTGAAGAAAGTCAGGAAGTTTGCCCTGCAGAAGGGTGGCAAGATAATACGGCACTTCAGTTCACTGCAGTAACATCAAGAGATGTCTTTGCAGAAAGAAGCCTACGGTAGGTCATACAGGTTCCTCTACTGCTATGACAAGCTTGAAGCAATCGCTCCAGGCTAACCTGTAGCCACCTGAGGGTGAGCAGCTTCATCATCTACTGAAAAAGTCTGATCAGTCGAGCTTTCTTCACAAATCAACTCAGGATGTGAAATATTAAAGGAATTCCAACTTTCAGTAGAAAAAAAAATCTGAGAGCAGCTTTCTCCTTAACCCCAAACCAACAAAAGCCACCCAAATTATTTCCTCTGCAGGAAGTTCTTTTGGAGATAAAAGAAGTCATACAGGATTTGGATCACTTCCTGGATTTGTGTGCATCTATCAAACAACAAACAGCAGCAAAGCCAACAGCACCCTATGTCTACTTTGAGGTGCAATCGAAGAAAAATGAAAGACAGATTCAGAAGAGATCTGGATTGCCTTCTCCACTGTTCACAAGGTTTTCTTGATATGTAGGCCAGCAAAAGGTCCCCTTTCCTTTGCCTAGAAAGACCCATCCTGCTAACACAAATAAAGGAGGAGACTGAAGCTGCAATGCATACTGAAAGTAACAGACAGAGGGGGTAGAGATTTGATAATTCAGACAGAGGGGAGAAAAGGAAAGGAAAAAAAATAACTTCTTAAGATTCTTTCTAAGAAAAATGTATCTTCACTGCACTGGTGCTTTTATTAGAACACCTCATGCTTTTTTCTTGCTCTCTCTTCTTGACACAGTAAGTTATGTTCATGCTGCCTGAGACACTTTGTCAGGGCACCTCATTGTTCTTCCCTCAGACAGTTCCCTCATGATGCCGGCAGGCAGCACAGTGCTCCAGGGGCAAGTGTGACCACACCTCCAAGGGCTGAGGATGCTCACACTCAGAGTGGTGATCAGAAACAATCACCTGCAACAGGACTCAGTGCACACGCCTTTACAAAGTCAAGAGAATGGACAAAAGCAAGCCTGATGTAAAATGAAGTGGAGCAAAGAAAGCATCAAACTCTTTCATGAGAAAGTTCTCTTACTCAAGGTAGTCTATCAGAGGCAGAAGAGGCTTCTTTTTGGAGCTTCAGATGCCTTGAAGTGTGCCGAAATTCAGCACTCAAGTGAAGAGTTCACAGCAAGTGAAGGTTCAAATTTAGCTTTTTTTTTTTTTTTTTTTTTTTTTTTTTTTTTTTTCTTTTTTAGCAAGGTTTTTCCAGGTAATTGCCACTTTATTGAACCCATAGTGTTACAGCAGCAACTTGAAACCCTGCAGTGGCATTGTTCATAGATAGTGCAGAAAATCACATCTGTCCTAAGGTACTTGCAGTCAGAGATAAAACAGACAAAATGCAAAAGACAAATATAATCCACATTCTACAGGAGGTACAGGAAAGCATACGGCAGGCTTGATCCATGTTTCACCAATGGAGACCTGAGCCCAGGTCTCTGCAGACCTGATGCTAAGCCTCACCAAGGGAACAAGTTTTCCTTTGGAGAAGGCATGGAGGTGATGTGCCTGCAATGCTGATTGCAGCTGATGTTATCAGCAGATAATCACAGTCTATCTAGAAGAAAAGCCACAATCCACATGCCCTGAAAAGTAATACCTACATGACTTTTAAAAACAAAGTAATTCTATGGAAAAAGCACAACTTTCATCACAAGGTAAGATCTGTTCTTCAGTTTCAGGATTCTTGACCCAGGTTAACAAAATGTTACTTGGCCCATCTTTATCTTAGTTTATTCCTTTGAAAACAGAGCTTACCTGAGGTGCACTGCACATCTAACACTTCCAATCTTCACACAGAAAGTAGCACAAGGTTAAAAAATACTCCTTACATTTTCCTGACAAAGTGGGGATAGGCACTTAACTAAGAATTCTAATGATCCTAACACCCTGGACAAAGTAAAATGACTTTGACAAGCTCAAAGTTACAAGTACAGCTCCCCACTGAAATGATGATCCATCCTGGTCTAGCAAACTGCATGTCCAAAATCCTTAATACTGCACAAGCCTGAGGTTTTAATCTACTTTAATATTTCTGGTCTAGGATGAGGTTACTAAATTGATGAGTTCTTTTAAACATTTGAATCTCAATTGTGAACATCAGGCCAAAATATCATCTTTTCATGCACTTACAAGGACAAATGGAAGCATTGCCAAATGTCATGCGTATACAGGAAAAAAAGTGTACACTTCTGTACTTCAGAGATATTTAAATTCCAGTGATTCTGAAGTCTAAGAGGTACTACAGTCTCTTAAAGAAAATCAAGACAATCTTCATGTGTCACTTGCTTGATTGCTACTCCAACCAGGTGTGATCTTGAGCTTGCACATCAAGGGAAAATTGGGATTTGCTCTCTCTGGAAGGATGAAAACTTTCCACAATTCAATATGGTACTGGACTATTTACCACCATGAGTGAAGCAAATAATTAACTTTGCTCACTGGATGAAAGATTGGACTCCAGCAATGCACACAGATTAAACACATACAGACGGACCAAAAACTGCCCACCCACATTAGCATTGAAAATATTTTGACAACTGAAAAAAAAGAAAAGACAACCCATTAACAGCATCACACTAGAAAGATTGTCCCCAAAACAAGAACTGCAAGCTGACAACATCAAAAATTAAAATTGCATTTTAAAAAAGTTCTTCTGTTTGAAGAAGAAATACACGCAAGCAGCAATGTTTCTAATTAAAGCCTTCTGCGAGGTCCATGGCCCCCAGGTCCTCCATGGAGAAGGGAAGCCTTTTGCTGGGAAATGAGTCAGCAAATCTGTAACTGAGCCTTCTGCACTGAGCCCCAAGCACCTTGCACACTGCTGACCTGCCTCTCACAGTAAATGTTTAGGAAAGAGCCTGATGACAGTGGCAGACAGGCAGAGAGAGTCACCACCCAAGAATATACAGGTGAAATGAGCACCAATATCAGCTCAGCCCAGATCATGCAAAAGAGTCAATGGATTCCCACTGAGAACTCCATCCAAAAACACCCATGCAAATGGCAGCAAACCTGTTATTGCAGAATGAACACTGGGAGACGCTGCCATGTAGATCAGAGACTGGCTCTAAGGCTGAGCGTGGTTGGAGGTCACAGCAGGGTCAGCCAGACAACAAGCAATGCAGAGTTATCTGCCCTGTTCTCTCACAGAGGCCAGACTCAGCAGCACTGAAGGATGTCTTGTGCTGCCCCAGTGATGTGCCTCACATGCTCTCTAAGTACTCGTGAGCTGAGGAAATAGAAAGGGCCCCACGGTTTGGCCACTGAAAGGTTCAGCTCTTGGGGGTGTGACATCGGTCCTGCTTTGAAAAACTTGAGTGTGAAAATCTTTTGTTACAAAGTTTATGGAAGTTGTCAGTTCATCAGCAAATAACTGAGGCAGATTATTAATGGAGACACAAATCAATGTAGCTGTACAGATCTGTACCTGCTCAAGGCTTGTTCTCTTGACTTATTGAGATGTTTTTCATGAGAAATGAAGGTAAAGGCATCATCACAAAGCTTTCCAGGCAGAAGTGGTGCTCTAGTGCATCCAGAGGTAAGATAAGGTATCAGGTAGAATTATGGGTGTTTGCTGGAAATATTTTAGAAGCCATCTTGCCATTCACCTGTGAATACTCCTTCTGTACCTAAAGGCACAGTTAAGCCTATACCCATTTCATATGAACATGACTAAATTCAAGTTTCACAAGATCTACCAACTTTCCTTAAAGAACCAGATTGGAAAATCTTTAAGAAGCCATAAGAGGCTTCCTACTGGAAAGAAGCCACAGGATAAATCTTTAAGCAAAATTGACCTTCCATTTGAATTTAGATCATTTGGCCCAATGTGGCAGAATTTTAACTGCTGTAGTAACTTTGGAAAGCTCCTACATTAAGTGATTTCCAAAAACTATTTCAGTCAATCACATGGGGAAAATAATAATTTTTTAAAAAAGCAGGAAAATCATCATGTTGTGTATAATTTCTCTTTACTTTCCCATAAGCTACAACAAGTCAAAGCATAAAAAGAAATTAACTGTGGGTATTTTTAGTAGTTGTTTTCTAACCAGCTATTTCTGTATTCTGTTTGTATGAGAAACTGAAGGTAAGAGGTTTATGTGCTGATGCCACACTCCTCTGAGATCATCTGTTAACTGCCATGAGACAGAATGCAGTTTCAGAAGACAGAAAAAACCAGTCATTTAAGAACATTTGCCTCTGGCAGAAATATTTTTTTTCCTACCTCAGTTAAAATAACCCCTAGGCAAAACCAGGCAGAAGCATTCAAACGTTTGCAACAAAACATGCAATTGCAAACATGCAACCAAGTACAATCAAGCTTTATTGTAAATGTTAAAAGATGTGCCAAGCTGGAAGGAATGGTCCTTGTTACCTTGAACTGCATAAGCAGAAAATTTTGCAAAATGGCTCATTTTTCTCCAGATAGCAGTTCTGTTTCCAGATCTGAATGGGACAGGCTCACCCATCTCCCTGATACCCAGCTGCAGATGGTAGTCCCATCCAGCAGCACAAACAGATCCAGGAGACAAAGCAGCTCCATAGCCCATGTCAGATGCCTGAAGTTGGATAGTATAAACACTAGTCCTTCTGCAAATGGTCAGGACAGAATCCGAGAAACATCAACCAGGCATCCTGAGTTTCATTTTTAGCATGTTGCAGGGCATAGCTGAATAAGGAATTGAAACTGGATGCAAGGATTCATCAGTGTGTCTTCCAGTGAAGGGGACATTTCTGCCCTGAAAAGGGCCAAGAATACAGTTGTGTCTTAGCACTGATTTTGTCATCACTGCCTTCTTTGAAAAACAAAACCACGAAGAGCAGAAAGGAGTTAATTTGTCTGTGTGACAAGAAGAAAATGAAGTCATTTGGACAATAGGTAGGATCTAAATTGATAGAGTCTCTCACAGCACTGCTGAAATGCAGGCATTTTGCTGCAAACAGTGGGAAAGAATAGGCCTGGTAGAACAAATTCTGGCTCTTATGCCCAGCAGCTGTTAGCATCCATTCAGACAGAGCAGCCAAGCCATGGACATGCTAAGGTTTTCCACCAGAAATCATATAAATCACCATCTCCTCATGATGAAAGGCTTGCTTTAAATATGGCCAGGATTTGAACTCATGACTCCAAAAAGTCAAGACTTCAAGAGTCTCTTACTCTGGTTTGTTATGCTATACCTGAAAAAAGTCTATTTAGTGTTCAGGAAGACAGAGATACACTGAAAAAATGAGTCTCTAAAGAATCTGTGAACGGAGCCTGAGCTTTAACATACCTAAACGTTATATGTCTAACAAACAGAGGGAAGGCTTAAGTCTGCAAATTGAAAAAAAGGGGATCCTGGAAAAGCAGGTTTTGTGGGGGTGTAAAACCTTCCTGAGGCAGTTGGACTGGCAACACAGGAGGCCAGTCCTGTGCCTCCTCCACAGGTTGGCCTGCCAGGCCAACTCCTCCATTTTGGCAATTTCAGTTCCTAAGGAAAGGTGAAAGGACAGTGAGATACAAAAATTTAAAGGCAGCATCTTTTTTGCAGACAGGAAATAGTGACCAAACATGATAGAGCCTGGTGATACTCATATCTAATCACAGAGAGAGCACCAGAGGGGCTTTGATAGCCTCTAAGTCACTGCTCCCATTCCTTATGTGCACAGTGTGTATTAATATATTTCATACATTTTCCTTGGCAAGTTTAATGGAAACAGAGGCTTTCAATAAAAAGGCTAAATGAGCCAAAACTCACAAATACCCAGTTATACTGTCTACATGAGCTTTTATTTCCCCTGCCCTCCTATTCCCCCTTCAATAAAAGAGCATTTAAGTGATATTTTTTCCACTTGGCTCATGTGGAAGGTGTGCTGATCTGTACTGTGAAGTTCTATATTGGTTCCTCTTTTATTTTTTGGAGACCAAAAAGGGAAGGAGTAGAAAACAGCCTCTTCAAATGAAATATGCCCTTGTCAAAACAGTTTAACAAATGGAAAAGGCATGCCCATTATGCTAGTTTTCCAGAAGTTCATCAACCTCACTGTTAAATCTTAGCATGTAAGAAAAATTACTCTATTTGTTCTTTATGGTTTGCTCCCAAGATCAAAGTGCTGGCGGGTGTTAGACATCCAAGAAACACTCGCTGCAATATTGTCTGTAGTGCCTTTTGTTAGTTTTGTTTCTTTATAAGGCTTTAAAGAACAGCAGTCAACACTTGCAGTACACTGGCACTTCATCAGATGCCAAGCTCATCCTTTCGGAGTACATGGGAGGACAATGTTTTTATGACTCTTACTGTGGTTTTCTCCTTTCACTAGGTCCTCTGATAAAAGCAACTGGAAATTGTCTTGCATCCCAATCACCTCTCACTTGCAAAAGATTTGTCCAACAGAGAACTTAACACTATTAATCCTTTATTTTAAAGAGCATTAGAGCCTGACATAGATAATACCAGCAGTTCATGTTGGACCAATCTCTAAATCATTAGAGGTTTCATTTTAGTTTGGTTTTTGGTTTTGCTTTGATTTAGTTTTGGTTTTGAATGGAACTTGTTTTCCAATGCAAATTTTGAGTGTTTTTATTTAGCTCCTATCAGATGGTGGATGATATTCAAAGGGTTGAAAATATATGTCAGTGACATAAAACAGCTTTATTTAACCAAACAAGTTCAACTGACTGAATTAGCTGACACACAGTGTTTCAGTAGAAAGATTTCAACACCTATGTCTCAATTTCAGAAAAGCAGGGTTTCAGTCAAGTTCAGTTAGCTCAGCTGAACTAATGTGATTTAAAAAGCAACTGCTCCAACCCCCATATCACTCTAAGGATAGAAACTTTGTTTACTTCTAGAAGGTAATCACAATTACAAACACATCCTTCTCTCTGCAATGGTGAGTTTATTTGAAACAATGAATGAAGTGCAAATGTCTTTTCTACAGATAAAGAAATATATTTATTATTAAAAAATGGACCTAGGACTTTATATGTTCTAAGGGCCACAGGTCTAGAATGATCACCTAGCTCAGGTAGTCTAATCCCTGGCTTTCAGGAGCAGCCTTTTTACAGATAACTCCCTTTACAAACTTACTGACCTTTGTGTTCTGCTGTGTTTTGTGCTTGGATTGTTGCCATGGAATAGTCACATTTCTGAGCTCAGCCACTTTAATAATAGTTAGGAACTTCTTTCCTAAATACAACCAAAATGTACTCTTGGCCAGTTTTCCCTTCTGTTCCTTTGCCAGCATTACCCTTCAGATTAAGAGTTATTTTCTGCCATGATGTATCTAAAGACAAAAAATTTACATGCTGCTCAGGTTTTGCATTGCTACTTTAAACAACCAACCTCTCCTAGCTCCTGTTTGTAAAACAAGTTCTCCATTTCTCTGATCATCCCTATAGCCTTGTCTACACAAACTTCAATGTCAGACCATGTTTCTTGAACACTGTTAGTCAAACCCATATGTGATATCTTAAATGAAGTCCCATTAATGATTCCTCTATGCAGTTATCCTTCCTGAGACATCCTAGGATTGCATTTACCTCATTCATACCTCCACAGCTTACAGCCGGCTTGTGACAGAGTGAGTACTGTATGTTTCTTGGTGGTTTCCAGCTGCTGATCTCCCAGCTTAGAGAAGTGGGTTTCAGTAAGAGCCCCCCAGATGCATGATGTTATCTTCTGCATTCAGAAATTTTATCCCATTTTTAGTCCTCAACATTATCCAGCTTATTCTGTGTGCTGTCTCAAACTCTGTTTGTTCTTCTGTCCCAAACTCCCTTTGTACTGTTGGTGCATCCCAGCTTTGTGTCTCTTATTAAAGAATTACACAGAAGCAGTTCTCCAGGATGAACTTTCTAGAATATAATTAGCAAATAATTTTAAAAAACCCAACTTGTTTCTGTGCACCAGATACAACGTACCCTAGGTACATTTCAAAACAGTAAGAAAGCCAGATGACTAAATTGAAGTTGGGGGAAGATGGAAAGCTACAACCAGCCTAATCACAGCACTGCTTTAATGGCACGCTGAGCAATTTTCCCCTAAGACTGCACAGCAGAGATGAATGTAACAGGATAGGCTTCAGCAGGACAAAGGACAGAGCTGCTTATGTGCTCTGGAAGGCTACTCTGTAAAAGGCAGTGTGAAAGATGGCACGGCCAAGTTTGTGCAAGAAGATAACAAAAAAACCCAACAAATTACTTTGATTACCTGATAGAAAAAGCAAGATCAAAAAAAAGCAACTTAAAGTAGCAAAAGCAAGTAGGCAGGAGCAATGACACATTGATGTTGATACATGGGAGGGTTTCAACTGAACACTAATAAAATTCAGGAAACTAAAGGAAAGGTATTACATAATCTAAACAATAAACATAAACTATGATAATTTCTAGTGAAACCACATTTGTAATGAAATGTGTTTAAGTGAGAAGACAACTGAATCCAAGGAGGTACAAGGAGGAGGGACCTCCTCACTAAGGGCAAAGCAACTTTTAAAAAATTAAAGAGAATTTTTACATTTAATGTCCAAGAGAGAAAGAAATTAAATCTTTTAAAGCAGAAATTGAAGATTCACAAGATGAAAAACTCTTCACTTGACTTGAGAAACTTTTGTGAACAGAAATTTCCAGGGGGAGAGGAAACCAATGACAGGTTAAAGCAAATAATGAATGATTTCTTTTCAGCTGCACCAAAAGCCTTTTTTTATTTATTTCTTCACAGCTAACCTATCTTCTCTTAACTTCCTTCTATTGTAACAAAGAAATTCTTCATTCGGCAGAAACTATTCCCATCTTATACAATGCCTTAGAAAACTAGTGTCAAACAGTAGAGTCTGCTGAAATTACTGATGTTAAATCAACCACCCATCAATTACATTTGAAGCCTGCTGTCAGCTCACCTGACAAAAAAGCTGTGATTTGCAAAATATGCTTGTCATTTTCTTTCAAACAGAATTCCCAAAACATGTGTGTTTTAAAATTGCATACTAGAATAATGACACAGGGACTTCTGCATGAAAATCAACAGCACCAGAAGTCTACAATGTTTTCTCAAGAGCAGACAAACAACCCAACAGTCCCTTGAGAACTACAGGATCCATATCTTCCAGCTGAATAACAGGGAGCTCAGAGGTGCATTCAGGCTCTTACACATGGAGCTGGATGGTGGTCATGTGGGCTGCAAGGACATGGTTCTCTTGTCTACAAAAAGGATAACCTAAAGACAAAGAAACGTTAACAGGAACAAACAGAAATAGAACCCAAACGACACTGCTTCTTTTTCCCTCTAGGGAAATTTGCTTAGTGATTGTGAACTTAGCACTTAATGCATATAAATGGCTTTCTATATGGTAGCCTTCTTCAGTCAAATAAAGAAAATCATAATAACTTTCCTTTTCTCTTACTAACTCTCTTGTTTGGGACAACACCAAGTGGACAAAGAGATTAAATTATTATATATTCCAGATAACTGTGTGCAATATGCATCTGTTTGAAAATGCTAATATGTATTTTAATTATACATTGAATTTTCCCAAGTGAAAATTGAAATATATTTAAATACTCTATAGAACATAATGTGGAACATAATATAATATAAAAATGTAAATATTATTTAATCTTTTTTACAGGCGCACATATTTCTATACATACACATGCACTTCTCAGGAGAAATTTATACTACAATTAGACTGCTCTTTGTATTTTTCTGCATTTTTACAATGCCATTATTAATAAACAATGAGATGCTGAAAGTGAATGAAATAGTTCATACCCTACAGCTCCCCAAGGTGTTAAGGACAGCAGAGTCAGGAAATGAGCAAAGAAAAGACCACTCTAGCATTTAAATACTAGTAATAGCAGCACATAACATTAAAAACTTCAAGTAGAAGAAAAATCTATGGGAACATAATTAATAACTCATCTAGAGAAAACAAATAGAAGAATGTAAACAGTTTTAGAATTTCTCTTTTACAAAACATCACAAATGTAAGGTAAAACTCACTATCCACTTGTTTTCTAGGTGCTGAGCCAAACAGAGGGAAAACCCTGAATGATTTCTCAGAAGGCAATAGTTTATCTAGAACATACAATAAGCTAGGCAAACTCCTAATTTCCCTTTGCAAGACAGAATATTGCTCAATTAGTAGTTTGCTACCTAAAGTCTCCTTCTACACCCATTTTGTAGGTAAATAGCATTAATTTCTTTCTTGTACAGAGTTAAGCTTCTCACAACTTGCCTGAAGTTCAAAAAGTCACCCCATTTTTGCCCAGACAGCACAGCATGGACTTGATCATTTTCTCCTGTCCAGCTGCAGCCAAAGAAACCACTGCTTCCATTTGTTTCATGCCTGCTGCATCTCAAATTGCTGCAGTCCAGCAAAGCCTACTATACTCAGAGCAGAGCTTTTCCTGAATTCCATCAGTGAATGTCAAAGCACGGGACACACCTAACACACATCTACTGCAGCAGCCCTGAGAAAGCAGCTCAAACATACAGTCCACTGTAATTCTTCCAAGCACCATCCTGCACAGTACATCTCAAGTGCCCACATTTTCCAATTGAACTGCTCCCCACCAGTGGCAATTGAGTTCTCTAACCCATTCCACATCACCACAAATGGAGGACCAAACCATGGGTATGAAAGAAGACGTAAAAAGGCAATTTAAAGAGAAGTTCCTCCAAAGTTCCATGTAAATATACATGAGAATTATGAAAGGTCAAACAACAGATAAGGGCCAAGTTAAAAAAAAAAAAAGGCATTTGTGCATCATGCTCACAAAAAGGCATTCCAATAGCATTTTCTTTCATGTCTCTTTTCTTCTGCACAGCTCAATGTGTTTAAAACAACCTAAAGAAATAAAAGTAGAGGGAAGGAGGGAGGGAGGAGTATAAGCAAAATTAATTAGTGACCTAAATTTTGTGCCCAAAATTTACCATTATATTCATCTAGTGTGAGTTCTGCACACAACACAGACCACCAGATTCCACAAAGTAGCTCCAGAATCCAATCAATATCTTTAGAGGACTCTGTTGAAAAGCCTTACAGCCTGGAAGGTCTAAGCAACACATCAAACAAAGCCATTAGATTTCTCTGATTGCAATTACAACCAACACCAGAGAATTTTATCTACAAACAGCCACTTTTAAACAAAAAAGAAATGCAAAGCTAGTGATCTGAATCCTGCTCACTGACATATGACTTGCAGTTTCATTCAGAACTTAAAGACTGTGATAAACAGTCACAAGTTACAAATTTCAGATCTTTTGGTGAATGCATACCTTTATTCTTTTTTCTTCTCCTCTTCTGCCTTTTCATGAATCCTTATTCAAAAGTGACACATTTGTTCAGTTCAGGGAGATTCTTCTCTCTGGAGGGGAAATAATTTTTATCAGTAAGACTCCCTGGTGATCAGGTAGACTTGGAACTGCTGTTAATCAGCCTTTTTGACATGGTACCTTGAATAGCACTTCCCATGATGCTTTGTGTGCCTACCTTAATTCTTTCCTTTTGAACTCACCATGACTTATAGGTGTCTTTTTTTCCTTTTGTGTGTCTGAAGTTATCCCTCTATTAACTTTAATTGGAAAGGTACCTTTTGTTCCCCTAGAGTAGTCATATACTAACCACTGAACTCCCTAGGCTCAAATTTCTGGGGTAGCAAGAGTTCAGTTTTCTGACAAGTGGTAAAAAAAAATAAAAAATCCAGAGGAAAAAAATTGATGTCTTTATTTTTGTTAATAACATAAATTATATTTACACTAAAAATGAACTGTTGCACCCATTTACACTAGAAAATATGGAGGATTCTGCTGGAAGTCACAGCGAGTTCAAAATAAGGGAATTAAGGGCAGACACACAGAACATCACAGAACCCCGACCCTTGCCATCTGCAAACACTGCTGAAAGGCATGCTGCCAAAAATAAATAAATAACTAGCCTTGTTCTGAGGCACTGGGAGAAATGCAGGTTCTTTCATAAAGGCAGAAGCAACAAAGCTTTTTTTCCTGTAAACTTGTGCCTCTCCTTCACAGCAGCACTGTTGGTAAGGGAGAGGGGACATATGCAGGCCAGCCTGCACCTTGCTGTGCTCCAATTAGCTCCGCAGGACACCTGCATGGGATGGACAGACCATTAAGAAGCACAATATGTTACAACCGAGTTCCCATCTTTCCCTCAGTATTTGCTCTCATTTGAGGCCTGTCCACCAACCAAGATTTTTACAATTAATTTGTCAGAGCTTCTGGGACCTGCTGCTCCTCTAGGTCTAGACAAAGCTGTGCAGAAGCCCTTAAAGTTTCTGTGAAGTGACAGGCATACACTTTGGATATAACACTTGTCTAAGAAAGTCAACTAAATGTAAAATATCCTCTTGCACTTTATTGTCCATTCAAGAGATTTGTTCTCACTTGCTTCATAACCTAGTCATAGTCACAAAATTCTAGAGAAAAAAAGATGTTCCACACTGGGTTCTGAATCAGAAGCAATGTTTGAACCTTCCCTGAAAGCTGAGTTTCATCACCTTCATGCTGTTCAGCTGTTTGTATCCACAGAATGTGACCCAATCCTCTTGATTTTCTTCGTTCCAGAAGAAGTATTGGATTGAGGAGGTCCAGACAGCAATACATCCAATTCTGCTGTCCCACAGCTTCAGAAGACCCTCAGTTAAAGCAGCAACTACCACCCTGTCTATACTGACAGAAGAAAAAAACCCACCAGTTATATGTCAAGGATTAGCACTTTAACCTTGATATGAAAGTGATGACCTAGGAGGAAATATGCTGGAATATTCCCTTCCTAAAGGCCTGGCTAGCCCCATTCAGCAGCTGCAGCAATGAGTTCTGAAAGGGCAAGAAAATGAGATGGAAAAGTTTGTGGGTCAAGGACATCACTTCAGGACAAAAAGAGACTCAAATTGGGGAAAATTATTGTAATTTATTGCCAATTAAAACAGAGCTGGATGCTGAGACAAAAATTAAATTACCACCTTGCTATTATCCACTCCTTTTCTCAGGCTCGTCTCCTCTCCCAACTGCTCTACTCCCCTACCCCTGAGGGCTCCTGCAATCAGCCAGTGGATGTGCCCATCCTGCCCAGCACAGGGCAGCCCAGCCTTACCCCACCCAGACCCCTGTGGCCACCACTAGAACCTGCCCCAAGCCCGGGGCCACTCTGAAGAGCAACATGAGAGCCAGCACTGTTTTGGGGCCAGCAGTATCATCGGGCCATCAGCCACCAGCCCTGGGGAGCCACGGGGTGTCTGGCAGCCCCCAGCCAAGGCTGCTCCCAGCCCACCTCAGCCCACCAGCACCCACACTGCTCCTGGCACGTGTGGTTAGTCTGCTGACAGAAAGCAGCCCAGGGACAGAAACTGCAGTTCATAGAACCACTGTGTAATTTTCTCTTCCTACCTGTGAAAAATGAGATTCACTTTTCACGTAGATTTTAAGAAATTGGTTTAATAAAAGATAAGACAATTAGGAGATAAAGAAAAAAAGCAAAGTATGGCTGGCCAGGTGACTTGGCATTTAGCCAAGTCCACACCCTGCTATTTCACAGGCTTTCTTTAAATACCCTTTCTGTTGTATCAGTCTGTTGAATATTCGTATTTTTCCATAAACTAGTTTCCATATTCCAGGGACTGTTTTGCATGGCCCCTCCTTGGGGGCCCTGCCTTTTTAGAGCTGCGTGTTTCTTGGCTGTGTCTTCATTATCACCTCCAGATTGGGCCTTAGTCCGTGCTTTCTTCAGATGGGAGATGCTGATAGTTGGTGTATCAATAGCAGAGTCTTCTTTACATGTTCACTGGATGTTATCCCGGCCAAACAGACAGTTTAAGCATACTATGTCACTACTACCACTATGCCTAATTTTCTTTACTAACAGCAGAAATAAAAACTTACATCCTTACCACAAAGTTGTTAATCATATAATACACATTTTGTGAAAAGCCAACTTTATAATAGTCATTTACAACACTACCCAAAAAGGTAGTACAAATAGAGCTTTCCTTACCATATAAACAAATTATTTTTTGGAGGGGAAAATTCCCAGGCAGCAGTTTTTTCCCAGTGTGATTCAACTTCCTGGGGAGGCTTCTCGGAAAGCAGCCTTACAAAAATTTTGGCCTTTAGGTCTGAAGTAACAGGCAGTAATAAAAAGTGAATTAAAATAATCATTGAGTTTAAAGAAGATTCTCCAAGCCACAGCACCAGCAGCCTTCTCTGCTGGGACTGCAAGGCTTCCTGGTACTGGCTCCAAAATTAGCTTCATCCCTCTGACTGCCAAATCGTCTCCCTCGCCAGCTGAGGCAGCACACCAAGGAGATGTGCACAGGGACTGCTAAAAAGCAAAGCCAGCCCTGCAAGTCTTTCCTCCAACCCCAAGAGCAGCTGCTTGAGCACAAGCAAGGCCATGCACAGGGTGGAAACATTTCCTACATGCTCTTTGGGCTCAAGGGGAAATCATGGGGGGAGAAAGGGAAGCAAGCCCCTAGCAGAGGTCATTGACAGAACCTGTGTTGTCATGTCCTGATGGCAGTGGTGTCATACACAGCTCTGATCTGCACCAGCCAGTTCCTCAGGTGCCAGTGGTGGTCAGCCCAGTACCCAAGTGTTAACTGCTACATCTGCTGGAAGTGTTCAAAAAACATGTGGATGTGGCACTTGTGGAAGAGTTGGCGGCTTGGTGGGGCATATGGTGGTTCCCTTCCCTTCCCTTCCCTTCCCTTCCCTTCCCTTCCCTTCCCTTCCCTTCCCTTCCCTTCCCTTCCCTTCCCTTCCCTTCCCTTCCCTTCCCTTCCCTTCCCTTCCCTTCCCTTCCCTTCCCTTCCCTTCCCTTCCCTTCCCTTCCCTTCCCTTCCCTTCCCTTCCCTTCCCTTCCCTTCCCTTCCCTTCCCTTCCCTTCCCTTCCCTTCCCTTCCCTTCCCTTCCCTTCCCTTCTTCGTTACCAACTTGAAAGCCAGCCACCAAAGAAAAGACAACTAACTCACCTAGGGTGATCATCTAAAGAAGGCACAGAATGTCTCACAGGTACAAAAATCCTTGCAGGCTGCTCTGCATCCCCGGCAGCCCCCACCCCCCTCCAGCTCCACAACTTGTCTTTGAAACAGCCTGATGACTGATTATGGGAATCTTCCCCATGCGGTACCCCCACACCATGACATCTCAATCATACTTCCATTTCTTTTTTAAAGTAAAAAACGGTTTTTCTGGCCCAGTATGTTTATCAGTTAGTCTGAGCCAGTTATCTGCACAGGTTTACGGTATGGAGCCTAGAACCATTAGATTTTTATCAAGTCTTATGAAAATCTTACACAGCTTACTCTTGTAGCTGTATATTACAAGGGAATCATGCACAGAGAGACTGGTTCTCCTTAGATTACTATCTCTGAATTGATGCTGTATGAGGCACAACTGCTTAAAAGGTTATAACTGATGTAATTTTTGCCATTACAGGTAATTTATGGCTCCTGTGTGTCTGACTTGTCAAATCTTCTTACAGAGATCAAACATGATCTGTTTGTCATATGCATTTATCTAACACTTGCTCCTCTGCAAGCTTCAAAACGCAATAGTTATTCTTTTTTTTGGATGTCAATTTTCTCCTATACATCTCGCCTCTTAGTCCTTGTAAACGTCCTCCTAATGCAAAATGCAGGGGTGGTTCAGCAGCAAATAAGAGCAATGACTTCTTCTCTAGAGGATTTTTTAAGAGAGATTTTTTTTTTTTACTGAGCAGGGCTCCAGTCTTTCAGAGAGGTCTGAAGTCATGAACACAGATGTTTTGTGCTCCAGCTGTGCTTCAAACCTTACTGCATTATTTTTTCCCTCAACTTTACATAACTCTGAGCTGATCTCTGCTGTTGTGAAAAAAAAAAAAATCCTTCAGGAAAACTCCTGGAGAACAAAATACCCTTTCATTGAATAAGGCAGGGGGATACACACATCAGGTGCACATCCTCAGCTCCTGCCTCTATATCTGCCTCCACCTCAGGGCCAAACTCTCATATCCTGCTGTGTCTAGTCCCACATTGCTGGAAGTCATATTCTGCCTTACATACTTGAGGCTATTCCCCAGTCACTCACAGGATGACAAAAGCTGTGGCATTTTCTTGTTTACTCTGCACAGATATCACAGCAAAGGGAGCAGGTGTAAAGGCAGGCAGGGAATCCCAGGAGAGCGCAGTGACAACACCCCCAGGGCTGCACAGGGGAACTCGGAGCTCTACCCACACCCTGCTTTCTGCTGTGCACACTCCTTGCGGTCACAACACCTCCAAGGGCCTGCATAACAGAGGTAAAATGCTTGCCAGGTAACACGGGGGAGGGACACTTTCCATGAGATCTGGGGATTTTGAGAAGTGTCAGTCTTTACCAACCTTTCCAGTGGAGCTGAGATGGGAAAGGCTGTTGAAAGAACTCACTTCGTCCTGTTATCCCAAGCAAGGAGCACCTGGAGATGAAAGGAAGTGCTTCTGCATCAGGCACAGAATTCTCGAGGCTAACAGAGAGGAAAGAGCACTGGAGAGTTCAGCTGTATTCAATGTTCAAGCTGTTATTCAATGCCGCACGTCCCCACTGGCCAGGCACACGGGGTGCCTGTGGGGAAAGTGTTATAAATGGGCCAGGAGACCTGCTCCTTTGAAAAGCCTTTATTAGTCAGCTCTTTCAAGGGGGAACTCGAGGGGTCGCCTGCGCCGCCGCTGCTCCTGTCGCCGTTCTCGCTCCTGTCGCTGTTCTCGTCCGGGCCGCCGCTGAGAATGAGGTGCCAGTCGAACCTGCTGCTCTTGCTGCAGATTCGGGAGCTCCGGCCTCGCGGGAATCCTCAGGAACTCACCGGGATTCGTGTGCTCTAGGGGAGTCACTGTTTCCCAGGCTCTTTGTGGTTATGGCGAGGCGGCAGAAGCAGAATTCAGTCCTTAGGTAGCTGAGGGTCTTCTCGTTGTTGTAGTGTCTCTCTTTTATCTGGATTTTGTGCTGGGTTGCGGCTTTTGGGTCCGCTTGCCGGCAACTGCACTTCGGTTTGGAGCGGAGCACCATGGAAGTCTTTGGATTTTCCTATTAGGCGGGGCCGGCAGTTCGAGGAGCCGGCGGGGAATGGTGACAGTCTAGCCCGACGGAAGGGGAAGGGAACCCGGGGTTTTAGAGGGGGTATACAACTTGGAATAAGGTTTGGAGGGTACAAATTTTGGTACAAACAGCATAACTTTCTTAACAGACAGGGTACAACTGGCATAACATTTTAAACAGCATAACCTTAACAAATGACAGACTGTGTCAAAAATGGGAATTTCTTACATTTTATTCATTTCAGAAAGGAGCCCCAGAGGGGCTGAGCAAGAGAAGGTTCCCGGCTCCTGCTTTTCTGGCAGCACCACAGTGCTCCTCAGCGCAGGGGACAGGGTGCCAGGCGGCTGCCACCCCACTGTGCCATCGCATCCGTGTGTGAAAAGGTAAGGACCCCAGCAGCACTCACACACACTCGTGTTTCACATTTACGGGCCCTTTACCCGTTCTGCTGTCAGAAGGGCTGCGTTTCTCGATGGTTATGAAGTGTGAAGTGTCTGGAAACACAGCATGCTCACTGTGGAGGAAAGAACTTCACAGAGGAGCTTTGCCAGCTTAACTCTACATTTGGGTTTTCCTTGCAGTCAGGTATGAAATGGCAGGACACGCTTAACCAGGCAGTACCACAGGAATCCTAGAGAAAAATAAATTAAATACATGAGCACTAAACAAACAGGTAAAATTTATTTATTCAATAATAAATAATAAATTCTTATTAAAGTGATAATAATAAGTGGAATTAGAAGAACTACACTTTGCTGAAGGTGAAGTCCTTAGAGTAAATTGACTGAAATTGGTGTCTTCACTGACACATCATTTTTAACAGGGTTTACAGTACAGAAGATACGTGCAGCAAATGGGAAATATTCTGAAAAAGTGCAAATAATTCTTCAAACCTATATATAAAATAGGATATTTGTGCAAATACACACAAAATCTAGAGTTTTTAAGATCTAATGCTTTGGTCCAATAATACAATATGTGTTTGAGAAATGCCAGTCTTTGATTCAGAAACATCTAACACTTTGCAAAAAATGTTCCTAATACGAGGAGCGACTTTGGTCTTGCCAATTGCTTGACATGGTTTTAGTGTCAGGTAGGATTAAAGACTGGAAATTAAACAGCAACAAACTGCAAATCGCTGATGCAATATGCTGATGTTATATATGAGTTACATGCATCACTGCAGAAGTTGCAGAAACACATTAGTTGCAAAACAACACTAACAGCCTCATAATAATTATATAACTATTGTCCGTTTGGAAATATTGCCAAGTTCTGTGGACATTTTGCATCTACATTTTGAATCTTTCTAGATTGTTTGAAAAGAATTACAGTGTATTTATTCAAAAATCATTAAAATCCTAATAAGTGTAATAATAAATAATTTGTTTCTTCACAGATTAATTTTAACACTGATTTATTTTACCATGCTGATAAAATCTATCCCAATCGCAAATATTATTCAAACTGCCTCAGGATCTGCCATCTCTTTTTTCCCCTAAGTTTGTTTTTAGTTTCTTTCTTTTCCTTCCAGTGTCTTAGATGAGGATCTCTCTTTATCTCTGCCCCAAGCTTTATGCTCTAACAGTGTTGAATGGCATATCAGAATCTATTTCTGAGTACTGGAACAATGTCTCTGACAATATGTATTAGTGTTCTGGCACTTTCGTCTAGAAGAAATTTTTATGTGCCTCAGACAATAGACAATGTCAGGGGATTTGGACAGACACTAAAGAAGAAAAGTATTTAGTCAGTCTTCTTGGAAACCACTCCAGTACTGGATGCAGGAGTTGACAGGAGAAAGAAATACCGAGAGAGTCAACCACAAACTAGAAAGGAGCTCTAAGGCTGAGGATTTTATGAAACAGAGAGAATACAGTACTCCCTCTGGACAGACTGATCCATTCAACTAAACAAATGCCAAAAGAAACACAGGCCCAAAAATCATGGTTCTGAGCCGTTATAGTCAAGATATCAAAACATGAAAAGAGTATGAAATAATTTCACTGCCTATATCTGCACAATGCCTGCCTTTACAGTAAAGCATGAGAAAAGAAGAAAGCAAAAAGATAAGAAAGCCTTTTTCATTTATGAGCATAACTACATACTTACTAAGACTATCAACATGTGCTGGAAACACCTTCCTAAAATGAAAATATGTGGTTTATAAAAACATACCAAAGAAGGAGCTAGTGCTCTCATTCAGAGAGGATTGATTGAAGGAAATCCATGTGTTATGCCAGACAGACATATGCCAGTTCTGTGATAGTGAAGCACAACAGTCCTGGATAATGGGCTTCATGTGTATGGCAGAAATACTGACTGAAAATTATGCAGTTGATAACACTGACTTAAACTGATAGTATTAATTTCATTAAAATTATACTGATGAGTTTCCACTCCAGAAAACTAATTGTAGGCTGTATACAATCTTATGGCCAGGCACTGTGCTGTTTTCTGTTCAGGATATGATCATCAAAAAGACTCTTTTAGATATTTTACAGAAATCAACCAAACAAGATACTGACAGAGAGCCTTAGTAGCATTTGCCATCCATAATGGGGATTTTTTGATAGCAACAACTTCAGAAGCAGAAAACAGCGTGCCTCATTACAAATAATTTTCTCTTTTTCACCAGTGATACATTTACAATTTTTCCACAGTCAGGCAGGCCCAAATAATTTATTCTCTAAGCTTCCTACAGTTTACAGAAATGCTTTGCACACTATTATTGACACAATCCTTTGAGAAGCTGACCTTGAATTTAGGTTATGAATTTGGAGGAATTTCAGCTGCCTTATTCACTAGTAGTGGTGAGGTGTCATTTTCTCAAAATCATCTTCACGATAAAATCTACTGGAAAAACACATATAACCTTTCTATGAAACCTATCTTTTTTGTAAAAAAAACCCTCAACAAACATTTCAATGAATTAATCCACTCTGTGGAGCTTAAATACCTTACTCTGAAGGCACTTTTGTTTTAAATCAAGGTCTGTGCTCAATGGACTCATACTCTATGAGGCCCAAGGCAGTTGACTAAGTTATTTCAAATGTGCGTTGAAGAAATCTATGTATGCAAAAGTTCATAATAGGAAATGTGTCAATCTGATAACCAAAGAGTAAAACCTACTGATCCATGCCATCAACTGGAAGTGTTAGTACATATTACAAATCAATTCCTTCACATTAGTGACTAACATTTCACCAATAATTTACCAGTAAAACAGACAGTGAAACCTCTGTCAACTCATTCTAGAATCATCATCTTGTGCATTAATACTACATGAGAAGAGGATAACAGAAAATAAAGGAGAAAGAGAAAACGGCAATGAAAGGCAGATGATGTTCTCTCTGACCAAATCTCAGAACTGGAGAAGAAGGTAACAGGAGAAGAAAAAGCAGTAAGAGCCATAGTGCTTGTGCTTGAAGGCAGAAGCATTCTGATTTCATTCATTAGGTGAATTGTGATCTGGAAAGAGTAGCAATAAATAATACCTTCCTTGCTAAAAAGACCTTTTCAAAGCTACCCAAATACTAACAAGTAACTGTCTGAAGTATTAGCACAACCTTGGAGGTTTCTAGTAAGGGGAAGAGAAAGAACACCTCTCTTTAGCAGTCCTGTTACTCCTAGAGTCACATTGAAAGGACATATTGAAAGTGCAGTCCCTTGCACAAGCTTTGCTCTCAGAAGTGCATGACCACCTTATCCCAAGATCCAGCACAGGTTGTTACTCACACCTGAACTGAGTAATTACAGGTCTTCCTGCACCCTCCTGGTGCTGCACTATGTTCAGTATACAGTGCAAGCACACCTAGGGATATACCACAGGGCAAATTTTGCTCCTGGACTTGTTCTGGCAGATCCCAAAATCTTTCCACCAAGTGCCATCAATCCAAATGTCATTTTACATGGAATGTCATTTTACAGGGAAAAAGCAACAAGAAGCACTTTCAAAGCCCTCTCCCATGGGAGAATTGTGCAAGTGAGGAATTAAAACTTTGTTATTTCACTTTTGTCCAAATCTAGCTTGTGAACAATAGCCTGTTTTCACTTCAGAGTGGTAGATTTTCCACACAAAACCTGTTGTCTCCTTGCATTTGTTAAAGCTGGAAGAGGCATTGTTTACATCAAGCAGACAAGCCTTGGGCATTTTAAATCCCTTCCACTCATCATGAAACTCCTGTTAAATGGTGCAGTTCCCACAACTTCTCCCTGCAATTAGCTACTTAACAATGACACATCTCCCACTTCAACTCAAAAGACAAAGCTGGTGCAGGGATCATGCAGGAACACCCTTGAAATTGAGAAAGTCCTTCCCTGACATGAAAGATAGAGGACCCAGAGGCTCACATAAGAAATATCAACTACTCAGTACCAAATTTTTATACAAGTATTTGCATTTCATATTAACAACAACAAAAGAAAATCCCAGTCCTTCTGAGGGCTGTACTCCTTGTATAAAAAAATGAGAAAAAGGAAAGGAATATAAAAGGTGAATCAATTGCTAGCCTAAAGGTATCCCTGAGGATAGCTGTTTTCCCACCAACAGAATTTCAGATTGTTTATATGCATTTGTTACTTTGATACTTGGAGAGGAAAGCTTAAAAAAACTGAGTGAAGTTTGCCCCTTTTGCCTCACAATGAACAAAAAAATCACTTTCTGTTATCTTCTGTGTCTGGCTACTCACAGGCATCCAAGCACTAGGTAATAAACTACAATAATCAGGAAGTTAGCCTAAAATCCACCTGATTTCCTAAATTCCAAGTACAATAAAGCTAAGTTGGGTTGCCTGGATACTTATATTTTTCAATTCTTATTTTTTAAATTATTATTTATTATTTTCTTCACTTATTTTCTTCACTTTTCAAGCTGTTCTCTGCGAGGCTGAAGACTAAACATTTCTTTAATAGATCTGTATATCTAGAAGACCAGCTTCCAGCAAGTGCTGCTTACCACTCTGTTAAGCTGTATACAACTATCTCTATTTCCAGGGTCGCACATTTTTGCATTACTCAGACTTGTGATCCTGCAAAGATTTATTATAACCCCTCTGTTCACTTCAAGTTCTCTAAATGGTTTGACTGAATTTCTCACTGGGGATTTCTCACAGGGCATAAGCAGAGCCTCTGCATGAGCAGTGGCAGCAGGGCTGTGCCAGGAAGCACAGGTGACCCAGCACAGGCCATGCCCTCACTGGCAGAGTGGCAGTCCCACAGGGTCTGAGCATGGGGCACAGCCTGGAGGTCACAGCAACATCTCACCAGCAGCCTCTGACCAGACAAAGCAACCAGGCACTTCCAAGGTCCGTCCAGCAGACAAGGGCAAGAGGTAGGACTGGAGACAGGACAGGGGTGCATCCAGAAGGCAAGGTAAGAGATAAACACGCCCACAGCATAGTTCAGGCCAGGACTGGGTGCCAAGCCTTGAGCTGAAACTGGTCTCCCAGAGAGAGGGGAGAAGTTGGTCAGGGTCAGTAAGGTTCAATAGTGCCCCAAGGACCCTGAGAGCAATGAGCTCCGAGAAGCTCAGGCACAGCCCTGACCTCATTGAAAATGAAAGAAAATGCTGCCATTAGTTTTCATGAGGTCAGGATCCACCTGATGTGTTTCTTTTCTAGCTCCTGTGACATACCACAAATGTCCTTGGGTCACATATCAAATAAATAGATAAGAGTGATAAAAGTTAACTAAAGCTATGCAACACTCAAAGCACCTCTCAGTCACAGCTGTTAAGGATATTGGCACTTTATCATCCTCCAACAAAATAAAAATTGCTATTGTGTTTCTGGCCGGCACTGGAGGGTTTTGAAGTTTTTAACTAAGGCAAGCTGCCAACAGTGCCATGGGAGTGCTAACACTGTGCCATTTCATTGCAAGGCAAATACTGAAATACAGTAAAAATCTGCATTTAAACAGAGCTATAAAGGCCGACCAAGAGATTCCTCTTGCTTTCAGCGAGTTTTGGACCAAACAGCATACAAATAGTTTTCATGTGTGAGAGTGATGTTGCCCTCTGCTGGGTAA
The DNA here is from genome assembly GCF_009819655.1 of Sylvia atricapilla. Classification (NCBI taxonomy): domain Eukaryota; kingdom Metazoa; phylum Chordata; class Aves; order Passeriformes; family Sylviidae; genus Sylvia; species Sylvia atricapilla. The sequence goes on along the minus strand of NC_089140.1, from coordinate 53,073,786 downwards.
CCCACAACCCGAGAAAGCTCTGCTCCTCAGAGTCCCAGCAGATTCAAGCAGAGGCAGCCTACATATTTTTGACACCAGAATCTTAGCAAATAGCGGGTGATTTAGGTTTGCTGTACCCCAAAGAGGAGATAGGAGTACCCTGTTGGCCTCTCTTTATAGTGCAGAGGAAGGATGCAGTTTCAGTCTTCATCTCTTTGTGGAATATGGCCCATTGATTCCCAGTGCAGAATTAACCCCATCCAATTTTTCCAAGGTCATCTGGAAACCCTGTTGGAAAGTCAAACAAAAACAAATAATGAAAATCAAAGCCTCTATGTTTCATGACTCACAAGTTTTAAGCACACAATGGAAAGAAAAAACAATCCCTCAAATACATTCAGTCCTTAAAACCTCTAGACCAATAATATACTGCAGGATATGTCTACATTAATTCTCACCTATATTCATTTATTTGTTTTTCCTCTTTTCACAAAATCAGATTTAATTTTTTTTAAGTAACAGATAAATTACTAGTGTCTATATTATCAGCACTCTATTAAGAGCAGGAATCCAGCTCGATGCCACTAGGATGTTGTAACATTCCTATCTCATCAGTGATCAGACTAAGGTCTAGGGAGTGAAATTTATCAAATGCCATTGAACAGTGTATCTGAAAGGATGATAAACATGATTAAAATTCATTTCACCAACACAGTTGCTCATATGTATTTGATGTCCTTTTCCTTGGAATGGTTAGACAAATGGCACAGTTCCCTAAAGTGAAATTCAGTCTTGGATTTTATACAATGTGCCCTGATAATACAAATCAATATTTTGACAAAAACACATTTTTTCCTGAAGATGAAGTATAATGTGTAATAAAATACATTTAAGTAATTTATAATTTATCCTGAGACCACAATGCATCTGACCAAATGTCCTACATCATTGCATAGAAAACTAGGTGGAATATATAACCTATACTCCTTTAAGAAGCAACTGCATTGAGAGAACACACAATTAAACACTTGATATTCAGAAAATATTTAAAATTAAGGATCTATGTGAAACCTCTTGTAGATATGCATTGTTCTACACAATTTAAGATCAAAATTTTTCCTCAAATGCAGTATCATATTCTCTAATTATCTGCATTTTTAAGATAGAGTACATTCTTTTCTGTGTGTCAACTTGCTTTTGCCATTAACCTCACAAAGCCTCTTTACACATGTAATATAAGGGGAGCCAAAAAAAGCCCCAAAAAGTTTCTGTGGACTTTCTGCATACTATGAGACTCTTGCCCAATATCTCTAATAAATTAGATGGTTTCCTCTGGAATTTCCATGTCTTAGACCAATTTGGCTATTCATTCTCCAAACCCTCTTATCCTATGGAGCACACAGCAAAAAAAAAATTCATGAGCTAGAGTGGCACAGATAGAAATTTAAAAGTTGGTAACATGTGCCAGTTCCTAAATCCAGTGCAGCCCAAAGGCATCAAGAACATTTAGGAGCTGGATTCTCCTTCATTTTACAGGAAAATATGACACCACATGTCTTAATGGGTCTTGGCACCAAGTACCATGTTCCTGGTCAGGTAGATGTATGAGTAGGGATCCAGCCTTTGACTGAAGTATGAGCCAAAAGAGGGAGTATTTAATAGGAAGACTAAAACTCACCAGACAAGACTCAGAGAGGGGAAATAAAGCCTGTGTACTTTGCTTACTAAGGTTTGCTCTATACAATAGCACAGCTTATTGCAATCTCATTTACTGGTCTCTTGCCTAAAGCAGCCTGGCATTCAGTCTTTACAAGAACTTTATCAGAATTCAAGACCTAAGTGCCTGGACCATAATCATCACACATGGATTGTTTTCACTGTGGCCAAGACATGAGCACATTCAGGCAGTACACAAAGATCTTGTTGCTAAAACATTTCCCACTTGGATGTAATTGTTCTCCAGTAAGGAAGCAATCATTGAAAAGCAAAATCCTACAGACACGCTGAGTTTTACGTTCACAGGAGGTTAATATATTTTCCATCCACAGCGGAACTTTGTGTAATTTGTAGGCAAAAATCCATCCCTGGTGCAAGCAAGTGCAGCTCTTATTGATCTCAATAGTAGATGCACTCATTTATGACAGGGCTGCTTTCGGCGTCACGTCTGTTTAGCACAGAATGAATAATATTACAAGGCAGGGCATAGGTTCACCGTGCGTGCTGAAAGCTTTTACATTTGTGAATGCTAAAATAGCCTGTCTCCACAATAGCAACTATTTTGGGCTGGAGAACACAACATGTGCCAATCTTGAGTTGCATAATGCTTTCACATATCGCAGGGTTCACTACTCTGAATAGTTCCATACTGAATGGCTGCTGAATATCGCCTCTGCTGCGTACAGGTTGTGTCTCTTAACGGCGCGGTGCAGCGTGTTGCTCAATAGATGAGCCCTGCATTCACTCACAAAAGCCCGAGCCAGCCTGCAGGAGAGACTGAGGCAGAGCAGGGCTTGAAGAGCCCTGTGGCTTACACTATTTCAGTCTGAGTTTAAAGAAAAAGACTCGCATTTTTTACACATTTGGTTTTCATTTGTTTGAAGTGGTTTTGTAGCCTAATAAAAAGACCTACAGTTTCATAAAAGGAAGTTAACTGGTTGTCTTTGGGTCGTAGGAGACTTTTTCATATATTACTGGGTTATTTTAAGGTCATTAACTGCAGTCAGCCCATGAGCTCTGTTATAGAACTGATTTGATTTTTTTTTTTTAATTACACTGTGTTTTATTAAAAAACAAACCCGAATGTCAGTGTGAAAAAACCGGATCCTTTCTTATTACACTGCTCTGGCCTGGAAGGCAGAGCACTCCTTGTGTACTGGCTTGTAAGCCATTCCCATTGTCCACTGCCTGTCTGCCTCCTGGCTAGCAGCAGATTTATCCAACAGGAACAGAGGCTAGGGTGCAGGTGTTCCTATCCAAGCTCTCCCTCCAGCAGCAGGAAGGGATCTAATTTACCCTTCCTGAAATACATTTTCACCTTCCAACAGAAAGAAATGTGACAGCCTGATTTCATCTTCTAGCACTCAGATCCAAGGGGAAGGCAATTTGACTGTTTAACCTTGTGTTTTGGCAGTGGGAAAGGAAGGGAAGTAACCTGACCACTATTGCCATTCCACTGATAACGTGTAGACCTCAGGATGGCCATAACTTACCCAATCAGCCACAGTGCCTGCCATCCTCAAAGTGTACCCAGAAGACTTTTCTGAAATGGATTATCACAGCACAGGAGTAAAATACATGTGGGTTTTTTTTCAAAAGCTCAAGGAAATATACACATAACTGCTCTAAACCTGTTTACATTACTATCTTCCTCTAGACAGCACAAACAAACCACTGTGTGTAAGAATAAAACACTGGCAGCTACCATTCACTTAAGAGGTATATATACAGGATAAGAAACTTAAAGAAAGTTTGATTTCCAAGAACCTAGCCTGTTCCTTTTTTAATTAGACTTTCCCATATATTGTATGCTATCTCAATACATCCCCTTCACATTTATGAGTAGAATATGGCTATTTAATATATTAATTCAACCTTACATCAAGGGACAAATAAAGATGAGTGTATAGTCCAGGTAAGTAGAGTAACCATCCTGGGTAGGTATATGGAAAGCTGAGGGTTTTCCTCAAACTAAGAGAGAAGAGAAAGGAGAAAAAGAAAAGAGAAAATAGTGAAGAAAATAACACACACAAAAAAAGAGGAAGATAAAAAAAAAAAAGGAAATCTGTCTGGAGTCTCTTTAACAGGAACTTTAGCCACTGACTTCAGAGTCATGGATCTTTTTGCTCCTACCTAATACAACGCATCTTTTGTCCTTCTTTCTCAAATCATGTCCTATCAGGCAAGATCACTGTCACATCCTCTCTCAGTAAAAAAAGGAATTTATTTCCTAGACAAAACTCATGCCTCTGAGTCACACTGCAGTTGAGTCTGGAGAAACACTGTAGTAATGTGGGAGCACTATACAAACCCTGGAGCTATACTAGAGGAAAAAGAAAAAAAAAAAAAGAAAAAGAAGCAAAAACGTAAGTGACAAAACACTCTTACTGGGTTGGCCCTCAAACCTACTCTAACTTGTTGTGTACCACCAGAGTGATAGGACAAGCAGTAAACTCTAGGGATCTGAAAGCATATATCTGCTGAGAGGCAAAATCTCAGTGGCTGGAAAATGAGATAACTGGGGGAATCAGCATTTTTGGACATTTGGGGCTTTTACAGGTGGGTTAAAAAGGGAGACTAGAGAACATTACAAATATCACACAGAGTATCGGAGGTCATCTGGCTTCAACATGCTACAGATTGATCTTGCTCAGAGCTAATTACTCATTATGAGGATCTGAGAGAAATTCCTGTATAAGATATCTGTGGTACTAAAGGGCCTGCTCCCTCTTCTATCCAAGAGAACAACAAACTCTACCAACCTCAGCAAAGCAAGAAGCAGATTGATGACTACAAGGTTCCTTAAAGCAGAGGAAGATTTTGTTCTGAGTGAAAATCAGAATTTGCTATTTGATACACTAAGCATGGCACAAAAAAGTTGTTTTGCTTTGTAGAATAATGGAAGCCCTTCTTTTATAGGGGCTGAATTCTATATCTGTTATGTCCAGCTAGAGTTTTTAAAAAAGTCTCACACATGCATGTCAGTTATTGAATGATATTGTTTAAAGCTAGAAACTGTGAGCTGCTAAGCTTTAAAGAATAGGCAGACAGGCAAGAAATTCCACCAAGTGATTTACAAGCAGGTGGATGAGAAAGTGGAAACTTTTGTGAATCTTGGTCGTGATCCAGTTCAGAGCCTTATTTTGATGGAGGGCTCCCTCTTCTGGATTTTGATTGAAGCATATTTCCCAACGTCCAAACCAGTTTATTTATTTCCAATGCAATTGAAAGGTGTTTTCAACTGGAAAACAGATCAGGGAGAGTCTCTGTGCACTCTCATAGTCAAACACTGCCTCTGCCCAGATCACTGTGAAGATCTGGGCTCTGGGCAGCATATCTGACTGCATCTGCCCCACAGACCTGCTGCAGAGAAAGGGAGCTGACACCATGGGTTTTAATTTTTATATTTAGGTTTACAGATGCCCTAGACACAAGGATAAGGGTTTACTTTAGCTTACAATTCTTTATTTTTCTTCCTATCTAAATTCAGATTTTGGATAATTACATCATTAAGAAATAGTCTTTGTTACAACAACTCCTAGGAACTCTACTTCTGAACAAGAATACCTTCAAGTTAAAGAGCTCAAAAAGAAAAATATCTGTTTGGCTAGAAGTTCTCCAGTGACATGAAAAATAGCCTCTTAGTCCCTTACACAAATCAAAATAGTCTTACATGAAAAATCCTTCCTAATCTGTGGGGAATTTCCTCCCTCATAGGAATTCCATCTGAAAACAGACACTTCCTGACTGGCAGGTGGGACTGCAAGAAACTGAAACTGCAGTTTTTGATTAATTTACATTTCTTAGAGCAAACAACCTTTTCAGGCAGAAACCTTCTTCAAGGCAGGTTTCTTTAATACAGCCTGAGTTTAATACCCCAGTCTTATATATCTACAAGACTATGCTACAGATGGTTATTGTGGCCACAGGGGAATTCTTTATTTCAGAAAAGGATTTGAATGCAAACAAAACTGAGTTTTGAAGAAAATTAAATAATAGTAACAATAATACGTATGGCTTAGTGAAAAAGCATCAGATACCTCTGTTTCAAGGAAAGACTGCAAAGTGTACATTTTGTCTAAATAGAATAATAATCCAAATTTGAAGGAAGCAGCTTAAATTTGAAAACAGGGATGTGGCAAAAGCTATACTTCACTTTGTCAGAGAATTCTACACTGATATATGGCAGGTCTTTGCCTTCCAATGTTGCTGCTGCCCACAAGACAGCATTTATCTAGACCAACAGTCCCCTGGCTTTTTTTCCTTGCAGATTAGCAAACAACAATCAGCCCAGTCAACATTTGGGGCCCATAATACCCACATACTGTGCTATAATACTGTGAGCTCCCAGACCCATCCACAGGCCCTCAGAGCTCAGTTTGGGAACCACCAACTTGCCAAGCCTGGCTGACTCCTCACTGCCCTGGGTGATTTGAGGCTACATTGAAAGCAGGCACACCAAGCCCAACATTTGTCATTCGAAAATATGAGATATGTGAGGGGTATGAGGAAGAACAGAAGGAAAGTGAGCTGCTTAGTGCCAAGCAGCAAACTGGATGGAAAGCCAGGAACAGAACACAGGCTTCTTAGGAACAAGCTCAGAGCTCTCTGCAGAGCTACAGCCCTTAAACAGAGTCTACAGTCAAAGAACGGATCATTAAAAAGTATCCCCTGGACATAGATACTTCAGGCTTAAGCAGAAATTTATGTCTAGGATAAGAGGTCCTCACAACTTTCAGTACAAAAAAAAAAAAAAAAAAAAGAAAAAAAAATTGGAGCCAGGAACTGCCCTTCTGCTGAACTGGACAGCTATAGCTCTGAACTAGACAGCTATAGCTCTGCAATGACTTGCCCTCTAGTTTTGGGAGGGTGTTGCAATTTTTTAAAAATACTTAATACTGACGTAATATAGAAGGAGAAAATTTGTGATATATACTAAACTCCTATTACCTAGCTTTGCCAGGAGAGATCATAGCAAATTTAACCAGCATTATAAGAACATTCTTAATTCCAAGAGAATAATTATTCATAATAAAAAAGGGCCTACTGTTTTCTTACTTAAGTGCAGCAAATAAAGTTAATTTTCAAATTCATACAATGTTGGTGTTACAACAGACTGCTGTTGAGAAACAAAGTTTTTAGTCTCTTCCAGTGCACCCTAATTTATCTTTGGTAAGGCTTTGTGTTCATCTTCCCTTGAGGCAGAGTTGCTCAACAGTATCAACATTCCTCAGTGCTTCAGGCCATGGTCCTCCTACATTTTAGTATCTGACTGGGATATGTGAGCCCTGCACTTGGCTCCCTCCAGACCTATGATAACTTTAACCATTTGACAAGCTTTGTGACATAAAGCATTAAAAAAAAAAAAAAAAAAAAAAAAAGGACTATTAAAAAACAAAAGAACATGCATAAGTGATGTTTAATTCTCCCACAGAGAAAATCCAAGTGGACAATCTACATTTGTTTTCTCCCAGGATATCTACCTCCATCTGTATCTCAGGTCAGCCTGTCTGCTGGCAGTGCCTCTTAATACCCACCTCACAACAGGAATCAAGGCAATTCTTAACATTCAGTACTCCTCTCTGCTGGTAGTTATGACTTCTGACCAAACTGAGCTTGCGACAAGAAACAAGGTATTCAATAATAACACCCATCCCACATCACCTTTCTGGGAATACATTCTGCTGCTTTCCTCCTGCCCTACTCTACAAATAGCCAAGGCACTGACATGACAAAATCCCATACTATATGCATCAGATTGTTACTACAGTTATTCCTCAGAAAAACACAGGAGCTTCATTCTGTTACATTCAGGCAAACCTTGTTGAAGAATATGGTACTGGGCATTTCCGGGGAAAAAAATCTTCAGGCTGGCAAGAAGAGGTATCGAGTTGTGCCTTATTCCTTGCAAAGTTCCCATTACCTGTGAGAACACGTGTCAAGGAGAGGTTGCTATTCCTTCCTAATCTCTTCACACATCTTCCTTCTTTCTACAGCTATTAATGGTGATGTCCAGTTCCACACATTCCTCCAGGTGGATTCTTGTACTGTCCTTGTAACACTTCCTTAATTTCTTCTGTTGTACCCTCCTATGACAACCCTTACCAATAGTTCTTAATTCCCCACACTTCTCCTATCATCATCATCACCACCACCACCTCCTGGTACCCACTGGCCTGTGGCTTTGTCCTCTCTGTTGCTTAGAGATTCCTTTCTGCTCTTTCCTCATCATCTTCAGCAGGGTAGAGCGGATTACTGGGACAACAGAAAGACAGAGATCTGGGAAGATTTTGCCCTCTTCTATGCCCTACATACCTATACCCACCAAAAGATACATGCCTTTTGACATCTGTCATACACCTGGATATCTATTATTGTGTCTCTCATATACATAAAATTACATTAAAATGTTGCTGTGAACATTGCATAGTCCACTAGTCCACCTTTAGGAAGTGGCAGCTCTGATTTCCCATGCAATATTTACAAGTCCTCTGAGTCACTTGCTGATATAACCCAAGTCTGCTGCTTCATCCAGAGTCCATGATGGATGCCTGAACTAGGGAATGGCTATCTGGTTTTACCATTATAATCACTTTATGGTATTAAGAGCATATCTTCCTAAGCACAGAATTATAAATTCTAACAGGCTTTTCCAAAGTATTCGTCACTTTTTTTGTAGAGTCCTCTAGCATATCATGAACATACTTAAAACACTTGCAACATGCCTGTTCATCTCTGTGACACAAGGCTTCACGTCTGGCTGCTGCACCTTTTGGCAGAAGCAGTCTCTGACTTACCTGTGTGCTCTCATGGTCTCCCTGGCACTGGCAGGCTTCCCTCTCCTCAGTTCTCTGAACAGTTTCAGTAGAGGATCAGACACTCCTGCCCTAAGCCAAAGGTAGAAACACGCCTCTGGTGATGGGAACCAGGGAAAGAAGGACTGCACTTTTGGGGGAGCAGTTGTATTTGCTTAAAAACATCCTAACAGACCAAGCCCTGAGTTCCATTACATTGCCCAAGCACTTGGGATATATTTTGTGAAATCAATAACGTAAGATAAATTCAAACTATATTTTAGAGAGATTTTAAATGGGGCTTTTTGAGCTCTACTAGAATGCAAGCTGTTTAACTGATTAAAACACCTTAATAAGTCCTACATCCAAAACTTCAGTTCCACTTCTAACTGGTTAACAACCTTAATCTCTCTAGAGGTTGGCACAGTATCAGAAACGAGTGGAAACAGAATAAAACAAAACACAACTTGTTTGACCAGAGTTTTACATTTCCTCTGGAACTTACAAGAAGGAGACAGAGGAATTCATAATTTTCCAGAAGAGACAGGATTCACACTATTTTAAGCATGTAAAATAATTGATGCCATCCACAAAATGGTAGAACTCAGGGAGTTCTCTGGAGTGTAGGCTACAGTTTTCTATGGTACTTAACTCCTAATCAAGAGGATGCCAAAAAATCATAACAGATGTGGCCAAGACTGTCAAGTTTGAACCTAACTGACAGGCTGAGCCACGACACATGTACTCACTGTGCTACCTAAAGTATCATCCTTATAAACAACTTTAAACTGGCTTTTATGTTCATGGGACCAAGTCTAACTGAGTGTTGGTAAAGCAAATGCAAAGAGTTTGGTCTTCCATTAAGGCAATCACATACCCAGATGCAAAATCCAGGACTCTGAGACTTCATACAAATCTGACTGTCCTTGGGGAATTTGGGTTTGATGAAAAATATATATAAATGTTATAATTTGTGACAGATATAATCTTGCTGCAATATATTCCACTTTATATAAAAGGAAATCTACCTATTTGGTTCAGTCCCACAGTCTGGCATTTACAAAGATAAAAGGACATTTCAGCATGAGCAAACTGCAAAATGTATTTGAAAATAAATTCTTACGACAATTGGCATTAAACAATTTATTTTCAAATACATTTTGCAGGCTGTTGACGCTGAAGGGTGCTTTAATCTTCTGAACTGGATGCTGCTAGGCTGAGCAGAGATGAAGTTTTCTTTTAACTCTTTCAGTACCTCACAGAGAGCAGATTCATTCAGGATTTTCTGATAACACCTGTATTAGATGAACATTGCATTACCAGGGGCTCAGTTTCTAGTCTCAAGATAAGAAGCAGATAACCACAGCTCTGCTAGCCAATCATCTGACACCTACTTCTAACTCAAAGAATATTTCTTCTTTAATACAGTCCCTTTTTTTTTTTTTTTTTTTCCTCTCAACAGAAATCCCAACTGCCGTACTAACAGCGCCTTTCTGGTTTGCCACAAATCACAGCAGCTTTACCTACTAAGTAGCAGGCACACTTTGCAAGACCAGAATTTCCCGTCTCTCAGGTGGGAGTCAGCACCCTGTGTTACAAATAGCTCCTTTGTTGACAAGGAAAAGGCAAGCCCTGCCTCCATTTCTGGCATCTGTTCTGCTTTGCATGCCTCAACTTTCATTGCAACTCAGGTGCTTTTAAAGTCACAAAATAAAGCTGGATCACTGCTGAACAGTGTAGTCCATCCTCCACAGCTCTGCCCTGCTACAGTCATTACTGTGCTTTCCCTTTGGATATTTATACAGCTGCACCATTAACTAGGACTGAAAAAAAAAATCAAGCAGAAATCACCCTTTTTGTTTTGAGCCCTTTTTCAGCAAAATAGTTCCCCTGGCTTGTCTGACTGTACAGCCAGACAAATCTTGTAGAGGCAAGCTTAGAGGGTGGAAATAAGAAGCCAGGCTTGGGGATGTGCTGGAATTTATGTTGCATTTAAAAAGTAATCACAGACTAAAACAGAGAGAGAACTTTCAATATCAAATTCTAGGAGTCTAAAAGGAAGTTGGGAGGCATATACATTACCCAGTAGTATGAATCACCTAGGGGCTGTGCCATGGTGCCAAGCTGACCATTATTTCCATCCCTTCAGGCTTCATGCTGTTATATAGGCAAACTAACATAACCAAACAATGGAGAACAAGAAGGGCCTAGAGAAAGACAGACCCTTTTTGGTGCCATTGGAATTTAGATCAGACTGTAGAATGTAATCCTGCCTCTGTGAAAACTCCACTTCTATCTCTCTGTGAGCAGAATGAGGAGAAATGAAAATCATCTGAATATAGGACATAAGTTGTAAAAATTACTAGAAGAAGAAATTCTGAAACATTCATTTTTGCCCAGCTTGCACTGTCTCAGGAGGGAGGCGGGTAAAGGGAAAGCACGAAGTTATTTTGGATCATTGCATCCAACCCCCAGTTATCCCCTTCAGATCACATAATCCCTTTCCATTTGACTGGTTAAACATCCTTCATACCCATTCAGTTCACAAACAGAAACAGCACACACCATAATGGCAAACTGGGTTGAATCCATGACTATCCAAGCCCACATCTAAGAGAATTATCAGAATGCTAGGGAAAGGTCTTGCTTGATCCAATGGCTGCTATGCTCAAGGGCTATTGATACGGAAAACTTACCAAGAGTGATAACAGTAAAGTTATGAAGTCAGAGCAAAGACACATACCAAAAAGGTATCCATAGAGAATAAAAAAAGCTGGATGAACCCAATTTACTGGTGTGATATTAACCTGAAGAGGAACATCCCAGGAGAGGAAGATGACTCCTTCACTTGTATAAGATTAAAAAATGCAGAAGATATGAGTTCTAGCACTCCTCAGAGCTGCTCTCCTTGAAGCTGATAACGTCTTCCACTAGCTGTAGAAATACTGAATCCTAAAGAAGAAATAAGCAATTCATAATAGAACATGCTTTCCCAGTACAAGAAAGATGTTCATGAAATCTACAACTTTATTATGATGTTCATAAACTGTTTTCAAAGCACTCTCCCATTTTCCCAAGAATCTACTGGAATTGGGATACTGCGGTGGACACCCCTGACAGAACAGGTGAACTCTGGTATTGTTGCTGCTGGTGCTTGTTTTTCCATAAATCTTTACCAACACATAGCACTCCATTTCAGAAAAGCTCCCATAGGCAATAGGAAGCCATGACATATGGAGTCAAATATGCTGCTTGGTAAACCAAAGTTTTCAACAGTTGAGTAGGGTCACGTTATCTCTGAGTAAGCATCTTTGCCCTCTGGCAGAAAGCTGAGGTCGAACTTTTACAGATAAGAAAATGCTTCTATCCACTCCTTCCTGGCAAAGTTCAGGTGAGCTCCTTCCCTCCTAATCTCTTTCAGATGACCGTCCATGGAAGAGAGACTAAAGCTGTCTTATGAAACAGTGACAAACATGCATTTAGAAAAGAATGGCAGGAGAAACATATGCAGAAAGAAAGGACTGAAAGGACATGACGATGTTGTGACATGAAAGGACATGGAACAAGAATACAAAGTGGAAAATAATGTCTTGATAAAAGCAAGCCTGCATCTTCTACTAAACAAACTAGCAGATAAATGTATCAACTAATCCAATTTTTCTGCCTTTTCCCAGCAGAGCACCACTGCAAACTGCACATTTGCTTTGCTGGCTCATACACTCCTGCCTGGTCTCAAATGTCAATTCCTGTCACTGTCAATAACTATGGCCAAGGCTAGGGTGGCAGGACAATTTCCATTAAAACCAACAAGTCTTGTGGAGAAGCCCAAAGTGCCCTTCTGAGCAGTAGCACCCTTACCCACAGCCCTATCTGGTGCTGCCAAGTCCATGAGTGCCAGAACTTGCATGGACACTCTTCTGAGACAGCTCTGCTGTGTCTGGCCCAAAAGCACTACTGCCACATCAGCTCCATTTGGACTAATTACTGCTAATTTGTTCTTAGATAGACAAAAATAACTTCAACCCACCATTTCAATTTATGTCTTTCAAGAGCATTAGGGAGCTACAAGATGAGATCAGCTGAGGTGACCAGCAGCCACTGACAGACGGTTCTTAGCTATGTGTTTCCACTGTTTCTCTGTGTCACCTCCAGTATTCACTTGACCTCTACTGAGGTATCCTAATTCTCCAGCATAGTTGGAAAAGAGTTTTCTGCCACATCAGCAGGTTGAATCAGCATCCCAGAAGGCAGTTGAGAATCACTGGTACCGGAAGAGAAAGCACATGGACAAAGCAGAAGAGGAGAATCAAGACTTTCTGGGTGACATTTCTGCTTTGTTAGTTAAACTGGTTGAGTAATCTTTTATCATTTTACCCAGGTTCAATTCATGCAAGTCATAATACAGTCTGATTTAAGTTGTGGTAAATTAGACCTCTCAAAATTAAGCAGGTTTATATCAAGTTCATGTGCTAGAATTCAAATTAACATCCAAATTTACATGGCTAAAATCAGAGTACCCTCAATAAAGAATGCAAAGAGTAAAGATTTACATGCTCTGTGTTTTCTTCACTCCTTCAGTTGGTACAACTAATAGGATATCAAAGTGAAGTGCTTAAACAATGTAGAAACTTTCTACAGAGGAACGAAGGGCTGCACACCTCCAGAGAGCTCCCAGATTACCATGTTCTTACAAACCGAAAGACTTGGCAGAAAAGACAAGATACAAAACCATCTCCTCAGTCCTTCCAGCTTTAGAGGAGCCACCTCATATTTATCTACAGTATTTTCATTACATTCACTTCATAACATCATACTAGGTTACATTACCTAATGACCATGTGAGTGTTAAATTGAGAGCACAATTCTCTGGGGAAGTTGCATAAACCAGTCCTAGGAGACAACAATTTAAGCAAAACAGATTTAGATCATTCTCTCCAATACAGAGAAGTTGAGTAAAGCTGCCTTACTTGAGCAGTTGAATGTTCTCCTTGCATAGTGAACCTGTGGGTTGATTTAGTCAGTCAAGGATCAAAGTCAGCTATGAAATGTTTTTAGAAATGAAGACACATGAATCAACTTCTGACAACTTTTCTGCAAAGATGCACTCTTCACCTTGTTATTCATCACAAATAATGGATTAATTTCTCAACTATCATTCATTTTTCCATCACTAGCTATGGAAAGCACTGCCATGAGATTTAATAAGGCAAAACACATAAGAGGATTCCAAAAGCACCTAGTGTTACTGGAGAGAATGAGGCAGCCCAAATAATACCCACAGTGAGCAGAAACAAACATGGGATTTAGGCCTTTCTAAGCACATAATTATTGACAGCAAGAAAGAAGGGATGTCTATGGGAAAACTGTCCAGTAATAGTTTATGAAATGGCTCCTTTGCCTCCTGCCCTTCGATGAAAGTGGTTCTCAGCTTTGTGCAGAGCCCAGCTGAGGACAGCAGGACCTGTTTCAACTTTATCATTCCTGAATTATTCTACCAGCCTACAAAGGGTGTATACCCAAAACACCAATTCCTTCTGACCTACTAAAGGTATCTTAACTTTCCATAACATCTTTCTCTCTCTGTCTTGACCTCCTTCACCTTCTCTTCATGGCTCCTCCTTCCCTCCCACCCCCGTCTCTGGAAAACCTGAAATAAATACTTTATTTTGAGACATTCCTGAGAGGCAGCAGATTATCATTCAGTCAATCTTGTAGTCTTGTCTGTGCCTCAGTATCCCCACCTGTGAAGTGGTAAAAACTTTTTTACCTTTATAAACCTACACTGAGGCAAAAGAAAAATGCCTGTTTTCCAAGTAGTGGTGAAAGTCTTTTTTGTAGCGCTGAATAGCAAAACATTATTTCAAACTCTTGTACTTAGAGCTTCTGATATGTAACTTAGCATCCCTTATCTACACACAAAAGATCCTGACTTTATATTTTTTCTCAGATTCTCCAGAAAATGCCAATTTTTTGTTGTTGTTGGCAAACAAAACAATCAATCAATTAACTCCAAAAACCCTTCTGAAACATTAAACACTAAGTGAAATACAAAAAAACTCTTCTTTTTCCCTTGTAGAATTTGACTAGAATCTTTTGACTTTCCTTTTCTCTCAAGCTAATCTCCATTAAAAAGAAGAGAATTCTTTGCAAAACAAAAATTAAGTACCTGAAACGACAATACTTTTCCAAAAACATGAACAGTTATATCTGCCACGAGATGCCCTAAGCATCAGCTCACAAGAAAAGAATGGACTAGTCTTGGCATCCTTCACCTTTCCAGAAAGTCTGGTCCTTGCTGCTAACAAAAAAAGTAGCTTGTTTTTAAAATAGTAGTTTTTGTCTAGTGTTGTGCAATCTAATATCACAGCTCCTTAGCACTGAGTCAACTTCTCTAAATTAAACAATCTTCCAAATTATCTCTTTTGCCAAGATGCAAAAATAAAAACAACCCTAAAAAACCCAAACAAGGCCTAAAACACAACATTATAAGAATTTACTCATTGTTCAAACAGCAATGAAGATAACCACCTACATTTGCTTTTAAGTGTTCTGCAGCTGTTTCAGAGACTCAAATTAGAATCAACACCCTTCCCTCCCCTACATTAGTCCAACAAGGGATAATGCTTAACATAACCCAGTCTAACCAATGATCCAGCTAACCTACTGCACTATTTGTGAAGGTAGCCATGAGTTGATGCCCAGAGAAAAGTAAGAATTTAGAGAAAGTCTTTATATTTTATGCATATAAACACATGTAATATGTCAGCCCCCAGCTAATAGTCTCTCACTCTCCAGCTATTTATGAAGGTTTCCAAAAGCCATG
This sequence comes from Sylvia atricapilla, assembly GCF_009819655.1. Taxonomy (NCBI): domain Eukaryota; kingdom Metazoa; phylum Chordata; class Aves; order Passeriformes; family Sylviidae; genus Sylvia; species Sylvia atricapilla. The sequence goes on along the minus strand of NC_089140.1, from coordinate 53,058,474 downwards.
CTTACATAAGGATAAGAGGATGGGATTGTGCGAGTAAGAGACAACAGGCATAAGTTGAAACAAGGAATGTTCAGACGGAACATAGAGAAGCACTTTTTCACTATGAGGACTGTCAAGCATAGGAGCAAGCTTCCCAGAGGGGTTATGCAGATTCTGTCCTTGGATGACTTCAGAACCAGACCGAATAAAGCTCTGAGTAAAATGGTGTAAGTCAGGTGGCCTCATTCCAGTGGGACATCAGACTAGACATCCCCTGCAATCCCTTCCAAGCTGAATTAGCCTAAAATTCTATTTTTCATCTGAGGGACTTTTGTTGTGGATGTTGCTTCCATGTCCCAAGTTATTTACACACACTTTTACTTTAATAAGCAGTTCTTTTCTGATCCTGTGCAAACTTCTGACAACTAATTCCTCTACCATTTGACAAACAATGTCCCTTGCTTTTCTCCTACCTTCACTGAGCTTCATTTCATGACTCTGGCTTGCTTTCAAGTGCAAGAAATATAAAAAACGTGCAAAGAAAGGAAACAGGTTTTAAAAAATTATTTTAGTATCCTTTATTCACACCATTCTTAGGATGTGAAAACACTTTTAATAAATATCTTGCACTGTATTTCTGAATTTGGAGGTGAGGGGGAAGGGTGGTTACATATCACATGCCATTACCATCACTTGCTGTCAAAACTTCCCAGCACTCTGCTTGACATCAGCACACCTTTGGAGCTCTTGTACTCAGTCACTACAACGCAAGGTAAGTTCCCACATCCAGTCATTGCACAGACACAGATGCATATTAAGAAAGAATTTCTTGTCCCACACCTGCTGGAGTCCCTGTTTCCAGTCTTGGTATCAGCCAAGGCACCTGGACCAAATTGGTACTGAGAACAAGTGAAGCTATCCCTGTACAGAGATGGTTTGACACAGTGGCATCACAACTTATCACGCTCCAGGTATCAGCAGAGAGTGTCAGTCACTATCAGTTTTCTGTCAGAGATCCTTCAAAACTCTAATTCAGTTACGTTGAAGTTCATTTCTATTGTCCTGACTAAAGACAAGTGGACACTTGCACTGCTTTCCACCTTCTCCACTGGAGTGAGGCAGACAAGAGTGTATGAACAGTCTGGACAAACAGCCTCTTTGTATCCAGAATGTTACAGATCCTGTAACTTGCATTTTAACAGTGAGACTAAGTATCTTCCACCACCTCACAGAGGAACGTGGTATCTCCACAGTATTTGCTTCTTCCTAGGAGTCAAATATCAATCCGGACAATTGAAACTCCTAAGTCATGGCTAAGAGGAACCATTAGATAATCATACCTAGTTTTTTTTTTAAATCCTCTAGGTTTTTCAATACCGCTCAGTTCCCTCACAGTAAATCCAGTGATTAGTACCTAAATCATTAATTTTGCTTTGGCATCAAGCCACAGTCTTTGGCTATACCTCCATTCCCGCCATTAATGACTTTTGGACCTAGCTTTTTGGGGTTTCTTCCCCCTTTATGAAATGACAAAATATAAGTCACTCCTGTATCTTTCTTTTTGATAAAATAAACAGACTTTACATCTGAAAATATTTGTCCCTGCACAGTGAGGTTTGGTGGGGTTTTTTCCAACATTTATGGTTTATTTCTTTACCCTCTCTAGTTTGGTTATATTCTATAATGGATGTCAATATTTGGCCTGAGGGCCACATTTGGGAATGTGGGGACAGAAATAGTTGGAGCAAGACATTTTCACATGTAGCCTTCGTTGCTTAAGTGTAGTTTTTATTCCTTTATGCAGTACGTGTAACTTGGATTGTTGGCCAGCGCACATTGAAAAAAATTGTAGCTAAAAGCAATAAACCTGTAACACACCTCTGTTCTCACCATTACTTATTCCACAGGATTCTCATCTTATCTGATGATTCTTTAGTAATGTTAACTGTATTTACCTTCAGATCACTGAAGATACTGAATAGTCACAGGCTCTGTATTAACTCTAAAAAAAACCCCAAAACCCCAAACAGTAAGAAATCCCAGTCAAAATATATCTCTTTGTTACTACTTTTTGAGATTTCCCCTTAACAATATGACTAGGAGCAGCGGAAAATAATGAAACCAATTTTGTCTCCAAACAACTAACCTGAAAGCCTGCCTTAAAATGCCTAAATTCACTGCTTCAAGTTTTTAGAAACTATACCAATGAAACTAACAGAAGAACCTGGGAAGAGCAAGATGAGCCACTGTGTTCAATGAGCATCATTAAAAGGGAAGATAAATATTTCAAAACTGAATTAGAGATCCACTGAGGGAGTAACACAATTCCTCTTTCCTTGTACAGTAGTAACCCATTAGGACTAACAAATTCTGCAACATATTAATTTATGCTTCCTTCAAAATTAGCAGGCCCAGTACCTCATGAAAACTGTGTAGGAAAAACATTTTCAAGAATGAAAAACAAGAGTTCTTGGTCTACACTGAGGAATCTTGCTCATTGCAGATAGTTACCTGCAGATTTCTGACCTGTGCATCATATTTTTACAGGCGAGTCAGCAACAAATTCTTCCATACTGAAGAAAAATTCTTCCACATTTGAAAAAAAGATGATGTTATACATCAACATTCAGTTGAAACCAGTAGCACAGGAGAAATCTACTGCAGCAGCCATGTACCAGTAGGTGTTCATGGGCATCAGTATTTCTTTTTCTTCTCAAGAAAAAAATAAAATCCTTCTGTTGCAGCATAAAAAGCTTGATTAGAAGAATAATGCCTCAGGCAAACCCTAGAGGTAGAAGCAACTTGAAAGAAACACTGTACTTGAAAACTAAGTTGATGCAATATTAAACAAGTGAAATCAGGGAAACAGGGCAGGGGAAATCTTACAGGGTCAGATTCTGAATTCTTTTACGTTGATTTGACATTAACCTAATTCTGCTAATTACTGCAGAATTGCTAGTCACAGCAATTACACCATTCACTCATATAAGTATAATATACAGAGCCAGGCCCACAGTTCTCTATCTGCAACACAGAGAGTTGCTTGCACAGCCCTGAGGTTCACTAGTCCTTCGGCAGACCCCAAAACATAACTTACCTGGTTACAGTCGCCACAACCTCTGAGTGTCTGGTCATGGCCCACTTCCCTGGATGGGGAAGGTCATGGGGAACTGGACTGCATGAGCACGATCAGAGCAACTTCTCTGCATCAGAAATGGCTCCTGGAAGAATAATTGTGCTTGGCTGATCAAACAACACACAGGAGACAGTCCTCCTTAGGCTTTCTGGTTCTGTCCAAACTTTTCAAGCGCATCATTATGGGACAGAGAGATCACAGGCTGAACAACACACATACAAACACACAAGTTTTCAACAATGAAAAAGGAAGTCATTCCAATTAGATGCTTGACCAAAACATCGCAGTTTTGGTCGCACACTGCTATTATTTCCTTACAACACAGAAGCCAGGTGCACATATTTTAGTCATACCTTACCTTTCACCTGTTATCCATATGGAATATTCAATCTGTCAAGTGTCATAGCAAAGGATTTTTGAAGATCTTTATTCAAAACCAACAGGATCAGTTGCCTGGAGAAACCAGCATTGCCAGAGGCACACAGTGACACCACTATCAATGCTACTGCAGTTTGGGCTGCTGCTGTCCCACATGTCTGCCCCCAAAGTCCTTTTCTGCAGCAAAGGTTATCTCATCCTGAAGCAAAGGGCAAGAATTGCCTCATTACAGTCTCTGGCAGATCCTACATTCGTTTTGAGAATGTAATTTGATACTGGTTTTGTAACCTTTTGTTATTTTCAGGCAGATATCAAAGCACACAAATGTAGGAGCTTGCCTTTAAATACCCAGGGCTTTTTGTCCACCATACATTTTAGGTTTTGCTCCAAAGTCTTGTTCTTTACTCGGCATTTAGGTGACCATGCTGAAAAAGATGACAATCCTTTCAGCAGTGCTGATTCTGATCCTGGTTGATCAACTAAAGGCACAAGGTGAGTTAACAACATTGGCAAATCCACCTTTATTATTTAAGCATGATTCACATTCATATTGTACTCACTCCTAGAGTTAACTTTTCTCCCTCTCCCTAAACTCCTGCTTGGGATCTCTGATCCACAAATAGAGCAACACACATTTCTGGATATCCCTAGAAATAACTTTTCAAACCATGCTCCTCATCCTGTAAATTCCTTTCACCTTATTTGTAGGTACCCCTGTCACCCCAGTGCTTGAAACGACAAGCGTGGAGCAAAGCAGTGATCCCAGCACACAACCAAGCACAGAGCTGCCCCCGGACTACAGTGGAGACTCACACAAGGAGAATGGCACAGGGCAAGCTGGGAACAATGGAGTACAAGAAGGTGAACAGACCTTTTGGGAGCTGAGCGGAGAGTCAAGTGCTGAGTCTACCCCTTAGCCCAGTGTGGAACCAAGACAAGAACCAACCCAGGAGTCATCCACTGAAATACCTGGTAAGATCCATTTTGTCTTTGACTGTCTACGTTATTGATAGCTCAGTTTTGTTACTCCAATCTCCCACCTTTACTGCACTAAGGCGGCAGGGTGAATTAAAACACTGCTTTTTCTTGTAGTCTATTTTTGGCATATCACATATCCAGCCCCTCCTTTTTCCAAAAACATAAATAAATTGCTGCAACTGAGAGGAAGATGACAAATTGAGTTATTATGGATGAATGCATTTTACAACTGTATGTGAAGCAGAGGTCAGACCTTCCCTGACCTGGAAGAAGTTTATCTTGTGGATTTAGTTAATGATGGATTTTAATACACATTTCTAATGTGGGAAAAAACCCACAAACCCAACCACACCAAAAATGAAAACATTATATGGTCAACTCCACCATTACAAAGGCCTGTCTTCAGAGATACCTGTGGTATGTCTGAGTAACATTTCACTCTGGTGAGCACCATCTGAATAAAGATGGGCTAAATTAACCCAAATAGAAGAAAGACCTGAGGAGAATTTTAGTATGTACAGAGTAAAAAGTTCTGTGGCTTGTATCTCCATATTTCTCATTACCACATTGAGCTGCTTTACCATGTACTTGGTCTCATTAATAAATAAAGGGGCACAGCTTCATTATCAGATGTTAATTCTTTGGGCAATTTTGTGAGGGTTTTCTTATTTTGTTGATTTGAGGTTGACTTGGGGTCTTTTTATTATACTATTTCATATTACATATTTTATTATATGTGAGGATAACTCACCTTCTGTAAGAGACATTATAAGTGAAGATCATATAAATATACACAATGGAATCATGAAGCTGTGAGGAAGGAGCTTTGTTTGCTTATTCCTTACAATAGTTTATGTAGGAACAATCTTAATTTCCATGGTATTCATAGAGAACAACTTGCAAAGCCCCAAAGTCACAAATCTGAGCAGTGTAGTGATTTGATATTCACTCCTCTTTTTTTTTTTTTTTTTTTTTTTTTTTTTTTTTTTTTTTTTTTTTTTTTTTTTCCTCTAGAGTAAATTGCAACATTAAAATTGATGAAAAAGCAACACTTACCTATAGAGGTGATTTCACTACCAAGAACATGTGTGAGGTGCCTGTTGCAAGCCAGATGGCAGAGTTATTCCCAGAACTACATCTTGCAGGAAAACTGTAACCATAGTCTTCAGTTCCAGAACTCCATCTAATTCTTGTTTACTTTACCAGATTAATTAGATAACAGCTGACCTGTGCTGTTTTGCTTGCACAATAACCTGAAATAAAAAATGTCATTGCAAGTACATCCTTCATCATTAATGCATTATTGTAAATCCTTTCCTTGGTCCATTTAAAAAAAATTATATATATATATATATATATATATATATATTTAAAATATTATAGGTTTTGGCCTGGGTTTTTTTTTTTTTAATGTTGCCTCTCAAATATATTTCAAACAACTGATTCTTGTGTTTCCTTATTTTATTTCTGTTTTGACCAAGCCTACTTTAAGTTTGCAGGAATTAGAAGCAGAGTTGTGAAAGGATTTTCAGATAGTCTCCAGCTGACTTCAGCAGAATGCTTTACATCTGCTGAAGGTACCCTCAGATGACAGGAGCAGTTTGAAATACCAACCACTATTTTGCCCATTAACTTTTAAACAGCTGTGACTACAAACATGCAAAAAATATCTCTGAGTGTTTTCATGGCTTGCAGGTACAATAAATTATTGATCTACAGGTTTTTTCAGCCAGAACAACAGCAAGTAAAGAACATACACAGAAACATGAATGTACTAAAAACTTAACTTACTGATTTATTTCTCATATAATATCCAAATGCTTCCTACTGCCTGGCATCAATTGGAGCATTCTTCATTTGATAGTCTTAATTTTGGAGCAAAGAGAGCAGGCTGAGTGCTGCACAGAACAGAGATGTTGGCTTTCCTTAGAAACCACACAGAAATAATCTAAAATAAGTTAGAAGCGTCAGAATAAAAGCATTCCCTAAAAGAATTTAGGATTCCATCTTTCCCAAGAAACTTAATGCTGAAAACTTCCACTAAACAAAAATCCCTCAAAATCCATAGCAGAAAGTGAGACATGTCCATATCTTCTAGTGCCTAGTGTAGTGTAGACAAATCAGTTGTGTGACGTTGGAAGAAAGGAAAAGCAGTCTTGAACTTCCATTGATTTAAACTAATTTCAAATATAATTTTCCATCTTCTAATGTCTCATTTGCAAAGTCATAAATAAGGGAAGTTCAACATCTAGTCCCCTATTGGTGACATTAAGTAAAAGATACCTAAATTCACCAAACCAGAACACTGGTTTATATGAGCAGATCAGCAATATATTCAAAGGCAATATAAAAGCCACCAAATATTACAATCAAACCCCATTTTGTTTCCAAGGCAGAATTATTTCATCTTATAAAACAATTTTAGAGTCTGACAATAATACACTTCTGTTTGACTGATAAGCAAAAAAAGGGTGGGAAAAAAAAAAAAAAAAAAAAAAGAACATCCATATTCTGAGTTTTTCACTCCAAGATGCAACAGGGAGATAGACAATAACATTAAAACCCTCAAGTTGCCCAGGGGCATGTAGAAAGAGTTCAATATTCCTAAAATATTGCCTATATGACTGGCAGAAATTAGTAAAAGAAAGAAAATTGATTCAGTAACAAATACCGAGTTTCTCAAAAAGGACTGGTAATGAAGAAAATCACCACACGATGGCTCCACATACAGAGGCTTTTAAACAGTCGCACTTAACTGCTCACACTGAAGTATCACTGCAAAACAAGTCTGCCAGCTCTGTAGCAGCAGCTGTGAAGGAATACTGCAAATAGAACTCACCCACTTCTGTTCCCAGGAATATAGAGGTCACTTGCTTTTTACTGCTTGCTCTGGGTCACCCACCATGTTAAAATGCAGGCCACTGCCCTCCCACCACTGGCTTGGAGAAACTTTTTTGGAAGGTGCCCAAGAGGATATTCAAGATTGCTGAATGCAATACAGCAAGGAAAATGATGAAAACACACTTCTAAAGAAGTGTGTTTAGATATAAAGGCTGTGAGCATATTAACTTTAATGCAAAGGATTGAAAGGCCATAATGAATTACCATGCATAAGTGCACTGTTACCATGCACCTAGCTTTGACTATATCCTGTAATACTGTAAAACAGATTAATCAGTGAAAAATCACTGGCAAGGAGGAGGCACTGCCAGGAGCAGCCGAGGGAGATTTAAACAGCTCCAGGGAGCACAAGGGGCTGTTTGAATGGTCAGGGTGCAAAGGCAGAGCAGAAAACTAAGGGAGTGAGTCATCACCCATCAAACCAGAAGAGGAATAAATTATGCCGTCAACTCAGTTAAAAGCCATTGGGAAAAGGAACTCCACGGCCCAGATGGACCTCAGAGAGCAGGAGATAATTGGAGCTGCCCAACCTGCTCCACAAATAAAGAAATTAAAAACTAGTTCAACAAAGAAAAGGTGGCAGGTGATAGGAGTGAGTGATTCCACTTAATAAGGTACAGAGGCACTCATCTGTCAGCCTGACCTACTCTCAAAGGAGGTGTGCATCCTTCCAGGAGCCTGGATCTGGGACATTACTGAGAAGCTCCCAAGTCTACTTAAATACAGACTATTACCCATATTAGTATTCCATGTGGGAGTCAGTGATCCAGCTGGCACCAGTCTGGGAAGCATTAAGAGGGACTAAGGAGCTTTGGGAGAGATAGTAAAGGGCCCTGGAGTTCAAGAAGTTTTTTCATCAATCCTCCAGGTCAAAGGAGAGGGACTTCAAATATACAGACACATCTGGTGGGTCAACAAATGGCTAGAGAAATGGTACCCTAGCCAGGGTTTTGGTTACTCAGACTCACAGGACTTGCTTTGCCAAGCCTGGTTTACTGGGGGATGATAGGATCCATTTGATAAAGAAGGAAATAAGTATCTTTGGTGGCTTTACTTGACCCTGTGCCCACCAAGAGGGCAGAGCTGGTGGGGAATGCAGTGCTTCAAGGCAGCCTTGGCTGCAGTGACCAGGAGTGGGTGTTGATGATCCTGAGGACAGTGAGGAGGGCACAATGCAGGCTCACGAGCCTGGAATTCAAAAGTGCAGACTTTGGCCTCTCCAAGTACCTATTTGGTAGAGTCCCATTGGATAGAGCCCTGCCTATGGAAGGCAGAGGGGTTCAAGAATGCTGGCTGAATTTCAAGGATCACCTCCTCCAAGCTCAAAAGCAAGGTATTCCGATAAGGAGGAGATTGAGCAAAAATGCCAGGAGGCTTCTATGGATAAGGAGCTACTGTGAAAAAGCGAAAAAAAGCTTCCAGGAAATGGACACAAGGACAGAAGGGCCTGAAAAGAGCAGGGTAATTGTATGGGAAGCTAGGGACAAGGTTAGAAATGCCAAGGCCCAGTTATAACTGCATCTGGCCAGGGATATTTAGGATAACAGGAAAGGCTTCTATAGATACACTGCAACCAACAGAAGGACTGGGCTAACGTGGGCCCTTTCCAGAAGGAAAATGGAGACCTGACTGTGCTGGACGAAGAGGAGGCTGGGGTTCTCAGTGACTTCTATGCCTCAGTCTTCAATGGCTCCAGTCACACCACCCAAATCAATAAAGGGACTGGGAGGATGAAGACCCTGAGCTGACTGTAGGAGAGGATCAGGTTTGAGACCATCTCAGGTTTGAGAACGTGCACAAATCCATGGGACCCAATGAGACTCATCCATGGGTCCCGAGGGACCTGGCAGACAAAGTTGCTGAGCCTCTACTCATCATTTCAGAAAAACCATGGCAGTCAGGTTAAGTCCCTGATGATGGGAAAAAGGGAAATGTAACCCCCATTTTTAAAAAGGGGAAAGTGGAAGACATGGGCAACTACTGACTAGTCAGCTTCACTTCTGTGCCAGGCAAGGTCACAGAGTAGTTTCTACTGGAAACTATGCTAAAGTACCTGGCCAACAAAGAGTTCACTGGTAACAGCCAAAATGGTATCACAAGGGGGAAATCATGCCTGACAAATCTGCTGACCTTCCATGACAGGACTACAGTGTTGGTGGACAGGTGACAAGTGATGAAAAACTCCACAAGCCAGCTGTGTGCTCGCAGCCCAGAAAGCCAATCAAATTCTGGGCTATATTATAAGGAGCATGGCCAGAGGGTCAAAAAGGGTGATTCTGCGCCTCTACTCTGCTCATGGGAGACCCCACCCAGAGTACTGTGCACAGTTCTGGTATCTCCAACATAAAAAGGATAAGGAACTGTTGGAGCAAGTCCAGAGGAGGCCACAAACTGGTAAAAGAACTAGAGCACCTCCCCTATGAACACAGGCTGAAAAAGTTGAGCTACTCAGCCTGGAGAAGAGAAGATTGTGTGGAGACCTCAGCAACCTTCCGGTGTCTGAAAGGGACCTACAGGGAAGCTGGAGAGAGACTCTTCATCAGGAACTGCAATGACAGGACAAGGAGTAATGAATGGATACACACTGAAAGAGGGAAAATTCAGGTTAAATGCTACAAAGGATTTTTTTACTGTAAGTGTGGTGAAACACCGGAACAGACTGCCCAGGGAGGCTGTAGATGCCCCATCCCTGGCAGTGTTTAAGGCCAGGCTGGATAAAGCCTTCAGCAACCTGGTCTAGTGGAAGTGTCCCTGCCCATGGCAGGCAGGTTGGTTCTAGATGATCTTTAAGGTCCATTCCAACCCCTTAATATTTAGTGCATCTATGAAATAGTAAGCTGTCTTTTGGAACCTCACTCTTACAGCTCTAAGCTGCAGACAAAATGAACCCCTCTCTCCCAGGTTATAATTTATAATTATTAACTAGGAAGTTTCCTGTACCCTTTTTCAGGACATGTGATGCAAAACGGAAACTCAGTTTTGAAACACACAGTTCTTTTTTTCTTCCCCAAACCCTATTCCCACACCTACTGCAGAGGAAAGACATCACACAGGTGTCCAGAGTAAGAGCGCTCATGGCAGAAATGGAAGGTACTTTCCATCCAGCTGCTTTTAACACTTCACAGACCTCTCTGGTTTTGTCTGGTAAATCCATCACACCATGATAGATTACTACCTCTCTAAGCTCTTGCATGGTGAAGCTTCCACTGTTAACTACTAAGGTAGACTTGCATTTCTGCAGCACAGACAACAAATTATTGTTTCATTGTGTTGGTCCTCCCTTCCCTTCAAAAGAACTTTCAAGAAAATTAATGGATACAGTGGGGGATGAATCCTGCCATGAGGTTTCCTTACACTGTGTTAGACTGTGTATGTTTTGTTAGAACTCACCAAGGAGGAACTGAGAAACTGGCAGGTAGTACACTGTAAGGTGAAGCAGCAGAACGCAAAATCCAGTTCCTCAGGGACACACAGAAAATGGGGAGCACAGAGAGCAGACTGCCCTCCACACTGCTAAAAGCTTCAGGTAAAACTACGCAGCACATGGTTACTGGTGACAACTCCGAACATTTTACACTACAGGCATAGTAAAAAGAGACCAAGAATCCCATCAACAAGAAGTACACTTCTGCCCCTTGGGAGTTCATCTCACTCAGTTGAAGAAGGGTGGTCTTTCTGGCATTTCAGTATCTTTGCATCACTGCTGGGGACCAGAAAGAAATGGTTTGAGCCTATGGCTAAGGGCAGCACTGCAGATACGTTGTACTGTGTGAAGAAATTTAGAGTGGAGTGGCAAGAGTTATTTGCCTAAACTATTAAGCCGCATAATAATGCAATTGTGTTGAACAACAGCCTATAAAATATTCAGTGGGCATCTCTTTCACTGACCTGGTAAAAATGTGTAACTTGGGGCTCAGAGCTTCACTCTGGCATCTCAAAATTTTCCACTAGGAAACTGATGAGAATTAATATCAAACAGCAAGTGCTGTCATTACAGCATTCAGGAAAAAAAAAAAAAAAAAAAAAAAAAAAAAAAAAAAACCAGATAAAGACTCCTACATAGCAAATCTCTCCTGGGCAAAGAAAAAGAAAAAAAATACAACAGAAGAAATAGTTGTTTATTCTACATTTTGAATAAAAAGAGTAATTATACTGCAAGTGAAAAGGCTTCTCTCTACTACAGATTAAACTAGGATTTAAGAACACACCCTGCAAATCTTCTCCACCACTCCAACACTGAAGGACCTCACTGAGGCATTGTTTCAGGTAATCCACATGCAACAAAGCCAGAATCAAGCTCAGCATGAGTCCACTAATAAGTTCAGCAAAGAGCACACTAATATCAAAAACTACTTGGGTGCTGGCTCAGTTTAAGATTCTGCTATCTGAAGCTTTGAGGTGGACTTCACAACCAGCAAAACTTTGCTTTTGGACAAAGGCTAAGAGAAAAGTGAAGTGGATGTGCCTCCTTGGTCCAGCTACCACTGGCTGTCCCATTTAGTCCAAGAGCCACAACGTATTAATGCAACTAAGCTCCCAATTTCAACTGATTTTTCCAAGAATCTTCAAACTGTTGCTCAATTCAGTTGAACCATGGTATACATATAGAGGTTCCTTTCAGTAAGAAAAGGAAGGCTTAAGTTGGTTTTTATTCATGGCTACATATCTTCACATTCCCAAAAAGGCACAGGTCTCTGCACAGGCTCCATCTGAATCAACCAAAATAAGCTTGAATAGAATAGGAGAAAGAAAGATTTAAGTTCCATGGAGGTCAAGTCAAAAGTTCATCTAAGACGATGAATTTTACCTCTTTGAAGAGGACAAAAATAACAAGGGCACCTCAGTAACTGTGTTTTAACTCAACTTTTTAATGGGGACGGATATAATTAATACATTGTAAGCCAGTTAACAATTCACATTGAATTCTTATTCTTTAGTGAATAAATTAATGGTCAGCTGGACAAAAAATAACCTCAAGGAAAGAGTAAAGATATTACAAATCCCTTGAGGAGCTCTTCCACTGCTAGTTGCTGTCAACATTGATACATACCCAAAACTGTATTGCTACGATTCTTCTGTTTCCCCAAAAGCCTCCACTGCAGTACCTGCAGTATTTCCATTACTAACTCATTTAATGACTTATACTCCATTATCAGATAGGCAGTGCTTTGGCAGAGGTGTGGCAAAAGATTCTTTGCTTTCTGTCAGTGCTCGTGGCTGATGGACAAAAACACTGAACCTGACACCTTGGTTTGCTGCAGCCCTCACAAACCCACTATTTGCCGTCATGGTGATGGCTTTTAAAGTGTCTCCTGTCCCAAAAATGGCTAGAGAGCGGCTATTGATTTTTGAACTAGCCACTAGTCCTAAGGCACGGTCAGAGGGCTGATCTGGCACCACATTAATTTTTTCAACAAGCAACGCAGCTCGCCTTTTCTCCCCAGGTCCTCCCAGTGTTTCCAAGATGGACTGAAAATCTCTGACAGCAGATTCACAGGCAAAGAGCTCTTTTCCCTCCATGAACTCCTTCAGCTGAGGCAGGACTCTCTCCCTTCTTTCTTGGGCTGCTTGCTCCGTCAGCACTTTTTCTTTGAAGACAAAGTAGCAGCCACCATAGCTCAGCGCAGAGACGTAGGTTATTAAGGTAGTGATGTCCAAATTAACTCTATTGCAGATGTTTACTTTGATCTGGGTAGGGAAAGCAATGCTGGCCACTAAATTCTCCCGGTCTACTCTGGTCACTTGCAGGAGTTCAGGGCCTTCTTCATCTGATTCACTGCTGTTAAGATGCTCATTTTCTGCAGATGGCTCTACCAGTGAGTTCACAGCAACAATGTCTCCTCTCACAGATATTCCCATCTCCTTGAGTCTCTCTGCCATAGGACTGGACACGCTGTTGTAGAATGCAAAGATGATGTGGGGATTGCTGTACTCCACTGGCTGCTGACAGCTTGCTTGCAGGAAGTCCTCCGCCTGCTCAATGACACTTTTGTCACCATACTGGCCTCTTCCAAGCCAGATATTATGCAGGGCCTCAGCTTTACGACCGATGGCCTTCACCCACGTGTGACCTCTGTTTGCAACAACATCTACCACCAGCGTCTGTTTATCTCCAAACTTGTCTTCATAAGCAAAGACATGGAGGACACTGACAACATCCTCCAGGTTCTCTGCTGACTGAATAATAGCTTGGAGGTGGGTAAGGTTTGTACTCTGCAGATGGGATTCTTTAATGGCCACCTTCCCTGCCTCCACCTTGTGTAAGAAATTAAGCTCAGCCTTCAGTTTGCTACATAGCTTTGCCCCACCTTCTATTCTCCTTTTCTGGGACTTGGAAAGGGCTTCCGCTCTCTTAATCAAGTCTTTGGCAACAGCAATTCTTTCACAAAGCAGCGACTGCACAGACATGCTGGAAACATTATTCCTGTCAAATGAGAACAAAGAAGAAGGACGTTATTGCATGGCCAAGAGTAAAGACAGTCAAAAGAGCTCTTTCTAACAGTATACGCTCCAGCTTTGCAGTAGACTTAAGTGCAACAGCTATTGTAAAGCACAAGCAACTGGAACTTCAACACAAAGTCCTGGGGATGAGTTCAATTCCTTTCCTTCACCTTTAGAGATCCAACCTACAGCCTCAGAAGACCCCAATTCTCAGCTAGGCAGCACTCAAGTCTACACAGACCTTGCAGGCTTGTGGTTTCCCCCCACCTACCGTGTAAGAGACCTTCGCTCAACCAGTCACTAAGAGGGATGTTAACTCTCACAGCTCATTTGCAAAAGCTGCCACCCAGAGCAAAATTAGAAATACAGTTAATGCCATAAGCAAATCTTGCCTCTCCCTCTCATCACGCTTACCATTAAAATTAAAAGCTACCCACCATGTTTACACATACTTAGCTTTCAACCTGCACTATTCAACTCAGCGCATGAACCCTTCAGAGGGTGGTGAAGCACTAGGACAGGTTGCCCAGATAAGCTGGGGATGCTTCATTTCTGAAGTGGTCAAGGTCACAGTCAAGTTGGATGGGGCTTTGTTGGGGGTTAGGTTTGTTCCTTTTTTACTTACAGAAATTTTCCCCATAAGTTGCTAGAAGACCAAGTACTTACAAGCTTATGGATGCTTGACCAAAACAAAGAGGTGGCCAAAAGTCAGAAGGGGGAAGATCACAGGAGTTTTGGGGCAGGTAAAAGCAGAGGGCTGGGGGCAGTTGCTCTCTCTTGCTCTTGGCATTGGAGAGAGAACAGTGAGGCTGCTGCCTGAGGAGTCCACTGTCACCAGGAAGTCCAGTCCTGGGAAATCTGCCATCATCTGTTCCTGTGCTGAGGTTGCTACAGTGTGACCCTGCACCCCCTGCCCTGCCTGCCAGGGACAGCCTGATGTTTCCACCAGCCACCAGCCTGGGACTATGCACCATTCCAGCTGGAGTCCCAAAAGACCAAACTGCCCCTGGCTTTGTGAAACAAAGCCCCTCAAGGTCCCTGGATTCATTTACTATTAATGCTATAGTTGTTATTGTTTGTTTGCCTTGTTATACACACTAGTAAAGAACTGTTATTCCTATCCCCATACCTCTGCCTGAAAGGCCCTTTAATTTTCTAAATTATAATAATTTGGAGGGAGGGGATTTGAATTCTCCATTTTGAAGGGGGGCCCTGCCCCTCCCTAGCAGATACCTATCTTTCAAACCAAGACAGGCTTGGAGCAACCTGGTCTAGTAAAAGGCACCACAGTAAAAGGTATCCCAGCTCACAGCAGGGAGGTGGAACTAGATGATCTTTAATGCCCTTTCCAACTCAAACCAATGTATGTTTCTATTACACAGCTTCATGACAGACTATGATTCATAATTCTAGTGACAGGAGAAACCCTATGCTAAAAATTGCTATGTTTTCTAATTCTACTAAGAGATTTACTGGGTTCCAATAAATCTGTTTTTTCACGTCTGTATTACTTTAGTAGACCTTTCTAGAGGAAAGTATGATAGGAATTTCTTTAGTGAATATGTGCTATCTTTGAAAATGTAGGATTCATACTACACCAAACAACAGCGTATTTAAGACAGTAACCACTATGAATAGTGAAATTAATGAATTTTGACTCCTGACTACAAGCAGAAACACTAATTCTTCCTGTAAATCTTACCTAACCTGCATGTTGAAGTAAATTGGTATTGAAGGACAAGATAAATAAAACTCCAACTGAAAAGGAGCAACAGGACACAGCGTGGTCCTACAACAAGCTCTGCCAGGGCAACTCAGTGGCCTGCCTTCAAACAGTGGGAACCTCCCCAGCTCTATGTCCAAGTGGAAACACGGCCAGCATCAACTGCTACTGGCCTGGTTCACATCCAGCATCAGCAACATCTCCTTATTCTTCACGGCCAAGAATCCTGATGCCTCTGACACGACTTACTCTCCTCACGGTCCCAGAAGGCCAGAAAAATCAGCCTTTCCCCCTTGAAGTCTTTGCCACTGCCACAAGCTTATCCTTGCATGTAATGGAATGAGTAAAACCTCACCATTAGCAACTGGGCACCTCTCCTCACAGCAGCTACAACTCCTACACACACACGAGTGCTTCAAGACAGAGCGTAAATCAAGGGTTGCAGCGACAATAAAACCACAGACGCAACTACTTTTTCAGCACAGCTGGCGCCACTATCTATGAAGGACGAGGCCACAGGCCCTCCTCGGGCCGGGGCCGCTCTCCCCTGGGGCGGGATCCCGGGCCCGGCCGCTCCTCTCGCCGCTCCGCCATCACGTGTTCGCCGGGCGGGCCGCGCCGCCATCTCGGCTCAGGGCACGGCGCCCTCAGCGCTCGCCTCAGCCCGGCTCCCCGCCACCCGGCCTCGCCCTCCGCCCACACGATGGCCGCGGCGGAGCGGGTGGGGCCGGACGCCGGCCCTTGTCCCTGCTGTTCTCCCCGTCCCGCAGCCTCTGCCGGGACGTGATGTGCTCGGGCCCGCCTCACCTCTGCGGGGCTCCCGGCCCCGTTCCCTTCCACCGGCCCCCGAAGCCCGCACTCGCAGCGCGGCGGCCGCAGCCCTCGCCCGGGGCCGCCGTGGCGTGTCGCGGCTCGGCCCAGCTCGGCACCTCCCCCGGGCCGCCGGGCGGGGACAGCCGCACCCCCGCCTGCTCCGCCGGCCCTGCCCGCCCGGCCGGCCTCTGCTGCCCGGCGTGCCCGCGGGGCGCCGCGGAAACCCTCCAAGGGCGAAATGCATTACATCAGGTCGCCCGCAATCTCAGAATATTCTGAGTTGGAACGAACTCACAAGGATCGATGCGTCCAACTACTGGCCCTACCCAGAACAGCCCCAAGGGTCGCACCGTGTGCCCGAGAGCGTTGTCTAAAAACCACTTGAACTGTGTCAGGCTTGGTGCTGGGGAGCCTGTTCCAGTGCCCAACCACCCTCCGTGTGAAGAACTTTTTTCCACTATCCAACCTAAACCCCCCCTGACACAGCTCTAGGCCAGTCCCTCAGGCCTGTCCACGGGTCACCACAGAGAAGAGATCAATGTCTGCCCCTCCTCTTCCCTTCATGAGGAAGTTGTAACTGCAATGAGGTCTCCCCTCAGTCTCCTTCAGGCTGAATAGACCAAGTGACCTCAGCTGCTCCTCATGCAGCTTCCCCTCAAGGCCCTTCACCATCTTTGTTGCCCCCCCTCGCCTTTGGACGTTCTCTAGTGGCTTTGTATCTTCCTTACGGTGTGGTGCCCAACACAGCACACAATATTCAATGTGAGGCTGCGACAGCACAGAGTAATGGGAACAGATAGGCAGAGACAAGGTAGCCTCGGACTCTAATCTTCATTGGAGAAGTAACAGCCTGGGCTCCACACATGTTGGACTTGTGCATGCTGGGTCTATTACATTTGGACAACGAAAATGGGCTGTACTAAACTGTTGTGTGAATATGCGAGCAAGCGTCCCCAATATTTGCCCCCAGCTGCTGCCTGCCTCCATGCAGCAGACAGAGCTGTGGTCCCATTCCTCTCTGTGCAGCAATACTCCATTAGAGTGTGGGGGAGACTTGGCTTCTGAGTGCTGGTTCTTGGAGGGAGAGATGATCTCTACTTGTCTGAATGATTTCACAAGATCTGGAAAGCAATAGTAAGCCAAAGCCAGTTGAAAGGGGCTTTCTGTATCTGTATGTCCTTTACTGTAGGTGACAGCACACTAGAACAAGCTGCCTGGAGAGGCTGTAGAGTCTCCCTCACTGGAACTACTCAAGAACCATTTAAACAGAATCCTGTGCCATCTGCTCTAAGATGATCCTGCTTGAGCAGGGAGGTTGGACCAGATATCAACCTGACCCATTCTGTGACTTAAAGTAATAACTTCATTAAATGAAGTTACTGTTCTCAGATCCCAATCTCACTTGTTAAATAAAGCCCAACTCTCCTAAGTGTTACACGATTCTGAGGAGCTTGGTGCAGATCTTCTTTCAGGACAAACAAATCAACGTTACATGCTTCAAGTGACAAGTGTCTCTTTCCTCCTTCAGATGACTGCATTAG
The DNA here is from genome assembly GCF_009819655.1 of Sylvia atricapilla. Taxonomy (NCBI): domain Eukaryota; kingdom Metazoa; phylum Chordata; class Aves; order Passeriformes; family Sylviidae; genus Sylvia; species Sylvia atricapilla. The sequence goes on along the minus strand of NC_089140.1, from coordinate 53,040,584 downwards.
TAGGAACAAGCTTGCAGTTTGTAATTTCTCACAAAGAAACAGTGTTTATCTTACTGCACCTTGACCCCTTTATGCAGTTTCTACAAAATAGAAAAAAAAAGCTAATCTCATGGAACTAAACAGTGCACTTCTTGAAAATTACCACAATCACTATATAATTTGGTGGACCACTGCACTAGTATCGCTCACTCCTGAAGTGATTTTACTTAAGAAATACATCTTAAAGTTAAAAATACTATTTCCTTAAATTTTAAAGATTTTAAATGGAAAATATGTTACTTAGTTCTCTGCAGTTTACAGATTTCCCTTTAAATAGTAGATAAAATTTAGCTACTATTCTAGACATGCAGTTTAAAAAAGAACCCCGCATTTAAAACCACACCACCTTCCCCTGACCTCAGAAGAGCGTAATATCAAGGTCTATCTGACTACCACTAAGGAAATTACCTAATATTCTAAGTAAAGCCTGAATTCAGAATATCATGCACATTGTTTCCAAATTACACAAAGTGCCGTGGACTCTGATTCACTGCAGTGTTTAAGTACTAGCAGGGAGCTTTGGGACTCAGTTCTTAACGGTGGAGAAACAGTCACCAGCTTGGCTCATTTGAAGTGAAAACCACTGGCAGTAGACGATAGAGATTTACTCATATCCTCTAACACAAAACAAGTAGCAGTTTACCATGGTTTGAAACTTGCTTTGGTTTCAACTACCTTTCAGAGGGTGTTCTTTGCTCATCAACTGTTTCTAGTAGTAGAGACAACTGAACCACTGCAGTCAATTTCTGAAGTACCTACACACATTTTTTGCATGTAGAAAACTCTTGAATATTTATACAGCATTAAAAAATTCAATGTGCATAAATATTCTAAATCGAAGATGCAGCAATATAAAGCTTTCTATTTCAGATCTGAGGTTTTTATTTTCTCATTCTAGAATAAGAATTAAGAATATGGCCTGGTTTTCAGAGCAAAATACTCAAAAAGCAATCTGGCGGAACTCTTAATGAACCATTTGGACATAGCTTTTATTTCTGACATTAGGAAATAAAACTTCATTTATGGCATGCCTCAGAAGTTCTTATTCACCTGATGATGACATAAACCATCAAAAGACAGACATTGGAAAGCACAGGTCAATCAGCTTATACACTGCTTTGTACTCATATTCTGTATTTTCTTCATTAGTTATGGCTGGCTGATGTGGGACCTACAAGGCTGCTCCCCTACATCCTTAGACTTATATACAAGCAGACAGGCCCAGCTACCACTTTAAAAAACATAAAATCTGAAAACAGTAACTTAAATGGCTGCAGACCAAATTATTTCTGCTGAAAAAAAAAAGTATATTTATCCAGTTTCTTTTGTGGTAAACGCAGGGTTTTATGACTTGAACGACTCTATGCATATAACAAATGTATTGATATATCCACACAATGGTATATGTAAAAGTTATGGTGCACAAATTAAATGTTCCTTTCGTTACATCTTTAGAATTATCTTGCAGGTTGGAAAAACTTTAGCACAATTCAAGGGATAAAGTAATTACATTACATACTCTCTTTTGTAAATCCCATTGATTTTTATTGATGGTGATAAAGGCATTGTTTTCAGTAAGAGTTACTACTTCTATTTTTCCTAACAGTATTTCAAGATTGAAAAAGTACAATTTCTAGGGCCAAGAAAATAACTCAAGTAAAACAAGTTCTTGTGACACAAAGACCATGAGGGTCAAAAGCAGAGAGGGCTCAATCAGATCACAGTAAACACCTGAAATGGAAGACTTTCCTGCCCCTTTGTGAAAGTACATGATCTTTTTCACTACAAAAAAACTATTTCTGGAGATTAATTAACATTTAAACGATATTCCAAAGTAAAAATTTATCCTCTTACTCGACATTTAATTTTTCTAAAAGAAGACTGAATGCAAATTCATCGTGGCTGTATGTGAGAAATAGTTTCCTAAACAATAAGGATACTGAAATCTAAGTTTCATGTAGATAAACAAGCTAGGATTGAAAAGACACACAGACACCTTCCCCCAAAACAATGGCCTTTGATTTTATTCTTTAGCCTTTTTCAAGCTGTCACTATAACTTTACATTTTGTACAGTATTTTGCGTATCAAGGGAAAGAATTATCTTGAACAAGATTCCATTTATTACAATATCAAGGACCGTTGTATTTGCACCCATGATGTTTAAAAAATCTCTCAGACAAACCATGTAGAAATAAGTATGCAAAAACTGCAAAGAAAAACATTTAAGTAGCCAAAATTAAAAAGACCTTTGTGTGAACCACACAGTCTACCTCGGTTTCTACTAGGCTATTGCAGCCAAGTAGTCCTTAACCTCAGTTGGAGTGAGCCTCCTAAAACCAGCTTCATTACAGATGCCAACTTCAATGTTGTCTTCTGTCATTTGCCCTTCAAAGCTCTCCTATTAAAAAAAATACACTTCAGTGAATCATATCAGTGAAGACATAAGAAACTTCTTTCTTAGATAACCTTTAGTGTTAAGCTAACCTTTAGTGTTAAGATAGCTGTATGAATGGCATCTTCAAGCTCCAAATCTTCATTGTACCTGTAAATAGACATTCATTTATTTCAGCATAGGACAAAAACCTTTACAAATTTTAAATCCTGGAGTCTCTAAAATCCCCAAAACTACTAAAATCTGTTTCTCATACAAATATTATTTGTAAAAATAGTAGCATTAATAGTCAAAGTTATTTTTTGTTTAAAAAAAAAAACAAACCCTACTTTTCCTACTGACACTGTATATACCATTGCTGCAAATATGCTGAACATGTTTATTGCACTCAAGTAATTCTACATAAACACAAAAGTTGGGAGTTTAAAGAAATCAAACTTCCTGTGCACTTGTAAACAAGTACACTGGAAGCATCTGACCTTAAGTATAAAAATATTTTAAAAATTTGTTCTTACAATTTAAGAAGTGTGCATTTCTTAAAATCTGGCTATTTTATATATATGGAACCTGAACAGAACATAGTATCCTTTCAGAGAAGTATTAAATATATTACCTTTTCTCAAGAAATGTTTTCCCATTGACGTAGTTTTTTCCCATTGCTGTTGCTTTCCAGGCAAAATAAGCTCCCTGTAAAAGCAACAATCTATTGATTGAATTGTTTTGTGTAACTTAGTGAAACACTATGTATTCAATTACTTAGTAAGGAACTACAGAAGCAATTATGAAAATACCGAGTGTTCAGAGATTACAGGAGACAAATTTGGATCACACTGAAACTAATTTTATATGAGAATGTATGCTGTGAAACTATACAAAATGTGTATTGGGCCCCACCTATTTTCATCCTCACGCTAATTTGAAAGATGCACTTAGTAAGTCATTAGCATAGTTTTGATTTGGGATTCCTTAAACCCAAATAGGACATTTGCCTTTGGGAACGTGTACACTCAAATCCTTACTAAGGCTCACCCCACATATTCTTCTTTTTGAAGATAATGTAATGTAAGTGACTTGCAGCAAATCAGCCATTTGATTTATGTTCACTACTACCAAGGTATTTAGTCATTGCTTCTATTCCCTCCTCTGGCATGAAGACCATGAGCAGTTCTATGCGTCAATCAAATTGCCTTAAACAGGGCATCTGCATTTTGCTTTTTACACTGGAGCATCAGGTAATCCAAACCACTGGAAGCTGCAATGATCACTACAATGACCTTATTTCTTCACCTAAAGCACTGCACCCACACGTGCATCAAAGGGCAGGTTTTCTGCAGTGCAGTGCAAACCCCAGCAACAAACTCATTTATATTAACCACTGTCATTAAATACCAAAGCACGTGCATTACATTTCACAATGCAAAATGTTTTGGCTTAACTTCCATCCAGTCTGGAGCAGTATGAACAGTCCAGTTCTTTTTTCCTAGTAGCTGTTGCAGAATACCATTTTTGCTGCCATGATCAGCTAGGTGGGAAAGCATTAAAAGGGATGATCTCCTTCACGCACAGCTGCCATCCCTCAAGCAGTACAGGAACATGTAAGCAGAGAATGAGGCAGGCTTGCTCCTAGCACCTACTGAAATGACCCATTTTGACTTCTGAAGTTATCTTTCATTCTAGCTCTGTATTATTGTTCTCATTACAGAAAGTGTTTCATGAGCACATGCAAAGTTTCACGTGTTTTATCAGAGTAGCAGAACTTACAAGTGTAAGATACTTACAGATGGATCCGACTGAAATAAATATGGCCGCCCTTCATTCCAGCCACATATGAGCAGTGAAACACCAAAGGGACGAACACCACTACAGGCAAACAAAACATAATAAATTATCCAGTGAAAGTCAAAGGTGACTAATTATTTTGGATGTATTCCTCTCCCCAGACCAGAGCTGTAATGAGGGTGAGTCAACCAACAGAACAAAACCAAGTGTCCTGCCTTGATTGACATGTTTGTGTTCAGGATGTGGAAACCCATTCTCACCCACTGTCAGTCAGTGCTCCTCCCGCTGGCACACTTTCTGTGCACATTCTCCACTGAAAAACTGCGTTTTCCACAAAAACTCCAATCACTGGGTAGCTGTTACTCATTACATTTAAACAACACGATCTTTCTAAGCAACTCTGCAATTCCAGCACATACCCAGACTGCGTGTACTCCTGCATCACAGAAGCAATTCTCTGTACTAGCTGAGCTGTTGGAATGGGCTCATGATAAACCAAGTAATACTGCTGGGCCAGCTTCCGTGCTCTATGCACAAGTACTCTGAAAACAAAGACAGAAGTACTATATAAAAAAAATTCCAATTAGAACTAAAACCCCATAATAATTAATATCTATTAAGAAGTTGTACGTCTGGTGTAACATCGGCGTAAGAACACAAGACCATGCTGAGTTATCTTTATCAACCAAGTAATTGCTGAAATATTTAAAGTAAAAGTAAGGTTGAATTAATTACACTGCTTTAATTCTTTAGATGCAAGGTTATTTGACAAGTTAATGAACATATTAAGAAAAATTTCAAGTGAATGTCATTTACAGTGCAATACAGTATGACATACACTTATAAAGAAACAGCTAATCGCTACTTGTTACTTCTTGTATGAATATGCATCTAAATAGTGATCAAACAAAATGTTTTAATACCTGTAATCTGGACCCATACCACTGTACACTAAACCTATATGTTTGGTAATTGGTTCTACTTTGTGGACACTCCTTTCATCATACAGAATAGATTTCTGCTTCTTTTCAGTTGCCAACACCACTCCATTTGCAGCTGAAAAAGAACAAAAAAGTATTTAAAACTTAAACTAACATTAGCAGTCAAAACACAGAATAAGCTTACTAAACTGTAAAAATTTCTTCCTCTCTTTTTTAAAGCTCTTCAAGCTTACAATCCAGTTAAAGAGAGATACTTTGATGAATACACCCACCAAACACATTGTTTCTTTTTTAAAATAACCATACAGCTCCCATAATCGCATTTCAAAGATTCTGTATAACAATAATAATTGAGCAATCTACATAACATTTTTTGTGTGTTATTTCTATATATAAGGACAGGAACACTCAAACAACCCCCCAAACCAAAAATCTACTTCTACCAGCTGAATGTCTCCAAAATCACCCAAAAGAACCCCATGAAACATTAAACCTATTAAAACATCTGAAAATCCACTGAAAGAGTAACACAATATATAACAGAAAGATAAAGAAGAATCCAATACAAAGGACCCAGTACATGATCTGAACTGATTTAGTTCTCTTAAAAAACAGTCAAAATCCCAAATCCATCAGTAAAGTATTTTCAGGACATACCTTTAATCCCAACTGATGGAGCTCCTGCAGCTACTGCAGCCAAAGCATATTCAATCTGAACAAGCTTTCCAGAAGGACTAAAAAAGAAGATGCAAAATAAAATTTTCCATTCAGTGGGAAAAATCTTAAGGTTGTGTCATGAGTTTCTATTGAAATTACATTGTATGTGTGGTTTCCAAAAGACACTGATGTTCACTGCTGAAAGGAACCAGCAAAACACAGCTATGCTTTTTGACTGACAAGCACACGAGGTCAATGACACAAGACAGCAACAGCTCCCATTCCATCCCAGGTATTCCTGCATTTTGTTTTAACAATCCACATTATCCTGGTAATGGATGCGGAATCATCAGAATAGAGCTGCAGGTGTCAAGCAAAATAAGTTACAAAGTAACTTATTCAGAAGCAGAGGGGTAGAGGGGTCCATTTTCCATCCCCAGGGAAAAGGACACCAGAAACAGCCATTCACTGGACAAGTGATTTTGCAAGTACATCTATTCCCTAGGCTGTATTTCAGACACTGCCGCTTTAATCGTTGCAGAAGTAAAATGAGATATTATGTAACTCGGTGCTTAGATGAAGAAAACAAAGCAGGCAATAACCAATCAGTATAGTCATTTATATGCTGAGGAAACAGGGTATAAGGGTGACAAAGTAGTAATTCTGGCTTTTCCACTACAAAATATAACAAATCAGAACAATCATTCCAGCCACATAGTGCTTCTGTAAAATAGAAGAAGTTTTTAAGTCCCTTAGGAAACCATTTCTGAAAGCTAATAAAGAATTCAATCTACTTGAGCAGAGCAAGCATATTGGGCTGCTTCCATCCATTAACAACATTCTTTTCATCATTTTAGGTTGTGAACTGCTTCATTTGTTCAACTGCACCAAGCCTTTAGTGATCCCTTTTGCAATTACACAGCGTGACTCTCCTCTGAGATTAAGGGAACACTTCGCCATGGGCAGCATAAAGGTTCTTCTGTTCAGTTTTTCTTCTTTCTATATGCAACATAGGTCTGAATACCTTAATAGTTTCAAAAAATGAATGGAAGGTAATTTCCTTTACCCTAAATTAATTTTCAGTGTAGGTATTAGAGCAACGCCCCAATAGACACCATTCCAATAGCGTATTCACTCTGTGCATGCCATCATTCTACATTCAGTGGACATTCTACATTCTGTGGACAACACCAAGTGCAAGGACAGCAGCAACTGCCAGGTGTAGCAGGAAGGAACAGAAACTATTTTAAAACTTATCTGCCTCACTCATTCGTACATCTGCAAAGCTTGTTCTGAAGCAACCTCTCAGGACACCACAGCTCAGCTGTCATCACGCATTTCCAGTTAGCTCAGAATCACAGAATTATTCCCCAACCTATAGTCTGTGTGTGGTGATCCCGAGTTTGCTAAGCCAAGCACTCACTGTACGGCACTACCAGTGTCGAAATAGACCTTAACGTGGTCCTACAGCAGCTCTGTCTCACAGCAACGAGGAGACACAAGCGGCGCCCGCAATGGGGCCCGAGGTCAACGACAGACCCCAGGTGGGACCCATGACCCTCCCCGCCGCCCTTCAGGAAGCCTCTGGACAGCTGCGTGCCCCCCTCGGGCGCCTGCCCCCCGCCGCTCTGCCCACGCCCGTCACTCCTATCCAGGGCCAGCTTCCGCTGACCCCCAGCGCTCGCAGGCCCGATGACTCTGCAAAGCGCCCCCTCGGTCCTGCCTCGCCGCCGCCTGCAGGCCGCTCCGCTCAGGCTGTGCGCTGTTCTCCCGCTTGCCCGGCAGCCCGCCCGCCCCGTCCCCTGAGCGCACAGCCACCCCGGCCCCGGCACCTGAAGGTGGTGAGGGAGAAGCTGTAGCCGCGCTCCGCCATTTTGGCACCAGCCCCTGCGCTCCCCGCGCCGGCTCCTCTGCGCAGGCGCGGACGCTGCACCCCCTCCCAGCCGAAGGCACAGCGAGCGCGCTGATTGGTGGGGTGGTGGCCTGCGCCTGAGCGTGCTGGGATGCGGTTGGCGGAGAGGCGCGCCGTGAGGCATGCTGGGAGTTTGAGTCCTCAATCCGCCCTCTACCGCCCCGCCCTTCTGGTAGCGAGAGCAGTGCTGGGACTTGGAGTCCTAGTCCTGTCTCCCTGCAATGTCGTGACAGGCTGAGGACACTCGGTTTCCCAGAAGGCGCAGGAACAGGGGTCCTCCCCCGACGGCTCGGCGGGGCCGTGTGGCGTTATGGCGGTGCTGGTGCTGCTCCGCTCTCCGCTGCCGCGGCTCGGCGTCTTGCTCCAGCGCTGCTGGGGGCGGCTGGAGCGCGGCCTCTGGCCAGGTGTCTTCGGGGGCCAGAACCCGCCCTGGGGTAGGTCCCAGCCTCTTCTCCGCCCAGCTGAAGGAACTAAACGCGTACAGCCTGTCTTGGGAAGGGTTTGGAGTAGATGATCTCAGAGGTCCCTTCCAACGCCATCGATTCTGTGATTCTGTGAGAGGGCGACGTCGGGGATGAGGGACTCGTTTCACATCTGAGGGGGGGAGGGCGCCGGGACAAGAGGCCGTGACCCCGGGGGTCATTCGGGGAGTGGAGCGGGGGCCTTGCTTCGGGCGTGATGGCAGCATCCGTGCTGTTTTCCTCGACCGCGCGGAAATGAGGCTTGGCTGTAGAGAATTTCTTTCTCACAGAATCAGAGATTATGGTGAGCTGGAAGGAGCACGCAAGGATCATCATATCCAACTCAGTCCTGTAGAGGATAGCCCCAAGAGTCACACGATGTGCCCGAGAGCGTTGTCCAAACGCTTCCTGAACTCTGTCAGGCTTGGAGCTGTGACCACTTCCCTGAGGAGTCTATTTCAGTGCCCAGCCACCCTCTGAGGGAAGAGCTTTTTCCCAGTGCCTGACCTAAACCCCCTTGATTCAGCTTCATGCCATTCTCTGGCCTGTCACCACAGAGAAGAGATCAGTGTCTGCCCCTCTTGCTTCCCTTTAGCAGGAGGTTGTAGATTGATGAGGTGTCCTCTCAATCTCCTCCAGGCTGAACAGATAAAATAACCTCAGCTGCTTGTATGCTTTTCCCTCCAGGCCCTTCACCATCCTCATGGCCCTCCTTTGACTCTCTGTAAGAGCTTTATAGCCTTCTTATGTTGTGGTGCCCAAAACTGCACGCAGTATTCAAGGGGAGGTTACCACCGTACAGAGTAGAGTGGGACAAACACCCTTTTCTTTCTCTTTCTCCTGCAGGACCAGCAGTAGCTGTGCAAGGTCCAGTCCTTGTTCCACAAGGAATAAATGGTGCCGGCGAGAGCAGCGCCGAGCCGCCGAGCCTGCTGGAGAGCGTCGTGTGGATGGCGGCGCCCAAGCAGAGGCGCACCATCGAGGTCAACCGCTGCCGGCGGAGGCATCCCACCAAGCTCATAGAAATAAAGGTAAGCCGCAAAGCCCTTCTTTTGGGGAATCATTGCAGAGGGAATTGTAACTGTAAAAGCTCTCTCGACTTTGTCTATACATAAATAAGCTTAAAAGATAACTGTAATCTTTAAAGTCCTTTGTAACAGGTATGTTCATCAGTAGTCTGAGGTTAAATAAACAGTGACACTTGCAGTGCAAGCCAACAGAATGTGAATTTTGGTTGAATAGACAGTGTAAATGGAAAAGGTCTACATTTTCTGTGCCTCTAATTTAGTCTTTAGTCTTCCAAACATAATTAAGCATAATGACTTAGATGCTCAATTTATAGGCTGTTCTTCATAGTAACATAAGTAGTAACTTTGACATAGCAGCACATTACAGAAAAGTTACATAGAAGAATACATTTTGAAATGGTAGGTGAATTTCTCTAATTTAACATTTTTCTTTGTAGTAGTTCCCTGTTTCTTTTTTTGCTGCTCTTCAAATTACAAAATTTCCTGTTTTCCACTGTCATTTTAGAGGAACATAGATGTTTGTCCTGAATGTGGAAACTTGAAGCAGAAACACGTCCTTTGTGGCTATTGTTATGCAAAGGTCAAAGAAGAAACTCGACTGATACGGATGGAAATATACAAAAAGAAAGGAGGACCGTTTAATGCTCCAGCTGTAGAGACTGTTGTCCTTTATGAAGGAGAAAAACCCACAGAAAAAGATGAAGGCAAGCAGATCATTGAAAGAGCCAGGAAGCGTCCATCTTGGTTTGTTCAAAATTGATGCTATAGATTTAATGGCGGCAAAAGCAGTTGCTGCAGGAAGAGAATTCATTATTTTCAAAAATTATTTTCTTGTTCACTCAGTGTGAACAGAACTCCTCTGAACCTTTGGGAAACCTGCCTGAATTTTGCGTTGTGCCATAGGATTTGAAAGTTAGGTGTTCTCTAGCATGCAGTGGGAAATGCTTCTTAGTGATACACCACAGCAGTTAACAGAGAGAAATCAGAATCTACCTTAGATTTGGATATCTGTGTACCGTACCCTGAGCAGTTTGTTCTATCCTGGTTTTGTAAATAACATCTTTTAAATTCATGGATGCAAAATAAAGTTTGGTAGGTGTCCCAGGGAAATCTGCTTTCTGGTTTTGGCTGCTGCTCTATTGGAGTGAAGAAATGTTTAAAAGTGATATTGATTAGAAACAAAGGATATTTACAAGGAAAGATGCAGTTATTTGGTTATATCTTTTGTGTGGATCTCTCCACAGTGTTGCCATTTGAGATAATTTGTGATAATCCTAGGTTTGAGCAAATAGTGGTTGTAACATAGTATTTGCATTTTTTTCTGCACTGGATGAAGATTGAGTGTTCCTTGCTGTTGTCAGTATACAAGATAATTTTCTTTCTTAAAGGCATGTGGAAAGCCGGGTTTCTTCCCCCTTGAGTAAAAAACCTGGAAATCTGTAAGTGTGACAGGGGTCAAAGTGCCTCTTTGCAGCTGTTCAGTAGTCTGGGTGGTCAGTGTGGGCTTGTAAAACTGTGAACACTCACAGTGCCTTTGGCTGGAGTCCTGGGCAGAGAGAGGGCACCTCTGCCTCCACTCTCCACTGGTGCCCTTCTGAGGTGCAGTTGCATCACCTGCCTGGATTTTCACTTTGGCTTTAGCCACACAGCAGCACCACTGCATTAGAGGTTTAAGTCTGTTTGCAGTTTTTGTTTGGGATTTCAGTATACACACAGTACTCTTCGGTATTGTGGCTCAGCCACCCTAGTAGCTATTTGCTGCCAAAAAATGCACACCTGCTCCAACCCTATCACAAAACCACTAGGTTGGAAGAAACCTTCAAGCTCATTGAGTCCAGCCCATACACCAAGCCCTAACACCACCTCAACTAAAACATGGCACCAGGTACCACATCCATCTTTTTTTAAACACATCCAGGGATGGTGACTCAACCACCTCCCACAGGCAGACAATTCCAGTACTTTATCACCCTTTGTATAAAAAACTTTTTCTAATATCCAACATAAATTGTCCTTGGCGCAGCTTAAGACTGTGTCCTCTCATTCTGTCAGTTGGTGCCTGGAGAAAGAGACCAACTCCCACCTGACTACAACCACCTTTCAGGAAGCTATGGGGAGGGATAAGGTCACCTCTGAGTCTCCATTTCTCCAGGCTAAACACCCCCAGCTCCCTCAGTTGTTCCTCACAGAGTTTGTGTTCCAAGCCCCTCACCAGCCTTGTTGCCTCCTCTGGATGTGCTCAAGTGTCTCAACATTCTTCCTAAACTGAGGGGCCAGAACTGGACACAGCACTCCAGGTGTGGCCTCACCAGTGCCCAGTACGGGGGGGAAAAGATCTCCCTGCTCCTGCTGGACACACCATTCCTGATATAGGCCAGGATGCCATTGGCCTTCTTGGCCTCCAGGGCACACAGCTGGCTCCTGTTCAGCTGCTGTCACCAGTGCACCCAGGTCCCTTTCTGCCTGGGCACTGTCCAACCACACCATCCCCAGCCTGTAATGTTCCAGGGGGTTATTTGTGGCCAAAATGCAGGACTTGGCACTTGGATACATCTTCATCTTATTGGACTCTGCCCATCCATCCAACTATTCCAGGTCTCTCTGCAGAGCCCTCCTACCTTCCAACAGATTGACACACGCTCCCAGCTTAGTGTCATCTGCAAATTTACTAATTAAAGACTCAGTACCCTCATCCATGTCATCAATAAAAATATTGAACAGAGCTGGCCCCAGCACAGACCCCTGAGGGACACCAGTGGTGACTGTCCCCAGCTGGAAGCAGCACTGTTCACCGCCACTCTCTGGGCCCGGCCATGCAGCCAGTTCTTACCCCAGCAAAGAGTGCTCCTGTCCAAACCATGGGCTGCAAAGCTTTTCCAGGAGTGTGCTGTGGGAGACAGTGTCAAAAGCCTTGCTGAAGTCCAAATAGACAACATCCACAGCCTTTCCCACATCCAGCAGGCAGGTCAGCTAGTCATAAAAGGAGACCAGGTTGGTCAGACATGACCTACCCCTACCCATGCTGGCTGGGTCTGATACCCTGGCCATCCTGAAAGTGCTGAGTGATGACACTCAGTATAAACTGCTCCATTACCTTATCAGGTACTGAGGTCAGGCTAACTGGCCTATAATTACCAGGATCCTCCTTCCCACCCTTTTTGTGGATGGGAGTCATGTTGGCCAGCTTCCAGTCATCTGGAACCTCACCAGTGAGACAGGACTGATGGAGAGCAGCTTTGCAAGCTCAATTGCCAGCTCCCTCATCACCCTGGGATGGATCCCATCTGGGCCCATAGATTTATGAACATTCAAGTGTCTCAGCAGTTCTCTGACTGCCTCCTCCTGGACAACAGGGGGACCATTCTGCTCCCTGACACCATCTACCAACCCAGGAGGACAGTTGTCCTGAGGACAAACTGTCTTCCCACTGAAGACTGTGTCAAGAAAGGTGTTAAACACTTCTGTCTTCTCCTCACCTGCAGTTACTAAATTCCCTCCCTCATCCAATAAGAAAGGTTGGTCTTACCCTTCTTTTTAATATAAATATATTTGTAAAAACATTTTTTATTATTCTTTATAGAAGTTGTCAAATTAAGTTCAAACTGAGCTTTGGCCGCTGTAATTTTTTTTCCTACATGCCTCAGCAACCCCCTTAAATACTTCCTGAGAGACCTGCTCCTTCTTCCAAAGCTGATACATGCTCTTTTTATTCCTAAGTTCCTTCAAAACCTCGTTGCCTATCCAGGCTGGACATTTGCCTCATCGACTCATCTTTCAGCACACAGGGACAGTCTGTTCCTGTGCCCTCAAGATATCTGCTTTGAAGCATGCCCACCTTTCCTGTTCTCCTTTGTTTTTAAGGGCTGCTTCCCAAGGAACTCTCTGAATAGATCTCCTAAACAGACCAAAGTCTGCCCTCTGGAAGTCCAACATAAAAGTCTTATTGATGTTTCTCCTGATTTCACCAAATACTGATACCAAATAATTTCATGATCACTGTGCCCCAAGAGGCCTCCAACCACCACATCTCCCACCAGCCCATCTCTATTTGCAAACAACAGGTCTAACATTGTCCCTCCCCTGGTGGGCTCACTCACCAGCTGTGGCAAGAAGTCCTCTGCACACTCCAAGAACTTCCTAGTCTGCTCTTTTCTGCTGTATTAAGTTCCCAGCAGATGTCTGGTAGGTTAAAGTCACCTACAAGAACAAGGGCTGGTGATCCTGAAACAGGAATATAGAATAAGTTGTCCACCTCATCTTCCTGTTTGGGTGGACAGTAACAGACTCCAGTAGGATGTCAGCCTTGTTGGCCTTCCCCTTAATTCTTACCCATAGGCATTCAACTTCATCATCATTAGTTTCAATACCCATGGCATCAAAAGCCTCCTTAATATAAAGGGCCACCCCTCCACCTCTTCTCCTTTCCCTGTCTCTTCTGAAGAACCTGTAGCCAAGCAGTGCAGTGCTCCAGCTATGTGAGTCATCCCACCACGTTTCTGTGATGGCAGCCACATCACAGCTTTGCTGTTGCACCATGGCCTCCAGCTTTTCTTATTTGTTACCCATGCTGTGTGCATTGGTAAATGTGTACTTCAGCTGGGCTACTGATTTCACCCCTAACTCAGGCTTACCACCCTTGGGCCTGTTTCCAGACAGCCCAGCTGCATCCCCTTCCCCCTTCAAACCTAGTTTAGAGCCCTCTTGACAAGTTCTTCCAGTTCATGAGCTAAAAATCTTCTGCCCTTAACAGAGAGATTGAGTCCATCCAGTTCCAGCAGGCTAGGTGCAGAAAAAGTTGCCCCATGATCAAAGAACCCAATATTCTGCTTATGACACCAACCTTGAGCCACTTGTTGATATTCGTTTCACTGTTTTTCTCTGCCACCAAAGCACTGCCCCGTTGGCCAGAATATTATATGTGTTTGGGTTGTCCCTCTGTTTCCTTGGCACTTGAGTGTATGTGCTCCTTTGCTTCCTCTTTCTGGGAGCTGTGCTGACTTTGTTCCCTGGCTTTCCAAATCATGTATTTTTAGTGGAGAATTCCCCATAGGGATCTTCTGTCAGGGTCAGAAAAGTGGCAGTGTGGACTGTAGGAATTTGAAAGTGGAGGACACAGGACCACAATTTCCACAATAGCTTTCATTTATAGTTGGCTGAGCTCCTTATGCCTGCTTAAGGAGCAGGCTGATGTGTGCTGGAATATTTCACTTTCGCTTTCCTTGCTCTGGATCCCAAGCTTTGAAGCATCACTGGTAGCAACAGATATTAGTGGAGATATAATATTTCCTCCATAGAGTAAGGACAATGAAAGCTGGTAAGTATAAATTGATGCCATTCAGTTTTCAGTATCCAAGCAAACAATGTAAGTCTTTTTGATTTGTCCAAACATGATGTAGTCCAGTTATGTCTATTTTTTGCTTGTTCAGAAGTGAAGCCAATAAAAGGTGTCCAGCAGGATGTGGAGTGGAAAGCTAACTTTGACAGAGCTGCATGGGATGAGACTGACACATTAGAGGTGAGATTAGCCAATCAATAAGGCAGATGCATACATGCCTTTTCCACAGGGCAGTGTATTTTAGAGAAAGGTGAGGGTCCTTTGATTTGTCCACATATAGGACCAATTACAACTTGCCAATTGCACTTAGTTGCTTTTTAGATGTCAATATTTGACAGTTCTGCAGGACAAAAGCTGAATAAGCATCACTTCCTCCAAGATCCAGATCAGTGAATCTTTACAGGTAAGAGATCAAACAAAGGGGCAAGACACCTCCATAGATGAGCAAGGAGCTTCTGGCAAAACATAAAGAGAAATAGGAAGTTTATGGAAGCTTATGAAAAAAGGGACAGGGTTCTTGGGCACTTGGGAGAGATATAGGAATGTTTTCAGACTATACAGGAATGAGATCTGGAATGCTAAGGTCTGTTTGGAATAAAATCTGGCAAGGGATATCAAGGACAACAACAGGGGGTCTCTCCAGTACATCAGTAGCAACAGGAAGATTTGGGAAAACATAGGCTCACTGCTGATGGTGACAAAGAATCCAGAGAAGGTGGACTTATCAAAGGTCTCTTTTTCTTCAGTCTTTACTGCTAAGGCAGCCCTCAGCCCTTCACTCTATAGGTGAGCGAACAAGTCTGGAGAAAAGATTTTGTGTTGAGGAGTATCAGATTAGCATTGTTAGGCAAACAACACCCTCAAATCCCTCAAATGGGGCTTGATGGGATGCACCTTCAAATGCTATGGGTTATTTATAAAATCATGGAGAGGTGCATGAGAACTTGAATTTCAAAAAGAACAAGAAGGAGGACAGGATCCAGAGAACTACAAGCTAGTTAACCTCAATCCCTGGAGAGGTGATGGAACGGCCTGGTTGTCATCTCCAAGTGTGTAGACAAAAAAGAAGGTTATGACAAGTAGTCACCATGGATCTACCCAAGGGAAATCATGCTTGGCCAACCATCCATGTATGATGGAATGACTGGCTGGGAGGATGAGAGAAGAGCAGTGGATAATGTCCACCTTGACTTCAAGGCTTTTGATGCTGTCTTCTACAACATTCCCAAAGGTCAGAACTGACTGAAGGGCAGATCCCAGAGCATTGTGATCATCACCACAGAGCAGGTGCTGTATCTAGCAGCATTCCCCAGGTGTCAGCAGGGGGTCCAGTCTTGTTCCACAAAGATCATTAAGGGACTGGAGGACAGGCTGAGGGAGCTGGGCCTGTTTAGCCTTGAGAAGAGATGACTGTGGGGATCTTACCAATGCACGAACTGTTCTAGGTGAACCTGATTTAGCAGGAGGTTTGAACTAGATGATCTCCAGAGGTCCCTTCCTACCCCAACCATTCTGCAATTCATCTCATAGCCATACAGTTTTTGTTGGTTCTGCATTTATGCCATTCAGACGAGGAGATGCTTGACAATGTTTCATAGTGGTTTCTGAGTAATGTGAGGGGAAAATAATTTGGTATTCATGGTTATCTCAAAGAAAAATTAGAACCAATTGATAAATATTGAGGATTTGTATATGTAATTGATGCCGTACCAGTTAATTTTCCATAGAAGGAATTATCTTCAGTGGGAGTCAGAGCAGTCTTGTTTGAATGACTTTTCCTACAAAAGAGGAGCAAAGCTCACTTTCATATCTTTGTTGTGTTAACTCTGCCAATGTCAAGCTCCATTACCTTCAAATAAAATTGTAAAAAATAAAATTTTCTGTAAAATATGTATCCTGGTCTGTTACTTGAAATAAGCCCTGTTTAAATGTAATTTTAGAAAAATATAAATTGCAATTGTGCTAATATAGATATACACTTTTGGAAACAGTGTAAATTAAAATTAACAAGAGGCAAGCTGCTTCTTGCAAATGCTGGGTTTTAGAATCCATTTTCAAACAAAAATTTTATGCACCAGTAATTTCATTTTGATTCTCTGAGTACCTGCTAGAAGTTGAAATAGACTTTTTTTTTTGCCTAAAATGTTCGTCTTATCAAATACATGTGATATTTTATTAAGTTTCGTTCTTCCATAAGGATTTTAAGTAAAAAATAATTTATTTTACATTTTAGAAAGATCCATAGAGATGATGTAATATCCTAAAATACAAAGATGCAACTTGCTAAACAATTTTGTATATTACTAAGATCTGCAGGCATAGAGGCAATCTCTGGCAGTGATCAATTACGATATCCTTAGAGGCTGATAAATCAAGTTCCTCCTTAATCACCCATTTAGTGAGGAAATGTTAGTGAAATATTTCTGTACAGAAACATCTGTTCTGTTGAACATCCTGTGCTGGCATTTGATGTAAGATACCCTCCTTCAAAGCACTAGGTGGCAGACCAGTGCAGGTTTCAGACAGGTGCAAAACAAAAGTCTGAGCTCTCAAGTGCAACAGGAAATGGATTCAAAGAATTTGCACCTGTGTAAGCAGTTCTTCTGCAAAAAGAGAGAATTTAAATAATATGAAGAAAAATACAATAATTGTTATGAAATATGAATTCATGTATTGTAATAAATTGTTCGAACTAGATTTAATTCTATCTATATGAAGAACTAATACACTGGATTTTATGTATATTTTATAGATATGTATACATACATACATAATTTATATATTATTAAATATATTATATTTTAATATAGTACATTTATATTATATTGATTTTTCTTTTATAGTTTTCTTTTATAGTTTTTGTTATATAATATATTATAACAAATATATATATATATATTATTTATATATATATTTGAATATTCATGCACTCCTGTTCTTTGCTGGGTGAATTATTTGAAATCACAGTTTTACCTATTATTTCTCCTTAATTACAGACGCCTTTTCATGTTGTTTTTTCCGCCTGTAGAAAACAATGCCTATATATTTCTCTGTCAATATATTCAGGTAGTTGACATTTTATTTATGCAGCTAGAAAGTCCCAAAAATAATAGGTCTGATGGCATTTCAGTGAATTTCAAGGTATTATTGTCTTGAAGTCATAGAGCAATAAGGATATATTTGTAAACAGCAAAAATGGGAAGAAAATGAAGCCAGTGTGGTATTTTAAAAAGTATTAGTTGCTCAGAAGGGAATAGTAGATTTTGCCCTCCCCCATCAAAGGTTTGAAATATTTTAGAAGCACAGGAGTGATAAAGGTTCCTGTGTCTTTAGAACTTGTGACTTAATATTTAAATAAGATATTAACAAAATTCCTTCTTTCCTCTCACATGACCACATCATGTAATTTATGCTGTGAAGGAGGATCAATTAGTATGAGATGTTTCCAAATTATTTTCCTCACTTTTAACTTGCCAAAGACTTAAGAATAAGGCCAAATGGAAGGAAAACCCATTAAATGAATGCTAAGAAAGTAGACTAAGCAGCAGTGACGGATCTAGTTTTGCATACTCTTGTGTATATTTCTTGGAGATTCTGTTGAAGTCCGTGGTGTATAATTCAAGGGAGAATTTAGTCCAAGGTGCTGAAATATGGGCATATGGATATATTCAAGTATATATATATATTTAATGCAGTGTGCATACCTGGGAAACTACTGCTGGGTACCAAACAGATTTTGTTTATGGCTGAAAATTAAGATTGCCTTTGATGAATGTAGTAAATTGAGTCTAATCTGTTGATGTCTTCCAAACATTCTATATTTCACTTCCAGTTCCCATATTTTCCTCACTAGTTGAGGACAATACACATAGTTAGAAGAAAGTTCATAGGATTAATTTTGTATTCAAAGTGTTGGATAAATCTATGAAAAAGAAACCTGAAACTAGAGCAGAAGACCCAAAACAAAGCTTTTTTAGAGTTGCCAACACAAAAAATATGGCTGGGAGTTCTCTGGAGTGCCACTGCTGAGTCCTTTGATTCTTGTTTTGGTTTTTTTTGGTTTTTTTTAAATGAAGCAAATTTCCTGATTCTAAGATGGTGGGTCAAACATGAAGAAGAGCAAAGATCTGGAAAAACACTCAGCTTTAATCCAGCCCTAGCTTATAATTTTCTAGCATCTTTTAAACTAATCCTAAGATTTTGAAGAATTGGGATATACTTATCGAAATGCACACATATCTGCCTGTTTCCTTTGGTTTCTTCAAAGGGTACAGACTCTTCTCTATACAAGATTATTCTGATGGAGCTGTTCTCACTAAACAATCATCCAGAAATGCTCTGAGATGTCCTGGTTGTAAGGTAGAATAACACTTTATGTGTCCTATATTTGGAATCAGCTCACCAAGGCACAAGAGGAATAGGCACCTAAATGCAGTGCGTGTCATGGTGTAGGAAGGACAATGAGCCCCTACTTACAGGGCTGCCAGCTTTTACATCCATTCCCAAGGTATACTATTTTTCTGTTTCTATTCCCAGCTGTTTCTATTCCCAGCCCCATCACACAGCTCATCAGCTTGTCTATCAGTATGCCTTGCAGCTCTGCTTTCCATTATGCTGGAGCTCTAGAGCACATTGTGTGACATTCTCTCAGTGGAACTAAGGATTTTGAACAGGCTGTTGGAAAGATATGTATTTCATTTTATAATCTGGGATTACTATTAAATACAAAGAATAGGGGTTTTCAAGGGGCTTTACTGAATAGCTTAAGGCTCAAAATTGACAGGCCAGTCCTATATGAAAGGTTTGTTTTAAATATACTGGGTTTGGAAGTTCCTTCTCATTCATCTTTTGACAGTTCCTACTCAGTCACAGTCAGATCAAGCAGAGCATCTAAGGTGAATAACATAAGAAGTCTGTCCGGTTATAGATATCTTATAGATATCTTATCTTAATTCTGTCTCTCTTAAACAGGAGAAATGATAATTGATCTTCAAGAAGCAATTGATTTCCACAGGATTTTTTTAAAATAAAACTGTAATTCCAAGTGATTGAGAGGCAGGCTATAAAACATGAAGCTGTTGGTTACAAAGTCAATTACTGAGATCATGAAAACTTTATTTTTAAATTTTAAATTTTTAAAAGGGAAGTAAAGGAAATAAAAAATAAGCTGTCCATTTCCAACACCCTTCATGATATATCATTGAGCCCAAGGGTCCAGGTCTGCCACAGTCCTTTGGATAAGGCCATTTTTGAACAAAGAATGTAATCTTTTAGGAGTTCGGGACAGTGCTCACACATTTCAATTTCTCTTGCTCCAGGTGAATATTTGGCAGGTATTTTTGTGCAGCACAGAGCAGATTACCACAGAATTACTTTGGAAAAGGAACAGAGGAAAGGTTAAAGCCTAAGAAGGTCATTGGCAAGTATGTAGAAGTAAGTCCAGTGTCTGTGTGTGTGATACAAGGAGCACAACAGGAGCTGCTGCAGGAAATGCAGCTGAGTAACTGCAAAGTGCTCATGTGTGTGGCCCTGCAGAAACAAGTGCAGAGCGAATACCACGCCCTCATACATCACTTTGGTAGTAGCAAGTTATGTTGGAAGCTAAATGGCACGATTACTACATGACAGCTGGCAAACTGAAGTGCCAAAAGAACAAGTGAATTCCTCAAAATTGCTCCCCAGTTGGTGGCAGGGGAAGGAACTGGAGCTATTTGCAGATTATCAGCCTGTTGTGTTCTCTATCACAAATGAGAGAATATGTGACCTGGTTTTTGTTCTCATCAAGTAAACTACTGCAAAGATACCATATGTGAAAACATTTGATGTTTTCAGAGGCTCATGATGGCTTTTATTCAGAGCCCTTCAGATAACCTGGAAATCTGGTTTATTACTAAATCACACCCCCTTTATTGATTCTTTTTTCCCCTTTCACTTTAAAACAGGAAGAAAAACAGTGAAATTTTTGCAGGAAGCTTACAAGGACCAAAGTCAATCACTTCTTATCTGCAGAAACAGTGTCTGCACTAAAAGAAAAGCCATTCTGTGCAGTGAGATTATTTATAAAAGTATGACTCAGCTGGACAATAATGGCAGAATCTGTCCCCTGGAATTTTTAATGTATAAATCTAAAAATAAGTGTAATCCTAGAAGTAAAAGGCTTCTTCTCCACAGATTAGATGCTTTTGGTCCAGAAATAAGGTGCTTTCTTTATCTGCTATAAACAAGACATTATGTCTAATAGGAAAAAGAAAAGAAAAAAAGCAACACAAGCAATACAAGCAATTAAATTGTTAGGAAGAGAAACCCCAAGAACATAAGATCCAGAGATCATTCACAAGCAAAACCAGCAGGACCAATGTGTAAAGAATTGGTTTAGATCATTTCTCAAAGAAAAAAATTTTCCTTTGAGACACTTAGTACTGAAAAAGACGAAGGAAGAGATTTTGCAGTAATTTCTTTCCTTTCCTTTCTGATCAAAGAGTTGTACTTCATTTTCAAGTCACCAGAGTGTATCTTCCTCATCTTGCTGATTTGGCTGATACAAATTCAACAGGCAACCAATTGAGAATAGCCAGTTTTGATCAAAAGTAATTTAATTCTTTTCAGTTTATTGATGTTATAATAATCCTGATTGCAATGACTGTATCTTCCCAAGAGTGAAGACATTGGCTTTGTTAATATGATTTTCAAGAATTCTATCTCTATCAGGAACATTGCACTTGAAGCAGGGGAAAAAAAAGACTCCATAACCTTTGACAGATCTTATACTTACATCTGGGTCTCACAAATATGAAGGACGATCTAAGACTTAAAGCAAGATTCTGTTCTTTTCAAAACTGAAGCTGAAATGAAAAAGTGATGACCAGGGCTAAATATGTTTCTCTGAGTTTTTCCAGCCTGTGGAGGTAAAAAAAAAAAAAAAAAAAATGAAAGCTCCTTGCTGAATTTAAAGCTCTAGACAGCATTGTTAGACAGGATGCTTTTTTGTGCACTCTGTATTTGTATCCCAAGAGAATATTTCTTACACATTCACTGTTAATCATGGCTACAAGTAGTTCTCCATAAAAGAGCAGGGAGTAGAAAAAGCTGTGAGAAAAATGTGAGATACAAGGCCCCTGCTTCAAGAGTGAAATCCATAGTTACCTTTGTCAAGTAATAGAGATCTAAATTTCATCAGTCAGCATCTTCCCTTAAGTCTCAGAGGAGTAGTCATGGTAAATAATAACAACTATCTGACTTCTTAGGTTCTGAGGAGGTAGGAGGAGCAGAGGCACCAACTTTGGGGCTTATTGCTGCCGCAAGTACTGCCTTCTATTGTCTTCCATGGCCTCTTCATGCTCTGCTTTCCCAGACTCCAACCATGAGGCAATTCTTACTGCAATGCTTGAATATTTAGACATTTGCATTGCAATTTGTAATTTGGCCATGGTAGACTCCCCTTTGCTACTTAAATATACATACCTTCAGCATGTCTTGTGATTTTCCAACCTAATCACTTACTTTCCCCACTCAAAATTTTAAGAAAATGCTAGCTATTCAGCACCTTCCTTAAAAGAAGGTCTTACATTTTATACAGCCTGATTCTCCTAGTATCCCACTCCTATTTTCTGTGTACGGCCTTAAGGCAAATTTCACCTTTGGTAAACTACTGATCTAAGCAGCATGAGGAAAAGCATGGTTCCATATTTCCAGCTATTGCTGGGCTCTGCAGTAGTCTCTCTGGATTTTGCAAATACGGATTTGTGCTGGGCAGAAATAAAGCCCTATGCTCAGACTTCCTCCATTTTTTGTTTGAAAATCTAGAGTGGCACAATTCCTGTCTCTTCCTCTGGCATTTTCCTGCAAAGCAAAATCCTGAGCCAAAACCTCAGAACCAGTCAACAATTTGGTGCAAATTACTTTCAGCATTCAGTCCCTGAGACAGTCAATAAACATGGAGGACTGCCTGTACCTTGTTGACTTCTTTCCAGTTTGTATTTTCCTATGAAGAAAAGGACATTGTGCTTCAGTGACATTCAGCCCCTACAAAAGACATCTTTGTGTCTGCACAGCTCTAGTGGCAGCGATACATAACACTAGCAATAATGAAGAGTCCGTGCTGAGAAGGAGCCTTCATTTTCTCACCCAGAGATGTATCCACTTTTTTCTATTTCTGATCAGCTTGAAAGATGCTGGCAACATGTATAAGAAGACCTCTGATTTATCACTCATTATGCTGAGACAAATGTGTCTTTATGTCTTGTTTTAGCTACAGAGGATGTCCTGAGGCCATGGGGGATTATCAGAAAAGCAGCAATATGGAAATGTGTATGGAGGGGAAGGGGAATTGAACAGCTGGAGAGTAGTCAGTGCTGGTGCTCTATAGGGAAAGCAGAGATCTCATCATAAGTGCCAAGATTATATTGTAAACGCATTAATCTCATAGGCTCATGCAAAGACAGCATGGATTGTTACTTATGGATCACCACCACCATTTATGGATTTTATATCCTGTAGTGACCATCACAGTTTTGATTCCCTTGCCATGGAGTGTACCTGGCTGCTATGCCTTTCAATTAATCTATGTACAGTTTTTCTTGAAGCCAGCAGAAAGCCATGCTTTGTAATTAATTAATTTTTAATATTGTATCTGTATATGAGAAGTGGTTTAATTAGCCCATCATTTTTCTTGAGGGGTAAGGGTTTTTTCCTTCTACTTATTCACACAAATATTCCATATATTCTTCTAAGTAGCAGAAAATTTCTTAATATTTTAATAACTGTTATTGGCAAAACAAGTTCTCTAACAGAGAAATTAATTACTTCATTGACTTATTCAGAAATTCTTTTCAAGTGGATCACCTTGTCACAAGTTAATAACTAGAAATGTGGATCACTATGGGAAGCACATATGCAAATTTAGCTGAATGAAAGCTGCAATAAGCATAGTTAATTATGTCATTAAAAAGTGCCTTTTTACTTTCTCTCTGCCATTTCATGTATAATCCCAAATCTGTTCTTCTTCTTGCTTTCCACATTCCTTTGTCTCAGTGAAGCTATCCAGTTTGTTTCACTATAGCCACATCTCTGACCCATCTGTTATATCATAGAATAGTTTGGGTTGGGAGGAACCTTAAATATCATCTAGTTCTAACCCGCATTCCATGGGCAGGGACACCTTCTTCCCGTATTTTCTTCCAAAGATTGTGGGGGTTGGACTAGATGATCTCCAGGTCACTTCCAACCCTAACAATTCATTGTTAGCTATTGCACAAAACCCTTATCTTCACCCCAACTAAAGTCTGAGACAGCCTATGTCCTTCCCTTCTTCTCCTGAAAACAGGTTTCCTTCTTCTGATGTCTTGCTTTGAAATGTGTTTGGGACCTGGTATTTCCACTCAGTTTACTGGGGAAAGCCACACAAAAGCTTTGTTCAGAAAAGGTGATGCAAAGGGTTCTTAAGGAAGAATAGCAAAAAGACAGAAAGAGAAGGAAGCATGGAAGGAAGAAGGCAGATCTTGTATGCTTGGAGAGGTGAGATTAGGCTCAGATGGATAATAGCTCCAGAACTCACTCTCCCATACGTTGTGTCTGCGCCACCTCAGCTGCCTTCCTAGAGTGCTCCACCTCACATGCTCTCTTGTGGTGTTTTCCACTCTGCTAATTAATAATTCAACTGGGAAGACTGAGCAACCACTGACTGAATTATTGAAGGTGTAATTGAACTGGCAGTAGTTGAGGGGAGCATGTGAACATTTTCTTAGCAAAAGATAAAGGTTTGCAATGAAACAAAATGTCACAGGTAAATTCAGTTACTGCCCTGAACCTTCTCCCTCTTCCTCTGTTAAATAGCTGAGGCAGTAGTTGTGAATACTGGTAGTGAGTTTTCAGGAAAACCACACAGCTGTTTGGAAGGTGGCCAACTTCAGACACTACAGGGAAAAATGAGCTCTCATCTTCCACTCCTTTATCTTCTGTAGCAGCAGTGGTGAGCTCCTGTTTAAAGGCAAGGTCACACCCCTGCATACAGGTCTGGGGAAATATTGAGCTATTGCATGCAAAAATTAGCAGCCTCTGCACTGCAAAGATTAATACAGGCTGTGAAACTGCTTCCTGTCTTCCTGGAGTTCCTCTGAGGTAGAGATTAAGGGCTCAAATTTTTGTCCTATGTGTGGCAGCATTCTTTAGGGTTGTGACAACGATATAACTCACTCAAATTAGATCTCACAATTAAGCAAAGGCTATTTCCTTTTTGAAAGACTTTAGCTAATTTTGGATGCCTTGCTCTAACCTAAGAAGGCATAATCCAGCTGTGGAAATCAGGTTTGATGGAATTTTATTTAGCCTAGGAAATGCTTGCATTAATTCTGGGATTTAATCATTCCACAGCTGAGAGTTGTGGTTGTGACGCAGTTGTGATGGATGTCTCTATCAAGTTATTCCAGCTCTTATGGGACAAAACCTGAAACTAAAAAATGCATCTTTTCTTTCTTTGCCTCCTTACCTTTGAGTTTATAGCTGGTGGGAAATGCCATTTCCCAGGGAATATTTTTTCCCCTCCATAATTTTGCTGTTTAGCTGGTTTCAGTTAGATTTTTTGGGTTTGCTATTCTTCTGGAGAAAAAGAAAGTTTGTATTAATAAATTAGAGTTGGTAAAACCTTCCATTCAAAATTTGGATTGGAGCAGCAGAACATGGATCATCCATTTTGCCTCTCCCTGCTCCAGTACAGAAGCAGCCTTTGCTCTGCAAGTGTGTTTGAAGCTCTGTCCAAGCAGCCTTGGACCCAGTGTCAGAGTGTGGATTCTCCAAGTCACAGTTTAGCTCCTAGATTTAATAGATAGAGAAACTGCTATGTTTTGGGTGGAATTCTAGGGGAAACCTAGAATGAGAGCCATGGGAGGAAGCCAGAAGTGAAAAGGCATGGAGAAATTGACAGAATTTAATGAAACAAAATAGCTTGGAATTAAAAAAAACAAAACAAAACAAAACAAAACCACAGTGCAAGCGCTCTAAAATAAAAATTAATTTATCTGCATAGGCTGCTTTGAAAATTTCACTTGTATTATCCAGTTGTATTTTTCATTTCATGTTTTTTATTTGTCCTGACTTAGCTTTTTTTGAACAGTTTATGACAACTGAGCACCAAGTAGATTGTGTCTGTGTAGTCCAGATCCTCTTAGGAAAATGCTGAAGTTAATTTATCAAGCAATTATTCTATGACCTGAGATATGGCAGTAATACAGTTGGATAATGAATAAAGAAATCTTGCCAGAGACAGTTCTAAGGCAGCTAAAATATGGCTTATTTTGTGATTATGTGGGTTGGTGAGGAATATGACAGATGGCATAAAGAGAAGTTAAGCTCTACCACCACCACCCCACCCCCCAGTCACACCTCACCCCAGGTATATAAAGGCAAACATATTGTCTATGCTAACAAGGGTTCTGAGAACTTCTTTAAACAGAGAACGAAGTGGAAAAATGAGACATATATGAGATTCTTTAGATAATTTCTGATCAATTGGCAGAGATAAAATTGGCTCTGCAACAGAAATATGATTCACAAAAATCTTGGAAGCAAATATTCTTAGTGCTTCAGGAAACTTATACAGGTTTCCCAAATAAACTGCAGTATTTCCTCAATTTGCTCTCTTCCACAAGTCTCCTTCCCTGCTTCTTTTGTGTTGAGCTTATGGTCTTTACCTCTCTGGCTTGAGATAAAACAGAGGCAAGATGCATTTTCACAAGGCACTGTATTTTTTACATGTCAGCTAATTACTGTACTGCTGACCTTCCCCTCAAAACTAGACTAGACTAAACTTCTTCAGTAAAATCATGTATGAGTGCATACTGAGCCAGCTGCCAGACTTGTGAGGAGAGCAAGGGCTGGGAATAAGAAAACTTGTGTTGAATTATGAGGAATGGGTAAGCCAAAAACAGGGATGCTGAATGAAACAGGGAGGATGAGCATAGAGGAGCTGTGGCTGATACTGGTAAAGACCCAAGTCACTTCCTACTGAGCCGGACTTACATTCCACAGCCTTACTGGATTGTGACAGTGGAGGCTGGGAAGCTTCCCTTCTGCTCTCATCGAGGCTGGGACACAGGCACCTCAACCACAGTTGCCAAACTGTGCTCTAGCAAGTCTTTCAGGAGACCTGAAGCATTTTGAGGGAGACATTTACAAGAAGCAGCAGCTCGCACTGAGAGAAAAACTCGGCGGAATGGAGAAGTGCTGTTCTCCACAGAAGCACATCACACCAGCATCACATCTCCCACTGAGTTTTCGTCAGCGTGGTGCTTTGGGAAATAAATACATGGTCTGACGCACCAACATTGCATGTTGCTGAACCCTTGGTGAAACTGTTGCCAGATGTAATAAGAAAATGTAACAATTATGCAGTCACAGCTCCGGATCACATTGCGCCTCTTCTGGTCTCTGGTGCTGTGCCTCCAAGATGGAGAGCTCTGTCTAGCACGAAGTCTGCCAGCAGGCTTCCAGCTGCTTTCTCTTCTTGCAGACACTTAGATACTTATGCAGGCACTTGCTAGCTTTTCAGCTTTGCTTGTCCTGAATCCCTCAGCCCACTTCTGCTCTGGGCAGAAAAAGCTAATGATTGTAAGGGATTTTGTAAGTTATGCTGCTTGGTGGCAGTTTTTGTCTCCATCTCTCCCAGTGTCTCCTGAGTGCTAGGTTTGGATTCTGCAGACCATGGAAGGAGTAAGATGTGGTAGGGATGACCACCTCAAATGAGAAAGAGAGGTCTCCTGACAGAGGCACGAGAGAGTGGCCAGTGGCCTCTTATTAAACAAACAAGAAAGCATGTTTGGGTGAGTGACTTTTAACCTGAAGCTATAGCCTATATCTTAGAGTTTGGAGGTACTCCCTCTGTCCCACAGTGGAAACAAAGGAAAGAGAAACAAATCCCTATAGACAAGATGAATTGCACTTCTCCTAGAAACCTGTTACTCAGGACAAAGATAGTAACATTCACTTTACAACAATTCTCACCTTGAATGAGAAAGGAAACTAGGCTGTTTTCATTTTATTTCAGATATCCGGGGTGGTCTTTCTGCTGTATCTGTCTTTTGGTTGTTTCCAAACATATTAATTTAAATGAAACTTTATTTTCCTAAAGGAAATAATCCAAAAGAAATAATTTGCCTCTTCTTCCTCTCCCTCTTATCCTGGTCTTTGAAGATATATGGTGCATGAGAAATAGAACATCCATCTCTGTTTCCCCCAATGTTTCAATACTATTTTCAAGCCTTAGTTCTCTATTGAGGTTTCATTCTATTTTTTTGAAAGAGGAAAAAAAGGAAAACCAAAAAGCTTCCAGCCAGCCCTCTTTCAATATGACAGCGTAGATTTCTTATCTCTTATCCAGATTAAGTGAACTTTTCCCACAGGTAGTAGCATCATAACAACTCAGAAATGTAAAATCAAAAGAACTGAGCAAATTAGCTGTAAAGTTTGCTTGAAAAATTGACCTTCTTTGTAAGATGGATGAAGATGTTGGGGAGGAGAAGCTAACGGACAAAAAAGCAAAAGACATTTTCCCTTTGGAACACTTGTTGTCAGATTTTCAGATTTTCAAACACCTGGGGAAGAATGTGGTCATCTGAATTTTCAGTTTAATAGTTTATTGTGATGTGTTTTATGATGGGAAGCAAGATTTTTTCTGAAATGAAAACCAGAATAATTTGTGCATGTCTGCTAATTATGGGATTTATTTGAGATCTTCTGTGCTGCTGTTTCACATTTACCCTGGGAAAGTACAAAGTGCTGGTGCAGGCTTATCCTTTGTGGTTTTGGTAGCATCCTCAAGTTGGGTCTGAGGCAGAGCCTGGAGGAGTGAGAAGCAAATTCATCCTCAAGACAGTCACTAGGCAGCTGCCTGTACACTGAGGCAGCCAGCAGAATGCTGGTTAGTGTTCATTTAGGTTATAGCAGAAGATCTGCATGGAAATAAATGGAGATCACATCTTCCTTGCAACTTAACCCTCTGCAAGTGGTTGACTTGCTGCTGAAGCAGATGGATGCATTTGTGGTGCCTTCTAAGGGCCGTGAGCAGACCAATGGCAGTGTGTGTGCTACCAAAAGAGAGGGAAATCCCATTCTGGGCTAGGGAAGCTGGGTATCCATCAAGAGGACTGCCTTTTGTTTGTAGATAGAACTGCCAAGCATTCGGATTTATCATAGAAGTGAGCTGCTTATCACAAATGCTCTAGGGAGGACAGGAGAGCTAGGTTAAGCCAAAATGGTGAAATTCCAGATTTCAATTCCTACAGCTGCTTGAAAATTTGCCATGGCAGTCTACAAGGGAAAGCCACAGGACTTAGGTTTTTTCCAAAGGGGTTTTTAGAGTGAGACTTTAAATTCAGAACACTCTCAAATTAATTAACTCTATGTGTAGATATTAAATTTTTGAGGATTATGTATTTACTTCTGTGAAGGCTAAACAGAATGGGTTCTCTGGACACCTATAATTTCCTGTAATATCATTACTAACAATAAAAGTTCAGATAATTCCTGAGACAATGAAGCATTTGCTGTTGCCTGAAAAGAATGTTGTGAAAAGTAGCAGGGCATTATTAAGTGTGGCTGTCCTAAAAAGGTTTGCATTGACACATTACCTGCTTCTGGATATGCAAGTTTTTGAGGGTGTTCCTGATTTTTGTTTTGGTCTTGCCTTTTTTTAAACACTTGGCCTAGAGTGACAGAGAAGTCAGCCCAAACCTGTGTGTACTCAGCTGGGAGAGGCAGGAGAGCTGCTGACAAAGGGCTTTGCACTTGGGATTCTTCAGCCTGGAGAATAAAGGATCTGAGGAGACTGTAATGGGGCCTTGCCATACATAAGGAGTCTTCACAAGAAAGATGGCAAGAGACTTTTTACCAGGGCCTGTAGGGACAGTACAAGAAGCAATGGTTTTAAACTGAAGGAGGGTAGATTTAGACTGAGCATAAGGAAGAAATATTTTACAGTGAGGATTGTGAAACACTGGAACAGGTTGTTCAGATACACTGTGAAAGCCTCATTCCTGGGAGTGTTCAAGGACAGGTTGGATGGGAACTTGAGCAATCTGATCTAGTGGGTGAAATCCCTGGTCATGGCAGGAGGGTTGGTCTAGATGATCTTTAAAGGTCCTTTCCGACCCAAAACATTCTGTGGTTGTAAGATTTTGCTCCCACTCCTGTTGGACATTTTTCTTCTCTCATCAGAGGCATTTTCCTATACAAATGAATAACAGAACTTGTGAAAATGTATGTGCTTACTGGAAATAATACAAAGTCATCTTTGGACATCCCTGTTACCCAATCCTTAGGTACCTTTAAGCACAGGCTCCCTGATGCAAAAGAAAATGTAAATTTGGTGGGTTGCAGTTGTCTAAAGATGATTCCAGCAGAGGAGAATCCTCATATGGTGCATGTTAGAACAGCTGTAGTGACTCCTGCCAGTGCTGTCTGGGGTTTCTGGATAGCATGTGCTACAAATAGCCTGAAGAAAATCAGAAAAAAATGAGTAGTGAGATTAGGAGAGACACTGTTATATTTTGTAGGTTTGATGTGGGGACCTACGGCTGTGCCAGCTCCTGAACCATCCAGTGTTTCATATGTTGCACCCTGGGATTTCCCAGCCTTCAGGTCTCTAGCAGAGCAGGTAAGGGGACCACCAGCTGACTTTTCCTGCAGAACTCTATAGAGGACAAATGCTTCCAGCTCCTCACTGGAGCTCGAGGCCACACTGCTGAGGGACTGCCAGGCCCACAGAGACTCTCATCAACATCAGGCATTGTTTTTCCACAGTGCATGAAGCAAATAGAAAGCATCACTCTTTGGAAAACTGTTCTGAAAAAAACAATTCATACAATCATTCTTAGCATCACAATCTCAGAAGCCAGTCTTTGCTGGAATGAAGAAATAGGCATTCATTTAATAAATTATGAGGATAAGCCTGACTCAATGCACAGCTTCTTAATAGTACTTGGCAGTGCTACTGCTTGTGATGATATCCTTAATGCATTTGATACTGAATAAGTAATAGATTTTCCCAATGTGATTGCACATTCTGCTCAACTCATTTTTCTTGAATATTAAGGCATTCTGTTTCAGATACTAGGATTATTTTGCTGAAATGAACAGTTTTGTAGCCTATATTTCTCTTTTGTTTCTATTAATTGCCATGGTGTTATTTGATTGCAGGAGGAAAAATAACCCCTGAACCCAAGAAATATTTGCCTCCTGTTAAGCATAAGCAAAGTCATATCTCACAAGACCCTTACACGATATATTGATATTTGTATTTATTCAAGGGCTGTGCTGGATTCTTGTACATGAGGCTCACTTATTTATAAGGGACTTATTTTTTATTCTTGGATCTGATTTTTTGTGTGGAGACAGTTCAACCTGACTGTCTACTACAGAGGAAATTTTAGTCCTTGTACAAGTTAGGATTGTAGCATCTCTTCTTCACCATAAACGACCGGTTTTGCTTGAGCATAAGTGAGGAGTCTGCTCTCTAAGGAAGGTTTTCTCCAGTAGCTGGCCAGAGGAGTCAGCATTGCACCTTCCCCTTGTAGCCAACAGGTTTTTAGCTACTACTTCCTCCTGCACAGGAGACCTCCATTCCAAACTTTCTTTCCTCTGTCTATAATAGCTGATCTATATCTCCCAAAGCCCCAGACACTGCACTGGTTCCTGGAGTCTTCCAGGTGAACATCCTAAGCCACTGGGCAGAAGGAAGCAACAGTGGTGTCTGCTGACTTCCTCAGCAGTGCAGGGGGATTGGAGAGCACACCCTCTGGCTTGAGCCCGGCGCATGAATTCGGCAGATTGATGGTGTTTTGTCACTCATGGTGGGCCCTGTGCACCAGAGACCTGGTGGCTTGGGGCTGTGGGCCTTTGGGCAGCAGTGCCACTCCTGAGCAGTGGGGATACGTGAAGACATCTGAGCCATTGCTGAATACACCAACATGGTGCTGGAAGCAGCCCAGACATATTATTGTGGCATTTTACTTTGCTTGGTTTCGGCCTCGTGGAGAAGCATCAGGTGTTGGGCTGGGAATTCCCACACTTGGCTGTCTACCTCCTATCTCCAGGCTTCCTTACTTACAGATAGCCATTATAAATAGCACATGGCTATTCATAACATACTTATGTGTATTATAATGTACCTATATGTATTATAACGGACTTATATAATATAACTGTAATGTACCATTACACACCTACAAGGTTAGTTGTCACCGAGGGGTGGCTTTGTGAATGTCAGTGACATTTCAGCGGTGTATCTAAGTACCCAGAGGCCCTTGGAAAGCCAGGTTCCTTGCTTCTAAACACCTTTCAAAGTACAGAGTGCTCTTCAAGTGGGAAATAGAGTTATTGGCACTATATAAGCAAAAGTAGCTGCCAAAGTCAACTTTAAGAGTTAGGAAAGTTTTGGTCCCTTGTGTAAAACCACAGACAAAACTACTCCTTTGATTCTGTGCTCTTGTATTGCTCTTTTATGTTGGAGCTGACTGATGTCTACAAGGAAATGCTTCAGCTATCTTGGGCTCTAAGAGCCAGCAAGAGAGATGCTCACATTCTGTATAAATGTGCATCCTGTTTGCCTGCTGTTGAATAATTTAAATCTTTGCTATTTATGGAAGCTGTCAGCATGCTTTGCTCTGCTGCCTTGACAAGGGAAGGAAAGGAATCTGAGGGCACTGTCCAACTAAGAGTTAAAATTTATTAGTAGTAGTTGCACTGCAGTTGGTTGCATTTTGCTGAGTGTTTGGCAGTCCTCAGAGACACCACCTGTTACTATAAATAGAACACGTGCTGCCAGAGTAACTGTTCTTCTTTCTCTGGAAAATGAGTCATTTCTTATTTGACTTTTAAAATCTGTATTGTTAGGGCTTGTGTGTGTGTATTTGGGCTCTCAGCACAGACAGCTTTTACACTAGGCTCCCGTTGCTGTTCCTCCATGTGGTATTTGTACTCAGAAAGGGATTTCACATGGTAATGCTGAAAGCTCTCATGCACCATGGAGAAATGCAGACTGGGCTGCTGCTGAGCTGACAGGCAGACCTCGTGCTGCTCAGAAGCTGGTAAGCACAGGAGGGTTGGAAATGGTTGGTGTGTTATTTCAGTGACTCCAGATCCTCTGTGCTGTAGTTCACAATAACTTTCCTAGTGCTGAAGCCATCACCTGAGATAAAGGTTGGCTTAGGGCTGATGTAGAGCATTACCTTTCAAGCATTCCTGCTGCCGTGCAGTCACAGAACCATGCAGAGGAACAGATCTGGCTGAAAAATATCCAGAGGAGGGGGAAAATTAAAGAGAGATCTCAACATATGACACAGAAATCATTGCCAGCACAAGAATGCATGCAGAAAGAGGTAGGGCAGAGGATGAAACTACCTTTTGTTTGTGATTGCAGTTGGAATTAAGCCAGTTTAAAGTGGTTATGGAAGTGATCCACTGAGAGAACATAGAGGAGTCTTTTACATTGCCCCTATAGGTAAAAGTATATTTAAGTGTTTTCCTTTTTATTAATGAAAGGCATAGTTACCATTAAAAAACACATCAATAATTTATCTGGAAATATTTCACAGGGAGAAGAATGCCCTCCTATATATAGACGTAATGATATCTCTATACCCATACATATCACTTACTGTGTGCAATAATCAGCAAGTAATCTTGGCAAAGTATTAGAAAGTGTTTTACGAAGATTAATGAATTACTTTCTGAGACTATTCAATATCTCAGTTCTACAGAGAGACCAACTGAGCTTGCAGAGAAGATTTTTAAGAGCCTCACCCTGAGATAACTGAGTCAGAGGAAATGCTTCACTAAATTCCCTAGGCTTGTCTGAGGCCAAGTAAGTCAACAGCAGAGCAAAGGACTGACTGAACTGTCCAGATTTCCTATTTCTATTTTCTTATCCCTGGGCACCTTCCTTCTGTGTATACCATTAGTAGAATGATGGTGATATTGTGGCTATTACTTCTGGTGAAGGTCATCTTAGCTTCTTAATAAAGCCTTTTTTTTTTCCTCTCCTTTTTTAAAAGGCGCATAGCAGTAATAACTTTTCCCTAGGATGAAATTCAGTCTGAGAACAGTAACAACAACCTTAAATTACCATACCCATTTCTTCTTAAGTTAAAGAATGCCAAAAAAGCACTTTTGTGGTTTCACATTATGCACTTAGCTCTTCTCTCAAATAACATAAAGTGGCTTTGAAAGTGTAATTGATAGCATGAACTCAACTTTTCTAGTAATGAAATAGTGTAGTCTGCAAGTGAAGCAAGAAGAAACAT
Source organism: Sylvia atricapilla (assembly GCF_009819655.1). Taxonomy (NCBI): domain Eukaryota; kingdom Metazoa; phylum Chordata; class Aves; order Passeriformes; family Sylviidae; genus Sylvia; species Sylvia atricapilla. Next base: position 53,006,750 of record NC_089140.1, on the reverse strand, counting down.
TTCCTGCTAGGAAAACACCCCACACTTGAGGGAAATGTGCTCATGGACCTCATGCAGTGTAAGGATCATGAGACAGCATTAAACAACTGCTGCAGCACATTGCAACAGCTCCTGTTAAAACCTTCAGCCCTGATTTTGGCACTTATTGTGTTGAAAAGGGTGTTTGTGAGCAGGCCTCAGCCCATCAGTTGACAAAAGTTACTGGCTTCCACACTTTCTAAACACATGGTTAGGATTGCAGTGTGGCCAAGGGACAGGGCTGTCACAGCAGTGCTTAGGGTCACCACCATGAGAAGGTCACTATGTGTAACACTCACATACCTCAGTGTACCATATTGTGCAATTGCATAGGAACTCTCCTCAGCACCTATGCAAGTATCTCTGCAGTTTGGGGAACATTTTTTACAGCTAGTTCTTAAGTAGATGTTATCTTACTTCTTTTATGGGATCTCCACTCTTAGCCTAGGAAAGAATTTGCTTTAAAAATTAACTTAAAAGCAAAGAGCAGAACAATGCAAATGGCAGGTTTTTATCATTTGTTCCCACTGATTTATTTAAAAAAATATGGATATTGATCTAATACCGATATCCAACTATGACGGACAAAGACTCTCTAACAGTTTGAAGTTAGAAAGTGTATGTTTATTACGACGCCGGGCAGCGTGAGGGATAGCTCCCAAATACACACGTGCAATTCACGGATGCTCACAGGGTCTTTTTATGTACAGGAGTATTGAATACCCAAAACACAAATGCATATTCATAACTCTGGCCCATCCCATTCCCCGCTTCGTATGGTAATTAGTCAAAAAGCAATTAAGCATGAGTAGTTTGTTCTTTGAAATGAGTCCTTCTTATGGGGTGGGGTCTCAAAATGATGAAGTAAGATGCGTCTTCCTCACTTTGACTTTTTAACCTTTTAGTGTTGGTGACACCTGGATCCTGTTTTCTCAAGACTATCTGATTTATGATCACATTGTGTTCTTGGAGTCTATTGATTAAGTTGACAGGTCTCCTGATTTATCGGTTCCTTAAATCCGGCTTTTATTAACAAAGGGAATTTTACCTCAACAATATCTAGTTAGCAAAGGGAAGTCTACCTCAGCAATATCTAGTTTAACTAAAGTCCTTAATTATTCAAAATTAATGTCTCACCACCAAGCTATTGTGCTGCAAGGAACTGGAAGACCAGGCTGTTCAGCTTTTATCCTGACTCTTCCAGTGAAAATTTCAGTGACCTTCAGGGATCCCCCTGTTATTTCCAAACCTGTGTGCCTGAAGTTTGGCCCAGCAGGAGCTGAATCAGGCCTTACTAACTTGAAAGAAGCAGTTCCTTTGTTTTTTAGAGAGTGGTAGAGTAGCAAACTATCTAACTGGGTAGGCCATCAGATTTTTTATTTCTGAAGTGCAAGCCAAAGACAGAAAGCAGAACACTCAGTTTCATGCCTACCCGCAGATGCAGGCACTTGGCTTCTATCAGCTAAATTAAAGAAAAAAATCTTGGAATTATTTTTTTTAGTTAAGAAAAAAAAAAAAAAAAACAAAAAAACAAAAAACAAAAAAAAAAAAAAAGAGAGAGAGAGAGAGAATTATTTAAAATATGGGGGACATACAGAATTTAGTCATGTGAATCCAGGATGGCACATGTTCTGTCTCATGGAAATTGCTGTTATGTCATGTCTTCAGGGGCTTTGCTTCTTATTTGTTCTGGCAGAACAGTCAGAGTATATGAAAGACCCTAATTAGGGGGTTTGGCTTACCCACTGTGGCTAAGGGGGCAGAATGTGACATGTGGTAATTGATAACTTAATTTGCACTGTACCATTTTTCAGTGTTAAAATGCGTACACCTTATATTCATAGCTACCCTCAATTTCAAGCTTTAGTGTAAATAGAATGCCCCTCATAGCCACTTTTTGCAAAACAGTTGAGAGTCCCTGAAATAGAAATACTAGGAAAGTTGGGCTTTTGAAGAAGTGACAGGAAGTAACTGGTGCCAAAGAGAAGCTACTGAGTTTCTGTCATTTGGCATATCCAGTGCAGAGTGATCACTTCTCATATGGACCAGGTATGCAAGTAAGCTCAATACAGAGAGAAGGGAAATAAGGATGAGGCTTTGTGACTATAGAGAGAAATGAAAAACGATGTAGGCTTTGTCCTCTTCCTCTCAGCAAAGCCTGTGCATACACTGCAGTAATGAATAAGAGTGATGAAACTTGGAGTAACAAAGTGAGGTAGTGGGAGGAAACAGAAGAAAGCAGCTGGCAGACCCAGGACAAAATAAGCTTATATTTTGGGAGAAGCAAACAAATGTATTTGGCAAGAAGGACACTGTGGTAAATAGACAGAGGGATCGGGGCAAGGAGGGTGAACGGGGGCCCAGACCCTGGCTACTGATGTTTGTATCTTCCCAGTTCTTTTCCTCCATTTCACTGTTCCACCTGAATAAAAAGAAGTGAAAATTAAGCTTCCTAGCCCCTTTCACACAGCGATCCACTTTTTTTTTTTTTTTTTTTTTTTTTTTTTTTTTTTTTTTTTTTTTTTTTTTTTTTGTGCAGCACTGAGGATAATAGGTGTTGAAGAGTGTGTTCAAGACTGAGATTTATGCACCTGGTTACTTCTGCATTGCACTTAGTGTTTGCTCACAGCGTGGGTGTCCTCCAGTCTGCTTTTTAATTAAAACCCATGCTCTTTGTGTGTGTGAGCTTTTGTGAGCACTTCCCCCTGCCCCCCCCCCCCCCCACCCTGCCCTGCCCCCTCCAACCTTCTCCTCTCCAAATTCTGCCTCATTCGTATAAAACAAGAGCTCAGGAAGCAGCGACACCAAGCACATTAAGTACTGACATGTCCTAGCTCCCTGGAGAGCACAGATGGGGGCTTCAGCTGCAGCAGGTGCTGAGAAGACAGATCCCAACTCATCCAGAGAATTATTGTCCATCATCTGTATGGGCCTATTGTTTAGATTCATCCAGCTCGGTCACACGCTATGTGGGGCAGTGGTGATGCTGAGGGGGGCTAATTCAATCACTGTTTTTAATTTAGGAAATGAAAAGGATGTTCTCCCATCCCTCCCTTCCCAGAATGAAGCACATACGGATTTCATGACAGACTTCACAGTCAGGCTGTGTTTGCAGAAGCGGGGGACGAGCTGATTACTATGCTTACAAATATATTTTCTGCCCTCTTTCTAAGGCAGCTCTGTTCATTTTGTTGTGGCTAAAGAAAAAGGTCAGGCACTAAGGTCAAAACGACTGCTCCACAAGCTGTAATCCAAGCTGCATTTTTGGATGTGTTAATGAAATGCTGTGCTGCACACGGTGCTGGCCAGACATCATGTGCTAGGCACAGCAAACAGTAGAGATGGGATTTTTCAGCTGGAATTGACAGAGCTCTTTGGAAAAATTGTGAAAATAGTCTGTAGTGAGAGTCCTGTAGTGCTCAGGGTGTCTAGGGGTGTCACAGGGGCCCTAAGCAGACTGACCTGGTTTAAACCAGAGGCTCTCTGATCATCTCTTTTGCTGTCTTTGATGTGGTGTGGTCATGGCAAATTTATATGTGAAGTAAGAACAGAAGAATCAACGTATCCATCTTCATCTTGCGAGTTGCACATGAGCTTTGTGCTTTTGAAGAGCCTCACAACAGCAGAGGTTTCCATCCGCTCAGTGGCCAAATCCTGAGGGGACAATAGAAAACAGGATTTGCTTTCCAGACTCTTACTGGTACAGACCAGAATAGAAAGCCAGCTAGGTTGCCTTGTTGTAACCTTTTTTTTTGTGTGAGACGAGGGAAAGAAAGCTAAAGTATTTCAGGCACACAGTATATTATATGCCTCATATTCTTTAAAGTTTATGACATACTTTATATTCTTGGTTTATATTTTATATTATATACTTTATTAGATACTTTAAGTAGCTACACTTGTTAGAAGCTGCAGAAAAAAATCTTGTGAATAAAGAACGTTTTTTTTCTATAAAATACCTTGACGTGAATTTGCTCTTTGTGAATTTCTGTCTTCACTTTTCATTCAGGAACCTTAGTAGCACAGTAATAATTAAAGAAAATGAAACACAAATCTTGCCGCATGAGAGGTGAGCACTGGAAGAGTGTAGACTCAAGTAAATCAGAGGTTCTGAAAAAATGTCTTTAACTTAGCATCTCCGTACTCTAATATGAAACTGGGATGTAGTTTGCTTATATAGCAGGGCTGTGCCAGAGAAAAGAGAAGTGTAAACTGCCCAAGTATTAGGCTATTCTATATAGCTTTTAGGATAGTGTTTTAGAGAGTTTACTGAATCTTGTCACACTTTCATAACCCTGGGCTGCTATTCTTTTATGAGTTTGTGGCACCAAAGTAATAGTATTTGAGCCTTCCCCTTCCCACTGGAACTGCTCTAATTCCAGACGTTAGAGCATTTGGGGAAGAAAAGGGAGAGGAAGGGAAGGAGGAAGAATTATGTGACTTAGCTAAAGTTATGCCACAAGCACTTGTGGCCCTGTAGACTTCTGCTCAGCTCTGTAGGAGGGAGGTGTGTTAGCCTGGAACTGCGAGGAGGTCCTCTGCTTCTCTGCTGCCTAACCCATCCCTTCCTCTGCTGGGACAGAGCCCTCCTCGACTGCATGACCCAAATAACGGGAGCCAAAAGAAGCTGCCCTGATGTTGTGTTCATTTTCTATGAACTAACACCAGCCAAGTTCCCTGGTCCTGGTCTGTGTCCAGCACAGCTGAAGTAGCTCCTCTCCTTTCTGCAGTTCCCTTTCTGATACAGAAGTAATGCTTTTCCCCACAAACCCCTTTGGGATGGAGATGGGACTTGGACATTTCCTTGGATACCAGAAGTGGGCCATCCAGATAAGTCAGCATAAAATTTACACACACGTGACTCCTGTCAGGGACAATTTGCTTCTGTTGGATGAGGTGTGGCTGCAGGGCTGTCGAAACTTCTGGTATCATTCCTGTTATTTACAAACATTAAAGCCATGAAAGATGGCATGGTTTACCGAGTTCACCACTTGGATACATCTGTCTCCACTGCAGGATTCATGGTCTGGTCACAGAAAGTGTGCCTGAAGCTTGCCAGCTGCAGGAAGGACTTCTGCCCCTAGCAGGAGGAAATCTTGGTTCCACTGATTTTTTAAGCAAAGAGATCTAGGCTTATATTTCCAGCACTGCTGCTTCCTTTTAAATCACCTTCTGCAGCTGACTTTGTCACAATACAGTGTGACTTATACATTTCCAGTTTAAATACAATATTTAAATACTCTCCCATTTAAACATAGAGTCTCTATGAATAGTCAAATTTGAAAGTTATCTCCACAAATAATGAAATGAAAGTTTCAAAATCTCATTCTAATCCAGAAGCATAATTCCCAACGTGTGTTTGCACTGCTCATCTCTATAAATTTCCCTCTGCAGATAAAGCCTCACCCTCATTAATACTCTGTATTATCATGTTATTATCATGGCTAGAGTAGATATAAATCAATACTGATGAATCTGTGCCCCATAAAGTACTTTTAAAAGATTTGGCTGAAGGTAATTCCCTGATTTTTAAGCCTATTTTCTTAGGCTGTTGAAGTTCACTGTAGAGGATCATACATCCCACTGGAAAAAATTCAAGAGGCTTTCCAGTGTCGTTAATAACTTGTATGATGGTGCAAAACCTGGGCACCGTTTTACACTAATGAGTCCCAGAGTTACTGTAGTTACTGTTATTGTAGGTCTGCACTGCAAGTAGACAGAGAGTGGGTCAGAGATTTGTACCAGAAAGTCGTACCATAAAGAAGAATTACAGGCATGGAAAATTGATTTACTCCCTTCAGTGCTGTCACGACTTGGCCACAACTCATGGACTAATTACGATGCAAAATGAACTAAGTTTTAGGTGAAATATTTCAGGAACTGGATGGTCTTTGCAAAACAGGTGCTTCTTTTCCTAAATCATTTTATAGTAGCATACATATTTGAGTATGACTCCAGGAAAATCAAGGTCAGCCAAAAAAGATAAAAATTTAAAAAAACATTGGTGATTTAAGATAGTTGGTAGATGACCTTACTGCCAATGGCAGAATATGGAGATTTCAAGGAAGGGTCTAAAAATTATAAGAAAGGAAGTAGCAATCTTTGATTTTGCTCTAATGCAGAGAAAACTTTCCTCCTAATGATTATCTTTTGCCTTTGGTCCCCTGTGGAGCAAAGGATAAGGACAGTGCAACAAATATAACTGGATAATTATATCTTTATTTTGAGCAGGTTGTGCAATTGCATAAACTGTGTGCCTTTGGTTTGAGAGTCATAAGTTTTCTTCTCAAGGATGTAATGGAACAATGTGTATCAAGGAGTAAGGTGATCAGTGGGATTAAACCCCCATACTTTTGTAGGAACAACTTATGATCTGCTTATCCCTTATAAATAAAAAAAATGAGGATCTTTTGACTGTGATGAAAGGCAGAGAGTGCTGAGAGTAAGAGAGGCTAAAGCAAACATCTCCTGTGTTTTTACCCTTGCTAGCACGTTATTCTGCAACAAGGAACTTTGTGAGGCAGAAGGTTATTCCAAATAGCTCAATTAGCTATTTGTAATGAAAATACAGTATGTACCACCAACTTAAATGGTGTGTTATGGTGTAACAGTGAAGTACTACAAAATTTGTGTTTTGTGTAGCAGTTGTTAATAATATGCCCCTTGAAAACCTTATACCAGATGACTGTAACACACAGGAATAAAAGACCTCTCACTCAGGGGTCTGGTAAACTGTCATTTTGATTTGATTGTACATATTTTTAACCAAAAGCTCTAAACATTTTAGGAAAACTCTAAGAAAATCTTTGTAGTGTAGTAGTGTATATTTCACCAGAGATTATATATGTTGTGATGGTATGACTTGCCCAGGCACTTGCCAGGCAGAAGTAAAATGCAGTTAAGAATTTTTCATGGGCTTGAGAGTGACTGTCCAGAAGACCTTTTCTTGCAGAGTAAACACATCTGAAGCAAAGCCTTGTGCCCTGGCTGGGAAGCCTGTGTCATCTCTCCAAGCTGCTGACTGGAGTTCATCATTATCTTACTTCAGAAATTACCTAAGAAGATTCGAAGTTGTGATCATCTTTAATAAGAGAGGGAGTTACTCTTTTTAAATTTGCCTTAGCATACTGAAGCACTGTTTTCAAAAAAAAAGTGAAAGGGAAAAATAAATTTGGGCAGCAGTCAATAACTAATCCTTTGCTTTTATTGCTGAAAAATATCTTGTCTACAAGGGAGATAAGTCAGGATAATATTAGTGAAGCTATCGAAAGACAAGTGTTCATAAAGGAGGCATCAGGATAATCTGATTAAATGACTTTGATTATTTTGTATAACATTCCTCATCAGGACTTGAATTCTTGATTATGAATGGCATCGGGAGGATTTGAAAGGATTTAATTTTCTTACTTCAGATTAGTTTGAGATATTTATGAAGGATTTAGACAAACTACTGGCTCTTTTAGCACAATGTTACTGATGAGAGACAAGCACCAAAACAAGAGCAAGCATTTTCTGATCCTCACAGAAATTTCTAATACACTATGCCTCTGTAAGCCACACATCCATGTACAGTGTGCATCCTTCCAAGAACACTTCATTGAAGGCCAGGTACACTTTACACTTACTTGGGAAGACAAGTAGATAAATTTCATTTGCTTGTGTTGAAAAAAACAAGCAATTTCTCTTAGCCAAGGAGTTTACTGCCTTCAAGTTCTCTTTCCTCTCTTCCCATTCCAGTAATGCCATCTTATTCCCTGCATCCCATCAGGAGCCTGGGGACACCTGCAGCCGCTCTGTTGCCCCTCCTGTGTCCTGCACTCACTTCCCTGGAAGGGAAGGACAGACACATTTCACACTGTCTCCCTAGCATGTAATTAATTTTGATTTTTTTCAGCTTTAACCTGATGCTGATACTTTTTCATATACTTTTTTTTTTTTAAAGATTTAATTGCCTTGAAAATACATGTTCCTCTGGGCCAACAGTTCAGAGGCTGATAATGAGGAACGGGTACTGTCAGCACAACCTGAATGCCTGCCAGCTGTTGACTGTCACCTAGAAGATAATCTTTGTCTGACAGGGATGTGGAAGGTGTTAAATCTGGCAGAGTGTTCTAACACATGGCGCCAAGAACTACAGGGATGAAACTCTCAGCCCACCTGCTTCTTTGTGCAGATTAGAGCATAATAGGATTTATTCTACATGAGCCCTTGTAGAAAAATAAATCAGAGGCATCTTTTATTTAAGCTTCCTGGAAATGTTTGGCTGGGGAGCAGCATCTTCTCCAAGATGAGAAATTGCCCAGAGATATCTGGAAATTGTGCTACTGAGCTGTTATCTGAAAATCTGAAATACCGTTCACTTTTCTTCTATGCTAGTCATGGAGTGTGAGGGTTTTGTTTAAATCTGGTCTGTCCTTAAAGCATTTGTACCCTCAAGCTCCTATCCGATGCATTTTGTTGAAGTATGTCTTTATTAAAACCTCAAATGGTCTGAAGGGAACAAACAGTGACAGCAAGGTCATATTATGTGAAGTTCCTCAAAGTGAGTACAAAATAGGGTAAAAAATTCATAACACGAATGGACTTAGGACAAAATAGGTTAGAAGTTAGGTGATCTCAGAGTTTCTAGAATGATGATGTGGGGCCCAAAGATGGCATAACATTTTTGTCTTTTTTTTTTCCTATGAAAGTACCAGCGTTTTTAGTAATGAAGAAACCAAACACAGTTGAAACTAAGCTGCAGTAAGACACAGTGCACTCCTGGCAGAAGTCATCCTATGTCAGCCATATGACTGCAGATTACATGCATGACCACACATTCTGGTTTTTAAACATGAGTTGTCTGGCTCTTTTTTTCAAGTGTCATCATAACTTGAAGGGGAATTCTCTTGCACTGGAAAAATGATGGGTTTTCTATGTAGGTGGATTAGCTGGAGTTAAACTTACATATTAAAGTGACATGAAAGGCTCCTAATTCTCCCAAATGGAGGGACAATGGTTTTCATGGGCTGGACTTGTCATTGCAACAGATCATTTCACCAGACTTCAGCAAAACCTTGTGCTATGGCTGAAATGATGCAAGTTGCAGAAATAGTTTCAGTGATAATCATATTTCTCCACCATCAGAGCAAGAGCATTCAGTAGATATGACATCAAATATGAATAAACCACTTGTCTGTTTTAGAAGTAACATATAAAAAGTTTTTTTGGAGTGAGAAGTGTAGTTAAAGAACAGTTGATATGGGGTGGGAAAAGTGGTCTACTGACTTCTCCAGTGCAAGTTTTGTGGTTCATTGTGCTGTAAGGGAAAAATCTTCTTTAAAAGGCAGAGCAAGCTGAAATACATGTGACATATGGAATCTCTGTGTGGACATACCGGGCATATAGTGCCTGAAAGTGGTGCTGAAAGATGGAAAGAAGTGAGCTAGAACTTCAGATAGAATAAATCTTTCCAGTGATCAGTGTCCAACAGGGGCTGGCATTGTGGCTCTGTTGCCACTCCTTTACTATAAAATTAGCAGTATGGCAAGAAAAATGGAGGTATTGTTAAGAGTTTTTATTACTGTAGCAACTAAAAATCATTTATATTATGACTTTTTATATTTATATACTTTTTATATTTAGCTCTCAATATGGAATGTAAGATAGCCCTTTTCTCTAATAATTTACCAGTAGAACGTAGTAGAACATAGTAGACCTTGAAAATGGAGAAACTTAGCTGCAGAATCTTAATGTGCTATCAAAGCATTATCTTTTAAGGTCACAATAAACTGCTGATTATGTAGCAAAACCGGACTCAAACTATACTCTATGAGGATGCTGCAGGCATTTCAGCCAGTTGCAGCAATCCTAACTTTTGGAGCAGGGAAGTAAGATTTGCCAGGAGGTCGCACATGCTTCGCTGTCCCTGAGAATCCATCCAAACTCAGTTAAATTTTGAGCAGCGGAAACCCCATGACTTTCTGAATCCTAACCTCTCATTCCCATTTCCATTAGCCCCAGGTTTCAGTGCATTTTCCAGTCCAGCCTCCTTCCCCTCCCTCCACCAAACCCCTCCACCACACAGCTCTGCTGTGCCTTCTGAACTAAGCCTGCGTAACCCTGCACAGCCCAGTTTTCCCTCCTGCTTCCAACAGTGGTTTCTCCTTCATAGCCTTCACCTATCTCCTTATTTCAGTGCACTTCTGCCTTTTCCCACCTGAGCTGGCTTGTTATCTGCTTTTGCAGCAGATGGCTCCCTCCTCTCAGCTCCTGAGGAAGGCTTCATGCCCAGGCTCTGCTCCTCCACTGGCCACCTCACTGACTTGGGCTTTTGAAAAAGACCAGTCTTGCTCTAGAAAATACTCTAGGGTGATACTCAGGCAGCTTGGCTGTGTGTGCTGGGGCACTGTATGCCTAGTCAGGGGTGTAACATTTAGCAATCTGAATTTCTGAGATGTTATTTTCAGTTTGTCTGAGAGCTGGCCAGGTTCTCTTCTTTGCCTGACTGGGAAGCCATCTCTGATAAACTTCTATTTTCTCTTTCAAAATAGCAAGTCACCTTAGCATTTCAAACAGAAAGATTAAGATTCCTGTAGTGCCCAAACCAGCATTTTTTCTAGAATTTTATTCTGAGACAGTTAAACCATATTCACTGATTTTTCTTTTCTAATTCAATATAGTCAGCCTGAGGCAAACATTCAGCAGGTGGTATTAGTCCAACAGATAACATTTGGCTAAGCCAGAAGCAACTGTGTCCTGTAATGCAAAGTGTCAGTCAACCTTACTGAGCAATGCTAGAAGATTTTTATAATAGAACGGGCTCAAAGAAACAAATTTCCATGTCATACAGTTCAAGATTTTAGGGGATTGTACAAAGGAGAGATGAACATTATGCCAGATGAACTAAAAAAAAATTAAAAGATGAACAACTGGAATGCTTTATGTCTGCTTTGTTCTTATTTTATAGAGGCAGCTTGAAATTTCAAAGCTATCCTGTCTCAGACTTTTTAAAAGCTTTTTATTTCCTGAGGAAATTTAGCTATTTAAACTGAGATTGAGGTGCTGTGAGTGCTCATGACTTTCAAGAAAATAAAAAGTTGTCGAGTTTCAGGTTTTAATTAGATAAATTACTTTGTACCCTTTACTTAGCCACTTGTATGAAACATCTACCCACACATTTGGTTAGCAGGTTAATAACACTTCCAGTGTTTGCAGCACAGTCCTTAATGGTCTGTAGTGTCTTTTGTGAGGTTATTCTCTCCTCCCTTCATTTTATAAGAAGCCTTGCATGAGGAGCAGGCAATTGCCACATCATATCTTTCAATGTATTAGAATTTTTTTCAAAACACAGCTCTGTTTAAACTCCTCTTGCTAGCCTCAACTGGGGGAATTCATCTTTCTCCTGCCTGAAATATTCTTGTCACCTGGATCATCCACTCCACCCTCAGTAATTACAATGATGGAGGCTTTCATTGAATACCCACACGAGAGTCTAATAATCTAATTAAAGATGGTGCATTTTACTAGATCAGTTTTGTGCACAGCTACTAAACTCATTTCAAAGTCATTATTTGCTTCAATAGAGCCTCTCCTCCCTGCTCCTCATCCCCCAGTGCAATATTCCCTGTTACAGAAGCCAATGCCTTTGTACCCGGAGCTAACAACTCCCACCAATTTGGGCCATTAAAGAATGACTCTTTTAAAGAAATGATCCTTGGTCATGCAAACCAACAATCCTGACCAGCTGTCCTAGATTTTCTGTTGTGGCTGTAAAGCTGTAGTCTGTGTGTGGCCATAAACCTGCACAATATTAACAGCTCTGAGAACTCTGATGGAGGTGGCATATGTCATGGACTTTGGTGTTCAGACATTTGTTTGGTTTTTGCTCCTCCTATAACTATGCCCTTTGGACTGATAACGGTGTGACTTCCACGTTCAACCCCACCGTTTTTAGACCATCAGTTTTGCTATGATGGGTGCCATGACAACGTGTTACTATTGCTGCCCTCCCCTGTGCCACAGCTTAGTGACAGCATCAAAACACAACTGATGTGGAGAACATAGTCTAAAAGCATCTTGGCCCATCTTTGCTATCATAGTCCCAGAGACTCATAAGTGGCTTTTCATCTACATCTGCTCCTCCCCAAAAGCAGTTCATTCTGGCTCAGCACTGGCAGTTGAAATCACAGATGGTGTTTTTAAGCCACTTGTTTCAATAGAGCTCTGGCAGGCCTCTCCCTTTTCTGGAAGCCATGTCACTTTTATCCAGTGTAGTGTCAAGTTCCTTTTCCCCACCCCTAGACATGTAAGCTCAGACCAGCCAGTAGTTCTCTCCTGGCTCCTTCTCTCTAGGACTTTGGTTCCAGTGTGTGCAAAAAATCCCTGCCCCCTTCCCTAAAAATTGAAACAAGGAAGTGGTATCCTTGTTGTACAGCTTGGTTTTGAGAGAGAGCTCACATCTGGCTTGTCCAAGTACACACAGACAATCTACAGGCCAAGAACTGTCTTAGCCCAAGTCCCAGGCCAGTGGCATATTTACGAAGTTGAACCTTCTACATTTCTCTGAATCTGCAATGAATTCCATTTAGAAAAATGCAGCACCAGTTCTGATATTTTAAAAAGGGTCTGCCTTCACTCTAACTTGCATCCTTGTTTTAAAGCCTGATGCTATTGGCTTAAACTGGACCTGATGCACAATTTCTTCCTCCTTCTTCTCTCCCAGCTGGTATTTCTGGACACCTGGTTTCACAGCAGTTCTTAGTTTAAACCATGACAAAGACGCTAAAATTAGCATCTTATTTAGGACCAAATCCAGCAATCAGCTGCTACCAGGTGTACTGCTTAATACCTTGACAAGTGTCATTTCAGGAAAAAATCCACCACCTGCAAATGTCTCATAATTTCTTTTTTCTGGTGACTCAAAGTGGCAGTCTTCTTTGAGTGTACAGCCACTAATAAGAGACAATGTCTTCGTTTTAAAGCACCTGAAATACATTATTGCCTCATTTCTGGTTGGAAGGTGGGCTGCTGAGAACTGCTGTCAGCTTTCATTTGTTACACTAAAATTGGTGAAATGAAGAAGGGTTTTGCAAATGCACTCAGAACAAAGATACCTGACTTGGTATATTCATTGCATCCCTGTATGTGGATATGTATTCATGCACAGCCCAACCCTTCAAGCACTATGCATCATGCAAAATAAAAGCCTGTGTCGCCAAAATAACCTGCTATAAATACAGAACATGTGACAGCAGCCAGTTTGGAGAAGTGTGTATGGCCTTTCTTTTGCTTTCTCATCAGTTCTGTCCCTGCAATGCTTTTCATGTAAAATGTGCTCTTACCCGTCATAGTCTGCACATCACATTTCTGTTCATGAATTCTGCATGTGCAGCTTCCCTGCTAATGAGAACTCATGTTTATGCACCAAAGCACTGCCAGTGGTTAAACACAGGGATGTTGAGATGTGTCTGAGTGCATTCTCAGAAAATGGGCTGGATGTAACTCAAGAGTTTATACAGTACGACCTGTGTCTGCTCAGTGTCAAGCCCATGCAGGTGCAGTTAAGGAAACCACTTGGCCAGAGTGTGCAACTCCAAAGCATAAAGCCAGACTCTTGCTCTCCTTTAGTCTGTGAGTCACTGTCTGGTAACAACCAGCAGGGTTAAGTAGTAGACACTAAAGCCCCCAGGGCCTCAGACTGGCATCTGGAGCTGCCCCAAGGGAACAACCAGCTATCTCAACCTCCCTCCACAGCTCCTGTGACCTCTGCCAGGGCATGTTGTTTGTTCAGGTCATAAGGATGCAGCCTGGTACCTGCAGCTCATGGTCCCAACAGCCTCAGTAGCAACAGACAGAAAAATGGTTTTATCTCAGAGCTTTTCTCTCAGACAGAAGCCATTCTTCATCAGCTTTTAATAAGCCTTTTTTTTTTCCCCTCCCAGTTCCAGTTGTTCCTCACACAGGAATTAAATAGTCAAAGCAGTTGTATGTATTTAACAGTAATCTCAAATGAAAGAAATTCTTTGCTTTTCATCCCTATGCAAGAAATGGATGTGCAGAATCTTCCCTATTCCTCATCTCAGCCTCTTTTCCTCATCCATGCATTTTTCTTACCTTTTGCATGGTATGAACAATGAAAGGAGAGGCAGAAGAGGAAAAACATCTTCAAAATCTTTTATTAAGAGTACCTGAATCTACAAAATTGAAATTTTGACTTAATGAGCTTATAACATTACGTGATAACAGAATATAAAGTTTGGTCTTCAAGGCTGACATTTTGAATGGAGCTCATGATGTCATGAATTAAAAAAATTTGATGTCTGACCAGTCCAGGAGAAATTGAAGACTTCTTGTTTCCAGTGGTAAAATGCTCCAAAATGTGCATTTAATGGGTATTCTGATCATTCCCAGGAGAGAAAGATGGAAATGAACCTGGCACTTTATAAATAAATAAATAAAATTATATGCAATATGAAAATCCTTGGCATTCAGGGGACATTGCTGAATGATCTTGTCTTTACCCTTACCACTCAGGCTCTGTGGGGACCACAACTTTCTGAGCAGAGTGAAGGCTGAGAGTACAGCCATGAAATTGTAGGTGGCAGCTCTAAAGCACACAGACATTTTGCAGGTACACATGCCTCCGTGCACTGGTGATGGCTGAAAAACAAGCTCAGTCCAGCTTTATGGGAGAGAAGGCAGGAGAAATCCCTCTCTGCTTTTCACAAAAAAATGGCAGCGTTCCCACTGATTATATTTATACAGAAACCAACTTGCAGACTCTGGAGAACAGCACAGATGCTTCCTTCACACCTTTCTCTCTGGTTGTTTTCCTGATAACCTCTGCCTCATCATAAAGGCAATTACAGATACATAGCAACTCCATGTGAACTGATGGAAGCCCCCTTCGGAGACCATTGGTCACCAAATAAAACATTGTGTGAGGCATTTTGCTCCTACCTGGAGAGCTGTTGTGCTGCTGAAGAAGAGATGTGACACTTTTACAGGGTCTTTTACTGGAGGAAATTACTAACACCCTATGCTTCGGAATTTACTGATTTCCATATGTATTGTATAACTCTGTATTATTTTTAATAAAAAATCAGAACCTAATTATCTTATTCCCATATACCATTAGTGATGACTTGGTCTCCAGTATTAAATGTGTATATTCATGCATTTACACACATTGCACACACATTTTTGTTTTACTGGTGAACACAGTTGTCCTCACAGCCAGCTGCTATGGCATTGCATGCCTAGATTAATGACGTAGGTTGAAAGGTTGAGGAATGTAACTGCATGAGATCATGGTTACAAATAAAACATTTATACATTGGACTTCAATTGAAAATATTAATTTACTATTTTCTGGCCTTTTGTCAGAGGACTTAAAAACCTTTGTGTTTTTTAGAAAGCATTTTAGGTAGAGTCCAATAGGCACAAAAAACACCCTACAGTGAGGATTGCATTGACATCTTCAAATATGAAGATGCAGGTGTACCCCTAGTGGAGTAGGACATGAGGGCAGGGTCTAGGTGATTTCCTTGGAATTCCATTTGCTTGGAATTACATAGCAAGCTTTATTTTGGAGGTGAAAATTGAAGACAAATGTCAGACTGAAAATTGCAAGTCCATCTTTTTTTTCTTTCTGAATTAAATATACTATTATTTTAACTCCAAGCTAAGCTATTTCTGTCTTTAGTTGAAACAGACCTATAGAAAGTGGACAACCAGTCTTCACTCTTTCCCTTGAAGGCTGAAGAGAAACAGGCTCACCTGATAAGCATAAATTTGCTTCTGTTTGCAAAGGGTAAACATGCAAGTATTTGTGCTGCAATTAATGTGGCTGAATTCAAGATGAGTTGGTTGGGCCAAAAGAACTTACTGGACCACAAAGTATCCAGAAATGTCTCATCTGTTCATTCGACATTTAAATCATGAGGTAAAATCATAAAATCATGTTTATGTTTTAACACTTTTGGGGGCAGTGTCCCTTGAGAGTCTTGAGAAGTTCAAAAAATTACATGAGGTTTTTTCCTAAGCAGCAGGCAAATATTTATTAGTCATTGGATTTCTTTTGCCAGCTTGAGAAGTTAGATACTTCTAGAACAATCTTATGCAGGTTGTTTTTGGATTTCTGCATAAAGTCAGCTCTAGATCTATACATGTTTTATTTGAAAGCATTAAAAATACTACTTTTATTTTATTTTGCCATGTGTTATAAGTGGCAAAGTTTAATTTTGGATCCAAGGTTATGCACAGCTTTATTTTGATGCCCCTGATGGACAGTTTTCATGACATTTTCCATCACGCAGGCATTAATGTGCCCTTTTTCCTGAAGCGCCATCTCCTTCACTCCCAAAAATAACTACCTGGGAGAAATTGAGAGAGGACAGTGGTGATAATGAATGTGCTCGACATGTCCTGGAACATCGCAGGATTGTGTTCATAATACAGAAACAGCAGCCTTGGTTTGAAAAAGGAGTAAAGTCTCTCAGCATCTTGGACAGTCTCTGCTCCAGCAGTTTTCTTTCCCAATATTGGCCCACAGAACCTCCCTTATCTGTACCTCTGTATTTATTAGAGAGCTTTTCAACTGATTGTAACCCTAATTTAGCACGCGATTTAAAGGGCCCATGATTTGATGGCTCCTGCAGGTTGCAAGTGCACGAATTTTCTGCCCATCACTAATTTTTATGAAATATCAATTTAACAAAAAGCACTTTCAAAAATGAGATGACAAAGGAAATAGTTTGTACCCTTTCATTTTAAGGAGAAGACTGTTTTGACTTAGCATGGCTTAGAGCATCAGAGAGTTGTGTTTCTGGCAGCTTACTCATAAATGCACAACAGATGAGTGTGAGCTGTTGGTGAAATAACCACCTGGTAGGTTGTGCAGAGATCAGTGTTGAGGTTTAATATCTGCTGCCCAGGCACCTGTCACAGAGGACATCAAACTCCACAGGGATGGTACAACCTTAGTGGTTTGCAGTAAATAATGGAGACTCTCCTAAACTTCTCATTCTCTCCTTCTCTCCACCCACCCATCCTGCAACTCACCTAAACTTGCAGCAGTAATAGTAGCTGCTTTCTTCATTTGAGAAATGTTGTTTAAACTTTAGGCAGCTTACAAAGGAGGAAAACATAATTTAAAATACCCGAGACATTTTTGAGAATAAATTATTGTAAAATCTTTTCTGTTGAAAGCAACCATTGTGTATAGCATAATGCTCTTTCAAGGGACATAAAGAGATAGCATGAAGATCTCTAGATGCAAGATACTCAATTTAACTGGTATGTGTTGTACAACTTTGGAAAATTAATATATATTAATAGAAAATAATGGAGATTGAGATTATGTAAAATTTCCTAATCCTGAAGCAGCTCTTCTAAGAGAGTAAAGAAACCCTGGTGTCTGAACACTATGGAAAAAAAAGCTTATGTGAGATCTGCTTATGGCCCTTTTTTCTTGGCTGTTCTCAATAGATACAAAAGTGTCATTATTTTGAACTTCTAGTGCACTAGACATGAGTGAAAAAACCCACTCCATATACCTGGAAGGTCTCTGTGTGCCTGCACTTAGCTGCTGGTGGCCATACCAATGTGAGCAGCTTTATTATTCTGCAGTGCTATTAATAATTTTATGTAGTGGTTTTCCTGGAGAAGACCACAATAGCCAGGAAAGACAACAAAGTCAGAGGCTTGGGTGGAACTTCTTGTAATGAAGGATTTCCCCTTTTGCACAGAGATGAGTATTTGGGGGAAGCAAGAAGTGTTACAGGATATTTTGTGTGTTGCTTGGTGTTGTGTTTGACTGCAAATTGTAAATTACAGCATTTGGGCTCCAGTCTGCACTCCAGTTGGAGACTGCATGTCCTCAGCAGGGCAGGCATTTTGCAACCTGTGGTGAAAAGGAAAGCATTCAGCAGGCTGTTTGCTGGGATTGAGGTGGAAAATGGGCTGACCCAGCCGAAAGGATGAAAACTCAAGAAGCCCAAAAGCAAATGAGATCTGTGGGGAAATGGAAGAATTTGTTCTCTTTCTTGTGTCTACCTTCAAAGACATAGGAAACCCATGGAGGGATGATAATCACTCCTAAAATAGGACTGAGAAGTCTGGAGTGCTGCAGGGACAACAGAAATGGCTGGGAGCTGAGGCTGTAGGTGTTTCACTGCTTTTGAAGGGGGCTATCTCTGAATTAACTCCTCAGCTGCAAGAGGAGATGTTAGAAGTGAGAGGGGAGGCCTCATGTTCACACTGGTACCTGGAGGAGAGGCTGAGCTGCCTACATAAGCCAAAACTGGTAAATGCCTGGTAGATAACACAGCAAAGAGACTGATCCATGGAAACAAGCATTGAAAGAAATACGGAAAAAGAGAGAAGGGTTTGTGGGTGAGAATGAGAGATGTGGCACAGGCTTTCTCCAGGGCAAAGCCTAAAGCTAAACTTAAAGTTTTGAAGTAAGGAGGTATGATATATATGCATTTATGCATCCTGGGAATTGCATGGCCCCCAAACTTCTCTCTTCCTTTGCTGCAGAAAAATTGCTGCTGGGATAGAGATTGATAGCGACAGTTCCTCAAATTTTGCTGTATATAGCAGAGCTCAAAAATGTCAACTTCCTACACCTCTGCCTGCCAGCCAGACACATCATTTCCACAAAAACAGTGACAATACAGAGTGGATTAGCACAGGAACGGGAAGAGATACTACAGCCTTTATGTGTGCTCCAGTCTTGTCTGTTTTCTGCCTCATCACTCCTGTCCCCACTGCATCCCTGGCTGCCTGGCCTCAGCATTCTGAGGTCCCACAGAACCTGATGCAGGACTAGGAGAAAGGTCTGCTGCTGGTGGGAACTTCTGGCAAACGTCTTGCCAGACAAGTTTACCATGAGGTCCCTCCCAGTCTGAATGGTCTGAAAGGTAGGTATGTCCCATGGTCAGAAAATGGAAATAGATAGCCAGAAACACATTTTGTCAAAGATCTTCAGTCAACCAAGGAAGTGAAGAGGAAAACTAGCTAGGAAGACAGGCTGAAAGACCCCAAAGGCTGAGGAAATTCAATAAAAAGGAAAGTAAAACACTCCTAATTTTGTGTGTTAAAAAAAAGGGGTCTGAGATCTTTATTATTCAGAATATTGGTGTGATTTGAATAGATAGCCTTATCAAAAGAAAAGCTTGGTGCTCAGTAGTGACTAAACCAGCAAAATCCAAATGTTTTTGAATTTGCAATGAAGTTTGGAGAACAAAACACCAGGCAATAATTATGTTCCGTAGAAATTTGTAGTATCTGTCTCTGGAATATGATGTTAAGTTCTCTTCTCCTTCCTCCACCTCAAGAGAATACAGAACTGGAGAGATCAGTGAGAAAGACAACCACACAGTTTCCAGAGGAAGAACAATTAGGTAGACTAGGAGTCTTTGGTAATAAGAAATTACAACAAAGATCTCTATTCTATCAAGAAGAGGCAACACACAGACAAAGCAATTTAGGTCTGATTGTAGGTGAGGTCTGGAAGGCACCAATCAGTGTAAATGCTCCTGGAGAGCCCCACATGAGCTTCCCACAAATCCTCTAGAGGTCCATTGGCCCAGGATCTCTATTTAGGCCCAGGGGGAGGTATCATCTCCCTCTGAGGCTCTGAGGGTGATGTTTCTGGGTGGAGGATGTCTCATACTCCTGGTCATCTGTCTGCAGTCCTGCCTTTAGTCCTCTGTTCTGCACAGATCTAGAACCTTCGAGATCATGGAAGCCCTGTTTTCTGCTTCTCCTGGATGCTGGATAAGTTCATCATTTTTATCTTGTCATTTCTGTTGGTGGACCCTGTCACCAGGCTGTCTTTGCCTCACTATGTTTGTCCTCAGCTCCAGGCTCATCTTCCTGCATTAATCAGCCTGGGTCTTGCTGTTCACTGGAGCAGGGAAGTTGAATTAGTAGTCTGGAGATATGTGACCACATACTTATCTGGTATGGGGGTTTACCCAAGGCTGTGTGTAGCTGTGAGCTGTTAATCAGGATGCTGGCAGAGGTGAATGCTTGGTGTGGATATCTCAGCAACGGTTTGGTCAAGAACTCTTGCATTTTGAAGCTTTCTAAGCTTTACCTCAAGTCTGTATTTAAGTAAGTAAACAGTGTGCATTTTAAATTCCATGTTTTGGTGCAGTGCATCTATCAGCTTCCTTGAGAAGTAATTTATTTATGTAAAAAACCCAAATCTTCTGATGTCTTATTTTGCTTCTGATTTTGGGCTGTTTTTTGAAGTACGTAGTTTTTCCAAGTGTTCATCTGTTCTCCATTTAGCTCTTCCCCTAATACTTGAGAAACATCTGACCAATGTAACCAACTCACCAGACAAATAACAATTTCAGAGGCAAGCTCCTACAAGCTCATTGTGAATTACCAAACCTAGGCAAGTGGCAGGCCAGATGAAATGGGTTTTGAACGAGTCGTTTGTGGAGCAGAACTGCCCAAATGAACTTTTTGCTTCTGGTCCTTCTTTAGCCTGCTTCTAAGCATGTGGAAATGCTGGTTTACATAACTTCACTGGAGCTGCTTGTTATGAGAAATGTCTTGTTTATTGCTAGACTAGAATAAATATAGATGCAAGTGTTTTAAAAACAGCAAGGTAATAAATTCTAATGCTTAATGTGAAGTACTTAGCTGACAATGGATACCTGTTAGTTGGTTTATACATTTTAACTTCTTGATATGATATTTTTGAGATGTCTCAGTCAAATTTTAGTTCTTTGCATTTTAAGTGCAACTTCCTGCAGGAATAGATTTTTTTCTTGCTTGGCTACAAAGGCAGGGAGGAAGGAGTTTATCAACTTAGTAATTCTTTTTTTAATGTAGTAAAATGGCATAAAAACTACTTTTTTTGTTTTATTCAGAAGTCAAGTGTGTCTCAAGAAATAAAATCTTTCTTGAAGAGGATAACAAAATGTAATGCCCAATCATGGGAAGAGTTAGTACACCAGGATGTGTGTTGTGCACCAGGATGAACAAATCCCCCAAGATATTGACCAGTGCTGAGTAGAAAGAATAGCTACAATAACGGTTGCTTGCCTCAGGATCATTAGGAGAAAAATGGTTTATTTTCAGAACAGTGATAGTCTACATAAGCAACTCATTTGAGCTGCATAACTATCAGTGATTGATGGAGAGACGGGAACACTGATTCATGATCAGAATTCGATTTTACTCAGGTTTTCCAAGTCTTATATACCATTTCAGTGAGGTTAATAATTTCTGCTACAATAATTAGGTTAGAAGATCATACAAGCAACTTATGCATTATACAACATCTTTATCGTAGGGGGTTGATTGATTCGTTTCCCTTAAGCGGATTTTAATCCCATCTTCTCATAAGCTCAGAGTTCTGTTTGTCCTTGCCATAGCATCCTAGTCACCAGACTAGTTTTGCTAATTAAGTCTGTCTTACTCTCAGACTTGTGTATTCCCACACATAACCTCCATTTTTTGTGCTCTGAGCTGCTTTGGATATCAAGCATCTATTTAGTATCTTCCTGATATATTCTATTCTGAAAGGTCTTAGAAGATTTTTGAGTGATTGCTTTGCCTTCTTTGAACCTACAGACTGCATTTTAAAGTAGGAGAGTGCAAGTGTGATGTGTGGTTTTTTAACTCCCCAATTTAACCCAAATGAAATAAAAAGTTTGCCTTATTAAAAGGATGCAGAGTTAGACATTCCCCCAAAGAGCATGTGTTTTCTTGTTCTTGGAGTTTTAGAAGTTGAATTCTTGAGGGAGGGAACACTACAGTCAAGTTCATTTCTCAAGAGACCAAATGCTGCTGTATCTTATGCATTTTTCTTAAGATTTTGAAGCACCAGCTGTCTTCACTTCTTTTTTTGCCACTTTAGCTAATGGTAAGTAGTTTAACTAAAGTAATGAATAATTCACAGTGGTTTTCAGAAAGCCTATAGTTATTTAATGAATTTCTAGATTTATTAATTTCATAGTTCTTCTGCTACAAGTACTAATTTAAAAGAACTACAATTAAAGTGGGACACTGGGCTAGCCTGTCATATTTGGAATTCAGTCAAGAAACCTGTCATCTTTAAGAGCAAACTTGGGAAATAACTATTGTGAAAGATAATTTGATGCAAGGTTTTCTCAATACAATGGAGTGAAAGGAGATATAAACAAAAAATTATTCTAAAAGAATTAGTACTTCTAAAAATCACTTTACCACTTCAAAATTATTTCCATGTCATATGTCAGAAGGCAACAGTGTCTCCTGCATTGATGTCAGTTTCTGAAGAGACTACAAAACACTAAGTGTCTAGATAATCTTTTCTCAAAAACCAAGCACTGCTCAGGTTGTAGTAAACTCCATAATTTGAATACTGAAATGGAATCTGAAACCTTTTAAGGATTTGTTCTGATGCCCTGGGCAGATGTGGGAACTCCACTAGAGACCTCACTACAGGCAGGACTGACATACAAGAATTGTTTTCTCATCTGCATGACCTTATTTTATAACTTTTCATGAGTGATTTAACGTTTATCCCTTTACTGCAAGGAGAAAAGAATTAGTTCCTTTTTCCATAGGTGGACTGTAAAAGCTGAATTTTGTCAGAGGTACAATATTAAGATGCTTTTTAACTTGATGTACAATAAGAGAGCAGGTCTGCTCACAGAGTTTAAGTAAGCATTTTCTGTTTCTTTTCAGAACTGTTAACTAATGCTCAGTACTTTCTAGGAGTGTGTGGTTCTCTCCTTGTTAGAAAGGGATTTTAAATAAAATCTCCCTTTCCTCATGACTGCACTTGAGCATGGAAAGACAATAAGTGCGTTGCCTGAGTTCCTGCAGAAAGTCTGATGGCCAAGAACAGTTCTGACTTCAGTCTACTGTCCCAGGATGAATAGATTGTTCTTTCTCCACAAAAACAAGACACAGAACACTTAGATCACTGAGAAATAGGAGCAGGACCAGGAATTTTTCCCTGCCCCTATTTTCCTAAACATAGTAATTGTGGACTGTGGGGTTGCATTTTCTCTGTAACATAATATTTGTAGTATAATCCTGCAAAACGCTTATGTCATGAGCAGGCCACAATCCCATCATTCAAATACTGTCTATAAATGAGGAGATCTGCATTTTATAAATATCATAGAGAGGTTTTGGATGAAAGGAACCTTAAAGATCATCTAGTTCAAATATCACTGCCACAGGCAGGGACACCTTACACTAGACCAGTTTGCTCAAAGCCCTATGCAACCTGGTCTTGGGCACTTCCAGGGATAGGTCATCCACAGCTTCTCTGAAAAATGTGTTGCAGTGCCTCACCACTCTCACAGGGAAGAATTTCTTCCTAATATCTAATTTAAACCTACTCTCTTCTAGTTTGAATCCATTCCCCCCTGTCCTGTCACTACATGCTCTTGTAAAAAGTCCCTCTCTCCATTTTTCTTGTAGATTTTCTTCAGGTACTGGAAGGCAGAAATTAGGTCACCCCAAAGCCTTTTCTTCTCCAAGCTGAACAAATCCAATTCTCTTGGCCTTTCTTCATAGAAGAGATGCTTCATCCCTTTGGGCCTCCTCTAGGCTTGCTCCAACAGGTCAATGTCCTTCCTGTGTTGGGGTCCCCAGAGCTGGACCCAGTACTCTGGGTGGGGTCTCATCAGAGAGGAGCAGGGGGACAGAATCCCCTCCCTTGCCCTGCTGTCCTCGCTGCTTTGGATGCAGCCCAGGACACATTTGTCTCTCTGGGCTGTGGATGCCCATGGCTGGGTCATGTCCAACCTCTCATCCATCAGCACCCCCAGGTCCTTCTCCCCAAGGCTGCTCTCAATCTGTTCAACCCCAGCCTGTGCTGATACTGGGGGTTGCCCCAACCCAGGGGCAGAACCTTGCACTTGGTGTTGTTGAGCCCCATGGGGTTTCCATAGGGCTACTTGCTGAGGCTGCCCAGATCTCAGTGGATGACATCCTGTCATTCAGGTGTGTCGAGGGAAATTGTGACCAGGTGAAGACTTTGCTCTTCTTTCAGCAACTCAGGCACACCATGGATCTGAAAACAAGAGACAATTGTGTCTAGGTTGTACAGGAGGAATGACTTGGACAAGGAACTGATTTATATTTAAATCAAGGTCAAGATTTTGGATTTGCTAGTGACAGGATCATGGTGGTGCAGCTGGGAAGGCTGCTGCATGACTTCCCTAGATCTCTGTGCAGCTTTTTATTTTCCCACTGCTTTTCCTTTTAAAGTGGTTGCTGCTTCTCTTCAGGAGGGTCTTTTTTATTTCAAGTGGGAAGGAACTCCAGGAAGCTCAGTGTGGTTATATCAGGTAAAGGACTTCACAGGATGGGCCTCCAGCACCTGAAACTGAGCTCCTGTTTAACTAAACCAGGCACAGAATACCCTTAGTAACTTAGCACTTAAAATTAATAGCACCACTGTATATTGGTACAAGATATACTTTCCCCCTTCTATCTTCATTCAGGTCCAACAAGTTTTAAGTATATAATTTCTAAAAAAGCCCTTGAGAACTTATGTGGACTTTATGATGATAAACTGGGCAGGAGTCATGTGCTTTTTTTTTTTTTTTTTTTTTTTTTCCTGGTGAAATACTAATGTAATGCCTAGAGTTTAGAAGGAAGGGGGACATTTACAAGAAATCTAATTAACACCACAAGTCTCACTAGCAGTAGTTTCTCCATCTTCCTTTCAGATAGTACTTTGATAATGATATTGCAATGCCACAGCTAAATGAAGCATCTGTGAAAACTGACTCAGCCGCAAATCATGAGTGAGTTTAAAAATACACATAACTTCCCCGTTTTTTTTTTGTTTGATTTTTGTTTCCAGACCAAATGATGTTCATTTGGCTTGTCCTGCCTTCTCTTCCTTGAAAATAAGGACCAAAAATATTCCCATTTAAAAAAAAAAAACAAAACAAAAACCAAAACCAAAACAAAAAAACCCAAAAAAACCCCAAAAAACAAACAAACAAAAAACCCCCACCAAAACAAAAAAACAAACTAACAAACAAAACCCTGATATTTTCACAGCAAGAGCTGAAATTTTAAGAAAAAACTACAAACATGAAAAATTGAAAACTGTGGGAGTTGGGAACACAGATCCCAATTCCCATCTAAGTTTCTATCCACTGATTCAAGTCTAGGATGAGAAAGCTGTGCAGATTAGTCAGCATTGATATGGACTGCATAGTTCGGGGCAGGACTAGTCTTTCCTAGAGTTCTGTGTCTGTGAAATTCTACAGAAATGTACAAGACACATATCTGTGTTGAAAGAAGGCAGTTATTTTTTTCATCTGCCTTTCTAATATGTATGTAGGAATTGCACTTGGTAGGCTTTTAAAATAGATCTTAAATCTACTTAAATGCAAGCTGCAAGGAAGTTTAGAAGCTATTTATATGATAAGCTCTTTTATTAATGTCTTATGAGCTGTCTGCCATCCAGTCTTATACAGGTATGGAGCAGAGGAGAGGCTTTTGAGGTTGGTGGCACTCTTGACACATATGCCTCTGCTGTGCCACGGGAATCTGGATGGAAAGTTAAGCTTTAAGAAGTGATGATTCAAATGCCTTTGGTGCTTCGTGTACCTAAATACTTCTGCTCCTTTTCTTTTAGTTGTTCATTGAGATATTTCCTAAGTTTATATTGTGGTCCACTGGCCTGGCTTTTATTCTTAAAGACTTCTATCCATAATTAGTGCCTGTTATACTTGCAGTTTATAACTACTCTAAAAAAAAATTCATGTGCATGGATAATTTATAATTATCTCAATTTTCTGAATTAGACTCATAATTCTTAAATCTTGACAATATTTGTGAATGTTTCATTTGGAAGTACTTTGATCTTCTATTTTATTTAAATAGTCAATAATCACAACTCTTTTTTTGTGAGCCCTTTGATATCTGACTAAACTTTCTGGACTTCTTTTGAAAAAAATGTACACTTTTAGTCCCTAAAATACTGCAAGCAACACAAATGTATTTGCTTTTTTCCTCCCATTTTTTCCTGTGAGCAACCTGGCCTCATGCTGCCAAGTAAATAGGGATGGAGTCTGCACATTTTTCCCACACCCACTGTTATGACAATAGGAAGGCTTTGGTCATTATTTTATAAGATATTTTTCAGTCAGTTTGATGAATCCTAATAAGGTTTTTTTCACAAAAGAAATAAAACCCAGAGGATGTTAACCTTGATCTTTAATTCATATCCCTTTAAAAGGGAAAAGGAACATTGTTCCTCCTCTTGAACACAAAAGCCTTTGCTGGCCTGGTAGGCTGGATGGTGAGTTAGAGTGACAGACTGAGGTTTACTGCCTGTGTGAGGCAGGCAGATTGCCACCTCTTGTCTGTGTGTTGGCCACAAAGGTGAACAGTATGAGATTGTCCACCTTTGACTTCCAGCTTGATAATTATGCACTATGTTGTTTTCCTTTGGCCATGGATTAAACACTAGTCTCAGCAATGCTCCTGGCTGGGAAGCAACATGTTAGACCAGCAAATAAGCAGTTTTAAATGAAGTTTCTTATTAGAATTGCTGTTCTGAGGGCAAAAACAAGTAAATATTCCATGTGTTGGCAGCATATATACAGTGCACAACTCAAAGGCTTGAGAAGACTTCATAACAAGCAGAAGGAGTAAGGAGGAACAGTTCCCTAGGGCTTCCAACAGCATCTTATTCCTTTTGTTCACTGTGGGCAAGTGGCATGCATTGTAGGAGGGGAGTCACAAAATACTGGAGTGCATTTTAAAGCCCTGAAATGGGACCTGGCATGTATCAGGGACAGGAAAGGTTGTACTGCAAAAGGAGTTCATGACTGTCACCATGGTCAGTAGCTGAGACTACTGAAAATACCAGGTAGGATGTGTTAAGTGCAGATACCTGGTAGGATGTGTTACGTGTAGAGTTGAGGAGTTAAGCCCTAAGTCCTGGAGCTTGGGGGCCTTCTCATCCTGACTGGTTGGCATTCCCTGGATAATCACAGCCACACCTCTCTCTAAAGGCTGTTTCCCCCCCATCCTCCCCTTTTGAAGGGTAGGGAGAGGTACTTGGAGTAGGGAAATACAAATGAGAAATCATGACTAATTTTTTGGATATGACACCCACTGAGAAGCAAGTTTGGGTTCCCCATCCCTGCTCCCAGAGCTACTTATTTGACACCAGATATTAACTGACTAAAGCACAGTCCTGGCTGAGGCTACAGCACAGGCCTCCTCAAGCTCAGAGCTCTCACTGCACTGCTGCTGGCTCCTTACTGGCCATGGAACTGTGCTCTCCTCTGAATGACTGGCCAGTTTTGGCCTTGGTTGCTGAGTATCTGATATACCATGTTTGACTTGGTCCTAATTGTTCTGTGTTGCCAGGAAGCCTCACAGTTCCTTCCCTGCCTATGATCCAATGCTATCACTGTAGAGTTTCTGCTGAACCCTGTTACTACAGGTAAAGCAGCATCACAGGTAAATAAATACAACTGCACTGAAGTGAAGTGACTACAGTGAGTCATAGCCACACAAGCTGTACTGAGATCTGGCTTTAAAGGAGATCTCTATTATGGGTGTGCATTTTTTAAAAAATCCATTTTTACTTTCACTAGCCCTTCACGATCAGCCTTACCTGCAACATGTAAATAAGGCAATAGTAAAGGAAGGTGCAAACCTGAGTTAGTCCTCAGTCCTAGAAGGTATCTGAAGGAATGTGTTGATAAAGAAATTGTATCAGTGCTGGGCTATCCTTCCACCTTCCCACTGAGCTGTGTTTTGGTTTACAGCCTGAGTTTCCAAGACCTCTTGTTGACCTGTAGGCTCCAGCTGTTCTTACTTGAAAATTTTCAATTATTTATGCATGCATTATAAAGAAAATACCCAAATCTAAAACTCTGGCCCCATTTAAATATTTAATTAGGAAAAACCTCACAGGTAGAAGAGAAAAAGCTCTTGAAATGTACCACACTAAAGTGCTTTTGGGAAGGCATTACCAGTATCTGGCAAGTAATAGACCTACAGAGAAGCTAGTACCACTTGCCAAACTGGTTGGTAATACTTGGTAATGTCTGCTCTGGAGAGGTTATTATTAATGTTTCGTGTCAGGGTTCATAAAGAGGTTGCATGCCACAAATTGCTCAATGTGACTGCTTAAAATCTTATATTACATAGGTAAGATTAAAAGAAAACCAAATGTGTTTAATGTACTAGTGGGGCAGGTGCTTATGTTTGTCTCCCAGAGGAAAAATCCCTGGAGCTTCTGGGTTATATTTGCAATTTGAAAGAGAAATATTTCATAAGGAAATAATTAAATTACTTCCTAGGTTTAAATCTGCAAATGCTTATTTATTTAACTATTATTTTTTTTTAGGGAAACAAATATTTTAGCACATTTCTTTATATTCTGAAAGACAACAAAGAAATTGCCATTTCTCAGGTCCTCAAAATTATTTACTACAGTAGGACTGAGTTTTGGTTCATATTGTTTTGCATCTATAGGTTTCTTTCCAGCAGCAAGAGCTCCCATTACCTTTAAGTGAATAAGGTGTTTCCTACCACCTCATGACTCCAGGAAATAAATTTGTGGAAGAGCCAAAACTCCTGAGTCATGTGGGAAATTTAGGCAGCTGGGAAAGGATAGTAACAGTAGAAGTAGTAATGAACCTCACCCTGAAACTCATGTTAAAGTTACTAGGACTTGGAAGCACAGCCTCTCCTCCTGCTGGGGTTTGCTGCTGCCTCGGAGGCAGGAGCTCTCTCTGGCTGCAGCCTTTAAACTCTAGGAGGTCTTTAATACATGTCCTTCTCCCCTAGTGCTGCCTGTTCTCATAAACCTGTGACAATACAACATCCTCAAAATTGACCAATACTTCTTATTTTGAGTTCTTGGTTTTGGTTTAATTTTCTAATTGCTGACTCAAAACTAGAACAGTAGATAAGGCTTTCTGATGAAAACCAGCATGCATTTTTAACTGGAGACAATCATAAGGTCTTAAATAATGTATGCTAAGAGCTACACTTGGTAAATCTCTATAGAGGGCTCTTTCAGACATCCATCCTCTTAAATAAAACAAATTATATTTCTGAATGTACTGATCGCCAATAATTTAACCCTTACAATAATTCTGTGTTCAGGTTTAGGTCACACAGCAGGCTTAGAGATACTGTAAGCTGGCATACTGGTTTTTCTCTCTAGCACTTTAGGACTTCATATATGCC
Organism: Sylvia atricapilla; assembly: GCF_009819655.1. Lineage (NCBI taxonomy): Eukaryota > Metazoa > Chordata > Aves > Passeriformes > Sylviidae > Sylvia > Sylvia atricapilla. The sequence continues at coordinate 52,977,548 of NC_089140.1, read as the reverse complement.
CAAGGCTGAAAGGAATGTCATGCAGAAACATCCAAAGCTTATTCAGGTGCTTCAGTATAATTTGCATAGTAAATCCAATTCAAGTTTTGCTACATTTTGAAGGAGTCTTTCTAAACTGTAATTCTTGTATTAAAACAAATTGGCAACTTAATAATTTTTAGTAGCACTCTTATGAAGATTGTTCTCCTGAGGTTTATCTAACTGCTTTTTGAAGGCCGCAGAGTTGTCCTCAAGAGAACTTTAAAATGCAATTTATTTCTTCTGCTATATCACTTCCGAGTATTAATTTCTTCTTGTTGCTTAAAATGGCATCTAAAGATGTGTAAATTAGTCTTAAAATGCAGAAAATAAAAATCCTGCTTGTTCCAGTGAAAAGGTAAAATTTGGTCTATTGGCCGCGTAGTTCAGCAAAGATGGCAGGAGCAGGTGTTGGGTCTGGCAGCCCCTGCATGGGAAGATGGTGGAAGTGAAGGGATTATCCTAAGAAGGTATCGTTGTATGCCTGCCAGGCTCTCTGGCTTCTTGACAGGAATCAGTTATCAGACATCCGAGGGTGGTCACTGGATTAGATGACCCTGATCTAACCTGAGAGAGGAGGCACTGACCAGGAGACCTCTCTGAAAAAACTGATGAAAGTAATGGAGACCTAAAAGCTGGTGGTGTGCAGGGTATGAGGAAAGTTCAATAAGCTGAATGCAAGCTCAGGCTGCTGTTATCACAAGAGCTTCAGCTTCTTCCTTTGACCCTTGTTTTTCAAGGACTTCTCAGTGAGGCCAGAGCAGCTGTTATGCTGGCAATGATGCTTCTGCCATTGAAGCATGTCAAAATACAGCATGTCCTTCTAAAGGATGCTGAGAAACTGGGAGATGGGAAAAGAGCAGTGAGAGTGACAGAAGGGATAGAAAGTAAGATTTATGGTGAGAGTCTTGGAACTTTGCCTCTTGAGTTTAGCAATGTTATCAGGGAACAAAACTGGAGTTAGAGGACTCATGTCAAGCAAAAAAGACCATAAGAATTATCAGCAGTAACACTAAAGCTGCATGAATTCTGATTCTGAATACTGATACTAACCTCTTATGAAATCTGTTGAGCATCTTTAAGCCAGGCGTGAATGCTTGTCTGAAAGACTAAACTCTAATTTGAATAGATGGGCAACAAAGCTCTGGAGGGTCTGGAGTCTGATGAGGAGTGGCTGAGGGAGCTGGGGCTGTTTAGCTTGGAGAAAAGGAGGCTCATGAGAGATCTTATCACTTTCTGCAAGTTCCTGAAAGCAAGTTGTAGCAAGTTGGGGGGCAGTGTCTTCTCCCAGGTAACAAATGACAGGATGAGACGAAATGGCCTCAAGTTGCAACAGAGAGGCTTGGATTGGATATTAGGAAAATTTTTACATGGAAGTGGTTGTAAAGTGTTGGAATAGACTGCTCAGGGAAGCTGTGGAGCAACTATCCCTGGAATTGCTCAAAAAACATGTGGATATGGTACCTGATGTGGTTTAATGGTGGTGCTGGATTGATAGTTTGACTTGATGATCTTAAAGGCCTTTCCTACCCTTAACAATTCTATGAATATGAAATAATTCAGTGAAGCCCCATGGCCTGTTTTGCTAGAAGATGAGGTGCTGCAATCTTCGTAGAAGCACAGCTCTGCGTATATGGATTTGACTGACAACATGAATAGCTCTCACCTGTTTTTGTAAATTGAATTACTTTAAGCTGCCTTCAGCACTACTGATGGAAGATGAATAAGGAAATGGTACTACTCAGAGCAGCTAAAAGCAGTTTGAAAGGGAATTTGTTTTCTTGTCTGTCTGGCCTACCCACACTGCACTGAGACAGCAACCTAGCTTCCACTGCTAGGACAGCATCCTTCCTAGCAGTGGAAGCTGGACCTCCTACTAAGCCCCCTTTTCATGGTTCCTCCCATGCTATGATGGCACACCAAAATGACACCACAGTAGAGTACAGTGGTTTGAAGGTAAACAGGCTGGGGATTATGATCAGGCATAAAAATACTGATTGTTGTCAGTATAGGACTTACTGCAATAGGAAAGAAAATGGGATAAGAGCAAGAAATCCCTATAGTGTATGTAATGTAAGAAAAGTAAATTCCCAATAATTACTGCTCAAGTATTACTCTGTAGACTTCTCTGGGAGTGTCAGGAGTGGCTAATAATTTGAGAATCTTCAGTTTTCCTCAAGCTGAAGAAAAGATGTGGCACAGTCTTAGTTGTAGGTGATTGGAGAGTCTGCAGTGAATGTCTGTTCATTAGGCTCTTCTGTTGGAGCATGACTTCAAAAAGAAAAATACATTTTTCAGGGAGGGCATGGGGAAGTGGCAGAAGTTATTAACACAGAATGTTAGAGGCCAGAAGTACAGAAGGGCTAAGGTAAAAAAAGATCAGCTACAGATTTTGAACATAGTGATGTCAACACAGATATGTTTTTCAGCTTCAGAAGTCCTTTGACTCTTTACTGCCTAGGGAAAATATTTATACTGGAGAAAGGATTACTCTGTATTTGCCGTATTTCTTTTAATTTTTCCCTAAGCAAGAATGGTAAGAGACAATTATGGGGAGGAAGAACTCTCAATACCACTCTTGCTAACTCCCAGTGAAACAAATCTGTTGGGAGAAGTAAAGGCAGAGGGAAGGTAGCACAATGAACTGAGGGGAGCTGTAGGTAGGGGAGGCAACATGATTTTCAGGGCACATGGAACACAGTGGAAGATTCTTCCTTTAGACCTCACGGCAAGGTATTAGCTGTGTCCCTGGTGAGCATCTGTCACTGCTGGAAAAACAGTATACAGGTGGAGGTTTGACCCAGTCTGACTGTCCTCAGGATCTTAACAGCACAAATGTGCTCCCAGCATTCCTGGGTGATGCCAGACATGTAGAATAGCTTCTACCAGTGTAAGAAGCTGCTGTGGACCATTCTAATCATGATGCAGTAAGAATTATTTCAGTAAAAGGGTAAGATCCAGAAAACCTCATGTTTAAATGGGATAGATATTTCTAAAATCTTTTTTTGCCAATACAAACCACCTCCTGAATGACTGGTTTGGGTTTTTTTCTTTTCAAATGTCACTCACAAATGATATTGGTCTTGAAAACTGATTTGATTTGCATTGCCTCTAATGCTATGTATGCAAATACATACACAGCCTCCATCCAAACTGAAATCCTCTTTCTTTGATATCCTTCCATGTAAATAAAAAAAAACAACCAAAAGGATGGATCCTTGGTTAATAATGATAATTAATTCCATTAATGAACCAATTGCAGAACTGGTCCAAAATGTGGAGTGTCACAGTAATTTTCTATGTCATTTGTATGGATTTCTCACTAAGGTTTCTCACCTTAGCAGATTTCTCCTGGTTTTGAAATGCTTTGTTCTCTGATAGTATTGGCAGCTCTCTGTCTTTTCCTTACATGACTGGGTCAGTCCAGTCATTCCCCATCTTTGCTGTTCAAAATAGCCGTTCTTCTGTAAATTTGCATTATTATTGTGATGTTTAGAATGAAGGAAGTTATTTCTAGCAAAGGAAAATGCACCTGGGAGGGTGGAGAAATAAACTTTGAAGGGTTTTTGTAAAGATCAGTTTAAATTCTGGTTATACTGTGCTCAAGTTGCAGAGAAAGAAGCTGTCTGTTCCTTCCAAAAAAGAGGGTCTTTTTCTATTCTGCTTTGCCTCGTGATCAAGTCCCTCTACATACTAGGAAAGGACAAGATTTCCTGCAAGAATGATATCTGGAGCAGCCTGTCCCATTACTTACCTTCCCCTCCTGTCAGCAAATGTCAGACTAAATACCTTTTCCTTTCACATTCAACAACTTCTGGCATAAAAGTTCCAGAAACCAATTGCATAAGTGTCCGTAGAAACCCTCTCTTTTTATTAATCAACCTCTTGTACCTAAAAGCTGAATTAAAGTTCTTGAGCTACTGAGAAAGAAAAAAAAAAAACCACGAGGAAGCTCACAGCTACTGTCATTGCTGTGAAAGCCACAAAAAAGGTCAGTGGCTTGCATAGTTCTCCTGCTCCTCCAGGAAACAATGCTTTTGGGGCTGCATGGATTTAGACATGAGCAGAAACAAAACCTTGTGCTCTAAAAGAAAACAAGATAGATGTAATGAATGACAAAATGGTAGTCAAACTAATGCACTTACTTAACCTTGCATTTGTGTGCTCATTAAACACAATGCTTAACAGCTGCTACACATTTTTAATCAGTGGTGAAATGTAGGTATATGAATCTATCCCAGGTTGATTAAAAGTTTTGCTAAAATTCACTGGGCTGTTCTTTAGCTGCTACAAATCTGCCACAGTTAATGCAGAGTAGGCTAACAGATGCAAGAATCTGATCTAATTATCTAAACCAGACTTCTCCACCCAAGCTATGTATGTGATGTCAACAAAGGAATTGCCTAATTCCACCTTTCCATGCAGCTTAGTAAGTGAAATGATTTTTTTTAGTACCAGCAGTATGCTTAAAGAGATATCTGCAAGAGTTATTAGAGGCAATGGAGTAGCATTGCAAAGCTATCAGTAATATATAGCAGTACAGCTGAATGATAGGAATAAAAGTTGACTAAAGAAGGAAATCATATGATGCATCATCAGCAAGTGATTAAGATGGTGGGTGGTTCTTTCAGATGGCTTCTGTATTTTGCATTCAGTGTAAGGGATCCTTTGAAATCCTCACAGAGGGTATTCAAAAACACTAGTGATAGTTGAAATGCAGTCTTGGCTTATTGTAGAATGGTTTGACAGGATATTTTAGAAAAACCAACAAGGAAACCACAAACCCCCAAACAACACACAAACACTTTGTAAATTATGTCGCGATGACAAGATATTGTCTTCACCTAGCTAATGCCATTCAAAAACATGGAATACCAATTCTGTCAGAGTCAAGATATCCCATGTCTATCAAGAAGCTGGAGCTTCTACAGGAACAGGCCAAAGGGTAGAGCACTACAGATTGCTTTTTATTGCCATTTGAACAGAATATCTATTTAGTGTAAGTATAGACATATCCAAGGGAGGTGCACTGTCAATTTTAAAGATTGCACATCTTACTCATGTAGTTGACTATGTGGAGGTAAAACAGAGTTTCTAAAATAATCATCTTTCCAAAGAGGGATGGGACTCATCCTCTATTTCTGAAAGATAGATAGGACTGCAGAAGGGCAGGCTGCACCTTACTGCTCTGAAAACAGTGTATTCTGGAGCTAATGGTGTGGCTCAAAGGTGTGAAAAGGACTTGTGACTCGTTACAGCAGCTCTTGTCAAAGCAGATTACTTGTGGCTCTTTTGTGTCGGTACACCTTCTGTAGGCAGTGAGTGGGCAAAATTCACTTGAACTGCTGTAGGTAACAATAAAACTTGTAGTGTTAAGGCTGCAGCCAGATTTATTCAGGCATAAACTAGAGCAGAGCCTCGAAAGCTGTTGCCTCTTCCTGTCTCTAAGAATTCTTCACTTAATGCAGTGGTATGGAGCCCCTAATCCCATCCTCACCTTCATGAGAGCTGCATATGTCTTGTTTTGTTTTTATGATAACTCAGAGGGAGCCTTTCCCGCATGTAAAGGATAGTGTGGTACCCACACCCGTCAGTCCAGTGCGGGGCTCATTCAGAAGCTTGGTGACTAATGTGTCACTGCTGGGGGTGAGCTGTGGTATTTCATGAGAAGGTTCTGAGACTGACAAAGACCCGAGGCTTTCAGGCTTTCTTCACTCTGAATATTGTAGCAGAAGCTCTCTGTTCTTCTAGGTCTCACTGATTGAGACCTGTGTCCCTTTACACGCCAGACTTTTGTTTGCACTAGTTCATTTCGAGATGGTATAGGCAAAAGAATCAAGTTTGTCACATTATCAAGACACTTCTGATGATGGAATAAATAGATTAGAAAGGAAAGGCTGTGACTTTGACAGGAAATATTTGCTTCTCATTATTCCTTCCTGTAACACTTTGAGAAGAGAGGGTTTGGCTCACAAAGAGCACTATTCTTTCAACTCTGTGTCTGTAGTAGCTACTACATACAACCCAGCTACCTGATGTCTACAGATGTGTTGTATCCTGGAATAGTGATTTTCCTTCTCATGCATCTTTATGCTGGTGTGAATTATTTTTAATTGAAAATGTTTTATCCTTTGAAAAATATTTCAGTACCCCCAGAAGGATGGGGAGATACTCAAGTAGCATTGTTGTAATACTTTTGTTGCATGCTAATACAGGTGTTTTTATGGACTACAAAATTGTTTGAACAAAACAAACATAAGCATACTAAAAACTGTTGCCCAAATCTGAAATGCCTCAGCCTGGGGTAGCAGCAAAAGTTAGCTGGTGCGTTTGTATTGGACGCTGTTGTGACCGAGCTCCCTTAACAACATTGTGCCTCAAATGCTGGACACGTTATATCTGAATGAAGTCTATGCTTAAACTAGATTATACTAGAGGACAATCCATCTGCTTAGTCCTCTACAGACAGACTGAAATCTGCTTTACCAATGCTCTAAATCACCTGGACACACCAAACTGATGCAAGGTCTCTGTGATCCCAAAGGCTCCTTGCCTTTGGCAGAAGTTGTGTTGCTCTGGCTTGGAGCTGGGGTGGAGCAAGTACAGGTCTGGGCAGCCCTGCTGCTCTGATGAGCACCCTGCCACACCTTAAGAAGGGTAAAACTGAGCAGGGATGTCATTGTCAGGGCCATGAAAGGACGAAGCAGGCAGCAGGAGGTCAAGCAGGAAAGCTCCCTACTTTTTTCTGACTCCATATATACAGTTATACAAGCAGGCCAAGATTGGCTACACAGGTAGCCACTTCTTTGACCTCGTTGGTGAACATCACCATCAATCATATTTCTCCTCCCAGAGGGGAAATATGTAAACAATAGATAATTTTTAAAAATATACATACTTTACTTGAAGCTGCGTGAGAACAAATGGAAACAGTGAAAATCAAGCAAACTTGAGGCAACACAAGAGGATGGTGAATCCAAATCTGTGCTCCATGTTCCACAGAGATACTCCATCTGCTGTGGTTTTTCAAAGCAGCTGCTGACATCCATGGCTGTTTAGCTTGCATATGAAGTACTGACCATGGGAGCTCTCCCAGTGTCCCCAAACTCTGTAAGGCAGACTGTATGCTCAGTTATGCTAGTCTCCTTTTTAAGGAGGAAGGACAAGATAAAAGAAAATTCTGTTGGTTTGGGGCTTTTTTCTTTCCTTTTTTCCCCCTGGAAGCTTAATCCCATCCTCTTCAGATATTATCATAAGTTTTTGGGAATGACGTGGAAGGACACTCATGGAAAATATTTAAAAAATAAATCTTGAGATTCTTTTTCCTAGATGATAATCACAGAAACTACTGAGCAGTTTTAAATTGTCAATGTAAATGAGCTGAGTGCCCTATAATATAGGTTATGACAAATGTATTACAAAGCAGTCTTATGAGCCATTATTGTTACATGTCAGTACTGAGACCGGGGAAAGGAAATTGCATTTCCATCAAATAAAGCAATGGAAGAGGAAAAATATCTTGTTATGCCTTGGATAATCTAGTAAGACAGCTAACAAATACTGATGGGAGTCTGATACACATCCTTCGCTAACAGAGTTAAAGAATTGTAATTTTAAATTTATTCACATGGACAGTCATTAGGAAAAGTTAAAAACTTCTCAAAGGGCTTCTATTAATTAGAACCTGCAAAAGAAATGCAAACTTGAAATAGTTTTTACCAATATGTTTCTACCGATATTTTTCCATTTCTATTGTATTTTTCCAGTTCCAACTACTGTAGATCAGTAAATACATACTGGGATAAATCCCACCCACTTTAACTATACCAGAAATACCACTGATGTTCAGGAAGGACTTGCTCCACTAAACTGGTAAAAAATTTACTTTGCTTTCAAAATGTTGTGGCATCTTGCAACACTATGTTGTAAGCCAGAATTAAACAACAAATCTCCAGATTTTGAGATGTAGAAAGAACATGCTGAAGGACGAGGAGAAGGAAACATTTTTATATTTGCCTTTTTTTACCTTAAAAAGAAGGGGCAACGTTTTCACCAATTTTCAGTTGTCTGACTTAAAATGCTAGCTGAAGAAAATTAAATCTCTCTCAGAAGAATTAGAGAATTAAAATTACTTGGCTCTTGTTCCAACTTTTGCCAATTTTTGGCATGACCTGAGCTACTGTATGTGCCCCAGCAGAGTCACTTACAGGAAGGATACTTCAACTGTCTGAGATGCAAACCAAACTTTACACTATCATGGTTTGCCCTCACTTCACAGCTATCCATTATCTTAAGGCTCTGGGTAGGCTAGCACACTATTCTTAAGTTTTGGTCCTGCTTATCCAGTTGAAACAAACTTTTAACTTTGTTTTTTTTTTAAAAAAAGCTTCCCTACCTCACCCTAAATAGCCAGTGAAATACTACTATTACATTTGGGGGGATATTTAGTTTAAGATAACGAGTATCAAGGTAACAATAGGAAAGTTTTGGACCTAGAGGATACCCAGTCTGTTAATTTATGATAAGAAAAAGGCTAAAGGCTCATGAGAGAATGTCAGGAAGGTCTAAGTGATTAGAAAACCTTACTTCTGCCTTAGCATAAGTCAGCACTGTGATGACTAAGTTTTACTTGGTTTGAAGAATGGCAGAACATGATGCTGTGGAGACAATGCTTCCTGTAGTCAGACTTGTGTGCTGTGCAGGACTCAAGTCACCTGGCTGCATATTGCTCTAATGCCATTTGGTCAGCAAAACACAGGTTCCTGATGTGATTGACTGTCTTCTTAAAGCCCAACTCCACCCCCACCTCACCAGCTGACAGGATGATAACAGCAGGTGTTCCAAAGCACTTCTATTCTGCCTTACCCTCAACTCTCATCCTGAAATGTCAATCTAATGACCAAGAGATAGAACTATTAAATTCTACAATGGTATTAGTAGGTTATTTCCTCATTTGTTTTTTCCTTTTGAGACTTAAATATCCATCTTCCCAGGAAGGTGACAAATTCTGACAGATTTTTGCTCATATCCCTCTGAGGCATATCTCTAACTGAGGGATAGATTCGAGTAAATTGTGAAAAGAAATTATTTTTCCCTTTGTTTTCATTTCGGTAGTCCTTTTTACTTATCCTTTTCCCCCTTCATCTGGGATGCCTGTGGATATAACATAGTTGAAGAGGCCTAACATTTCAAGGAGGGGGAGTTTGAAACTCATTTGTTTTTCAATCTTTATAAAGATTGAAGTGTGGAACAGACCACAGTAGAGAAGATGTTTTGAAGTGGCCAAGGAAAAGAAATGCTGCTTCAGAAGCAGACCAAAGGTAGTGCAAATACAAGGGTTGTGGGAAAGGGATGGCAGGGCTTTCCCATGTGAGAGTGTTCACCATGAGATATTGTAAAGAGAGGAGATTCTTGTTAAGTTTGCACTTTAAGAAAAATCAGTAATTTTAAGTCTTTCCAGGAAAGTTCAGTGAAATGCTTGTTGCTGGTAGGAATCCTGAGACTTTGGAAGTTCTTCGATTCAAGATTTTTTATTTCTGGCATATTTATACTAATTCTGGTTTATTTATACTAATCTATGACACAAATCTAAGTGTCAAGGAAATTAGGACAGGTACCTAACTTCCATGGACCTGAGAGGGAGTTGCTGTTACTGCTGACAGAGCCCCACTGTTCTGCCATATGCTTTCACTATGTCAGCACTCTTCAAATACTCCAATGGATTTAAAATCGTAACAAGCTATTTGTGGGATATACTGTTTCTCTCCTGCCAGACATCAGATTGATCAAATAGCTGACTCTTGTATATCTGGATATGCCTCTAAGTAGCACACATGGTCAGAAAACACAGGTAGAGTGTACAGCACCTGGGATTTGCTGCAACCTGCTGTTATAAGGTCTCTGCTCTCTATCACGTATGTGCAGCTTAGTATAATTTGTTTGAAAATTGCTTCTTGCAGAACTCCAGGCCATTTAAAATTTGATTACATCACGGTATGGACGAACATTCATTTTTCTGTATTGGGTTTCTGGACTCTTTTGACCGAGATCTCAGCTTTTGCTTTTGGCTTGCCATTTAAATTTTAACGCATATTTGAAAGAACCTTTCAGCTAATGGACCACCCCAATTTTCCATGGCATTCCAGAACTCTTCTAATTTCACATTCCCACGTGGTAATTATTCCTACACTACAGCTATGACATATTCATTGGGGAAATCTGAACGTGTACCCTATTTACAGGGAATGGATCTGTGGAGATACTGCTCAGGAGGGAAATAGATGCAGCAAATTAGTTACTTTGTCAAATTGAGTCCCAGTGACACTCATTCAGTATTTCCCAACAAATGTATTTAAGCACTAAGATACCAGAGGAATCTCTAGTGCACCCAGCAGTGTGTGTGTCTGCTGAGTCAGAGGACTCAATGACAGTAACATCCACTATGTATTTCAGTGTACTTTTATCTGTTGACAGATTGCTTCTTGACCCTGCCTAAGGTTGGTATAAAAGTATGCTGGCTTTCCATGCAGTGTATAGGGTTCCTTGAGCACCTTTCTCAATGCAGCCTGAGCTGTGGTTGTTGCTGTTCCGTGGATTTGACTTTCCAAATCTGGGGAAGGACTATGAACATTTTATTCTTTCCTAAATAACCTTTCCTTGCTCACACAAATTGATTGGCTTTTGAGTCAGTGTTAAAAAAGATTGCCAAAACAGAAAAATTTTTTTAACCAAAGGCATGCTCTGAATTTTGAATAACATCCAATTCTTGCTATAAGATATCATCTATTTCCAAAGTTATTCTACTGTCACTGACTTTCCACACTAGCCATATATGAACCTATATATCTCTTTTTACAAAGAGACCAACTGATAGTTTGGTTCAATTTTAGTTTCCGAGAACAGCTCAAGTGCAAAAATTGTATTCACATGAAAGTAGGAAATGGCAGTGGCATCCTCTACTATGATCTGGGATTTGTCAGTAAGTGAAAATCAAGATAGAATTCCAGCCTACTGAAAGACACTGAAATAGGAGCTGTAGTCATGATGTGAAATAATGAGGGAAATAATACAAAGAAGATCAATAATCAGGAAAATATTAATAATCAACAAATATCAATATTTTTTATTTTGCTTTACAGCATATGTTTAGACATAGTACTTCTGGCCTGGCTATTTGCATACATTAAAAAGAATCCTTTTGTAAAATAATAATAAAGTCACTGAACACTAACCTTAGCCCAAACTTAGATATTTTCTTTACAGTCAAAGAAAATTTTCAAATTGTTTAAATACTTGCAACTTCCCTGCTTTAAAACCACGTCTCCATAACAGTTTGAGCTGTGAAACAAGTGTTAAAATAATCAGATGGCCTAATCCAAAATTTACACCCTAAACGAAAGTAAAACTAGTGTTGAGCCATGAAAAATTTAACCTTGTTAAAGCTAGACTTGAATCTAAAGTTTGGTCATTTCCATATCTTTATTTTATGACATACTTTTAAAAAAACTTTCAAGAAAGGATTAGAAAAAATGTACTTCAGAGAAAACACTTCCAAATATCTCCTGTGGATTAATCATAAAATAGGACACTTCCAGATTAGGAAAGTATTATGAGACATAACAGATTGGGTAGTAATGACAACAATGGATTACACAGAATGGCTCTGTTTAGGAAGAACATGCACATAAAATAATTCCTATGTAGTAAACAGCACTTTCAAGTATTTTAGATATCTGTGTATGTGGTGATGCATGTTTTGGATTTTACTTTGCTTGTTCTGTTATATGAGATATTTCCAGAAAGTTTAATGTAAAATGGTTTGTTCTTTGTAACCCCCTCCTGTCCCTTTTCCTTTGTTCATCCCCAAGTTGTTTGTCAGATATTTAAGTGTCAATCATTAGTCACATAACCCCCTGGTCCTGTCAGTCACTCTGGGGCCTCTCCCTGCATCCAGAAAATTCCAAGAGAGGCATTGAGTGATTGGGCAGAACCAAGGAGGTCCCCTCCCATTTGGTTATGATTTGATATTGCACCTGTATGTTATATTAAGAGTCACTCTTTACTTTTCTGTTATTGGTTTGTCGCTGTACCCATCCCTGAGACCCACTCCCCTTTATAAGTTGCTCCCCTCACGTTCTCAGGGTCTCTTCTGACACAGAGCCCTGGGTGAGGATCCCCCTGATCCAATAAACTCTGTAGCCCTGTCTCCAAAGAGTCCTGCCTTTTATCTCCTGCCTTCGCTGCGTCCCTGCTCTTGGTCAGCCAAGAACTCCAGTGTCGTTGTGGTGCCAGGGCTGGCTGAGCCAAGCCACACAGGCACTGCGAAATGTGTATGTATTCCAAATGATCCCTGGAAGTCTGAGTCTATCATATCTTTGCTGTAAAGCCTGTCCTTTTAGAAATTCTTCAGGATTTTTTCTGAGACAGAGATCCAACAGACAAGGGTTCAGCAGTGAAAAGAAAGACAAGAATCTGATTTTTTTTTTTTTAGCTATTCTGCTTAAAAATGTTTTCTTCTGTATGTTTTTAGAGGAATATGAGGAAAACATGCCAGAGTAGATTCTTGGATTTTTTTGTATATTCTCCATGAAACCTTGCAAGAATGCCTAAAGGAAGGAAAGAATTATGGCAAGCCACATGTACACACAGGAGGGATACATATCCTTGCAGAGACTAGCTTGAAGGGGAATGAGCACACCTATGGTACAGACCAGCATCTTTACACAAGCATAAATGGTCTATGAAATTGCATCACTGGGTCATGAAGTGCAATGATCTGCACTGCATGTGGCATTTACCCTGTTTGCTTGATCCTTTTTGGTTATCTGCTCCTGACAATAGTCAGAAAGCACACACTTGCCTAGCTGGCCTTTGGTCTGTTCCTCTCTGACTGCATTTTCCATATGGATGATATTGACAAATAACTGCTGAGCAGAAGTATAAATACATGACTTAAAAAAAAGAAACCTGAAAAACCCCAAAGTTCAAAGGGAATTAATGCTCTGTCACTGATATGTTGCTTTTTCATAAGCAGTCATGCCTCTGACTCCTACCTCGTAATTACACATCCAAGAGGAGACGACAAAACTCTCCGATTATTTCACTTGCTTACCTCAGCGAAGGTGCAATAGTTGTCCCCTCTGTCCAATATAACACTCTAGAAACTTTCAGAAGGAAGACCTCTACATCAGACACTTCTGCTTGTACTCAGATTTGAGTTTTTTTAGATTTGTAGATCTATCATTTGAAGGAGCTTAAACACTACAATAAAAAAACACAGATTCCATAGCTCCGTCTCTATTCTTCACCTCTTCTTTAAAATATTTTATTTTTCTCTTGTCTTGTTGTCTAATACAGCTGGGATATATTTGGGATAACTCAAATCAAGGAGGCTTAAGCTAATGAAATCAGAATTACTGAGTTAACTCAAGGGGTCTACCTTTGGAGAACTGAGAAATTCAATAATGCTTATTTTTCAGTCGCAATTCTGCAGCTTATGCCTGTCACTTGTTTTTTTCTTTGTGATACTTGGGAATATTGGAGGTCATGAAGAAATCTTGCTGTGGTATTTCATTAATTTTTACCTTAAGAATACTGCAAACTAAAAATCTTCAGTATATATATATTTGCTTCTGTGTTATGTCAACACTGATTTAATAATAAAGAATTCAGTTTGGCTTCCGTCTGCAAATAATTTGTTATTTTCAGACCTTGAAAAGCAATGTCTAGCCCACAAAACTAATTACACTGCTTACTTTAATACCCTTGGAAAAAATTAATTTCCTGTGTTCTTGTGCACCTCAGTCTGTCCACTCTGCCCAAACACTTCCATGATCCCTGCTACATAACATGAATCTGACCTGACATTCTCACAATCTCTTTTGTTTTATTGCTTAGTGACATTTCCCTGGGTAAAGCAATGTCTTCCTTTTACACCTAAGGAACGGACACAGCAGGTGAACTGATTTACTCAAGGCTATATGGGAAGTTTGACAGAGCCAGGACCTGGTTCCAGGTAGCTGGAGTTGCTGCATTGTCACTAGACATCAGCTGTCATCTGCTTTAATTATCTTCTAGAGTATTACTACAATGGGTGACGTGATCGGTTTTGCCAGGGGACCAAAAGTATAGTGTTGCAGGCAAATTATATTACTGATTCTGGGTACTGGTGAAAATCATTATGGGATTTTGCAAGAATCCTCCTTTCCCTTTCTATACTCCTCATTGTATTTAGCTTGCTCCCTTTGACTTATACTAGGGATTTTAAGTCACATTTTGGATAAAAGCAGAAAATTATGAGGGAACACTTCTATCAAATGATAAATTTGAGAAAGGGATAATTGGATGCACAGTTTATTTTGTATAAGGCATCAGATTTATAGAAATATTGAGTGTGAAAGTTTAACTCAATTTTCTTTCCACAGCAGGGAACCTTGTACTGCAGAAGCTATTTTAAAATAATACAATTTTAAACAGTGTGGGTACAGTAAAACTAAAAATATCACTACACTATTTCAAGTAACTGTATGGGGAAAATAACTCCTGTCCTGAGGCTCTTGCACTATCCAGAAATGCCTGAACATCAGACAGGGTGTCTCAGCTAGGTTTAGGAAGTAAAAGGGATGTTGCATTATTAATTTTGTTTTTGTCATTTTTGTTAGGAGTAATTTTCAAACAGAAATGTTGCAGCTGTCTGTAGGTCAGTCAGACTTAATCAGCTCTGCAAAAAGAAAAAAAGGAAAGAAAAAATTTGCCAACGACATGCAGTTTATCAGGACAGATTGTGTTCCATTAGCTTCCCCAGGCTTCTCAGGAGTGGAAATTTGCACTAGCAGCCCAAGATGTGTAAGCTTATAAACTGAGAAAAGCTTCTGTGGAAAAAGAGTGCTCTAGGCCAACAGAATGCATTTGAATAATTGTTGTAGGATAAATTTTTTGCCATACTAAACCACAGCTGAGAATATGTGTGCCACCTGACACTGTTGAGAGTTTTGATATAGGACAAAGGTTAGTTGGTCCTTGAAGTCCACAAAGAATTCTGGTCTACAGAGTTAGCCAGACAGCTCTGACTAACAGTGGTGGAGACTATATTTGCTCTCTTCTTTAAATACTTTGATTATATATACAGTAGTAGCCATCTGTGGCCACATGTGTACAAGCTCTATGGAAAACCCTTGGGTTATAGTGAACCCAGACATCCTTCCAGCTACTTCCTTAGACCTCCTCTGAGGTACGAAGCCTCAGAAATATAAATCATGGGGAAATAAATTTTTTTGTCAACTTTTAAAAAAGCATTTAAAAACATTTAAGAAATGTTGCTGGTTTTTTACCTCAAATATTAAAACTGAAACCAGCAAGTTTACTACTTGACTGGGAAGCACAAGAGAATTAGAATGGGTGCTTATGTAGGAATTAAAGTCTATTCACCTGCATCTCAAATGATGTAGTGCTGAACTTTGATACTGATATTTCTTTCATAATAATTAGAGACAGATTCTAGTGTCAGTAATGAATTTCTGGATATAAAGCAGTGTAATATATCTGATTTTAGCCCTACAGGAATAATGCTTTTTTTCAACTGGAGGTTAAAATGCTTTAAAAACTGGAAGATCTCAAAGACAAAAGAACACTTCAATGAAAGTGCACATACTGAGGGTGTTCAGGGCCTCTTAAACATTCTTCTTGCTCATGTGTCAATTGTTCTCTATCACTTCTGGATCAAGCCTTCTTTTCCCACCAGATTTTTAACACAGATTCAGACCCTGCTCCTGGCACTCGCTCTTGTCCGTTCTGTGCAGACTCTTAGGTTGCAAGGAAAATGCAAGCACTCTAACATCAGTCTTACAGAATGAATCACTGCTATGCAATTTCCTCCTTGCACAAAAATGAACTGCGATGGAGGAGATGGGATGCAATATAGACCATTCCTTCCGTTTATAACAAAACAAGGAAGGAATCCAGGGACAGGAGAACCTGGGAACAGCCTCTTTAAAACTTCACAGCATAGAAGACCACTATCTTACAATGTCTGATGACTCCTCCCAGGTGGCTTGGTAGTTTGTAGAGGCACTGTTACACCACTTGCACTTATTTACAGGGCTCAGAAATTAACCCTAAGTGCCTACCCAGTACACACAGCTCAAAGGGGACTTCAGCTGCTGCTCTGCATGACCTGTCCATAATAATATCACTGCTTCTTGTGTTTCAAACTGTGTATGGATAAACTCTAGGATGTAGCATGTGCAACTCCACCTTTCTCAATAGAACAGTGTGTACTCATTCACATCTGCTAACAGTGTCTAAACAGTTTTTATTGCTTTTTACTCCTGTTACGCTTTCCAGAGACAATACAGCTGAATTGCAAGTTATTAACAGCACATTTGCGGAGTTCCCAATAGAGAATAGTCTCTGTTACTATTGTGTGAGCCAAATATCAGCCTTGCTTATACATGATGAATTATGTATATTCATGCTGCATTGAATGTAGGGCTGCTGGGTGAGGAGCAGCTCTTAGAGTTTATCTTAGATGTGAACGGAGCATGGACTTTCTCAATGCCCTGCTTCAGAGAACAGATAGGATTAAAGAGACTCATCATAAATACAACAGGAGATCCCAGGTGTGACTCAAGTTACATAGAACTGCTCAGGCCTAAATTTTGCTGCTGTTTCACATGTACTCATGAGAAGACAGGATTTGTTCTGGGTTTGTGTACACAGAGTAGATCTGATACATCTCTCATATTGATGTATTTTTCAGTTGTACATAACATAAATGTTTATTTTATGTAGGAACATAACTTTGCCATGTTTTCTAGTCATTAGCTGAGACAGCTAATGGTAATGTCTTTTTAAGACAAACTGTTGAAAGTAAAGGATTTAGCTGTACTTCTAACAGAGCATAAAAGCATTGCTTGTGGATTTTTTTCAGGCTGACCTTTCAGTTTAAAACTGCTGAAATGATTACTGGGGCTGATGAACATTCCTGGTGTAATTAATGCAACTTAGAAGAAAAGGGAGTTATGCATTAAAACTTCAAGGACTCCTCTGCAGTAAGAATTCCTTGAATATGTATGAGCTGGTTGTAAGTAGAGACCAGAAATTGTGTGAGCACTTAAAGGCAGAGAAAACTAGTGCTCTGTAAACCTAGTAGATGCCAAAAAGCTCCTGCCAGCTGGTACATCTAAGTTTTGTAAAGCTGGCCCTCCGACTCTCTAGCTGAGCGCTGTCATAGTCATGTCATTTGTACTTCAAAGGCAGAGGTGAGGCCAATTATGTGTATGGAGTAGTCATTTCTCAGTATCCAGCAGGTACAGTGACGTGGTGGCATAATTTGAAGTTTGTGAACATGATTTTAGGGGGAGTTGAAGACTAAAAGGATTTGCAATGTCTGTAGAGACCTTCGTAGGGAGATTTCAGAGTTGAAACACTGACAGAAAAGAGAAGCATCTATAAGCAAAGCTTTCATGGTGAGCTAGAAGAACTGGCAGAGCAAGAACAAGAGCAAGATGTGCAAGAGCAGAGCTGGAGGAGCAGGCAGGGCTCAAATAGGGGTGCAAGGTTCAACCATGAGAGCAGGTAGCACCTGTGGTCAGGAGCAGCAGCTAATGCTGTAGGGCCAGCAACAGCTTGGATAAAACCTTGTTATCCTCTTCTGCAGGTGGCAAAGCCCTGGGACCTGCTGACTGCAAACTTGAAAAGGGATTGATAAGCACAGAAGATGAGAAAACCACCTACACCAAGGTGCTAGAGAAAAAAAGGTGTAAGCTATTATAATGCAACTTTGGTTTTGTCTTATTGCTCTCCTTTTTCTCCCATTATTAAAGTAATTTACTGAGAAAATTGATGTAGTGGGGTGGGGATTCAAGCTGATGTTTTATTACTGACCTCTGAAATTCAAACCCGGCATGGCTGATATCAACCAAAGTCTGTCAGAAATGTTGTAGAAGGCTGTGTATAATCTCAGGACATCTGTCCTGAATGATTACAACATATCATAGTAGGTTCTTTTGGCTGCAATTGGAAGAGATATGCTATTTAAGTGAATATCCACTTCTTTTCCCTTTTATTAGTAGGATATATTGACAGATGAGGGAAGACAGCGGCAACTGAAGCCATGCCAGACTTATCTCCACAGCATTTGCATGGGGAGGTGGATCTGACATTACAGAATGACTGAGGGTGGCTTAGAATCTGTGCTTACTATAGCTGTATTAATGTAATTTTGATTTTATAGATTTGTAAAGATAACATAGCTCTTCATGAAATGGAGTGTCCATTCTGTTGGTTGTTTGGACTGTTGAGAAGCATTTTCTGCAAAAACAAACAAACAAACAACCCCAAACAACTCAGAACAAAACAACTGATAGTTATGAAGCACTGTGACAATCAAACAACAAGAGCAGAAAAAAAAAAAAACAACCAAAACATTTAGAAGAGACATATGGCTTACCATGCTGGTTCATTTTTGGTTATCTTTTTCCAGTCCTTCTGCTCTCTCACTATAACCTCTCTCTCAGTCCCTCCTTTATTCCATAAGCCCATCTACCTTCATCTGTTAATTCAGCCCTCTGTTACTACTGAATTGTTTATCAGCCAAATGAATGTGGACAATGAGCTCTTCTATTCATTCCAACCTAGTTAAAACAGGCCTGCTACTCAGTGGTGGGTCAGTGTTGAGAAAAAGGTAAATTAATAACGATTTTTCTGGAAATCTTTGATAGGGAGGCCAAAACAACTGAGCATTTGGCATCTTCAAAAAGATTTCAAGGCCTGGATGCATGCAGGAATAATCTCATCTTCACCACCCTACTGAGTGCACAGTGATTTTTGGCTTAGTGTGCTTTCACAAGGTAAGAGGAATACCCCTGCTTTTCCTGAGCTTGATCCTTTTCCAGTTCAGTCTGCAAGAGATCCTCTGAGATCTGTGAACAGATCCAACAGTCTTAGCTACTCATGAAAAGTGAAAATTCGATTTTTTTCTCCTCCTCGGAAAGCACTTCTTGTGCATATGCTTTTACCTCTCTGTAGTGTACTAGTGGGAGCTGTGGGTCTGATTCCTGTTTAGCTAGTGGAAAATTAACCCAGTAAACAGTGGGTACTCAAGGATCAAGACAAAGCCTCAACAAGAATGTGTGGGACCACCAGATCAGAAATTGAGTGCAGAGCAAAATAGAAGCATCCCCTTTCCACAAGGATTCATTCATCCCTTTTGTATACCCACTCTCATCAAAAGAAAATCTTCTCTGGTTGTGTTCTTACACAATGTTAAGGCATATATCTAAACACATCTATAGTTGCTGGTCAGGAATTTAGCAGTGTCGCCTGTGTGAAAGGTAAACTTGGTGAAATTCATCAAAACTAGTCCTTCTGGAAGAGTACCTTCAAAACCCATTCCTGTAACTAGAGTTTCTCTGTTTGCTCCTTTAGAGGAGGTCTCCATTTGAGATTAAAATGAAATATATGTTAATTAAGCCAAACCACTATGGTGTTGCCTCTCCAGGGATCTCTTGTTCTCTTCTGATTTAAGTATTGTAGTTATGATGTAGGGTCAAGTTTTTCCTAGACAATGAGGCAACTATCCCCCTCTTCTAGCAGGGATGCCTAAGAAGACAACATATATATTCATATATATATATATATATATATATATATATATATATATATATATATATATATATATACACTACTATAATTATATACTAATATATACATATTTTTATATATATATATATATATACACTCCAAGTATATATATATATATATTGTATATATACTCTGAATGTCTAACTTTATGCAATCCATTCAATCTTTAAACTGGTTGAGACCTCTCATATATGTTAGATCAGGAAGTTTCAAATATACTGAGTTCTTTTAATTTTTATGACAGCCAGATAGAGGAGAAGAGATTCTGATTCCCACCCCCACTTCCCTGGTATGAGAGAAGAAGCTGTAATGTGAAATCACTGTTCACTGAGGACATACCAGAAAAGCTACAGGAACACTCATCAAAAAAATTTCATTGGTAGCAGAACAACTTGTAGGCTCAATCTTTGTGTCACTGAACATGCTTTAAGAATTTTTTTTTTATTAAGTAGAGCCTTAGTTGTAAAAATAATTGGTCTTTTAGTAGCATTATCATAGGCTTTATGCAGGAAAAATATGCAATGTGTTTGCCCACGTAGAATAATGTTTCATAATCACTGATTCTCTTCTGTCAGGGATGCTAATATTTAACTTCCTTGTTTTGAAGCTGGTTATCATTTTCTCCAGAAAGAGAATCAAGATAGAGGAAAATGAACTTAACAGGGGCAAATGTCAAACTAGTGTATATCTACATGTAAACATTTAAGTGAAGTGAAACTGCAAAAATAAGGCCATGCAAATGATTGCAGCTGAGAGGCTAGAATTCTTTTGATCAGGTTGGTTAAATACTCCAGGAATTCAGGCCCTCTGTGAAGAGACTTCTCAGTAAACCCCAGGATAAAACAGGGTTGTTTCATAGCATGCTGTCTGCTCCTCTGAGGAAAAATGTTGATAGGTGGTGCAGTCCTGCTAGGACAGAAATCACTTTTATACCTGCCTCATATCATTGTCCAACAGTTATAACCTTTGGTCGTCTGTTTTAGGAGAATATCCATCATGTCCTCCCCAAATGTTCAGATCTGGGCTGCTAGAATGGAAGGAAAGCTACAGAAACTAAGAAAAAGTCAGCTCCTGCCCAAGAGCTGATAAAAAAAAAAGGCATTCTGTTAGGGCCTGAAATCTGAGCACCTACACCAGACAAGGACCTACTGCTACGCATAAGTGTGTCATCCAGCTGAGATATGAGCAATACCATCCATGTAAGCCAAAATACAGTAAAAAACATTAGACATCATCAGCCAAGTGCCTTTTTAAAGGCAGTCTTTGCATGTCAGTAACAGAGTTCTGAGTCTCAACAGAGTGAATAATCCAACATCAGAAGCTACAGAAGACAGGTCTGAGAATATCACTTGAACAAAACGAGCCTAGCATTGAGATATGCTGCCCTGGATCATCTGAGTGACAGTCTCTTTACTGGGGCAAAAATTGTGTTTATTGGTAAAATTTAGTGAATACTAAGTTGCAGAACAAAGATATACCTACATGGTATCTGGCTCAGCTGGAGATGAATCCAGCAGAAAAACTTAGGATATGTCCAAATGTACATGCGAACTGCTAAATTACCCTATTTTGCCAAAGTGGTGGATTCCCACTTATGAATCATCCAGTCTTTATTCAAAAGCCACCCAGAGCCAGTGGGAGGATAATGGCTGTGCTCCTATGTTTGACTGATTCAAGGGGCAATATGAAGTTTAAGCAGCTTGAAGTTACTCTTGGACTTCATACAGCCTTAAGGCAAGAGCACGCTTAGTCAATTATTCAGAAATTGACCATTTCTTCTTTCAGAAAAGCTCTCTTGGGGAAAATTTGAGTCTGTTTGTACCCCTACAAATGCAAGGTATGAGTACACTCCTGAGAGCCTCACTCAATCCTACCATCATCACCCAGATCAGCGCGAGTCTTGAAGAGAAGGACATCAGTGGGGTTTTCTGGGGTTTTTTATTGGCTATAACACAACAACCAACATAGTTGTCTGTTTCTCCAGATCAAGGTGCAAGGTGTACCTGACTTTTTTAAGAATAATAAAAAATTTCTCTTTTTTTTTCCCCACTTATTTGATCAAAGCACTTCTAAATAACTACAAAGTATACTATACCAAGCAGATGTTCCTCTGATACATATCAGGCATGAGCCACCAGAATGAGAGATTTTGGAAATGCAATGGAATCTATCCCGTGCCAGCTCAAGAGTGTGTGTCCATGTAGCTCAGAAGTATTTGGTACAGAAAGACATGATAGCTTCATCTCACTTTTTCCACACCCTCCCCAAGATAAATTTTTCTTGCTATCATTTCCTGCTTTTGTAGGACTACTCTCTGGCTGTCAAAATTGTGCAAAATTTCCTGAAAAACAGACATGCATCTTGGTCACTTGCTGCACAGATCATCTTTATCTTGTACTGCCTGCAGACCTGTCCTGAGGCATGAATAGGGCTTAGCTCATGTCTGAAAAGTCACCAGGACTTGTCAGCAAAGCCTGTGGGACAGCAAAATCTGCTGTTTTGATTAGTCTGTGGGAGGCTGGGGAGTGTATAAAAGGTAGGCACATGAAATTCAGAGGTTTGTTTATTATATACATACGAATATGAACTGCCAAAATACAGTCTAATTTTAAAGCTCCTTATGTATTATGCAACTCTCCCCCTTTTCAGTAAAATGCAAAGTTGCAATGTGAACCACTTTATTTCCAATATGTATAATTTTCATTATTTTGATGAACAGCAGGACAAAATGTCTTCTTCAAGGCCAGATTCATTTTCTGAGGCAATTGTCACATTCATCTTCTGCTCAGTATGTGAATATATATGTCTCCTGGAAGTGGGTATGCATTTTGCCTCTTGATCTTCATTTTGATCTCTAGTTTTACATAAATTCCAGCAGGGGACAATTTTTAACTTCCTTCTCTTATAGGAGATTCAGGATGTTCTTTTCAATCTTAAAGGAAAACCGGGGTGGTAGCTTCTAAAGAGGAAAGCATATGCTCTCTCCTCCTAAAGGGGTTAGGTCCACAGCACATGACAAGGTCTTGTACTTCTTATGTCATGGCCCTGAAATGTATTCGTGGTGGTTCTCACTCCTCATTGCACACCTGTAATGTTAAGCTACCTCTGAAATTCATAATCAAGCTTGAAGTTTGAGCTGCTGGATTTAGACTGTTTTTAGAACATGTGCTTTTATCAGGTTTTCCTGGTTCCATTAATGTAATGTTTTTGATAAAATCAAAATATGGGTCCACTCTTGGAGATGAGAAGCATGTCTCATTTTAATACATGATGTAGAATTACACCAGTAACCCAGAAGAGCAGAAGGAGCTGAGTAAAAGCTCTGAAGGGGCAATGAATCGAGAGTGAGGAGGCTTGTACCAGTTCTCTACCCTGTTCCAGAAAATTACTATGTGAACTTTGGGCAAACTTCACCTTTTCATTCCTCTGACTCTCTCTGACTCTCTCTGACTCTCTCCCTCATCTCTATTTTTTTTTTTCTTTCCTATTTAGACTTGAAAGTGCAAAGGCAAAAGCACATGCCTACTATAGGCAGTTCCAGTGTAAATTGATTTACAGATTTAAAACAAGGAGGAAAATATCCCTTTGGAGGCCTGTAGGATTTTGTCCTCATAGTCCACTGCAATTTATGATCAGTGGATGGCTTTGCTGGATGAGGAAAGCCAGTGTGCTTGCCCAAAATCACCTGAATTTCTCAGACACCTGCAGAAGCATGTCCTGAGGCTCATGTGGCCTTCATGACCTGGTATGCCTTTTGATCTGCCTTGCTCCTGGGGAAAAGCTGGAGCTGCATTTTGATGATGGGCACCCCTTTCTTCCCATTCTCAATGCACAGGGAATTAGCCCACTTCCTGGTATTGTGTGTGGGTAATTCTGACTGTTGGTATATTTCATCTTTCAGTAATGTTACAAAATACCACCCTATTCTTTTCCCCAAATCCAATTTGAATTTTCTTCTGAGGTTTCTGCTTAAAAAGGTTTCTAATTTCTCCTGTTTCACCTCTTTAAGAAAGAAAATGAGATAATCAAGTGGAAAGTAGAGGCCACAACATGTCCGAAAGTATTTTGGAGTGAATTGATAAGCAAATTAAAATAAGTATTTCTTGCACCAATACCAAGCACAGTAAGTGTTAGATCCAAAGAAACTTGTAAGAGAGGAGATTGCAAAGAAGGTTTTAGAAACAAACTCAGCTTCATTTGTGAAGTTACTGGACACGTTTGTGGCTTTTAACAACATATTTTTGCTTTGGGATACAAATCAAGATCCAGAATAGTCTTGGAAAATTGATATATTTAGTTGTGGGTGGGTGTGAACCCGCTCCAACAGGATGGTTTTTAAACAGTGCTATTTAAAAAAAAAACCTTTTATCTAGAAAAATGAGGTGAGGCGGTAAATGGGCCTCTGCAGGATGTTCTGTCTTTTACCTCTGCCAGCTGACGAGAAGAGCTGTTCTTCAGCCCTTTTGGCCAGTGGATGTAGACACAAGTTGCTGCTGGAAGCTGTTGTTCCCTGCAGTCCCCGCAGCTCGTGGTCTGTTTTCAATTAACTGGTTTGCAAGACCTGTGAGAGAAATGAGTGTAGAGCACCTCTGCCCCCATTCTGAACTACATTTTGAAATTTGCTCTTTTCACAGCTGTGGTATTGGGACTCACTTTGTCCAGGGGTTAAAGTCATAAACCCCTGTCCAGGAGGAGAGGCTGGAGATGACGGTGTGAAAGGTGCATGTTCCCTAGATGAGGAGGCAGCTCCTAGAGCAGTAGTGCCGCCCAAGCTGCTATTCAGGTGAGCGAGGAAAAACGCTGTAATGATCCCCCCGCAGGCTCTGGCACTGGAGAGCTGTTAGTGTGAGGGCGACAGCCCCGAATTCAACGGGCAAAGGGGAAAACACGTCGATCTTCATTTCCTCCTCCACGCCCGATGCGTCGTGAGCTGGGTTGTGTACGGTGATGTCCCCGTGGGACCAGCCGAGGAGAGCCGGGATGCTGTGCGGGGGAGGATGGTGTGAGAGGAGCGAGGTGCGGGCTCTGCTGGCGAGGGCAGCGCCGGGCGGGCGGCAGGAGCTCTGAGGGCTGGGCGGCAGGAGCTCTGAGGGCAGGGCGGCAGGAGCTCTGAGGGCAGCGCCGGGCGGGCGGCAGGAGCTCTGAGGGCTGGGCGGCGGGAGCTCTGAGGGCAGCGCCGGGCGGGCGGCAGGAGCTCTGAGGGCAGCGCCGGGCGGGCGGCAGGAGCTCTGAGGGCAGGGCGGCAGGAGCTCTGAGGGCAGCGCCGGGCGGGCGGCAGGAGCTCTGAGGGCTGGGCGGCAGGAGCTCTGAGGGCAGCGCCGGGCGGGCCGCAGGAGCTCTGAGGGCAGGGCCGGGCGGGCGGCGCTGCCGGGCGCCAGCCGCGGCGTGTGGGTGGCTCCAGGGGCCGGTACCCAGCGACAGGCGCGAAGTGGGAGGAGGCTGGCGGGGCGGAGGAAGAGGAGGAGGGAGCGCGGCGGTGTCGCGGGGCGTATCGGCCGGTGCTGGACTATGGTGCGGCTCGGCGGGGGCTGACACGCCGGCTCGGTGCCCGCCCTCCCTTCCTGCCGGCTGACAGGCACGTGTGGGATGTGAGACCTGCCCTCGCTGGGGGGAGCATGAGCTGCGCCCAGGCCGGCATTGTCCAGGTACGAGGGGCTGCTGCGCCCGGCCCCGGCCGAGGGTGGTGGGGCGGGGGCGGGTGGCGTCGGCTCCCAGCGGAGAAGTGCGTGGTGGGATGGGGCTGATAGCGGCCTCGGCTCCGGGAAAGGCTCTTCCTAGGGCGGGCAGCCGCCACCCGGCCGGCGGGATGCGGCGGCGGGTCGTGGGTGTGCGCTGTCACCGTGGCCGGCTGCGCGGTGCCGCCTTTGTGCCTCGCAGGTCCGTGCGGGATGGGGCCCCGGCCGTGCCCGTGGGCGCTGCCCTGGGCGGGGGGCGATGCGCGGGGGTCGCTCTCCGGGAGCTCATCGGGCCCCGGTGGGTTACGGGCTGAGCCGTCGGCCTGTCGGCTGAATTCCGCTAGCGACCGAATAGTGTAGAATTATGATGAGCGACGTGCCGGCGGGGATTGACATCATTTGGGGATGTGGATGCACGCAGGCGGTGATGAAGGGTCCCGTGCCGAATTTTTGGTGGTTACGTCCGTTCCTTGTAAAAGCAGAAGCCCACAGTTTTGGTTCTTGGCTCCCTGACAATGCAGTAAAATTTAAAGCACGAACTGCTTCTCTCCCCCCGGTGCTCTGTTGCTGTAAGCCAATCTTGTGACTTCATATTTTGGTTATTACCTTGTGTTATTATGTAACTGCATTTTTTGGTTAGAAATTAAATAATAAAAAACCCCTTATAAGTATGTTAAAAACATTGCCCTAGCCTGTAGCATTGTCAAATGCTGCGTTTCTCATTTTGCAGTCTGCATAGGTAATGGGTTTGTACTGACACAGGCAGTACAATTCATTTTGTTCTTTCTCTCTAGCATTGTTTCCCGTGTGTTTCTCTGTCGTTGCAGAAGAAATTACTCAGCCTGGGTTTAGAGGATTTTGCATCCTGCTGTTTGGAGCTGCAGTAGTGCTTTTTTTTTTTTTTTTTTTTTTCCCCTGCACTCAGCAGAAGTGCGTAGTGAGACTGTACAACAGTCAGGCTGTGCTCCTGTCCCTCTGTTTACCAGCACCACTGTCACGTTCTGTGGGGCACCTAGTGCTGTCTGAACAGGGCATCAGTTAGGGACAGGGTGCTGCTGTGCCAGTGGTGGCACATAGCAGGTGGTCAGCTATGCCTTTCTGATTAGTGCTCATGTGAGGATTGCAGTTATTACAGTAATTCATTTTGGCTCGGGGATTCATTTTGAAAATTTGGATTTTCCACTAAGAAGGGATTATCATTTCTCTGTGTAGTAAGTGTGTTTTGTGGAGAAGTGGAGTACGGTATGTATCCTGGCTGCTCTCTCTTCTTTCCCTTCTGTCTTTCTGTGAAGTGCACACCCAGTTTGGACAACACAGGTGCAATGTTGATTTTCATGCTGGAACCAGAAGTAAAAGATGTAAAAGGCTTAGTCAGCCCACACTACCACACTACTCATCCTGTCAGTGCAGTCTCAGTCTAGTACAGGGGAAAATGTGTTCTTGTGTGTTCTTATAGAGGAAATGTGGGGTCTGTTTACTTGTTTTGTTTCAGGAGGGTGAGCAGGGAGTTAGCTCAGAACAGAGGGTGGTTGGTCAGATGGCCAGCATTTGTAAGCAGCGAGCAGCATGTGAGTTAAGGGTGCATGGTATGTTTTGTCACTTGTGCGATAGTATCCTTGATGTGTTTCTGACTTAATGTGATCTGAGCTTTGGACTCCTAAACTTTTAGTATCAGTCAGCTTACTCATTTGAAACCAGAGCAGGCCAGAGCATGAACTGATCCACTCAGTGACTTTATCAGGAGCTATCAGTATCTGAATGTGATGGTGATTTATTTGAAAGCAAGCTGTATACACATGCTCAGAACATCTCAAAGAATTCATCCCAAATCCATATGC
Organism: Sylvia atricapilla; assembly: GCF_009819655.1. NCBI lineage: Eukaryota > Metazoa > Chordata > Aves > Passeriformes > Sylviidae > Sylvia > Sylvia atricapilla. The sequence continues at coordinate 52,950,376 of NC_089140.1, read as the reverse complement.
TCAGTATTTTAAGTGCATTTCTAATAAACAATCTGGTCCTTACTGTTTTCCAAAAAATAACTGGCTAAGACTTGTTACTAAAGTGCATTTTTTTGGTGGCTTTGTGTTTCACGTACATGGCATGCAATCTCGCATCCTTTGCCATTGTGAGATAATCCCTGTGAAGCTTCGTGGAGTTTTGCACGTGCTGTGTTGGATGCTAAGTAGCGTTCATTCAAGGTAGTATTAAATCCTTCTCCTTGTCTCCTTTTGAATAGTCTTCTTACAAACAGTGCAGTGACTTGGAAAAATAGTGAAAGCGAAATTTAGCTTATTAGCTGCCTTTTGAAATACTGCAAAAGATGCGGCCGTGGTATTGTGGGTAGCGTTCAAGTTATGAGAGTGATGGTGTTGGGCCATCAACATCAGCTGTTGGGCCAGGAGCTGCTCTAACAGTGAGGATAGGTTGCCTGTGTTTTAAAGCTGTTGGATCTGCCTTGTGGATGCAGGCATTAAGGCTGCCCCTCTGGTTCCACCTCTGAAAGATGCTTGTGAAAAATACCCAGCAAAACAGCCTTACCATTTCTACACCAGTTGCAAAGTTCAAACAGAAGGGCTTTTAGTAACTAAAAAAAAGCAATTATTCAAAAAATCTTAGTTTCCGATAATAGATTTTGCTAGAGAATGTGGCTTGTCTTCATTATAACTTTTGATCTTCCTAAATATCTCTGTGGTCCTATGTCTTTCCCTATGTAGTTTCCTCCAAGGTTAAGGATACCCACAAAGCCTGGCTTCACCATGTATGTATCATAGTCTTTGTGGGCCTCTAGAGACCGGGAGGAGAACTTAAGCTTTAAACAAGTACTCTGGCTCCAGTTCTGTAGACGGGGTGCTTGCCAGCCTAAGCCAAAGTTACGCCTTTGTGCAGAGTGCCCCAAACAGTTCAGCTGGGCATCGATATGTACATGTAGCTTACATGAGCAGATCATGCCTGCAGCTGCCACAGCTTTCCAGCAGATCCAGCTATGAACCATCATTGCACTGGGGGTCAGCATCACCTCAGATGCTCCCTTGCCTCCAGTGGCACCTGTGCTGCTGGGAATGTTGCTGTAGCGTTGGCCGTTGCCCTCAGATTGGCTTGCAGTAGCTGGAGGATGATCCTGCCCATACGGGTTTGTGTATCTGCCTATTAGCAGGAAAAGGAATTGTGACGCCCCCTTTTCTTCAAGATGTCTGTTGTTTGTTTACACTCAGTGGCTTTCTCGGTTTTGGCAATAAGGAGATGAGTCAGTTTTGCTTCTGTTTAAGTCTTTTTTTACCCATTTCTCCTGTATCATTTCATGTGCTGTTGTCATTCTGCAGTGGCTGAATGGCAAACACTGCAGGCTCAATTCCTTAGAAGTGTATTTCTATTGGCCTTAGATATCATGACCATTAATTCTAATAAAGCTTAAAATAGAGTAGATCTTATGTGCTTATGTATTTGTCCTAAAACACAGCAGTACTTTGTTTTTTACAGGAATCTCGGAAGGGTGGGGGTCATGCAACTCAGAAAAAAATAGAAGTGCAGCCTGTAGCAAAGGGCAAGATGAGATGCCTCCTACTTTAGTTAATTTTTTTTTTTCCAGCTGAGATTTGAGGCCAGCAAGATGCTTAGAATTAATTAAGACGAAATGGCAAGGTTCTTTGATGCAGGGAGCCCAGAGTCATTTTCCTTACAGTTAATGAATGGTGGCTAGGTAGCTGTGTGGGCTTGTGAGTCAGTCTTGGCCTTTTTTGATCAGCTATGTGTGGCTAGGGTATCCTATCGTTAACTCTGAAGTAGGAAGTTTAGGTTCTTTGGGCGGGGCTCCTTAGGAGGTGCTGGGGCTGTACTTTGGCAAGATGGTGTCCTCAATCTCAGATGTTTGTGGAAAATGGACCAGAAAGACTAGTCCAAACTACAGATGAAATGAACGGTTGTCCCAGGCAGCAGACTGGTGGGGCCAAGTGACTGGCCATGGACTGCTTTTAATTTTGCAATAGCGGGCGAGCTGGGTTGAAGCAGAGCAGCAACTGAACCTGAAGTGGGGTTCCTTTGCTGCAGTAGCTGTTGCAGCTCCCATTTGTCCTCTCCCTCCAATGGTGGCAGCAACAGAAACCACTGTCAGCTCCTCAGGACTCTCCTTCCCCCAGCTTTCCACTTACAATCTCACCCTCCTTTTCTATGAGTTCAAACAGCCTTAGCTTGATCCCAGCTCCTCATCCTTTTGTCCAGAACATTGCCTCTAATGCAGATAAACTGTGAGATGGCTTGGGAGCTGGGGTGGAGTGATATGACAAGCCATTTTTTTTGAGATTTTAAAACAGGGGGAAGCCCTGGTGCTTGTGTTTGAAATATCAAAGTCGGTGATCAGCGCCGTGTTCCCCAGGGAATCTCTGTGCTCCATTGTATTGCAAAGCTCTCTGAGGACACAGCAGTGCAGGCAGCGTTCATTCCCTTGCTGCAGAGCAGAAGGTCTGTGGGAGAGAACGTGTGCACAGCAGCCAGGAAGCCTATTATTGAGACCAACGCTGAGGTTTCATTTTATGCATTTAGCAAAACAGGCTCACTCTTTCACACTTTCCAGATATTTTTATATTTCTCTGCAAATGCTTGTAGAACACCAACATTTATTTGGTTTCAAGCCTCAATTAAAATTCCCAACCAATGTCTGGAGGCAAAATCAAAAAAGGCAAGTATTTCTCCCAGAATCAAAATCCATTTAAATTGAGAGTTGTTAAGCCACTAAATAGCAGTGGAGTATAGAATATCTCTTGGACTGAATCACTTATGTTTAAAATGGAGCATGCTCTAAAAATAAATGGCTAATTACTTCAATGTAGTCAATATGGATTTTAAAGTTGACTGATAGAGTGATTTGTCATCTGTCTCCATAGCAGGAGTCATCTGGGAAGTCTGTGATGTTAAAAGCATTTGTTTCTATTAGGACCTTTTAAAGTTGTTTTGTTAATGGACTCTTGAACACCAGGACCGAAATATGTCATGTGGTATAATTAGTTTTTCCATTTCATAGGAAAAATGTGTGCCATGTGAACCTTCAATCACCAAATCAGGTTCCTCAGGTTCTGAAATGTGTGGCTCAGCACACAGGCCTGGTTTTCCTAAAGGAAGCAGGAGCCTGCTGTACTTTTGGTGCCAACAAAATGCTTTCACACATCTCCATGTAAAATTTAGGATCATGTCCTGCAAGCTGGGGAAGATCCGATGTTGTGCTACTCACTACATACAGAGAGGAGGATTGGTTAGGAATAACTCTCTGAAACATATGTAAGCAAAAGAGGTGGAACAGGAACTTTGTCTGCTTTTCCCAAGGCTAGAAGGAGAGCAAGGGGTGGGGGGCGGGGAATTCTTGATGAGATGGTCAAGCAAGTTATTATTTACTGTGTGCTGGTGAAATGCCAGAGCGTTGGTTGTATAGAGCAGAGATGGGTCAAGGAGCTGCTCTCCGGATCTTAGGAGTTGCCCTGACTTTTCTTCCTCCCCAAAACAAACTGTCCTGCCAACATCTGTCTCTTTGGCAGCATGTACATTATGTCTTGTACAGAGTTTGCTAACCTAGGTAAGAAGCCATGAAGCTGGGGATAATCTAGCTTTGCATGTGAACTGTATGCCTGTTTTAAAGCACCTCCTGAACTATCTGAACTGCAGTCCTTCCAGCTGGATGAAACAACTCAGGTGTGTGGGGTTACCTGTCTGGGCATCTGGGCACTCTTACAAGTGCTTGACAAACTATTGGATGAATGTGATCATCTGATGTCCCAAGATGGGAAACTTGCTGCTTTTCTCTTGAAATCTGGGCCCTTTTGCGACTGATATTGTCATTAAAGTAGGAGATACTGTCCTATTCCAAGGTCTTAATGCAGCCTCAGGAAAATTTAAATTTAGAGTTCACATTTTAATGCACATTTTAATCCATCAAGTATTGAGTTATTTGTCAATTGTCTTTAATGATGTGTTTAAAAAAGCTATGTGACAGCCTAGGATTTTTAATTAAATATATATATATATGCTTTTCTTCAGTTAGGTATGTTTTGTGTGTGACTGCGTGGTTGCCTTAAGAAGACAAAGAAAATACCAGATTTACACTCTGAAGGTCCATCTTGATTTAAATTGCAAAGTTTAGTTGCCACATGCTTAACCCTCAAAAAGTGGGGGTAAAGGAGATGAAAAGTGGAGTAAGGAGATGAAATATTTAATCTCCGAGTCAGAACATATGTTTCCAAGATGATGCTGTCTGAGGCTCATGAAATGCCCAGTAGCTGTTAAGTTGTCTCCTATCCTTGCTTATGGCCCGTGAAAGCTGTGTAGAGATAAGGAATAAGGTCTTTCAGTGAACTCTTTAACTTGCCTAATTCGACTACACCATGCTCTCAAGGGGTAGCCGACATGAGGTCACGATTCAGAAACATTACATACGTAGCCCGAGTCACAGACAAGCCACAATGATGAGATAGAGTGGTATTGAGTTTGATTTAAGAATGAGCAGTGCTCCTTCTAAAGTTACTTGGATTTTTTCTTGATGAAAGGCAGTGCTCCAAGGCTTCTGGTGATTTTTTTTTTTTTTAACAGAACTGAGTGTCATAGGGAAACTAGCTGTGTCCTTTGCCAGCGTGAAGCACTGACATTTCTTTCTCATTACTCAAACAGCAGGCTAAAGCAGAAACAGCCATGGAAGTTACTGCCCAGACAAGGTATTAAGGACTAATGAACTGAACTGTATTTTCTCCTCCACTTCTTAGGCTAGAAAATTATTTCAGTAGAGAAACACATGGTCTTGTGGTAGAACCTTTTCCAAGAGCAAACACTTTGGTGGTTTATAAGAGTCAGGCTATTTGATTTACTTTCCTTTTTGTTTTCACTTCTTAATGTTCCTTAAGTATTTTGCTTTGTGTGTGAAATTACCCAGTTTTTATGTGAACAAAGCTCCCATTAAAAAATAAGATTTCTCACCTCACTAAAGGCAGCAGTTCTTACGTTGGTCAGGAAGCTGCATCCTGGTGTAGAACACATCCCACTCTTGAAATTTGACTTTGCCTTATTCTTTCATGTTCCTCAGAACTGTCACTCTCGAAATGTCCTCTTTGCAGATTTTCTTGCATTTGTGTTTTCATTCTCTTTGATAGTCTGTTCTCCGCCTTCAGTCTTCCCCTTGCTCAAGAACCAAGTGATTCCAAAGTACTGTTCTTTGCAATGCAGTTTGCTGCACAGATAGCATTGGTCATGCAATTTTATCTTTCAAACAATTAAAACATGTTTAATAACTTACACTACTTCTCCATACCCAATAACATAATGTAGGCTAAAAGCTTCAATATGTGTATTTGAGCAATTATATTAGGGTATTTTATTAAAAACATGTATCACCTAATTGTTAGTCTCTGAGTCCTTAAATATTGCTCTCTTTCGCATGGTGCAGAGAGGGTACTTGCTTATCATTAAGTGCTTTGGGCAATTTGCAAGTTAGGTTTTATTGTTGCTGGGCAGGAAATGAAAAAGTTTGGGATGTGGGAACAAAAACACAAGCAAGAAATGCAGCAGAAGTGTAGCGAATGTGTGGTAAAGTGTTCTGACTGCCTCTGTGTGTTCAGCTTGCCAATTGAGTTACTGAGGTTTGTCTCGAGGTGGATTCTGCAGTAGGGTGGAAGAAGACAGCATCTTCTAGAAAAGGAATCTAAGGAGCAGCTGCTTGACTTGCTTGTTGGAGCCACATGGTAATTTTTTTTGATGTGTCAGCTGTATTGTCTTATCTATCTTGGAAGATCATCAGAAGCCCAGGGAAGTTGCTGCAGAACTTCTAGAAAGAGGCAGGCTACCCTCATGCCCCTTTTCCCTTTTCCCTTTTCCCTTTTCCCTTTTCCCTTTTCCCTTTTCCCTTTTCCCTTTTCCCTTTTCCCTTTTCCCTTTTCCCTTTTCCCTTTTCCCTTTTCCCTTTTCCCTTTTCCCTTTTCCCTTTTCCCTTTTCCCTTTTCCCTTTTCCCTTTTCCCTTTTCCCTGTCTGCAAAGGTGACTTTTTAAAGTTTGGGATAGGGGTACTGGCTCAGACCAGGCTCCCTGCAGGCATGTTTCAACCCTGCACCATCACCATATTTCAAAAAAGCCCTAAAAAAATGTCTAAGGCACTGGGTGGAAATGAGTAACAACTTCCCAAAAAATAGTAGGAAAGAAGTTGCTTGATTACAGCAAAAGAATGATATAGGGCTGCGGGGGAGCAGTTGTATGTTTAAACCTCTGTTTGGAGTGGGAATAGAAATGTTTCTGGTAGAGCCTCTGCTTCTGTAAAATATCTTGGTTGCCTAGTTATATAAGGCAACCTTGGTTGCCTGATCATATAAGAATGATTTTCTAATGGTTATAAAATGTGGATTTTGTGCGCATGTGTATGAATTATTTGTTGAGAAAATATGATTATGAGGTTTGGTCTTCAAGTTAAATGTATGCCTGGTTTGACCTATTTTTTCCCAACCTAATTCTGCCAGCGCTGTGTGTGCACGCATGATGTTTCCTGCCGAGGGAGTCCCGCTGACCTTAGAGAGACAAGGCACCTTAGGAAAGCTGGTGCGTAAGTGGTGGTAGTAGGCTCAGGATTTGCATGAGATAGGCTGTCAAGCTGGCTCAGCAAGGGGAAAATGTGGAATAGGGTGTTTGAGGAGGAGTCTAATTTAACACTGAATTATCTGGCAGCTCAGGAAGGGTCATAGTGACCTTCTCACAATTGATCTGAGAGATGGACAAGAGATCAGTCTGCTTGATGGCCTTCTAATAACTCACTGAAAACTCAGTTCATCTGCTTTAGCTACCTGAACCAAAAAGGATATAAATGCAACTTTGCTAATCCAAATACTCCTTGTGGGACCACAAGAGGGGACATTCACATGCTGAAATAAAAAGTGATAAGAGGGCCTTAAGCAAATGAAGATCTAAGCTGCTAAGTGTACATGGCATACCGTGAGCTTACTAGCTTATATCCAGGACACTATAGCCTTGTTTCGTGCAGTGCTGCACCAAAAAGAGAGGCATGACAAATTATTTTGGGTTGGCTATGTGCGACTGGTTTATGTGCAGCGCTCTGCTGTCCCCAGGGCTTTTACTCCCTGTGTAGTGAAGGCAAAAGTAGCTCGCTGTATCTCTGCCCCCTCAGTGTCATTGTGCCCTGGATTAAGTGCAAAATTGGTTAACAGTGCCTGAAGGGAGGCAGGTCCTCAAAAGCAGGAACTCCAGTACTGGGGTGTTGGGAAAGGTGTGGTGTTCAGGGAGGAGCTGCCCTCCCCAGGCAGGGTGTTGCTATTTCTCTTGTACCTGGTTTAGGTGTAGGACCTGGATCTGTGACTTTCCTGGAATGTGTCCAAACAGGCAGGGAGCTTCTCTAAGTGTGTGAGAGTATGGGACATGCTTTACATACATCTGGCCAAAGTTGTTATGTTATTCATGGGAGATTTGAAGATTCATTGACCTAGAGAGCAAGAGGGAGCATAATTCTGCTTTAATGGGCAGAGGGGGAGTTGATGCGTGCCAACCAAGAGCTGGTTCCAGTGTTTAATACGCAGAGTAGCACGTGGGTTGTCAAGACTGGTGTTTCTGCAATTCTCAGGAGCAGACCACAAGGTTCCTGAATTCTCTTATGCTGAGAGCAGGACTAAGTAGCAGTGAGTATCATTTTCAACTTCAATGCCTAAATTTTGTGTAAGCCCCATTCTTTTGATCATCTATGTTCAGTCTTAGTCTTCTGAACTGTTTTTATTCATGTCTCAGTGATACATCCAGTGGGAATTTGCATGTTCATTTGGCTTGTTTTATGCAGTAGGTTTTTTTTCAGTGGAATCCTTGTGCTAATGGTGAATATGAAAGCTTTCAAATATGAATTCCCATGTAATAGAATACTGATGTAATTCAGTCAGAGCTTTGATAAGCTGCATATCATATGTGGTAACCTCAGAGGGCCTTGGATCAGAGCCTAGAAAGTTGTTGGTCTCACCTCTGAGTTTGAGTGAGAAGATGAAGGTGAGAGATTACTGAGAAATGTTTTCTGGGTGCACCATTCAGCCAAACCCATTGTCTTTCCATGAACTCTTTCCTTGGTTCTCTATTTGTGTATTCTAATAGATGGTAGAGTGGGAGGGAGACTTTGTAGTTGCAGAGGTCTCAGTTTGACTTCATGCCAATTGAGGATTTCTCGTTAGAGGGACATAGTTAAAACTGCAGTTGATGATGAGTGAATAGAAAAAGTTTGCTCCTTCTAGGAGCTTTTAAGGGTTGGTTTTGTGGGTTTTTTTTTTTTTTTTTTTTTTTTTTTTTTTTTTTTTTTTTTGTTTGTTTGTTTGTTTGCTTGTTTCCCCCCACACATATTTTTTAAAGGAAGCAGGAGGTGAAAAACTTTTTCAGCCTAACTCACCAGGCAAATTCTGCATCTGCTGGAGGTAGCAAGTCTTATGCATAATGAACCATTTTTATGTAGTTGCTGTGGAGGAAAAAAATAATCCTGTTTTAAAGCAGAGAGGGCTGGCATTGAGAAGACTTTTTCAGAGACTGCTAACCAATTCTAATGTTCCTCCTCTTGGTGTAGTTCACGTCCCTGCAGTGCTGTCCTGCTGGGCTTGCCCAGCTTCAAATGTGGTTCAGGAGCTTGGACTAGCCCTTGTCAGCCCTGCCGAATGCTGAGTCACAGGGAAGAGGTGGAGATTCAAGTAGTACTCAGATCTGTGGAGAACTGGTGGATTATTTGCTGGAAACTAGAGACCCCCACAAAGCACAAGCAAGTCATGAGTTGTTAAACAAGATTGGTGATATAATTATGGTGCTCATTTTCTGCTAGATAGCTGCTTGAATAAAGAGCTGAATTTGTCACCATATGAGCTACCCTGAGGCTATCAAGCCTCTTAAATGCCCCCATCCCCAAAAAACTCTGTGTATTTTTATTTGCAGGTATTTTTGGGGAATATATGTCATTTATGTGTAGACATTGCATCACCCTTGTTTTGATCACTCCTTTTTTTGGAGTCTCTCACTCCCAGTGAAGACAGGTGACCTGGCAGGAGCAAATCCAATACACTGTGGATATACAGTATAATTATCTTCTTGAAGTAGTTCTGGAACATGCATGTGTGGGAGGAGGGGAGGCATATTAAGTAGGGAAGCTGCATGAAAATTTGCCAGTGGAACAGTTATCTGTCAAAAAAAATGCTGTTTTAAACAGAATCAAAATGTTCCTAATGAAAATGTGTTTGTACTGCAGCTGGCAACTGTTCAGAGGATCTGGAGCCCTGCAGCCTTGTTTAATGATCAGTTCCAGATCCAAATGATCTTGGGAAAGATCAGACATGGAGGTGTGGCAAGGTGGTAGTTGTTATGTTTCAGCTGTTAGGAAAACTTCAAAATGCTTAGATTTCCCACTGTGCAGAGAATGAGACTTGACCTACTCTGCCATTTCTTAATACAGACCTTTCTTAAAAACTATCTCCCATCTCCAGCTCACATCATTAAAGCGCTCTACTATTGTATTTTCTTCATGGAAGCCTGGGGCCCATCTCTCTGCTTGTACCAAGTTCATTTAAGTCAGTGATCTTGCAGTAGGGATGCATTTGGCCCATGAAGTCTTAAAATAACTGTGGAAATATTCACTGCATATTTATGCGGGACAGAGACCACACAGATTTCCCAGTCTGCAGTTTTCTAATGCTTGTGCACTGGAAAACAAAAACACATCAGGGAGGAAACTCATCCCCAAAACATACGCAGTTGCTTTTTGGCTTGACAAGATCACCTTGAACAGGATCCCTGTTCCAAATTTTCCCAGTTTAGATTCAAATGTTATGATAGTGAGTTTCTCTTTTTTTTTCCCTTCTGACACTGCTAGGAGCAATTTTTTTTTCTTCTCATATCTCTACTTCCTTCCACCTCACAAACACCTTTTTTATAGCTGTTTGAGTCTGTGTTTGGGCTGTCAAGCATCTGGTACAAACTAAGTATAGTGCTACTGTTTGGGCTCTCCTGGTTTCAGTGGTATTGGAACCTTCTTATTTTTGTTTGCAAAATGGCCTGTATTTGACACAGTGGGGCTGTCTGGTATACCAAAGGCAAACTCTCTCGCCAGATTGTTTGAAAGTGGTTCTTATCGAGGAGACAAATAACCAATTTTGGCTTCACTTGTCTTGTGGCAGTCAAACCAGTCAGTGCAATGGACAAAAAAATGATAGCTGTAATTAAAGTCTTACACTTTTGTGGTGATTTGTCTTATTCCTTCTGAGACTTTCACTCTTTGCTTTGTGGGTTGCTCTGGTATGTTGAAGACCATCCTCCAGCTGTTTAGTCTGGCAAAACATGAATGTGGAGAAGGCATTTCTTTAGTGTGACAGTGCATTTGTTTGACAGCTGAGCAGTTCCTTGTTCAGAGCATGCTGCTCAACAACAGCAGTTTGTCATCTCCTGAAGATGAAGAAAGAGACAGTTAATGGATTTTTTAAAATATCCTGAGATTATTTTCAATTCCATTTAGTTAACAGATTTCTTGTGCTTGTTTGCTAGCACTTGCCTTGCATCTTGTGTGTACAATTCCCCCGGCCTGGCACCTCTTCTGCTGGATGGCAGATTGGAAGGTGCATCTCTGCTGTGCCACTGGTTCCATGGTCAAGGTACTCATACAGGAGTAAGAGCTAGTCTTGAAGTGCACTATTAGCTGGACAGAACTTGGAGGTGTCAGACTTTTAGTCTGTTTACAGATGGAGCAAAAACAAATTAGCAGAAGCTTTATCACTATGCTTAGTCTTTTTCTAGGCTGAGTACAGATAGGCAAGTATATATGTAGAAAAAATATTTTGAAAATTTTTTCCCTTTCCTTAGAGATGTTCTGCTGTCCATGGACAAAAATGCAGTCTTTCAGAGATCCTTGTCATGCTCTGCCACAAATACTTAGCCAATTTCAGTTCATTGACCCGAAATTTTCAGGTAGTAAATGCACTTCTATTAGGGATGTGATCTCCCATAGGAGTGTTATGTCAGATTTCCCATTCAGTTATCTATGTAGCCTGCATTCTTCAGGCCTCACAGTTGTTTGGGGCTTTTTTTCTTTCTTCATCAATTTTTTTTTTTCCTTAAAGGGAATTTTCTGTATTTCAGTCTGTGCCCATTGCCTCTGGTCCTATCACTGGTCACCACTGGTCACCTTGCTCAGTCTGCCTCACTCCATCCCACAAGCAATTTATGCACATTGATAAGATCTCCTTTAAGCCTTTTCTTCTTCGGGCTAAATAATCCCAGTGCATCCTTCTGCTTCTCTGGCCACTCTTTTCTGCATGTTAGTCATTCGCTTGGGTCAAGACATGTATTTATGTGCCTGCATGGAGAGCTGTATCAGGGAAGTGACCCGGGTTAGAAGTAGCCAGTTATTTTATGCTGTGTGCTTTTAACCCACAGTGAGGTCTGCTTGGGTATGCTGTGAAGTCTTACGACAATGCAAGTAAACACCCAGCAAAGACTAGAAATAAGAAGTGGGAGGAAGGCAAGGTGTTTCTCTTTGTGAAAGTGTCAGTTTTAGCTGACTTAAAGTGTTTGTGACAGTCGTCATCTGGGTGGACTGTGAACAGATGTGAAGGCCTAAGGGTAAAAATCTTTGGTCTAGGCTTACTAAAGCAATGGACATGGTGTTTTGCAGGTGTTTTTGTCTGCTGTGAAAAAAAAAAAATCTATATTCTTTCTTTAACCTTACCCCAATCATTTGCTACTCAGAAACGTTTTCAACTGCATGTGTTTCTGTGGATTTATTACCTTTCAACAGAGCTCTGCTCCATGAAATCTCCTTTGCTTTCCTTTGAACCTATCTGTACCTCCATTGTATTTGAAAATTAATTTCACGGCTCAACTAGCTGTTGCATTAAGAATCACTTCCTTTAGGATGTTGTGAACCTGATTCCTACTGCTTTCTCTTGATGACCAGTCTCTCCCGCCTCTCCCCTCCCAGGAGCATGTGAACCTCATATCTTCCCTCAGCTGTCTTTTATCCTTCCCTGAATCTTCTCTTAATCTTATTCTCTGCCTTCATCTTTGGTACCTGCATACCATTGTGCTCCTAGTTTGTCACCATTATACTGTGCACTCCTATTTTTTGGATACTCCTTTTGCATTAAATCCCAGACTGTCTTCTAAATCCAACCCCCGTAATGCACAGCTTTGCATCTTTTATTGTAGCTCTGGGTATCTTGAGGGGTCCTATTCCACAGCTGTCTCATTTGGATACAATCCAGTTTCTCATATGTGACCCCTTTCTCTCCCTTGTCTCCTTCCACCACCAATATTTTGGTCAGCAACTTAGTTGTAGTATTTGATTTTTATTTTTTTTTAATTAGACCAAATTTACCTCTGTTCTTGAATTATTGTGGAATGTAATTTTCTGTTTATCTTTTGACAAAAATCTTTGTCTATGATTTGGTAATTTTTCTCCTTTTATATGGTAATCTTAATGTCATAAGCTTTCTGCAAGTTAAAACTCTGCTGTAAGGGCATTTTTCTCCTCTGTTCCATTTTATTTGAATACCAAGTTTGGTGGGGTTTCTTTTTGTTTGGTGAGGGTTTGTTTGTTTGTTTGTTTTTGGGGGTTGTGGTTGTTTTGTTTTGTTTTAATACATGTTCTTGTGCCCTCTGCCTCTTCTTTTGCTAGATAATTAACATGACTGAAGTACTTTGTTTTTGTACCATTATCTGGCAACTCACTTCAAGCTGCTTTCTCTACTCATTGAGCCAGTGGTAAGAGACTGCCTGAGTAGTTTGTTACTTTGTTCCTTCAGATCCTTCCCTTTGCTGCTACAAAATGTCCATTGCAATAATATCTGTGAACCACTGCTACATGTTTATCTTGTCTGGTGATGTTATAGGGATTTGGGTGTATAGGGATGATTGCCTCCCTGCTCAGTGCTATCTACACCTTGTGTTTCACAGAATTGTATTTGATAGTGGCTATTTGTGAGTCAGTCGCTTCTGACATTTTCGGCTTTGCCTTATTAGTAGGTAAAATATTTAAATCTTCCAAAATGCAGAAGATCTCAAGTTCTGCTCGGAATTTTGATGCACAAGTTGATTATTGGGATCGTTGTGGCTCTTAGAGGCTACTGGAGATTCCTGTTGATGTTGGTGGCAGTTCTGGGGATCTTTCTCCATTGCTGTATTAAATATATCTCACTTTACTTTAGCTGTCTAGAGTTGAGCCCTTTTGTGCCAATGGAATAACTGGGTTCTTTGTAGTGGGGAGAGGGGCTTGGGATGAACCATTCTCTATTTTAAGATAAGTTGCAATTTTCTGTGTGTCTCTCTCAAGGAAGCCTCAATGCAAATTTAAGCAAAACAGCTAGAGCCGGATGATATAAATCTCACCTCACATCTACTATAGGGTTGTTTGTGTCAATACAAGACCAGAATTTCTGGTCAGTATTTCTGTGGTAGTTCATATTAGCATTTCCTTGAAGTATATGTTGCGCACATTGTTTGTGTCTCTCTCCCTGGAGAGTTTAGCTTTGCTTTAACAGAGGGGCTGAATGTCATTATGTTCAGTGCAAGGTGTCACAAGCAGTAATGGTTGATTCATAATCAACTGCACAAAACTGTGTAGAGCAATGTACTTCTGGAAAGTGCAAAGAGTAATTGCATATCCAGGCAATAATTCTGTCTACAAGTGTTGAAAACTCAGGAGTTGGACTCCCTGCCAGTGTAGGAATTTTCAAGGCTTTTGATGTGGAGTCTTTCTCCTGTGAGATCAGGGTGCTTACAGGGTTCAAGACTTTCAGTGTGTGTAGGTTGGAGTTGTACTGCTGGAAAGCTGAGATTTTTTTTCCTTGACCCTGTGGCTACAGATACTACAAACGCTAGGAAAAGCCTTGGCTTTAATTAAATTCCCAAAAGTGCTGCTCTCACTAGAAGGCAGTTGGATTTTGGGGTCTTTCTGCACAGTTGCAAACAAACTCTGCAAGTTTGAGATAGCAAGAAACTACAGGGTTTTTTGTATTTATTTGGGGTTGTTTTGACTTGACTTGGCTATGCTTCACTTTTTCCCTTATATTCTCCCTAGCCTTGTTATATGGCCTTTCACATGTTGTTTATGTAACGAATGTGAATGTTACTGGCTTAAAAAGAAAAATCCTGTCATCTCTGGGGGTTAATCAATGGAGAAACTTTCTACCCCATAAAAGCAGGGTGACACTGTCTCTATTCTGAAATATTAAACAATCAAAGGGAAGTAATACTTTGTGATGATGCCTCAGGGAAGATTTAATTAAGGAAATGAAATTGCATCGAGTGACCCATTGTGGACTGCCAAAAAGACAACAGATAAGGGAGACATTTGCTAGGAGTATGTGCCCATTGGTAGGAGCTTGTGTAGTGTAGCAGGCCTGTGAGATATGAAGCACAACAAAGTGTCTGAAAGTAGTATTTAACTACTTAATTGATGAAGGTCAGCACTGCAGGGGGGCACATCGAGTCTGTGGAGTGGTTCTGGGAATCGGGGCTGGTTGAGGCATGTGGCCACGTGTGTCTCTGCTACACCTCACATAGACTTCATATTAATGAGTTGCGTACAGTTCAGAGATACCATTTCTAACTATACTGGCTAAAAGAGAGCAGGGCATCAGCCATGCCTCAGCCTCCTGTGGAGTTGTGCCTGCAGGATAGTAGGTAAGTTCATGAGGCTTCAGCTGACTCATGTTACTTTAAATCAATGTGGTTAATTTTTCATGTGTGCTGGCCACAAGTGGTTCAGCACTAGCTGAGCCCTGGAGATGGAAGGGCAGTGAACTGGTTGGTGGAAGGTCAGCCAAGGGGTGAAGGCATATGTTGGATGGCAGACTTAAAGGAAGCAGCAAAAGGTCTGTCTCTTGGGCCAGGTCTGCATGAAAAGAAAGTGGTTCACTTCTTTCCTTGGTGTGACCAGGTTTTGTAGAGATCAGAGCTGTGCATTGGGAAGAGTGCATCCATGTTCTGCTCTTGCTCCTACAGATGAGGATTGTCTCTGGATTTGCAGATGAGGATTGAATTGGGAAACTGGAAATAGTAAATTAACTGAGGTGGAGGGAATATAGGGAACTTAACACTTGATCCTTTACTCCCCTAGGCAATGCTTTTGAAATACATTTGACTCATGGGGTCTTGAGGAAATCAGGGACTGACATTTAACAAGTAAAGTAAGGATGAGTCTGATGTCCGTAATAACACATGTGATTTTGTAAGTCAGCAGTCATCCCTCTGCCAGGGCTGAGCAATTTTTCCTTTGCCCTGTGCACTGTCTGAATCCCCAGAGGTCTCTCTCACCCTGCTCTCTGGCAGTTACAGAGGCATTCCCTTGCTCTCACCATTAGCGTAATGGCTTGTGAGAACATCACTTATCCCTTTGCTCTTGAGTGCTTCCATAATCTCTTTTGCATTAAACTAATGGATACACTTGTGTATGCAATTTTTCTCCCCCTCCTCATATGGTGAGAAGAGTACCTGTCATTGCTTTTACCCCGTTCATCATTTATTGCAGATGAAAATACAAAGAGAATTTGACAAGAAATTGGAGCAACTGTCATATCTTGTTGTGTCTTACTAAAAGTATGCAAATAATAGAAAATGCCAGGTGAAAAAAGAAGTACGTTGCCATATTCAATTGTTCCATTGCCACATGTAATTCTTTAGTAGCAAGAAAGCAGATTCTCATCACAAGCAGTCATTTTAACTGGCCTTTATTAATTTAGGAGGTAAAAGTTATGTTTAAAGTAGCTACTTGATAAAATGGAGTAGTGACCATTTCCAAGCCATCCCTTATGGAAGAGGATGAAAAATTGTGCTTACAGATACAGTACCTCTCCCACTGCCTTTTACTTCAAAGTGACAGCAATTTTAAAGGGTTGCTTCATTTTCCTTGCATTTACAATATGACACCTGTTCTGCTCTCTTAATTGTTAGGAAGCTTTTCATAATGTGTAAGCTGACTCTTGTTGTGGTGTTATCGGTCCCACCTACTGTGTGCACAAGAAAAGGTGTTCTTTCTTCTTCACAGAAGCATCTTAAAAACTGAATGGTGTCACTTGCACTGTTCTTCTCACTCCATTCTTACATCTTTATTCCACATTTTTGCTAGCTAATCCCAGTTATATGTGTATCTTTATGGGTTGTGTTTTGCTGAATTTTGCTCTTTCCTGTGGCTCTTTGGACCTGCTCCACTTGGCTCATTTGCTTCTTTAAATGCTGCACCCAGGCGAGGATGTAGTGCTACAGCTGAAGCTTTGCTGATGCTCAGTAGAGTGGAAGGACAAGTCCATGTGTTCTGTGAGGCACAGTCATGTTTATGTGCTCCAGCCTGCTTGTTTGCCTTGTGCTTAATGGCTAGACTCCGACTCCTGTTCAGATTGTCATCCCCTATTACCAATGGATTCTCTCTTTATACGCTTACTGGTGTACTGGTTTTGGCTGGGGTGGAGTTAATTTTTCTCATACTAGCTGGCATGGGGCTGTATTTTGGATTTGTGGCAAAAACAGTGTTGATAATACAGAGATGTTTCTGTTACTCCTGGGCAAGGCCTACATAGCCTCAAGGCCTTTTCTGCTTCTTGTACCACCCCCACCGTGAGGACACTGGATGTGCACAAGGAGTTGGAAAGAAACACAACCAGGACAAGCTGACCCCAACTGGGCACAGGAATATCCCATACTATATGGCATCATGCTCAGCATGTAAAGCTGGGGAAAGAAAAGGGGGTGGACTTTCAGTGTCATGGTATTTGTCTTCCCAAGTAACTGTTCCACCTGATGGGCCAGGCCCTGCTTCCTGGAGATGGCTGAACACCAGCATGCCCAAGCAAACAAGGAATTAATTTCTTTGCTTTGCTTGTGAGTGCGATTTCCGCTTTCTCTGTTAAACTTGTCTTTATTTCAACCCATGAGTTTTCTAGCTTTTAGCCTCCTGATTTTCTCCCTGGTCTCACTGAGGTGGGAGTGACAGAGTGGCTGCACAGAGCTTGTGCAGTGGAGTTAAATCACACCTGGCTTGAAGTTCTCCTTACTGTATTTATGCAATGTGTACAGCTGTGTTTCTTCCCTGCTTTTTCCATTTTTTCTACTTTGCCTCAATAATACTGGATTTGAATCCTGTCCCTCACACTTCTGGTCTTTCTTTGTTCTGTTTGGTCTACAGATTTAATATGTTGACTCTTTCTTGTCATCCACTTAGAGATGTAGCAAGACTAGCACATGGAAGTTGTCCAGGTCTGTACCAGGTGGTGTATCATGTAGAACCAGGGATAACTGCTGAATCCAGCCTGAATGAACTTATTCTAGATCATGTTTTCCAAACTTTCTTGAAAAAAATGTTTTAAAAAGATTTTTTAAAAAAAAGTGAAAGTATATAAAAAACTTTAAATACAGTCAAGATATAAAGTATTTGTGCTTTTTTCTGAGCCACAAAAACTATTGCTTTGCTGCGGAAGAAAATTAAATTTGTATCAGGTGTCTTTTCTTGATGAATCGGTTTCTTGTTACTTCCTCTAAGTAGTATCTCGATGCTGTTTTTGGATTTGTCCCACTCCAAGAGCTCTTGGAGTACTCTCATCAGAGTAGACACCTGCAAGAGAGATTGTAGTCCAGACTTACTGTTCTTTGTCTAGACTTTGCAGTCTCTGAGGCAGACTGCAGAAATTCAGTGTCAAGGGAATAGAAAAATCAATTGTGCTTTTTTTTTTTCCTTCTCCCTGGGGACTATTGCAAGATCCAGAAAGTTAATAAATTGACCAGGTGCACAGTGTTCCAGCTGGTCCTAGGATCTGTGCAGCAGTTGCCGGCTAGAAAGTGTATTTGGTATTGTTACCTGGAATATTTTCTATATTATTGTAGTATTGTATTGAAGACTGTACCCAATCTTCAGTGTTGAAGAAACACTCTAGATGAACAGAATCCTTTTTTCCCCTGATACCTTATGCATTTGTAGCCAAATAACAGAATCACTGGAGGACATCTATTCTGACCCTCCTGCCTAGGCAGGGTCCACTAGAGCATGTTACTCTTGATTGTGTCCAGACAGCTGTTGAATATCTCCAGGGAAGTAGACTCCACAATCTCTCTGGGCAATCTGTTCCAGTGCTCAGTGACACAGTGAAGTTTTTACTCAGGTTCAGCTGGAATTTCCTTTGCATCAGTTTCTGCCCATTATGTCTTGCCCCATTCCTTGGCCAGAAGTGTCTAGCCCCCTTCTCTTGGCACTCTCCCTTCAGATACTTACAGACATTGATGAAGCTCCCTTGCAGTTGTCTCTTCTCAAAGCTGAAAAAGCTCAGCTTCCTCAACCTGTCCTCAAAAGTGAAGGAGCCTTTCCTCAAATGCATGAGATAGGAAGAAAGTGGGATCGGATATATACCATAAACTTTGACTGATTCATTATATGGTTAAAATTAAATTACTGTAGGTTTATGGTCTGTTTTTTCCCATATTATGTGTGGGGAAAAAAAATCTTTGGGGATTAGAAGTCTAGGTAACTCCTTATAGTGAGAAAGATGAGTGAGAAAGAAATAGGATTTAAATTGTAGCATCTCAGTGAATCAGGTTGTCTTAGTACAGATGTTTTCCACGGCTTCAGCCCATCCCAGTCAAGGTAGATGTTAGAACCCAGCTATTTTCAGAGAGCAGGAGCAGTGTAAGATATTAATCCATTTTCAAGGTGTATTTTTAAGACCTTTTGTGGGCTGAATCTGTGAACCTTACAATTTATTCTCATCTAAAATGTACTTTGTTTACTGAATGTCATTCCATCTAAAAGACATGTTATTTGCTGAAAGTTATTTTATCACTGTGTAGTTGTGGAAGGCTTTTGCCAGTCCTCCTCCTTGCTTTGTACAGTGCAACTTTGCTGCTGCATTGTTTGATTTTTGCTGGCACTCTGAAAATAGCGCTACCTTGATTTGTCAGGTATGGGGCAGGTTTTCTGCCTGCAGGATAACACCAAGTATAGATAGAAACGTTGATTGAAAATCTAGTTTTGTGAAAAGCACGTTGAAATACCTTTTGTATATAAGAAAACATATGATGCTCTTAAGATGTTAGAGGAGGGCGTCCTGTATGGAGGCATAGCAGGGTAAGTTTCAGCCTTCTTTATATCTGTAATGTTTTTCTCAGACAAATCCTTTGGACTGATGAATCTGCAAAGTTTTACTTGCTGTAAAACTGTCATCAGGAGTTTAGGAGTTTTCTTGGATTTTTTTTTGCGTGGAGTCCATCAGCTTGGGGAAGAAGACATGTTTGTTCTTTTTACTGCTTATTTCCAATTCTTTAATGAAAATGACTGCTTGAATTTTAAATTTGTAATCTTAGTTTGTACTCGAAATGCATTTATAGAATACCAAAACTATTTTGCTCATGTGTTATAAAATCTGCATTTCCACAATGCTTAGTGCAGGGCCATCAAGTGTGGAGAACTATTATAATTTGGAGATGCAATTTATCTTGCATACAACATAATGTTTTATTATTTGATATTTTATTTGACAAGATCTATTATTAACTCACAAAGGCATTGCTCTTCACGATGAGTATTTGAACATTAATTCGTATGTTTCCTTATTCTGACATTTTATTATCAGTAATTCAAATAGTTTTGTGAGCCAGGAAAACTTACTTTGTCCCTGATCTGGCAAAATATTAAGAGATAGCTGTAATTTTAAATTTAATTTTAATCAGTGTGCACAGGATGACTGTGCACACTGATTAGAAAAACTCTGCTTGAAATTTGTTTGAATGGGCTAAAGCAGAGTTTGTGTCAAGTGGGTTTTGCTTAGTGTTATAAATAACGAGTCCAATTTCATTAAAAAATTGCCAATTTATTAATAGAATTTTGTGAATTAGAATTTTATGGAAAAAGCCAAAATCAATCAAACAGCATGGACCCCGGGATCAAATGCTGGGTGAACGTCAGGTGCGACTGCAAAGCTGTACCCCCTCCCCGTTCACAAGTCCTGCCCGCACATAGTCCAGTTTTTATGCAGTTTTTCTTGCTTGAGGCAAAAAGTTGCCTCATTCCATTGTCCACTCTGCAGGTGTTTTCAAATTCATATTTCTTTCTTTTCCTCTGCTGGTCTGATGAATGGGATTCTGGGCAGAGCTGATACTTATGATTAGATTTTTGGGAACTTGGTATACACACGCCCACTGGTCAGATTGTAGATAAAGTCACAATCAGGTGATGATCACCAGGGCGTTAGTGATCTTATCTCAGGAGAAGGCCCATCTCCTCCAGAGAACTCCTTCTTTTATTTTGTAGATGGAGGTTGTCTTATTCCTGGATAACAATCTCGTAGTTGCACGAATCATTCCTGGAAACAATCTTATAGTTGCACCATACTTTTATTTCAAGGAGACATAGGTATTTGATATAGTGTATGTTTTATGCAGAATATTTTCCTAAAAGAATGAATTAATTCCACTATAACCATAACAAATCTCTACCCTCTTTATGTAAACTAATTAATTCGTGAGTCTGTATAAATTTTTAATTTTTTTATAATGAAAAACATCAGAAGCGTATCTTTATTTATAAAATCTTTTAACATTCTATTGCTTAAAAGATTTTACTTCACATCCAGTGTGTAATTTAAATAAAAAATATACCTTTTATTTGACCCTTTCACCCAGTGCATTTTGTTAAAAAAAATAGAATCTTAGTTTATCCCTTCACCCAGTGCAATTAGCAAAAACATCTACTTTCACCTTTCCTAATCAACCCAACAGTCACTTACTGTTTTACAGTATCTCTCTTCATCTCCTTCTTTTAGCTTGGCCTCAAATTTAGCTAAGGCTTCAGCTGTCTTGTTTGTTTCTTTGGTTTTATTCAAATTTAATAATTTTGTAGTTTGTCTTGATTTATTTAAAGCCATCTCAGGATTTGTAGGTAGAGTCACAATTTGCATGTCTTGCACCACTGAATGTATTAACTTGATGAAGCATGGTATTAAGCAAGATAGAAACATTATCCCAGCAATGGAACAGAGAATAAAAAAAGTAACATTTTTCCACTATCCCCCTGTTCCAAACAGTTGGTCTCACCAAAATGCTTGAATTATTGAATTCCATTTTTGTACTGGGGTGTGAGTTACCTTCTTAATTTCTGTTGCTAACTCTCGAATGGTTTCTCAGTAGTCGTCAGTTTCAATATAGCATTCTGATTCATTAAATTTTTCACAAACTCTTCATTCTTCAGCCATTAAATAATCTAGGGCTATTCGATTTTGATATACGCAAGCCTGGATTTGGATATGTTGTTTGGCTAAGAGCTCTAAGGCCTCTGAGGTGTGATTTGGCACTATTTCTACTACAGTTTGAAGCCGAATTAATCTGACATTTTATTATCATAAATAAATATGGGTGCAGTAGCCCAAGCTTCCATCTTGTGCCCAAGTTGCTGGGCCGTAATATTCTATTATTCTTTCAGCTGGCCATTCTTCATTTCCCCATTTATGATTCCCTCCAGCCATAGGTAATTCTCGTTTTAGCTCTCTTTTATTTTTTTTGTAAGGTTTCAAAAAGTGGTGAGCCTAACACATTAGTTTCCAACCTAGAGAGTGTAAAGTAAGAAGGTCTGATCATACCTAAAGTGCACAAACTTTTCCACTTTTGAGATTAATTCACTGTATGCTTTCTTTCCACATATCTAGTAAATTCTTCCAGGAGTTTTCTATCTGGTTTTAGTAATTCCTGGGTCTCTCCAGTATTCTTTTAAATTGTCTAAAGATTGGTAAGGGTTAACCCCAGAGCCTTTGTGCCAGCAGAGCTCGATCTGTTCAATCCAATCAGAATTTTCATCTTTATCTTTTTTTTCAATATCTAGTAGGGGCCTCGGGCTGCCATATCTTAGTTTTTTAATCCGAACTTACAGCTAAGGTGGATATACAGGGAGTATATTATTTTCTTTATTTGTTGATACAGTGTTCCAATCACTCTTTGATCCAGGATCTACCCCTCAGGCCTCAATTTTGTTTTTGTCATTTGGGTATCATCCCATTTTAAGAGCTGCTCTGGGGTCAGTCCTTCTCCTTTCCAGGGCCATTTTTCAGCTGACTTTAAACTTCCACAGATGCAATAGTTAGTCAATACTAACTCTGTGGCTATTTCTTGCATTAATTCTATAAACAAATTTTTGTTGGTTGTAGGCAGTCCTAATTCACTGTACTGTTTTTCTAATTGGTCATATTGATCACTTAATGTCTTCAGCTTTTCCTGCTCCATTGTTTTTTTTGTTTTTTTTTTTGTCTCTGATTTCTGCCTTTTTACCTCTTGTGCCACTTTGATCAGTTTGGTTTCTGGATCCAATCCTTCCTCATATTTTGAAAAAACAGAAAGTCCTTTTATATTTTAAACACACTTTTTCATCATGTTTTAAAAGGTCTAACATGGCAGGCTCATTATTGTGGGACATTTTGTCATGTTTTAGGTTTCTCCCTACCCAGTATGTTTTCTCAGTCATTATACACATTTCTAGCTGACTTCTGTCATAACACAACTTGCTCACTTGAAAATATGCAACAAAAGTAGATTCTTTATTGTCTCCCATCCGTATAGTGCGATTGCACTGGTTACAGGTAGGAATTAGAGGGCATTTCACTTAA
The DNA here is from genome assembly GCF_009819655.1 of Sylvia atricapilla. Lineage (NCBI taxonomy): Eukaryota > Metazoa > Chordata > Aves > Passeriformes > Sylviidae > Sylvia > Sylvia atricapilla. Next base: position 52,927,753 of record NC_089140.1, on the reverse strand, counting down.
ATCATGTTTATGTATTGTTTTTATTTTTTTTTTAGAACAGATCTTGTCTTGTCGGTCTTAAGAGTTGCCACTGGATTGTGACAAATAGTCACTCTTTTCAGTTTACAAATTTTGAATTGAGTGTCATTGTAGGTGCAGTACCCACCTCTTTTGTCTTCTGGACAGTCATAGTGAGGCTGGAGTGCTTTTGCCATTGTTATGTTCTGTCCTCTGGGGGCAATCTCGAGACACCGCTTGCACTTGGCTGATAGAGTTTGCCCCTCAGTTGTAGGCTGATTCTTTGGGGTTAGACTGACTGTGTGGCACCCGGCTAGGCTCAGGACCATTAGGATTCCCCATAGGTGTACTCCTCTGCCTTTGCCTGTGCCCACTGGGTTGCGGTGGTGGTGAGGTAGACTACCTTCTACCGCAGTGGGGGTATTCTTCAGGGGTCCAGCGATTAGTCTGAGCAACATACCTCCTTTTATAAACACCCCACAGGGAAAGATTCACAGGTTCTGCGTGGCAAGGTACCTTGTTTAACTTATGACACATCACCGCTAGGACTAGTGCCCTAGAGTTTATTTTTCTTCTTATTCCCTTCTGGTGAATCTTTAGCCAAAGTGGTGACTATAATTCTTATATACCAATTGAAGTGGCAAATCTTAGGATATGACTAGTCAGTGGTGATTATAATTCTAATATACCACTTGAAGTGGCAAATCTTAGGATATGACTAGTCAGGCTTTGTTTGATCTCACGACACTGAGGACAAACCAATTGGTCGGACCCACCTACGGCAATGCACTACCCAAATTTCCTGGCAATAAAAACACTTAAAATGGATAAAAGGATAACAATTACACCCCTCAATGTTACAACTTATCGTGTACTCTCCGTTTATTTATCTTCTCGGTGAAGTTGTATCTTCAGGTTTCCTGAAGAGGAGGTCACTTTCCACCCGGGGTTTTCCTTTTCGTCCTTGATCTTCTTCACTGGTGAAGTGTGAGTCCACCCTTTTTCAGTGGTTCGTACTGCAGTGTTTGTGGTTAAAAGGACAAGAAAAGGACCCTCCCAGTGAGACATTAAAGGGGTCTTCCAGGTGGATTTTGTGAATTGCAAATCCTAGGGGGGCGCCCCGTGTTACAAGTCCACATTTTTGGAGATTTAGGAGGTTCCTGTTAATGGCTATAAGGTAAGACTGTATTTGATTATCCTCTATTTTAAGGTGTCATACTGGCATCCTAGGCTCATAGGACATTTTATAGAGCATTTTAAAAGGTGAGAGTCTTGTACTAGTGTGGGGTTGAGTCCTGATATTTAATAAAGCTAAGGGGAGGCATTTCACCCATGACATTTTAGTCTTTATCATTAATTTTGAAAGCTGTGTCTTTAAGGTTTGGTTCATTCTTTCTACTCTCCTCGAACTCTGAGGGTGCCACGGGGTGTGGTATTACCATCTAATTCTCAAAGCTTCTGCTAATTGTTTAATGATTTTTGAAGTGAAGTAGGTTTCTTGACCTGAGTCTATAGTATCCACAATTTTGTACCAAGGTGCAATCTCGTCCAGAATTTTTTTAGAGACTGTCTGTGCAGTTGTCTGAGTAGTAGGAAAAGCTTCTACCCCATGAGTCAGCTGATCCACAAAAACTAGCAAATATTTGTACCTTCCTACTTTCGGCAATTCAGTAAAATCTGCCTAAATCCTGCTGAATGGGCGATACGCCGGGGGCGATCCCCTAATGGGACCTGGCGTGTCTTTGCTCGATTTATTTTTTTGACATGGCATGCACCCCTGTACTTCTTGTCTAGCCAACTCAAAAATTCCTTTATGGCCAAAGAATTTCAGGAACTGTTCAGCCAAAGCCTGTGCCTCCCGGTATGTCTGCTGGTGAAGTCTTCTTAAAATTTTTCTAGTATATTCCTTTGAAACCAATTCCTTACTATCTGGTAACTTCTACTTTCCTTCTTCTCAGTTACCTCCTATCTTTTTATAGCCCTCGATTTCTTCAGGACTGAGGGATGAGGGATACTCGCTTGTTTCACTTTCCTTGATTTCAGGTGTGGTAATTGAGAAGAGAGCTGCTTTCTTAGCTTCCCTATCTGCCAAATCATTTCTCCTGCTCCGAAATTGCATTCTTACCTGGTGTCTTTTAACATGCACAACAGAAATGGCTTCTGGACTTCTGATTGTTTCTAATATCTGTCTTATTAATTCTTCATGAGCTAATCCTTTTCTTCTAGTGCTGATCAATTCTATTTCTTTTCATATTTTTTCAGAAGTATGGACTACTCCAAATGCATATTTAGAATCTTTAAAGATAGTTCTCTTTCTACCTTTTAGCTTTTTCAAGGCCTGCAGAACTGCATACAATTCACATGTCTGTGCTGACCAACCAGCACTCAAAGGGCCAGATTTTATTGTTTCACCTGCTTCCCATCTACAATGGCATGTCCTGATTTTCACTTTTCTTCTGCTACCCTGGCTGAATCATCCACAAATCATTTTTCCCCTTCATCCAGTTCTTCAGTCTCCAAATTTGGCCTGGTCTTTGTCTGAAGTTCTATAATTTCTGCACAATCGTGCAGACGCTTTCATAACTTCTCCAAACAAAAACTGAGCAGGGTTTTGGGCTCCTGTGGTCTTTAGTTCTAATTCTGTTGAGTGAATCAAAATTGCCTCATATTTCAAAAGTCTGGCATCTGTAAGCCACTTGTCTGCCTTTTGCTGCAAAATACCCCTCACGCTGTAGGGAGTATATACCACCAAAGGTGCACCAAAGGTTATTTTTTAGCTTCCTCTAGCAGCAAAGCCACAGCCACAATTGCCTGCAAGCATGTTGGCCGCCCTCTGCTCACAGGGTTTAGCAATTTTGATACATAACCAACAGGTTTCCTGGCCCCTGCCCAATTTTGGGGCAGAACTCCACGAGCAGTATGATTGCTTACATCCACAAACAACTGAAACTGTCTTTTACATCTGGGAGACTCAGTACAGGAGCTGCTACTAATATTTTTTTTTAGATTCCTGAATTCCTTCTCATCTTGTTCAGTCTATTTTAATCTATCTGTGATTAATTTCTTATAAAGAAATTTCACCTTCTCACTGTATCTTTCAATCCATTGTCGGCAATAGCGTAGAAATCTCAATAATTGCCTAACCTGTCTTTTTGTCTGAGGAGGGGGTAATTCTGTGATCCCAGCTATTCTATCTGGATCAAGCTTTTTCTTACTTTTTGTAATCCAATGGTTTAGGCACTTCACCTCAGGCTCAGTAAACAGTAATTTAGATTTAGAAACTTTCAGACTTTTTTGTCTTAGGAAGTTTAGCAGAGCAATAATGCATACTCTCACCTTCTCTTCCTCCTGTTCAGCTATTAAAAGATCATTAACATACTGCAAAACCTTTGTATCTTCCACCAGCTTAAACTGTCTCAGTAACTGTTCTAAAGCTTGTCTAAACAAATTAGGAGAGTCAACAAAACCTTGAGGAAGAGAAGTCCATCTAAGCTGCTGTTTTCTATTTGTTATTGGGTCTTCCCATTGAAATACAAAATAATCTCGACTTTCCTCTGCTAGAGGACAAGTCCAAAAAGCATCTGTCAGATCCATTACACTGTACTAAGTATTTTCTGGGGATACTCTGTTCAACAAGGTATATGGATTTGCCACTGCAGGAAAACTAGTTTTAGGTTTTTTTATTAACTGCTCTCAAAGTCTGGACTAACCTATAACTTCCATCTGATTTCCTTACAGCCAAAATAGGTGTGTTATGCCTAGACATGCGCAGCTCCAAAGTGTCTGCCTTAATCAAATAATCTATAACAAGTTTCAACCCCTTTCTCCCTTCCATGGGCATGGGGTATTGTCTCACCCTAATGGGGTCCTCAGGTCTTTCTATTTCAACATGAATTGGGTCCGTATCTAATCTCACTGCTTTTCTTTGAGTATACCAAACATCAGAATTTATCTTTTTCACATCTTCCAGTGTTAGTTTATATAGACTCACCACCAACTGAGAATTCTTTACCACCAAATTAATTCTTAATGCCACCATCAAATCTCGACCTAAGAAATTGTAATCTGCCTCCTCCACCACCAACAAATCACCTATACAAATTTTATTATCCGATTCAATTTCTACCTGCTTTAAATGGGTCTCCCTTCACTCCAATTACAATCATCATATCTTTACTTCTTTTACAACTTTTAGGCAATTTTTGACAAGTGCTTCTCTCAGTGCCAGAATCTACAAGAAATTCTATTTCCTCGTTATGGGGTCCTATTTTCAACATTATCAAGGGCTCCGTAGCTGTTCTCGACCCCAAAATAAAAAGCCCTTGACATCCCTAGTCCTCTTGAAAGATTTTCTCATCTTTCAACCTCTGTCAGCAGTCTTTCTTATAGTGTCTCTTTTTCTTACAATAGAAACACTCCGGGGGGGTCTCTTTGATTGTTTGAGACTCTCTGAGGAGGGGGTGAGTGTCTCCTTCTGGTGACCTCCTGCTTCCAATTCTTGGGATTTGGGGCCCGATCCTGTTTTTGTACTTCCCTGACCACGTGGCAACTAATACCCTAGCCTGTGCCTTCTGTTTTTCCTCTTCCCTCCTCAATATAAACTTTTTGAGCTTCTCTTAACAATTCTTGCAACCCCTTTTCTTGCCAGTTGTCTATTTTTTCCAATTTTTTTCGAATATCTTCTCAAGATTTTGCCACAAACTGTGTTTTTAGTAGTACTTCTCCCACTGGAGAATTGGGATCAGTTCCAGAATAGATTTGCATGCCTTTTCTCAATCTTTCCAACAACTCAGTCAGAGTCTCTTCTCTCTCCTGGTATTCCTCCAATACCTTGCTGATATTTTGTCCTCTTGGTACAACTTCCCTTATTCTCTGAATAATTACATTTTTCATATCCACCATATTCTGCCAGCCTCCCTCTGTCTATGCATCCCATCCTGGGTCTTGGTTTGGCCATTTTTGTTTGCCCAGGATCCCCTGAGGGTTCTGCTTCTCCCACTCCCGAATACTTGCCTGCTGTATCATCTCCCTCTGTTCATCATGAAACAGCAATCTTAATATTGGTATTAAGTCACTATAGGAATATATACTGCTACCCAAAAATTCATCCAGCTGATCCACGACACCCAAAGGGTTATCCAATAGTTTTCCCATTTCCTTTTTAAAAGCTCTTACATCTCCGGTATTAATCGGAACATGCACAAACCCAATAGCACCCAGGGTGGTTGGCACTTCCCATAAAGGGAATAAACCGTGCCTCTCATCCTTCTCCTCCTCCTCACTAATTTTTTTAATTTGTCTGCATGTCTTTCGAGTGGGCAGAGTGGAAATCACTTGAGACTGCTCTTGATTGACACGGGGACCGGGACTGGGGAGGGACACCGCGCCTGATTCTGGCAGGGGGAGGTTAGGGGTCAGGTTAGATAGTGGTGGTGGTGGTGGTGGAATACTTACCATGGGGGTTTGAGGGGCATGTGCCGGAGCCCGCAAGGGCTGGGGTCCCTGCAGTTGCAGAGTGTGTGAAGGTAAAGATGGAGATCCTGCTTCCTGGAGCAGAGGACCGACTGGTGAGGCTGGGGCCGTAGGAAGGGACACTGAAGCCTCGTGCCGCTGTTGAGGTAGGGGTTCTGAGGAAGCCTGGAACGAAGTGGGGACTTGTCTGGGCTGGGGAGGGGGAATGAGGTATGGCAGAGGGAGGTTGTCCAAAGGTTTCCACTGGTCCCCCAAGGTTCCTACTAAATTTTTTGTTTTTACCGCGTACAACCTAATGTCTGCCCTTTCCCAAATCTTAGCATATTCATATTCTTCCTGATCATATGCTCCTTTACTACTCACATAGCTTAATAAAGCACAGCAAATCCATTTCTCAAAAGTTCCAAAGATGGGCCAAGTCACATTCTTTCTCAATTCTTTCCCTCCCCAAGCTTCTATGCAATAATAAATCATCTTCTCCTTTGATTTAATTCTCTGTATCGGATATTCATCCCACCTTTCCAGCATTAATTCCAGAGGGCTTTCCCTTGGGATCTCAGGTATTCCATTTTCTGATTTCTTTTTAGATCTTGCAGGGATCTTAACTTGCATTTTGCTTTTTTTCTGTCCCATTTTCCTTAATACTTTTTCTTTTTTTTTTTTAATCAGGCCTGTTTTTTGAATTATAATTCCAAATCTTACCATTACCATGCAGTTTATTTTTCTTCTTTTTCTATCTAGATTCGTAAGGCTACTATCCCTGTGGGGGACCGTCCTAAGGGGGTTTACCTTAGACCCAAGGCTCTCTGTTACTTTACTTGGTTCGCCCTGGTCCTTGGGCAGAGAGGTTTACTAGTTTCTGACCCTGAGAACATCCCTTCCCTCTGTCCCCCATGGCCAATATCTGAGTCTTCCCGTAGGACCTGAACTTTACGTGAAGGAGCCCCTCTCGCTTTCCTATCAACTGACCACGTCCCTCACGGGATTACGGAAGTGCGATCTCTAGGTCCGCATTCGCGTAATGATAAAATCACGTCTCAATCACACTTAGCCACCCTCACTCAAACACACAATACTTACGGTTCCTTTTCCTGCATGGATTATTCATGCACATAGATTTTTTTTGAGTGAAAAAGATTGTGCCACGGCGGCTCCAGAACACCCTCTCCTGGATCTCCCTCATTTCGAGAGCCTTTTCGAGCTAGCTTTTATCCTTCCCATGATTAGGGCTTTTTCCTTTGATTAGTTGGATGTCTAATAGGTTTCACGGGGTTTCCCACTCAGTTGGGCCGTGAAATCAGCGGGACGCCTTTCCGATTGAAAACGAGGTACTCGTGAACCCTAATATTAGATCACGTCGGGGTCATCAGTTTTGTTATAAATAACGAGTCCAATTTCATTAAAAAATTGCCAATTTATTAATAGAATTTTGTGAATTAGAATTTTATGGAAAAAGCCAAAATCAATCAGACAGCATGGACCCCGGGATCAAATGCTGGGTGAACGTCAGGTGCAACTGCAAAGCCGTACCCCTCCCCGTTCACAAGTCCTGCCCGCACACAGTCCAGTTTTTATGCAGTTTTTCTTGCTTGAGGCAAAAAGTTGCCTCATTCCATTGTCCACTCTGCAGGTGTTTTCAAATTCATATTTCTTTCTTTTCCTCTGCTGGTCTGATGAATGGGATTCTGGGCAGAGCTGATACTTATGATTAGATTTTTGGGAACTTGGTATACACACGCCCACTGGTCAGATTGTAGATAAAGTCACAATCAGGTGATGATCACCAGGGCGTTAGTGATCTTATCTCAGGAGAAGGCCCATCTCCTCCAGGGAACTCCTTCTTTTTATTTGTAAATGGAGGTTAGTTCATTCCTGGAAAGCAATTTCGTAGTTGCACGAATCATTCCTGGAAACAATCTTGTAGTTGCACCATACTTTTATTTCAAGGAGACTTAGGCATTTGATATAGTGTATGTTTTATGCAGAATATTTTCCTAAAAGAATGAATTAATTCCACTATGATTATAACACTCAGGGAGCCTGAATGCTTAGGATTTGGCTACTGGGAGGATTTAAGATACCTCATAACCTTGAAGTAATTTCCTGGTGACTTCAAGTTATAACTTCTCCTTCTTTTCATTTGGAGAATACAGGAAAAATAAGAATTGGAGTTTTAAAGTGTAAGGAAATGAATACAAGGTTTTGTATCTAGCATTCACTTTAAAAAGATATCTAGATGATTTTTTTAGTCATTTTCTTTATAAAGAATTTCAATTCCTTAATCTCTTCTAGATCTTGATTTGACCATGTATGTATGTCATGAATCATTGATTAATTTATCTTTTTAAAACACATGTATTTTATGCTGCTTTTGTAGTTACGAGTCTTTTCCTTCCTTCTTGAAATTATTTGACTTGGAAAAATTCTTGAGCAAGGTTTTTTTGGTATCTGGATATTTTAAAAATGAATCCAGGATTTTGCACATATGTTGTTGAACACTTTGAAGCCCTGAACTGTGCAAGGTCTGTCTGAGAACATTCTTAAAAGAAGTGGCATCTTGGAAAGCATTGTGTGAATTATTAGTTACTGTTGATGGTTTAAAAGTGACCTCGATTTTTGACACTTCTCTTGTTAGGTTTGCTAATATTTCAAAACATTTGGTTTTTCAAGGAAGGATTTTTCCTCTTTGCCTTCCCTTCCTCTTTTCTTGAGTCTGCAGTGAAGATGTGAAGCTGGATTTGACATGATCTCCATGGCAGCACAGATTAGTTTCCATGGCAACACATTTCACAAACAGCTCTACAACTTCACTATAGTCTCAAACAAAAGAAACCCGACTGTTGGAGCAGGCTACGATCAAGATTAAAATTAAAAAGTGGGGGAAGGGACAAAATACTGGAAGAGGTTGGGTGAGATAATGACTTCTTCCAATTTGTCCTTTCAAAGCTTTTGCTCCAGGGTTGTACATCATTTAAAATAACCCCCTAAATTCTCCAGTCCATAATTACCATGCTATCCAGCTGCATTCCTGCACATGAGTAGGTAAGGGATGGGCTGTCACAAGTCTTTTGTCCCAAGATACTCCTTTAGCCTGGAGTATTCCTCATTTCAGAAGGAAATGAGGCTTACAGATTAACAGCCCTCTGATCCAGTTGTCTCTTTGTCTCTCTCCTATTGGTACCTCATAGCTTTTGCCCCCATTGATCAGCTTATTTCAATCTGACAGAGGGGTCAAAATTGAGGAGGTAATTAAGTTCCTCTAGGCATTGTGAAAAGCTGCTCCCTGTTCAATCTCTGGAAGGAGGCTCTCTGTACTGAGAACTGGAGAATAGAATTATAGGTATCTAAGCTAGATGGATATAATAAACAATGTATAAAGATTCTTTCCATGGTATGAAGTCAGGAACATATTTAAGCACATGTTTAGCACCTCTTATTTTCATGAGATGCTTTTCTAAACCTGAGACAGAATCCTGTGAGAGGCTGTTTCTGTTAGAAACAGTTAAGATCACTTCTCTTTCAAGGTAACTGTACTGGGAAGGCATGAGGGAAATTATGGAAGGACTGCAAGGTGTGAAGCAGATTCCAGTTTTACTTTTATTTCAGATTGAATATAATTCATTCTTCAGGTTTGAACAATGTAGGCAATAGCTTGTTGCATTATGTTTGTGTCAGGAACATAAACTACTGCTGGCAACTAAATGTGAAAATAGAAGCTTGAGTTGGGTGTCAGAGGACTTGTACTAAGAGGGTTTGGGAGTGTGGGCAAGGACATATTGGTATACTCAGGTGCCTGCTCAATTGTTTGGGCTGTGCACATCTCCCATTTCTGAGACATGGAGTTTCATGTGCACGGGAGAGATTACATTTATGTCACTGGAAAGGTGGTGGTGTTTTAGTAGAATCAATTCCACAGCTGTGTTAGAGATGATTTTTTTTAAAAGGGGAAAGAATGCAGAAGTAACTTAAAGATTTACATTGATCCTGGTTTAGAAATGTAAGGCTACCACATTATTCTTTCATTTGTCAACCACAGAATGGTTGCCATCAGACTTAGTAGAATGTGCTTTCACACATGTGAGGTTTATGGGAAGATGGGGTTTTATTTTCTAGTTTTTAATTTAAAAACATTATGGATGTGGTTATATAGGGCTAAATGCAGGAGGGAATTCGTAAGTATCAAAGATATCTTTTGATTAAAACTAATGCATATAGTGCACACTGGTTTTTATATATTATTATATATTGCTGCCAGTGATGGTGTGGCAGGTGGAAGGCAGCATTAGTCTGGAAAGCTGCCAGGATAGAGGCAGGTTCTGGAGACATGGTTTCAGGCTGGGGACATTGCCCTTCTTGGGGAATAGGATCCAGCTCCAGCAAATCCTAGAAGGCTGGATCTTTTCATACATTACTATTCAATGTTGACTTACCCACTGCAGACCTCTGCCTACCAAACAAAATATTCAAGTGTTTTTCTTTCAGAAGGAAAGGAAAAGAGTTGTCTCATAGAATTGGCATTTTTCCTCCTGACTCCTGGAAATTATTTTGGTGGAAATGGTCTGTTGAACAGAGTTGAATGAAATGGTCAAAGATGTACATAGTAATGACTTATTGCCTACTTTTCCATTTTAGTTGATTACTATTGTTCTAAAAAGGGGCTAGAGTATTTTTTAAGGATCTTGGTTTCCATAAATTTCAGAAGCTAGTTCTTAGGGGCCTTTGTGTTTTGAAAGTTTTAGTCCTTTGAAGCTTCTGGTGAAACAAAAATGCATGCAAAGACAACCCATATTGTGAAAGGCTTGCTTACAGCACTGTTAGCTGTATAACCAGCCTATGTGAAACTTCTGGTTTTGATTAAAAATAAAATACTTGTGATAGTCTTCTTACCTTTGAAAGTATCAATATTGATTTTTTTTCTGTAGCTCATGTGCCATCTCAAAACATTTGAGAGTGTTGATTGGAAAATTCAGACAGTTTTATTTAACATCTTTTACATGATGTTTTTATTGTGCCCTGCTTAGACATTCCAAAGGGCTTTGTCCTTTCCACACTGAACACGGAGAATCTGTCTTTGGTTGATTTCTTCTTAGTTTTCAGCCTCTTTCCTGTTCTTCTGATTTGCCATACTCAGTCAGTGGTTTTCAAGCTTTAATCAGATGTGCGGTGATGGTCAAGGTCATCCATCCATCTAAAGAGTTTTAGCTGCTTTCCTGCCTCAGTGAAGAGCAGCTTCTCCAGCTGTCGTTTTCCATGCTTTTAAGCCTCTATTTGAAGACCTTTGATGCAGGCAAGGTTCAACAAGGCTGGACAACCTAGGCTCACATCTGGTGGTTTTTGATATGTTTGACCAGGAGAGGATGGATGTGGAAGGTTTGCCAGTATTGTGATTTCAATAAGTTCTTCCAATACCTTTCTGTAAATTGTGGTAATGTGTTTCTTTCGTCCAGTTTTCTTCAGAGTGTTAAAATTGCAATGTGGGCTCACTGCTGAAAGAACTACCAGCATATCCATCTGAATGAAAACTGTGGGTCTTCTTCCATGAGTTATAAAAATAAACTTGTTTCATTGATCATTCATGTATCAAGAGATTTGCAAATGTAAAAATGCAATATAAAGGGAATGGATTTTGAATAATTCCTTAATCTGGTTTTCAGGGGTGAGGATGTTCAGCTGCATTTTCTGTCTTCTCCCTAATCACTTTTATATTAAAGATTAATTGCATCTCCTAGAGAATCCTTGATTAAGCCTATGAAAAGTGAGAGCATAGATCTGTTCATTAGAAGCAATGTGAGGAATAATAATGAGCAACTGCCAGGCTTCCTTGCCCGCCTTACAATAGACACATAGAAGACATGTATTTCTGTGATACTCCGTTTGCTGTTATTAAACAAAAATCATTTACAATATTGCTAGTATGCTTCCTTATTAACAAAACAGAATAAATTACTCTGCTCCATACACCTTCTGGGGTGTAAGTTTAACAGGAAAAGGAGTTAATATTTTCTGAGCATATTTTTCTCTTACTACAGGAGAATCCAACAAGGTGATTTATGAAGGTGGGTTTTTTTTTTAGATTTTGTAATTTTGACAAGGACTTTCTCTTTTGCTACATGCCTCTTTGCAATGGGTTGTTTGGTTGGGTTTTTTTTTCTCCTGAATTCCAGGATACTGCATGTGATGCGTGTACTACATCTGTAAAGCTGCAGAACTTGCTTCCCATTGCACAAGAATATAAATGTGTGTGTATGACTTTACTCCCAAGTGAACAAATATGTTACTCAAGAGTTGTCTCTGCTGGCCTCTGTAGATGAGGAATGTCAAAAGAATGGGATGTAATGAGAGCAGTGTCAGGACCTATGGCAACAGTGTGGCCCATACATGCCAACATTAAATTAGAGTCACTTTGCAATACCAAATGAAGTAGTTTGAGAATGAGACTTGTGAGGTAAAATCATCATCAAAAGCACACCTTTGTTTATAACAGGTGCTAGTACTGCAGCTGTTAAGATTCACATTCAGGAGCAACTTGCAGTGTTTCTTACTTGGAGGGAATGATTTCTTTCCATTAGTACACTGAATGAGTTTGTCCTGAACCTGTGAGCAAGCGTCGAGAGGCTGTAGTCATACATAGTACTGTTCATCTCCTGTAGCAGTGATTCTGAAACTTCCTGAAAATAGATGACTGTCAGACCTGAATTTCTTACGGACCATTTTCAATTCTTTTCAAATTTTTAAGAGAAAACTTCATTAGACTATTGAGTGAATTAATCCAGTCTCATGCTCCTGCTGCCAGTCACTGTATAGTTTGAGGACCACTAGTGAAGTGTCATCCTAATCCTGAGTGATCTACAAAATAAAAGGCCTCTGGGTTGGCTTTTCTATTCCAATGGATTTGGGTTTTTCCTGCCTATAGGTTTAGAGTTTCAACAAGTAGAACAGAAATGTCTGATGCTGAAAAGACATCACAGTTATTCCTCTTTCAAAGGCCTGTAGCATGAGAATTCTTGTCCTGATATTCATCCTGATGCCAATTCTGCACACCTTCCCAAATATGAGCCCTAGACCAAATTGTTTTGAGTATGTTGTAGGCAGGATAACTGGTTATGTGTCAGAATAAATGACAGTGGTCAAGTGCTATGAAAAATTATTGAGGTCAAGTCCTTCACTTCCACATTAAGTGGGCAGCAAAACCGAATTTCTGATTGAGAAGACTAATTATCCCTAGAACTAAGTAGCAACTGCCAAGGCTCTAGGGATAATTAACACTTCCAACTCTGGAAACAGAAGTGTTTTGTAATTCAAGAGAGATGTGATCACTGATGACGAGTCAATGCATTCTTTTTCATTTATTCTCCAACAGCAATTATAATAAACTGGTTATTCAGTAATCTATGTTAACTGACCTTCTTTTGTGATCATTCGACCTTACAGATCCCTTTTTAACACTTTTTTTTTTTTTTCTGCTTCTCCTTTTGGCCTTTTTGAACTAACATGAATACTTACACCAAAGGAAATTGCTAACCTATTTAACTTGAATTTCTCATGAAGCCTCATATTCTCATGAAGGCATCATAGTCTTATCTCTTTCATCTTCCAGAATGTCTCTACTGTATTGAAAAACATTATGGATAATAAACCTCAGTCTTGGTAAAAACTTAAATACAGATTTTGGCAATAATAAACTTTCCAACTTATCTCTACTGCAACCAAATTGAACTATTTGTATTGCACAGGACAAGTTGGCACAGGCCTTATTTGGCCTGTGTATTTAATTGAACTAAGTGATTTTACATTTAGATTTTTGTGGTTTTTGTGTATACCCTTAAAGGCATTGTTGTTTTTGACCAATGATGAAATCTCTGAACAGTGTTATTGTATAGAGAAGATTTTAGAAGTATGGAAAAATACAGTGTTAAGAGATGAGAGAAGGACATGGTTTAAGTAGCAGCAAGGGAATTCATTTGGTGATGAAAATTTAGTACACTGTATGGTCACAGCAGGGTCACAGTTTGTGTAGATGGAAGAGTTAGGTTCTGTGTGACTCTCCTAGGCGCTCTTGGCAGTGTGTGATCATAGTGGCATACTTGGTGCCTGTCCAGGGGAATGGCCCATGCTCAGGTGGTGAACCTTTTCAAAATCCTTTCTACCACAGCAGATACACAGATCTGGGGGTACGGAGCAATGACAAATGTGCCTTTCAGTCTTGTAGCTGGAGGTAGTGGTGTATTTCATTTATGTCCTACTGCTGTGGGGTTTTGGGTGGGCTCTATGCCCTAAGTTAACTAAAAAGATAAAGAAAAACCTCAAGTAACGAAATCCCTGCAGCCAATCCTGAACACCAGTATATCAGCGTAAAATGAGTTAATGGTGCAGGAGCTTGCTTGGGTGATGCAGGGGTTTGAGTTGTTCATACCCCACTTACAGCAGAATGAGAAGTATTGCAGAAGTAGGGCCACTGTATATATTCCATACTGGTTTTATCTGAGGAACTTAAGGAATTAGATACCATTTACATTTATTTTTTACCAGTCTGTTTCCATTTTACTGTGGAAAAAATGTATAAATGAGGCTTTGATGGGTGGAGAGGTGAATCTGGTCCTCCTCTGGTTCAGGTGACTTCCACCATTCTTTCACTGTGCTTGAAGGACAATACAATTCTGTGAAGGTTGAATTTTACACAGCTAATTGTCTGAGAAGGGATGAATAGTCTTGGGAAGTGGTGGACTGGATAGCCCTTCTTAATCTGAGTTTTCTGCTGTCTTCAGGAAATGAGAAAAATCATCTGCATGGTAGAGACTGTTTCAGCTGCTGTTCCTTGCTGTAGCTTTGTGCACTGCTGCTCATGCTCCTAAACTAATGTTATTTTCCACTCATGTCCTTGCCTTTTCTGTTTCCCTGGGTAAGGCTTTGGGCAGGTTCTGAGAGAGAGTTTCTGATCATGAGCTGAAATTTGCCACAGGAAACTGGGAGGATCTTGTCCTGTGCAGGAAGCCTGCTCCTGTCTTCCTCAAATGAGCTCTGGACTCTTTCCCCCCATTCTTCATGGAAAATATGTTTAACATTAACCAATTAAACTGGATTTATTATTGTTTGTACATCTTAGACCTGTATTCTGTTTTCCTTGACTTGCCCATGATATTATGGTAGAGTGAAGCGTTATTGGAGCATCTACTATTTATCTTCTTGAGCTTCTTTCCCTTGGATCAGCCCAGAACATACAGCTTATTTTGTTTTATTCAGGCTACCCACATCTAATGAAAATCTGAATTCATTCTACGTTTTAGTGTTTGACAGTGATTTGTTTTTTCGCCACAGGAATGCACAATGAGAGCTTTTCTCTATGACAGAAAACATAACAGTGTTTTCACTGGTACACACTGCGACATGGCCAGAGCAAGAGGACTGTCCTTTCTGGAGGGCACCAGACATAATTCTCTCCACCCCCTCCACCCCCTTCTCATTCCATTCACTCAAAAAAGGTGTAAAAGACCATTTAAAAATTAAAGAGTGATGAGAGATAATAAAAGACAGGGAGGCAAAATAAAGGAGGAGATTAGCAAGGTCATAGATTATATATTATATAGAGTATCTGCATGCAATCGTTAATTTAGGAATAGAGATATAGAATTTTCATTTGAGTTTATTTTTCAGAAATCTGTGTAACTCTTAACACGTATTCCTCAAGGAGATTTCTGGACAGCAGGGGGAATACTGCCATTTCTGACCTGCTTTAGTTTGCTTCGTCCAGGTCAAAACATTTTGACCTCGGCCTTAAGCAGAGTCTGTTTTCTTGTGTATGTCTCTTGGGCATATTGCTTATATGGTACCCTATGCAGAACAGAAAATAGAAACCTTCTACATTTAAGGAAATTAACAAATCCAAAACCTTTCATCAGTTATTTGTAAAAGAGCTTACTGGCATGTTGTGCAGGCCACTAATGTAAATTTTATTATATATCAGAACCCTGGATAGGTTCAGCAAAACTACAGAAGTTTTTTTTTTATTTGTAGATCTTGAGGGAGGAATGGTACAACCCAGGCATTTGTGTGTCTATTACCTGTTATTTATGCCAAGCAGAAATTATGGGATGTGATTTATATGTCTTAAGAAAGGGTAACAAGGAAAGCTGGGCCTTCTGGGATTTGATGTGTACAAACAAAAAAAGTCAAATTGGGCTTTTTTTTTGTTTGATGTAAAGGAAAGTTTTGAATTGATTTAATACACCAAGACTACTGTAAGGCATTTCTCTTGCTGCAGTACAACATTTTGATTGAGACACTAGGTTGATACAGAATCAATGTGACACATTAAATATATACAAACTGTGTAACTGAGGCCTCCAAATATAATGGTAAAGAGGAAAACCACTGCTGACATAAAGAAGGCTTCCACTTCTTTCTGTGTTGCATCTTCTTGTGTCCATGGGGCAGGAAAGTTTTTGAAAGAATTTAGAAAAAGAGGAAGAGTTCACTGGGCCCGTTTAATGTGTTGGTGCACTTATCACAGAGAGCTGACTTGATCATTGTCTCAATATATACAGAGAAAATAGAAATTTGAAATCTGAAGCAAAGGTATAACACGCTAAAGGCAGATTGTAACAGGTATTTTCATTTATGCTGTAAGTAACAATTTAAATGATTCCTCAAATTTTGCATTGCTTTTGCCACATCCAAGATTTTAGTCCTTCTGTATGTTTTTCTAAAATGTATACTCAGGGAAGAATACAGAGACTAATTTCAAAAAAACTCTCTGCCTTTCTTTATGCCTGAATAATTTCCCAGTATTGGAAACTGGTTTTCCCTGTATGCTGAGTGCAGTGAGATGTAAAGTGGCTGGGAAGATCAGCCTTCTGGGGGAGAAGAAGGTCAGGAGATGCTGTTGGGAGGGTTCGCAGCATTGAGGCATTGAATGTGGCCTCGGGGCCAGTCTAGACCCAGTTCAATTTAATGCCAAACCAGTTTAAATTAAGACTTTGCTATTTAGTCCATAATGCTAAGGCATTCAGCTGGGGAATAGTGGAATACTTACTATCTCAAACAGTACTTTCTAAATACTTTATTCTGTTAAAAATGCTGATATTTTGAGATTTTGCCCTAATTAGAGATGAAAGCAAATGACAAAACTGAGATACTCTGAGGAGTGGTAGTCCTGTGTTACTCATTTTTACAGAAAAGTTCACCTTAACAGCTAGAATCACTCTTTTATAATCCTCATAAAGTCAGCTGAACTTCTACGTGTTTTTAAATTTTATACTTCAGTTATGCTACTTAAAATTCAAGCATATATTGAATCACACTACTGAATTGGGCTTGATTTCAGCAAATGAGCTGCTATCCTGTTTGTGCACATGCACAAAGTCTGATGAGGAGCAGCTGAGAGAGCTGGGGTTGTTTAGCCCAAAGAAAAGGCAGCTCAGGGGGGACCTTACACTCTTTACAACTACCTGCAAAGAGGGGCGGGGGTGGTGTCAGTATCTTTTCCCGAGTAATAAGTGACAGGGTGAGAGAAAATGGACTCAAGATGTGCCAGGAGTAGTTTTTATGGGATATCAGGAAAAATTTTTTCACTGAAAATGTGGTCAGGCATTGGAGCAGGCTGCCCAGGGAAATGGTGGAATTGCCATCCCTGGAGGTGTTTAAAAGATGTGTAGATGTGGCACTTAGGGACATAATTTGGTGGTGAACTTGACAGCATTAAGTTAATGTTTTGACTTGATGATCCTAGAGGTCTTTTTAAACCTAAACAATTGTGTGATCCTACATGAGAGAAGGCTGAGAGGACAGGTGAGGAAGTGGTAGACTGAGAAGAGAGCACAGCATCAGTGGGACAGTGAAGTCCCAATGAGTGTGAGATTATGCCAAAGGCAATGTAAGATAGAGGGTGTGCTGGCTGTCCCTGGAGGGAAATAAGGAGTTGCTTTGCCTGTGCTGTCCTGAGACTGTTGCATGCAATGTTCTGGGCAGCGGCCAGGAATAGTGCCAGGGGTGCAGCTGAAGATGTCCTTGTCTCAGCAGCCAGGGCTGCATTGAGCTGTGATTGAGTTTTTGTCCTAAACAGGCTCCAAATGGGAGGTGTACTCCACCAGAATCAGTGGGTTAAAAAGCCCTGCTTGGTGCCAGTGAATTGGTGACAGCTTACATAATACTTCTTCATGGATGCTTTAATATTTAATGTTTGCTATAGCACAAATGGAGCTTGCAGGCAGCTGTACATAAGCTATGCATGAATTTTTAAGAAGGGTGAAAAATTTTGGGAGGCAGGAATGTCACAGAAGCTTCTTAATTGGCACATACCCCAATAGAAACCAAAATGTGAAAATTAAGTTACTGCCCTAATTATCAGAGACTCCGAGGAATACATTGTGCTGGGAGATACTCCTTTTTCATTTCATGCACTGCTTTAAAAATAAGCGCTGTGCAGAGCTTAACAAGGCTTTTAATTAAAAGACTGTGCCCACACAGTAACTTTTTACTGTGACACTGGCTGATGAAGGGAGCTGAGAGGGGTGAAAACACTTCTTTGTGTCCACAAAGATGGAGCTAATAATGCATTGATAACCAATGGCACTAAATGGCTTTGCCATGGTTACATGAGACCTGATTCTAAATGGCAGCAGTGTGTGTGGTAGGTTTCTTGTTGGGATGAACATTTCTGTATGCTTCTGTCCAGGAGCTACCTTTGCCCTCCTGCTCCAGTGCAAGTGTGCAGCAAAGACATTCACCTCCCTTAGTCCTGAGCTCTGATGACAGCTCTCTCCTCAGCCTACACCAGAACGTAGAAGTTGTAATCACTTAAGCCATTTAAGGCTTGGGGAGACAGGTAAGTTGTAGTGATGGACAAGCATGGCAATCTACTGTGCACATGGACAGCATTGAAGTGACGTAATAAATAATAGACAGAATGATTCATTAATAGTGTATGAATTCTGTTGTTGATAGCTGTGATGTTTCTCAGTTTGCAGGATTTGCCATTTAGAGGCAAGGCAGAGTGCATAACTCTGATAAAGGAGTCACTTTTCTATTGGTAGTGTCATGTGAAAGCCCAGTTGCAATGTGCCCTGTTCTGGTGCTAAGTTTTTGAGTATCCAGTACAAACTATGCTTTTCAAAGTAGGGTCTTTTGGATGACTGGCTTAAGAGCACTGTCACTCATATCAAGGAAATTCTATACATTTACTTCTCTGGAAGGTGACTTGGGTGTAATGCAGCACCCTTTTTGAAAGATGTGTTTCAATGGGACAAAAATACATATTTCTGTATGTATTCATATAATGTATGAATGCATAATAGCTGTAGACTAGAGCTGCTGAAAATCAAGAATTTTGGGGTCCTATTTACAGGCAGAGTTGTCTGGCTCTGTGTTGGGGGTTAGGTTTGTCCCATTTTCACTCTTAAGACTCTTCCCCCATAAGTTACCAAGGACACCAAGTGTTGGATACTTAAGAGTACTTAACTGAAACAAAGAGGTGGCCAAAATCTGATTGGGGAGATTTTTTTCTTTGTCTGTTAGGGAGAGGGTAACTGCCTTCTCTGATAACAAACCAGATGTTAAAAACCGGGTGGACCAGTGTTGCTTATCTCTGCTCAGTGGAGCTTCTCTCCACTCAGATGGGGCTGTGTTGCTTATCTCTGTTCATTCTTCCACTACCCCCATGGGAATATCTTCTGTTAATGGACCATTAAAGCTCACCAATGACGTGGCACATTACATCATACTATTGTGAGATGCTCTACCCAGGGAGGAGGAGCCAAACCATCTTCGCCTAGAGCCACAGGTGTCACCAGTCATCCAGTGTTCCCATGGGACTCCCAAAGGAAGACCGGACCCGCCTCTGGACCCTTGGCTCCACAGGATCATTGCTGCTTCCAACATGACCACATCTGCCAGTCCAGGAGGGCTTACTTTTGGACTGTTTCTGACACCCTGAACAACAGGGGGTCAGGTTGTATTTCTGACTCTGTCAGGGTTTTCTAGGATTTCTTGTTTGTTTGTTTGCTTGCTTATTCTTTTGTACTACAACCTTTGTATTTTTAATATCTCTAGTAAAGAACTGCTATACCTACTCTCAAAATCTTTGCCTGACAACCTTTTAATTGCAAAGTTATAATAATTTGGAAAAGGGGAGGAGGGAGGCTTACATTCCAAGGGAAATTCCCTGGCAGATACCTGTCTATCTAAACCTAGACACTCTGTAATGAAAATGAATAAATTTTCAATTTATTTCTTGATTTGCCAAAAAAATACTTCACAACATTAAAGCTGGAAAGACCTAGCAAGTTTAGTTTGCTTTCATAAGTCCAACCTACTTAAGTTCATGATAAGAGCAATTGAAAACCATGTGTATGATGAGAAGTTTGAGTAAGTTTAGTAACAGATATGGTCCATAGTAGTGAAGTTCCTTGTGGAAGCATGAGAGCACCTGTATTGGATCAGATGGAAAGGTCCCCCTTGTGTAGTTACTACCTCATGAGCGAGTAACATATGTTTTACTTAATGAAAGGTAAGAACATCCCGGGCTTTATAATGGTCCTTTGCCAGTACTCTCCCAGCTTGCAATACTTTCTGGCTCAGGAGCTTCAACTATGTATTGTCTAATAATTCTTAGGGATATTTATTAATTTACCAAAATATAGTTGCATTTCTCCCTTTATCCCTCTTAACTCTTTTCCTCTTCTTCCCACCAAATTTCTCATAAAAGTTTCCATCCTGAGGCATGTCTCTCTGAAACTGCAA
Organism: Sylvia atricapilla; assembly: GCF_009819655.1. Taxonomy (NCBI): domain Eukaryota; kingdom Metazoa; phylum Chordata; class Aves; order Passeriformes; family Sylviidae; genus Sylvia; species Sylvia atricapilla. Next base: position 52,907,551 of record NC_089140.1, on the reverse strand, counting down.
TTTCTGACTGCCAGAGAGATGTAATGCTGTGATAGTGCTATTGCATGTTCCAATTCGAACAGTTATGATGTGCTGGTTATGAAAAATGTATGGTTTCAATTAGTTTGGGATTTTTCTTTGGAAGAATGAAAACAGTAACAAAAAACTTAATACATTCACTCGAGTTGTCCAAATCTCTGTAAATGGTATGAACAAAACCACTCTAAGTAATCAAGGATAGATAGAGCAATCTCCTTAAACTGGTTATAGTACACTCTAATTGAGTAGGTAATCAACCTGAAACATCTTGCCCTGAGCATGAGTCTCAGACTCTCACTGAGTGTAAATGTCACACAGAGTGTCTTGTAACACTGTAGGCAGTACCTCTATAGAATTTGTTCTTTCAGTTTAACAGCATCTGACACAGAGCTCTTTGTACACAAATTTGTGCTTGTGCCTTATCATTTTGAATGTGATAATGCTTGGGATGCCTAGACAACTTTTCCCTCTCTTCCTCTTCCTGAGAAAATCTTTTGAGCTGATATGAAGGTAGGAAAAACTTATCTTGGGAAGAGGCTGGCAAAGATCCATGAGATAGCTGTGTAAATGTATGGCTGTTACCTGGAGGCAAAGAAGAAAGCCACATTCAGTTTATGAAGTGTAACAAGTATTGCTGTTAGACACTCATATGCCTCTCCAGGTTATCTCTAGAATATAGAGATAATCTCTAGAATTTGTTGGAATCGAAATTTCATCCACTGAGTTTTGGATTTAGGAGAGATTGTTCTGTCAGTTATATGCGTTAAGTGATATTCTGTGTGTCCAATTATTTCTTAAGCCAAACACTTAGAGAAGTTTTGTTCTTCAGAGCAGAACAAATACAGTAAAATACTGCTTGTGGTAGCACTTGGACTAAGCACATGGTTTTTATGCACCAGAAATTAATATCATAATACTCAGTCCCACTGTTGTCCCTGTCCCACAAATTTCTCATCCTTTTAAATTTGAATTTCTGCCCTTTGCCCTCCCTGCTTAATGGCTCACAGCCTCTTGAATGGCAGACCACAGGATTCACCTTCCCAGAGCTGTGACTGCTATTGTTCACCATGAAGCCTTGCCTAATGGGTGTGCAGGCTGCATTGGGACACACACTGATGGTCTGGTGTGACGCTGTTAGGGACATGAAAGAACCACACTCAGTCAGGTTGAAGTGAGGAGCGAAAAGAAGTGCAGTTTATTATGATTTGGTGTATGAATAAGATTTGGGATTTGATCAAGGATTGGGAGATGAGAGGAACACCTCTTTGACCCCAGTGGTCAATTCAGCAGTCCATCACAGAAAGGCATGAGAAAACAATTTATGTTTATGGTATGTGCATGAGAATCTCCACTAGATATACGTAAACAATCATCAGAAGGCTGAAAATCAGGGTGACACTGGTGTATCTTACGCCTGGCTGTAAAATGGTTATACTTGGGAATTTGCGCTGTTGTGATGTTTTGTGACTTGGGATACAGTCCCTTAATGAGCTGAAGGAAATGTCAGGTGTGTGAGTTTATGTAGCACCTTACTCATCATCTTGAGGGCTGTGGCTGGCTTTGCAGTGTATTTTAAAGATCAGAGCAAAGCCTTCTCTAATAGAATGACCTTTCCCCTTGCAGTGGGGAGTGAAGGATTTAGTACGCTGGAAGTTAAAAGGACTTATGGATTTCCTGCATTCCAACAGTTAAAGGGAAGCTGTGAATCACTGTGGGGCATCACCAAGTTTTTCTTGATAAAGAAGTTCCACCTGAGGTCCCTTGTTCACAAAGATCAGTGTTATTTGTGCAGCATCAAAATTGAGTTAGTCCACTGCAGTGAGACAAGAGCAGACTGTAATATAAAGATTTTTTCTTCTACAAGTCCTAGAAATAACATTGGCTGTGATAATAGACTGCCAGTGTTAAAAAGCACTGTATTTCAGATCTGTGATCACTGCATTGCCTAGGCTTTTGGTTTTCCCATAATTATTACCTACACAATATTTGGCAGGCAAGCTTCTCATTTGCATGGTTATTCTGTGTATTTTAAAGGTTCTGTTTTGATATTATCAACAAACATTTTCTTTTAAAATACCTAATAAAGACATTCAGTTGGGTTTAAAATAGATTTAAAGAAAAAACAGGCAAGGTAAGTCTGTCTTGGAGGTGACTCAGGTTGCAAGTTGGAGATCTTTCCAGTTTTTTTGCTGTTCTGGTAGACGTGAAATTTGCAGACCTTGTCTTGCCTGATCTAGGTGGTGGTTTTCCAATAACATGGAAGTCAGACACCTGGAAAATAAGGGTTAAAAGTTATGAAACAACAACCTAAACCAAAAAGAATAAAAATTCTTCTATAATGTTTAGGATGATCTAGTGTTTCCAGTGTGGTACTTGATGCCTGAGGAGGAAATCTGAATCAGTATAACAAGACAAGGGGCAGATTCATTTTCCCAAGATTCATATATTAATCATCAAATTAATTTAAGGTTGTATAATCAAAGCCTTAAACTTGTTTTCCTGGCTACTCACCTGTACGCCATGTGACAAAAAGGCAGTGTATTTAGGCTCTGTTACTGAGTATTGAATGTTAGCAAATGTCTCTGTCATTACTGAGAAAATTAAAATAAGAAGTCATACAATAGGTACAACTGCAACAGACATCTTGAAAGCAATCAGGAGAGCCACTGATTGTGCTACTAAGTAAGAAAACATGAGTACCAGATATTAGTATGTAAAACCCTAGTCTCACACCTCAGGTATGTAAATGCCCTTGTTATACAAAATCTCAGTGTTGATAAGCTTCAAAAAACCTAATTTGGCTGTGTTTGGGGTCACTCTGTTTATAATTCAGTGCCACTTAGGCCTTACTGAGATGTGTGGAATATTGCAAACCTTGTCAGATTTGAGATCATGAACTTGAATTTACCAAGTCCATAGAGTCATTGCAAAGACTTGACAGAAACTGGTGTCTCCTGTTGTGCTTACGTTTTGCCCATTAAAGTCTTTTCTGTGTGAAAAACAAAGTGTTAACACAGTCGTGTAAGTGAAAACAGGCATAATTTCTGGTGCAAACCAGAGATTTTTTTATTCTCTCATGTTAACATTACCGCTAGCTGAGGAGCAGCTCTTTGACTGTCATCTGTTCAAGTAAAGCCTCACGTACGTTTTCATTTGTGGTGTTCAAACTCATGGCAGATTTGAGGTCTTCTGATGATGGATTTACAAGAATAAAGTGGATTCTTGCCTTGTTGCAAGAACAGAGCTGCTTCAGGGTTACACTTAAAATGGATATTTGTCTTTGATCTGCATGCATGACATCTGTTGACGTTAGTGTATGTGTAATGCAAGGCTCAGGGTAGATGTAGCAGCATGCCAAATGTTCATAACTGGCCTGTCTGAATAATTATTTTTTTTTAAATATATGTAAAATGAGTTGAATAGTAAAATAAGAAACCAAAACAGCATAACCTCAGCTGGGTTTTTTTGTTTTTCGTTAAGTATAAGGTTTTTCCCTTTTCTCTAAAAAACACTTTTCACTTAGTTTGAACTAAAACGTATAGCACTGTTTTCAGCAGCTGCTTGGAAAACAAAAGAAGGAAATTCCTTGTGTTCACAAAACAACCGTCATGCCCCCTTTTTTCTTGGGATTTTGTTGTTTCATGTTCTCACCTAGAAGGTGGAAACTTGCATTTGCTTCCCTTATTTTCTGAGAGCTTGTTTAATTTTGTGTGTCCCATTAGTCGCTTTAATCACAAAGCTGAAAACTAATCTGGAGCTGGGGAATTTTCATAAACCCTTCTGTTTAAATTTTATATAAATAACTAAAACGGGGTTAGAACAGGAACAGAGAATGAAGGATTTTGCTTGACAAATGAGCATCCTTACAGATGATGCTGAGAGCCAGACTCATGCTCTGTTTTACTTTCTATTAATATTTAGGGTTTTTACCTATAATGGAATAGCTTCACCCAGAGTTGCTGAGAGAGTGTCACTCATAGATATCCTGCAGTATGAAGTGTAGATATTGGTAGTTGAATCTCCACTTGAGCAGAGGAAGGAACTGAACTCAAGCCTGAAAACCAGATGCCAGGAGAAGGCAAACATTCTCCTGGAAACAAATGCCTGGAGAGCTATTGGGCAAACTGAAGACAACCACCAGCAGCAGTTCTGTGAGTCAGGGTCTCCTCTTAAGTTCCCACAGAGTGCTGCTGAATGATATGGGTCAGATTCACATCGTGCTGGTAAATGTACATTCTGGATGCATTTGTCAGAGGAGCTGCTGCTGGAGTCAAAGCTAATCATCTTGTGTTCATTGCTCTTGTAAGCAAACGTGTTATGTTAGTAATGTATTAGTGCTTTTAGTGGCAAAAAAGGATATTAATTGCTTTTTAATTACAACACGGGTTGAGCCAGCAGGCCCTGAGAGTTGCTAAGAGGATATACAAGTTACAGCAAAACTTTGTTTTCTAAGTTAAAAAGGAATTAATTGGGATCTTCCCAAAATGCAACATGAAGTTTTAAGACCAGTAGGGATGCTATGTGAACATCCAGTTTAGTCTTTTACGTAAGTCATAGCACCTCCAGTGCATACTCTAGTCAGCCCTTTATCAGGGTTGGTTATGTGTTATGAACTGTTTTGTTTCATTTTCTAAACATGTTGATTGCTGTTCAGGCTGGTTAAACTCTGAGCCACAAGTGTCTGCTGGCTGTGCTTTAGTAACCAAGGGGACCTGTAGTCTAAATTTGATTGTTTGGTTAAGGGCTGGGGTCTTCCCTCTGAAATACGAGGGTAGTGAAGTTGCTGTTCAAAATCCTCATGATGAGAATTAGGAGACTACCATGTGATGCCTTTGGAGAGGACAGCCCTTCATGCTCTTGTGAAGGGAGAAAAACGTTGCCTCCTTCACTGTATTAAGAGAGCAACCAGATAAGCAACATTTTTAAGCTAGTGGATGCTTTCTAAGTTAGAGCTGGTGCATTGTACAGTTCTGTATAGTAAGCAAGAGGTTGTTGGTACAAGCAACTGTATCCATGCAGAAGGCTGTTGTTCTGTTTGGTTTTCTTATTAAATAAGCCCCTTCATGCCCTACCAGCAGACATTGTGACATTAAGACTTTTTGGCAAATCAGTCCTGTGTGAAAAAAGACAAGGCAGCCAAGGATAAACTCCATAAACAGTTACTGCAACGTTGCTGTTCTTAATTATGTTGTCTTTCTACTTCTAGTAGCATTTGCTCAGTAAAAAAACCCTTTTCCATGATAGTGTGTCTGTGGTGGTGTCACCGGACTGGTCACCCCAGTCTGTGCTCCTGTGTGATTAGGAAGCTCCATGTATCTGGTGGCTGAGAGTGATATTTGAATGTTCTAATGACCTCAGCTACTCAGGCTCAAAATGGAGTTAGATATTTGTATTTGCTCAGGCTTCTGGGCTCATTTTAAGCAGACCATCAAAAAAATCAGTGATGAAAATGGCCCAACAGATTATCTCACCTATCTCAAATTCAGACCAAGAAGTTTCTTTATTACCTTCTTATTAAAGGACTTTCCGTAGTGCTTTATCCAGCTTGAAAGAGCTGAGTTGTTGGATATTCTGTGTACCATTTACTTTCCATTTGAAGTACTGACTTTCCCATGTGAATTTTATTGGAGGTGAGTCCAAAGACCATGGATCAAGTCTTCTACTGCTGTTGCTTTCAAGAGACTTTAGGTTAGGCTCCCTAGGACTGTTGATTTGGACACCTCAGTGTGTGTAAGTGACACTCCTAGCACCTGAGTAGCTGCTCTGAATTAAAGCTCTGACCTTCAAAAGGGTGCAAGGATTTAGGATTTCTGAGAAACTTGGCACTGATGTGAGCACAAACATACAATTAAGGCTGGGTTTGTGCACTTCACAGCATCAGCACCCCAACACACGGAGTGCCTCTTGGTTACATACAGTTGCAGACTCAAGAAATGCATTTTCAGCCCTTTGGCTGGATTCATAATAAAGATATTAAATAAAACTGAATATTCTTCCTTTTGGCAATCCTCAGGACAGTCTCTCACAAATGTGTTCACATAGCAGTGACTGCTTCAAAGCTATCCTGAATGACTTGTTCTTTTCTAATCCACTTTGTTGAGTTCTTGTTTGTTTGTTTGGGTTTTGTTTGTTTGTTGGTTTTAGTTTGTTCAGCTTGTTTTTATTTATTTATTTTTAGTTGAGTCCCTGTGTTTTCTCTTTACAACATTTCTTTTGTGTGGGAACTTTGTAATTCCTTGCAAAGTGAGGTCATGCTTGTTGGGGCATCTTTCCTGTAAAATGCAGCATGCACAGCTTCAATTAATGAAGGCAATTTGTCCTTTTCAAAAATATCATAGCAAGCAAAGTTATGCAGAGGACACAGCTGATCATTGGAACAATATTTTTCTTACACTGCATCATTACATAGGGTAAGGTGATGGTAAAAACATTTGTGGTCTGAGGTGCGAGAGCAGAGAACAGATAGCTATTTTCCACTCAGCTTACAAATTTTCTTTGTGCCATGGCTTGAAGATAGGCTATTAGGATTATTCTGGGAACTTTTGGACATCAGTGAAGGCGGAATGGGGAAATAAGCTGTGATAGCCAACATACCCAGCCAAAGTCACTTGGAAATTAGCATCTACTGAAACAATTTACACTAGTTGACTGGTTGCTATCCTTCATTACTTGGAGGACAGGCTAACATCTAGAAATAACTAGTATTTCTACAAAAGGAATTGAGTGGGAAAGTAATTTTGATTTCTTATTGAGTAATCCTGCAGTCTTGTTTGTGAAATTCTGGCTTCTGTGGTTTACTCCTGAGAAAATCTTTGTTATTTAACTGTTCAGAGCTCCAATGTTTTGGCCTGAGCAGGGATATTTTCTAGAGGTGCTGAATTCAGCTTTTACAAGGGCTTACCCTACTGGGATGAGACTTGCCTCACATCAGGATTGATCATTGAATTTTCAATGACTGTGATCTTGCTTTACATATATTTTAAATCTGGACTTAGGTTTTGCTTCCCAAACTTTTCAGGCAGAAAAGTACCAGTGTGTCTCTGCAGAATTCCACCATTGATTAAGTAATGTGTTTTTTAAAAATGGCATTATTCTCTTGAACTTGTTTATTTTATTACCAGTAATCTTGGTATTTCTCTTTCAAGTGGTATGGTCCTTATGAACCTAACTGCTCCATTGACTGTGCATGTGTCAGTAACCCACCCTTTCTCTTGCTTGAGTGAAAGGAAGAAATTGGGGATCAAGTCCAAATGGGAGAAGCTTTACATCATTGCTTCCTTTGAGCATTCAAAAGCTGCCACATGACCTCTGATGTCAGCAAGATGCTTTATACTTTTTCATATTCTGCCTTCATGCTGGGAAGAATCTCCCCAGCTGAAACAAAAGCACTACTTTCATGTTTCTTGTTGCCATGTGGCATACCCAAAAATAATCAGTAGTTAATCTGTAGTTGCCATGGTTTGACTCACTGTCAGACAGTGCTTCGCTGTCCTTTTGTGTTTCTCACAGGCTTGCTAAGACTGGAACTGGCCTTCTGTTGTGTCTTTGCACATTGTGTTGCGACACATGTCCTGATTTAATGGTAGATTTGTGCAAGGTTGGCCAGCTAGTGCTCTGAGATGCATGCAGCAGGAGGCTGGGCTGGGTCAGGCTGCTGATTGTACCCAGCCTCATCATCTAATGAAGACACTTTTGCACATTTACTGCTTGCTCTCATCTACAGCTCACTCCAGATCTGAGTCGGTCTCAGAGCTGCCCCTTAGCTTTGTCGCATGTTAGAGTTTAGGTTCTCAGTCGTTCAAAGCCTGCGGTGGGTGCCTCATGAGATCAGCTTGAGCTGCAGCCGTCCCAGCAATAAGTGGTGCATGAGTAGTTGAATTCAGTTGGCCTGTGGCAGGTGTGAAGGTGAACCTCAGGTGCTGTGCAGAACCAGAGCCATCAAGTGAATTTTAGCCGAAGACTAATTAAACTTGTTGAACTTGCAAACTAAAAGGGTTAAACCAGATAAGCTGATGCGGACCATGTGGAATTAAGTTGCCCACCATGTCTGAGGTCAGATAATAAACTCTGCTGCCTTAAGCATGGAGGCTTGGAGGCTTCTACATTCAGTACTGTAACAAGACATTGACACTATCCTGATTTCTGCTTACGTTGTGGTTCAGAACTGCCTCAGGCAGAACCTCAAAGCAGCTTTATATTTTTAAATAGCAAGAAACTGCACATCTGTCTTAGGGCCTTTGAAGGGGCCTAAGTATGGGGAGGCCAGGCCCTTTGCTTTTCTGCTCTTTGTGTTTTTAAATCAAATCACCTGTTTAGCAAGAAAATTTCTAACCATGAGACTAGAAATAGGTTTGGGTAAGAAAATTTACTTGGACAGAAGAAATCCCTTTCGATGAATTGGAGCTACTGTGTACCCTGAGTTCATGCCACCAGGGGAAGTAAGTGGCAAAAATAAGCCTGATTCTTATTTGCGGTCAAAAGGAGGAATCTAGGGGTATGTTCCTATATGTTCTTAGGGAAGAAACTGAACTGCAAAGGAATGGTTTCTGGGTGATCTAGACCTCAAACTCATTTGTTTAGTTTAAGCAAGGTTCTAGTTAAACCATTTTTACCATTCCATGTTACTAGATAGGTGCAATGTCTTCACCCTTCAATGTCTTTATCCTTCATCCTTTAATGCTGATGTTGTGCTAAGTGATGGGGTTTGTAGTTTTACTCCCTCTGTGTCAGTTCTTTGCAGTCTTTACTGCTCTTCGCAGAAAAAATGTATTCTTAGCAGCTAGAGTTCTGCTGTTTACATTTGTTTTGTTGGAACATAATGAGATACTCTAACAATTTTTAAAGGAGGTGATTGCCATCACTTGTACAGTCAGTACAAAGTTGAACACCTCCAAATCTCTATTTCTACATCTTGTTCCTTTGAAGTAAGAGGAATTGAAGTAAGAGGTGTGCACAGCTTTAGAAATTACCAGATCATCACAGTTCAAATAGTACTTCTTTGCCTTGGAGGATCTTAACCTGGTCTTTCAGTGTTGGGATGGGGATTAACAGATTGGCATAGACACACCTGCTTTCTTCTCCACATAAGGTGTGAACTTTAGAGGCAAGAAGAGAGCAGAGATAGTAAATGTTGCCACTCTGTCCTACTTAAATAATGAACCACAGTACATCGGTTTTCTGTCATGTCCAAGCTATACCTTTCTAAGTGGAAGTCCAAAGGATATAGACTAAGATGGTGAAGTGGTGGGAGAGGAAAGGTGTTACTGGAGGAGCCTGCTGTTGCGGTGTCTGTTCATGGGATCCTTTAAAGTTGCCTTGAAAATAACTTTTCTAATGAAGAAAGCAGCAAGGGATATGATTACAGAGAGGTGCAGAGCATATTTCATCTATTCTTCTGCAGGCTCCTTAGACTTGAGAAGAGGACTGGACAAATGCTGGTACGATGTGAAGCTTAGGTTCTAGTAATCTTTTGTCACCAGCCAGCTAATCTGGCTGGTCATGGGGTGCAGAGAACATGATCCTCTCTGGAATGGTGAGACGTAGCACAGGGGTCTCTACTCCACGTGTGCCTGGAGCTGCTGCATTTCTTAGGCATGTTTGTCAAAGGTCACGCAGGAGTTACAGTTTTCAGAGCACAGGCATAGGTTGGGTGATGTCAAACTGTGTGTGTAGGGGGGAAAGAAAAACAACAGGGACAGCTAAAGGGGACAAATAGCTCCTTTCTTTCATATCACTTACCAAGTAATTGCTTGGATACCAACATGAATGGCTTTAAAATCTAAATTAAAAATAAAACCTAGGTTTGTCTTTTTCTATTGCTATTTGTTCCTCCTCCATGATTTGTAGGAGGCACGTAAAAAAGGCTCACATTAGTATTCTCAAATTACTTTTTTGCTCCCTGTTATGACAATTCCTCAACATAATGACTTGTCTGTGTCATTCAGAGTTAATTCTTTGATGAAGTTTTCACAAAAATATTTTATTGTTATGGAAGGTGAGTTCAGTGTCTGGAGTAATATAATCAGGGAAGCTCTCTCTAGTTCAGAGACTGAATTAAATTTTGCCTAGCCTTAGGTGGTCTTCTTTTAGCTCCATCCTTTAGGGCTCAATTACCAGTTAAATAATTCCCTTACTTCCACTATCTGATGAGGAGAGCAATCTGCACCAGGTAGTTCTTCAGTCTGATAAAATAGTGTGGGAGAAATCACTGTTTGGATTGATGGGTGCTGTGAGTAAAAATGAAAAAAGCTGAACCCAAACCCCTGCGTTGCATTTTGACGTTAAGGTAATTGAAACTGAGCAATGTCATAAAGCACACACTGTTTCTATAGGCCTCAAGTTGTTGGTTTACATGTTTTATTTTTGAAGGCTTTAAATCAGCCCTGAAGACACGTAGCCCCTTGATTTTGCATGACCCATAAAGCTGAGTCTTGGCTGCATGCCTGGGGGAAGAGGAAAGCTAAAGGTGCTTGATGCTACACACTGCAACTCCAGGCTTCAGTGATTCCATAAGGATTACACATTATTAACTCTAGCAGGAGTGGTGTCTTAATCAGCTCCCAGATCTCTCATATTTACTGTGAGATACTGAGAGCTGTTTCTTCAGTAATTTCCTGGGGCTGCTTTTTAACAGGCCCTCATTGCTGGGTTAGGGTCAGCTTGCAAAGCCTCTTACTTCTGTCTGAGTCCAATGCTGTTTTGGTAGCAACAAGCAGGAGGGTCCTGAGTGCCAGGACTTCATATTGAGTGCCATTACAAGGCACATGCAGGACACGCAGGAATCAAGTCAACGTGAACTTACAAAAGGCAGGTCCTGCTTGGTTGACCTGACCTTTTTCTATGACCAAGTGACCCACTTAGTAGATGAGGGAAAGGCTGTGGATGTACTCTATCTAGACTTCAGTGAAGCATTTGACAGAGTCTCCCACAGCATCCTTCTAGAAAATCTGGCTGGTTGTGGCTTGGATGGGCGAACACTTCAGTGGGTAGAAGCTGGGCTGGATGGCCAGCCCCAGAGAGTTGTGGTGAATGGAACTAAATCCACCTGGTGGTGGGTCACTAGTGGTGTTCCCCAGGGCTCAGTTTTGGGGCTGCTCCCTGTTAAACATCTGTTTTGATGATCTGGACCTGGGGATTCAGGGCCCCCTCAGTAGATTTGCAGAAAACACTAAGTTGGGTGGGAATGTTGATCTGCTTTGGAGTAGGAAGGCTCTGCAGGGAAACCTGGATAGACTCGATCTGTGGGCTGAGGACAACATCATGAGGGCAAAGGGGAAGTACTGGGTCCTGCACTTGAGTCCCAGCAATCCCATGAAGCCTGACAAGCTTGGGCAGAAGTGGCTCAGGAACTGTTCAGCAGAAAGGGACCTGGGGGTGCTCAGTATGAGCCAGCAGTGTGCCCAGGTGGCCAAGATCACTGTGAAGAACAGTGCGGCCAGCAGGAGCAGGGCAGTGATCACCCTCCTGCACTCAGCACTGGTGAGGCCACACCTCGAATGCTGTGTTCAGTTCTGGGCCTCTCACTTTAGAAAGGACATGGAGGTGCTGGAGCACGGCCAAAGAAGGCTTGTGAAAGGTCTGGAAAACGTGTCTTCTGGGGAATGGCTGAGAGAGCTGGGCTTGTTTATTCTCGAGAAGAGGGGGCTCAGGAGGGACCTCATTGTTGTCTGCAAGTACCTGAAAGGAGGCTGTAGTGAGGTGGGGGCCAGTCTCTTCTAGTGTGCCTGCAGTGAGAGGACCAGAGGACATTGCCTTAAGATGAGACAGGGGAGATTCAGATACTAGGAAAAAAAAATTCAGTGTTAGAGTGGTCAGGCTTTGGAATAGGTTGCCCAGGGAGACGGTGGAGTCACCACCTCTGGAGATATCTAAGAGATGTCTGGATCAGGATGATGTGGTTTAGGGGTTATGGTAGAGCTGGGTTGACAACTGGCCTTGATCTTAAAGGTATTTTCCAAGCCTGATGGTTCTATGACTCTATGAAAAGTAAGTAAGAATGTTTTGTCACTCCTCATTAATACCTTTCTAAATTGTGGAAATTGGAATTGCCTTGCAGAATCTTGAATCTGAGAAATCTATAAAATCACCAGGTTGTTTTTTCACTTTTGGGGCTACTTCTGCTTTCTGTAGAGACATGCAAATTACTGCCTTATGTTTTGAAGAAAAAAAGGATAGCTATGAAGCTAGTTGTGTTTTATGCATGTGAGAAAGTAATTTTGTGGTGTCTGCAAGTTGTAATTTTAAGAATAAGGAGAGCTCAGTATTTGTAACAACTGACATTTAAATTGGTGATAGGCTAATTTATCTAATCAGCTTTAAATACATGGTGAACTTGGGCCAAATTAATTTCTACAACTTCATTAAACTCACAGCAGTTAAAAGGAGAAACCCTTGCCTTCTTTTCTTTTTGACCATTGTATTTTAATTTTTAACTTGTCTGTGTTGTTGTTCGTAAAGGAGAAATATATTCAGTTTGTGTTGTTCTGTAGACACAGGAAAGTTTTGGGAACTTGGTAGCCTCTAGCTCAAGAAACAGATTTGTGGAAATCCTGGTTTTATTTTACATGGGGCGATTGGCTGCTTTCCCCTCACAAATGGTGGTTCTTAGGCCACCATAGGTAGAGACTGGTTTAGTCAGACTATTTAAGAGGTGAGTATTTTAGTTGGAAACTATGACAAGAGCTGCCAGCCCAAGTGCACTCTCCAGATCTGCCTGAGAAGTGAGAAAAGGTCTGGCACACAAAACAGAAAGACCCAAACCTTAGTGAAATTCAACATGAAATTAAATAAAACTAGCCCCAGATTAATAGTCTACACTAAGAGTGGAGGCTTCCTGTAGAAGTCAAGTATCTGCGTTGTTGCATAACACAAAGGAGAGATGATGGTCTGCTGGCTGCTGCTGATCAGAAGGCTGCCTTCAGTCCTGAAGAATCTCTAGGAAAGCTGTGCATGTCTTCCACATGCTTTGTGCTCAATTCATAAAAAAGCTGTTAGATGGGATGCATTATTTATGGGGCTTTTCTGTAGCACTAGGACTCTTCAGTAGGCAGAATGGAGACAGTTCATTGCAGGGCATGTTTTCTCTGGCTCAGTATGGTGTTAACCATTTCTATCTGATGTGTAGTAATTTAGACAGTAGGCCATTACTGTGACATGTAATATGTTTTGTAAGATCCATTTAATATCAAGAAGAAGGACACAGTAGGATTTTATCAAAAAACCCAAACTATTTCCCCAGTCCTTGGTGGATGATTGGTGGCTGTCAGGCTACTTGTAGGTGACGTTTCAAGGCGAATCTGTTTACTTAATGGAATGTGCCAAGACATAATTAGGAAATTTCTGTATCTGAGTTGAGATCTACCAGTAGTAAGTTTTCAAAGTCTTTTGCTTAGCTGTAGTTCATAATAGCGCGCACAAAGATCTGCCATGGGTTCAGTTAGCCAGTTGTGAAATAGAATGGATTCTCACTGTGAGCTGTAATCCACTTTGTTTCTTGGCAAAGCAAGAGCAAACAGGGGTGAGATGTGAAGTGATAACTGTATGATGGCATAATTAAAGCTGTACATCAGGGTAGTTGACTACTAAGTATCAGAAGAAATTCTGGCATAAGCATGGGGAAACAACCATTTTTCATCATTATTCGCTTACAGCACTTATGAATAGACCTTTTCAGAACAGCATGAGTCAATGTCTTGAAAACACTTTAAGGTTTCCTTGATTCCAAATACAAAAATACTTAGAAGATCACAAAAATTTCTGTGACTTACATATCCAGATGATTTTTTTCAAGGAGAATTGTGGATTTATGTCACAATTTATCACATAGTCTTTTGAGTATATGTTGGATTTTGACAGGCTCTCTGTTACTATCTTCAGCAGTCAGAGCTCTCCTAATTCACAGGGTAGAAGTATTTCAAAGATATGAAAGATGACCTTAATACAAAGGCAAGGAATCAATGCTTAACTGGCAAGGGGTCTATTTCTGAGTGCTTGCAGAATGTCACCTGGTGTGCAATGGGATGCTGTACTTCACCATTTACCAAGTAAGGATAATTAGCATTTCCATTTTCTGCCTTTTTGTTATAATTAAGCATTTTTGAACAGTTACTTTTCTCCTTCCTGTGTTTTTATAACTGCTGCTATGATAAGGTCTTGATCCTGTCTATTGCTTCTGGTGCTGCTGCAGCATTCTGGTTTTGAAATGAAGGAGCCCAAGATTATCAGGAGCCCAAGATAAATCTGATGGGAAGCTTTTCTAGATTCCTTCAGACACTCTTCATTCTTAAACCTGGTTCATACAGGGACACATATTGCTTAAAATACAGCTACTGGTGGGGAAAATGCAGAAAATGCATAATGAGCAAGTTTGGATACTTTTTGCCAAGAGGGCTCTTTTTGATCTCTGTATGCCAAATGAATCTCTTAGAATTTCACTGCTTATAGCTATTCATAATAAATAAATGAATAATTAAAATTGTTATTAGGAAAAACCATGGACTTGTAGCCTTTGGAAAATGTAGTCCTCACTTCACTTTCTGTTGGAGTGCAACATGTATAAATATGAAGGGCCTGATTAGGGATCTTCATTTCATCACTGCTAAGCTGATGCAATTGCTTTGATTTTACATTTACAGGTGGATGTAAAAAACAGGTGGGACAAAGTTGATAAAATGGCTGGTAGTTTCCTTCAGTTAAAGCATGTGCTTTTGTAATGTGTTTACTGAAGAGGAGTGAATTCCAGGAACTGAACATGTGATCTCTGTAATTATTTTATTAAAACTTTCCATTGTAACAATGTTTTGGAAACCTTCAGAATTGGTTTGGGAAACGGCATTTCTGTGAATGGCAAACGTCTTAAGGTTTCCTGCACACCTCATTCAGTCTGTCCTGCATGTGCTCACGTTATTCCTTTGCTTTGAGCTGGAAAGGGGGCAGCTCCAAATGAGCAGGTATGTGGTCCTGCATCCACACAGCATACAAACATTTATTTTTCTTCAAGGTCCTCACTTGCCTCTTCATATCTTTTATCTCTAATTCTTCTCGCTGATCCCAAATGCTTAAAATCTAATCAAGAAGCAGAAGCCAAGAAATTGGTTTATGAAATAAAGGTTTGTGAGAAGGAAAACCTTTTTAAAATTTGACTTGTGACTTTTAGGCCTTTAGGGCTGACCTTTTTCAGATACTCTGAAAAATGAAAGCTAGAAACTCACGATATAGAAAGGAGAGATTTTTACTTGTTCGTACAGCTCCAGGGCTGGGAGTCTTAAGAATACCAAATATTGTAAAAGCTGTAATTAAGTCTTAGTTACTAATTGTATTTATCCTCACATCCCAAGCCCCCTTGAACATTCTGAAAATAGGTGGGTTTTTTTGTCAAATACTTAAAATACTCTTGCTTATAACTTAGATATTTTCCTTTGTTGCCTCTAAATAAGACCTAAAGAGCATACTTCCACTAGACCGAAAAACACCATGTTGTCTGGAGAAACTGCCAGATGCAGCCTATCAGTCAAGGCAAGGTGAAATGTTCAGATGTGTTTGTCAAGGTAAAAATGCATCATTTAGATTCATTTGAAGGTCAGTGCCTGATCCTTTAAGTTATCGTAAATACAACCTCACTTTAAGCTTGTCTTATGGTATGCAGGGCTTTTTATTAAAAAAAAAAACCAATTTTTGGAAATATGTCACATTTAATTTATGCTGGCAGATACGAATAAGTATACACATACATACATACACATACAGTACACATGTTTTTATTTATAAAAAATAAATCAAGAGTCATGCAATATGGTCGTATAAATTCTTCTAATATCAGAATGACTTACTCCTGGACTCTGTTAAAAAGACCAAAGTGCAGACTGATTCTTCTGGCACAGATTTTCATAAATCCTTACAAGTAACAAACTCTAACAAGTATATTGATAGTATTTGTAAATACCAGCTTGATTACAAATTCACATATAATTTCTTTGACTAGCTTTGATAGTCTTCTTCCTGTAGTTAAGAACATACCATAATTTGAGAAATTGAAATCTCTGCATCTTTGTTTTTGGTAAGGTAATGTTGACCTCTGTTAACTGAATATAAAGTACATTTGCACATTTCAAAGTGTGTTCTGATCATGGTGGTAAGGAATGAGGGATAGTGAAAAAGGCAGGGGAAAATACAGATTATATTTTGCAGCTTGCATTCAGAATCAGTAGCTCTGGGAAGCCTTTTTCATGTGAGGTAATTTCAAAACCATCCTTCATAAATGTCTCTCATCATGCACAAGACCTATTTCTATCTGAGTTAAAGTCAAGAGCAAACTGACTTGAGTGAAGACAAGTCTTTGAATTTTACAATTTAATATCCCGAGTATGTTACTTAAAAAAATTGTTAACTTTCCAAGGGTTTTTTACCAGCCTGAGCATTTCCTTTTGTAAAGTCAGTTTTTAAAAAAACAAATATCACACAAATCTCTTGTAGCTTAAACAATACCCCTCTTATCTTTTAAAAAAAGGGTGACACAAAGGGTAAATCAGTGTGGCAATTGTATGGAAAAATCAGGCTGTCTTAGTTTGCTGATATCGTGGTTGCAGGGTACTTCTGTGCTAATTGCATGCTTGATGATGATTTTGCATGATTTCTATATGGTCTCATAACAGAATGCAATATTCCAGACACATGGATCTGGCATATGTTTAATCAATGTTTACTAGTTTATTTTGGAAAGGACACAAATTTATCATGAAAATTACCAGGAGAGAAATAATTCCACTCTGTTTTTTCATCATCACAAATTGCCTAACCTCCATTTCTTGATTTTCTTAATGCCAGTTAGGTCTTTCTTAGATTATGATTCACAGTTCACTTTTGGTTCACTGGGCTCACTTGTTTGGCATTTCACTTCAAATCTGAGAAGCCAAGTATTGGTTCCTGAGAGGCATTTTGGGGTTTGTGCATTAAAACATGAAACTCAGATATACCTGATAGAAAACATTCTACTTACCAGCATTCTCATCCTGCTGATTCTTTTTAATGGATGACACTATGCTTATGTGCCACAATATAAGATGCATATTAATAGAAATTAAATAGTAGGGGGAAGTTAACTGGGGGATCTGGGAAAGGAAAAAAACCAGCAGTCAGCTGTAAAACAGTATTTTTTCACTGAAAGTTTTTAGTTTTAATTTTAGTTATAGAAACAGCAATTATTTTCTCAGTTTCTTCCTTTTTGTGTGCCTTAAGAATACATTACTTTGGTATTTTTTTAACACCAGTCTACAAGTTAAATCTGATCACTGGAATTCTGCTAGGGAATTACTTTAGGATCTAAATCAGTGTGTGTAAATTATGCATGCATGAGCACAAGAATTAATTTTGTGTTCGTAACAGCCAATTGTACACTCAGATGAATGTTTGCATATGTAGTCACCCATTTGGAACTGGGCCCAAACTAGATTAGGATTAATACCATGGGCTGGTTCCAGGATTTAGTTTTCAAGTCTGTTTATAATGATGCAATTTACATTAAAAATACTCACCTCTGCAGACTGCATTCTGCAGACTCTCTTCTGGCTGCAGACCAGTGTAGCTGCAACAATTGGGCACCATCAGGTAAACATGTCCAGTGGAAATAAAGGGCTGGCACATCGGGTAGAACTGTCACCGACACAAATCTGGTGCTTGTGTAATGTTAAGAAACAGGCTAGGATGAGTAAGAGGCTGTAGATAAGAGTGCCCCAAGCACCTCTTCTTTTACAAGCTTCTCCACCCCACACTGCTTGACCAGCAGTTGTGCAAATGAGATTGGCTATTTCCAGGAGACAGCCTCTTCAGCTCAAACCTCGAGACAATTGCATGCCTTTTAAGAGTAATAATAGCTGCCAGCCATTGAGGGCCCCAGGGGATGGGATCTTGACATGCTGCATGACATTCAAGAAGCCTGCCTGATGTTCTGTGTCAAGTTGAATGCCCAGGCTTGAAGTGCAGGCGCTGGAGGGAGCAGGGGCAAAAAACTTGTCTCTTGATTTAAATTGGATATTGCATCATTCTCATGCTTAGCATCTTCTGCAGCTGGGCACCCCAGAATGTCTGGTGGACAAGGTGTTAGACAGGTTTTCAATTGCTGCCCTGTCCCTCTGTCTATGCTCCCTCTCCGTGCAGTGACTGCTGCAGGACCCAGGCTCCTAAGAAAGCCCAGCATAGTGCCGTCTGCCATCCCCTCTTCTGCTAGGGTTACCCATCCCTTAACGGATCCACATTGATCTTAGAGGATTGTCGGCTGTGTTCTCTGAAGTGGTGAGAAAAGACTGAGGTTGATACACACCAAGTGTGGTCTCCTGTCACAGGCCACAGGAGGAACCAGCAGAACCTTCCTTCTGCCCTCATTGTTAGTGGTCAGACAGAGTTGTGGTCTCTAGAGAGTGAGCTAGTCTTAATTTTAACAAACCTGGTGATTAGGCTCCGACTAGCCTAAACAAGACCGTGATGTAATTTAATTTTCTGTTACTGGAAGATAGTTCCAAGCATGTATATTTTCAGACGTTTTAATGTCAGAAGTGTAAAGAAAACACTTACTGTACCGTATCATCATATTTAGACCAGCTAAGGAGTACCAAAAGAATAGAAGAATAAACCATAAAAAGAAAATTATTGTGCATAATAAGTTCTGTTAAGAAAGAGGGAGTTGACTTGTTTTGAATCAAAGGAATGAGAATTGTTGATTTGATTTTTATTTTTTAAATTGATTTTTTTACATTTTAATGTTCTTTAGGATCCGATGACTCTCTGTTGTGAAATCTTGGCATCAGAAGGAATACTGATACTTTCATCTTAGCTGCAAACCTAATGCAAAAAAGAGTGTACTGGAGGATATTTTAAATCAGATTGTTTAAGTAAGATAGTTGTTCATACATTGTCTTCAATGTAGGAATCAACCAAACAAGTTTTGTATGCCCACAGCATCCAATAAAAATATCTTAATAGTAGCATGTTGTTTAAACTGTAGACACAGTCAAATCTATATGATGAGACAAATATCAGATGATGGCTTGTTTGCTGCCTCCCATTGATTATTTAATTGATTTTTTTCCTTTGCTATGTTGTGGAGGAATCTCATTTTCAAGGTAATAGAACAATACTATAAATAAGTAGGATGTCTGACAGGACCTATAAATCTGTATTTTTGAGATCATGTCCATGCAACTGAAGAGGAATGATTTGAGGCATAGCCTGAGGCAAGCAGGGAGAAGGTACTGCACAGGAAAATGAGTCCTTTAAGTCTCTAAGCACCAGTTGTACAGAACAGTGACATGAGCAGGCAGAGGTTGGGCATGTGAGTGCACATGCCAGGTAGGAAAAACTACTCAGAGAACTAATGACAGGAAATGCTAATTGAAATGCTCAAGGGAGATTCTTTAGTACAGTGATCTCTGGACTATGAACACATGTAACAAAATGATGTTCAAGTTCAAAACTTTACCTTCCGTTATTCTTAAGGGAAACTTTTTCACTTGGAGTGCTTGTTTCACCTGACAATGTTGTTATTTAGGAGCTGGTAAAAATTCTTTCTCTCTCTTACTGGTTTCAAAATTCTCCTGTTTGCAAAGATGCTTTTTTTCCCCTCTGCTTTGCATGAGGTTTTTTTACATTGCTCTAAAACTGAGATGTATGCTCCTGTGGTCTGCAGCTCAGCTGCAGTGAATTCAGGGACCTTGGTAAACCCGCAGAGAACTTGCAGTCCACAGGGGTCATATGAACTATAGGTTTATAAGAAAATCTTACTGACTTCTTCATGGCACTGCAGGTTTTTTAGAGAGAAGTGATCTTGCACAGAAGATCTTGCACATATAGAGAAGTGATCTTGCACAGAAGAGGAAATAAGTTAGTTCCTCATGGGGAAAAAATGTGTATTTGCTAAACTTCTTTTAGGCGAGACTGTCCTTTGAATTTTCAGGTTTACAGAAATGATGAAATGTAGTCAAGTAAATAACTGCTGTTGTGGAAAAAGTTATACTCAGAGGTTATTTTGACTTTGTCTCTTATGGGAAGTAACAGTCATGAAGGCAGAGATGGAAAAATTATTTTTCTCTTCTCTTTGATACCTATATTTCTGAGAAAATTTTAGTCACTTAATTTCAATGCTTAAAAGAAAGAAAATTAGCTGCTGTCACACATATGCAAATAAGACCATGCTTTGATTTATTTTTGTTATAATTTACTCACTTTCCCCTTTTTATGGGGTAAAATTAGAAGGGAAGCAAGGCATTATTAATGGGGCTAATTTCACCATCCAGAACCTAAATAGCAAATTATAATCCTCCTCAGTGATACAAGAATTTCACCCTATTATTTCCTAGGTCTTATTAAAAATAGAAGAACATAATCAGTTGCAAATAACTTTGATCCAGGTTGTCTATTGAAGATTGTCTGAGATACTTGAAGAGAAGATGGAACATTGCTGGTGGGATAGGATGGATTCCCACTGGGATGGGAATTATTTAAGTGGCACATATTTAAAAATGTTTTTCATCTTGCTCTTTCCATTTAGAATATGGTGCATAGAAAGTAGTAGGAAGTTAGTGGTCTAGGTAGGACTCACTAGGCTATTGTACCTGGGGGCAGATTTCTGTGAAGGTGATTTTGACGTGTCCTCAAGTCTGTCTGAGATCTAGCTCTTGGCTTCTTCAGTGGCCTTTTATAAAGCTTAGTGTCATCTCTTATCTTGCTGATTCATTATCCTCTTTATCACTTCTACCAAGTATAAAGATATATTCCTTAAAGCCAGCTTGAAGTACTGTGAAAATTGACTGCTGGATAATCGTGATTAGCAGTATCCAGTAATCATTGGGCTTTATATTTAATCTGTGTAGAAAATTTCAGCTTGTCTAGATACTTAGCTTGCTTATAACTTCAGAGATGGCACTGGTTATTTACTTTTAGGGTTCCCATGAATAAGCCCATTGAGACTTGCTGCTGGTGTACTCCAAGAGGTTTCATGCCAAGTGAGCTGGAGCAGTCAAGTTAGCAGAAATAATGCTTCTGATTTGTTACTGTTTTTTTCAAGGAGAAAAAAAAATCTCTTCCTATTTCTAACTTCCATTAATTACTTGGTCTTACAATATTTCTTTGAAAACAGTGAGTGATGCAATCCCTAATACAATTACTGGATCCTGTTGTGTTAACCTTTGACTGGGTGTTTATTGGAAAGCAAATAAAAGCTTAGTGTATCACAGCCTGGCAGAGAGATGCAAAACCCATTTATATATTAGACCCACTTCTCAAACATCCCTTTCCCATAACTTCAATATTTTGTAAATAGTAAACTATTGTACTAGTAAACTATTGAAATCCAGCATTTAATAAGGTAATATATGCATGAGTGGCATAGATAATGCCAGTTTGTTTTATAGCATGTGTAGTAAAAAGAAGATGAAAATGGAGTGCAGGATAATTTCATCAAAATAATAAGAATGCTGAATCTTGTCTGCTTGCCTGAACAGCTGTTAGGAGGGCTAGTGTTATGGCAGTGGAGCCCTGAGATTTTTGGTGGTGGTTTGGAAACAGGAGCAAAAGGGTCTGATGTTTATAATTTACAATAGAAGCTTGTTATTGCTGGGTATGCTGCTCATTTCCCCTCCAGCCCGCCTATTTTTGTGCCCATTAAATGTGAGCTGTGGTTTGTAGTTGCTGGATCCTTGTGCTGAGCAATTGGGGGAAGATCTTGCTGGTGCTGCTAATAGATAGATGGATGTCTCTATGTCACAATTCATCAGATAAGTTGAGGAGATCTCCAGCGTGGTCCAGCAGCAATTTGTTAAATTTGAAACACGCTGCTTTGCAGACAAAGGCTTTCATGGTTTTTTGCAGGCAAAGGGGAGCAATTGCATTTAGGCAGTGCTAAACAAAGATTTCTGTCTTGTACCTTTTCCTATGGTAGGTCTAATAGCTTTAACATGCTGCTGGATAAAAAATGCCATAATAGTTTATGGCATGACTGTCATATGTGCTGTTTGTTCAAGTCATCCCTATTCCTCCATCTCTTTCTGTCCTAGCCAAATGAGGACTCTAAATACATTTGCAAATATAGGGTTATAGGAATAGGACAGGGGATACATATGCTGACTAGTCACTCATTCCTGTTACTTTAGATGTCCTGGTTTCCTTGTGCTTGACATTTACAGCCCATTCAGTAGTAAACTTCATTTGGTAAACATTAATTCATTGGTATTCCACTGATCTTTTAGGACTGCAGTTCAGATCCAAGTTCATTTCATAAGTGGTTGATGGACTATTTTAAACTGTTTCTCCTACTTAAGTCAAGGTACTGCCAAGTATCCACATCCCTAGGAAAATCACAATTGTCAGGAAGAGACTGAAGACTTGAAGCCAGTCCCTTCAGCCAGTTGTTGATTATACTATATTGGAGCCAGTGGAGTGATGAGAAATTACTCCATCTGAAGATGTGGTAGTACACCCAGTTCCACTTCATCAAAAAGCAAAATGTTTTCTACTGAGGCCAGTGCTGAGTCTCAGGGGCATGACTCTAGAATGACTTTGGCAGCTGCTGTTCCTGCAGCTGTCCGGGAACTTGCAGAAGTCTTTTGAGTGGTTGAACTGCTGATGCCTGTGCTGATGCATGAAATTTATCAATAAGGGAAAAAAGTGAAACAAGTAATCAAAAATATCTATGGAGCTGTTCTCCTGGAAAATGCCATAGCTAGCCAAACTATTTGGTAAAAATAGACGTACACATCATTTCACCACATATAAAAAGTGAATAACTGATGTTTGCAATACAAAAATATGAACCCTGAGACCTTTCCTATTATTATTGCTGTAATAATACCAACTTGCTTTAGCTTTCATTGTGTGCTGTCAGTAGCTGTAGTGTTATATATGTATAGCCAAGGATGTTGGTGAATAACCTGACAGAATCTAGAGGTGAAGGAGGAGATTGTAGAAAAGCTCAGTTTCCCAGAGGCTTGACAAAGCAAGAAGAAATTCTACTCTTTCATAACTTAATCCTTCCACTGAGGGTAGGAAGTGATGCTGGAGATAAATAGTTGAGTGGGCTCTGGAGGAGAAGCTTTTGGGAGCTGTCCAGCTTGTCATCCAGTGTTTCTTTCCCCAGGCCTTCAGTTATTGTACTATCCTGTGTAGGAATGGACAAATCTGCCTTTCTCTCTAGCTGCGGTACGGCTGGAAACATCCTCTGCTTACAGAAAATGTTCCTCCAATTGTATTTTTGCCTCTCTGTGGTCCTTTTTTGCTTTGTTTGCTTCTGTGCAGTATATCAAACAGGTGCTCATCTGCAGAGGAATTCATGACCTGTGGATACCCTTCCTACCATCTTTCCTTCCAGACCAGGAATTCGGCACTGCTTTTGGTCAGTCCTCATTGCCAACATTCCTGGAAAATTTGTCCCCCTTTTCAGTTAATCTTCATAGGCTTTTCCTTTTGTCCTTCCCGCCTGTTAGGCAAAGAAAATACCCTGACATCTTGTTCCCTCTTTAAAATTCCTACTTTCTGCACTGAATGAAATTTGATAAACAGTAAGACTCTGTCCTGAGACCACAACTTACTACTAGTATAAGTAGTGTAGTAGTTCATGTTGCCTCATTTTCTCTCCAGTCTCTCAAGGTCTTAGTGGGCATGTGTGAGATGCCACCTAGTTAGGGGCAGAAATAATGGGATTTGTTCTGTGCTTATGTCTCCTTGCTTAATGCAAGATGTTGGTTCAGAACCTGTATTCTAAATCATCTTAATGTGTCAGCATTTATTCACAGAATGGCTTGGGTTGGAAGGGACGTTTAAAGATGATCTGTTCCAACCCCCAAATAATGTTCATAATATAGCATTTATAATAATGTCTGCTATTTGTTGTTAATATTACTTGGCTGAACAGGGAGCTCAACTTGGAAGTCAAGAGGAAAAATAAATTGTATGTTCTCTGGAAATGAGGTCAGGCTTTGCAGGAAGATACAGGTTGATGCTTCCAGACTGTGACTGTTTTTTGATGCTTTGGGACAATGCCTTTAATACCATGCTTAAATTTTTGATAATGCCTGAAGTAGCCAGACAGTTTGACTACTTGACTATTGTAGATCCTTTCCAGATAAACTATTCCTTTCCTTCTTCTATGCTTCTTCTTACCACCTACTTTCCCTGCCAGTACATGCTGAAGTAATTTCTGATGATATTTCTTCCCAGCCCTGCACTAGCAAAAGGGATTGAATATCCAAAACAGTGCCCCAGCGTAGCCATTGGCTCTGTCACCCTGTAGGTCCTCCAGATAATGGGACAATTCGTACAAAAAGTATATATGATGTGTGATTTTTGAAAGTCTTTTCATCCAGCTGAGATGGGTTTTCACAGGATGGCAAAACCTCTGACAGTAGCAAGGCCCAGAGATCAAGCCCTCTGGCTAATGCAGGATATGCTTCTCATCTAAACAATTTCAAATAATTTGAAGGTGTAAATTTTCCTGTAGTTTTTATTTTTACTCCTTGTACTCATTTTCAGAAATGCCTTAACTTGTTTTCCTTTAAAAAACATACCAAAACACAAGAGCCTGAGAACAGCAGCACTCCATCTGACCCAACACCCTGTCCCCAAAGTGTCCAACCTCCCGTGTCTGAAGAAGAGCACGTGAGCACTGAAGTCCAATCCTGACAGGGTCCTGGGGGTGCTCACAGGCCTCAGTGGCTGGGACTGGCCTGCCCTGGGACCTCCAGCCCCACCACATCCTGCCAAGGGCCCTGGGGACGTGTCCCACTTGGGTCTGGGACCTTCAGACCCTGCCTGAGCCCTGCTGTAGGTGTGCCTGTCTCTGCCCCTGTCTCCTGCGTGCACTGGCCTGGGACCTGCACTGCATGGAGCTGCTCTCCAGGGTGGAGCCCTCAGACCTGGGTCAGACCTTGTCATGCAGAGCTCTGGGTTGAACGTGGCATAACTGCTGTGTTCTATTTCCTGTGCTCACCATAAATGTAAGTAACACAGAGGCTGTTATTTGCCTGCCACAATAGGGACTCCTCAGCTCTAAAAACTTAAGAGGACATATAGCACAAAGTTTACAACTGAAAATAGAATATTCTTGTTGTTTTTCTGTATCAGCTTCAGAGCTGATGCTCACAACCATTACCACAATTTACATGTGTAGCTAGGAGCAGGCTGATGTGTTCTTTAATTTAGCTTAAAAATACATCTTTTGCAGTCTTGCAAAAGCAAGTGACAGAGCTACAGAAAATAGCAGGAATGCATGCCAAGCAGTTTCTGTTTCCTAAAGAGAATGCAAAGCTATTACATTTAGCTAATTTATATATGAGAATTTGCTAGTATTTATCTTGCAGTCACAAAACCACGCATTTATTTTAAGGGATTTTATATATTTCCTGCTCTAGTAGCTTCAGCTGGCAGGTGCAATTACCAAATCTGAAAAATGCAGGAGTTTGTCTTACATGTTTCTACTTGTTGAGATAAAATGAACAAACTATAAATAACTGGTGCTACCTATCTTTTTCTGATCTTTATAAAAACTGATAAACTTTTCAAATATCAATCTGTGGAAGTTTAAAAAATAGTAATTCTGATTTTATCAATGATGTTCCAATGACTTCAATGCAAAGGCAGTGCTTAAACTGTGCAACAGGTAGCTCTTAATTAAGGCTCATGGTGGCAGGGGCGAATGAAGATGGGAAGCAACAGAGGGACAGAAAAGCGTATCTGCTGTACAAGCATACCTACTCTTCTGTAATTGTTAACAGGATTGTTTATTGACAGAAAAGCATGTTCTGTGTTCTGTTAGCGTGGCTGCATGTGGAGTTCTATCTCATCTGAAGTGGCTTAGGAGTCTTTACTAGCCTGTACTGCACATCATGGCTGGAGACCTGTTGGACTAATTGCTATACAAACAATCCCATGGGTTAAGGGGAAGCAGTATAGGAAACATGGGCTGCAGTGCAAGCAGATGTGTGCATAAGTATGTGGAGATTTAAAAGATACTGAGTTTAGCTGTTTGCATTCCAGCTTTACTATGATCAGGGTTTTCTTTGCAGAAAGTGTTTCTGAGAAAGGGATTTGTTAATCAAGATGGCAGCTACCAGCAGGATATGAATCTTAAGATTGCTTGAGGCAGGACATGGCATGCATAAAGATTATGTTAACATACTTGTATGATAAACTGAAATAAAGCAAAGGTACACAGAGACTACTTAAAAGGCAGGATAGAAGGATCAAGTATCAGCTGCAGAGACCAGCCATGGCTTCTGTAGTGAGGGGGACAAACCTGAAGGAAATGGAAGGTGGAGGGGGAGAAGGAAAAGATGGAGTAATAGCAGAAACTTAGGAGATGGATAAGAAAACTGAAGGGGAAAGGATTGAGGCGTAGCTGGGCTTGTCAGGGCTGAATAGCAAACAAGAAACCTTAATGTTAAATGACAGGTGAGGAAAGACAAGGTGTTAGGTAAGGTGAGAGAGATAAAAACAGAAATCAGGGAGGCTGTAAACATCAATTGAATCAACTTCAGTTTGTTTCATTTTCAGAAAAAGAAATAGCTTAAGAAAACTCCACTGCTGAGTGGACTCTTCTTCCTACTTTTCTCCTGGATCATGATAATCTCATATGGAGATCTAAGAAGAAACTACTCATCCTCTGAGCAGAGCTGATTTTGTTGACAAACTTTTGTTCCCAGAGAAAATGAATGTGTACATTTGCTGTAGTAGTCTCAAAACAAGCAGCACAACTCCTGTATTCTTTAGTCTGTTTCTCTCACCTCTTTATCACACAAGTTCTAAACATAATACTTCTGATTTTCCTGGCCCTTGAAATGATATGTTTGCATATGCATTTATTGAAATAAGTGCTGTTTAGACTTTCATTGAAATAGCAACTGGCAGACCCAGTCATGCACTGAAATGTACAAATGCTGTATGAGAGCTGTGTGAAACCCAAACTCAAGTGCCAGGAAATGTGCAATCTGAATGTAAAGACAGGGGTTTGTAGTTGACCAGAGACAGAGACAACAAACAAATCCAGAAAACAATGTTCATCTGAGCAATGATAGTCTTTCTGATCAAAGACTCTCCAGTTTACCTGAAGTGCACTTCAAATACAATTGCAATTCTGAAATATGCCGTTTAATATAAATGTACCCCAGAGTAAATTTATCCATATGTCATACAGCACTTCTCCTATCTATTGCTCCTAAAGTCCAAATGCATAGAGGCACACCTGCCACTTGTCCTGGAGCAGGGGATGAATACAGCACAGGGGACAGAGCCCTGGCCACAACGTGGCCATGGGGTGTTCCTGGCCGACTGGGGTGATGGCAGCAGGGCTTTTTGTCAGGTTTGCCATAAACCCTGAGCAATGTCATTCTTTCTGGATTAAATGTGTGGAGAGATCACAACACATTCTGCCTCTGTGCAAAAAGTGCTTTCAGTATAGGTTTTGTATGGTATATGAGCCACGCAGTTTAGGTAGATAGGCACACTGGTTGATTTTTGCTTGCCATTCACAAACTGAGTGACTTGAATTGAGGTTTTTAATGCTGAGATGCTTTGAGGAAGGAGGAATGGGAACAGGTATTGCAATACCTTGGAGTTATGTTGTCTGGCACAGCAGGAGACAGATGGGGTACAAGTCTGGAAGCTCTTCCTCCTTTCAGAGTGGTCTTGCAGCATCCCTACTCTGCATATCCTGCTGGTGTATTGTGGCTGGCTCTGGAGGCAGGAGTGAAGCTGTGTGGTTTTCACATTGCCTGCGAGAATGAAACTTTCTATGAAAGCTGCATTAGCACTGGCTTAGGAAGATATCTGTGCCTGAGCTTTTATCCCAAATCACAGAAAGCAGAGAATGGAATGTCTCCACTGTATGTGGCATAATGTAGTTTATTACTTTTTGTTATGTGCAAAGCTAGTAAGTCTGAAACACAGCTACAGCGTGGCTGTAGAAAATTCATGGTGACTGGTTGTGAGAAGAGGATTTACAGTTCAGCTATTTGGAAGAGCTTTTCTGTGTGTGCTTCTAACAGACAGCAGAAAAAGTGTGGATTAATTTCTCTGAGATTGCCTTTAAAGATGATGTGGCTCCTTGCCCAACTTTGGGATCACTCTGCTTTATTTCCAGTGTAAATACGCTTTTTCAATAAAAGCAAAGGGACACCGGGCTATAGGCAGTTGGTAAATTTGGGGCTAAAATGGATTATGTCCATGCGATTTAGTGGCTTTTGAAAGACAGAGGGAGATGATAAAGCAATGTGTACTTTTATTTTGTCTAGTTTCATGGCTATTACATGTTTTGAAAGTCTTTTACTAACAGGGGAGTATAATCAAATGACATTGCTTCATTTTATAATTTGTTTTTCAGCTGAACATTTCTGAACAGTTGACCATCTTCCTAAATCAGAAGCTTTTGCTTCTCTTCTTCATTTTTGTGCTCTTGATGAATTGGCAATTTTAGTAGTGGTGTCAATCATGTTGTTTTAAGGCTTCTCAGCTGTTGTTGAGTGCACAGCAGAAACTGATGGTGGGGATGAATAGTAGGGTGGGTATAGAGTCTCCAGAGGTGTGTGATGTAAAGAGATGGGGATATCAAACTTGGGTTGCTGAGGGGCTTTCCCAGCTAGTGCTATAGCAAAGCTTTAAAGATCAGCATGTCCAGATCACAAAAGAGGAGGGAGAATTAGCTGAAGTGTAGGCATCATAAATGTTGCTGATCTGGCTGAATTGTGGATGCCTTTTGTTTTTTAAATTGTATCTTAAAGTTTAATTACTTCATGTTTGAGGAGCCTGCTGTTCTTGCTGATTGGTTCTTCTTGATGCAGACTTGAGTTTCTCTCTTTGTTTCCTTGTTTCGCTCTATGTAGTTTTGTAACATGGATGTTTCAAAACTGTTTGAGGCTGAATAAAAAAAACATAATCTTGTTCACAGTATTTCGTGGTCTAATCTTGGACTATTTGAACTATATACTGGACTACTCAAACTGGATATCTGGTCAGCTCCAGTATAGTACACTGAAATTTACTTCCTTTGTGGCTGGTCCCTGCAATATTCATGTTTGTCAATAAATTGATGGGGAAGAGGAAATACTGGTCAGCTGACAGCCATCTAAGCTCATTCAGTGTGAGGATTCTGCAATGAAATGCCGCTGTAGGAGTTTTTTGTTTTCTTTCAGTTTCTTCCTAAGTTAAATGGATATTATGCTTAATGTTGCAAAGTCTGAAAAATTTATTGTACTTAACACTGTTCTTAGTTTTTGAAACGTGTATTTCAGCATTGAAGTGCATGACAATGTCCAGCTCTACTGGAACATAATGTTACTCTTAACATGGGTAAGGTACACTCGTTACTGAACTGTGGAACACATCAATAAAATGTTGTCAAAGACAGGCTTTGGTGGAAAAAACCAGTATTTTTAAATGTCGCTTATGTTGGTTATGGGATACATGCTGAGTTAACCTCATTGAACTTTTCCCCAGGAATTGATGCACTTACAATTGGCGGGTCAATATGCTGCTCCACCTGTGTAGTGTTAAGGTCAGTGTGTTTTTCTGATTATAAAAACCATCCATACCATTCCATTATAAATTCACTACCATTCATATAATGGAATGTGCCAAAGCTCGGAGCTCGTTGCAGCTGCCCCCGGTCCATGTTTAAGATCAAACAAAGTGGTTCAGGTAATTTGAGCACCTTTTCAAGAATATGCCAAATCAAGTTTCATTTGAAGTGATCTTTTGTTGTTTATGGTGGTTTTTTTTTTTTCTTGTAACCTGCTAAGCATCTGATGTCGGTGTTGAGTTTGTTTTGTGTGGCCAGCCCAAGTATTCTCACTGAATCTAGACGTGGTGATGATATGATCCTAGCAAAGAGGTCCTGGGAGCAGCAGACAGCTGTAACACTGCAGTTGCACGTATCCATGCCTAGGCAAAGCACAGAATGCATCAACCACTCACCTTCACAAGGCATTTTCTGAAACCTGCAGCTTCTAACTGTGAATTAACTCTGAGTCATCACAACACACAAATCAGCCATCACGTAGACACTAATGTGTGAGATACAGGGATGTATGACTGTGGCACTAATCACTGACTAGAGGAACCTGTGAGATTATGTGCATGCGTAACACACTGCTGCTGTATGCATCTTCCTGCACAGCTTAGTACACAATCTCAATTGTTGTGTGTTATCAGAGGGAGCCAGAATGTGCATTGAGGCTTATTTAGTGTTATTTCTGTCACTGAAATATTGATATGGTTGGGGCTTTTGTTTGAGTGTTTGCTTCTACATTTTCCTTTCTTATTAATCATCCAAATAACTTGAATTCCGTGAAGAGGAAGAGTTCAGTGAACAGCCATCTATGTCATAGGTCATTATGTTCTTCCAGTTTCATGGGGATGTATCCTTACTGTTTAAAGTTCTGTGTTTCATAGCAGCCAGTGAGAGCCTCAGGCATGAGCAGTTTTTCTGGGGAGGCATTTGAGCCTCTGTGCAAATTAAGCAGTGTTGTAATTGCTAAGGAAATACATGAAGTCTCTTGATGATGACAACTGAGAATCTTTGTGGACGTGTCCAATAGCATTCCTTTCACCTCTGTCTAGCTGCAAGCTCAGTGGTATTCTACACACATATAGACTCACAAAATGTGATGAAGAATCATGGAAAGACTCTTTGGTGAAGACTAATCCTTGAATGTCCTAGTTTATGAAAACTGTTCACAAGCTGACATTTCATATGACCATCATTTGAATTTTGCAGCTATTGCATCAGGTAAGTATATCATCAGAAGTATTTGTCAATTTCTTTTATTACTCTGAAAAAGAAGAAAAGCAACAAACTAAATGAAATATCCCCCCCAAAGATGATGCAGGTCATGGTAGGATTGCATCTTTTGCTCAAGTGAAAAGGCTTAGAAGGAAGGGCATGTTTAATAGCAGAACAGGTATGAAAAAGATTGAGCATATGGTTTGCTTTAGTAAAGCAGAGTGCATAATACCTGTTTAACTTATGAGAAAAAATGTGTTTTACTTGGGCATCAGAAGGAATGTATTTACAAAGTTTTCAAATTCATCTGTGGTGATGATTTTCCCAAGTTTTAAATGAATGGATCCCTCACTGCTAGCTAAGTATCTTCAACGAATCTGGACCCTTACATGCAACACCACAGGAGATCCTGGAGATTGTGTTAAATATATTCCACCAAGAATTCTGCCAGGAATAGGTAGCTGATGCAGCAGCAGGAAGAAAACAAATTTTTACTTACTGTAGCATTTTCAATAGACTGTGATGCTTTGCCTCCTCAGGGTGGTCATGTGATTAAGATAAGGGAGTCTTAGTTTCCAGTCCATGTGGACAGCTGTATTCAGATGTACCAAAGTGATGTCAATTACCTGTCACAAAGTGCTGTCTATTAGATATATTGCCTGTCTTTTATTGACAGAATTCCTTAACTGCAGCGTTGGTTCAGTTTCAACCACTCTCCTTTATGTATGGAGGGAAAAAAGCATTTCCTACATTGAAATAAAGTCTTTCCTCAGTTCCTTGCCCCACCTCCCCTCTCCTCATCCTGTATGGAAAGCATATTGAACTAAGTTTAAAACAAAATTTCCAGCTGGACACTTTTTTCTCCTTTATTGCCATTATTAGAAAAAAAAAATAGTTTCTGTTTTAATCTCAGCGTGGATTACTTCAGGAAAATCAAACCAGATGCACAATTTAGTGTATGGCAATCAACAGTGGGTACCTGCAAGGGCATTTACTTGTCCTTCCAGATAAGGGTTTTGAGTTGCAATGTAGGCATTGGAAATAAGTGCCAGTATTTCTGAGCAGTTTGAAGACTTGATAGGTACCAGGACTGTAGGACCCTTCCAAATCCTTGGGGAGGCCTGAGCACTATTCAGAAGTGTTTAAGTATCTACTTTCATTTCTTAAATTAGTTTCCCTACATATGCCCTATATAGTCAACTGAGTGAAGTCGTGCTCCTGTTGGTATTTCAGAGCACCCTTTTCTCTCCCTTAACTGTACAGCCAATATAGAAAAGTCAAGTGCTCAAATCTCAATGCGGGCTATAAAAACTGGAAGAAAAATATAGAAACACAGCCAAAAAACCCCAACTGTTATAACACAATCAAAATAAGGTCCCACTTACAAAATGTGTTAGTGCTCTTGTACATGGTGGCTCTTCTGCAAGTAATTTCTGGCTTTTGAAAAAGTTTTTAGATGAGACACAGAATAGCATATTAACCTTTTGCTTTGGATTTAGTCCTTCGTTAGGGAAGAGGGCTGTTATCAATCCACCACTTAAAAAATTGTCTCCAATGTAAGTTCTACATTATGTTTGGTCTATCAGGGACCACTATAGTACATATGCTTTTTGTAGTATGCTGTGTGTTTACACTAAGACAGACAGCAATATTTTATTCTTTAATTAGAGTTTGTCACATGTGGAGTTCATACTTTCAATAAGAAGAGTTATTTATGGAAAAAAGATCCATTGGTTTTCCTATGCCATATGTTGTTACTGTACAGTTGTTACCTGGAGTTTATTTAGGACTCAACAGACAGAAACTTTTCAGATATCCTTTTGCAGTGTAATTCTCAAGCAAAAACAAACAACAACAACAAATAAGCCATAGGAAATACTTTTTATAAAACAGCACACATTGGTAGAACCTATCCTGAAAGCTATTTCCCAGACAAAAGCATTTCCCCACATCCAAAATAAAACATTTTGCTTTAAGCTGTGCCTTATATATTTGCATTGCCTTTTTTGATGCTAGTGATAACCAAAACATACAAAGAATGTGCTTTGAACTCTGCTACTTTTCTTATATGTTTGTCTGATAGGCAGGAGAGCCAACAGATCCACCAAAATCCATTGGGTGCAAAAGGGATGGTGGTTAGCCAGCCTGCAAGCATGAAGGAAACCCTGGCTCTTCCTTTTGACTCTCAGCTGTGTGCTGGTGGTCCCAGCAATGGCTGCAAGATATGAGAGAGTGGTTGGAAGAGAGGTGGAACTGTGAACCAGAGCACTTGTTCTCCTAATGTCTTTTTAATTAGAGTACATAAATATTGGCTGGGATTGCAGTTGCATCTTAATGGAGAAATTAGGAAACAGATTAATTTTTGGCATGATTCCCTCTTCCTGTTTACGTTGGTCTCTATTTCCAGCACCAGTTTAATTGAAGGAACAGTTCTCCGTATTTGCTTATTATTTGCCAGACATGTAAGGGAATAACTATACAACTGGAAAAACACAAGGGTGCTTAATGGCACCACCAGAAATTAGGATATGCTTTAAAAACCAGCACAACTGACCAATATTACCATTCAGGTCATTAGGGAGGGAGCACTTAATAGGAAATCTGATGATGATTGCAATTCTGCCCACTATATCACCTAACTGAAAGGTTGTGAAGATGATGCTCTCCATCTAACTTCAAGTATTTAGGGGGACAGGAGTATGGGACAGAAGTTATTTCAAGGCCTGTTGAATTTAACAGACCTTGAAACATCCTAGGTCTCATCTTCCATCGCATCCAAGACATGCAAGATGAGGCCTAGGCTGAATCCACTTCTGCACAAATTCATACCTATGTGCACAAGCCATTGTCCATACTGGATAAAATTGATGATATTGGAAACAATGTGTGGCTTGGGAGGTTTGATGGCACTTTAAAAATTTCTGGTTGCTGTACTGGATGTTGTCAGCTAAAAAATCATGAACTTTTAAAAATTCTGAAATAAAAGGCATTTTAATTTATTTTGCTAAAAGGTTAACATGCTTATAACTTCCAGGTTTTCTATACTGGGAACTTACATTGTTTCCATAGCGTTTTGCAGCTTTGCTCTTACATGATGTGTGGATATACTTTGGTTTTGACATGCACAAATACTTTGATTTTACTGGGAAATTCAAATATGTTCTCAGAATGTGGCCCATCTCTTTAAAGCAGAGAAAGTGGATGAAAAACTCCATTATTTTTCAAGCCTCTATATGATAAAAGTCTAATTAAAGTCAATTAATGTTTAATTTTATTAATATTAAGCCATTTACAGAACTAGTTACATAGTAAAAAAAATATTCTACAATGCACCAAGAAAGCTCTGTCAAATACATTATCCCTGACTCTATGTGAGTATATACTTTAATTGAACTGGGAATTTAAAAATGAAAAATATAAATGAGATTTTTTTTGTACTTTTCACTTTAAATTAGTCCATTTTTCATGACACACTGAGTTTTCACCTCTATTAATTTCTTTGCTTCTTGAAGAAGAATTATGCACAATGCCTCCACAATGCCTCCTTGAACGTAGGAGAAAAAATTCACACCAGTTTTACTAGTAAGCTGGAAATCTCTCACAAAATCTATACTGAAAATATAAGCATATTTTGTTTAATTTGTAAGTAAAACTTTCCGCCAGGATGAGAACACACTGAACTCTCTATGACAAAATACTAATTAGGAAGAAGGGAGCTGGAAAGAGAGTGTTGTGTTGCATATTTAATCAGGTCTTGTGCCCACTAAAGTCATTTTGATTAGATTTATGTTGAGTGTTTCTAAAATACCATAACCCCTGTTTCTGCAGACTTCTACACAGGAGGAAATACTCTCATGTGAATAATCAATTAAATTGTTGGAGGCTATGTATAATTTTTTTTTTTATAACCTACCTTCCTGGGATGATCAGACTTCTGGTTGCCCTTTCTGTCTGTCAGTCTCTTACCTAATTACTTCTGATGCCATTGGCTAATTTCAGAATGGAGTCTTTGAGATAATTAGGTTTCTGCAGGCCTCAGGGGCTGGGAAGAAGAGAAAGACCCAAGGTTGGGACTGGAGGAAAGACAGGTAGAGTCATTTGCCACCTGCTTAAGCAGCTGGCAGAGTCTCTGGGATTATCATTACCTTTGCCTTAAGTGGTTTTTTTTGCATTGAAATAGACAGGAAAAAGTTGGAACTTCAGTGAAGGTTTGATGATGATGAAGGATAGAGCTCTGCAGGACAACGGCTGTGTTAATTCCACTGTTAACAGGGCTGTTTGTTTTTATTTCCAGGAATACTTTAGGAATCAGACCTGAATGTCTTTAATGTAAACGTTTAGCTTCTGGTTAAAGCTTAGAAAAAATACAATGATCAATTTATCACTAATACTGAGAGAAAACGTACCACAAACATTAGTATGTGGCTATTAAGCTAATGTGTTACAAGTGGTAAATTTGTTAAACTAGTGTCTTTGTCTGTTTGCAGATCTTATACTGTAGTGGGCTGACCCTGACTGGACATCAAGTGCTTACCAGAGCTGCTCTATCATTCCCCTCCTCCACTGGACAAGGAGAGAGGAAAATATAACAAAAGGCTTGTGTGTTGAGATAAGAACAGGGAGAGGTCACTCACCTGTTACTGTCAAGGGAAAATCAGATTTGACTCAGAGAAATTAAATTATTAGCAAGCAAATCAGAGTATGGTAATGAGAAATAAAACCAAATCTTAAAATACAGCTTCTCTCGCTGGGGTTGTGGTCAGTTCTTCACATGTTTTTTCTGCCACTCCTTCCTCCCCAGGGGGAGGGCTCCTTACTTTGCTCCAGCAAGGGTTCTCCTGCGGGGTCCCTCCCACAGGAGACAGTTCTCCAGACTTCTCCAATATGAATTCTTCCCACAGTCTGTAGTTCACAAACTGCTCCAGTGTGGGTTCCCTGCAGGGTCACTGGTCCTGCCAGAAAACTTGCTCCAGTGGTGGGCTCTTCTGTCCATGGATCTTCAGCTCCTGCCAGCAGCCTGCTGCAGTGTGGCCTTCCCATGGGGTTACAGCCTCCTTCAGGCATCCATCTGCTTTGGGGTCCTCGTTGGGCTGCAGGTGGGCAGGTAGATCTCTTCTTTGCTGTGGACCTCCAAGAGTTTCCAGGACACAGCTGCCTCACCGTGGTCTGCATCCCAGGCTTCATTCAGGGGAATCTCTGCTCTGATGCTTGAAGCACTTCCCCTCCTTCAGTGATCTTGGGGTTTGCATAATTGTTTGACACATTTTTTTCACCCCTCACGTTGTCTTCTGCTGAAATTTTTACCTATCTTAACAATGTAGTCCCAGAGGTGCTACCACCATTGTTGATGAGCTTGGCCTTGGCCAGAGGTGGATCCCTCTTGGAGCCAGCTGGCACTGTCTCCATGGGACATTGCGGAAGTCTCTGGCAGCTGTTCACAGAAGTGGCTCCTGTAGTCCCCAGCTACTAAAACTTGGTCATGCAAACCCAGTGTATACACAGAAATTAATTCCTACCTTACTTTGGAACGCCTAATGGAAATGCCTGTTCACAAGTCGAGTTTTAACAGCAGCGACATTCCAGTTTTACTCTCTAGGGTTAAGTTGAATAGCATTTCATCTAGCAAGTAATGTCATCCATTTAAAGTAGCATCTGAGGACCAATGCATATTTCATTGATCTGTGCACAAAATTGGACAGCAGAAAGTTTCTGTCCTTAGGAGAACAGAACTGGGACACCCAAGCAGACCATGGCTGCTCAAGTGGCCACAGCCTTGTTGCAGGGTGGTGTGTTAGTCAGTCTTTATTCCAGAACTCAGGTTTAAGGCCTGCAGAACTGAACAGTTTTCCAAGTTGCTTACTTGTGCAGACTTCTATAAATACTAATTAATGAAACTGTAGACTTTCATTGCAATGCCCTAAAACCTAATCCTTGATGAATTTAGGATACTTCCTTGACAGAGGATTTGTTACCAGAAAAATAGGTTAAAAAATTTTCTCCTTTGGGCCTTATTTTTAAGTGCTGTATTAAAAACTGTAATTACTTCTGTGAGGATTCAATGGCAGCAAAAAAGTGTTAAATCTAACTAATGGTCCTCATTAAAATTAAATTAAACTATTGTCTGAACCTTCATTCAGAACCATTCTCATGCTTTTGTCTGTGAACAAGTGAAATAGAATATTTCCCATCACCTTTGCAGATGTTCTTCTTCTTGGAAAACTCTCACAAGACCTTTTGAGCACAGGACTAGAAACCTTTTTGAACTGGAATATAAGAGGAAAGAAGTAAATTAAAACCTCATGCAGTAATGTAAGCAGATGTACAGGCCTCTACATATGATTGTGTGATACCCCATAGTAATATTTAATTATTATGTCAGAGGTGTATTGGCAGCCAACTCAGTGGAGTTCAGAAATCATACAGTCACCGTGGGGTTTGCCCATCTCTATGTGCAACTCCACGATTTTTTGAAGACATATATTTTTTGAATATATGTTTATATTTGGTTGGTGGAACCTGGACTAGTTTGCCCATCTTCATTTGCCTGAACTGCTCCAGTTGTAATGGGTGGTTTCTGCTTTGAATTTTTTTTTTGCCTATAATTGTTTTCTGGGGGAAACTACCAGACTGCATTTCATCTAGCCTTGGCTAGCATTTCCCCAGGAAACCTTGAATATGTGGCTCAGATTTGTCTCAGAGTGATCTAGATGAAAACAGAGTGCCTGAATGCAGCTTCTGTTCTCTCATGTAGGAGTTTTTTGGGCCCTAGATAAAGCTACTACATTTTCTTTTTTTGTAATATCTGAATCTTGTTCCTCAAATAGAGATTGCAATACCAGAACTACTACTTTTCTCTAGGCATAGTTTTTGCAAAGTTTTTGCTTTCTTATGAATACAATTATTGTAGCAGCTTATTATGATTTATACAATTAAAACATAAACAACTTTTAATAAAGATCAAACAGTAGCAGTCTGGTTTGAAAATACTTACCTTAGTTTTACCTGTCCAGGAACAGAGACATCTCACCCTTTAAACTATGCCTTGTGGGTTCAAAATCACTAGTATTAAGTTTTTATTTGTATCAGAATTATTTTCAAGAATAAAATATTGGATCTGTGCCATCATTTAGCATAAATCAGTTTTTCTTTACCGTTCTTCAGTGCAAATTAGGAACTCTGGATCCTCAAAATGTTTGACATAATAGATGTTTCTTTAAAAACAACAAACTTTAGGTATTTTGTTGTCACAGTCTCCCCTAAACTGTACATACATGAGGAAACAATCTGTTCAGAATAAGCATGCTTAAATGTGGGATTCAAACTCTTGCAAGAAATTTTCATTCTGTCATTTTCATTGACATTCAGTGACATCAGACAGAAAATGGGCAGTAATGATGACTATGCTTCAGTGTCTCATGTTCCAGTTTTCTTTAGAAAAAGTAAAAATGTGTCAGTTTCTATTCTTATGATTACATAGAAAAAAAAATACAGATATTGTGGTCTAAAACTAATTGTTTCTTAAATTAATCCTAACCCATCAAATCACATTTGTTTTTAGGTTTTGAGATCTCATTCTAAGAGTAGTTGCTGTGATCCGTATTCCAAAATGCAACTTGCTGTTCTACATGTTTTGTGATGTGTTTTCCAACAGAATAGGTCGTCCATGAATTAAAACATTTGAAGTGTTTTAGTTAAATTATGAACTCTTATTTTCCAGGTCTGCATTAGTCCTTGTTAGCTGCAGCTGTTGACAGCTGTAAGAGTTTTCCTTTGCTTTACAAAGTTGCTTTGTTTCCCACTGAAATCAGGGGGAGTTTTGCCTTTAAATTTATCGTAAGCAGGATCAAGCACACTCAACTGGATGGCATTTCTGTATTTGTCTGGAGGTAATACGGTAATAACAGGATCTCTGTAGCAAATTAATTTTAAAATGTCAGGGAATATTTCAGGCCTCATTGAAATAGAGACAATGGAACTGAGGGCATGTTCTGAAGCTGGTGTCTGGTTGAAAGACTGGTTTATTGCAATGGTTTGTTGTTGTTTGTAGATCAAAGGAGTGGTTGTACAGGCATTAATACTCAACAGACTGCTAATGGTACCTACCTGCCTCACTGCCTGAGGAGGCTGAGACTGACACTTCAAAACACTTCCACTCTTAAAGAAATAAAGATGGAGGTAAGAAGCATGACAGAGTTTAGCAGCAGGGAATGAAGTAGGACATTTTTAATGTTCTCTTTGCTGTGGAGTGGGGGTCAGCCACCATTGGCAGCTGCAAAGAACCGTGAGTGAAATGAGCCTCCTTTCAGCCCTCCTGGGTTTTGTATGTTTATTGTCCCCACGAGTTAATCCAGTGCCTGTCTTATAGCTGGTACAGCAAGTGATGCTGTGTGTCCTGTCCCTTCCTGCCTACAAGTGTGGGGACAGTGATATCGACTAGTGAGAAAGGGGAGATAGGCCTTGAGAATAAAAAGGGATGGGAAGGAGAAGAAGGTGCATGGTCACCTGGAATATGGCAATATCATATTCCAAGCCAACAGCTTGGAATAGAGGGAGGTAGGAGGGAAAGTGCACACAGCTCTTTCAGAGGATGGCACTCACAGAGTCATCGGAAGTTTTACAGGTCATGGTGATAAATGTCCTGTGGTGTGTATGGATCCACTTGTGCTGACAGAAGTGTTAGGCAAAAAAAGAGGCATGGATGGTGGGAATGCTGCTTGCATGCATAGATCTGCAGGATAAATCCTTTGATACATACACACATGAACCTTTCATTTGCAAAGATTTATACTTGTGTATGAAAGGAGGTTAACATTAAAAACTTCTCTTTTGATATCTGTGCTTGGTTGCTTTCTGTTGTCTCTTTTTTGTGTGTATATATTATGCATAATAAGCTACGCCTGACACCTATGTAATACATTAGACAAGTCTTGTGTCCAGTAGCAATATACACTACAGACATCACACAAGGCTTGTTTTCTAGCAAAACAGTTGTCTCAGTGGAAGGTGTAATGCATTCTTCATGGTAGAGAATGGTAGGATTTTTATAGTTCTCATGTAGCATAAGAAATTAATAGTGCTTTCAACAAAGACAGACTCCTCCAGTCACTGAACTTTGGGGAAGAGATGTGGGAAATCTTGGCTTCTGAGGAATGACTGAGAAATTACTATACCTGACAGTTCTGGGAACCAGTGTACATTACTGGATATCTTTCTACAACTCATATTTATTTACTCTATATAATTTCATTGTTAGTCTCTTAAATTGTGCAGAATGTCTTCACAGCTTTTCCTGTAAACCTCAGCTGTGTTTACTGGTATTACATTTTTTAAAGAGCTGTATTTAGAGCACATATACTAAGTATTTTATTTTCTGTGCTTTTTCTCGATGTACTCTCTATTTTGCAGTTTTGTAGTTGCCTAGAAAATCAGATTATTCTTAGGTAATCAGCTAGTAGTTCAGTATGATGTTTAATTTCTCTTATGATTCTATTTTACATTCAATAATGTACTTAAAATACTTATTTTCTGCTGCCCTCAGGAGTACTTTGCCCACTTATCTTTATATAATACAAAATTTTTGAGCTTGAGGGTTCTGACTCCTTCCAACCTAATGTAACATGCCTGACCTAGGATCCCAACAGTCACTGACTCCTTAAAAAGGGATAAAGAGAGGTGGAGCTGAATTCTGCCTAGGAAAGCCTTATCTGGGTCTCAGTCATTTTCATGAGGAGCCTGTCCCTTTCCCTCTGAGTACTCAGAGAGTCTTGCAATCCTAAATTGGGTGGACCAAGTACTCAGAACTTCAGCTGAATGAATTTAGACCTCTGTGCACATTATCTTTTTCATGGACAATGTATTTGAACGAAAGCTGCTGGTTGTAAAAATCCATCAGATAAGCCATGTCTGTTGTTATGTGCTGTGCAGAACCTGAAACAGGACATCCAGCGTGGTCAGGGTTTCTCAGTACGAGTATTGGTGGATCACCTCACAGAAGAGCAGCAGAGTTTTTAGCCTGTAACAGAGAAGAGCATCCCTGTTCTTAGCCTCCTCCTTCCTGGAAAGCCCCTTGGATTAAGTATCATTCCTGGGAGGTTAGCAGAGTCTCACTTGCAGTGGACATCATAAATGTGGCAGTGATTCTAAACTGGCCAGTATGGGGGACATAGGCTTTTTGAGACAACCCTCTTCTTAGAGTGATGCTTCTCTACTTTTAAAGGTGGATTAAACCAATACTAGTGCCTGCTACAGAATGTTTGGTTTTCTTCCTTCCGTGATTGTTGTCCATAAATATTGTCCTTGGGTTTGAAATGATAAAGAATGGAGGTTTTTAGGCTTTGGCCCTACAGTCACAAGGACTTGTGTATCTCTGAATCTGGCATAGTGTCCTTAGTGGCCATAGTGGACACAAGGATGCTTGGCATGGTGGGGTGTGTTGTGCTATGTACAAATGCTTCATCTTGCACCTGTTGAGACTGCCCTTCTTCTGGTGCAGCTGCAGACTTCTCTGCCTGCTTCTGGTGTTTAGAACCAACCAAGTAAAAGATATAAATTTCCTATTATGTGCATCATAAAGCATGAACAAAGGTGAGCCTTGAGTTTGGAGTATTTGACTGTAGTGTATGAGCAGATCCTGAGCTCATTTCTTTCATTTACTAGTATGGAAAGAACAGAGTGAAGCTGTGTGGTGTTATCTTGATTAAAGATATTATCATGCCGACCCTTTTCCAATTTTCTTACAATTATCTTTTTGAGATTTTATATTCAGGCCATATTGCATATTTACCTGTTCTTGTGTACTTGAATATGTCCTTTAAAAATGTTGGCAGTGTTTTCAGATCTTTTTTTCAGTAATGGATAAGGCTGATGGCTGTTTCTCATCCCCTGCTGTGCTAAACTGCTGAGACAAGACTGTTTTTCCCGCTACGGGTTTAAGAGAAAATAAGAAATTAATTTTGTACTTAGTTGCATTCCATTTCAGAAACTTCCTAGTGCTTTATATAGTGAACTGTGAGTGGATTATCACTTACTCAGTGCAAATGTCTCGAATGTAAGATTGTTAGTTGCTCTTAAACATGAAGTGGAGAAATTTGGTGTCATCTCATGTAAAACTTGTAAAATGTCTTTTTTGTTGTTGTTGTTTTTCAGAAAATTCTTTGGTTTATATACTTACAGGAGTACAAATCTTAATGTGATGTGTGTGTCTTTTAGCATGCTCTCTTGGCTTCATCAGACATTAATCTTTTGTAGTACATTCACAAAGAGAAGAAAAAAAAGCACTATTAATTTTCTTCCTTTTTCTGAACCCCAAGAATTTCCTTCCAATCATTGCCCCATATTCCCGCTTCTATCTTCTTGTCCCCAGGAGATTGTTTAAGTGCTCTCAGAAAATATGGACTGCTCTTAATTGTGCTTTTGCTCTGTAGATGGTAAAAGTATCCTCATTACTGTGCTGCCACTTTTTTCTGCCTTATGACTAATAGGCCTGCATCAGGAATCAATCCCACCCGCCAGCACCAAACCTTGCCGGGCTGACCTTCAGGCCAGCTCTTTCATTTTGATTCTAATTTGTGCACTGATTTGCACATCACTGAAGCAAAGTTAAATGTAAGAGGATACATTAACATAGCACTACAGCTGGACTGGAAATGCACAAAGGTCAGAAAATGGAAAAATGAACTGCCTAATAACATCCATTTGCCCTGCTGCTGATGTATAATGTCTTTGATGTCTGATTAGTGGTCATTATATATATATATGTCTGTATTGTGCCATAGATGTGCAATATTGAGACAAATGCTCTTAAAATTCTCTAGTGGTTCTATGGCATGCACTCCTGTCTTGGTTTGGGAAGACAGGTATCTGCCAGGGAAAGCTGGAGCTTCCCTTGGAATGGAGAATGTAAACCACCACCCCCCCCCCCCCCTTTTTCTAATTATAATTTTTTCAGTTAAAAGCTTTTAGGCAAAAGATTTTGGAAATAGAAATAGCAGTTCTTTACTGGTATGTATAAAACAAACAAACAAACAACAACAAAAATAAACAACTACGGCATTGATAACAAAAACAGTACCAAGAACTTCGAGGACTTTGCTTCACAAAAACTCAGGGCAGTTTGGTCTCGGTGCCTTTGTAGGATCCTCCCCGAATGCCAAAAACCAGAGAGAGACTACCTGAAGCTCTGTCCTTTTTTCTGCCCCAAAACCCCACTCCCCCTCCAACCTTCGACCATCCCTTTGTTTTGTTAAATAGTCTTAAGTATGACATTTAGTCTACTTGGTAACTTATGGGGAAAAAATTCTTTAGAGTATAAAGGAACAAAACCTAACCCC
Source organism: Sylvia atricapilla (assembly GCF_009819655.1). Lineage (NCBI taxonomy): Eukaryota > Metazoa > Chordata > Aves > Passeriformes > Sylviidae > Sylvia > Sylvia atricapilla. The sequence continues at coordinate 52,864,453 of NC_089140.1, read as the reverse complement.
TAACAACTCCTCTGAAATGTTTTCAGCTTTTCCAAGAGCAGCAGTTTCATCTATGAGCTCTGTAATATCTTGCAGGGAAAAGGATGTCAGTAAACCATGTAAGCCTGCAACTCTCTTGGGCTATTAAACGATTCCTTTGGAGCTCTAAGAAGCCATTCCTATGCCTCTAAAATAACTGGACCAATGCTACAAAGTTCTCTGTGCTCTACAAATCCTTTGGCTTCATGGCATTCTCCAATCCCTAGCTTAATGACTCTAGTGTTGGGTTTTATGTTTACAGCAAGTCAGATACTTGATGGTATGGAGAAGACTTTGCATAACATTTTTCACTCTAAACCCTGTTTACTGGATTTGGCTGTAGTATAAGCTATGCCTTAAAAAAATCTAATTTTTTTCTAAGCATTATGTTAATTCTTCCAAAATTCAAATGTCCAAAGGGATTTTTTTTCCTCACAGGATGATAAATAAGTAGTTGAGATAGGTGGCAGTAGGTTGATAGGAGGTGGTTATGATAGCTGAAGCTGTAGCCTTGATTGCAGCTCACTTTTGAATAGTGTTCTTTCTTACCTCTGCATTGCCTTGCATTTTGTATAGTCAACTGTACTGCGCCCACAGCGATGGAAAATGCAAATGGTTAAATTTGCTGTGCATGTACCATGCAGGTACCATGTGCTGTGTTGGGGACTGTCCCCAGCCAGAAGGGCAGAAATCAAAATATTTCATTTGCCTTTTCCTGCCTCAGAGTTTGATGAAAGGATAGTGTAGTTTCACGGAAGGCAGCTGAATGGTGGCAGCTAAGGGGCCCTCAGTGCTATGGGTGGGGAGAGCAGATGGGGAAGAGATGTCTCCACAGCAGGTCTGCAGTGGAGGTGAAGATGAGAAGGTTCCTGGGAAGACCCAGAAGTAGATCCTGCAATAAGTATTCAGGGCTATGGAAAGTGAGAGAGTTTGCTCTGAAGAAAGACTTCACATTGCTGAGTTGAGAGCAAGGCTGGAGGGAAAAGTCCTGCCCTGTAAGGAGCAGCAGCAAGATTATCATATACTTTTGCTTTCACCCAGTTCTTTGCTCTTCCATGCAGCAGAGGTGAGTTTCCTGTTCTTCAGAACTTACCCAATTCTAATTTAAGCTTTAATAAAAGAGTTTTACATGCTGAAAGCCCTTTCAGCAGCCTCACCTTCAAGTTAAAGGTCTTCCTCAAAGCTCTGGCTGGCAGATTCCCATCACATCATAGTTTGATGACTGTAGGTACTGTTGTTTTCCTACTTGCCTTTCTGGCCAAGCCTCAGGATTTCACCCTGGGTATTCATACCTGGGCTATGACTAGGTTTTCTAAGTCTTTTTAGGTTTTCTCTCATCCAGCTGACCGAATCTTTCATACAGGCTGTTACCACCCTACTTACTGTTTCTCTTAGTACAATATCCTTCTTGACACACATGCTCTTACCTTGTTGAAAGCTGGTCCAAAGGGTTCTGCTGAGGTAATTTTTCACTTTTACCAGAGTACCCTAATTTTTTACTTTTAAATCAGTCTTAGCTCCTTGTTGCCTTAAAAAAAAAAAAAAAAAAAAAAAAAAACCAAACACATAAGCCTTGAAAATGACAGCTAAAAGCTGATCAGGAGAGCCCTAATGTCTGGTGGTGCAACCAAGAGACTGACTTCACATTTGATTTGCCTATGATATGAGACTTGACTACTGGCATATTAAATTTTCAGGTGGATCAATGTGCTGTGTCCCAAGCTTCCCATCACAGAAAGTTATCTCATTGTCTTTCTCAACACTTGCCCTTGAAATTTGCGTTGCAGTGATGCTTGCAGATATCTGAGTAACTACTTTGAGCCCACTGTCCTGGTGGCTAATATTGTCACCTTGTTCTCTTAGGTTTCTTCATCTGCCAGGGCTCCAGTGATGGGTTGTGTTTCAATCCTACTCTTTCTTTGGTATGAACAGTGAAAGTCCATTGTACCACCATCCTGACCTGCATAAATCCATATTCCAGCAATCAGAGGTAAATGGTATCAGTCCAAGTTTCTGGAAGACAAATCTTAATTGTCTGAACAGAGAACAGAGCTGGATCCTTGCAGATGTTAAAAACCAAACCAACTAAACAAACAAAACTAAACAAAAAACCAAACTACCAAACAAACCCCTAACATTAAACCCTACAGTCTTCCAAGGGATGCTTCCATGGCAGCTCTAAATCCTGTGGTGAAACTCAGCTAGCAGTAACTATGTGAAGCCTCTCAGGCAGAGGATTCTTCTTGTCTCAGAGAGGGAGACCTGAGTACCACTGAGTGCATTTTTTTCAGGTGGTGAAGGAAAAGGCATTGGTGACAACAGCTCTGTGCTTTCCAAATGCCAAACACCAATTGGGAAAGGAGAGAGGTGTGAGTGAGAAAGGGAGAGAATGTGGGAAGAAACTGTGAGATTTTTTCTTGGTATTTACTGATTACAGATTTTCTATGTTTATATTTTTGAAGGCAGTTTTCTTTACAGTCAGATCTCATCTGTCATTTCCTTTAGGCTACCCCTTCCTACTTTCCCTGTTAGTATTGCAGTTGGATTTATATAGGAGGAAAAAAAATCTTAAAATAATTTTTCAGGTGTTTGTTTGCATTAGCTGGACTAAGTGAGAAAAATAAGAGGCAACTGCTGCTCACAGATAATCCTCCAAATATCTAATTTTGGGTAGGACTGTCATGTATCTGGTAGATCTTTAGAGACAAAGCTTTCCAGAGCTCTTTGAAAATCAGCGGTGAGAGGAGTGAGTGGGAAAATGAAGCCTGGGGGTCATTTTGTGCAGAGTGTCCCTGGGTGGAAACTCTCCTGCAGGCACTGACTGTAGAAGCAGCTGTAGAATGACTGTTTTGAGGCAGAAATGAAGAGGTGTTTGTTGACAGCCAACATTTGGCCTTTCTTTGTTCTCCCTTTATATTTTACACTTCGTATTAGAAGTGAACGTTTAGTGTAGCATGTGTAGTGTAAACACCTCTGCTAGAGGACAGAGTAAATACTAACCTCACATCCCTAAAAAAGACATAATTTTAAAAATATGTTAAATATCCTGGATGGATCAGATTGCTTTCACAAAACATCAAGAGGATGTCTTCCCAGTTTTTAAAACTGTCTCACCATGGCTGGGACTCTATCATCAGGGCTTGGGGGCTTAAATAGTTATATATGAATCATGAAAATCTGGTAATAAAATGTGGAATAACACCTTTACCTATCCTCTTTTCTACTTACTCATACAGCTGTGCTTGTATTTTTATGCCACTGTTTAATCCAGATAATTATGTGTGACTATTTCTTTCATTTGGGGTTTTTTTTTTTCAGTTTTGGGATTTTCTGGAAATACAAGAGACTTGGATTTATGGAGAATTTGGCCTTCTGGGTTGCTTTAAAATTAAGCCATTTGTTCCATTGGCATCAACATACAGGAAAACTGGAAATTAGAGAGTTCAAGCAGAGTGATTAATATAACATTTTTATTACAACTGCTTAAAGTCATGCTGAAGCTGAAAAAAATGTTTAAGTCTAGTTTAATTTTAAGGTATGCAGTTAATTAATATTCTACATCCATTAACATTCAAAAATGAAAGTATCTGCAGAACCACTGCTCCCTGGAGTAATTTGTCACCAGGAATAAAATGTCTGCCTTTGAACTGAAGTAGCTTTTGGGTAGCAGAGTGAGCAAAGGAACCCATGCTAATGATATAGACTAATCCAGACTAAAACCAATTCTAGTTATGTCAGATTCTGTTGTGACATCCAGTGCCTTCTTTGCTAAGTGACAGAAAACTACCAATAATTTTAATTTACTGACTAGAGTGTGATAGTTTGTGTGCCTGCTTGTGCATCCCAGATTAGAAAATGTTCACAACATGTTTCTTGATAAAAAAAGATGCATTTTCTGTTTATGTGGTATTTTGGTCTTTATACTGTGAACTCTTTCCAAACAGTGAATAAATGCAAGAAAAGAAGCAGCAAAAAAAAAAAGACAGGATGAGATGTTCAGCAAATGCAACACAATACCCTTCCCTTCCCTTCCCTTCCCTTCCCTTCCCTTCCCTTCCCTTCCCTTCCCTTCCCTTCCCTTCCCTTCCCTTCCCTTCCCTTCCCTTCCCTTCCCTTCCCTTCCCTTCCCTTCCCTTCCCTTCCCTTCCCTTCCCTTCCCTTCCCTTCCCTTCCCTTCCCTTCCCTTCCCTTCCCTTCCCTTCCCTTCCCTTCCCTTCCCTTCCCTTCCCTTCCCTTCCCTTCCCTTCCCTTCCCTTCCCTTCCCTTCCCAAGGAAGAGATACCTTTTGCATTATTAGCTTTAGTCTTGCGTCACTTCCTATAATGTGTGGCATTCCCATCAGAGCTATTTTTGCTTATAAACCCTGTTTAATGCAGTAAGTGAGAATTTGGGTCAGCGGATTGTAAGTGTTGTTGGGCAGTGTTTGCTAAGTGACAGCATATTCTAGGGGTACAAACATGCCAGCTGAATTTTTTGCTCTCTGTACAGTTTTTGTGCAACAGAATCCTAAGATACAATAATAGGGTACTTAATTATTCTGCCCTAAACAGTATTAATAAAGACAATATTAGGGTTCTTTTTCAGGACTTAATATTCTTCCGTGCTACCATAGCCTTAATAAAGCCTGCATTAAATAACTGCTTGGCTGGACAAAGAAGCTATGATTTTCTGCCACTTAATTTGTTTGAGTTCAAAAGGACGATTTGACTTCTGATCATGTGAAAAGCATTTCATTGCATACTGGAAAGCTGTCTGGTTTTCTGTCTAACAGACTTGACAGCATGGTTGGCAACAGACGGATAATGGAAGGCTAATGAATAATGAAAAGCTGAGTGATTGAAATAACAGAGCTGCAGGGAGAGAAGAGGGAAAGCTGGGACAGAAAATGGAAAAACAAGTAGTACAGAAGTCAGGAATAACTAATATTTTGATCAGTATCAAAGAATGTCTTCACATCAGAATTTAACCCAGTCATAACTTAAGCATTCTCCATCTGCTGTGTCACAAAAGCTCTTAACTTGTGCACCAAGACACATTTTGTACAAGGCACTCAGCTTGCCTTGAGGAAGGGTAGGTTGAAATTAAAATATTTTTCAACTACTAGGACAATGACTACTCTGCAGTAACCTTCCCAGTTGTCATTAGTTGTCTGGTGCATTCATAAATTCCTACCTGAGCAGAGAGTGCCTAGTATCTCACAGTCTCTGCAAAAACCAGATCAGAGGTGTAGCATTGGCAGCCATCAGCTGTACAGAGGGACATTGCAACACTGACTGTGTGCTTATATTTCTGTGAGGACATCTCTATTTTTGTAGCAGGGTTAACTCTGTTTTCATGGCACTCTCTTTTCAGATACTGAGCAGGGAGGAACAGCTCTTACTCACTGCTAACTGGTCTCTCCAGATGAAATATGGTCTCTAGAGTGGCTGTGCCCTAAGGATTCCTTTGCTAACGTAGCAAGAAATAGTGGGGCCAACACTTAACTCCAGGTGTCAGAAGTGAGACTATCTCATGATGTCAAAGGAGGGTGGCTCTCTGGCAGTTCTGTAGTCATGGTGTTTGTGTCTGGACATGTGCATTAACATGGAGGAAGCCAGCTCCTATTAATTTCCTTACACTGCCAAGCTCAGTTATGGCTGAGCTTAGTGGTGCAAGGCTTGCTCTTACACTTGCTTTCATGGTAAGAGTTACAGAGTAGGAGTTGAGTTAGCACTGTTCTTGCTGCCTCTTTTCATGTCTCTTTTTTGCAATGATAAATGGAAAAAGATCTGCTACTTTCTTGCTGTAACTTACTACTTTTCTTGAGCTCTGATATCACCGTAAAATTAATAACACTGTAAATACTATCCTTTCTTTTTTTTTCTTCACAGAATCTGTACCAAAACAGGTTCCTGGGCCTGGCAGCCATGGCATCTCCATCTAGGAACTCACAAAATCGGCGCCGGTGCAAAGAGCCTCTCAGATACAGCTATAACCCTGACCAGTTCCATAACATGGAAATCAGGAACAATTCCCATGAGACAGTCACCATTCCTAGATCTACCAGTGACACAGACCTTGTCACTTCAGACAGCCGGTCCACCCTGATGGTCAGCAGCTCCTACTACTCCATTGGGCATTCACAGGACCTAGTGATATATTGGGATATAAAAGAGGAAGTGGATGCAGGGGACTGGATTGGCATGTATCTCATAGGTAAGTCGCTGTTACCCCTTTCCCTTTTGGGTTCCTTGCTGCTTTTTTTTAGTTGTAGGCATTAGGGTAAAGTGGGTTCAAGGACATTAATGAGCTGATACAGCTCCCTTAAGTGTAGTCTTTAGGTGGGTTTATACATGACAATTTTTTTTCTGCTCTTTTCTGAATTACTGGTTGCAGTCCTTGCGCTCCCTTTTTCTTCAGCAGAGATACAAGAAGGCTTTCTGTTGATGGTTTCTTGCTATTTCAAGATAAATTCATTTTGAAGCTATTTGGATGTTGGGAAAATACCTCCTGTATGAAGACAGTATAATATTTTCAGGGTTTCCTCTTGAGAGTCCTTGAGTAATCTGTGACAGATGAGAGGTTTTACAACTCAAGAATATGAATAATTTAAAAACCTTGTGAGAATGCCTTTTTCTCCATAGCCACAGGATATTTTGATAGGAACAATAATTATAGACTGAGACAGTCTGAAATTCCCCCAGAAAGTTTTGCTTTCTTTTTCTTTTATTGTGTATTGAAAACTATATTGAGCCATGTACATTAGCATATTTTTGGCAGCTCCATCTAGGAAATCCAGCCCCACGTAAGAGTAATAAGAAATGGTTTCAATCCACTTTTATCTGATTGCTTCACTTCAGTATAAAATCAGCTTTTCTTAACCTGGTTTGGTTCCTATGGAAATAGTCCTGCTGAGACTGGAGTTTATATTAACTCTTCTTTCTGGTAAATTTTGAAAATGACAGATCAGTTTCAGAAACATTTCTCTGTGTATTAGGGGGTCTTAAAAATGTAAAGTTCTTAAATGTTTCTTGAAAACCAGTGACTTTGTAAAGGATTGGTGTCCCCACAAATAGAAATGTTAGTAAATCATTTCCTTGTCTGTTTGGAAGGTATGTCTAGCACTAAGCAGATATTTTAGTTCTAATAGCACTTTTTTCATCTTCCCCAGGCAGAGAACCAAAACCAGTTAAAGCATATGATGTTGTGAGATGAGCTTTTGGAGCAGGCATAGGCGACATCGTTGGGAGCCATAGTCATACTGAAGTGCTGTAGTGGATAAAACAAATGGCTTGGCTTCAATACTGACGATATTGGGAATATGGGTGTTGGTGACATAGGGGATATGTGAGAAAAGTACTAGATAGTAGGTCTGAGCATGTAGAAGAACTGTAGTGGCAAGATGTTAGGCATTGGAAAATAAGTTTAGGGTATTGAAGTGACTGTAAAAAGGGATACACAAGGGTGGCTATTTAGGACGTGAAGGGAAAGGAGTGGAGGTTACAATAAGCCAAGCTGCAGTGTTTGTTCCTGTGGGTAACCTTATAAAATGCCCTTCTTTGAAAAGAAAGGCTTCTGAAATTTAAATCTTTTAGGAAAAATCAGAGACTGGATTGAAATCAGCCTGGTTTGTTGGCCTTAACAGAAAATTACTTTTGTTTACATTTAAATTTGAAGTGAAGTGTTTTGCTTGAATAGATGAGAAGACACAGTGCCTCCCAGCACTGGGCACTAAGAAATACTGTACACCTATTCTGAAGTAGTGCAGACAACTCATGAACTCTTGCCTCAGTGGAGGCACAGTATTCCTTCTGGTGGTCTGAAGTCAGCAGAAAGTGCATAGGGCTTTTTCACACTGACTGAACTTGTTCAGATGGGTTTCACAGCTCGGGCATGGCATCCAAGGCTGTGAAGACAAACTCTTTTATTTTTGATAGGCAACATGACTAAGTAGAAATTTAGCTGGCAAAATAAAAATACACCCAGCTACTCCTGCTTAATTTACTATATCAAACAGGATACATTGCTGCAAACACCCCAGTAAATTATAGGTGCAAATTTTGAAGTGTTTCCTTGCCCCTGCTGGCTAAATACCTGTTGTTTATGACAGTAGTCAATGGCTCCTTCCAAGCAACTCCACTGCCAAATAAAAAGTGAATAGTGTGTCCGGTCCCCAAGAAACCAATACCTGATCCTTCATGTCTTTGAAGGTGTTTTGTCTCCAGTCTCTCAGGTTCCCACTCTAAATGACTGAGGAAATAGCAGACAGCAGCATCCCTCATTCTCTTTTTTTACTCTTCCTTTCCCCTCTTCCCACTCCTCCCCCTGCTGCAAAACTCATTTAATATGAGCTTTGGTTTTGGTTCCCTTTGAAGAACGTGGAAAACTCTGAAGATCATTTGGGTTTTAGAGTTTGATTCAAAAACCACTCGAATCTATGAAGGTAACTGGCACTGTGGCTGTATGCATATTTACAAAGCAGGGTAAACCAGTAGGAATGGGTCTGTAGAAGCAAACATTTGATGAAGGTCTTTTGGGGGCTTGACTTAGAACAGTTTCATTCTGGCAAACTGAATATCCTTGCTGTAGTGTATCTTTCAGTTCAGTTTCATCAGGACAGAATCAAGTTCATGTGGCTGTAGGACGGCACAGTCTCATGGTGGCGTAGGGACAGTTAGAAGGGCCAGTACAAAGCATCTTTCTGACCTGAAATAAAGCACTGGTGCCTTCTGGTTTTGACCAGTCCATTGAGGGTGGAGATCCAGACATCCCTAATGGCTTAGATTTGCGTCTCCATTTGCACAGATTTTGTGAGCCTGTACTACTGTTAAAAGAAGGAATGTTCCTGGCTTTGTGGATATGACCTTCACAATGTAAACTGATCTATAACTGTGTTTTGAATTAGCAGCCAGACTGGAACAAGAGAACTAAAGAAACTATGAGCTTTTTTCCCCATCTGCTCACAAGAGGATTAGTGTTGAAGCCTATTATTATCACTTGTCTGGCAACTCTGTTAACTATTGCAATGCTGCTGGTCATTCTAGTGTTTGTCTCAATCCAGTTTGTGGATACAGACCAATCCTTTCTGAGATTGTTTGGGTTGGTGAAATTGGAGCTGAAAGGTTTGAATGTAGCACTCTGTAGTATTGTGGAGAGTCATGAGTACTAGGAAATTATTTGCATCCTTAAGATATCAGGCAGTGTATTGTGGATTTTCTTTAAGCCTTGGTGTTAGGAGCATTGGAGTTGATATTTGTTATTTGTCTTGTGGGAGTATCCCAGGAAAGGAGTATGCAGAAGCAGAATGGAAGGCAGTTCTATGTTGCAGGAGTTTAATGCTTGCCATTGTAGTATTCTAGGAAATATCTCTAAACAATTTTATATGAGTGTTGATTTTGAAATGCATAAAACTTACTCTTTTCACCACTACTGCCATCACTAAAAATCTGATGATACTCAGTAAACTTCAGACTTCAGAATAATGGTATTCCAAGTCTGGGAAAATAAAGATGATATAAAAGACTTTAAAAAAAAAAAAAAAAAAAAAAAAAAAAAAAAAAAAAAAAAAAAAAACCACAAACCAAAAAAAAGGCACAGGAATCATGTATCTCATATGTTTTCATAATGAGGGGCATTTTGGGGTGCTATTCAAAAGTTAAAGTAGCCTGAAAGAGGAGTTGAGGGAGTCCTCCCTGTGTGGAAATTCTGTCTGCTTGCTCCTCTTTTGAAGAGCCACAGTTCCTTTTATCACATGATAGCTGTTCTTCTCCCCTATTGATTCATTTACACATTCCTTAGGGTGTCCAGCTAGGAAAAAAAAGCAGTCTCTGCAGAAGCAGGTAAGAGCTGGATTTAGCACTTGTTATTAGACATAACATTTGCTCATGGTCTCAGGATAATCAGCCAGTCTCTCAAAAAACTGTTGTAAAAATCATGGTCATGTGTCTCATGGCAAAAAATAGTATCTACCCTGAAGCCTCCTGAAAACGTCCATGCACACACGTATATGACTTTCATGAAGGGCCATAGAAAAACTTTTAGTTGAAGGGAGAATAGTAAATGTTGACTTTCTTAAAATATAGATGTTATTGCTTCAGTACATTTTAAGATTAACTGTGGAAAGATGACAAAAATATGTAAAATGGGAAAACAAGTGTTTCTTAAGACATACTTTGCCTTCAGGAACAGGAATTATATTTCATTCCTGCTAAGCTTGAACTCTAGAGATTCTGTAACTTCCCTTCTATATAATATCTATCAGCTCCAAGCAATGCAGAGGAACCTCTACATTCTGTAACAACTCATCTGAAATGTTTGTTTGTCTTCCCTCAAGAGAACTATAGTATTATGAACATCCAGGAGTTTTTCAGATACAGACCCACAATCAAAAATATGTGTAAACACTCAAAAAGAGTTCTCTAAGAAAATTGAATATTACAGAACTCTGTTGGTATTTAAAAGTCTCTGGAATTTAAGTTTTGTTTGCAGAAAAGGTGTTTGTAAAGAAAGGGCCCATTGGGAAAAAAATGAAACTAAAACAAAGTTATGATTAATTAAGAAAGGCTATATTTTTAAGTAAAGACTCTTATTTAATGGCTACTGTGAGACAGCTAGAATATTTGCAGTTATTTATCTCAAGGCTTTTTCTTTCTCTTACCTCATTTGCTATTGCTATTTGCCACAGTGTGAAGCCCCTTTAGATAAATTAATATGGACTGATGGCAGCTGCCTGTAGATAAAGAGCTATCTTACAATTACTGTAGTGGCATTTTTAGCTGCTACTAGATTTCACTTCTGTATCACATCCGTATCTGATGTAAAGGAGCTAATGAGAAATGTTTAAAGCAGACTTTTGAAAAAATCATTTGCTCCAATGTCTGTGCATACTGATGTTAGGGGTTTATCAGGGCTAACATTATATTTTCTTACCCATATAAAGTAGGCTTGCTTTCTTTCAACATTTCCTTATATGAAAGCAAAACGTTATCAAAGGCTATTTATTAAAAATGTCTTCATACACAAATCTTGGAGGGTCAAATTTTCTGTCCATAGCTCATGCTTTCTAGGGTAGTTCCTCTCAAATTTATGTAAGTAGAAATGTCTTGGTCTGATCAGTCACTGACAGTTAGCTTTAAAACTTCTTTCCTCCTCTGTTTCCTGTGGTGTTATTTCTCCCCCAGAAAGGCAATTCACCACAACCTGAAATATCTAATAACTATTGGTTAATAGACATTTAAACGTTTGTTTAAATACTCTCTGGTTTGATTTTAGGCTTAGATGGCCTGTGTTGCTGGTTTTGCCCACTGAGACAAGTGGAAAAATGTACATTTTTCCTGCCATAACTTTTTTGTGCAGCTATTTTACCAAACATCCAATACATACAAACAGAAAGAGTATCCGTGTTGCCAGCAGAGATATAAAATGTTAGAAACTGCAATGTGCATATAAAGCTGGGAGTTGTGGGTGTCTTTGTTACCCCCAACTTAGGCTCTCTCTCTCTGTGTTTGGATGGTTGCTCCCCCTCTCTGCTTCAGATACAGCCATCTGTAAAACAAAACTCTTCACAGTGTGCCTGCTTAGAGTGAATTCTGTTGATACTTGGATTTGTTGTGTCCTGGGGTCACTCATCTTTCCAGTCCTTTGGAACAGAATTTCACTGTGGTCTTAGGGCTCCTCCTCAGTAGGTCATCTTCTAGCTGAGTCTCTTGCCAGGCTGGGAAGGGCAACCATGGCTAGCTGTGATTACCTCAGCAAGTTAAGCTTTGTTGGACACTTCCAGTTCTGCACCATCTGTGAAACATCAACAGAGGTTCCCAGTGGCCAGGCAGCTTTCACTAGGCACAGCACAATTTATTTCAGGAACAGAAAGTGTCAGAGGAGCAGGTATCACAAGCCTTGGCAGATATATTAATGCAGCAATATCAGTTCTTTGTTACAACCTGGATCACCTTTACCTGGCTGCTATTCAATCCAGTGAGAGTGATTTATCAGGCTGAGTCACTTCTTGCCTTTCCCAGTTCTGTATGTGGTGCACCCCTTCAGCCAGACAAAACCTGGATAAGCTGTTTACAAACACACCAACTGTGACACCAGCACAGTTAGCTTTTACATCTGGTTCTCCCCTTTACGAGTGGATACAGTTGTTGCAAGGGTCCCTAAATAATGGGAGGTGGGACAGAACAGACCACACGCCAACCAATACAGCTTCCATATTGAAATCCCCTTTATTATCAGCCTGCAGTGAGTCATATAGGTTTGCCACTTAGTTTATCGTTACAGGCTATACAAAGAATGCAAACAACCCTTATTTATCTAAGTCTCAAGGTGGCTAAAGTGTTAGAACTACAATTCTACATTTAGAAACCCATTACTTCCCAGAACACCTTAATATAAGCTGTGAGTTTTCTAACTGCATCACTGTGGGCTGCAGGTCCTGTGGGCTCAGGGGCCACTCTACAGGCCAAAGGGCCCGGTCTGGAATTGCTCACCCTCAATCAATCCAGATATAAATCCCAACATACAGTCAACACTTTAATGCAAGGATTTCTGAATATTCCCAACACATATGACTTCTGACACACCTTCCCTTTCACTGCTTCCAAGGTTCAGCTGTCATTTGTGTTAACGTTGGCTGTAGCAATGCACCAAAAAGCTTCTGCAGAGTGCTTAGTGCACTAGTGGTGTGCTTTATAGTCTTTTAGTGACCTCATAGTAAAGAAGCCTGCAGACTGCCAGTTTTTTTCCCTACATATGTTTAATATGTGGTAGAGGTGTTTACTGTCTGCCACAGGATTCCCATTCTTGTGTATGACTTCTCCATTAAATAACAGCTCTTATGAACATCTTTCTAAATGAATGGGTAGAAAAGAGTTTTCTATTGCAACTATTCATGCTGAGTTATCTGGAGAGGGAAATAATGCAGACAGGGAGTGAGTACTGCATCCTCATGCCTTCTTAGTGATTTCTAGTGTCCTTATGTCCATGGATGAAACTGCCTCTGTGCTGTGCAAGGATGGCCCATGTTACTGTGTAGCCCACAATTACAGTGAAGTCAGTAATGATCATCTACTAAAATATTTCAGAAGAAATTAGTTGGGGATATTGGTGCACTAAATCCCAGATTTTGGCTTCAATCCTGCAAAAGAATCATATTCGATGCAGCATGTTCAGACCATTGACTGGATAGAATCAATCATGGGGCAAGCAGTGGACAGAACGGACATAAAATTCTTGGCAGGATAAAGCTTAAAGCAGAAAGGTTTGTTTTGGAGAGGTTGTCAAGCCAGCCATGTGGATTTTGAAGGCTCAGCATATGTTTTTCTTCTTTTAGTTTTCTGGTTTAAACTAAATCCTTCCCATCCTTAGTGTTTATAACACTTACATTGCACTGTTCCTAACACTGGAATATTCCTATGCTGACTTCTACAACTACTGTCATGACTGTGTAGCTTTTGTAATCTTTCTCACCCATTGATCTCTCCAGCCCTAAAGGCATTTTTTTTCTTCACTGGAGATCTTTCACTATGTAATAAGTTTATAACTGAATACCATTTTTCAGATAATATCCGTCCAAATTCTCAAGAGGTTCTTTGCACTGTGGTGCTTCAGTGTACTCATCTGAGTTGTGTTTGCACTTTTGTTTTCTACTGCTTTATTAGATCAAAATCTCCAGTCCAGTCTGCCATTTGCTGTTATGTCTTTCAACATTTCTGTAAATCCATTTTTCAAATACTGCAAATTAGTTCTCCCCTATTTAATGAACATTGTTAACCTGTAAAAATGTCATCCTTGTTCACATTTCAGATGTTCCAATGTCCCTTTATATCTTGTCTTCATACTGCCTTGGGCCTGCAGCATCTCTTATTTTAAAATTTTCTTGCAGGTTTCATGGCTGCACTGCTTTGACCTAATCCTCATTTCCCAAATTGCACTGTAGTCAATGGAGAGGCTTCCACTGACTGTGAAAACTTTGTTGTTATATTAAAAACAAACAAACAAAATTCTTACATGTTGTACCTTACCACACATCAGTAGGAATTGGGGAGGTCAGAATCATCCTTGTTTGGATTGCTCCCTCCCATCTTCAGTTCTGTGTGCAAACTGGAATGTCATTACTTGTGAATAAGTTTGTGCAGTGCATAGGTGAAGTAGAGCTGTTGCTGTACTGAGACCCAAATGTGGTCCACCTGCTCCAGGGAAAAGAATAAATCTGGATGTGCAGGAGCTTATTTAAAGGAGCTTTAAAGCCTGTAGCTGGGATGGGCACAGCTGAAGTAGCACTGACAGCTAGCTGTGTGGTGCTATCACACTTCTAAGGGTGTGCAGAGCTAAATGACACCAGTATTACTGGACAGATGCCCATCCCACTGCAACTTAACATCTGCTTGTGGGGTTTTTTTGCCCCACAAGCTTTTATTGCTGAGCCTCCACTCCTTACTTTCCTCATTCCTTCTACCTTTTCAGCAGATTTGTGGTTACAGAAGAGAAAAGCGAGGTGGGTTTTCTCCCTAACACTGCAAGAACACCATAGAAGAATAGAGTCCACTGCCATCAGCTCTACTTTTAGCCAAAAGTTCCACTGTTGCAGAGAAGGAGAGGGAAGTCCCTTGAGTGACAGAGCTCAAACTCTCACTGTGGTTAGCTCAAGTATAAGTGAGGAAGAGCTGGATCCACAGTTCATCCAGAGCCTTCTGAAAAACTGCAGGCATATCATTGCCAAGATTTCATAGGGTGTCTGTAAAGGCTAGTCATTTGCTTTTTTAATTGTTGTTGGTGTCATGAAAAATGAGAATGTTATGTCCCAGCGGTAATTTGGAGAATGCTGGAGTGGTAAAGGGTGATAAGTGGCTCTGGAAGTAAGCTAGATGTTCAAAGATAAAAGTGTTTTGCTGGAAGTTGGGACTCCTTGGTTTTGGGAGTGGCTGACATGTCATTTGGGTTTAATGTGTTATTCTTTCTGCTTCAGATTTGAAATCCATCATGCTTGTGTTTTTAATGTGCTTGGACCAGTTTTACTTATGGCCAACATCTTCTGCCCTCGGTGACCAAGAATTGCTAAAACTTTGCCAACTCAGTCCCCATTTTATTACAGTTTATCTCCCTTTTTACTTTCCTTTCATTTTTCTCTTGACATGTCTTCCTCATACTGCTCTTCTCCACTCATTGTTCACATTTCTCTCCCCCAATTTTTTTTCTCTAGCTAGGCAAGGAGTTAATTTTTGTGGGATTAAAATGGAACCATTCACGCGCTTGAAAAAAGCATATGCAAAACTCTTAGATCGAGAATTGAGCTTGCAGCACCAGTGAATGATTAGGCCCTTGTTTTCCAGAACTCTTCTTCCAAAGAAGTTATAGAAGGAGGGATGCTAACTGTAAACTGCAGTATATAAATTGCCTGCAGCAGAAATTGGCAAATGAGTTAACAGTGAAGTTTCAGTCTAGTCTACACTGGAGATTAATATGTAGCAGCTGAACTCAATGGAAATGTTCCTAACTATTATTTGTGATTTTTTTTTAATGTGGCATCTTTGTAAATAAGGAATTGGGATCTGCATCTTTGGCATATGTTTCTCGTTAATTGTTTCTCTTCTGCAGAATCATAATGGCTTGTATTGTGCAGCTCTTTGGAAGAACATCTTCCAAAGGCTGTGTTTTGCAGTGCTAAAGGACTGCAGAAGGAAAGACTTTCATGCCCTGATACAAATCACTACAAGCTCCACTTGCAGAGGCTTTTGTCATCATTTTGTGTTTTTCTTCAAGTGGTTGGGTGGTAAGAGAATAAATATCAGAAATAAAGCTTATTTGTGGCTTACCCCTTCTATTATCAATTTGCAAGACAATTTTACTTTATTGATACTTTAGGAAGGGTCTGGAGCACATGTCCTGTGAAGACTGGCTGAGGGAGCTGGGGATGTTTAGCATGGAGGAGGCTTAGGGAAGACATTATTACTTCCTCTACTCGGAAGGAGATTGTAGCCAGTGGGGCCCAGCCTCTCCTCCTAGGCAACCAGACAGGAGGAGAGAACACAGCCTCAAGCTGCTCCAGGGGAAGTTTAAGTTGGACATTAAAAGCAATTTCCTCATGAAAAGGGTGATTAGGTATTGGAACCGGCTGCCCAGGGAGCTGGTGGAGTCACTGTCCCTGGAGGTGTTTAAGGAAAGACTGGACGTGGCACTCAGTGCTAGGGAATAATTGTCAAGGTGCTGTTAGGGCATAGGTTGGACTCAATGATCTCAGAGGTCTTTTCCTACCTAATTGATTCTGTGATTTACGAAATCTCTTTCCTACAGCTTTCCATGCTAGTTGCAAAACAGGTCAACCAGAGCTCAGTCTCTTTGTACAAAAAGTAATTTTTAAAAGCATTTTGCTAGCTATTGTTGTATGTCATAATGTAGACATATATATTGTCCCAAAACACTTTTAAATTTCAAACTAATGCTGACTTATATAGCTTAAGACTAGAAATCCTTATGTAATTTCTGAAGTACAGCATTTCCTCTTCAGAAGGGATCAAGACATGAAGCATAGCTTTTATTTTTGTAGCATAATTGCATTATATTTACAGGAAGCCAGTGTTGTAGTAGGTAGTGTTAAATCAAATTAGTGATGCATAAGAGACTGGAATACTGTATCAAGTTCAGGAACCTATCTGATGTTGTAATCCTGTCTCATGTAAATTATTTGTTTCTTTGGAAGTAGCACATGTTATTCTAAATTTTCCAGTTGTTAGTATTTGAGAATGGGAAAAGATGAGCTAGTAATTTATATCAGCAAAATACTGTACGAAAAAGGGGAGTTTGTTTTTAAGCCTCCTAGGTAAAACCAAACAGAGCAAAAGGGTCGCTCAGGTATTTGTAATTTAAACTCCATCAGTCCTTCTAAGGAAGATGTATTGACTATCTGATTACTTCTCTGTGGCAATTTCAGGCAAACTTTCAAATAGCAAGATTCTGTCTGTTTAGTGTAGGCTGATGACAGCACCCTGAAGTCCCCATTAAATTATTCACAGATCTTTTTGCAGGGTGGCCTTTATCAACATTTTCCCTAATTCCTCTGAAGAACAACGTGCTTTTCATCAATTGGATCCTGTCCTTCATCTGAAAGATAACTTTCTTTGGTGGTCATGGTTGTTTATCTCTCTCTAGTGCTTTTGAAGTATATTGGGATGCTTAGTATGGAAGTGACAGCACAGGATATTTTTAGTAGTAAAAGGCTGTGCTTGGTGGTGTCTGGTTTGGTGAACAGAAGCAGCCCATCAGATTGCTGCTGGTTTCCAAAGGACTTGCTGTCATTTGCTGCTAGAATGCCTTGGTACCTCTGGCTCCTGGTCGTGCATCACCTTCTCCGTTTCCTCTAGGGCCCGTGGGAGGTCTGTGGGAGCTGCTGCTTCTGTCCCAGCAAAGTCTCATAGGTCTGCAGCCGCCTCCATTCTCACTTCTGCATGCCCAAGGGCAGGTGGGGCAGAGAGCAATGTCTGATGGCTCCCTGTCTAAGACACCCTCACCATTGCCAGCTCTAGCTCCAGGAGCAACTAATGATGGTCAAAGTGTAGCACACCCCAAATACTCCCTCATTTTAATCCTTAATTAGTAAACTGTCTGCTGCCCAGGGAAATTAAGTCACAGACTTGAGAGCAATTGCAAAGTATTTGCTTTTTGGCCAAGCAGGGCCAAAACCAAGCTATGCAGAGGAAGCAGATAGGCTAGTTTAAAGGTTAATCGCATTTCAAAAATAGTGGGAGGGAGATGCATTACAATGCTTCATTGGAAAAATGTCAGAAGGCATTAGCTGCTGCCTGAAATATATGAAAGGGAACAGCATTAACTCTGCTCTTCATTTTGTGCGGAGGTAAAATGAAAAATTTCACCATTTACCTTTGGGAATTAAGATGCAACATGTTTTAAAGGTCAGTTCCTTTGTTATGGGGATTCTCAATAGAAACAGGAAATAATCTTTTTTCCTTTGCACATACTCTTTCTCCTTAGCATATCGTGCCACCTATTCACTTATCTATGACATGAATGTTGGTAAATACATGTACATACATATGCGTGTACTGCAGTAAACAGCATTGTACATCACATGCACAATTTTGTTTTTCATTGTGCTACATAAATTATATTCATGTTCAGGGAATAGCATGCCTGGAACAGTGTTACTTGCCAGTTAAAACAGGTCAACCTGGCGTATTCATACATTCCAGCCTCCTGATTAGTTTCAATTACTGCTATTTTTAACTTGGCTGGAGGATATTTCTTTCTTATCTTTCACCTTCCAAAAATACATACCTTCAAAAACAGAAAGAGCAAAACTTCCCTTTTGGACCTGAATGTATTCTTCTAGAGATAAAATTTTTCTGGCTTAAAAATCCCAATGAATGTAAATTTCTACTAGACTGAAAATAATTTTTATTTATTTGTAATTAGGGACTTACATCTTTTAAAAGAGACACGCAAGGTTAAAACTGACTGTGAGAACAACCTACATATTGGATTTCTAAATCATGACATTTGTAAATACGTTTTGTATACAAATTGGTTTTATACTTAAAGGCTTCACTGCTCCTATTCAGGTGCACTGCATGTTGCAGAGCTCCATAAGCTCATATTAAATTATTTTTTCTGATGCCTGAGCCTATATTCCATCAGTGGCTACTGTCCATAAACTGTGTGCCCATGACTAGCTCCATGTATGTATCCCTACCCCGGGGACCTGCTTTTTTCGGGATGCTTCCCACGCATTCCTGTCTCTTTCCTCCATGGCAGGAGGCAGTGTGCAGGTGTTACTCAGTGGGAGCAGCTTGTTCCAGATTTCCTGTGGTCTCACCAGTCAGCTGTAACCATAGACTGGCTTGCTTGTCCTTCCCTTGACATGGTCTTCTACTTCGGACATGCAGATGGGTAGTGGCCCTTCTTCTCAGCTTGGTTTTCCAGGCTTCCTACGCTTTTTTAACAAAATAGAGGAAGGGGTTTTCTGGAGTCATTCCCATTGGCTCAGCTTGCCATAGGGATGTGATCTAGTTTGGGTATGGGCATATGTCAACATCTGTCAAATTAGAGGGGTTGTGTGTGGCAGAGTTCACGCTGCCTTTGTGCCAGCTGCAGGAAGCAGAAGCAGTGGAAGTGCCAGCTGGTCCCCACAGACACTGCCTGTGAACACGGTATTTTAAAGCTGATTCTGGGAACTCCTGCGCCACTAAACTCTGGCCTTAAAATGCCTGCAGTTTCTTAAGCAAGACTATCCAGTCCAGCTCAGCTAAGCCTCCTCAAGCAAGCATGTTATTTTATAAACAGCACATCTTGAGGGATTGATCCTTGAGTCATCATAACATGGCAGGTGTTGGAGCATCTCCAGTAGCTTACAGAAACTAAATATGACAAATAAACATCACAAGTGATGAAGCCAGTGAGCAGCATGCCGGAACTGAGTGATACTCTCTTTGCCTCATTAGGATGAGAGCCAGGCAGAGTTCCCAGGCTCCAGCTCAGTGCAACATTTCAGTATATGCTCTTCTTTAAGAATAAAGTATTCCCTGCCAAAGCAAAAGAGACCAGTTTAAGTCTTCTCGCAAGTATATAATGTTTCTACTTCGACAGAATGTTAGGCATGATCCTTGATAATCTGTATCCAGGATGATCCTTTACTAAAGGTATTCATAAGTAAACCAGGGCTCTGAGAGTAACAGTTCTATACTTACCTGCCATTTTAAGACAATTATAATTTGGAATACAAAAAAAGACGCAACCAACTATAAAGTACAAAATGAGAACAGAAATAATACCAGAGGATTTTGCTATTGAAAGATTACAGCACAGATGCACTTCAAAACGGAGCATGAAGCACAGCTGGTGAAATAATTCCTGACAATTAGCAAGTCAGCAAAGGGAAAAATTATTATGGATAGCATTGCTATTTATAATTATCCATTGCAATTATTAATCACCTCATTAGAAGGATTTCTGTTGTAATCCCTCAGGAGAGTAACACCAAAGAGTTCAGTGTTGGTACTCACTCACCTTCCTCCTTTGAGAGCACGACTATGTAAAGCAAATGGGACTGTATTGACATCTTTTTGCTGCTTTCTTCTTTCAGTGAAATGTAGTTTCATTCAATTTAGTCTCTGTTGTTAAACTGTTATGATAGTCTTTGAGTTTCTCAACTTTGTTGAGCTGCCTCTTCTGTTCTGCAGTTGGTCACACCATCGCTGTCTCCTTGGGCACAGTGTCCCTTGTTGTATGGCATTATCTTTGTTTTTTCCTTGAAACAAAGACAATTCTTCACAGTGTTTACAACTGAAGTATTTTAATGTCAGATTGAGTGGCTCACATTTTTTCTCACTTTTAATGCAACTAATAGTTAACATAATTGTCTTCAGAACTGAGTCTCAGCACCCCACCCAAGGACTCCTTCTGAAGCAAGCAAGGCTGAGTTGGTTAAAGCACATTTGTACAAATCTCTGTTAAAATTACAACTGTTGTTATCACTAAAAGGAAAAGCCCAGGAGGTTGCTGGTTAGTCTCTGCCGGTAGAGATTGTGGCCTTTTGCTTTGTTAGAGCACAGATGTGAAATCCATTTCATCCCACTGAAGCTGGAGCAATGAGGCCATTGCCCCAGCCCATCCTGGGTTGCTGCTTCAGCTGCTTTGGTTGAACTTTTAGGTAATATAAATGAATGATAAATCTGGTTTCTCAACATGTGATGCCAAGCTCTCTAGTAGCCCTAGTATGTTCTGTGAAGCCCAAGGTGTATTTTTGCCTGACTCTCTGCTGTGCATGTTGTCGTAACAGGCTCTTACTGAGACCAGTCTTCTTTGTTTATAGATGAGGTCTTGTCAGAAAACTTCTTGGACTACAAGAACCGTGGTGTCAATGGCTCTCACCGTGGTCAAATTATCTGGAAGATTGATGCCAGCTCTTACTTTGTGGAGCGTAAGTATTTTTCCAATTCTGCTATGATTTAATTCAATCACTCTAGAATGATAATTCATCTGTTACTGTTGTTTTTATGATGTTCTTATGCCCAAAACGTCCCTTAGGAAAGGCCAAAAGTAGTACCAGAATTGCTGAATGTGTTGATAGAAACTGAAACACTTGGTGTAATAATAACCCACAGTTTCTGCAAACAAATTTTGTGGGCATTGACTCAATTACTTTTTTAAAAATACAGTTATGAATATATATTTTACTCAATTTGCTGTATCATTAGTAATGAGCTGCATTAACTTTAATATGGTTTTAAGAAAAACAGGAAGACAGGGGCATGATATCATTCACATTGGCTTTTAATTGGAAAACTTCATGGTGCATCTGGCTTCTAACAGATTCAGGTGAATTCAGAAGTTGAAAGAGTTGAATTCTGATTATCATCTACACTAATAAAAGTGTAACTATATGTAGCTGCTGTATCTGGTATCAGCAAGGATGCTACATGCAAACATTTTACAGATGCTCAGTCATAGAAGCAGGTTCTCTCTTTGCAGTATGAAGCAGTGTTGATGGTCTGTAATTGCTAGTGTTAAACTGAGAATATTGCTGTGAAGAATTTAGGGACCTGCTGAAATATCTACAGAACATACAGGATGTTTATATCCTGTATTAAAAAAAAAACATGGATGGGAAACTGCTTAACATGTAAGGACATGAGGATTTTTCAGTTATCTTGGTTTTGGGGCAGAAATTCAGTACACGATCTCACTTTAAAACAGGTTCTACTTTGCAGAGGCTTTGAGCCATGGTTACAAATTCATGATCATACTTTCTTTTAGCTGTTAAAGAACTGTGGGAAGGAGATAAAAAATCCCAGACTGGATTTTTGAAGGTATTTTAATACCTTGGGTTATTGAGGAGGGGCAGAAGTGTGATGAGACTCTGGTAGCTTCCTTGGCTAATCCACAGTACAAAGCAAGGAGGCAACATGAGAAATGCTTAGGAGAAAGCCTCTTTCGGTGGGCCACTTGTCATTAAAGGCTCAAATGCACAATGAATTATGTCAGCTTAATAGGTTGCCCTCATTAGCTGAGACACAATAGCTGTTGTTAATTGATTGCATGTACATGCTTCAGTTACCCTACTGTAAGAAAACGGAAATTAGCATAGCCATCCTTCATTGATGCTTGGAACTAAGTTGTACTACACCATAGTTGAGCAGCCCATGCTTGATGAGTTGCAGCCTCTTGTTAATTTGTTACACTGCTACCATTTGGTTGTGAACATCAGCCCTGAGATTTTGTACCAGTGTGCTCATCAAGGACAAATTATTGCCCTGTCCAGAATTAAAACAGGAGAAAATGAAGTAGGCAGTAGTAAATAACAGCACATGCAGATACTCTGAGAGCCACTTGACTACTCAAGTGGGAAGTTAAAGCAGTGAAGAATGTTGGGGTATGCTGGTTTTATGTATCTAAAGGCATATTTGAGGATTCCTGCCTGTTGCTGAGTCTTACATATGGAAGCACACAGCTTTGTAATTGATTCAGTTGCAGTGTCTGAGAAAACCTTATGCATTTTCTATCTAAAGAGGATAGTTTAAACCATCTTCCTTCAGACTTTTTTTTTGGGACAGAGATCATATCTCCCTTTTATGTTTCATAGCATAACATTTGCAGGGATCAGAGAGATACTGGTTATCAAAATAAAACTCAGCTAAGATATAGAGCCAAGATGTAATTTATTTTCAAGGTATCCATACTGTTTTCCCATCCATTAACTCACTATTGATTGGAGTCTTCCTGATTATAGCATTAATTCTTAGTAAAACAGAGTATCTCACTTTCAAAGGCAGCTGCTTTTGCTTTTCCTGTAACTATTTGTACTTTGGTATCTTTATACCACGAGTCAATATTGACTATCAGCTACACATTGCTTCAGAAAATATTATGGTATAAATTGCAGTGTTTATCCTGGAGCTATAATAAAGGGGAGATCAGTGTATGGCCAAATAAAGAATCAGCCTTACATAGAGAATTTAAATTTCTCAAGAATTTCAGGCACCCCATGCAAATTGGTTTGTACCTTGGCCTTGAAAAATATTAAAGGTAAAATATTTTTGGTGGCACTGCTGTATGAGACTTATTATAGGGGTACTATGGGAATCATCCTGGCCAACCTCAGAAGCCAAATTTTTTCTGTTGTGAACAGTTTAGACTGTAGGACTTCCCACAACTTGATTTTGTACCACATTTAAGGAAATTACCCTTATGCTGTGACCAGATAGCCATCTGACATAAACAGCTTAAGATCTTTGAGTTTTTTTTATTAAAGAGCTTTGTGGGACAACTTGAAAAATCAGAGATACTAAAGACTAGCTGATTTGCAACAGTATAATTCCTATTAATATGAAGAAAAAGAGGCATTGGACATGAGGTCAAGTAAATAGAGGGTTATTACTCATGTCTATATTTTGACTGTGGAGGCATATATAATATGTTTAGGAACATTTTGTTCAAATCCATAATATTCCACAATTATTTATCCTTTCTTTCCTGCACTTTTGGAAAATTACCAAGCAAATTAAATGTGATGTTCAAATTATGTAACCTGTAGCCATTATACATAAGCCCATTCTTTAGGTACTTAACAGATTGGTGGCATCTTATCAATGTAAATACTAACTTGCATGCAATGGGCAGGAACCTGGAATAGGAATGAATGAAGGGAAAAGCCTCTGAAAGTTATTTTCTTCATGGCAGCAGATTATCACAATAAAATGTATCAAACACAGTTGTAATGATAATTACTGGCCAAATCCACCAACCTACAGGATCACACCGGCGACAAATTGTGCATGTGGGCAGAAGAAACTAGTAATATATTGTGAGAGATTTGTAAAAGTGCACCAGGAGTGGAGAGCACAAAGGAAGACGTAGAAAGAAATTTCAACCATTTTCTGCCTTAATTGCACTTCTTTTATAAAACTGAAATTCTGCAGTTTCAGATGCTGCTCTGTTGTTGAAGCTGTACTTTCGTACTGTTCTCAGGGGATTGCCCAGTCAGAATCTTTAAAGGGTCTTTTTTCGGGTATATTTGAAATCTCACCAGTTAAGAAAATGCTTTCTGTGAGTTCAACAACAAAGCAAAATTGTTTACTCTTTTTGGAACATGCTTCTATTCTTTTGTGAGTATTTGGGCAAAATTTGTCTTGCATTTGAGTTTGCTAATAGCCTGATTTTAAGATCATCTACAAAGCCCTGTCAGTTTTCAAAACATGGATAATTTCTTAACATGTACTTGTACAGCATTTTTAGATACCACAAACATTTAAAATTTGCATATGTTTTAATGATCTACCTTTTCACCCTGAAAAGGACTAATACCTTTCCCAGAGAAGGGGATATCTTTCCATTTTGCATGTCACAAACTTGCAACATCATGTAGCCAGATAGATACGTAATTGGTAAGAGCCAGAGAGGGAATTGCTTCCAAATGCCAACAGAGCAGAACTCATCTCTTGTTAATACTCAGCAAACAAAAAGCCCTAACAGCTGCAGAGGCAATGTTGTACTACAGCCAGTTTTGCATTTCTGCAGAAGTCTGGCAAGTTGGGTTTTTCTGATGGTCAGTGATAAACAGTAACCACCCACTGTAGCTATGAACTGGTCAGAGTTTGAGGGGAGGAGGGAGGAGTGGAGAGAGGCTCTATGCCACTAGGGGTGTGACCCTTACGCGAAGGCTTGGAGGGCATTGCAGTGAAAGAGCCAGCGTCTAATGGGTTTTCCAGGAAAAGAAATATGCTCTGCTGCACTGCAATTTCTGGCACGCTTTTTGGTTTACACAGCAATACAGAGAGAGGGTATCCAAGAGACCTTTTCTCTGAGGTGCATTGCAACAGCATCCTATAAGTATTGTATCAAACTAGCATATCCTTAAAATGATGAGTGAAGGTTTGACACTTCAGAATTGCACTGAAGATAGCCAGATAGCTTGGACCCCTCCTAATCTATCAGCCTCTCTAAAGATTGTTTGCTACCTGACAACTAAGAACCACTTTCAAGGGTAACCAGTCATCTCTGTTGCATTTTTGTTTGAAAACTTATGCAGCAGTTGTTTGGCTAAATTTGTTGCTGTTGATGTGGCTGAATTTTTAATAACAAAGATGGATGACAGGCCCTTCCAGAAAACAGAAATAACAGTAATTTATTCCTACTAGCTAGAAGGGAAATAATGGTAAAAGAAGGGTGCAGCTAAAGTCAGATAGCTGAGAGATCCTGGAACATCTTCAGACAGAAGATGTATATTCTGTGTTATGGTCTATATATGCTGTATATGCATGCATTTATGGAGTATGTACAAAAATGTCCCCAAAGTGGCAATCGGTCCTTTCATCTGGGGCTCTCTCTAGAAAATATATCTTTAGAAAGCCAATATAAAGGCTGCCATCAAAGCACAAATAATTGAAGGATGTTCCTGCCTTGAATATTAAGAAAAAAAAAGAGGCACTTTCATGTCAATAAAAACTTTAATGAAACTAGAGTATTTACAATTTTTTCCTTTTTATGGGCAGATTGTTGACAAGTCTAGCCCACTAAAATAATTTCCTGTCTCCATTTTCATTACCACAGTGTCTCCCAAATCATATACTCTTCACTTCATGAAAGAGTACATGAGAAGAGAAAATACAGAGAAGGCTGTTGAAGTCCATCCTGATATAACTTTTATCATGGCCTACAGTCATGCTGCATGACTTTAACCTTCAGGAGTCACAGACAGTAAAAACTGGAGCAATACAGGAGCATCTTCAACAGTGTGAAGATTATTTAGAAGCAAAATGGTTAAAGGTATCAGGGAAAAAAACAAACGTGAAGCAATAAGAGAGACATGTTCCCCAAAAGGTGTAACTATTGCTTCCAAGGAAGACATACCATTGTTTTACGGTTCTTTCTCTTCATCTGCTTGCACATGTATTAGTCTTATTGGTGCTGTCTGCTTGTCTTCCACCCTACACAGTTTTTTAATTCCTTGTACTTTTCCTCAGGCTATTATCCTGATAGTAATTTAACACTCATGCTTAAGGCAAGGTTTGCTTTGGGAAGATGAGCACAGTCTGAAAAGAGATGTTGAGATTCCTTAAGAACCTTGCACTTGGGATCCTTTGATCAGCCCTTTAATCTTTGCCTTTCTTGCATTTCTTGTTAGTTCTCCTCTTACAAAGTCTGTTTGTGCCCAGATTGTAGGCAGCAGCCTATCATAAATGGAAACTTGGGTCAATCCACACAAGGCATTAGACAACCATTTCTCAGCTTCTGGCATGCTTTCACTGTGGTAGCTTAGCCAAGAGACGTGTCTGCCGATGGGGTTTTTCTCGGTCTTTCTCTCCCTTTCCAAAACTTGTTTTGACACTTGGAGATATTTTGTAGTGTGGAGATCACAGCTGTTTGTGTTTTCATTCACACACAGGGAAGGAGTGTCTGTGTTGCAGCATCTATGCTTGGTGACACCATGCCAGGGCCTGGTGACACCTCTCTGGTCCCCACACTACCTGCTCCATGCTTTTTATGGCAAGTACTTAAAGAAATTACAAGGACTTTGTTTGCACAAAGCTAAGACTGAAGTGAGAGTTTTGATAGGTCAGTAATAGGAGTTTCAGAAAGCTTTGAATGAGAAATAGTGCCTGATTCTAGGCATTAATGTCAGACAAGTCTCTCTTCACTAAGCCCTAGTTCCCTGTCACAGAGACCACAGCCTACATGGACTCTTCCCTGCCACTTAAACAAGCATAGACATGGTATTAATGCTTCAGAGGCTGGACATCAATTAATTCCCAAAGAAGTGGTCAGGAAGATGCAATAACATTTAACTGAAGTTTTAGTTCAAGCCCAGAGGAATCTAACCATAGGTGCCGAAATTTGAAAGTATGGTTTCGCGTATGTGCTCATTTTGGTCTTCCAGCAGTATCCTCAGCCGCACTGTATTTGCTTTAAATTAACAACTCCTGCATATGTCATGTGTTTTGTGCTTCACCTTTGGTATCACCCAGTATACCATTAAGCCTATCATGCACTTGTTTGAAATGAGGAGAGATTCCTGAAACACAGTAGTACAGCTAACAGCTGTCTTTTTCTCATCTAACCTAGTGTTTGATAAATGCATGAACTGATGCCTATTGTTTTGCTGCTTTGAACTTTGGATGTGTGGTATTCTGCACAATGAGTGCTGAAGTCACATGTTTTTTTTAATGGATCACTATAATGTAGATAGTGTTATTTTGTCATTGATAATCTTTCTACTATTGACAGTAAAAGATTACAGCGTCACCCCCAATTCACAAATCAGTTAGTCTTTGCCACTGTTAAATGCTCCTGGAAAGTTTTTTTCAGATAATGCTGTCCAGGGATTTGGCAGAATTGTGCTGCAAGACAGATCTCCTCTCTTTGCTCCATTGCACCTTATGCTCTCCCCTTGGATATTTCATTGGGTGTGTTTCTGAAGTTGCTGCAAGCCAAGTGAGCACCACTGAATTCTGTAAGAATCACTTGCATGCGGCTCATGTGCCGTCCGCCCCAGAGCCCTTTGTGGACCACCACGTATAGATTGCCTGGTGCGGGCTTTGGCCCACATGGTTTTATTGTTGTGGAAAAACAGAAGACAAATGCAGTGGAATTTCCAAGCAGCTGTAATTGGAAGGGTATCAGCACAGGCATCAAAAGGTCATATTTATTTCAAAAGAACGTCTAGGTATTGAGCTTTGTTTCAGTTTTCTTAATAAATAATTCACAATATTAAAGTACTGCATTCAGTAGATCAGTATTAATAATTTATTATTTCTAATTTTGGAGAATTTTACAGTTGTGGGATTCTTTTGGTAATCCTTTTGAAACATACCATGAAAGTAATGGATCAAAACAGTACTGGAAGCATAAGTATTAAAGGTAATTTTTTTCTCAGTTTATACAGGCAGAGACTTTGCTCCACATCTTCATGCTTTCTTTTAGAAAAGCTCTTACATATCTCTCTGCAGTAGTGAAGCATCTCAAGGGCTCTTCTTAGATGTCCAGCAGAACACAGGAAAATCTCACTATAAAGGGAGATAAATCCATTCTCCTAATTCAGAAAATTGTTTGTAACCCTGCTATCTTATTGGCTGATTTTAGGCAGCCACTCTGTTTCTTATACCTTCTGGTAGTTATGGCAATATTTATTCAATTCATACAACAGTGTTTGGATAGTTTTATTAGACAGACAAAACTATACTTCAGGCGGAATTATATCTGTGATGTAGTGCTATAGGAACTCCTCCTGCTTCTGAAATAGTGCACTTGTGATGCAGGAAACCTTTTGATAGTTGTTTTTTTCTTGTTAACTAGCCAGTCAATCTAGCCCTGTTGTTACCTTACTCCTGGTCCAGGGTTTCCTGCTATAGGGACTGCCAGATGTCAAGAGTATCATCTATACCCAGAATAGACTTTTTTAGAGAATGGAAGGGATTAATTCAGCAGGGATGAATTACGGTCTCCTTGCAGGGTTCAAACACTTCTGCCTAGCAGAAACATCTTTCTGCAAGGTCTTTGATATTTGTAATAGGATATTGAGGGCCTCAGACAAATAATGTTTTATATTTTTAAACTCTTCTCCAACCCTTTCAATACTTCAGATGCTCACCTTACCCAATCAGCAGCAGGTATAGTTTCCTCCCATAGCTCAATGCTAATAGCTTTTTGCAATTAAAAACAAAGCAGAACAAAAAACCATTACCAGCCTTGAAACATAGTTTTGCTGTAATTGTTTACTTAATTAAATTTACATAAGGATGTTTCTTTCTGTGTTTCCCCTTTCATTAAGTTATCTATGTTAATTTTATTATGCATTCTTCCATTAAATGATGTCCTGGCTGTGGATTTTGTTCTAAGTCTACCAAAAACACTCACTGCTACTGTGAGACTTCTAAGAATAGACAGCGGTGTTTATTCCAAACCCTTCCTTTTCCCTGGCAGTAGAGTTTGTGTGCCTGGCAGGTATTTGGTCACTTCTGAAGTGGTAGGAAGCAGACATGTGGGGAAGTGACTTGTTTGCTCACCTGAGGTGAGCTGTCATAGCTCACTTTTAGCTCTAGACTCACTCCTGAGAGTAAGAGCTACAGACCTGATCGCTTCTCACTCTGGGGCCATTTTAAGGCAGCTTTCCATGATCAGGCTGCATGTAGTGATAATCTCATGTCCTTTTAGTGGCCCCTTCACATTGTGAGAAAGATGTTCATACTGTTGCTCAATGATCTTGGGTTATCTCGTCAGAGCAGGTTGCTCCAGATCCTGTCTGACCCTAAATGTAAATATGTCATGGGCTCCAAATCTAAAAGTTGAAAATCGTATTTAATTTTCAAAGATGATCTTTCTCTATGCCTCTCAGTTTTGCTTTTTTCCCCAACCCGTTTCTTTTTCATGTCTGGGATAATTTACAAGTTCAACAATGATTTCCTTTCATTGAAAGAGCCCAAGAGGAACTATTAAAAAGCCCCTAAAAATGCCATATTTTTAAGAGGAGATACTTTACACTGTAAGAAGCAATATTGATTTTGATTGTAGAGTACATTGCTACAGTGTTCCAAACATGAGGTATAGCTGGGGTTAGCAATAAGATGAGCAATGCATGTATATCAGAATTTGATCTGTCAATGTGGTTGTTGGAATTTGCAAATAGTGTTCCCTCAGACACAGACATCTGGATGGCAGAAGTACAAAACCAGCAGAGCAGAGAGTCCAAACACAATGGTGAAAAAGGACTCAGAATAAATGTGCAATCTTTTTGATGTAGATGAGTACCAGAGAGCTACCCAGGCAGCTCCTAGGCAAGAGCTCTAGGCTTCTGAGGATCTCACTCCTGAGGCAGATTCTGGGAGGAGAAGCAGCTTTTGGTGTAGGCCACATCTCTTGGGCACCTCTCTCTTCTGTCTCTGGCTGAAAATATCAGTCTACAAACAGAAAATTTTCTTAGCACTTCCATTGTCTAACACAAGTATTACAGGTATGTGAATGCAGTTCTACTTCTCTTTCCTACTGCATTAAAATAAACCTACATTTGGAACACTTCAAGGTCTATCCTGGGCTTGGGGAATTTTCAGTCTTGGCTTGTCTTCCTACTAACTTGCTGTTTATGCAAGCTGATGAGCAGTACTTCCTGAGGTAAAGTATCACTTCGTAATCTCATGGCCCTGGTTTGCTCCAGAGATACCTGCTAAGTCAGAAAAACTGCCATGTGATTAATCTCCCTGGATTGTCAGGCAACATTTGGCCCACAGATTTGCCAAAAGTAATATGCCTACAGTGAATTAGATTAATCTGCCTGCTTCATTGCTAGGCAAGATCTAGAGGCAAACTCATAAATTTAAAACAGAATACAAGTGCATTAGTAAGATTTTGTTTTACAAGAAGGAATTCTCCTTGCCTCTTGGGGTGCATTAGCTAACATTTCTTTTTGCCTTTGAACCTCCACAGTGTGTGTTAGCCCAAGACCTCAAGAAGTGTCTTTTTCTTGTTTCTTTTGATAATGGTGTTCACCTGAAGTGGAATGAGCCAGGCATTCCACACTAAGAGAATACTAAAAAAACATTTCTGTCTTTGGTTTGTCACTGTGGTATCTTATGGCCATGAGGAGAGACAAAACTCTTTCCTTCCATCCACTGGCTTGGATGTCTTGATTTACATATAAGTGGTGTTTGTAATTAGAATGCACCTGGATTTAGGTTTTCAAATGTTTTCATATTTGCAAGATATTATAGTAAGCTTTATTAGCTTCCTGTGAGGAATCCTAAGTCTTTGTGGCTAATGGAGACACAATTTTCTCTTCCCTCTGTGAGCAACATGAAGTCTTATGCATGGCATGTCACTAAAATGAGTAATATATTTTGGTACCAGTATTGTTTGACTTTATCCTTGATATTCCTCTTTTCCCTGTCTCCTTATATTTTGGAGAACTCACAATGTATGTGTTTTGTATTAAGGTGAAAATGTAAAAGAAAAGGTATATAGTGATAAGTTGGATTGTAGGGGCTCAGTTCAGGGACAGCTGCAGCACAGTCAGCTGTGATGCTTAAGATGGTACTACCTCAGTTTGTTGTCTGTGTTGGCACTCAGTCAGAAGTCATCTCTCATGACCACACCATTTTTGGAGCAGCTGATTTGTAATCAGGTTTAATTGCTGGATTGCTTGCTCCAAGGCTGGTAGTTCAGATCATCTCTGTGTGCTGTTCCTGAAGTACGTTGGTAGGCTAGCTAATGCAAGCAAACATTTGGGGCTGAATCAGCTGACATTACATAGAAACTTAAAATGTGTGGAGTGCAGTTGTGAGAAAGCCTCTGACTTGTGTTTTTTGTTTATCACATTCTAGTGCAGAGGGAATTTTTGTGGGGGTTCTTGCTGCTTTTCCATTCAAATTTTTCTTTAATGTTTGAGGGAAAGAAAATGAAACTTAGCCAGGAGGCATCTCAGCTGCAAGTATGTTGATTTCCTTTACCGAAGGAGGCAATGGAGCAGATCAATCAAATTTCTCACTATTTCTACCTCAGAAAGGTAGAGGATTCCTAGGCAGAGTCAATTCAAACTAAAATCTTAGTTTAAAGCCTTGCCCTGGAGACTCATGCCGGTTTTCAACTATGTTGCAACTGTTTTGCAAAAAGATGGTCCTTTTTGAAAAATGTTGACAAGATTCTCAATACTGTTTGTTAAGTCCCTCCTGTAGTCAGTAGCAGAGCAAAGCTCTTTTGTCCCTAGTGGGCTGTACTGTGCATGTCACATAACATCGTCAGGTGGTGACTTTGTCTGGGGAAAGCACAGGGATTAAACCAGTGTTGGTTTGTGCAATGTGTGTCTTTCAACAGCTGTGAGCAGCCATCCAGAAGGAGCTTCCAGATGTTACCTAGAACATCTCTTTCAAAAGATCCCATCTCTAGTTGTATCAGAAGCACTTAACAGCACTGAGAACAGTGAGAAATGTGACAATGCACAAATGTAGTAATGTACACACATGTCTTTCAGTGGGATTTGAGCTAATTCACATTATATTGCAACTAGAACAGACTTAAGAAAGACAAAAATTAAACGGGAGAACGCACTTGGCCTTACTGAGCAGCTCAATGGACAGCAGGATCTAAACTAATTCAGAATTCAGAGACTGAAATCCTGTCCTGCTGCAGTCAAGAGAAATAGCTGTTTATTTAAACAGGATAAGTATTTCAGGCAGAAATGTTAGAATTTTCTGTTTAAATTATTAACTCTTTCCCCAGTATATATTTATAGAAAAGCATGAAAATTTAATAAAGTTCCCTTTTTCTCTTTGCATTTTTACAAGAATGAAAAGTAACTAAATAAATTACTACAGGGGTAAATTTTTATGGTAGTTTAAGGCCAGCACATGGGTGTCTTCTAACTGAGGTGTGAAACCATGAAAACTGGGTTAATAATGAACCCCGTGACACAGCCTTAACAGTAGTACTGCTAGCAGGCACCTGTTGGGGAAAATGAATCAGGGAAACCTTATAAATATGATTGCTTAGCAAAAGATTCTGAAAATATGAAACCTATAATTGAAATGGAAATGAAAGCTTACTTTGAGTTGTAGGATACCGAGTCTTAGTTACTATATAACCTGAAAACAACAGCCTAGCTAGCTGAAGGAGAATCCCTCTTGATTGAACAATACCTTTCTGCTGGCTAAGGGATCGAAAGGTCCCTTTGTTGTAGCAAAACAGAAAAGTCTAAAGAGTAGTTTTTAGAGTTTAAAATATAACACAGTATGGTAATATAGTAGTTCTTATAGGCTGAATGTAGATTCTGTAGGACTTTGTGTCTTGTATTTGTTGGTAAATTAGAATATTCATCACAAAAGGAGATATAATGTATTGTAACAAGGACCTTGCTCTCTTACCTCTTACTTCTCCTACCACTCTTACTGCTCTTACCTCTTTCCTCTTCCTCTTCCCCCTATTCTCGCTCTCTCTTGCTCTCTGACCCCTGCCCCCTTGCTCTCTCGCTCCCTTCTCTCTCAGCTCTCACCCTGCTGTTCTTTCTCCCTCTCTCTTTGGCGCTTCCCTTCAGCCAAGGATGGTGGCTGAAGGCAAGGCCCTTTTACCCACGACCCTTGCAATAAAACCACATGTTCTAGAATATCTCAGGTCAGCAGAGTGCCTTGTTCCTGCTGTCCACGGATCTTCCCCTACAGGCCCCTCTTCTTCTTCTCTATGAAGTGAAGAATTACTTCTCTGTGATGTGTGCTGAGCTTCTACAACAAATTTAAAACTTTATATTGTGCTTTTTTCTGTGAGAAAATGACTCAGTGAAAGCCTTTTATATATATATAATATCTACAAAGATAAAAGTTTCTGCCTCTGAACTAGCCCATCTACATTTTGTTCAGTTTGGAAAATAGAATCTGGTTTTGCTTTAGCAGAGCTATTTCTTTTTCTAAATTTCATACATTTATTGCATTTGAGATGCAGTGAAACACCAAACAATACTTCTGTGACATGCATAAATTATTTTTTTTAACGTTCCTATGCATGATATATGCTGTGGAATATAAATCTAGTTGGTAGTGCATTTAGCAGATCTTACCTGGATATTTTCAAATAGAAAGATTGCAGGAGCTCTAGAAATATTTTTGAGGAGGGCAGCAGGACTGAGTGACGTGGATGTGCAAAGAGCAGATTACAGCTGAGATGTCTGTTTCTTTTGGAAGGAAAATGAGAAGAGGTAGGTGTGGTCTCTGTCCACTGACATCCCACTGAGTGGGAGTTTTACTGTTGGCTTTAACAAGATGAATCAGACTTTTGACAACTAGTGAGGAAGAGGGATGCAGTCTAGATGCTAGGAAATATTTCAAAGGATAAAAAATTTTAAGTAGGCTTTGTCAAGCAGTGAACTAAAAGTTACTTAGTCCTTCAAAACACTTTAATTTTAGAAACCACATCATGTCAAGACTGACATAAAGACTCCTGCATGCTGGCAGCTGACTCAAAGTAGCATCTGCCAGCCTTCTCTTAGGTCATGACTGTCAATTTATGATAGATATATTCTCCAAGCCAGCAGAGAGGTTGAAAAATGAACCATCAAAACTGTAAAATAACAATACTGAAAATACCTCTGCCTCTTCTGGAATCTTCGGGAGGCATTCAGCAGCTGGAAGTCCACAACAGCACTATGGACGATGTATATGCATCTATGTATGCTTTCTTTGTCAGACCAAATTGACATGGTAAAAATTCATATTTGGTGCTGGTCTTTTGCTTGGAGGTAAATTTGTTCATCTTCAGAGTCTGCTTGAGACTTCACATTTAGAAGATAAGTGTGCTTGTAAAGGATTTCCAATTGAAAACAAGGAGGCTGAGTATTTTGTGTGCATGAACTAGGATGGATCCATTAGTTTGTATGAGGTGATGTTGGTTCACAGCAAATAAGAGTTTAAGTATTTGTTTTTCAGACTAGAAATTCCCAGAGGTATCAGGGGGAAAAAACCAAAACCTACAGGGCAATCTATTGCAAACCCATCCTGGAATCATTCTCTCTCCTCTTAAAAATTAAAAACTCAAACCATGAGGATAGCTTGTTCCTCTCCTGTGGTCTCAAAATTTCATTCTTGGCTCTGTTTAATACCCTTTCTTTTTCTGCTCTCAGTACTGCCAAAAGAAAAACATGTTTGCTGGTGATAATTAGTAAGAATAATACTTGCATTTACAATGTGTTTTTTGTAGATTCTGTTTCGACCCACTGAGTGAACTAAAACATGTTATACTGCAAATACTTTTTATTACCTTCTTGGCATTGTAAGTTGTGTTTTAAAACAGACAAACTACAGAATCATGGATGGGATGTGGCCTGGCTGTGTTTTTAAGATCTCGACAAATGAAACTGGTTTCAAGGGACACCCTGATGGTGGTGAAACCCCACCAAAAGGTGTAAAGGAGCTCTTTGGTTACTGCAACTGCAGTGCATTGGGTAGAAAGAGCAGACCAAGCATGTGTAGCAGTGTGTCTGTTACTGTTATTGCATCAGTTGTCCATGATCATTTGCTCTCCTTCCATAGTAGTTCTTTCCCTCTCTGTGTTGGTATAAGAACCTACAGCCAGCCAGTTAGACCAGTCATTTTCAGTCTCACTCTCCATTCCTTCCTTTTTCCTTTGTCATTACCAGGAAAGATGCCTAATGCAGTCCAAATGCCTTGTTCTCTCTGTGGGGTTTGTAATACCAGGAGTGACAGGGTTACAACCCAGGAGTTTTTAAAGTGCAAACCTGCTGGTGACTTAAAGGAAAGTCAGTGTAAGGCAGATTCAAACAAACAAATACTTTAAAAGAAATTGGGAATGTAATTTTCAATTTTAGCGTGACCTGACTGATTACAGCTTAAGTAATAAGTAGAGCTAAATCCTGTGATGACTCGCTTAATCCAATCCAATCCAATCTGCTTAGATCAGGAGAGAAGTGTGTACATAGTGCCTCACCTCTAGAGAGGCAGACTGACCACCTGCACCATATCCCTGTGGGGAATTTATCTGTTACCAGGCTGCTGTTTTGCAGGTGTTAACACACTTGATAGGGCATCTATTGAATGTGGCCATGAGCATTGCTTTGCAGCAGAGAATACTGTTTTCCTGTCCCTGAAAAACTGCCATGTTGTTACGAAAACTGGCTTAGGAAGGACTAGCAAACACTCATATTCTTCTCTCCTTGGTCTGGGTTGCCAGAAGAATAATTTCCTTCATATTATAGAGGAGGAAATTATAAAGGGAAAGAGTGAGACTACTGCAGGAAGTCAGTGGCAGGGGTTTGAACAAAGCCCAGGTTTCTTGGTGTTGGAGCATCTCATCTGAATCCTGTGTGTTTCTGCCAGAGATGGTGAAGTGGTGGCCCAGGTTCTGCAGGGCACTTGAAACTTTCAGCACTGCCTCAGGCAAAGGAAGCTGACGTCTGTCAGATGTCAGACCACAAGGAAAAACCAGAGCATTTTCCTTTTCCAGTGTTGCTCCATATAGGGTATAGAATCTCTCACTTGGAGGTCAATTAGAAGGCATGACTTTGAGTGTCAAGATCACGACTAAGTGTCATATTTTTATGTACTTAACTGGCACATTAGGAGGGAAATGTATATAAAATACACTTAGCTATAAATTAGCACTAGTGCAAGTTACAAACATGCAAGTGATTCAAAGGAAACTTACTCCAGAATCATCTTTTGTCTGCTATTACTTCCTTCTTTCAGATGTCCTTTGCCTCAGCTTTGGATCTTATCAAGGTACTCTAAAATCGCATTTCTGAAAAAAATATGGTTTAAAAATAGTCTGGGCTGTCTGCAGTCTGGACTGTGTAGTCATCCCATGTGTTGTCATATAACAGCTGTTGGATCTTGCTCAGACTATTGATGATTTGCACTGGGGTTTCCTTTTCACAGTGCAGCAAATCCCTTAGAAGTTAAGGATGCTGTAGTTGGAGACCTTAGCCTTTACTATAGAAAAAATAATGTTTCCTATCTGTCAGCTGTGTGACTGCAGCAATTTCAGCATAGATGGGCTTGAGTGAGCCAGGAGGTGCTGATTTTGGGATGGCAGCTCTGAAGTCTTGCAGGTGTTGTTAGCTTGGCCAGTGGAGCAAGCATCTGCAGCTCACACTGCTGGGTCCCTGCACCTTCACCAGCAGTGAAGGGCATCAGCCACCAGGCACACACCTGCAGGGGACAGACAGGCTGGCATCTGTGTATGGCCTTGTGATCAGTAGGAACTAACAATGATTTGGAGACCATTTTTTGCAATCTCCCAAGTTACTTCTTGATATCTTTTGCCAGAGAAGGAACCTTCCTAGTCTGCAGCATCTTGTCTGTGCTGCTTAGGATTCTTTGTCCTCTTATTTATTGAAATTTCTATTCGTTTTTGCTCCCACATATGTTAGAAGACAGTAATTTTTTAACCTTCATAAATGCATCATCTATTTCATAGTAATATTTTAATATTACTAGTAATAAAATAGTAATTTTAATATTACTAGTAATAAAATAGTCATATTTTTTACCCTACAGTTCCATATTTTTTATTGCTCTTGGAAACAAATGCACGCATCCAATGTGCTCAGCATTAGATTTGCTGCTCGTTTTACTGTTACGGTATTCTATCTTGCCCCTCAACCTACTGTAACCCATTCGTAGCCCCTTTTTTTTTACCGGGATCAAGTGGGATACTTTTGGAATTGCTGGACTTTAAAACATCATGTTTCATTTTGTGGCTACAGTATTTTTCTTCTCTAAGTATTAGATTGTAAATAAATTAATAAACTTATAAATAAATAAGATTGTAAATAAATAAACTTCTGTTTTGGTGAACAAAAGTTGTTACCTTGGAATAGAAAAAAATCTGATGTTGAAATAGGAGATTACAGAGGGAGCTCTAAATTGAGAAGCAATAATAGGTATAATAACTCTTTCCTAGCAGCCTTTTAATCTTTTCCTTCTTGATAATTTGTGCTTGTCTTATAAATTCCCAGGGAAATTAACAATAGGCACAGTAGAAGTGGCACCTAATCCAAAAGCCCTTCTGAAAAGGAGTTTTCTGAATGGGTGAGCACCCACACATGGGCCATCTCAAGCGGTGGTACATGGGAGAGGAACACTGGTGGCACTATATTAAAAAAATAAGGCCAAGTTTTTATCCACCATACTAGATGCAGCACAGTGTTTGCAAAAGCATCACAGTGACTTGTTTTCACCAACCAGTGTCATGGCTCACAAGGCTCTGTGAGAATCAAAGGATGTGACCATGCTTTCTCTACCAGTGTTTCTCTGCAAATGGAAGGAAGATAGGCCCTGTTGCTGTAAAGCAAAGCATTTTAAGGCTAAAAGGAGAACAGAGGGAAAATACCCATATCTGAACTGGCACAAAGCTTTTATTTAAGGCTTCTGGTTCTGAGTGGATGAACTCAATTAATTAAAAATAGTTCAGCTGTGTAAACAGGAGAACAACTCTGTGTTGTGAAGACACTGAAGTCTCTTTTCTTCTGTGTAATTAATGCTTACAAGACCTACACAGTTAAGTCTTTGGTGTACTAAGAAATAAACCTCAAAGCACACTGTTTATCAGAACAACTGAGCTTTGGGAAATTTTGGTCACTGGGTAATTACAGTGTAGGGCTCTTAATCTCATCCTGTATTTAATAAAGTAAGAAGTATTTAGTGTTAGAGTTAAATATTGTTTGTTGCTGATAATTTCCTTTCTGTAAAGAAGGAAAAAATGTAATGTGGAAAGGAATAAAATGTTTTCAAGATGGTGAAACCAGGAACTGGTGTGCCAAAGATGTCAAGCTCCACTGCACTGTTATCATGCTGTGACTGTTTTCTGCCTTCAGTAGAGGTACAGTACCAAAACTCAGGTTCAATTGCCCTCATTTTCTCCTCACACTGAGTAGACCTGTTACATGCCTTGCAAATAAAACCAGATAATTCAAAGATAAAGGAAGATGTGCATGCCTCCCTTTGTGTTGCTTTTTTGTACATTTTCCTTGACTTTATTCCCATATCCTGAACTACTGCCTTCATTTTGATCATCCCTATTTTAAAAATATTCTCTTCCAAAACTGTCTACAGGTAGTTCTGCTCTGAGTTAGAGTCCAGAAAGGGAAGAGCATGAATTGTCGTACTTGCTGTCGTGTCCTTCTTGGTGCGCATAAACAATTACCACCTGTCTAAGAGAGTATCACAATATCTCTTCTTATTCTTCTCTGTGAGCTCTTATTTCAAGCAAAAGGAGCGTTTAGATGATTTCTTTCACTTATATTAGTGTTTGTGCTATGACAGCAATGAACAGGTTCTTTTGTATGATGCATAATTCCCTTAGTCATTCAAAATTAGTTCTATAATTTGATGATTAGAAGTAGCAGCAGCGAAGAATAACGTGCTTAGTGTAGTGGGTAACTGAAACCATTTGAGCATTAGAAAGCTGCTTCTACAAGTATTTTGCATGTTCATTCTACCATCTTCTTAAATTGACCATTTTTTGCTTCATTTTCGTGGAAATATTAGGCTAAAATGTATTTAGATATGAGTAGAGACAAGGAATATGTGCATATTGAATTATGATTAGGATATAAAAATAGAAAAGCAGTCCTTATTATGGTGGTGTGGGTAATGGTGCTAAGGTCCTGGATTCTCTTTTAGATCAAGTGCGAAGGATTTTTTCTGGGTAACATTCACATCTTGTTGGTCAAGGACTTGATTGCCAGTCTTGCTTTTGTGTACTGCTTGTCACATGCTTGACAGACTGTAATAGCTCCCAATCAGCAAGAACACTGAGTTTTAATATTGCATGGTCTAGCTGCTAAAAACATAAACTGTTGTTCTAAGGCATTCTTATAGTGACTGAGCAGATCTGAGAACTGTGAATAGATAGAACTTCTGACTGGCAGAGTAACAAGAAAGGAGGTAACGTCTAAGAGGAGCTGGGGGAATGGTGAACACCAGGATGGTTTGTTGTGGCACTGGTCTTCAAAGGTATCTTTCTTGGGCGAAAGAAAAAAAAGACTGACTCAAGGGAATGTTCTGTTTCTAAGGCAAAATTCAGTTATGCTTCTCAGACTGTGACGAAACACCAGCTCAACAAGTGCCATAGCAGGTGCTACTAATGTAAATGAAAACATGAATCGTCCCTGGTTTCCTCCCCAATTGGCCAGGCTCGGAGCTGCAAGGTATCCCTTTTCCTGTTGTCCTCTGCTGTCACAAATCATTGGGTAAAGTTATGGTTTATGCCTTCCTAAATAGTAACTGTTGATCATAAAAGCAATGTAATTTTCTGCTTCTGTACATTCAAAGGTACACCCATGTTTTGAGATCAAGGAGAACGAAAACATGTTACGATGGAGATGGCTGTGTTTGAGGCACTTGGCTTCTGAAGTTCATGCATTATCTCTTGCTCATGGCTGTGCCTGAGGGCATAATCCAGTCATATGTATTTAATTAGACTTTTGCCTACAATTGCCCTGATAAAAGCAAAGAGCTGATGGTTCACAGGCATCTGCAGTTAACATAAGGCAGACATAATACCTGAAAGCCTAAAGGATATATTGCAATAGGGGCCATTTGATAACTTCATCTGGGACACCCCAGTGGCTCTAAATCCAAGTTAAGAGAGGGAAGAGGCTCCCAGCTCTGCCCATCCCTCCTCTTTTGTGGAGCTGTGCCTTACTGTACAGAACTTATACTTTTGTCATTTCTGAGTCACCTTCACGGTGCCTCTGATGACACTCAGAACGAAGCTCAGGGTGTTAGTATATACTCATTTTCTGTCAGTTTATCTTGTGGTTTAATATATATAGGTGTAAATTAAAACACAGTTAGACACTTTATTTCCAGTTCAAATTATTTTCCTGAATATGTCAGTGACTCTAATGTCACTAAGGGGCCACTACTACAGTAAAGTAGATGGCTTTCTGTGTGGGAGGCAGAAAGGGCTCATTTCTAGTGTACTGAAGGCATAGAGATTTTTTGTCAACTATGCAATTTTGATAAAGAGCTGTTGAGTGAGTCCACCAAGATAATGAGCCATTTTTAAAACAAAAACGTTGTTTAAAATCTTTGTTGTAATTGTTGCATTTCAGAAGTAATTTTAGATCATCTCCCCCAAATTAGATGAACCATGTGTTAGGTTTTGCCTGCAATGTTGTTTTTCATGCAACGTCCATGAGTGCTAAGGACCAGAGAGCAAACTTTAGGTGTGTTATTCAGTTATTATGGATTCAACAATCACACAGTTAAAGTACTTTGATGATTGCAAGTTTTTTTTCAAATAAATTGCTTGTTTGCTAATGCTTATGATGAAAAAGCCATCCTTAAGCATGATTTACATTAGATGCCTGTAGGCTCCAGAATTTCATTTAAGTCTCAGTCTTAGTTCAGTCCTTGTAATTTGCTATTTGCAATGACTAAAGTGTATGTCTCAAACAGCTTTTCCTTCTCCTAATGAAAGACAGATAAGTTGTTACAAATCTTCCCATTCCCAACTCCCATCCACCCAAACTGGTGCATATCAGTCCTTTCTTTACAGCAGTCCATAAAGGCAGAGCAAATAGATATCACTGTTGGGTTAACTGTAAATAAATAGATTAAATTTTTGCCCGTTCTGGGCTGAATCCTGCTGTACTTATGAATATGAATCCTGCTGTACTTATGAATATGAAAGAAATAGTTGGTTAAAATGGGTTGAGAGATGACTCAGTGCCAGCAATGGTAAGGCTGTATTCTTGTCTTTTTCTGGCCCCAGCCCCTTCCTCCACTCCCCATCTGAAGATAATTTTAGGAGGAAATTATTATTTTCAAGACTGTGAACTGTCTGAGCAAACAAAATTTCAAGTTCACTACTCTCATGACCCAGTAAAATTTAAGAACTGGGGTAATAGTTGCAGAACATGTGCCACCACAAACTGCAGGTTCTCTTCCCAGCTACAAAAGGGCTAAGACAACTTTTTATTACAGACATTTAGCATCTTTAACTGCTGTGTGGGCACTGGCATCCTTCCACTGACCTTTCCTGTGACAGCTATCTGTAGAAGCCTTGACTTGATCTACTCTGCCTCACTTGACCTGCCTCAGCTCCTGCTGTCAATCTAAATGCCAGATTTACTGGGCACTTGATGGTACAGACCCTTGTCCATGATGAACTGGACTAGCAGGAAGGATGCTGGATGGCTGCAGATTTTAATGCATTCCAACTTCTGCCTGTCTGAAGAGAATTTTAGCCAGCAGACTGACCTTAGATGCTGTCCCCCTGTAGTTGCTTAGTTGGGAGCTTGAGTACAAGAGCCCCTGTGCACGCATTGTGTTCCCACCATGAAGGCAGCTGGCAGTGGTCATTTGTTCTAGCAAGACTGAAACAGTGGTCTGCTACCTACTCCCCTCAGATCTTCTCTACTCAGGCCTATGAGCACCACAAATCACAGTTATTTTTTCTTTACCATTTTACCTGCTTTTGTTCTCGCTCCTGTTTCCCACCCTATGCTTGTAATACCCTCAAGTGGTATTCTTCCTTCAAGGGGGGTAAATTGAGAGTGGATTCATATTCTCCTCTCTCATGCTACTTGGATACTGGGGAGATACCCAGAGATGCAGTCCTCCTGCTTCCAGATGGGGCACAGCCAGGGGAAACTTAGATCTGTATTGCAGAAAAAGCCTGTCTTACTGCCAGTTTGGAACATGCTCAGCACAGCTAGAATTTCCTGGGCATTTAGATGGTAAAATCAAAGATATCTCAAATGAGCATATCAAACTGAATTTTTTAGAGAGGCTTATAAGTTAGATGAATTTTAATGTACTTTTACAGGAACACCAAGAGATATGGAAGTCACTAAATTAAGCACATATTAACTTGAGGGGTAAAAAAAAAAGGTCTTCAGAAAATTTTCATGGGTAAAAACACCATGTTTTTTCCTTATCCTCAGATACAAATTTTTGGGTGAAATTTTCTTGCTATGCCTTTCTGAAGATACGAGGCAGACATCCAGCACGCGAAATTTTATTCCAAATGTATGTATATTTGAAAATGTAGAAGCATCTGCAAACAAGGTTTATAATGAAAAATGTCAAACAACTTTTGTAATCAGCATTGCTGGATGTACTGCCTGTATGGAGAAATACATAAAAGTGCTGAAACTATAAGCACACATTCATTCCAGCTGCTAGCATTCTTTAGTAATGAGTCTTGCCAATAGGACAGCTTTTATGAGGGCAGTTCATAAGCAGCATCCTGTTGAAATTAGATTTGTATGTTTTCCCTGAACAGTTGTTTACAGAGCCACTTCGTTGGTCTGTCCTGCAGTAGAAACTCCTAGATGCCTTTATTTTCATAAGGCAATCCTGATGTGATTTTGTCTTGGGCTCAGGAGTCCACACCTAAAATCTTACCAGTGCAGTCATGGGTAAGCAGGTACATGTCACTTCCTATGAACAGCATAGTAATAGAGGTGGATTGTGCAAAGCTAAACTCAAAATCAGTATAGTATGGAGCTTGCAACACTGAGGGCTCAAAAAGGTAAAGTTAGGACAGAGAAGATTGGACCACTGAATATGAAGATTTGTGACTACACATTTGTTAATAGTGTAGTAATTTCCCCTACTACTCTTATCATGGCAGGTAGCTGCTGAATCAAATTACCAAGCAAAGGAAATAAAAGTGAAAGTCAATAGAGGAGAGTATGTGCAGATCAACGGAACAAAGAATCAATGATCTAATAAATGATAATAATCAGCTCTCCTGTTATAAAGGAGATAGCTCCAGCCTTCAGTGTGCAACCCTTGGGAAGGAGCAGTCTGTGCAACAACTTCTGAAGATAAAAGAAAATACTAAGATCATCTTATCTGTTCTTCAAATATCAGTTACCATTACGAATACTGAAATATATTATTGGTGCAGAGTTAAGGTTATTTGAAAGTTTTAACTGTGCATTTCTGTATCTTGACAAGTGTGGATTTTTGGCTTAAGTTAAAACGTGATTAAATTTTTTCTGAGTGTTCTACTGCTTGTTTTTGAGCTATTAGATTTTCCTTGCAAATATTTGTGCCTCGAATTGCTGATATGTACTGGTCAGCCTTAATTCTGGCTCTAGATACTTCTTTCTGGGAAACATTATAGTTATCTAAAAGGTGACACTATAAAATCTCAAGCCTTGCAGTTTCTCCAAAGAAGCCTGTTAAATGTTTGTGCACATTTTAG
Organism: Sylvia atricapilla; assembly: GCF_009819655.1. Lineage (NCBI taxonomy): Eukaryota > Metazoa > Chordata > Aves > Passeriformes > Sylviidae > Sylvia > Sylvia atricapilla. The sequence continues at coordinate 52,820,797 of NC_089140.1, read as the reverse complement.
AGCAGAGCAAGGAAAAAGTCATCAGAAAATTGGAAGAAATTCTGCCACAGGGATTAAAGAAACACATCTGTTTAGACCTTGTTTGGTTACTAAACTGTTAGTTGTCTAAAAACTGAAGTGCTTTTGGAAGGCCACAGGCAGTTGTGATACTAAACAAATGCTGTGAGCAGATGGAGTCTACAGCTTAAGGAAATACATGGTTCATAGGCAGCTGAGTAGCAAACCAGCTTGATGGCTGTAGTGTCACCATTGCATCTTGGAGACAGCCAATGCCTGGAACAGGTAGTTTTTCTTATAGAGCAGCAGAAATAAAAGCCATTGTTTGCATGGAGCAGCTGCAGGCCTACATGATGGAAATAAACAGTACCATGTATCAACGTTGTAAGGACAAATTAGATCTGACAGTAATAACTTTACCTTTTATCTTTGTTATGAGTATTAATTCTTTGCTGACAGGGCAGGTACAATATTGTGAGAAACTCCCTAAATCTATCTAAAAACTATTGATGCTTAGGGAAAGGCTTATGCTGATGCAGTGCTGATGCAGGAACACTGGGTTTCACCTCTTTGTGTTGCACAATTTACCTGCTCTCTACACTTCCAATGATATTCATAAAATGGAGATGGGCACTGGAGGCAGCAGCAGGTAGAGAGGGGAGAGCAGCATGAGAGGTGGACATGATGTGCACGCCAGGTTTCACAGGAAGCTGCTGGTACAGTTAATACATTGTGCCTCTCCATGCTGCCTGAAGGTCTCAGTGACTCCTCCTGTCTTCTTCAACTTTGCTTTTCTAACTCTTTCCCTGTCTGCATTTCCTTGCTTTGTTTCCTTTTCCCTGCTTTCTTTCCTTTCAGTCTCTTTAAGTCTTGCTCAGTCTGTTTAAGTCCTTAAATTGTAGTCTCTGCTTTCTCCCCTGTCCCATTCTGTGCAGTGATTTTGTTATAATCTCAATCCTCTCCTCCCCTCAAGGGCATTGCTTAGTCACTTAGTTCTGCATATAAACTGCCTTTAATCTCTCTCTATTCTGGCTTCCCGTTGTAATTCCTTGTCCTATTTTTTTCATATGCCTCTTCCAGTTTCCCCATTGTATTCAAACAGTTCTCCCCCTCTACTGACTCATAGTTTTCACTTTAACACAAGCTGTCTCCACTTCTAGAGATCATCGTGGCTACTTTAATTCAGGATGGTCCCACAGCATCACATCATGTATTTGTTTATTTCACTTCTTGCTCCTCTCTAGGGAAAACTTTATGACTCATAACTTAATTACTTTCCTGTCAGATTTGGTTCACTTGGTTCCCAACCACTTACCAGAGACAGCTACCTTTTCATTACTGGTTTTGACACCCTTCATTTTTTATGCACAATGTTTGCCCAAAAGAGCAACAACAGCTCTTTTAGTAATAGATTGAATTGTTCAAAAATGACTCATTTTTTAAGACTGGCATTACTTCCCTGAGATGTTTTTACAGCTGTAAGAAATGCCTACCTAATGCCTAGTCATCTCAGCTATTTAACTAAAACTAAAGGTGTCATGGGAGTAAATCACAACAAGCTTGTTGAAGTGCCCCAGATGCATCTCATACTCCTAGCAAATACCAGCAGATGCTTCCTGCCACCCCCAAAGAATATAGTCTTCCTTGAAATACTCGTTTGGGTGTTCTGGGGGGTTTTTAGCCCAAGAAGAGAAACTGCGTAACCTTGGCAGAACTTTTTTTTATATTTGAAAAAATAAATCCACCTTTAAGTGAAAACTAAGCCTCTGAGATCAAGTTGATCTTAGTAAGCAAGGAACAGAGAATTAATTATAAGATCAAGTGAACTTTTGAGCAGACATTTAGGAGAGTTTTGACAGCTCTGAAAGAATAAGGAAGATAAGTAGGAATGGAAGTATTTTAAAGGAAAAGGGTATCAAATAAACCAACAAGACAAATAACACTGACAGAAAAGTGGCTGGATGGTGGGAACTAGGAGACTTCTTGGAGACTTTCAACCTTCAATACCTCCAGCTGCAATTCATCAGCAGACCCTCCTAACTTTTACCTCCTCTCACTTCAGTTTCATAAGGAATCGAGTGTTTTCAGGGGCTGGGTGGTTGCAGAGGCAGTGTAAACTATTGCCTGAGTAATGTTCAGCTGGTAAATTAATGTTCCAGGTAATTTGCAAAACTGATTTAGTAGCTGAGATAACTCAGGGCTTTGATAGTGAAAGCATTTTTGTGATATTAACTTTTTATTTTCTTGTGAGAGGGATGAGGCCCCATGGCAGAGTTTCTCTGGCTTTGCCAGAGAGAAAAAGAGAAACTACTTTTTTCTCAGTGCTTTCCTCTGAATAGGGAGTGGTCTCTGTGGTGTCCAGGGATGAAGTACATCTCAGTTCCCCTCCCTTACTCATAACCTGTGTGGCCCACACAGGTACTTGGTGCAAGGAGGAAAACAGAATCAGCCCTCCTGTTGCCTGGTTCTGATTATCTTGCCTTGCTGTGCCTTGAGGGCCTTCCTTTGGGGCAGCTGTATTTTTTGTGCATCTGCAATAGTTACAGTGGTGAGTCTGAGCATACAACTGGGGATTTTCTTATTCTGCATACCAATGCAGCAGACAGCTGTAACACAGTCAGGCTGTGATGGTGTCATGGTTCAACCCCAGCCAGCAGCCAAGTCCCACAGAGCCGCTTGTTCTCTCCCTCACCAGTGGGATCAGGAAGAGAACTGGGAGGGTAAAAGCCAGGAAACTCGTGGGCTGAGGACAGTTTAGTAGGGAAAGTAAAAGCCGTGCACACAAACAAAGCAAAACAAGGAATTTTATCACCACTTCCCGTGGGCAGGCAGGTGTTCAGCCATCTCCAGAAGAGCAGGGCCCCATCACATGCAGTGACTGCTTGGGAAGACAAGCACCATCACTCTAAACATCCCCCCTTTCTTCCTTCTTCTGCCCACTTTATATACTGAGTATGATGTCATATGGTCTGGAATATCCCTTTGGTCTGTTTGGGTCACCAGTCTCACATATGTCTCTTCCCTCTTTTCTATGCACACCCAGTCTAATCCTCAGTATGGCAGGAGAAAAAGCAGAAAAGTCCTGCTCAGCAACAACAAAAACATCTTTATATTATAAACACTGTGTTCAGCATAAATCCAAAACATAGTCCCATACCAGCAACTGTGAAAAAAATTACTCCAGCCAAAAGTGGCACAAATGGAGATAGCAAGGCTGGTGTAAACAAAACAGTGCTGTTTTGTTTTTTATCCATGTGAGTTGCTGAGTAGTTTGGTAGTTGCCCTGGGCAGGACAATTTCTGAGCATCTTTAGGCATCTCATCTCTTGGAAGATTTACCTGTTTCATTCACATTATTGCTAATTAAAAGAAGAACTTAACCTCATTAGTTCCTGACTTTAATATCGTACCTTCATTACTTGGTCCAGTGGTCTCTAAATAATTAGAGATGAAAATAACAATGGCAGACATTTATTTATAACTGGGGATTAACTGGACAACACCTGCTCCTGACCTATGCCCTCTGCCATGTAGCTAGGGCAGCAGGACAGAGTTAAATGCTCTCCTTTATTTCAGAACAAGCTAATCTACAAGACTACAATCCAAACAGTCTTCATAATTACATATTATTTACAAATGCCAGCTGGATAATATTCAGGTTAATTTATATCACTGCCTTACCAATATTTCCAGTGCTTTCTGTTCATCTGCAGAGACAGTGGTACCAAGCCCAGAGGTTTCTGCATCTGTTTTGGAAATGTCTCAGAGGTGATCCAGGAATGCAAGAGCAATCTTCAGATAGATTAAAATGTTAGAACTCTATTGCAGTGAAAAGCATGGCACCAGCAATGTTATTTGGAAAGAATGGTCCATGACCAGAAATGGCCAGCTAGAATCCTAATGGCATTTTTACACATAAAGAAATTGTATATAATTTTGCAACCTTTATGCTTGCTAAAGTTGCATCTCTCCATTGAAAATAGTCATTTGCATAATATTTTCAATCTAAAAAAAAATATGAGCAGAAGGGGGAGGGAGGAATCTAGAAAAAGGAAAATGTTATTCCCCTAATGCTTCTAGAGCAATTTCTCAACCTATGAAGGCCTCCATAAAACATATTCTCTGAATGAAACCTTTGACATTTCATCACCTAATCACCACCTTTACCACTTCTTGATGAATGGCTCCAGCTGTGCCACTGTTTTGGATTGGGTGTGACACTTGCATCTCTCTTGAGTTGCTTTCTTGCAGTTTGCACCTGTATGTTGGCAGTTTGGTTGCAAATTAAATTAGTAATGTGAAACTGAGAGGAACCTGTAATAACCACATGGTTCTTTTCCAAATACATATTCAGTCATCTTAGTTATCCTTTGTCTTTGAAAGTGGTACTAATATCCAGATTACCTACATATGGATGTGTTCTCTCCTTCTGTTCTCTCTAATACTTTTAGTTTAATTAAATGGATTCTTTTAAATTTTTCCTGATGCACATGGTAACTGATTTCCTACTTGCCAACCTACAAGATTTCTTGCTGTGGGGTCTGAACATTGTCATACAAGCTAATACCTGAAGTTATATTTTATTAACTACAAAAGTTAATCATTTTTTAAGGCGTCTCTTTATTCTAGCTCTCAATGTTCCATGCAAACTGTAGCTAAAAATCTCCAGGGGAGAAGAAAATTAAGATTTGAATAATTGGTGAGAGCTGCATGTTTTAGCTATTGTGATATCCTCAGCTTTTGCTGTCCTCTCAGCAAGTAAATGAATTAGCTGCTGAGCTGTTAAAACTCCTGTAGAGAAAATTACAACGTGAAAATACAATCTGGACTTGCAGTTTTTCAGTCCCACAGGCTCATCCAGCTTTTTTTGCTGCCAGAAGGAAACAACTGCTGCTCCCAGGTGCAACAACAGGGTCGCTTGCTCAGCTGCATTGACACCTCAAGTCATCTTGAAGTTGGGGTATAGTTATGAATTCCACCCCAGGGTGGGCCCCACAGCCCCTCGTGGAGGTGCTGAAGGACTCTGTGTTCTGTTCCAATTCTTGTGGAAAGCTGTGAAGTAAATGGGACACATGTACATACACAATATGGATATAGTGAGAGAGGCTGTATTTTCACTGTATGAGCAGAAATATGCACCTGGTCATTTGGTGAAGGGCAGGCTGTGGGGGTGGAAAATATGGGGACAGAATAAGTGCACTGGCACTGTGCTTCTCATTGCTGGACTGCACATTTCTACAGCATCCCTCAGGTTAGTGGACTGGGAAGCCACCTGAAAGCAAGTAGTACTTGAACTACTTGGGAACATCACCTCTTTGCTTTTCATTTCCCAAGTGACATGTTAAAGTTGGGAAGGCTTTACACTTGTAAAATTATTTTGTCTTTCAAGAAATATCAGGATTTCTCTTTCCACCTATGTTCCTGTGTAGGTATCAGGGTAGGCAATTCAGGCCTGCAGTTTTGAGGGTCTCCACCACTTTTCATGTCCCAGGTTTCTCTTCCACCTGAAGGGCGACGCAGTTGTTTCTTGGATCTACAAAGAGCAGATCACAGCACCATAACCTGTGGTCGCAGTCTCAGCTCTTAACATTTTCTGTCATAGCTGCAGTGATTTGAGTAATTTTGTTGCTGGTATTAAAACTGCAATGCAATTTGTATGTTAAAACAGGTAAATGGCATTTTTTAATTGTTTGCCTACGTAGGCACTGTAGTTACAATGAGTGTTTTTGTGGCTCTGCCAGCAAAGGCTGGTGTTTTCCCTGAGCTACAGCAGCAGCTGCAAAACAAGGCCTTAAGGAAAATCTTGGAACAGATGAACATTTCCATGACATTATCCTGTTAAAACTAGAAGATGTGAAAGCTGCTTTTATTTAAATAGGCATTTTTCAGATCCCACAAACACACCTGTTACATATGTAACACTGAATAATTGCTGGGTCCTGACTGTATGTAGGCACATTCCAGGCCAGTTCACATCTAGTTTACTGTGGAAGGAAATTCTTGCATGCCAGCAGGCAGGCCAGGATGAGCTCCAGCAGGTCACCGTTTCCAGGCAGGTAGGCAAATAGCAGCACTTTGCATGTTTCTAGTTACAGACCAACACAGAAGCTCACTGGAACTGCCTTTCCTTCTTGTAGCAGACAAGAAAGTGAGTTGTGAGGGGCTGATTAACAAGAAGCTGTTTTCACTTCTGTGCCTCAATACAGTTTTTGAGATGAGTTTCCCTCAGTGTCAATGCATGTGGCAAAAAGCAGCTCTGTGTGTCAAAAATCATGACCTTTCCTGTGTTCCTCATCTGATTTAAATCTTTAGAAGTCAGTGGAAATACACTAAGGCAGGAGGGTCTGGTGGTACTCTGCTATTCCTGAAAATGCTTTAATGTAGTAACTGGCAGAGCAATTAATCTGTGGAGATCTACGTCTTTACCCTGACCAAGACCAGAACAAATTGGCACAGTGAAACCTGTCAATGAGCAGCTACGCAATCTTGTCCTAAGGAAGTTCCTCAATTTCTCTGCACATTAGTGCTTGGTATGTCTGAACAGAAAGATTTATATGTCCCTACTTTTTTCCTTCCTAAAGGATGGTAAATAGGTGCTCTAAGGTCTGTTTGTGTTAACTTCTGCTCAGAAGAGGTTTAGATTTTAACTGTTTTAAATCCATGAACCAAACTCTAAATTTCACCCTGGCAAAGGGGAAAATCAGAGGCTGGAGGTATCCTGTTGTGCCATCCAGCCAGAATGAACCATTTGCAACATAACTGCTTGCCAACCTTGTGCCTGTGAGCTGCAGCTGATCATGCAGATTACGCCTGGCAGTTTTTCTAATCCTAAATATCCCTTTTGGGGTTTTTCTTTTCAGCTGAAACAAAGATCTGCTTCAAGTACTACCATGGCGTGAGTGGGGCACTACGAGCCACGACTCCAAGTGTGACAGTGAAAAATAATGCTGCTCCTGTAAGTTATGCTTTTTTTTATGTATGTTCTGTTGTCATTGTGCTATGCCTTGCATTCCCTGCCTGCTTTATATACCTTTATATCAAAATTGAACATATTTGTTCTTCATTTTATTGTGATACAGAGAAATGGGTAATCTGTCTATGAAGATGTGGATCTCTATGCCAAGGGAATGTAGATTCAGCTCTGAATCTGTCGCTGATAACCTCTCTGATTTGGGGCTAGTCCCACATCCTAGCTGTATCCTGTTCTGTAAAGTTGTCTTCTCTCCTCCGGGTGCTCTGAGATTTGGGTGATACCACTACAGAATTTGGGATCCTTGGACAGTAAATACTGTGAGTGTCCAGAAAGGGAAAAGATTTTCCTTTTTTAAAGTGCTTTTTTTCAAAATGAGCATTTTCACAGCAGTGCCTCTGAGTTCCAGGAACAAGAACACTGTGACATGTCCCCATCAGTGGTAAGAAATGGGCACTTTGGACCTGATCTGTCAAAGAACTGAACATCATTTTTGACAGATTTAGGCTTCATTAAGAGCAATTTTGATTTGCTAGAGCCTAGCAAAGCTCTGTGGCGTAGATAGCTCTAAAAAGCTATATATCTTGTCTGGTATTGGGGAATTTTATCACCCTGAAACATCTTTTAGAAGCCCACAAAGAGACTTGATGACCTCCAAAGCTTGCCTGTCTTACTGACAGTGTTTCACTGCCTGCCAGGCTTGGCTGAGACCTGCATGAGCTGAGGAGTTGTATTCCAACTAGCATTAAAAAATACTAGTTCAGACATTGTTTAGTCTGGAAGATGGGTTCAGAAAAGAACAGGAAAGAACTGTCTTACCTGTGGGTATATGTAGGTTTCAGTCGACATCACTGAAGCTCAATTTATGGGTTTTTTTGCACTTCTTTGGTGTGGGTTTTTGATTGGTTTATTTCCTAGTCCAAACTTAATATTTCTAGAAAGACTGAAAAGTCTCCCATGCTGTGTGTTGGCTGTATCTGATTCCACCAGAGCCAGAAAGGATTCATTTTTTCACCCTTGAGCCTTTTTGTGGTTTCTCTTTGCCTTCATTTAATGCATAGTATAGCTGCAAACTAGATGCTGGATAGGGGTTGCTGGCACATCCTTTAGGACTAAAAGGCATTCACGTCTCATTGCACCTTTTTGACGTGCTTATGGTGAAGCCATTCATCAGTTTTAGAGCCTGAAGAGGTTCCTTCAGCTGTCTTGAGAAGAGGATTAGGATGTGTCCTTAGGATATCTTCACTGTAAGGGATGCTGAAAAGTTCTTTTCAGCCTGTAGTGAGTCACATCTTGTTACCCCAGGACTTGTTGCTGATTTCCCAGTTGTTGTAATTTGGTGGTATAATGTCTGTCGTTGATTTAGTCCTTGTCTTCTCTGAAAAGTAAGCCAGCTACCCAAGATGATAGCTACCAGTAGGCTGAATTTGTTTTTGCATTATTCCCTTCCATGCAGTTGGAGCCAATTGCATAAATTTTTCAGGTCTAGTATGGAAGGGTTACTCTTTCATTATTAAGTATCAGCAGTATGTATTAAATTAATAGAAGAATGACTGAGGACCTGTGCCTTTTTAATATGCAAATAGGTAATCTCTCCAAGTTCTTTAGCTGAGACCTTTACACACATATTTATAGGGAAATAAAACAGCCATTCACTTTCAGCCAAGGCAGGACTTGTGTTTAAAAGAAAATCCTCTTCATGCAGTACTCACGGTCTTCATAAAAATTGGGTGAGGACTGCCTATTATCACCTTTAGTTGAGTATACTGTACACAACTAAAAACCAAAATATGATTAAAAGTGGTATCAGATAATGGTTTTCTGTTTGAGGACACAAGCAGTGTCCTTGGAAATAGCATTCTTTTTTCTGTAATCTTCTAATTTTTCCTGCCTTTCTGGGTTTCAAAATAGCCTGTGTGGGTTTTTTGCAGACCAGAGAAGCCAGCAGTGTTGTAAATGCAGCTTCTTTTTGACTGTTGTTTTCTTCTTTGTTTTGCTCCATGACTTACTTGGTGCATTGTAAGGCAAATATTAAGTGAAGACAACAGAAGCAATGGAATGGCAGCAAATGTTATGCAGTATGAACTTGGATGAGTATGAACTTGCCTCTGTATGAGTGCAAAGAGGAGGAAATGGTGCTATAGATTTGAAAACTCCTTCAGAGTTCAGAGAAAATACTGGGCTGACTCTTGCTTGTGTGATGGCTTTCAGCTAAGTGTGATACTCCAGATTCCAGTCCCAGCTGACACCGTCAGATGGCTTTCTCCATGGGTCTCTCTGTAGTACACGTCCGACCTTTATTGCTGAAATATTTCAAGGTTTTATTGCATCCTGTACCATTGGCAAGTGGTGTTATTCCCACTGCACACGTGGGGAAGGGGATAACAAGTAATCTGCCCAGCCTTACTCTTTTCTTTGTTCTGGAGGGTCTCTGCACTAGCTGCTGCTGGGGGTTGGATGTTGCCATGCAAAGTGCAGACATTATCTCTAGAACTGCAAACACTCACCTTAGACTGTGATTTCACTATTTTGTGCAATCAGTTAGGGGCGGTGACAGTCTAGCACCATGCCTGTAGCTCACCTGAGGTCCCTGACACTTCTTACCAGAGTGAGACTTCACACACAGGGCCCTTCTTGATGGAAGGGGAGGCATCAAATTCCTCTGTTGTTTTCATTTCTCCAGTGGTTCAGAGCACTGCCCCAGGGTGCCAGGCATGGTATTTCTTACAGTACCAACAAAAGCTGTGGTTTTTTGACTGCTGTGGCCTTGGTGCAGAGAGGGCCTCTGCTGCCCAGAGGAAGCTTTCTTCAGATCCTGGAACAGCTTTCTGCACATCCCACAGAAGCTATCCTGTGTCTGTGCTTAGAAATTTACCTTCTATTGCAGCCAGTAGGAGTTTCAGCAATGGCTGATGGACCTAAGTGTGTTAGAAAAAATAGCTTTTCATGGAGATAATATCATTAGGGATCCTACTGTGGGTGTCAAAGCTGGTTTTTTTTGAAACCAAAGAGAGTTTTGCTATTGTAGTGGCAGTGTCATAAATTCACTGACTCTTAGGCTGTAAGTAGGGGGATAGAGGGAAGGAGGCTTTGTGTTTTTGACATAAGCAAACCTTTTTGTTTGGCACACCTTAGGAAAAAATCCAGAGCAGGTGTCCTTTGAGAAGCAGCATTTGGGGACAGGTCACCTTCTGGGGACAGTGTTTTTACTGCTAGCACTAACTAATCTGCAGCTAATGCCAGAACCACCCAAGTGGGTTCTATCCAAGCCTCTAAGCATGTGGCAGCTTCTGCATCAGGAGAGGCAGCTTCTGCATCAGGGGCAGCAGCTGACATACTGGCTGCTTGGTGTGTGTCCTGTCAATGAGTCTGAAAACACTGATAACCAGCAGTAGCCTAACACCACAACTTAAAACAAGAAGAAAAAACCCCGTCCCCTTGTCTGTCTGACTGCAGTTTGCTCCAATTGAAAAGGGAAAAGAAGCTGTAAGTAGTCATGCTGGGAGCTGTAAGCAGTTGCTATTCTTGTTCATGCACTGCTGAGATGGTCTTTAACTGGCAGTTGAAAGGAATCCCACTTCCAAAGGGGAAAAAAGCTGCTGTGTAAGTTGGATGTCTTTGTATAGCACCAGTGGTGCTTTAGGCTGAGTAGCATCTCACATTTCTTGTCTTATGAATGTTCTGCTCCATTTGAGTCTACTCCTTATGCTGTAACCCAGTTATTAGAGCTGCCTTGCCTGCTGATTAGAATGCCCTGCAGTTCATTTGTTGGTGAAAAGTCCTGTCACATTTTATTGCCTGTGAATCCTCAAACTTGAATATCTGGGAATTAAGGGCTGTGCACTTTGTCCAGTTTATACATGGCAGAAGCTTAAATGTGAATTTGGGGCAGCAGATAGGCCTGGGGGTGATGGCAGTAAAAAATAGCACCTGCAATTCTGGAAAAAAAGAAAAGGAACATCCTGGCTGGCTCCTTTTTTCTGGACTACTGGAAAGCAGGGTTGCTTGTGCACAGGGATTTATACTACTAAAGCATAAACATTGCCATGGTATGGATGAGCAAACAGTTTTCTCAGTAGAAAAGAACATTTTCACAACATCTGGAATGCTCCTGCATTTGTTACTCTTCATTTATTCATAATATTGTCACCACTGATTCAACTTTACATCAGACATTGTTTTGGAAAGAAATACAGGCTATAGCAATTAGTTCTAGCAATACGGAAGTGTTGTCTTGTTAATATAAAAATGATTTAACCTGAACAAGGTTTTCTTGCAGTAAGAATAAAACTGGCAGGAGAACAGCATGCAGAAGAAAGAAGAACCTTTTTCCCTAAGATTTTATAGTCTAAAAGGATAAATTGCATACATCACAATTAAAAGGCAGTAAGTGGATAATCAATGCTTTAGCCTCAGGACAAATGTCTTCAATAAACTGGGAGCATTCACTCACTGCATATTAGATACATAGAACCTCAGCTGATTGAACCTCTGGAGCTTTCATGCCACTGTTTCTGTCTCACAGATTGTGGTGGGACTTGTTAGATACACTTAGCATTGTGGGAAAAGCTGTGTAAATTTGAGCTGATTATTGAAAGAGACCTTCTCTCTGTTGTGTTTGTGTGAAAGTGCTGCCTCAGCTGGGTTTCCCACAGCAGGAATTACTGCTTGATAAGCTGCTGCTATTTGGTGGTGACTGATCATTCCTGAGAACTTCCTGCTGTAAATATTTGCATTACTTGCTGTCACGTCAGAGCGTGGGCTGCTGAGGAGTGTTTGATAATGAACAATTCTGCTTCATTTCTGTGCATGTGCTGCAGGACAGGACTTTATGAGAGCATACATGTACAAGCAGTCATATCTCTCATTCTATCGGAAAGCTGGATTTTAAAATCTCACCTGTGTCTTCTTTTTCACTTTATGTCTGATTCTGTGATAAGTGAGTTTTAAAACTGTCCATGTTTCTAGCACATTGCTATGGAACAAATGTAACAATCTGATTTAGAGGGTGCAGGTATAATTACGCTTCAACACACAGCAAATAAAGAGGGAACAGAATCTTCTAGTGGCTTCAGCACTGTTCAGCAATGGAAAGTTTATGGAACACACAACATGAGGCTGCTGCAATTAATCACAGCAAAGAATGCCAGCCAGGTACATCTTTAACAAATGTAAGTGGCGTACCTTGAAAGGCTCAGCGTTTCCAGGGAGGGAAGCAGCACTTCTCTGGAAGCATTGGGTATGCTTAAGTGACTGAGTATTTGTCAAAAGTGATTAAGAGAATCCCCTTTCCTTACCTTGAACTGAGAAGTAGCCAGAGCTCCCCCGGCTGCAGCTACCTTCCAATAAAAGGGCAAGGAGCAGCATTTTTAGTACCACCAATGTTCTGTATGTGTCTCCTCCTCTTACCTGCAAAGGTAAGTCATTCAGGAATGAAAATAAATGAAGCCAAAATGAGAGGGGGAAATGACTGGAAATATTCACTCAGCTGGAAGGAAGGAGTCAAATACAAAGTTCTCTTTGCCAGCATATGGTCCCTTTCCAATATAAAAGGGCACTTAGCAGAAAATATATATGCTAAGAAACAATTGCTGAGAGAGAGTGGATTCCCTGATTAACCATTTGAGGTGAGTAATTCTGAAAAAAGTAGCTGATCCATAAACTGTGGAAGGAAAGTTACCTATGTGGGTTTCTCATCTGTTGGAACAGTGCTGTCCACATCCTGCCTGCATATATTGCCACATATATATTATAATATATATTGTGCTCATACATTGCCACTAGTGTAGACTAACATCTTGAAGTGGTCTAACATGAAGACATGGGCCTTTAAATTCTAAGAAATTATTATACTGACTAGAGAGTTGTTTTAGCATTTGAACAGACAGTTCCTTGGCTTTCCATAGGCATTCAAGGAGCAATTTTGTCATTTGTGTGCAAAAGAACATTACAGTGTCTGGAGTTAGGAAGCTGTCATAGCTGACAGAAGCTGATCAGAGAGGTTTAGTAGTACCTCTTAGAAGGGAATCAACAAAGATTTGATGTACATAGGGAACACTATGTAGCTTAGCACTTGCATGTTCAGTCCTGTCCGCATTCACTGTATACTTGCTTTGAAATGTTCTAGAGAAGGGATACACCAGCCATTTCAGTGGTTACAGCTAACGCACATTCAGAGGGAAGTGGGGCTTTCCTGGCAGAATTTGACCCCACTAGCTACATAATATAAGGGAACGATTTTTGATAGCGGAGCAACCCTCAGCATGCTTCTTACATATGAAAAATGTCATTAGTTCTTTTTTTTCACTTCCACGTTGTTTCATTATAAACCCACAGTAGTGTTTACAGCCTAATTTGGTCATACTCAGTTCATGTTCAAGTATACTTACTCCCATGAGCAGCCTCTTAATACTTGCACAGTTGAGCCCTTAGTTCAGTGTAATTACATTTTTGGTTATGCTTTTCTATATCCTAATTATCACTGATTCAAAGAATTCGAAGGTTAATGACACATCCAAATTAATTCTTATTGCTACCTCAGTAACACAGCTTTTTCAGTATCCAGTTATATAAAGTCTATTGTATTTACACTGCAATTACCCTGTCATGTAGTGAGCACTTCATTTATATGAATTAGTGGAGTTGGAAAGCATAACCAGGATGTAATTGGTCCTCTGACTGCAGCATAACTATAGTCACTGTGTTATAAGTAATAACCTTTTCTTCCTTTTATTTTCCCTACTCTCATTCTAAATAGGAATGGTTTAGATTTTCTTTAAATATTAAGAAAACTCATTTGTAATGAAGGTCTCTTCTGAGTGCAGTTTAATAATACTTGCTTTTACAGTTCTGCTTTAGTAAAGGTGTGGAGCATCTGCTGGAACTTCACTGAGTTACTGGAAATGTTTAATTATTTGCCTTCAAATTGGCTGTATCTTTCAAAAGAGAATGGAACTGGCAAATAGGGTCACTTGCATTTTCATCATGACAAATTTCAGATGTGTCAGTGGCTAAAGTAAGAAATGATCCAGGTCGATGCTCCTGGTGGCTTTTTTCTCTATCTTGTTATCAACTTTTCAGCTTGGTGTGTTTCAAACTCCTATTACCTTTCATTCATAGATTTACACCCTTTTTGAGAGGTAAGTGCTCATAATTTATTATCTAAAAAGCACAAATTGAGCAGGGGAGGTACAAACAATTTTCTTTTTGACCAATTGATTTCCTGAGCAGCAGCCCATAACTCTCAATATGCAGGTAGGTATGTGTGTTTTTATTGTTCCACCCCAGGAGGAATGCCTCTACTTTCCAGCACACAGCTGTTTGCATATTTAAATGTTATTTAATTTTGCAGTCTTTATAATTTCCTGATTCATCCATATGAAAGACAGGTTATCTGATCATCTTAATGGAATTGCAGACACAAGTACGTAAAATTAGCTTTGGCATCAAAAATCAGAATGGATTGGAAAAAACTATGCAACAATGCTCCCAAATACTTCTCAGTGTTTTTTCTACCCAAATCCACCTGCGTATTTCACACAGATCTTCAAAAGTGCATATGTAGGAGAGAAGGGGAAGAGCCTCTTGTATGGTTGTTGTGAGATGTGGGGCAGCAGATGAGTAGGGATCAGTGCTGTGCTTCTCTGGAACATGGTGCTTGTCAGTGAGGAGGGCTGGCTGTGCTGCCTTGGAACAATCACCATGGAGGGCTGTGTCAAGCACGACTCTGCACATATTGCTGCCTAGATAGCCAGTGGCCTTTCTGCATCCTTTGCTGAATCCAGGTAGTAAACGAGAGCATGGAGGAACTAGGTGTTTATATCAAATGTATCCCTGGCAGAGTACCAGGTGCTTATAGCAAGCAGGGAAAGGCTATGTGCCTGTACAGGCAGGGTGGCTGGGGCAGGGGTCCTGTTCAGTGCACTGAAGAGTGGAATGATCTGAAGTGGAAGTTATGGAGGTCCTGACACTGTCATCTTTAGTCCTCTTTTACCACTTCAGGCATGCTTAAATTCATAGTAGCTTCACACATGACATGTTGCTGTAGACAAAGGTGCAATGGATTTAAAGAGGAAAGAAGTGACATAAGAAAAATCTGTCATCTTTAAATTATTAAGTAAAATAATTCTGTAAGTGTCTATCCAGCTGACTTTTTCTTATTGTGGTAGTCCAAATGTGCAATTCTGCAGATTTAAAGAGGAGTAGGACAGAACAAAAACCAGAGTTAATGCTACAATTTGCAGGTTCCATTAAATTGTTGTCTATTTCTTTTCTTCTCATGGACTCTACCTAAGCAGCACTAATTGTGGAGCTGCTGAATGTCCTGGGTTGTAGTATAGGATGTGCACAAAGTCTTCTATCACCGTCTTCATGAACTAATGAATCCAATTGTTGGAGCAGTGCTCTTCCCAGGCCCCCCTCCCTCTGGGGTGCCTTCTGTTAATGGCCCATCAATGCCTTGTGCATGACTCATATAGATGCCTCCCTCCGGGAGCTATCTCTCTTTAATGGGCCATCAAGGACCCCTGTATGACTCATCATCCCACTGTGAGATGCTCCACCCAGGGGGAGGAGCCAAGCATTCTCACCTGGATATAATCTGGGATTTGGGACAGTACAGGCAGCCCTTACCCACTGGATTCCCAGAGGAGCAGTTACCAGACCTTTCTATGAGATCACTGCTTCAGGAAGACCAGCTGACCTGGACTGCTTCCATCACCCTGCTCAGGTTGTATTCTGACTCTGTCAGTGGTCTTTTTGTATCATTGCATTTATTTTATTTTGCCTTTTTTTTCCCCTGTTATTCTCATTAAATTGTATTTCTGACTTGGAGCCTCACTTGTTTTACTTTCAAACCACTACACTGAGCCATCCTGAAGTATCACTGGCCACAGCCTAGTCTTCACTGTGCAGGTCAGATGCACCAATTTTGGCCTTCTCCCTGTTGCCCTAATCTCTTTGTATGTGTTGTTTCAAAGAAAATGCTTGGGTCAAATTTAACCTTACTGAGCATTCGATACTGTATGAACTTCTAAGAGTAGATTTTGAATGGTTTAATTAGCAGACTTGAAATACAATGGGGAGTTGAAGTGAAGAAATAAAAAGTATGACAGATGGGAACTGGAGTGATTTTATTTCAGCAACACCAAGAAGACCATTACACAAGCCATTTATTTGTTAATGGGTTCAATAAGAGTCTGATATTTCCCAGCCACTTGCTTTTGGAATGTCTCTTGTTACAGTCCCATAATAGCGATAGTAATATCTGCACATCATATTGCTCCCTTCTGTGGTTTAGTAAGTTATGGAAAGATCAGCAACTGTTCAGCACACTGCACTGGTGTAATCATCCTTGCTTTGGCCTTTTACATTCTTCGATACTCTCTCCTGCATCTGATCAGATTAATGAAAAGCAATGCAGTTCCTGACACTACAGTGGGATTGAGGGTAGATATTTTAGTTTTTAAAGGGGAAAGGAAAGAAGGATTTTTAGACCTAGAAAGTACTTCAGAGCTGAATGTGATAGAGTGCTGAATGAAGGAATGAAGCCCCTCCTGCTTCCTGCCTTCTAGGAATTACTTGCTGTTATAGGGCATGAATCTGATTGTGGATGAGCACCAGATAAATTACCAGGAGTAGTACAGACTACATGACACAGCTTTCCAGTGTATTTTAGTTCAGAACTTGTAAAAATATTCGCTTTGATATTGCTTTACAAAATAGATTCTTTCTACCCTTTTCCCCTTGCATTTGGCAGTTTGATTTGTTATTGCCAGCTTTGTACACATTGATTTAAATTTCATTGGGTGCACTAGAGGCCTGCTAATGAATTTAAAAAGACAACATTGTGTTCTACCCATTTTTTGTGTGTGTTTGACTTATTTAGTGAAAACACTATACTTGAACAATCTTAATTTAAAAATAATAATACACTTTTCACTCAGAAAAGAAAAAGGAACAGGAATGTTGCCAGGGCGAATCCATTATATAGCTAGTCCAACACCAAAGACCATGGAAGATATAAGAATCCTGCGGTGAATGGGCACAAAATCCTCTAGGTCAAATTTGCTATGTCTACAGTACTGCCTGATGGGGCATAAAGAGGAAAAGACCAGGGTTTGATGTTCTGTGTTCCATTTTCTTTCCACATCATGACTTGCCCTAATGTTTTCACTAGCTGTCCTTTCCTGCTCTGCACTGGACCCTCATAGAGAGGCAGCTGTTGGAAATGTGTGTGTCCCTGTTTTAAGTGGGAGGCTTGATGACTTCAAGTCATTGCAGCAGGGAAATAATTTTGAGCTCATCAGTTGTAAGCTTTCTGAGTCTCCCCACAGGGTCAAAATTTTCCCTTTAATTAGACCTTATAAGTAAAAAAAACAGCTTTTCTTTCTTCAATTTTTGTATTTACCTTTGTTCCATTTTATCATCTTCTCCCATGTTCCAGCATTAGCAAAGATGGAGATAAGAAGCCGTTGATCTCTCCTATCTCTGTATCTGTTAGCACTGCTTACAGCTTTACCATGTTTCCTTTTACTGAAGTTCTTCCATGGTACTTAGATGCATGTGCATCAGGTGACATGTTATTCTCATCTCCATCTTCTCTTGGACAATTTTTAATACAAAATTAAATTCCTGTTGAAGGTATAAGTAGACATTTTCAGAATTGAAGGTATAATCAGACATTTTCAGAATCTCTTACAATTTCTGCTACTCATAAGTTGAAGATCTTTGTGTGTATACATAGAAATACAGGGAAAAGAAATGTTGAGTGTGGATAACAACCTCATGATTTTGTGTAGAATTGCAACTGAGGTATAGAATCATAGGATTGTTTAGGTTGGAAAAGACCTCCAAGATCATCGACTCCAACCTCTGACTGATCACCTTGTCAACTTGACCTTAGCACTAAGTGTGAAGTACACTAGTTTCTTGAACACCTTCAGGGATGGTGACTCTACCACCTACCTGGGCATCCCATTCCAATGCTTGAAAACCCTTTCTTGAAGAAATTTTCCTGATGTCCAACCTGAACCTCCCCTGCTGCATGCTGAGGCTATGCCCCACTTGCCACAACCTTCTTGCAAGTAGTTGTAGACAGCAATGAGGCCACTGCTGAACTTCCTTTTCTCCAGGCTAAACAACCCCACCTCCCTCGGCTGCTCTTAGAGGACTTACCCTCCAGATCATTCACCAGCTTTGTTGCCCTTCTCTGGGCTCTCTCCGGCACACCAATGTCTTACTTTAGGTGAGAACACAAAACTGAACAAAGGACTTGAGGTGAATCCTCACCAGAGCCCAATTAAGAGTATAATAATCACAGCCCTGGTCCTGCTGGCCTCACTATTTTTCATCTGGGCCAGGATGCCATTGGCCTGCTTGGCTACCTAGGCACACACTAGATTATGTTTCACTGCTCTCAATCAGTACCCCCAGGTCCTTTTCTGTCAGGCAGCTTTGCAGCCGCACTGTCCCCAGCCTGTCGCATTGCCTGGGTTTGTTGTGACCCAAGTGTAACACCTGTCACTTGGCTGTATTGAACGTCCTAGAATTGGCCTCAATCCAGCCTGTCTAGATTCCAGTGCACAGCCTTTCTACCCTCCAGCAGATCAATACTCCTGCCTAACTTAATGTCATCTGCAAACTGAGGGGGCACTCAATCCCCTTGTCCAGATCATCAATAAAGATATTAAACAGGACATGCCCCAATAACCCCACTAGTGACCAGGGAGTAATTGGATGTGGCTCCATTCACACAGCTCTCTGGGCCCAGACATCCAACTAGTTCTTAACCCAGCATAGAGTGCCCCTGTCCAAGCCATAGGCCAGCAGCTTCTCCAGGAGAATGCTGTGGGAGACAGTATCAAAGGCTTTACTTCTGCCTTCTGGCATAGAAGACCTTTGAAACAGGAATGGTGTTAATTAGTTAAGTGATCTGAATCAGCTGGGATGAGAGGTATCAATTGCTGTATCTACTGGCCTCCGTGACCCAGTGTCTGGTTTAAGCCTTGCTGGAAATAAAGCACAATGCAGTCACTCACTTAAGCTGCCCCCTTCTCCACCCACCCCGATGGAATGGGGAAGAGAATCAAAGTTAAACTTGTGTGTTGAGATAAGAACAGTTTAATAATTGAAAATAAATTAAAATACAGTAATAATGTTAAATGATTATTACAATAATAATAATAATAATAGTAAAGGGAAAAACAGGTGATGGACGATAGAATTGCTCACCTCTTGTTCACTGATGCCAGACCCCCTTTCCCAAACCCAGATCAACTTTCCTACTAGGTAACTCCCCCCAGTTTATATACTGGGCATGACATTCCATGGTAATCTCTTGGAATATCTCTTTGGACAGTTCGGGTTACCTGTCTCAGATGTGCTCCCTCCCAGCTTCTTTTGTGAGCCTCCTCACTGGAACAGCATGAGATAAGGAAAAATAAAAGTCCTTGGCTTGGGATAAAAACAACTAGCAAAAGCCAAAACATCAGTGTGTTATCAATACCATTGTCATTCCAAATCCAAAACACACCACCTCTAACAGCTACTGAGAAGTTAGCTCGACCCTAGCTGATACCAGGACACCCAGGAAGTCATTTCCAGTCATGTTTCTGGGAGGACATTGTGCTTTCATCAAGACCAGAAGCCCATGTTCTGGTTGTCGTTAAAATTATGCTGACACCTTTTCAAGACTTTCTGACTTAATGTATGAATTCTTGTTGTTCAGATTCTAATTTCTTAATGATGACCCATTATTAGAACCTGCAATTACGAGCTGTTTTTGTTCTTTTTTAATGTTTTGTTCAGCATATAGCACTTGACCATTGGTCATCTTTATATTTACACCTCAGATGTAGGTGGCAATATTTTACTTCTTAGGTATGTTGAAAAACCTTCTGAAGTTAAGCTTCTTTACTAAGCTAAGAATTAATGTTTTTCAAAAGGGTTACAAATTCTCAAACGAAAGTTGTTGTCTTAGATTTTAATCTGCTATTAATTCCTATTAGCTGATGAGACAAAGCAGAAGACTTAATAATAAGTATTAGCTATGCTGAAAAGCACAGTGGTCAGGTTTCTGACTGACATATCCATTCAGGGGAATTGGCATACTAAGCTGTGCTGATTAGTTTAGAACAAAGAAGAAATGACTCATGTTGAAGAAGGAATGCAAATATTAGTTGAGAGACAGCTGTTTCTGTGGATAAACCTTCTGAAGATGTTGAATAAATTTTAAAGTATATACAGGGAAAAACATGAACTCACTGCTCATCCAAAGCAATGAATAAAACCCCAAATGGCTTATTAAGGGCTTGCAATGAATTGGGCAAAATAAGCAGATGGAGGTGGGACAGTGAAGGAACTTGTTTTGTATAATTCTTATGATAACTTTCATAACAATAGAAAAATAGGACATCAGGAAAATGTGGTAAAACAGCAGAATTATTGTCTTATGGTTTTATTTTTTAAAATATCTGTGATGTTTGTAAAACAATGTTAGCATGTCAGAGGCTCATCTTATTTCTTGAAGATAGTCTTTTGTTTAATGGTATTTACTACTGTGTCTCAAACATACTGCCAAGTGAAAAGATAAGAGGAAAGCTAATCTGCAGGGAGAGATGATAACAAAGGTGTGACTATGGGCTTTAAATCTATTGGTGTAGATTTAAAGTAACCTGAAACCAAGATCCACTGAAGTAATAGAGATCTTTCTGCCTATTCAGTGAACTACTGGGTGAATTACTGCACAAATATAGGCTAGATGCAAGTTATTTATATTGTGTTTCTCTGTGTGGCTATTTTAAATTACTTACTGTCATAAGGCATATGTCACTGTGGATGAGCTGCTTTGGAGTCTAATGCAAAGTTGAGTTAAATTGGTTTTGGTGGTTGTTTTGGTTGTAGATTTTTGGGTTTTTTTTCTTTCAGAAAAGAGCATGGGGACTTAGCTGTGGTTTCTCTCTGAGGTCTCCTGATGCACTGACCAATCTGCCTCTGCTCTGTGTTGCAGTCAGATCTGTAGCCTGCAGGTTTTCAGATGGGAGGGAAATGTTTAGGACACACAGATGTGAAATAAGCTGAACATGTAAGTTGTGAATTTGCTGTGCAAAAGCAAAGTACAATTTTACTTTTACAATTTTACATAAAAAGCTTTGATGCATAGTTGAGAATACTGATAAATTCTTGGGTAGGTGTACAGATTATAAAGTCTCTGAACCACCCACAAAGGTAACCCAGATTTTAGTGGAATCACATATTACTAAACTAAAGGATGCTGTGTTCCCTGTGGCTTTCCTCCCTGGAAAGCTGGCACACTGGGAGGAAGGCTGGGAGATAGGTACAAGACCTCTTATTGTGTCCACACATCTGTATCACAAGTATCTGAATACAAGCCAAAATATGAACTTAATCTGAGATGGGCAGCTGTGTGCCCAGTCTCTCACTCAGCAATTTTCAGCAAATTTCAGCAGTTCTCATGTACCAACATACCTGTTTTCAAGCACTGCGTGGATTTCTTTACATCAGAGGAGCAGCCAGACAAACAGCCAGACATGAAGAAGGAAAGCAGGAGGTAATAGAATTTGTTAAAGCCACATCTGTAGCCTGCACTGAACTTGTGTGTAGCTCTGCAGAGAAGAACGTTATTGTAGTTTTGCAATGCATAATGCTTTATAAAAATAGACAGACTCTCTTCTGAAATAACTCATGCCCTCAGGTAACCTAAAATCAGCAGACATGACTGAGGAAATGACTATGAGGTGAAATTGCACACATTTATAACTGGTGGATTTGTAGGTCATTTTGAATGTTTGTGGATAACCTGCAATAACCTGCAGGTCATTTCAGTAGAAATACCCTAAGTAGGTGATAGAGAGAGCAAGTGGTGACTGAAAGCCAGAAGGTTTTTCAACATCCCAAGAGATGCCAGTGCCTGGAGGTATCTGCCCTATTTAGTGTGCATGGATGTCTATGTGCACATGCATGCAAGTGCAAGCCCTATCATGATCATGCTATCCTTTGTTTTATCTGTATGTCGAGTTTATCTTGGATTGCCTGTACTTCACACAAAACCTGGGTGATCCAAAAATACATTTATAATGTTGCATTGGGAAAAAGTTATCACGGGAGGGAAAAAAAAAAAAAAAGGCATTAAAATTTATATACCAAGAGGCAGACTTTATGCTTCACAGTTATCTTTTATGTTTGCATTTCCTGATTTCTTGAGCCTTGACAGGATCATCATGTTCCCTTAACATAGTTTTGTTGGTACAATAAAGTTGTATAACATTGCACACTTTTAAAAATAATTTTTACTATAGCTATTACTCAGACCTCTTTTGTTCTCAGGCTGTCTTATGAGTGGGGAAATCAATGTAGGTCAGTATGTTATATATCAGCAGATGTGCATAAGAATATTTCCTTAATAGAATTGTGAGCACTTTGTTCATTTTTAATCCTTGAATCTCTTGAGAAACATTTTTCTTTTCCATTAAATATGTGTCTTTTTTTTCTGGCTAGCTAGCTGAGTTCTCAGGCAAACTTGTTTCCATCCCTACTGAAAGCATGCAGCGCCTCCCCACTCAATATCTCCATTTTAGAAGGAGACTTAAATTCTTACATCTGTAAAGTCTGATGGAAAGCAACTAAATTGTTCTTACATGTTTCCCTTTTTAACTCAACAAGCCCCATTTTTATTTACACTGAGGCAGCTTTTTGCCTTTACACCTATGTGGTAGGACTTTGTGGTGAACCTAAGTATAAACCACATCAATTAGACCACATGTTGATATTCTTAGCAAAGGACAACCGCTCATAATACCTAACTAACGTAATACCTACCTAACCTAAGTTTAACTTAATTGTTAAACTTCACTTCACAAAATGCATAATGGACTATATCTCAGATACCAACACATTTGTGAGTTTTTTCTGGCAGACTGTGTCTGTACTAGGATTGTGATTCTGGAGGTGAAATGTTTGAGGGCAACCCAGGGCTGTTACAGTACACCTGAGTCACTTATGTGGGAGAATTTAAAATGTAATACCAGAAAAGTCTGGAAGTGCCACTGTTGTCAGAAAACCCTGGTTTTTAAAGCAGCCTGTTTATTTCTCTTATTTTTCTCCAATGGATCTCACTTACCATTTTCATAGGCAAGTTTGGAAGCTGCTGCTGTCAAGTTTGAGTTCTTATAAAGCTGTTGTGATCACTGTTAGAGTATTGGGATTTTTCTGGTGTTTGGCTTGGGTGTTTTGAGATGAATCTGAAAGGGAGGAAGGGAATTCTTTTAGGATGTAAAGATCTGGAATTTCAGAAATTAATTTCTTGCTTTCCTTATAGCATCCTCCACTGCTTTTTCCTTTGTTTTCCCCTTTTCTTCTGTAGACCCTTGCCTTTTTTCCTCTTTTCTGGTTCCAGTTTTTCCTTTTCTAGTAAATTTCTTTCACTTTTTTTTGGCTTCTTCCTTTCAAGGTTTTGAAGAGCTTCTGGATTAGGAGAGATTTAGACTGGCTGAAAAGCATGCTGAGCGCTGACCACAACCAGCCTTTAGGACCACTTGGCTGCCTCTCAGATAGGCAGCTGATGACTGTGTGAGCCTCACAGTGGGGTGGTCAGAGCTGGCAGGAGTGCCCAGGCATGTGAGACATCCCCTCTCTTGCTTTGGAGGCGAGCTGTGGCCGTGTCAGGCTTATCTTGTGGATCTGCTGTAGTTAATTTCCCTGAAATGACAGCTCTCCTGCATTTAGTTGACACCACTTTGCCTTCCTATTGTATTTAATGACTTTTATGTTCAGAAGATTTGCATCCAAACCAAGTATGCATCCAAGTATGCACCAAACCAAATCCTTCACAAGGCTTTTGGTGGCAACCTAATTGCTGTAACGAATTCATCTCTTACTGGAGATCAGATTTTGTAAAAGCTGCTTCTCCCCAGAAATCCTTCGTATACCTCAGGTTTGCTTAGTGCCCTGCCACACTCATTTTCAGAGTGAGTCTGGCCTCTTGTTTTCTTCATCCTTCAGATTGGCCTTTACGTACAGGGAGTGGCAGAGATAGAGCTGGATTTATTTATCCAGTCCTAAGGGAATTCTTAGGTGGACTGTTAATGATTGCTTTAACTACCTAATGGGATATTGTAGGGAAGGGGACAGGCTCTACTCACAGCACACGTTGAGATGATAGCAGGTTGTGGACACAAGTTGCAGCAAGAGACATTCTGATTAGGCTTCAGGAATATCTTTTGTCTCAAGAGAGTAGTCAAACATTAGAGTGGTCTGCCCAGAGAGCTTGTGGTATCTCAATTCTCTCAGAGCTGAACTGGACAGGGCCCAGAGTAGCCTGCTCTGGCTGGTTGGAACTGTTTTGACTGAAAGGTCAGATAACTTCAGGAGATAGCTTCCAACATTATTTATTCTATGGCAGTGTGATTACAATCAGTATTCCCACAAACCTACTTCACTGGAGAAGGCTGTTGACTTTTTAAAGCCTGCTGTTCTAGAAAGCAGCAACCTAAGAAAAACAAAACATCAAGTGCTCTAGACAGCAGAAGCCAGTTGGAGATTAAAAAAAAAAAGGCTATTTTTAAATAGAAAGGATTAAAATAAAACAACCACAAAATCAGACAAATAGCAAAACAAGCAAACAAACAAAAAATCAAAGCCATGGGTTTGGTAACGTGAGATAAGCAGTTTCTGCTGAGTCTAATGGATCTGCTAAAAGGAGAAACACTGTGTGAATGAGGCTGCATTAACTGACTGTAGATACTATAAAAGCAGATTTTTTCTTCTCAGCTTTATCGTTTCTGTGGCATCCTAACTTGAAAAATGATCTGCATAGTGTAATGTTTTATTAGGAATTCAGCAAGATTGAGGGACATTTGAAATAGCACAGATATTTCTTTACTTTAAATTCAGACTATAAATCTACAGTTGCCTCATTTCTGCCCAAAGTAGGACCCAAGGCTGAAAGTAAAGTGTCTGTAACTCACTTCTGGAAATAATGGTATTCATAGTTGAACTGGCATTTGAGACATTCATTTAGAAGAATGGGCGTTGTTCACTGCCTAGCTGCTTCTTTTATGGTGCAAAGGGTCATTGACTTGGTTCCCTTGTCCAGGGATGCTCTGAGCCCTTCTTCAAACACAGCTTAGCTGAAAGATTTGGTTCTCTCCCTCAGGTGTCAGCTTTACTCATCTGTGCACTCATCCCATCCAAAAGAAGGTAAAAGAGTGAAGAGTTTCTGAGGCTGTAGTGAAGGCAGCTGCTGTCTAATAGTTTTCTGCCTTCCAAAGACCCCATGGATGTGTCAGTGTTTCTGCTATTTATCCCCTATGTTTTGGTGACTCCGGTAATTTCATAGGCAGAGATAAAAAGTGTTAGCAGAAATTTTTTAATTCTCTATACAAAGTGTTTTCATGAAAAGAATGAATTTGAAGTTAGGCAGGTGTATTGAAGTTAGGCATTAGGCAGGTGTATTCTGCCTGGTGTAAATCTGATCATAACACCAGATTTTCTTAGAGGGTTTTTTTCTGGATGGTGGTAACACTGGGAAGCACAAAGCTGTTTAGCAACCAGAAGGAGCTATCTTCCTGCTAACTAAACCAGTTTGTTTTGAACACTGGGTCTGTAAAATACTGTCATGCTTTGGACCACTTTACCCTTGCTGAGAGACTTCTTAAAGCTCACAGGGTCATTGGCACCAAATAGCCTGCTGTCTCAGAGCCAGTGTGGGGACAGTTGGTAGGATATGCTGCAGAAAACAATCCTCCCCGAAGTTTGATAGGTATAAGTGATATATCTGCTGCTTAGATGTAGTCCAGCCCTCAACCCAGAAACAGCAAGCCCAAACCCTACCGCATACATGTGTGATCATCTGTCATTATCTGAAAATCTGACTATTTAAATGAAGTTTCAAAGACTGAGGGAATATCAGAATCTCTAATCAAAGCTTTTCCTCTGATGCCAAAGGATAACTGAAGTTTATTAGGCGGAGCTGTTGAAACAATTAAAATGCAGAATTTAATTAAATTTTGGAAGAAAAAGATACTGGACTCTGTGGGAGGTATTGATTTCTTGCCTCAGTCCTTGATTTTGTTTTAATTGGAAGTGCTCTTCACATCCTTATTTGAGATTCTGGTTATGCTGAAAGAGCATTCTACACACATAGGATTGGTTGGGGAATATGAAATAGTTTCATGCCAACATGGAAACTTCCATATATTTGGTATGTACTCTCACTGGATACCCTTTTGTTGTAAGCCTGTTGACAGTTGCCTTCTAGAGGACATCACTGATGCACTTAAGTAAGCAGCAGGTTTTTTTCCAGTATTTTAGTTTGGCTGCCACAGTTTATAATTCTACTACTATCTAGTGAAACAATTCATAACATTCTCCATGGGGGGAAAAATGTTTACTCACTTCCTAGTGACCTATTTAAGGTCCTGTTTTTCTAAGACAAGAGTTTTAGGAATGAAACCTTCTTTCTCTGGGAATAAATAATCAATAAACACTGCTGCAGGGCTGGGTAAAAGATGTGTTCTGCAGAGAGAGGGCAACGGTCACATGCCCACAAAAGGCAGATTCTCCACTTAATTGGGGAATGGCCTTCAGAAGGTGATGTATTGCAAGGCTAGAATGCTGCTGACCATGGCACATGGGGAAGCCTCTGTGTGTGTGTGGTCACAGTCCTTAAGGGCTGTGCTGAGCACCCAGCAGGAGTTAGGCTCCTGCTGGAGAAGCTGGCAGCTGTTTGGAAGCACCTGATAGAAAAATACCACTGTGCCAGCACGGTGGCTTAACAAGCTAACAGGGTAAGTGGAATATATTGCATTCAAGAGCTGGATAATTCTGTTAGCAGAGTGGGGGTTGCAGCTGAAGCACGGCCACTAATTAGGGGTGGATTTTCAAAGTGGGTCCTGGGATTATAGACGTAATTCTGTCAGTGGCAGTCAGGGAGCTCTGAATTTCTTCCTTTCAGAATTCACCTCTTGCATCCCAGAGCAGCTTCTTCACTGGAGAAGCCAAGCGATGGTGATGAAAGGAGGTACTTAATCTGTGTTTGCTTAGTCAAGTTTTTTACAAAACAGTTTATTTTTAAGTTCAGCAGCTGGGAGGAAATGGGAATATTCACCCATTTGCAGACCTACTGAGGAATTCCCTCCCTAAAGAAGATGGTAGAATACAAAGTGTGAACTTGGGATGATGTCTGATATTCTCTTCCTGTGATAAGATGCTGAGCTGCTGAGCTGTAGAAAATGTAAGCCTTTTTCCGCTTGTTTTGAAGAGTTGATCTAATGTTAAGCATTCAGTGAAGTCAAAAGTGCAACAGTGATAGCCAACAGAAATAGGTAAGGGGAGAATAAATTTTTGAGGAATGTTCTGGACTCCTGTGCCATGTACACTCCGGTCTATTAAAACAATAGCTCCAAGCTGTTTAAACTCAAATCAGCAAGGCTGTTAACCTTACTTATTTTGCTTTAAGTCTGCTGCTCTTGAAAAGCAGAGAACAGAAAACTGGAGCTTGAAGTAAGCATAGTACAGGCAGTGACTGGACAGCCTTATCCTTTGCACTGCAACACCATCTTTAGCTCTGACACATGTAGCAGATGTTCTGTTTTGCTGATGCACAGTTTGGGGCTAAGTTGAGGCTGTTTTTCACTTTTGATTTGAATCAAGCACAGGTTGTAGCTTTCCCTTTTCGCAATGCTCTAAATCTGCTGCTTTTCATCCTCAGAGCCTATTTCTGTGTACAAGTAGGAAGTATTTTGCTGCTTTGTGGTTTCCAGTCTTCTTTCATTGTAGACTTCTGTCTTGATTATAGGTCTGGATTGTACTGCTTGGAAGTGTGAGCTCTTCTGAATACACTGATATGTTCTTAGATCTACTTTTTAAAATAACAGCTTTTGTGAATAGATAGTATTGCCCCAGCTAGAGCTTTACAAATTTACAGTACCTGACTGTTTAATCTGTGTTAGATATTACTGTAGTTACAACCAGTGCTATCAGTGTAAAATATTCTAGGTTTTAATTAGCATCTTGTAAAATGGGAACTTGATTATATTGAGCATTAGGTCATGTTCATGATGTTCACCATGATATAAAGGCAATGAAAGCAAACAGGTAGCTCAGCACTTAATATCACTGTAATTTCCTCTGTTTAAAGGGAAGAAATACTGACCTGAGGGAGGTAATTTATATCAGTTAAATGTCATCATTCTTTTGCAGCAGAAGCCACTGATATGGAAGTGCTTTGTCTGTAGTGAAGAGCAAGATTACTTAATCTAGGTGTTTCTTCTACTTATGGGAAAAGAAAATTCACCTTGCTTTGTCGAATCACTTAATGTGAGTGCAGTGGCCAAAAAAGTCCTCTTCCTTCTGGTGGAGGACAGAAATCCTCTTCCTTCCAGAGAGGAAGAGTGCTACAAGTACAAGAGTGCTATAAGTACTCCTATGCACTTAGACATAAGAGTGTTTTTCTGTACTTTGTCTGTGAAAAAGAGTAAGTGCTTGTATTTGTCAGCTGTGCATGTCTAGCTGTGGTAGATGCATGTAATAAAATCATAATACCTGCTGGTTTTTATCAGCAGGACTTTAGGAATAGTTAAGTTGTGCTGCACAGTAGACAAACATGCTAAAAGGAATTTAATGCTGCAAAGGAAAATTTGCCAGCATGCTGTACTATTACTGGCCACTGTGGTGTCCAAAAGCAGATATTCTAGTACAGCACTAGGTAAATAAACACAGTTACAACAATTAATTTCCTCCAGAGTTGTATTCACACTGTACCTGTGTCCAAAAGTATTTGCCTCATCATAATTTAGAGCAACAGGGAGGCCGAATAGGGGCACCCTAAGAGTGCCCTGTAAGCCACATTATTTTCAGGAGCAAGAGTATTGTGCTTGTTACTCTTGCACATATTCAGGTAGGCTAGTGAAGGGAAGGGTATTTTAGGAGATATTTTTAATTCATTGTAAGAGTCTCTGTTTCTGGCTTTCTGCTTAGACTAATTTCTAGTGATGCGCTTGGAATTTTGCCTCAGCAAGAACTGACGGACTGTAATACTCTGGGATTTCCCAAGGTGATTATTTTTTTTTTCATAACACATGCCATGGCTAAAGAGAAAGTCACAAGGGCACCCTTTGCTAGTGTGAAACCTTCCCCCTTTCTCATTCAGGGTCACATAACTTCCTTCTAGCATTTGCAGGAACTTCTCACAAGGAAAAGTGATTCCAGGACAAGACTACTATTTTTACCCTTTGGTCTTTTTAGTTTTGGTTTTTTTTTTTTTTTTTTTTTTTTTTTTCTCTGTACTATAAAAATGAAAGGCATTACCAAAGCTGGACAGTTTCCTGAGGTCAGCAAGTCCCAACAGGCTTCAGTCTGGCCTCAAGTACCTTCCCATGTTTCACAGTTAGCCATCACAGATGCTGGTAGTCATCTTTCAGCTTGCTTCAGAGGCTGGGAAGCTATCACAGATCAGAGGATTTTACACTGTGTGTTTACTGGAGAATATTTTAAAGGAAGTACTGATGCTTCTCTAACTGTTTGAATGTATGTGCTGACATCAGTAGCAATGATGCTGGCTCCAATTGCATTCAGAGAAATCAAAAGGAGGTTTGAACCTAGTTCAGGAAGCCTTTAGTTTCTGGAGAGAGATTCAGTTAGGCTTGAAATTGCAGCACATGATATAGCTAGATATAGCAGAAGTTTGTAGTAAAAGCATATTAATTCTGGTTTCTATCAGCAGGACCTGTGAAATAATTAGGCTGGGTTGTGCAATGTGTAAAAATGGCATTATAAATGAAAAATATCAAGCTAATTCTGACTGAGCTCTCACTTCAAGGGCTAAAAAAAAGCACAGAAGTTATGAGGGAAAATCATATTTATTCCTTTTCGTCTGAAGGACTTCAAGCCCATAGGATGTCAAGCGATGAGATGAATGTTGTCTGTCTGTCAACTCACTGTGTTTTAAGTGGCATTTGAGAAGACAGATGGGTTTTTATCTCTGATGACTAAACTCAAGGTTTACTTACAGTGACAAAACTCCCAATGTAATTATATTGTAGCTACTAAAATCAGTCTGGATTTCCTTCATGCTGAATGGCAAGCAGGAGCAGTATGACCTGTGTACATCCCTATTCCAGGATGCAAGATACTATGAAGCACATTTGATATGGCTACTGATGAGCTCAGGGGACCACCTGCCCTCTTTTTCCCTGCTCTGCATCCAGTGCAGCCTTGTTGTCATTACTGGGGACAGTCTGGTATTGCATTAGAAAAGAGTGAATCCAAACTGCAGAGAATAGCTTTTCTTCTTTTCAGAAAATCAGACTTAAAGTCGAGGAGATTTGTCTCCCTTACTTCCTTGCTATTCCTTCTGACTTTTCGAAAAGTCAATTTTAAAGAATAATGACTTTCATGGCCTTCCTATTCTTTGAGAGAGGATGTTTGCCTGCTCCTGAGCCTGCTCTGGCATGTGTCTAGGCATGCCCAAATCATGGGTGAGAAGGTGCTGTGTATGTGTGGGGAGAGTGGCAGATCAGTGCCTTCAGACCACTGGAGGATGAGGAGCACAAGTTTGTGATGGTAGAGCTACACAGAAGGCTCAGTTGTATGATGTCTGTAATGGTGCATCACAAGTCTCAAACCAAAGGACAAAAGCTTCTCTCCTTCAGCCTTTCTGCCATACATTCCCTTTTTCATCCACCTGGCCAGGAAGAAAATTGGAAAACCTTCCAGCAAGTGTTTCATTTTGCTAAGGTTAATTGCTAGGCATTCTCAAAACGTCTGGCATGCTGATATAGTGCTGCATCTCAAAGAGTTATGCAGGAGACAGCTACTGAGGATGGACTCATTTGCACAGCAGGGCTGGCTTTTAGTACCCCTGATTGTATGGCTGAGTGCTGAGCACTTGACAGGGTGCTGTGGGGTGCACCTGCTTCAGATGAACAGATGGACCCTTCAGGAGCAAATAAATTTATTTTGTTGTTTTTTCACTTATGGGAATGGATGTGTAATTACTCCCCCTGTATAATGGCAAGCTTTGTTAATGCAAGTTTGACCATGCTGAGGGTGGTTTGCTTTTTATCAGGATTTGTACCAACACTCTATTATAACTGTCTCAATATAGTTTCACTGATGTATATATGGCCCCTGAAGGGTCATTTAATATATTTTTGAGTTTTAAACAGGTTTGCAGGACCCCATCAGATCCACTCCGGTTTGTTCAAAGTGTAGTCTGCTGAACTATTCATATTGGCATGATGTATGACATATGTGGCAGAAAAATGTTGAAGAACTAGACAAAAGCATCTTTTGCAAATGTGCACATATGCACACAACCACATATGTTGGTTGACCTCATTACTATCTTGGACAAAATCATGTAAAGATCATAAAAGTGAGCATTAAAGCATAATGTGTAATTAATATCAGGCAGTGACATAGTATGAAAAATGCATGTTGACAAGGAAATATCATTGTTTCTTAATGGGATCACAACTTTAGCTGGTAAAGGTTGCTGACTTCTAGTCGTAAAATTCCAACAGTCACATATATTCTGATTTAAATGTGTCTCTATCCAGAAATCAGTGGTGGATTCAGTAAATGTATTGAAACCTACTTTGCTGAGAAAGCCAATAGTGCAATTGCAACCAATTAGCTGTGATCCAATAGGGATATTTCTACTGGAACTTATTTGTAGTCCTGCCCCACTCAGTACCTTCTATCCCATTTAGATAGTCTGGAAGAAACAAAATCATTATGTCTAAAAGTCAGGTCCAGCAGAATCCATTATTTTATAAGGATGTCTAAATTCAATCCATATATTTTTGATCTAGGTCTCATCCATGTGTAGTTGTTTAATCCCTGCTAGCTGGGCCAAGGACCCACTTGCCAGGTTTTGCACTATCTGGGGGCAGAGAGCAGCTTGTTTTCTAAGTTAAGCTTGACTGCACAATATTTAATATACCGAGCAATGACTCACAGCTGTGTAGGACTTCAGTTACTCTTTCCCATCAGAAATTGGAACTTCACTGCATAAAAGCTATTTTTATTTTTTGGCTGAAAGCTGAATGGCAAGAGTGACATGGAACTGCTGCTTCCCAGGGGCACAGGAGTGCTTGGTTTGACTCCAAAGTCAGTGGGAAGCAGTACTCATAGCACCACCTCCCTGCTGAGCTTGGACTCTGACATCCCATGGCATCTCTGCCCTGCTCAGGGACTCCACACAAAAACTACTGGTGGTAGGCTTCTCCTAATGCCCCAGACACTGGCCCATGGGTGTTGTTGCTTCCCAGTTCTGATCACAGCCAGAAGGCAGCTTGGGGTCTATCTGGCACAACAGCAGCTCACCAGTAAACTTCCTGAACCAAAGACTGACATTAAAAACTGAACTGTGGAGTACAAAGATAATCTATGCATTTTTAATTTTTTTTCCAGCTCACCCTCAATGCATATTGCTAGCCTAATTGACAATAGGTTTTTTGTGCAGGGTACTAGTAATCTCTCAAGTCTTTCTCAAAGGTATGCAATAAACTTTCTGAAACAAGATTTTCCACACCATTAATAAAGTATTATAAAGATAGAAGTTGTTTCAAGAGGTGATAGCCACATCCCCATCTTTATGTACTACTTTTATCTCCTGATTAATAAGTAGTTCATTTTTGGGTAAAGAACTGCTATATTCAAATAAAAGTAGTATTTTTGTGTCATTCTGGTTTTTTAAGGGAAAGCTTTCAGGCAGGGATTACTTAGGTCATCAATGGTTAAATGGTTATCTAGATAAAAATACGGTTTTGATCTCTGGTCATATAATTGATTATTAGTTGTAAAAGTAACTAAGAATCTGTGAGAAAGACAGTTACTAAGTAAGTAATTCTCTGTTCAAGAGCTGTTGGACACAACTCTTTCTCATAATTCTTTATCTCCCTTCAGATTTTTAAAAGCATCACCAATGAAGACTCAGTCCCGGGACAAGGAAGTCGAAGACTGATAAGTTTTTCATTGTCAGGTAAGTCACTGCTGATATGAAAGTTTTAAGCCCAATGAGTTTGTGAGTGAAGTTACTAGAACCTTTCATGTACATAAGTGTGTAAGTATATGTATGTGTATATTTATGCATAAGGTTCTTTGTTGCTC
This sequence comes from Sylvia atricapilla, assembly GCF_009819655.1. Taxonomy (NCBI): domain Eukaryota; kingdom Metazoa; phylum Chordata; class Aves; order Passeriformes; family Sylviidae; genus Sylvia; species Sylvia atricapilla. The sequence goes on along the minus strand of NC_089140.1, from coordinate 52,787,698 downwards.
TAGAAGTGATGCTGAGACAGAGAATAAGTATCTATGATTCTTGCTACACTCTTTTCCTTCAGTGAGAGTTACGTGCTGAAGTAGCTTGTTCAAGTAGAGTTCTGGGGCTGTATTAGGTTTTTCTGTTTACAATTAAATAGGTAGGTAAAGCAAGACCAAAGGCATGTGCTTTATTTACAGAGTGAAATGCGATTTGTGGTAGTACTCTCTTCCTTGGAAAGTATGTTCCACAGTCATGGTCTGGACCTGAGGCAAATCCATGTGCTGTGGTGCGGAAGCTTCTCTATATTGCTCAAAAGTGACTCTCAGACTTGAGCCAGAAGACTGCTCTCACTTATCTGCATTTCATGCAGAATGCTCAGCCTCATTACTTGGCTTGTCAGGGCAGGTTTTAAAGGCTTAATATGTTTCCATGTAAGGGCTATGAACCATTTGATCTGGCTTTGGTAAGAATAACATGTAAATAACAGGTAAATCACGTAGAAACCAGTTTGTCAAAAGAGAGTGGCTATGAGCATGATTTTTATTTTGGAGTCTTATGCTTACTGGTTGGTTTCCATATTTTTTTAGCTCCTGGAAGACAAAGAGAACGATGCTTGGCTTGACTTGAAAGTTCTTTGAGCATGTAGTACAGAGTAAATGTTTTACCCTAGTTCAAAAGTTTTACAGGCATAGGCCTTTAAGTGTAAAGTCCTTCTCTTAGACAGGCATCTCAATATATGATTTGTTTTGGTATTATGATTTATTTCAAGCTTCCCTCTATTAAGGGTGCATGTCAGTGCTTTTCCAAATTAGGCAGGCAGTGTGGTTCTTGAGAGATTGTGTATGATACATGGCAGATCATGCTGACATTGGGCATTACTTACTTTTGCCAAGTTGCACACTGGACATCCACCTACCAGTTGGTAAAACCACAGGTTTAGCTCAACAGAAATAAAGAAGTAGACTTAGTATTTTTTAATGTCCATAAATAATCTTACACAGCAAATGTGGCCCAGAGCTAGTTGCAGTTTTTCATTATCTCGGATTATTTGGCCTAGTAAGCCAAGACGTGTCAAGAGTAGTAATTTGTGAGGCTGCTAAATAATGTGGTGTCAGTGAGCCCTGTTATAAACTAGTATCTAATTTACAGCTTGATTTAAAGATATGAAGACCATACCTTAGAATATGTTTGGGATATCCTATTCCAATAATTTGCAAGCAATTAATCTGCATTTATATATTGCATCCATATTAACATCATCACAGCCAGGTATAAGAAAGGCTTTGATAAAATATTTTTGCAATTATTTAATCAAAACTCTAATTCATCAAAATAGTTCCATTTCAGTCTTTCTAAAATTAACAGGTTAATACATTCCAAGGATTTATTTATTACTTTCTTAGTGAACATTACAGCAACAAAATGTTGTCTCTCTCAAAGCAGAATTATTGCTATTCCTATATCTAATATGCCAGCTAATAAAATGCAAATCAAGGCAGACCTCCCAGAGGTGTCCGAAGGAACTGGGATTCTTTTCCATTTGCATCACTATCTCAGCAGTAACCTCTCTATTGTCCCTCACTTATACAGAGTTTTCCTTTTTAATACCTATACTTTGGTATACTGTCATCTTCAGTCATCAGTTAATACAGTCATTACTTAAAAGTTAGGTTTCCAAATTATGGTTGATTTAGTTGCAGTTAAAAAAAATGTGGCTGGAGTATCATTACTGTGACTGGAGCCCATTGCACCAACACAGAGGAATCATGCTGTAAGCAGTCTATAATCTAAAGAATGCAAGAAGAGTTATGTCTTATGACATATAATTTTTTTAGAAGAAAAAATTATTAGAGTGGGAGAGAAAAATATCAAAGTAGGCCAAATCACAAGAAATGCTGAACAACATGAGTGCATTTCAGCTGACTTGCATTGCTTCCTCTACCACTGAGAGAGTCCAGTGAGACCCTATGTTAAAATGAACTGTGTGGAAACAGGGTTTTTTAAAAAAAGCTGTTGACAAAATGCTTTATTCTTTCTGTAGTTTATTGAGTATTTGGTTGGACAAAATTAAACTGTTTCACTGGAGGTGTTTTTTGAGAAAATATTTCTGGATTGAATAAAAATGTCAAACAATGAAAAAGGTGTAAAATGATCCTTCAAGGCACAAGAATATGATTAACTTCTTGAGAATGGAAATAGCATAGAGTTTGCACTATGTCACCGAGAAGGTTTTTTACTTCATGTTTCCTTCCTTGGAGACTGGAAGTTGGTCCTGTGAAAAGCTGGTTTAGATTAATAGTTTCAATGGCAACACTGATCTCAAAGAAGGTAATTTCCCATGATTAAGCTTATTAATAATTTTTATGATGACCTTATTATTGTAGCTTTCATTATTTAAAATATGAAGAGAAATATTTTAAGCCTAATTTAGTTAGAATGAAAAAAGCCTATAAGGAAAATTCCAGAGTCCATTTTGCATTTACTTTTCAAACATGCCTTTTCCACAGCTACCAGTGAATGTCACATTTCCAATATGGTGTCTGAAAAGCATCAGCGCTCTCTTGCATGAAGTACAGAAGGAAAAAATGTGCTAAGCTTCCTGAGATGTACCAGCTACTTCACTTGCAGGTTCATAGTTTAGCAGCAGTATAACACATTTGCTGAAAGTCCTTAAAACCAGTCTTGTTGGCTGGTATATTTAGAAAGTGTTATCATGAGGTTTGCATAATGTGCCTCCCAGCTCTGTGTTGCATCAAACAATTTTTTCAGGCTTTAATATTTCACATATCTCATGTTTTTGCACACTTCATTTATAAGTGTCCTTGGGGAACAAATTACCAGATCTGAACATTTCACAAACATTCAGGCATTTATCTCCATCACACCTCTCTGAGAATCTTGTTTGTTGTTTTTGTGTGGTTTTCAGACCAGGTATTCAGGTAATAACAGTTGTCAGTTTATAGAACTTAGAGCATAAATCACAAATGAAAATAGTATAAGGTCTGCTAAGAGTCATTATGACAGTAGTTGTTAGCGTGAAATACTTGTTCAGAATGCACATATATAATGCGCACGTTGTTTTTCCAACAACTTTTTAAAATACTAGTGACTGACTTTATAACTACTAATCCCATGCCTTTTTCTTACTTGTCAGATCTTGTGTCAAGGTGAGGTGGCTTTTTTCCATGTCCAGTACACATTTTGCCTATGAGGTATGCCTAGACCAGAAGTTTGAAAGGCCTCAGAAGGCTTTGAATTCGACCACTCTGTTCTCCTATTTAACACAGGACATCTTGCTCCATGGTGGTGAGCTTTGTGTGAGTTTGGCTCAGATGGATCTCACAGACAGGTGTGGAGTCAGGATATGAGGACACCGAGATGATACTTGGCTCCAGTGGTTAATTACTTGCAGTGATAAAAACACTCCCTTGCTGTGATAAGCTGTTAACTTTAAGGGTTCAGACTTTTTCTGTGCTTTCCTTCTTGATGAAGGCAGCCTGTCTTTCAGACACTTTGGAATAACTAAGTCCACTGCTACTTTTCATTTAATAATACACTGATTTTCTTCCTAATACCTCTACTGCCCTTCTTCTAAACAAATTAAAATGTTTCTGTTGGAAGCATTTACAGCTAGAAAAAAAATATTTTCTTATCTTTTTCATGGTCTTTAATATTTTGCCAGGGAGTCCTGTGACAGAAATGTTTTGGTTTGTCTGATCCACTTAGTCTTCCTTTTAAATCTCAGACCTTAAAAATTCCTTCCTGTGCAATTACACTAGCCCTTTCTTTTTCTCCTGCATTTTATTTTAAGAGAAAAGTGAGGTCTGTCTATATGTCTGTAATTGCTGAGAGCAAGAAGCATTTTATTTAACCTATTGCATATCATCAGTGGCAGGATCTCATCCAGTAGCTGATAAAGTCAGTCACCTCTTGTACTTTAAATAGTATCTTTCTCAATTCCCCTCCATCAGTTTGCTGTGCTGGATTTTAAGACTCCCTATCATTGCACACTACTGTTTGATTTCTAGAACTCCTTAATATTTGCTTCTTGAACTCTAATTAATACCAGATGCAAAACTTCTGTAAATCCATGCTCACATTCTTCCAAGGAGGTGATTGCGAAATAAAGTTTGGTGTCATACACTGCTTCATGAGTCAAATCTGCATTTCAGTAAGTGCAGTGTTGCTGTGCTCTTACTATTGAAATATTGTTCCACTGACAGTGGCTAAAAGTACTTCTTTAAAAGCACATGGCTGAGAGGCAGTACCTATGTGCCTCCCATTGAATCTTGAGCAAGCAGAGTTTTGTTGTTCCTTTCTTTGAAGCCATGCCTATGTCTTAGGTGGCTCAGGTCAGTAGATGAACTGCTGCCCTCTGAGATAGTTTCTTCTTGTTCTGTCCAAAGTCTACAAAAGAAACACTGACATATAAGCACCCTGGCAATTACCTTCCCTCACTGATAGTTTGTCCAGATACCAGTCCTGTACAAATATGTTTTTTCAGTGTTAGAACCAGAGCTGATAGCTCTTTGGGAATTCACAAAGGAAGTCTGAAGGGAAATGATGGAGCTGTCCACTGACGTCCTAATTAGCAACTCTCTTGTGGTGATGGATTATGAAAATGGTTTATTGTGCGTTGATACATGGACTATCAGGATCTCAATAAGATGACAGTATTTTTTACTTTCTGCCATTAATGAACAGATCATGGGATAAATTCCATTTTGGTATTCCTCAGGCTAGATCATAATCTAAATTGACTGTGGTCATTCCAGTAACACTGGGGTGTTTCCAGTGTCCTGTTAACTTCATCAGTTCTGTTTTTAGGTATCTTCTGGGCAAGTTTGGCTTAACTCAAGATGTTCTCATTTTCTCAAGGAGTCAGATGGCTCTTGAGAAATATGTCTCATTTCCTGGTCCTGAGATCATGAGACTAGTATGCTAAATATGAAAAATGTGAATTTGCTGGGTTGACCATAGAATTTCTTAGGGTTAATAACCTCTGCATAAGTGCCAGTATAGATACCTGCAAGTCATTAGTTGTCATCACTTGGGAATACAAAGGGCATTCAATACTAGGCATTTGTTGAAATGAATTTGCGATCTGTTTTAAAATACCAGTATCAGTTTTTAAAAACTAGCAGCTCTGCTACTTACTAGTCTTTGACCCTTCTGTTGGGTTGTAGACTCTGGAATTGTCAGTAGAATATTCAGTAGTATATGCGCCATCAAGAGACTAGGTGGACTGAATCTTCTTGAGACACATCTATAAACTGCACAGATTAGCCTTCTGTGTTATTTCTAGGAAAGTTCTATTGGCAAAGTCTTCTTAGACCTTGGGGAGAACAGCTTCCAGCTCACTTAACTTACTTCTGACATATTGATGACCAGACTAAATGTAATTAATTTAGAAAACAGACTGCTCCAGAGTCTGGTTCTCTATCTGATTCTCCATCCTTTTCTGTCATGCTCCTAATATGAAGTATGGGTCTGGTTGAATACCTTGCTATGTCTGTGAGGAATTGAAATAACATCTTTATGGTAGTTTTGCTCATCATTATGGTCAGAGAATATCTTTGCTTAGCATAACAAAATGTGACTTTTACCTGAGCATTTGAAAGCTTGATGACTTGTACTGAGGCAAAATCAAACATTGTAAAACACAGATGTGTTCTAGCTGTGTTGTTGGAATTGACATCGCTACCTGGCTCAAATAAATATACAGGTTCACCACAAAAATAGTCTCCATCACTATCCAGTCAACAGTGCCCCAAAATTTATGATGCTGCACGGCGAATAGGTTTGCTAAATGATCCTTTATAAAGCAGACAGGGAAGTCTATGGTGCACCTTTGGGACAGAGGGTACACACATACAAGTGACCCAGTGAAAAGCTTCCCTAGGTCTCATCCAGGCACCTGGAGATCAGTATATATGGAAAGAAAGCTCTGGAGTTGGAACAAATTCATAAGTCACTCGGGGACAGCAGCAGGGAGCAGTTATAACAAGGCATTTTTCTGTCATGAGGAGAGCCTACCTGAAACAGGATGCATGTACTTACAAGTAGTACAAGTCTGAGGCAGTGAAAGGCTGTAACTACTTTTTCTTTACCTGGGTTTCTTCCTTCTGTCATCTGTCATGAGAGATGGCCTGACATTATTAAACTGTTAGATGTATATAACCTCTTTCACACTGAAGTGGGATTTATGACTAAATGAGAAACTGACATATGGTAAATTAATAACTTTTTTTTTGAGAGACTGGATGAAAATACACCTTTGCAAACCATAGATGAGTTATCTTTGCAGCCTTTCCTCATTTGCCTACAAGAAATGCACTCTAAAATTACAGTGTACAGCAGGGTATGTCCTAGCCTTCTGGAACTCATTCATTCAATCCAAGATTTAAATTCAGTTAGCTTCAGACCTCCACTTAAAAATTTTAGTATCCTTTGAACCTTTTTTCTGGAGATGATAGAGAAAAAATATTTGCATTTGGGAAGACAGAATGTTTGTGATTCTTCTCTTGGGGAGTTTTACTGGAGTGGTAAGTGTCACATCAGCAAGTTACAGCAGGTAGTTACAGGACCTGCAGATAGGTTTTGCTTCAAATGAAATTAAATTCTGCTTTTCTCCAGATATCCATGTAGCTTTATTAAGAACCTTTTCAGTTTTTATGCTCTGTTTTTCACAGTGATGAGAATTTGTGGTGAGATACATAATTGAGATATTTGTCCTTGGGAAAGCTGTTTCTGCTAGCCCTATTCTTACGTCAGGAAACAAAATACAAGTTTTTAATTGATTTTTTGAATAAATTTGTTGTATTGTGCAATTTCAGCAAGAAAATTACACAAGATTTCATGCCACTTGCTTGGCTAAATTACTTTTTTTTTCTCATCTGAATACAAAAATGAGACTATTAACTGAGGCTAGGAGTACCTTCATCTTCATGGCTGCGCTCTAATTCCCATAACTAGAAAGAGGCTGGAAGGTCATCCTACGTGTATTTTTTTTGTGATGCATGATATATAAATATAAATAAATGAGTGCTAGGTATTTTCTATCAGTAGACTACTTTGTTACTCAGTGGTACCCAAAGATAGCGTGGTCTCTCTTTGAAGGGGAAAAAAAATCCGAAATATATACAGCAATGAGTATTTCAGTTTCAGACTCTTTTGAGGAAGTATCAGAGAGAAAGAAAATAAGATCCCAGAGGTCTTTCTCTCCTCTCATATGTTCATGGCCTGAACTAATACACTGCTGGCCCTTGTCATTCATACTCCTTTTGTGGTCTTGGTTTCTATTTCTTGAATGCATTTCTAACAGAACAACTTCCAAAGCAAAAGGGTTTGCCATATAGATGAGATACATGCTGGTTACACACAGATTGTGCACTCAGAAAAGAAAAAAGGAGGAAAAAAAAGTCAGTGTTATCTTTTTGAAGCAGATACTTTTCTTTCTGTGATAGATTGCTAGGACTATGGCAGTACGTAGTTTCAGCAATGTACTTACAAATAAGCTTTTAGTAGTGATGTCCTCTATTTTTTTGTTTGTTTATTGTTAGAGAATGTCTCAAGAATGAGATTCTTAAAATACAATCTGTTTCAAGACCATCTGTCCAACAGCTTTTGAATATCTGCAACATAAATTGTGTGGTGGAGTAGATGATTAAAACCAATGGAAAGAAAAGCAATTCTTTTCAACTTGCATGTTTTATTGTGTTGGCTATTACCATATGTTAAGGAAGCAACACACAACTGGGTTTGATACAGCTATTTTCTGGAAGAAGTACTGATGATGGTGTGCAATGTGTATGTTTTTCAAAGTCATCCAAAATATCTGCCTTGAGGGTTTTTCACGGTCTCCCACAACCTGCCAGAATAATTGGGTTTTTAATCAGGAGAGAATTAGAAGACTGTGAAAACTGATGTTTTCAAAAACTGCCAGAAGAAAAAATAAATCTTTAAACTGAATGTTTAAGTATGCATCTATACAGTTTTAGAAACAATTTTGTCTAAAACTTTTTTATCTCTCCAATACAATGCAAGACAAAATAGGCACAATGCAGTACAGTGCTTATAGCCCAATGTGAAATAAAGCTTTAAACAGAGGAGAATCTCCATGCAAAGAGTGGTGGAAAATAAATTAGCTACTGAACTTGCTAATAGGAATAAGTGCTTATATGTTCCAAAGAAAACTTAGAAATGCATCTGAAAAAAGAGAAGACCAGAGGGGTCAGTCTGTGTCTGTTGAGCCAAAATTAATGATATACTAGCAGATTAGTTTGCATTTCATCAGCTTCACGGGGACAGATTATAATGGGCATTGTGTCTTTCTTCAGTGTTATGGGGAAATTTTCAAATAAGTGCCAGGGCATTTTTTTGTGTGTGTGACATTATGCTCCCTGGGAGTTTTGCAGCTGTAAATGCCTGCTTAAAATTTGCACATTATAGACAAGAGTTTTCCTGAGGTGAAGTTAACCCATGGAGGGAAGAAAATTATTTAAAGTGGGAAGAATTGTAAAATTACTTCTCATGTAGAAGAAAGTGGTGTAACAGGTAAGATCTGTACAGTGGTAAAATTGATACCTAGGAAAAATTACATCCACTGGGTACCAAATGCCATGACTTTGACATTAAATGATGAGATCTCTTTCTTGGAGTAATCCTTCCACTACAGTCAGACTAAGCAAGGGCTCAGCTTATTAGAAAAATTAGTGTATCACTTGAAGTTTCATAAATATTGATTTAAAAGCTGAATCAGGGTGCACAATTAGGCTGTAAATTTGCAGATTCATTATGTAATAATTTGTAAATCCTAAATCACAAAATCGTTATGGTTTGGCATTACATTGCCTCACAATAAACATAGTGAGTTTTCTCATTCCTGCCGTATTATTTGAGTTCATTACCAGTTCCCTATGTACTCTTCCTAGCATCCCAAAGAGATGCTTGGAATGTGAAAAATAATCAGGTTTTTTACCTTATTTCAGATTTCCAGGCTTTTGGTCTGAAGAAAGGGATGTTCTTCAATCCAGATCCTTATCTGAAGATTTCCATCCAGCCTGGAAAACATAGCATCTTTCCAGCCCTTCCTCATCATGGACAGGAGAAAAGATCTAAGATCATGTGCAACACTGTTAACCCAATCTGGCAAGGAGAGGTAAGCAGTTGGGGAGTTAAGCTGAGACTTTTCTTAAAACATGGATATTACTCTAGTACTATCCTCCCTCTTTTATTTTTTTAAATTGAGTTCTTAGCTAAACAGTTGTTGACCTAACTGTGCTTGATTTATTTCATAACTTCTTCTCTCAGTACAAAAGGCTCAGTACGAAAGATGGGTGGTACATTAAAACTTTCAGTATACTTAACAGTGTAGGTTGTACTTCATTGGTGTAATTTATAAAGTTGTTAATTATTGAAGGCAGGCATAAAACAGAATTGAAAAATAAAATTGCATAACATGAAAGGCTGCTGCTGGATTGCCCTAGTGTTCTTACACTGAGACTTTATATGAAGCAGAGCAAGAATGGCATGCAAATAACGAGAAGCAATGATTGAAAATCATCAGTGGCAATATAAATCAAAGGCAGCTTTGGCACATTTGGCCATCACCTTGAAGAAATAGTCTCTAGTCTGCTGCTTTTTGTTGGAAGGACCTGTATGTATTAATGTGATCTGAGAGTTCAGTTGCTGCCTGCTGTTTTTAAGTTACATGCAAAATTGCAGTAGGCTGTAGAGTGCTTTCATCCACTCAATGTAATCTCTATACACAATGGTTTGGTCAGTTTTGTCCCCTCCCCAATGACCTTGGTCTGTGGATCCTTCCCCCTCGGTGTGTCCCCACAGGCTCCAGGTCAATGTCCTCACCTGCCCCTTGCCCTGACCCCGGAGCCTCTGCCTACGGGGAGACGGAGCTGAAGTTCTCTCTCTCGGCTCTCTCCCCATCTCACCCCTCTCCTCCTCTCTCTTCGCCTTCTCCTCCCACCTTGGCTCAGGGTGCGGGGAGGAAATAAAATGGACTCTGGTGCTTAACCAAAGAGACTGGTCTCGTCTGTTTCCTTGCCTGCGCCTGCACCTCCTTGGACACGATGAACACTGTTGCCACACAAAGCAACAATAGGCAGCAAAGAAAAAGGAATCTCTTTGGAATTAAAGGAGCCTGACATACTGGCTGTGGTTTCCTGGTATGCTCTGTCACAACAGTATCTCCACTGCAGGAAAGAGTAAAAAGTAAATAAACACACTGCACAGATTTATTCAAATTAAAATGCAAATTGTAAAGTAGCTGAGGGATAATTAGGTCAAACTCTGTAGACATGGAACTATGAGCGGGCAAAAGGACAGCAGAAATAGGATTGAATTCTCCTACCTGGAGAAACTAGATACCACATCAGGTTATGTGGCAGGTGGCAGAGGTTATATGGCTAGGGAAACAACCTTGAAACTAGTCAGAGAACAATGCTAGCAGGACTTAATTGAGGACGTTGTTATGAGGCATCCACCAAGTTATAACTTCTCAGTGGAGCCAAGCACCAAATGTATCTGGTTGAGAGGTCCCAGGTCCAGCTGTGGACATGGTCCAGCTAGAACTGGCATAGAGAATCAGGTAGTTGGCAGACACCTTTCAGTGAAGTGCATAAGACACAGAACTAGCGGGGAGCAGATTTGAAGGGGAAACTTGCTTTTTATGTATTACACTCAGTACATAGGGCTGTGGGCCTGATAAAATGTCACGAGTGTCTTCTCCTCAAGCCGTGTCAAATGACTGAGTTTCTGGGCTGACATTTCTTTTCCAAGTGGAGTTTGGCAGCAAGAAAAGGAGAAACAATGAAATGGCCAAATTATGGCCATGGGAAAGCAAAAGAGCACAGCTGGCTTCCAGCTTTGCTGTTCAGCCCCCAGGTTTTCTTGATCGCTTGCAAGCATGCTCCTTCTCCCTTTCTGTTGTTAGCCTGTGAGTAACAAAAGAGCCAAGCCATGGCTCAGCATGTTCTCCTTCTGCCTTCTCCTCAGCTGATATTGGAGTGTTTAACTGCATGCATTTGTGTTGCAGTCTGTGCAATCAGCCTGTCTGAACTCTTTGTTTTGTTACTGAAAAGCTGCATTGGTTCCTGCTGAACAGAAAACTGTAGGCCTGATTTTCTGCAACTTTGTCCCTTTGTGAGAAAAGGGGAGAAGGAAGACTGAAAACTGTTGCTGAATCATGGTGGTAGCCATTCTTCTGTCCACAATTTTCACTTGTGGATGGATGTGAATATATGAAGTGACAAAATACTGAGGACTTGTAGCAATTTCATTAAAAGTATGAGTCTCAAGTTGCTTTCACAAAAATAAATTTTAGGCAATGTATTATTTCAGAAGGGCCATTCTTGTCTTAGATTCTCCATCACTCCATGCAAATAGAAGCTATATGTTCTTTCTTTTTCAATTGAATGACCTATCTGATTAGTATTGGATGCTAAACTTGAAAAAAATCTGAAATAGGGAAATAAAATTATCAAAATATCTGAAGACTAGGATCTTTCTATATGTTCTTAATTACCCTCGAGGAAATTCAGAAAGACTCAATTCAGCTCTGTAGGGCTTCATCACTAAAAGTCCTACAGACTAAAAGATGATTGATTTATTTATATTAATTTGTTCTAGTATTCTTCCTCATATACATACCAGGCTTTTCTGTTTGTATAGTAACCACCTGCATTATACAAATGCTCTGGGAGCACCCTGGTACCTCAGGCAAATTTTCATGTGTCTCATGTAATATTGATGATCACCTTCATTTCGTAGGCTGTTCAAATGCTGTTCAGCACAAGTTATCCTGACTTAAAGCTACTCTTCCATTGCTCTGATTTGCAAGGAGACATAAGGAAATGGAAATTTGTTACACATGAGGAGTAGCATGTGACAATTTGACGCTTGCAACAGGGCTCACCGTAGAAGTGAAAGCCCTCACGCTGAGAACTAGTCACTGAGACAAGTTAAAGCCCAAGGTGGTAACTTCTGATAGAGAGATATCACTTTGAACATGTTTCTGTATGTCTTCACATGCTCTTCAGAAACATCTGTAATGTTAAGTAAGTGAATGCCTGGAAACCACATGGCAGTGGACAGGCTGACTCTACAGACCCAGATCAGGCAGATATTGCCCTGCCAGGCCAGACACTTGCAAAAGCACTAAGGTTGAATAGTCCTATCATGCTGATTGGAGGTAAAATGCAAAGAAAATCTCAGAAGGAAGTGCCCATTTCCCAAAACAGGAAGTAGAATTGAGAAGGGTGGATGCTTATCTTCTAATATAGATAGAAAAATAATGACACTATTCCCATATTGGTTTATATTGAGTGTGTGCTGTCACATTGTTCAGAAACAGCTCAATTAAAAGATTTAATTTTTCAGAAACCAGTGAAGTGATACACAGTTCAGACAAGTAATAGATCACACGAACCAAGAAAAGTGGTTTAAAAAGTAGTTCACATACCTCCAACTGGATAGGAAATTCTCTGGTTTAGTAGGCAAAGCACTTCAGTTTCTGGACTTTACCTTAGACATATTTGTGGTATTTCTGTCTTAACTATGGCAGCTTGGGCGGACTGTTTCCTCAATTCTTGTTTTATTTACTGGTGAGCGGAAAGAGAGCGCTGAGAAATGGCCAATGACATGACTATAAAAATTGGCTGATGCAACCACTCAGCATATTTATAGTAGGAAGTGTCATCTGTAAATCTGTTAAATAACACATTGAATTTCAACTCAGTAATCTAACTCTGGAGGATTAGATTGCCCTAAAATGGGAGCCCACTACTGGGTTAAAAACAGTCTCAACTTCCTGCAGTTTCACTCCTTGTTTCTTTGCCTCAGCTTTTACAAACACTATTAAATTATAGTTGAGACAAAAGAGTGTTTGGAATGGCTGCCTTATCACTCTGAAGACAGCCACATTTCACTAGTGAATTAATTGATGTGAATAAGCAGAGAGCAAGAGCACTTAACAAATAGCAGTTAGTATGTCAGATCTGATGCAAAGATTTACAGTATTTTCAGCTGAGTAACTCATGCTCTCTGCACCTCAGATAAGTCACAAGCTTTCAAAAATACTACGCTTGAATAATTTCTCATGTAAGCTATTTCTAGAGATTACCAGTGCAAAATCAGAAGGAAGCACTCAGGGGCTTGAACACCAGCAGGAGGTGGCTTCTGTAGTGCAGGCCACCATCAGTGATAGAAGCACTGGCTTTGGATGGTGCCTGCAGGAATACCAAGATGCAACTGACTATCTGAGTGCTGGTGCATTTCTTGATGCAAAGTTATAACTTGGGCATTGATTCTGTGATCCTGAATGCTGAACTGGTATGTGATAGAACACCCAGCAATTTTGGGGCTGAAAAACACTTTGCCAAAGTAGCCCGATCAGACAAGAAGGGATTTATGTAAGCTCTCTGCCTCTCTAGAGGCTTTATGTTGGCTGATACAATGGATACTACCTAATGTAGCACAAACCTAGAGTCATACAAAAGCAGAGGATACTTGAGCAAAGCCAAGTCTTTCCAGAACAGAGTAAAACCATTGAAGATGTTTTGATATATTTGAATCAACAGTATGAATTTAAACTAAAGTGGGTTGTGCTGGATCTGATTTTGATCTAATATTCAGAATGCTGACAGTCCTACTATGGCCTATCATTCCTCACAGAATCATTCCATAATTTCAACAGAAGACCAAAATAAAAGCGATAGAAACATCACACTGACTAAACAAATTGTTTAACGTGGATAAACTTTTCTCCCTTCTACTGCCAAATACAAAAGAATATGCTGTAGAAACTTGAGAGCCTTCACACCTAAGCATAAAAACAATATATAGATGAAGTGAAATCAAGATCCTGAATTTATTATGAGTTTCGCCAAAGGTGTCATCAGGACTGAGTGAAACCTTGCCGGATGGTAGCTTCCCTGCATAACATTTCTGCACACATGTCCAGGTAAAGAGTAAAACACTGTTTCACTGCACAGACAAGCTGTAGCTTTAGAGCTACAGATTTTAAGATCTGTTGATGACTGAAGTGTGAAAGCCCAAGACAGCTTTAGCTTCTTCAGGAATGGGTTATGGTGTGAAAAATTGTCTAAATTTTTTTTAGAATATTATTCCTCTGGAACTGCATTTTGCTTGCAACTTCTACATCTAAAAGACTATCAATCTTGCTAGCTTTGTATACTAGTGCTGAGGGTCTTCTAATATTTTCAGTCTTTGCTGTGCTAATAAATTCATAGATAATTCTGAGGTGAATATGAGGGAGAAATCCAGAAAGCCAGTTTGCTGAAGGCCCTGTCTGACTTTGAAGAACTTCAGTAGAAAGGATTGAATCAGACCTTAGAACATTAATATGTGCATTTATGTGCATTCCCTTTTATGGCAGGGGAAAAAAAAAAAGAAAAAAAAACAAACAAAAAAACCCCAACAAACACTTGTGCCATGCCAGAAAAATAAAGAGCTGCATTGCATTTTGCCCCCTGCAGACACTGCAGTGTTCCAGCAGTGTCTTGTAGTAGGCATAAGGCTTGTCCCTACCCATGGCAACTGTGGAGCTCTGCCCATGGCACTGCTGACTCTGCAGTATTTTGTCTTGTCACTAAGGATTACTGTAGAAAGCTTAAGACACTGGAATTCTTGATGAGCTTATCCAGCTATTGGTGCAACTAGTGTTCTATGAGAAAGTAGTGATATGTAGAGGAGGTTTTTGAGTGAAGAACAGAGTAATACAGACAGAGAGTGGTGTGTGCATGAAGACGGTAAATATTTCACTGGAATATTTGAAACAAAATCCACTAATGAAATATTCAGCTGAAAGAACTTCATCCATCAAATGTAATTCACAGCCTTTTAAATTTACTTTTGCTTGTATCATCCCGTTACGTGATTGATATCACAAATAAATTTTATTTTTAATTCTATTGCTTTTTCAACTCCAAATCAAGAGCCCAATTCTTAGTGTCACCAGTGTGTTAATTTATCTGTCTTTATTATACTGACTTTATTATACTGTCTACCAATTATTGTACTGACCATTTTAAAAGAATTTGATTTGCCCATAACTTGTCTGATTTGTGCTAATGGATATACTCTGTTCATTTCAACAACTTCCTTGATAGTGCTGTTGAGTCACTGGGATCGATCTGTATTCAGGGGTGCAAACAACTTTGGTAAAAATGAAACATGAAAATGAATCATCACCAGTGGCTGGCTGTCTATGAAAATTATTCCAAGCTCTGGAAGTGGTTCTGTTCTCTTATAAATGGATACAGATGCATTCTGCCAGGTCAGCATTAGCATGGGCCTTTGTTCTTTACCTTATGCATTTAGGTCCCCTCAAGATCTGTTCACATTAATTAAATTAATCACCTGTGTCTGTAAAACCATTGCTGAGCCTGGAAGGAAATAGGCACTGGAAAGTAGGTTACTATCTGAAGCTCTTTCAGTGATGTTTACTACAGTGTTTACAGATCGTGCTTGAAGATGCCAACAGTAATGTAAAATCAGAGTTACGTTTAGATCATTGAGATGGTGTGAGAGTATGAATGTCTCAGCTGATTCTAGATAGCTTTGATTCTGATTTGTGTCTTGTAAGAGTGAATTTTCAGGAGGCAGCTGTGTGAAATCTGTGTAAATGAGGGGAGAATCCTTATGACTTATTATGGACTGGAGCCAAAACTGATAATACCCTGGTTAACCCAAGAAGACTTAATATGTTAATATGTTGCTGTGATATTCTTTATCATGCCATTATTGCTCTTTACTCCCCCTGCATTTCTGTATTTCTATGGAAATAATTAATTATACCTTGCTGATTTTTTGATGCCTGAAAAATATCAGCTAAAGCTTTTCCATTGGCAGGGGCATTTTAAGGATCAGCCTGGTACAGATTCTCCGGTGTCTAATAAGGTGTGCTATAATGCTGGAGCTCTTCTCTTAGTGAGGAATTAAAGGGATCTCTCCTGTCCTACTCCCTCTTTGCATTAAATGTATAGGAACAAAGCAATCATTGCATCTCTTGCCACTCTGTAACAAGTGGAACAGACAAATGGCTGAAAAAGTGGGGAAAGTAGAGAGATGTAATGACTACATCTAGAGCAAGTCTGTTTCCTCCTGGACATGATAATTCCAGAGAGACGTAATCACACCCTAAAAAGGAAATAATTGAGGAAGACACTGGGAAAATAATACACATACTAACTGGTTCTATTGATCATGGTTCTTAACAATTCTCTGGGTCCATCTATAATAGTATTTGTGTTCCATTCAAGACATCCATTTCAAAGCAAATCTCCTGCTCTCCCCACTAAAGACTGCTTTTCAGTCCAGAAGTGCATGAACTTAATTACTCTCAGCAGAAGAGAAGTGAACGGATGTGCTCCAGGAGTGCTTTTCAGCCAATAATGGGAGTTCAATCCAGGGCACCAGCCTGGAGTCACTTCATGGTAAAATCCTTGCAAGATGTCTGGATGTGGTAGTGAGGTGCTTTGCTCTCTAGATCCACTCACATTGTACCATAAATCTTCCTAATGCAGACATGGCCAAGACATTCCAGAGGTTAGGAAGCATAAGCCTCCACAAAGCCTCCTCTCTGCAGCTCACAAATGCTATTTTTCCCCAGTATACCAGGGTCGTCAATCATTCCCTGTGTTCAGACTTCTGACTGTAATTTTTTTTAGGAATACATCTAACAGAGATCAATTTCTTCTAACAGTCCTGATGCATTTCTAGAGGAAAATAAAAAGGGTTTTCCCTCTGGAGATCTGTACTCTTTTCCAAAGCCTCTAGCTCAGGGGGTTTTTCAATTTGGGATTCTTCCAGATGCATGGGCAGCTGGTTCACTACCTCATCCTTTCAGTGAAGAACCTCCTCATTTTTCCTATAAATGAGAGCCCTTGCATCCCTAGTTGGTAAGGATCAGATTACACATTGACAAGATGGGGTCAGAAGCTATTTCTAGGGCCAGGCCCTGAGTGAGAAACAGGTTATTCCTAAAGGCATTTCATTCTGCTGAGGCAGTCCGCCATCTCCTCTGTGGAGAGTACTGTGTCATGTATGATCTCAAGTTCTAGGAGTCATTTTGCACCAAGCTGATGTGATAAATAGGGCAATGCACTGGTAATTACTGGCTTAGACTAATCAGAGAATAGAGATTTAACTTCTTGTTTGTTACCTGTTTATCCACTGACTGCTGTAGATCATATATAAATTTAGGATCTGTCCATTACTTGCAAGAGTTTTGCTCCCTATATTTTATATAATGCATTTTACTTGAATTTTGGTTGTGGATCAAGTGAAAACCTGAAGTTCTAGTAACCACTTAAATAAATTGTTGTGAATTGTTTTTTACAGGTGTCCTGTTGTCTGCTATTATCCAAATGAACACATAATCAGTTATTAGACAAAGTTTTCTTCTTGGGCTTTAGACTTGAAACTGTAGCTCTTCTGATAGAAGCTGTGCTGAAATCCACTACTTCCTTTGAGATTTTTTTTATATGAGTGAAAGAAAGACTCAGAGTCACAAACCTCTTCCATGAAGCCATTGTCAAGTTTGGTGGACCTCTGAACAGCTGGAGAGGCTAAAGTTTTGGAACAACTTAACTCATGAAATTAGAATTTAAAAAACTGCCAGAAATTATACTTTCACTTTGTTTTTTGACTGTGAAAAAAATCCCATTTATGTAAACTTCAATATACTCCTCTACGGTTAGTCTCAGTGTAAAGTTTAGTTTAGTGAGTCTATATTCCATTTGTTTCCGTGAAGTTCTTGACCAGTCTTGCACTAGTTTTGTGATTCACTAGTGTGTTTGCACTAGTGGTTGTGATTCAAAGAATTTAAACTTTAGTGGGGAAGAATAAAAACAACCAATGAACAAGCCCACAAAGTGGGCTGTGACCTCAACAAAAACATACAGGCTAAAGATTGCTGGTTTAGATTATAAAAAATATACCCAGTAGTCAATGCCAGATGAAAAAGATAAAAGAATCTGGGTTCAGGTAATGACTGTCAAAAAAACCAGAAGTCTTTTAAAAATACTATACTTGGGCTTATTATGCTAAAATTTTTGTATTCTTGCTTTTTCTCTGCAACTATGAGTATTATACTTCTTTTAAATGTGAAAGCTGGACTTAGGAGTTAATTCTGTAACAAACACTAAGAGTTATAAGAATAAGAAAAGTTCCAAATAACAGAAGACTTACAGTAAAAATTGTAATAGTAACATTAAAAAAATGTCATCAGACTTGTTCTTAAAATGCAGTTCTTTTGGTTATCAATGGTGAAGTTTCTGGACACATGTTAGAAGCTTCATCAAACTTCCCCCCTCCTGAAGACAGTTGATTTTTATTTTTATCTCTCTTGTGATTTTGCAGCCTTCTTTTTTTACCTTTCCTTGGGATGAATTATTAACCACAACATCCCTGAGTGTGAACCGAAGGGTACTTCAAAATTAATAACCAGTTTCTTTTTGTTTGGTTGGCTTTTTGTTTGTTTGTTTGTGGTTGGGGAGTTTGGAGGAGGTCATTTTGTTTTCCTTTGTTTGGGATTTTGGATTCAGTATTATTTAAACTTAGATATGAAGCCTGTGTTTTCATTTTCAAAAACTGGCCACTGTGTGACAATTAGCAAATATTAGGCAAGGAAAGGATTTCATTTGTTCCATCAGTAATATATTACTACTTTACATTAGTTATGTTGGATAAGACCATGTGTCGCAATAGGACATGAAATAAAGATTGACTCCAGTCAAAAGGCAATAGAAATCAGAAGGCTTTATTTACAGTTCATTCAGCTCTTTTATAACATGCTGTGCTAAGAAGACACGTTATTGGTCCACAGGACTGACACCTCTCCCATTGGCTAAGTAACAGAAATAGCAAACAACACCTCTTGTTATGGGAAAGGAATATTGTTTACACAAGGTTGTTTTGGGAAAAAGAAAAACTGTTGAAAAGTTTCCCTTGGGAAGAGCTAGCAATTCTCAGGCTCAGAAAACATTGGGTCCACAACCATGAGACACAGAGTCCTTTCTCTTCCAGACAGACAAAATAGTAGAGGCCAAGCAGGACAGGACAGAGCAGGGTTTTGAACGGAGTAAGTGGAATCAATATTTTGTGGCTAAGGTACAGGGTCTGGCACTTGTTAGAAAAGATGGTGAAGGATGAGAGGAAAACTAGGATTTGATGGTGATTTGCTTCCACATCCAAAGATTACATTTCAATCATTAAATGTCACAAGAAACATGTTTTCAGAAGTGATTGGTTATTTTTGAAAATGCATTTGTAAGTCTCCGAGTTCTCAAACCAAGATGTTTTGCTGGGATCCATTTTTTCACAGGGCTAGAGACCCACTTGTTCTACAAACAAGGATTCCTTTCAGATTTTCAGTGTGGATGGCATAAGCCTGAGGCACCTGCAGTCACAGATTGCCTTAGAAAACTCTTACCCTATAAGAATTAACTTAGATGAGAGCAACAGCATGAGCAACTTCTTAGATAACAGAAAACTGAATTATGTAAAATTATCACTGTTTTACAAGCTGTGTCCAAACCCATTTCAGTGAGTTCACTTTTGATTTCAAACTGCAGTTGCTTCCAAATGGCAAAGCCTTTATGCTCTGCCACAGACCACTTCTGGTCTTAAAGGCTTAATTGTGTTTCTAAAATGCTGCAGGTTTAATGCATAAGAACATCCTCCTAGAGGAAAGGTTTGGGAACTGTGACCAGGGCCTGGTCCCAGGGCAGTCTTGGTATATCAAAATGCAACAGTTTGGCAGGTGATGAAATCTGAACACAATTGGTTTTCGCACTTTTTGTGGAATATCCTGTTGTTTGTATGTCTTGAGGCACAGCTGTTCAAGGGAAAAGGGACATTTTCTTTGGCTGATTCCAATACATCTTGCTCCTTGGGTCCATACTCTCTGCTCAGGTGCTGATTATTACTCTGGAAAAGGTCAATATGTTTCCTGTGCAAGGAAAGAGCTGTCAGGCTTGGTTCCACATGATACTATGAAAATAAATTGCCATGGGGATTCTGATTTGATTCAGAGTTGCACCATAAGACGTATTATTGACTTCAGACAATTCGGACCGTTAAACCTACATTTTACTTTTCACTTGTGGACAGTTCACTCTTTACCTGTGTGTATGCATGCTCCACTCCCCAGAGACTTCTACCATATAGGAGTCAGCAGCAGAAAAATGGAGAATTAATTAAATGGCAAATTGCTCTATGTTACAATAATTCATTTTAAAGTTAATTCCCCTCTTCTGCTTTCAAGTGTCATGAAGTGGCTCTTACTCAAACTTTTTAGCAGGTGAAACAGTAATAGTAAGACAATTTATTTTTTTAAGGCAACTTTCTGTATACATGGGGGACTCCGGTTCTCCTGTTTTGTGCATTTAATTTAATTGGTAGCTTGTTGCAAAGATGTAGAGGAAAACAAGAAGAAAATAACACGTTAGCTCTTGATTTAATTGTACTTCTCTGATTATTTTCATTTTTCCAGGATGTGATTAACAGAATATTGCACTCATGTTCATTTCACTTTAAGCTGTTTAAACTAAGCATCTTTGAAATAGACCATGATTTAATAGAGGAAGATATAATAATATCCAGGCCTTGATAACCCAGAGAATAATTCTGTTGTGAAGATTGGGTCTGGCAGGGAGAAAGCTAGGAAAATCCTTTCATCCATCTCAACATTCACTTACTACAGAAGTTGTCTTGCAGATCAATACTGACCTCTCAGGTGAACAGTGGTTTGACAGTTTCCTACTGTTGTGCACCACAGCACAAATGTGCTCTTTTGATTGATGATACTCTAGTAGTAGCGGATGTTTGGAAAAATTATTGAATTATTGACGCCTGTGTCATCATCTCCACTCCTGAATTTAGCCAGTCTAGGAGAAGGCAAAGCCAAGTTACCTAATATATTTGCTCTTCATTACTATTTTTAAATTGAGCTTTGGGACATCTAGACATCTCCGGGTGCCCTAATGCTCCCACGCTTGTTCCTGTAACTGTAAAATATCACTCTCCTTGTTCCAACCCCAGATTTGCATGCACTCTAAAAGCTTACTGAAACATTACTTACAAATAGATGTTCTTATGACCAGACCAGCTGAGACAGTAGTCAACACATTTCAATGCACTTGGTGACAGGAGCAGTTTTAGATGGTGCTGTTCCTGTTTGTCCCAGTATTGTTTGTGACAGTAGCCTGTGCTGTGGCTTGCCTTCTGGTTGAGCTCTTTGTGAAACTGTGGAGTGAACCAGGTTAGGAGACAGATACAGATAAATAGTGTTTTCAGTGTTGTTCCTTTTTAAGCTGGGGCATAAATTAACAGAAAAAGAGATACTTCAAAACAATCTATCTGGAAAGTATATCTGAAAAGAGTGATCATGTGTCCTTCACCTCACTAGATCCTCACATCTTTGTGCTGAGATGTGCTTCACAGCTGTAGTACTCTGTGTTGCTGTGGCCTAGCCACCAGCTTATTGATCTGTGCCCTTCATTTTTTTCAGCAATTCAGCTTTGTCTCCTTGCCCACGGATGTCTTGGAAATAGAAGTTAAAGACAAATTTGCAAAGAGCCGACCTATCATCAAACGTTTTCTGGGAAAACTCTCTATGCCAGTTCAGCGCCTCTTGGAAAGACATGCCATAGGGTAAATTCTGCTGCTTACATTGTTTAATGAGTGTGTTGCTGTTCTGAAGTCCCTGGTGAGATATCATTTTTGCAATATAATGATGTTGAGGGAAAGTTATTAAACTGACAGTCGTCTGATAAATGGTGTTGGTTTCAATTAGAATTTGTAGGACTGTGGGCCAGAAAGAATTCCCTCTACAACCCTATGCATGGCATATTGAAAAGTGAGAGCTGGTATTTAGGAAAAAAGACTTTTTTTGTGTATCATGGCTGTGAATTTGGAGAGTGCAATATTTTCAATTTGAATATTCTTTTAATGTTATCAACAGGCTGTTTTCGTGTTTCAGGGAATTACCTATGGGCTAAAAACAGGCCAGATCTGTTCCTCCTCTTTTTAATTTCTGGAAAGGGGAAATGTTATAAAAATATATATATGGCATGTTGTAACTAAGGCTTTCTGACCCTACCCTGCTGCCAAGGAACAACCTTGAGCTCACAAGCACTGCCTTGCTTCCCCATTGCATGAAAGTCCTGGGAAAGTGTTTGCTGCCAAAATAACATAAACCAATTTAAGGAAGATAGAGAGTAATCAGAAAAAGCCAAAAAGTTGGCTCTAAGCCTGTAAGAGCAAGAGAGAAAAAGATTCATCTTCTGAGGAAAGCACATGCAATGCAGAAGGCATTTCTGATAATTGGATCTCAATTCAGCAGAACAGCGGGAAGATGAGCTTGTTGGAAGTGTTTTTGAACAGCTGTTTCAGAAACTGGCTGCAATATTGACTGCTGAATCTACCAGAAGGAACTAAGCAACCCCCCTGCTTCTCAAGTAGAGAAGATAGAGTAGCTTTTTAGAAACCAGATGGATAAGAACAGCTTGGGGAAGGTAGAATCCTGTAACTGGTATCACTGGCTTTCCTCTGTATGAGAAGATTTCTCATCATCTTCTGATTATAACTTCCTATTTTACTTCCTTGTTGTAAACACTGTCTATCTAAGGATATACTTTGTCAAGAGCACTGCCTCCAACCTGCAGTAGATCTGGCTCAGTTTTAATACCATAGTGGCATTTAAATCTCAGGCAAGCTCAGTGAGAAGTATGTACACAAGTTCAGAGAGGTTGTACACAAGTCTTGAGGTCATCTCATTTATATGAATTTCTGATGCATGTGAAACTATGCTATCAAGTATAATTGGCCCAACTAGAAGTGAACTATGTTTCTTTCAAAAGATGTATAAGTATTACTATTTAGTGAACCCGTTACAGTTAAGAAATGCTTTGCAAAGATTGATTCAGCCTCATTGTGGGCAGCTGGGAAGTTAATCTCTTCTATAGTTTCATTCTGTTCTGAGGGGTGGATGAAGTGTGGCAAAGGGAGGGACCTGCAGAAGGACAGAATGGAGTCATTGATCAACCTTGTCAGGAAGGTGTTCTCCTGATATTTCAGCTTCATAGAGGTAAGAGGGGTGGAAAGAGATGAAGAGCAGTCACTCAGCCAGTTTAGAGAGAGAAGGTGGTATGCGGGGACTGGCCTGCACAGGGTTTGTAAACAAGAACAGGAAAGCTGAATTTTATGGTGAAGGGAAGAAAATACAGAAATGTGAGGTTCTCCAAGAAGGAAGATGGTCAGTTCTGCAGGGAAGCAAAGTCTTGTTACAATAGCTGAAGTGGGAGTTGTTTGCTTCCCATGTCGCTATTTTCATACCCATACTGCAGAAGTTTCATTCCCACCATTCTCTCTATATTTATACATATGTGCTTATGTATCCCAGCAGCCTGTCTTACTCACTCAGTTGTTCCATTGTTAATTGAAGACATTGTCCTCTCCTCTGCCATTTGTTCTCTCGTATGCAAGTCAACATGCCCTCATGGCTGGGATTAATAGTCTTTACGTATTTTATTATGTATTTTTGTAGGACACAGCAGATTTATCTATGCACAGTAGACACAGGGTAGGTTATAGTCTATTGTGACAATATTTGTTTTCTTTCAGGGACAGGGTTGTAAGCTACACTCTGGGTCGCAGACTTCCTACAGATCATGTCAGTGGCCAGCTGCAGTTCCGATTTGAGATAACTTCTTCCATTCATCCAGGTAATTCTCAGTCCTAATCCATCATTTATCTAGATTTCTAGAAATTTTTTTTTTTCATTCTTATCTTCAGAAATCTACATTAATTCCTGGCTGCTATGGGATTTTAGGTACAGTCATGAGCAAAGGAAAGTGCATAAAGTCCAGCATCACAGGATGCATTGTGAGTCACAATTTCTTCCCTCTTTCCCCTTAGGACAGAGCTACTGGTGTCTCATACTCCCATGTTCTTGGCTCTTCCAAGTACTCCACCACATCACTGGGAGAGAAGAGAGTGGAAAACTAGTCTTGTCTGCTTCTCTATCACCTGTCCTAGTGAAAGTGTTATATGGGCTGTTTTTTATAGAGTCATCTGCATTTGAGCACTTCATAAGTAAAAATGTAATAGCAAAATGAGAACGTAATAGCAAAGATGATTAGAAAATTTCTCAATTTAGTTATTTTTAATGAAAAAAGTAAAACAAAAATAATTCTATGTTCCACTTCTTCCCCCCTTTTGGTTTGATTTTGGTTCATGTTCTCTTGTAGTTATTTGCAAGTGACTGTCATGATGGTCTAAGGCTGAACCTTGGTTTTTGTTTCACAGTCTCAACAGTATTTCTCAGAGACTCTTTTCCTCAGGGGCTCTCTGCCTTCTCTGCTAGTTTGTCAAGCCAACAGCAGCTGCATTAGTGGCTGGAAATCATTGCTTTTCACTTGCTGGGAAACCTTGACTATAAGGATGTCATTAAAGAGCCCAGGTTGTTTGACATCTGAGAGGAGATGGAACAGATGAGGATCACATCAAGGGATATTTTGGGGGAAGTTTTCACCTTTCAAGGGTGGCAAACACGTTTTTTTTTTTACTTTCTCTGCTGTGAAGCCTTGCCAGCTTCAGTGTGACAAGAAAAATGTCATTAAAATCTCAGGGAAGATTTCCCTGATTCCCGTAATATTCCCATAATACTTCTGTAATATTCCCGTAATATTTCCTCTGATGCCAGTTTGGCTCTAAGAGAAGTTTCAAGAAGGTGTTACCTTCAGGTAATGCTGCAAGGAGGCAGGGTGCTGCATGCAGATTACCACCATGAGTAAAGCCCTGATTAAATCCACTGTACAAAGACTGCCTAGCAAAACAATTTCAGCACTTCTTGATAGTTGTTCAGTTGCCCACTCATTTCACACTGTGATTTCTGCTTTTAATTTTCTCAGATTGCTGTGGATGCTTGTGCCCCCACAGCCAACCCTTCTTGTTGAAAGAGTAAGTAATTCCTTTTCCTGTCTCATACAGATGATGAAGAGGTCTCCCTTAGTGCAGAGCCTGAGCCAGCTGACCTCCTGGAAAGCCCTGTGAACAACCCCACAGAGGAAAGCCTCGGTGAGCCTCCATGCATCAACACAGTGACCTCAGAAAGTGCAGCTCCAGAACAGCTAAATGGATACAGTGTGAACAGTGTCGATAGCCCAGGGGCTGTCAAACCACCTGGGGAAGTCAACCAGAACAGCTTAAATGAAGAGCTAGCAGGAGATGGGGAGGTTGATGCGGTGCCAGTTCCTGAGCCCTTGGAATCCATCCCAGGAGAAGTGCTGCCTTCTTTGAGTGCTACGGACCTCATGGAGCAGTTGGATCTGATGGCTTGCATGTCTCCTCCTGAGCCTGGAGTTAGGGAAAATAACAAAGTCAATTCTGGTATTCAGGGAGAAGGTGGAGTTTTGACCAGCATAGAAGCAGTAGATATTGATGAGGTGAGTGCAGATGTGCATGCTGGCAAAGACCTAGAGAAGAGTCAGGAAGAAGAAGAAGAAGGGGCTTCAGCTCAGGAGGAGGAAGACAACAAGCTACAGCTGAGGACCACAGCAAAGAGGAAAAACAGGCCATGCTCCCTACCTGTGTCTGAACTTGAGACAGTCATAGCTTCAGCTTGTGGTGAGCCAGAGACCCCTCGCACGCACTACATACGGATACACAACCTGCTCCACAGCCTGCCCTCGGCACAGATGAGCAGCGATGGGGAAGAAGAGCAAGATGGTGGTATTGGCAGGGAGAACGATGAGGAGTCTACTGTCAAGGAGATGCTGGATAAGGAGGTGGGCAGTGAGAGTGAGACCGTGGCAGCAGAGCCTCCTCTGGAAAACGAGGCTGAAGAGAACTTCAGCCAGAGCACGGTGCCTCCTGGGACCTTGGATGAGCCCGACTTGAATGATGGGCTGCTGGATGGGGAGCCCCCCAGAACGGGAAGTGAGAGCGAGTCAAGCTTGAGGCCCAATGGTGACAACGAATGTGAGGCTTGCGACACCTCTTGCTACAGCCCCTCTTGTTACAGCACCTCCTGCTACAGCACCTCCTGCTACAGCACTTCGTGCTACAGCACCTCCTGCTACGACAGTAACAATCGCTTCTCCAGCCATACGCGCTTCTCCTCCGTCGACAGCGCAAAGATTTCTGAGAGCACAGTCTTCTCCTCACAGGATGATGATGAGGAGGAGAACAGTGCTTTTGAGTCAGTGCCAGATTCAGTGCAGAGCCCTGAGCTGGACAGGGAGCAAGTGGATGGCTCCTCCCAGTGGCCAGATGAACTAGTAGCCCATGGTGGGAATCCACAGAGAGCCACAGAGGGTCTAGACACCCCAGTAGCAGGTCCAAGCAGCAGAAGAGAAGGTTAGATCCTGAGAACTGATGCGCTGGGCAACCCTGATTATCTAGATGTCACAGAAGGCATCAGATAATTGACGTTTTAGATAGCTCACAGTTTATTTCTTACAAACTCGGGGGCTGTGAGCTGGGCCAGATATCAGGGAGGGTTGGATAATTGAGCCTGTCCTTAAAAATCCCAGAAAAACCAACTAAATCAGGGGGGGATTCATATATATTAATTACTGTAGATACACATGCATCATTATAAAATCAAGATCAGCTACTGTAGTTATGTGGCAGATCAGCATTATCACATCCACCAACTCATTCCTTTTTTCCTGGGATTTTTCCATATTACATGTCTGATGTGCTGCCATGTCTCTGGTAGTCATGAAGGACTAGATGGAGGACCAGCTTTTGCTTGTCAAAGGGCAGATACACTGATTTGCACAATATAAAGGTCGGGGGCAGTTTCTGTAAATGTTTGTTAGCCATACATAATCATAAGCTCTTACAAACACAGTTTTCGAGCCCTGTGTGTTTCAATTCTCCAAGTGTCAAACAAATGTACCTCAGATGTCACAGATCATACAGTTGTTGAGAGCAACTCAACAGAGATTTATATTTTTTATTAGATACTTTGGAAATTTAACTGTGTTAAATAAAATTCTCATCTCCCTATCCTTCCCTAGAGATATAATATACTTTAAATCTTTTTTTTTTGTCTTTGTAATTTAAGTACTATTTTTTCCAATTCCTTCACAGTTACATTATGTCCCTCCCTTCAGTAACTCCTTTCATGTTCTCTGCAGTTACAGGAAGAAGGGAGCTGATCCCTCCTCTCTTCTTCAGCTAGTGTATTAGACTAGCTAATTAGATTCCCTAATTCTGAGTCATCTGTCTCTCTCTATATGTGACACCAAATTAAAATGGCAGCAAAAGGATAACCTATTTGGGTATCACTGAGGAGCTCCAATTAAAGCATTCACCTCTGTTTTCCTTCTCCATTCCTAATTTATTTACTCACACCTTCCTTTGCACAGACCCCTGCAGAAAAACAGGTGTAAGGGTGTCCTTACACACAAGCTTGTGTAAATACTTTGTAGACAGCTGGGACTAGGGAACTATTGAGACTACAGAGCAGAATCTAGCACAAATAATTAAATTTTCAGAAGTACAAAGGCATAGAAATGCAGCTTCCTTTCTTGCAGGCAAGAAGCAGCATTTACATGCAAGCATAGCTAAAGGGGGCATGAACCTGTGTATGTGTGGCACCATATATACGGATTTGGTGGTTGTTTTGAACTGTGTGAGCTTTTGATAAGGGATGTGGTGGGAGAGGGTGTCTTCTGCATATGGATTCAGTGCAGCATCAAGACTTGAGCCTCCATAAAGGACACCACAGTGTCCATGGTGGCTTTGCCTTGTTTAGCTAGCGTGTGTCTGAAGGGCAGCCCACCTCTTAGCACTCCTTCGGGGTCACCAGGAGTGCCTCAGTCAATGTGCATGTTGCTTCATGACTTGGCAGCTGTTACAAATACAGTAGATGTAGTCACCTCCACCCACTCCAGGTGACTGACACTACCAGGCTTCCGCTGTCTTGGCCTCACTATCTTGACTAGGGGAGAGTCAATTGTGGTGAGGTAAGTAAAGAAACTTAAATGGGTGATCTGGTAGTTGGTGCTACGACACCTGTAGTAACAGCACAATTTGTAAGGCTGTGAGAGATGGACTTTTAGCACTGAGTCATTAACTTATGTAACTCTGCTGCCTGTTCAAAACATGCAGCAGATACATCTGTGAGATACGCCTATACGCAAGTGGTTAAATGAAGGCATTTGACAGGCCATACGGTATCATCAGTGCACCTAGAAGAAAGAGTATTTTTGTCCAAGTGATTTTTCTCATTTCAGAGTGGTGTGAGGTTTTTTCACAGTTTTATACAAAATTGGCTTCTGCCTTCTAGCTGTTGGCTTTTTATAGAAAAAAACATATTTAATTTTTTTCTGTAATTTTTTTTTACATTTGATTGGTGTATGTTTGGGGGTTTTTACAAAATGTTAATTCTTAGGTTGTTAAGATTCTATGATTAAAGGGAGCTAAACCAGCTAGAACACAGTGAGTTTGGCTTAGCATTCCCAAAATCACCAAAACCATTCAGCTTAATATATCTTTTTCCATAAGCCGCATCTTTCTGATCCATGTAAATATTATGTTTATGCAATTTGGAGTATATCTGTATTAACAAGCCAAGCTGGAAGTTATAGTCAAAAACTGTTACCACAGACTGAAAATATGTCCATTAGTAAGATAAGTAGTCCTGGTTTCTAAGATTTTAAAGAGAACCCAAGTAGGAATCTTTGTTCTAGAACCTGGGAAGTTTTAGCATGTTAAGTCTAAGATAAGGAATGGTTTTTCATCCCTACTAGAACTTCTTCGTTTCCTAAATGATTCTATAAACATTGACTGGTTACTTGTCCTAAGTTACTTGTTCCTCTCAGCAGAATGTGAGTTTGGACATTTACTTAGGTTTCATTTATTTCGTATTTAAATATGTCAGAGCAATTGGAACTAGTTGATCTTTAAGGTCTGTTCCAGCCCAAGCTATTCTGTGATTCTATATATGGGCATATATACAATGCTTGTGTTTAAAAACTTACTCTGTACTGTATTCTGTGACTCTCTTTCTACTTCTTCTCCTTCTTCTTTTTTTTTTTTTTCCTTCATTTTTCCCTCTTCTCTGTCTCAGGTCTTCCTTCCTTATCTCAGATACTGACTATATCTCACTATCTTTTGTCCTTCTCTTCTGCCACCTGTCTACTACCTGTTTCTGGTCCTTCTCTCATTCTCCCTCCTTCAAGCCAAGATGGACTCTTTGAATTTTGAAAAATACCCGTGGAAGGGGATGATCTTTTGCTTTGCAGGGACTGCAAAATCCTACATAGGCAGACACTGATCTTTTTGAAAAGGAGAGAAAGATCCCAGGCAACTTTTAGCCTTGTATTCCACTGATAAAATGAGTTAAAAGTTGGAACCAGGATTTTGCATGTTCCTGCCAGTTGCTGCAGAAGCTTGAATTTAGTTGTATGTGAACAGTATTTCTCAGAGTTCAAGCCTGATTCTTCTATCGCTTACATTCGTGTGTCTGTGAGTCCAGAATCTGGCCCGTAACATTTTAGCATTGACTTGAGACTTGACTGCATTGTTTTAATACTTCTTTTCCATATGAGCTATTATGAAAACAGTGCCTGAAAATAGGAATACCCAGAGGTGCTGGTACATGAGGTTAACCTATTTTTTAAATACTCACTTGTTTTGCAGTAGAACATTTTTTGAACCACATTGTAAAAACAGTGAATGACTGTCGATGTCTTGAATATCTTGTCCATAGGTGATTGTCCTTTACTCCATAATTCTCAGCCAGTCAGCCAGCTTCCTTCTCTGAGGCCTGACCATCATCACTACCCAACTATCGATGAGCCTCTTCCACCAAGTAAGCTTTAGTTTTTGGTTTGTTTTTTTTTAATTGCATTTTTTCAGCTTTTCCGTTAATTCAAACAGTGTAGAGGTCAGTATGTCTTTCTAAAAAACCCCATCTGTTTTGTATATGCATTCTCCAGAACCCAAGCAATATGCCCTTTTGTTTCCCTTATTTGATCCTGACTTCAAGTGTTGTCATGTTGTTTTGGACAAGTTCCATAACCTCCCTCTCTGCCTTGGTGCATCTTTTTCCCTGAAATGAAGATATTACTCCCTTTTTCCAGTCTGTGTGTTCAGACTTGAATGATTGGGATCTGACAGTTGTTCTGGGAGCCTGACTGCAAGGCTTTCTGGGTGGTGTATCAGCAAAGTAGCCTGATTTTCCTGTTTGTCTCCAGGTTTTCTGTAACCAACTTCAGAGATGGTTTAGGATGGCAGTCCCTGTGGTCTGTCAAGTCTGCATGCAGGTCCAGCAGCAGCCCTTTCACAGCGAGGATGCCCCTGGGACAGACAGGTCAAAATCTGAACCAAACCAGCAGAAGCTGGAAAAAGGCAGCTCATGTACAGTGGTCTTGTTATACTGTCCTTGGATATGATAATCAGTGAATTTTATGTTCATTATGGACTGTAGTGGAGTCTACACTTCCACTGAATAAAAATGAGATTGTTTTAAATAGTATGATGGAGTAGCAGCCTGATAATACGGGATTTTTACCACCAAAGCAACTGCTGGACTTGTTTTTACTTGTCTCTGTAGCCTTTCCTTTGTGGATTCCCGGAGGATTACCCTGCTTCTTGCACTGGCGTTTGGTACCCAGCAGAGCGCACTCTATGCCCTGCAACGTGCGGCTGGTCACCTTTCAGCTGAGCGCAGGATTTCACAGCCTGCAATGTGCAGCGCCTGGCAAAAACAACCAGGCGTATAAACAAAGCACTCTCTCTTCTTCAAAGCCCGAAACGGGACCACACTTATTTGGCCTATGGTGCCTTTGACAAATAATTCATCATTTGCCAACCATGCTGTCAGTATTCCCTGAGCTGAAAATAGCCCAGATGCTGGCGTCAGCTGCACAGTAGCATGAATGATTCAAATACCTTTAGCCCAATGAAGTCTTACTAGAGTCCCACTGTGGCTTGCCAGTGAATGATGAAATGGGAACGGTTACCTCTGTAACAGGGAAATATTTCTCTTCCTCCCACTCTTACCACAATACTTTGTGGATCGGGCACATGCTCTATTGGATGTTTTAATGAGAGCACAGTAACACCAGCTCAGGTAAACAGAATATACTGTGAATCTGTTCCATATTCCTCCATCACCAATTCAATACGTTTTTCCTCTTTCTTTTAGTTATCCTCAAAAGGGAAGTATTTCTATCATTGGTTTTCTGAAGTGCTTTCACAACAGGGTGTAAGGACATGAAATGCAATATGTGATGGTAAAGTACAGAAGTGATATCCCTTTGTAGGATTTTGTTTCAGCATTCGCATAGAACACTATTTTTACAATAAAGGCTGTCACAGTGGGTTTAAATATATTGATCTTAATAGGAATAGATGTAGTAAGTTAATTTTGAGTGGGGAAAAAAAGTTGAATTGAATAATTTCACTTAGGAAACTGGTTTCCAAAAACTCTCCTTGGAATTTTACTGTAATTTCAAAATGAAAACCATAGCCTTAATCTAGAAATTTTTCTTTTCTTTGTTCAGTATCACTATCTCAGTGCCTTTAATAACTCCAAATCATAGATAAGTAGTTCTTCAATCGTGTGAAAGGAAAGAACTTTATATTTTAAGCCCAAGTTATATGATCAAAGCTGGCTTACTTCTCATGTGCAGTGTTAGCTTCCACCTATAAGTAGAGGTGAAGGTAATCTAGCAGAGCTGCAAGTTCAGGGTTGACTGATTTTATTTAGGTCATGGAGAATCTGGACAGTCCTCTTTCTCTTTTGAATAGTTTTCTGAGTAGCTTGATTTCATCATAATCCCAAAATGGCTGGTCTCATGGAGGAAATTTAATTTCAGACCGTTTTATTTGGGAAAATAAAGTAAAACAGATTCATTATTTATGTACGAGTTTCACAATAGCCAGTCTGAATGCTAAGTCTGATAGGAGATTAACAGAAGATTTGCAGTGTTTGTACGGCCTCATGACGGCATTGTCAGTCACCCCTTGTTATGCCTGTGTTTGGAAACCCTACAGAACTGAAGCCAAGAAAAATACACGTGTCCAGTTCAGAGCTGCTCTTTGCCAAAGGTGTGGCTGAGCTTGGAGAGGAAAAGACAGTGTATTTTCTTTGCCCTGATGATCCTGCCAGAAAAAGTTGCATCTTCTCATATAAATCAGAGCAG
The DNA here is from genome assembly GCF_009819655.1 of Sylvia atricapilla. NCBI lineage: Eukaryota > Metazoa > Chordata > Aves > Passeriformes > Sylviidae > Sylvia > Sylvia atricapilla. The sequence continues at coordinate 52,755,508 of NC_089140.1, read as the reverse complement.
CTTCAGAGGCTGCTGTGAAATATGACTTGGCTGGTGGGGAGGAATCAGTGGAGAACAGAACCAGTACTGTCACATCCCTAGCCCATGCTCTAGCATGCTTTTACTGTGAAGGTTAGATAGAGGTTAGTCTTTGTAGCAGTCACAATCTTATTTTACCTAGAAAACTTAACAAAGGACCCTGGGGAAATTTGGCTGCTTCCTAGATCACCTTTGCCCCTGAAGTAGCATGAAGGTGAAGGGACTTGAGCGCAGCTTGGAAGCAGAGTTCTGCCTGTCTGTTGTCTCACTGAGCAGGTATCCATCCATCTGTCCATAAATCTGGTATGGTATTCAGGCAGCTTCAGTGTCTTACAGGCTGTCTTATGGGAAGGTACCTGTATACAACTAAAGTTGTACCTGCCACCCTCTGACAGCCTTCCCAGGTGACCAAAAAAAGAGTTACTCAGCTGACTAGAAATGCTATTGCAAGGAGCATGGGACGCACAGTTTCTAATATTTTGGCATGCCAGTGTCAGCCCCTAGTTTCAGGTGGACATACCCTTAAAGCAGTGAATAAAGCAGCGCTCACTGACAGGTATAGTTCTTGTCTGTACATACTATGTACAGTTCGTATATGTCTGACACATCCAACAGAGACAGCCTTCTTGATGTCATAATCCACTCTGACCTATGTTTTCACTGTGATCTCCAAGTTCTGGACGAACTTCCTTACTTCTAAGTTTACAAATATCATGCTTAGAAGCTTAGAATCTTAGGACCTCTTAAGTTGTATTTAATTAGACAGTGCAAAATAGCCGATAGAGCTGGCAGTGCACAGGGATGGATTATAAAACCTTGTTTGGCTGTGTAACTAGATATATTTATTCCTACTAAGTATTCATCAGCAGGCTTTAGACCAATATGACCAATTGGTGTCTCCTGTATGCTGTCTGGAGTGTGGTTCTACAGCACTGCCTACAAGGTTCTAATTCTCTGTCAATCTGTATCATTCTTAACTTGTTAGGAGGTGCAACAATAGTGTGGAGTGAGGGCTAGGATTTGTCCTTTGCCAGAAAACAGCAAGGAAAATGAAGATATTCATGATGTTGAGCTGGATCATCTTATCTTTGATCTGGTCAAGGTTATTTCCTTGAGGATACTGCAGATAATGCATAGCTCCAGAAGGGCCATTTCCCACATGCAGGGGTACACCTGCCACCAGTGCCAGCATGCTCAGCAAGGCTCCGGCCTTTGACCCACCTTATGTGTCAGTCGATTTACCTCGATGTGCATATGTTGTATTTGTTGTGCTTTTTTCACTGTCTTATGTTTTAGACATGGTTTTCACAAAGCTGTGATCTTGTTCTTGAAACAGCTACGACATCCTTGGGAAACTTACCTGGAGGAGGAAGAGAGAATCCTCTCCTTAAATAATATAGTGATTTTCACAGTGAGAGATGCTGCATGTGTACCCATGGTGTGACTATAGGGTTTGTGTCTTAAAGCACTGTGGTACTCACAGGCAGCTTTGAAAGAAGCAATGCATGTGCTTATGGCTCTTCTTATCCTGGAGTCTTACAGAAGATTCCTCCAGGGACTCCCAGCATCCATCTTCTAAGGTCTTTGGGATTCAGCTGTCAGGGGCAGCTAGCCATGGACTTCCGACAGCCTACATTTGTCTGGGATCAAATATGGAAAGTGAATTTTCCAGGGCCAGCATTCAAATGGGAAGTGGTCATGAAGGATAGGTTTCCAGATACAGTAGGAAGAGGTGCAACTTCTGTCCTGCTCTCAGAGAATAGGAAATGAAATACATGAAGTATGAAATTCAGATAATCCTGAATTTGATCATAGAAAACCATAGGAGGAGTGAACTCATCAGGGAAGATGGTATCATAGTAAGAATATGAGAATATGAGGAAGTGTTTGCCCTCAAAGGTAATCACCATATGTGGATTTCTGTGTGAATGCGAGTGAGGTTTGCATCTAAACTCGTGTAGAAGGTATGTGCATGTATTTACATAGATATTTCATCCGCTGATGGCTCATGTGGGAATATGAAACTAGCAAGCCTAATTTATTCCACTTCCCCATGCATTCAAACCAGTTTGATACGTGGCTTTGCTAGCTAGCTCACTTCTGAATTTCTTCTGTTGCAAACACTATTTTTTTATCAACATTACCATTTTCCACAAGCCATCATATACCAAACAATTTTTAGTTTTCAATGATGGGACAGCATAAACAGTAGCAAGAAACAATAATGATGGAAGGCTCAATATTATTCTGCAAACTTTCAATCTAGTTTACATTCATAAGAGCAATACTCTGTTTAAAGAGATTTCTAAGGTATGTCCAACGAGTCTGTGATCAGTTTTCAGTGAAGCCTTTACACCTGCTGTATGGTGTCCTTTGAAGCCCCTTTGCAAAAGGGAGAGAAATAAAACATGCATGTTCTGAAACATAAAAAAAGAAAACGTGGGATTTGCTGTATTAGCTCAGGTGTAATCTTTTTGTAAGGGTCGGTTCTTTGTGGCTACTCCGACCTGCAGTGAGTCCAGCCAAGCAGTGTCACTAACTGAAAAATTATCTCATCCTTTCAAAAATGTAGCCCCTGCGTGTCACTAGTTTTTCATGGGCTGTGGTAGTGAACTCTATGGCCTACTTGTGTGCTGTATACCAAATGTTTCTGTATATGCATATACTGCATATATGTATATGTAGACAAGCAAATAATATATATACACACTTGAATGTGTACTTTGAATATATACACACGATATGTATTGCATGTAGGATATATATATACATATATATATATATATATAGTATCTCCTGTGTGTATATACCCTGTCTGTGTATGTGTGTGTGTCTGTATGTACCTCCCACACGCAGGTTTTCTGGAAGGCATCACACTGACAGCATCACCCCTCCCTTTTTTTCCAACCCTAGATTGGGAAGCTCGGATAGACAGCCACGGGAGGGTGTTCTACGTGGATCATGTCAACCGCACCACCACGTGGCAGCGGCCCACAGCCGCAGCAACGCCAGATGGGATCCACAGGTCTGGCTCCATCCAGCAAATGGAGCAGCTCAACCGCCGGTGAGCATTTGCACCTCAATTCCTTTGACGTCTGTGCTGTTCTTTTTTCCACACTGCTCCAGCAGCTCCCTGCCTTCTCTGATGCACTGCATTGACTCCCATTTTGTCCAAGTTCTTGTCCCTCCTGCAGCTCTCTTCCAGCCTGCTGGTGTGCCTGCTGTGGGTGTCTGCTGCTCAAATCCACCCACAAGACAAGTGTTTTTGGGTGAATGATGCTGCAAAACATTTCTAACAGCAAGAGGAGGCTTTTGGAAAACTTTTCTGAAATAACTAGTGGAAGGGAAGGGAGTATTCTTTCAAAACATGGGATCACTTTTGCTACTTACCTGTAGGAGTGATGTTGATGGGTTGGTGCCTAGTGCTGTGCTGCAAAGTGTTTTGGATCTGACTGCTGCTATAATTGCTGCCTTATCCATGTGGCACTTCTACCCAAGCTAATTAGTCCTGTTGAAAGGTCTGTCTCCTTTTCCAGGGCAGAGCCCTGCTCTAATTAAACTGTGCACATTTCTAGAGGTAGACAGGTCTGCTTAGTGTTGCATTGGGCCCTGTAAATCTGTCAGTTCATTCAGAGCTGCCTGAGATACCTCCTAATGTCATTTTTATTTTGGCATTGTTTGACTAGTCCACACATAGATTTGTTTATCATTTTCTTCACATGCTTGCTTTTTAGACTGAATTTAAGAGGAAAGAAAAACAATAAACAGTTGGTCAAAAATCTTCCATTTTTGCTTAAAAAGAGGGTTTGGGTTTTTTTTAATTCCCTGCTTACTATAATGATGCTGTTTCTAGAAAAGGATAAGCAACACTGAAATTATATTTTAATTATAGCATGTAAAATGCCACAGAAGTTTTTTGACCTTTTCTTCTGTGCTAAGAGAAGGATCTGCAGCTGAGAAAAAGATTCAGAGTTTAAAAGTGCTCTTTTCAGAGTACTTTGAGTAGTTTGGAAGCTTCTGTACCCTGAATGAGGCAGTCTGCACTAACTTAAACTGACACCATCAACACATTCTCGAGGAATTATCCATTTTTTACCAAAATTCATTATTTTGAGTGGTATTTCATAACATGTGTTATGTCTTGCAGAAATGAGAGAACATGCTCTCTTTGTTTTCATTATAGGTTTGCACATAAAGCCTCAAGCTGCCATGTTTATACAAAAAAACCAAAAAACAAAACAAAAAAAACCCCCAAAAACAAACAAACAAACAAACAAAAAACCCGCCAAAAAACAACACCAAACAAATAGGAAAAAATCCCTAAAGAAAGTGAATGCTTAATGTAGATTCTTTCAAGGGATTTCCATGACTTCTCTGCCATTTAGCATTGGTCTTCAAGAGGGATTTCTCTTCAAAGCTCAGACTATTTGGCTACCACCTAAAGAAGTTATCTGCCACAGAAACCAGAAAGCTGTTGTGGAGATACATCAGAATTTTTCTTTTTCTTTTTTGAGGTTGAGCTTGTGTAAGTGCAGAACCACCATGAAAGGAGTAAGTGCTTGTAAGAGTGATTTACCATTCTGTTAGTTAATGCGGGTTAATCATTAAACCAGCTAATACAGCAGAAACTGAAGGGTAAGCATTGTCTTTGTGACCTCTTTCCCTCATATTATTCAGTGTTTTCATGTAGGCTGTCTGCCTTGGCTGTTACTTGATTATCACTAGTTTGGTTGGGAATGAAGAGTTAATACGATTGATATTCATTGAATCTCTCCATTTTTAGTATTCATATATCCAGTTGCAAAGGGTGAAATTTGGAGAGTTTCCAGCAGTGGCAAATCTCTAAAGTTCCATTGGAGACTTTGCTGTTTATTAAACATGAAATGTCATGGCTTCTTGGGACTAAGGAAAAAAGCTGATGATTCTCTCCTCTCTGCCAAGGAGCCCTATTCGTTTGAGAAGCTGAATACAAAGATCTTTTATTGTTACTTGTGACCTTTTCCTAAGATTCTAATAAAAGGGATTAATACTGAATCTCCTGAGTATTTGCCCAGTGGCAAGTTATTTCTGTAGTTTCAACCTGGCTGTTATATTTTTTTAAGTTACTCTAGTCCTAAATCTACTTTCAGATATATGGAGTCTCCAGATTTCAGGAATGTCAGGAAAGCTACTTTTTGTTAGTTATTATCAACACTGTGGAGGATTGGACTTTAAGCCCTCATTTCAGAAATACTGTTTTGTTATGTTTCAAACTTAATGATTTGAAATGTTTTTCAGCAAACACACCTGAGAATCATTTTAGGTGAGGCAATGCCAAACATAGACCTTGCTGACAGAATTAGCAACAGCCTGAACTTTTGCTCTAACCTCAAGCAAAATTTGGACTCAACTCTGCAGTTTGAAAAAGCTTAGTGACTTTTCTTTTACACAAATTTACTTCCTTTTTTTTTTTTTTGGCTTCCTGGTTTAATTTGTGGAAGGGAATGGAAAGACCAAAATATTACGAGGAAGCTTGGTATTTCCAGCCCAGCCAAAACCATAAAGCTTTGGAAATTCAGCTTGAAAAGAACCTCCATAGCTATGATTAAACCTAGTCCTGCTTTCCTTCTGTGCTCCAAGGTTCCCTTTAGCTGAATGAGCCACTTGAGGATACAGGGAATGCAAAACTGTAATCCAGGTGTTGGGGAAACACCAAAGAGACACCCATACTTCTAATTTTAAAGTCTCTTGCTCATTTTCTGCAGCACTACCTGACTTGCTTACTTGTTGGCCAGGCAGATAACAGCCCTTGTTGTTCAAGCTTTGTTAAAAGGAAACTTTGCAGTATCCTTTGTGTATCCAGACTTGTCTTTGCACTAGTTTGAAAGATAGTGATCAACATAAGAAATTATAACCGTCATGGTTAGGACAGCCACAGCATGGTATTTCTAAAGCTCCATTTCTTTGACAAATCACTTTGAAGGGAGGCAGATTTCCAGAGGCATTCCCATAACTTTCGCACTTCCAATGTTTTCTCCAATTACTTTGGCGTTTTTTGGTATTCATATAACATGATTTTATAGTGTTGACATGCAAAAGAAGTGCATAGCCTTTTGTTGTCATAACAGCTGGTGTTGCTCTTTGAGGTTTGCCAGTGGGGATTTTCTACCATCTAATTAAATTAAAGGTACAGGGTTTTTCTATATGTGTACTTATATCCCTTGATTATATGAACTTGGGGGGTTTCGTGGTTGGTTTTTCCTTTCCTTTCTATTGCATGTGGGTGTTGTAAAATTCCTCCAATACTGGAACGGAAAGTTCACTCAGTTGCCTGCAGTCAAGTGAGTAAAGCCGTAAAATGTATGTCTGAAACAGAGAGTTTGAAACTGCAGTAAATTCATGCTGTTGCAAAACCTGCTGTTGGAATTTCCTTATGTTTTCTTAAGCTATCAAAATATACACTAAGTGTAGCTTAAAATGACTTGGAGTGCTGGAGGGGGACACATAGCATTGTAAAAGTCTAGTATAAATCTATTAAAACTTTAATTATTTTTTTTCTTAATTATCTTCAGACCTTTCACCTAAGGTTGAGTTGCAGTGAGCTACTGGAGATGACGTCTTTTGAGACATCAAAAATCCAAACCTTAACTCTTGTCTTTAGTGATCCTGTGTCACTTAGAGGAATTTACTCATGACTAACCTCTAATTTGGAATAAAGCGTGCATTAACAAATAAAGAGAGAGAAAGTAAGTAAAATCTGTAAGTCAGAGCTTGAGCTGAGGAAGGAAAAGAATGTAAGTCAGAAAAGTAAGACATACAGTGCAATGAATCAGATTAAAAGCAGACAGTAAAGCCATCCTGTTTCAAATACACATGGGAATGCCATGAATAAAGAGGGATTAAAAATATTGGGACGGAATAAAAGCTAATTAAAATAATTAGGAGAGTCTGTTTTCTAGCTTTTCTTTTCTTTTGCTTTCTAGTTCTTTCTTTCTTTCTCCTTATGCTTTCTTTTTCTTTTCCTTCTATCTCTATGTATAAAATGCATTTGTAATACACATAAGACATATTCATAATTTGCCAGTAGAACCAAAGAAAACATGTTCACTGATTCATCTGTCACTATGAGTAAACAAGTTAAGAAGAATTTGATTTCTGTAATGTGAATTCAAAACACTCCAGGCTATTTGTTCTTCTTCAGGTAGAGTATTTTGTATTGTGCTCCTTTACTTTATCAGGGTTCAGGATGTGCATCTAGTAATTTAATAAGAAAGACTGAAGGTTACTCAGCACATCACAGGGTTTTACAGGATCCTTACTTCATTGGTTGTGCTTCCATCAGGCTACGTGAGAGGAGGAACCATGATCCACCTCTAGTTTTAGGTTCCAGATGTCCAGATGTTTTAAAGGGAAGCCTCGAAGTAGCAACATATAGCCTAAATGCGTGTCTAAAGTTTGAGTATTTCTGACTTGGCAGCCTCTGTGGCTATTTGTTAGTCGCTGAAATATGCCAAGTTTGCAGAGTACTGGTTGGCCCAAGTGTGTGCAGCTGCATCAGCTGCAGGAGAAGAGTCAGCTATGCTCTTACTCTGTTGTACACTGAACATAAAATGTTGGAATCATTCAGAAACAGTGCTGATTGTTAAGGTAGAAAGCAACAGAAAGCACTTCTGTTAACTAAATGTTCTTGTTGCTTTCTATGAATGTGTCTAGGTACCAAAACATCCAACGAACCATCGCAACAGAGAGGACTGAAGATGATGCTGTGGTAAACAACAGGGTGGAGAGAGTTCCCACTGGAGGAGGAAGTGACTCTGAGGCGGAGCCTTCCCAACCAAGCCCAGGTATGGGACAACAAAGCTTCTGAGTGGCATGTTCAGTGCCATTTAGTCCTGGGGAAATCTGCATTTCCAGGGGAGACTGGAATTTTATTATACCAGGTTGCAAAACTTAATTAAAAAAAAAAAAAAAAAAAAAACCAAAAAACTGAAGATACAGGTTTTAGATGTGAAGCTACAAGTACAAAGCTAGATACAACAGTTTCAGTTTTTCTTTAACAACTACTAAGACAGACTAAGCATTTTTTACCTTAGTAAAGGGCCATTTGAAACTAAAATGAAAAAGGCATTTTGCTAAAATGGGGCTGTCTTATTTTTGTGGCTGTGTGATTTTTAGCTTGGGGAATTTGCAGCTCGTTTTCTTTAGGCCTGGCTTCTGCACTGCCCCATTTGCCCATGTGATGGTGCCTGCAGTGGCCCTGGCATCATGTATGAAATACTTGTGGTTTTTAAAGGTGTGGTTTTGTGATAGCTGTGGGCTGACCTAAATGTGGCCTCTTACCAAAGAAGGCACAGCTGACTTTTTACTCACCACCAATTTATGTGACAAGACCCCATACCAGCGTGGAGAACTGAACTTCCTGAAAAATAACCTGGCTTCTTGTCCTTGTCATTTATAGCCAGATTGCATCTTTCATCTGGCTTGTTAGATAAGAAGACAAGAATGAGTGTCACTACAAAGCAGCAGAGGAAAATGTGTACCCAAGTCAGGATGGAATGGCAGGGGTCTCTTCTACTCCTACCAAAAATGTTTTCACAAAACATTTGGGAAACCACAGTCTTAAGTGTTTGTTTCAAGTAGGAAGTATGAGCAATCAGTCTAGTGCCCATTATGCAACTTGGGGCAATGCAAAAATAATACCCTGCTTTGTTAGCACCAGCAAAATGACTGACCAGTTCTCTTCCTTTGGATCACTCTTACCTCCACCTAACTTAGTGTTCTGTGTTGTCTGCCATGAGTAAATCCAACTTCTTGCTATCCTTTTGCCATACCTCTATAAATGGCTTAGTAATGGGAAAGAACCAACAACGTATCTGCTTGAGTTGTCTTAGTTTTCCATGTTGAATAGGAAAAGTTACATAGAGAAATAATAAACTTCTTTTAACAAGTTTAGAAATATACTCATTTTTGTTTGTTTTGATCCATTTGGTGCTTTTAGCTTGAAAATCAATTTTGGCCAAGGATGTTTAACATTTGACGCTCAAAGTTCCCTTGCAATCTTTTGTATTGCAATTAAAGGGAGATTTCTACCTACAATGGATCTTATAAGGAGATCCCAGTTCTCTATGTTACAAGAAGTGGAAATGATGTACACATTGTATTATTAGTATTTATCAGTAATGTAGCCATGATTAATAATATGTAATATGTATAATCATTTAGTACCATAGACAATAAAATAGTAATTTAATAGGAGTTGCCACCAGTTTATTGTTTAACATGCACTCTTTTGTTTTAAACCCAGAGAGCTAATGAGTGTGATAAATGTTATCATAAGTTATTAGGAAATGGTTTTTGCTATAAATAATTGCTTTGCTTTTAGAAGAAAACATCAATATGGTATAAAATTCCAAGAATTAGAAGATCAGTGATGGTGTAAACACATTGGGGAAAGAAAAAGCTGCAGTATTATACATTTGTTATTTGTCTTTTAATTTAAATTAAATATGTCAGAAGGAATACAATTAAGGCACATTTATTCAGGTTCTAAGCCAGTATAAATCAATTTAACTCCAGCAACTGATCCAGTTTTAAATGGATGAAATAATATGATGTGTGCAGCAGGAAGAAAAAAAGAAGTTATAACTGATTAAAAAAAAAAAAAAGTGAAATTGTATTTATTCTGTTGATGACATCTGCATCCAATTTTCTTGGACTGCAAATAAAATATGGATTTATTTGAAAATGCCAGATCACCAAAGCCATAATTCAATGTTAGGAAGAATTTTTTCTGGTAGCTAAAGAACATCAGGAGTTCTACCTCTACAGAATTACATTCTCAATGCTCAGTTCTGCTCCAGTGCTTTATTAATTGATACAGATTAAAAATAATGCAGTTGTGTCTGGGTTTTTTTTCCTTACCATACAAGTCCCCAAAGCCTTGGACTTGTAAAAAATAATGCAGTTAAAGTAAAGGGTAATGCTGGACTGGGAGATCAGATATCTCTAAAATCAGCTGCAGGGAAACCAGAATGGACCTGGGTGACTGAACCAAACCATCAGCTGGTGAAAACCACTGTGGTCACATTATATTTAGGGACAGCAGCAGACTTGACACAGCCTTTCATAAGCTACAGTTCAGGAAACCATCCAGCTCCTGCACTCCTGTGGTGAGCACTGCATCACTAACCATAAGGAGATCTGTCAGTTTGCCAGCTGGCTTGTTTGGTAATGCCAAGGTAGGTGCATTGGGCAGGTGGTGGGGTTTTTATAGCATCACTTTTGCAGCTGTTTTTGAAAGATTAAATAATAGACTGTGCTTACCACTGCGTTAATAAGATTATGTGACTTGGTTTTTTTGTCCAGAGATTAGGAGGGAAGGTTCCCTTTCTCCTGTGAATTCTCAAAAAATCACGTTGTTGCTGCAGTCTCCAGCTGTGAAGTTCATCACCAATCCTGAGTTCTTCACTGTGCTGCATGCAAACTATGTGAGTAATTATGATTTGCTCTCTCACACTACTGACTTTTTAGTCCCAGTGCTGTGTCTCAGACCTTCAGGGAGAATGCACAGTGAATATGAATTGTGTGACTTGGGGCTCAGTTGTCCTTTCTGAGCACCAGATCAGGTTGGGGACACTACAGCCAGGAAGCTCATTCATGTTATCCTCCCAGAACAGGCAGGAACCCTTGGTTTCAGCTTGGTTGATTCTGTTGTCTGTTCCTGCAGGCAGTGAAGTTGTTGCCTGTTGATCCAACATCCTGAAAAATCTTACTCAGATACCACCAAGTCTCAGGGAAACAGAGGGAAAAAGTCAACTTTTGCAATTTGCGTTCCCAAAAAGGAGGCAGGCACAACTGAGTGAAAGAAACATTGACTTGTATCAGTGTAGCTATTTTGGAAAAGGCACAAATGAAAACAAATTTTCAAAATTCAAATAACTTTTTATTTTTTTCCGTTAGTGCAGTAAAACCACACATTTTCTTGCAAACCTAGAGGGTAGTGGAAAAAAAAGTAGCATCAGGAGGATGCAGATAGGGAAGTCCCACAACGAGATGCAGTCCTAGTTTGCCATATCTGGAATGTAGTTCAACAAGGCATTTAAACGTGATTTCTGACTATTTGAAAAGTTATTAATTTCTGGGTAGCAATGACCTTCCTTTTGAAAAGGAAAAGAAAGTAAAACACGTTGAGAGTTGCCTCAGCACAGCCTTTTAGGTTTTGGCTGTGGCACTTTGTGGATTGAAGCCAGCTGTCCATCTCCAAGCATCTGCCAGAGATTATAACTCATGAGATCCTGACAAGGATGGGATGTATTAACTCATGTTGACTAGGTTTTGGAGGGCAGATAATTTCTTCTATTGGCATAGTGATATGTGATGATTTATAGCTGGGAGCAGTGTAATTTTTGAGCAGCATAATTGTTGGAAAAATGAGTAACTGATTCCATAGTTGTGTAAAAAACAGTTTGCAAGAGACTAAATCCCAATTTTTTTAGTCACTGAAATTAAAAAAAAGCAAGAAGTGGCCTTCAGTTTTACCTTAAAAACTTGTCTCTAATATGAGAACCAGAATAATCTATTAAAACATCTGTCAAATGATCATACAGCTACCACTTGTACAGGAATAATGGCCCACATAACTTTTGCCTTAACATGACTGTAATATTTTAACCACAAGCCCCTCTTAAAATTTCAAGCTATTAATTATGCCACTGACATTGGGATTGGAAAATATTATCCAGCAGTTAGAATTAAAAGGTAAAGGCTCTCATTTTTCAGATATTTTATTTTATTTCCATGAAGAGATAAAACTACATTGCGCTCCTTGTTTCCCTAATGCAGCTTAGAGATATTCAAGGCAGCCATTGATCATGCATTAGATCAAAATACAACTTTTGTTGTGTAGTAGGCTGGGATCTTAAAAATCTGTGACCATGAAGATTTCCCAGGTTATAAGCAGGTCATATCTTCAGGGCGGAGATCATATCTCTGTGATTTCATAACATTTACCAACCCTTGCCATAATTAGGGACCCTGTGCTAGAGGGAGCGTTCTCAGTGATGTCGCCACAATAAATCCTTACATAATAAAGATTATACCTGTAGATGTTTTATTGCATTATAGTGGTTAAAATGCACTAAACACGCACAGAAATTGAAAATTCAAAGCTGCTGGGTCAGATTCTCTGGACACATTCCAGGTCTGCACTCTGGAGCTCACTTCACTGAAGACAGGAGTCCTCCAGTGATCCTTTATTACTGTAATGAGTTATTCAATCCTTCGGGCTGACCAGCAAACAAAGACAGTTTTCTCTCTAGTGAAAGGCTCAGGAGATTTTTGTGAAGTTTCCTACTTTGTCTTGAGGAGCTTTTTCCCTGAAGTGAAGGATTCAAAGAGTAGCCTGTCAGTGAGCGTGTGTGTTGTCGGTACAAGTAATATTTTGTGGTGCTCTATCACTGAACACACTATAACAATAAATACAGTTCACTGGGCCCCTATTCTGCAGTCAGATTAGTTCATTCCCTTGAGCTGCTTCAGGCCACATTCCCCTAAAGAGGTGTTTTTAATGCCCATTGTGAGATACAGCTCACAGCCTAAGGGGTGGCACTCATTAGACTCATGGAAGTGTCTCCATCTGGCAAGCTTTGTAGTCATTGCAGAAACAAATGCTCCATTCCAGGAAACAATTCACGTCTTCCAAAATTAGACAATTAAAAAGTATCTGTTCCTGTTCTGTGACTGTATAGTAGTCCCATAAAAAAGGTAGGAAGCTCATATGGAGACATCTTCACTGGGGTCCTCTTAATTTCATGAGTCCTATCACGTGCATCTTGATTTCAATTATAGCAAAACCAGATGTTCACAACTGTCTTTGCATCTCTCTGGCACTGCCCAGGCACACAGGCAGTGTTTCTGTCAACCAATAAAAGCAATGAAAGGGAGAACTATATGCACCTTGAGTGTATGATGTTTTAGCTGACCATTTTTGAAGTGTATTAAAAAGGCAGTTCTTGCACAAGCTAGATATGCATAATATGTGTGATGTTTCACTTTCCAGATTGTATTTCTCAATTGTGCAAGTGCATGTGAAGTAGTCATTCAAATCAAAACATAGAGATGGAAGTGTTTCTTGATTCTAACAGGATTTGTTTCAGTTCTTTGGGCATATGGCCCATTAAATAACCAAGTATGTTTTGACATCAGAACTGAGTTTCTTCCCTTCTTTTATCCATCTCATAGAGTGCCTATCGAGTCTTTACCAACAGTACCTGCTTGAAGCATATGATTCTAAAGATTCGTAGAGATGCTCGTAATTTTGAGCGGTATCAGCACAACAGAGACCTAGTAAATTTTATCAACATGTTTGCTGATACCCGACTGGAGCTTCCTCGTGGCTGGGAGATAAAAACTGACCAGCAGGGCAAGGTAAGAGTGCAAACAAAACTAATCACTTGTTTAACACAACATGTCAGGCTATATGATTATTAAAAGTTCCTTCCTTCTTGACTCAAAATCAGTGAAGGTTTGGTTTAAACAACACAAGCAGCAAGGATAGTTATTTTAGAAGTAGAAAAAAAGCTTCAAAGTTTCAAAGCATTTCTAGCTTTCTGTAGAATATTGTACCAAAGCCAGGGCAGCATTGGACTGACAATAAAGTTTGGGCTGGAGTAGATCTGTTGTGACTGCAAAATTTGACTCAGTGTCTCTACCTCGAATGAAGCTTTGCTGACTGACCTCTGGAACTACCAAATAGGTTAAAGCAGCATTTCCCAATAATATTATTCTCTCCTTGTAAACAGTGACTTATTTACACCATGGCCATTGCACATGATTTTGGCCTACACAGCTTCAGGTACTTTCTAACAGCTATTCCAGCTTTGAGTAGGCCAGTCCTGTTGTTTGCCAGTGCTTTCCATGCTTCCCCAAGGTATTTCCGACATGCAGTTGCCAGTGGTTTTCCTGCTGTGCTCCTGCAATACCATCACAGGGTTGGCAGTCTTCTTATTAAGGAAACTATTGTTCCTTTGTGTTTCAGTCTTTCTTTGTTGACCACAATAGCCGTGCTACCACCTTCATAGATCCCAGGATCCCGCTGCAGAATGGGCGTCTCCCAAATCACCTGACTCACCGGCAACATCTGCAGCGACTTCGTAGCTACAGCGCTGGAGAGGTAATTGTGCTCATATCAACTCAGGAACTTTTGACAGTGGTCTTCTCTAGAATTATAAAGAACTTTTTATCTTTTAAAGACATTGAAATGGACTGTGTTGTGAATGTCTGTTTTCCAAAGACAGTAAGGGATCTTTTTGTCTTTCTGAAGGGCTTCTTTCAGAACTTGTTGGTTTCTATTTTGATGGTTTACAGAATAAAATAATAAGCAAGTAAAGCATAACTGAAGTGAAGTGATGACAGAATAGAATTTAAAAGAAGAATCCATATTTGACATCCTGGCCATGCTTTACTCAAGTTATTAATTTTATTTTTTTTTTTATAGCCTGATACCTCAATTGTTTCTTCATTCCCCACTGTGACCCTGTGCTCTGAAAAGATAGACTCCCTAGAAGTCGTGCAGTAATGTATGCTGAGGTTTACTTTCCCAGCTTTCAGTCACATTAAATATCTTTCCTATATATCATGGGGATGATTTTTATCACTGGGGGCCATAGACAGGATTGAAATACCGTGTTTTTATTGTAAGTAGGAAAAGGTACCAGCAATCAGATTCTTCATATAGCAAATCCATACAGTTAAGCATTTGTAGAGATTGTTGCTGAATAGAATTAGAGATGAACTATGGTGAAAGGATCTTTCTCTTCCACAAAAATATCCAGAGAAATGCTTGTGAAATTAGCATTAAAATTTACTACAGCAGTCTGAATACCTCTCACTGCCAGGTGGGTTGGGGATCAGGAGCTGAACAAGTCAGTTCTTCAGGACCAAAGGCTAACCAGGCATGAGTAGCTGGGTCATGTTTTCACAGTCTTGGGTGAATACAGCACCATATTTTCTCAAGACACAAGTGTATCAATTGATCTGTTTCAATCCTATCTTCCCACCAGCTTAGCAACTTCTCTCTGCCAGCAGCCTTCAGTTTAGTGTTGCTGCTGTGATTGAATTACTGGCATGAGTGCGATAACCACCTGCACCATGGTTCATGCTTGGGCCCATGCTTGCCTGAGGTTTGCTTGCAAATTCACCGTGTCGGGGACAGAACCACCACTGAGAAACTCAGATGACCTAGCCAAAAAAATACACTTGGTTTTGCAAGCACTGGCAAGGCTGGCAAGGAGCAATATGCAACAAACCCAAAAAACCTCAGTACAGGGTAGGGAGTCAAAAATATTGAATACTTTTGAGTAATGATTATCTGGGGAAATCAAAAACTGTTCTTTGAGGCCCCTGTTCTGGCATGATCAGCCAATGAAATATCACCTCCCAGTCTTGGTGGCCCAGGTCCCACAGTGCTTCTACACCTTGTGTGTAGACAAACTTCTTTGTCATAGTCAAGTAACTTCCCATTTGGAAGTAAGTGTCAGCTGCTTCACTGGAAGGACTTCCACTGACTTCCAAGGCCTTTGGATTAGTGCCTAAAAGTCCCTCATTTACAGGGAAAATATTCAACCCTTTGCAGCTCAGTCCATTTATTAAGAGCCTCATGTTCTATGCCATTTCTTCAAGTGCATTTGGATGTTCTTTGGCCTATAAATCATGTCTGTAGACTCACACGTGGGGCTTTGTCCTGACCATGTGTCAGCTGTCTGCAGTCTTGCTGGTTTCCTTGCTGAGCAGATGGTGTGGCCTCTGGAAGCTGTCACCAGGGTCGTATGAAGGACTGCAAAGGACAACTCACCAGTCTTCAGTGTTATGTACATGTGTCAAACAAGCCTGAAACATCAGAATAGTGAAGTTGTGATTGCCAGAGAGGGCACAGAAAAGAGCCAGGGTAATGAAATAAAGGACCTCTGCAAAAACTTCCATTGTTCTGTGTATATTACTGATATTAAATGGTGTTATCTATTAATTTGAAGAAAATGCTACAAATTCTTTATTAAACACTTATTTAAGGGTTATCAGTCTTTTACAGGAGAAAGGGGGTTGTTGCTACTCTTAGTTACCTGATTTTTGGAAGAAAAGTTCAGGTAGCTGTAGTGGCTCTCAGCAACTAAAGTATAGGTCACTAAGTGATTCATTTCCTTCTGCCACTTCTATAAACAGCAGTTTGTAAGCACTTTCTATTCCCTCTAAAGGGCTTCCCATCTGCAGTGAAAATCAACATATGTAATTACAGGGTAGAGATTTTAAAGACAGCAAGAGGAAGGAAGCAGGCATCTACAATGGAGACAGAAGAGGTGCTGGTTAGCATGAAGAGCAGAGAAGGTGCTAGAATATGGCAGTATATAAACCTCCTTACCAACCCAGAGCACAACAAGCAAGTAGCAGGATTCAAATGGGCCTCTGAAGTCCAGCAGTGATATAAAACCCAGGAATAGGTATCACATATTGAAAGGCTCCTCTGGTAGTTTGGACTCTCCACTCTGTTTGCAACATCTGAGTATCAATTTCAAAGCTGTTTAAACCTGATGTAAATCTGTCAGTTACTCTGCACTACATGAACCAGGTCACTAAATCATTGGAAGGATCACTCTTTAATTTTTTTTAGAGAATAATGTGCTAATCAAAATTAAATTATTCAATTAAAAAGTCAGAGTAGACAAGGTGATTGTGACTGAACACTAAATTGGAGCAATCAATTGAACTCTATTAGCAAAGAGTGAAAAGAGAATTGTTAGCAAAATGGAAGTTAATTAGAAGGCTGGGAATTTTCCTGTTGTGTTGCCAGAGAAAAATTGTGTGGAGGTGTAAATGCACAAACACCAAAAACAGCATGAGCAATGCATAGGCATGGTGATGAAGGGAAGTACACCACTGGTTTATTGAGGTGTGTACACAACTGGATTGTTATAATCTAGATTACTTTAGCTCTTAAAACAGAACTGAGAAGGTGGGAAGAAGGGAGCAAAAAGGGCATCCTCACCTGAACTCCTGGGGCTTCATGGAAGCAAAAAAGCTGAGCCCAGTGATGCCTTAGCACCCTCCCACACATCCTAACTAGTACAGTTGGTCATGGGCCAGTGTGTAATCCTGGCTGTGCTGCCCACAGACAGCCCAAGAAACAGCTGCTCCCACATGGGCCTTGTGCACACTGTGGCAGTGGATCATACGGCACCTCTTGCACCTAAGGTTCCTTCCTGTGCCATAGCATGGAGTGAATGCCATAAAGGCCACAGAGTGCTTGCTGGGGTGGATGCCTGGGTGACAGGGGAAAAGCTGCCTGAGCCTGAGCTAAACTTTCATTGTGAGTTCACCTGTGGGGGTGTGCAGAGGAGACGAAGGGAGAAGGCAGGTGCAAGTGAAATGCTAACTGAATGATGAAGCAAAACATTCGCCACGCACTTGCCCAGCAGTTTTATGTTTTAAGTTACAGTGTGTTTGATTAGAATAGTTAAGATTTTTTATTGTTTAACTTGTGTGTTGACACGTATCAAGTCATTGACTGGCATCTTGTTACATGTAAACATTTTAAGGTTTATGGGTTCCAAGAGGCAGCTTGCCAGGCACATTTAGCTTCCCAGTTTTTGTGTATATCCCACTGGAGGACCTGGTGTTTGGCTGCACCATGGAAAATGAGTTGGCACTGTTTGCTTGGATGTAGAGCTAAGCATTTCAAATATTGAAGTAGGGGAAATTTCGTCCTGAAGTGGTTGCCAAATGCTATGATTTGTGCAGTGAGAAAGGAGCAGCTATTAGCCCAGTAGAGTGGCAACTGGAATTCCTAATGCATCTTGTCCTGATACAGCCTCACACTGTAGTCACAGGACAAGGGGGAGTGTCTTTAAACTGAAAGTGGGTAAGCTGAGATCAGATATTAGGAAAAAATTTTTTACTATGAGGGTGGTAAAGCACTGGAACAGATTGCCCCGAGAAGCTGTGGCTGTTCCATGCCTGGAAGTGTTTTAAGACCAGGATGGAGGGGGCCATAGCAACCTGGTCTAGTGGAAGGTGTCCAAGCCCGTAGCAGGGGTGTTGCAATTAGATGATCTTTAAGGTCCCTTCCAACCCAAACCATTCTGTGATTCCCCTCTTGGCCTCACTGTGGCCATATTCTGGAGGAAAACATGAGAGATAGGTGAGTTCCCCTCAACTTTCACAAGTCCATTGAAAGTTACCCAGCAAGTAATGCCTTAGTGCAAACACTGCCAGATGTCATTGTTTGGCTTTTAATATCCTCATACTGAAGTGCTTCTGACCTTTTAAGGTGCCTTCCTGACAAGATTCCCTTTGCTAGGCAGTGTATTTAGAACAGTGGCTTTCTTTAAGTGCCTCAGTTAAGGGGCAGTGAAAAATTTCCTTCTTACTACTCACTTTATCAGCTCTTTGGATTATGTTCTTCATGTTCTTCTTTTCAGTGTGTACAATTCAATTTCTGGTTATACAAGTTAGGCAGCCTTCTGGGATGATACAGCCTTTTTCTGTGGTGTGATCTGCATAGATATACCTTTCTCATGTTATTTCCACTATTAAATTTCCTTTCAACAACTCTGAGTGAACATTGCAATGTTGTGGGGTTTTTCTCTTTTCAAAAACATTGCTGTAAAAACCTTGAAGTAATGCAGTTATGCTGAAACAAGACATGTTTGATACTACAGAGTTTGATACTACAGAGTATGTAGTGTGATACTACAGATTTTATTTTTATTGAACCAGAGAAGTCCATCACTGCAATGCCTGTATTGACATGCATTTACTTTTGGTTTCTGGTGCCTTCAGCACTGAGGAGGTATGATAGCTAGGGATAATAGTGTACCTTCATTTGGAAGCACAGAATTACTTGCCTTTTTTAAGTTGACTGGAGTATAAAGCTATAATTTTCATGCATGCTTCCTGTCCTTCAGTCAGCATCAAGGACCATTCTGAAGGTTACAGAAGTAAAGATGACAATACTTTAACTGACTGATGAGTTACTGGTGGTCAGTTTTGGTGATTCTTTTCCTTTTCTCTGATGTGGTAGGCCTCTGAAGTCTCTCGAAACAGAGGCGTTACTCTGTTGGCCAGACCAGGCAATAGTCTCGTAACAGCTATTCGAAATCAGCACCATCACGAGGCATTACCTCTGGGTAAGCCAAGTTTTTTTTCTTCTCAAAGCAATGCTCGCAAAGGTGGGGTTTAGTACTTCTCATTAGCTGTGTGCACTGCCTCTTGTTGCCCTGTGCCTCACTGGCAGTGCAGTCAGTGTGCCCCTGCAGAGTCATGGTGACATGGCAAATAAAGCCTCTGGTTTGCCTTTACCTTTTCCAGCTTACAATGACAAGATTGTTGCATTTCTACGCCAACCCAACATTTTTGAGATGCTGCAGGAGCGTCAGCCCAGCTTGGCCAGAAACCATGCACTCAGGTACCACTTCTTTCCAGACTGCTGTAACCTTACTTCCAGGAAGTGCTTTCTGTAGTGGGGAAAACCAAATTCTAGTAACTGTACTACAAGTACAACTGTACTACAACTGTACTTTTGTACTACAAAAGATGAACTTGGAACTCCTGTGGAACTGTCACCATTAAAGAGTAGATGGGAACCACCAGGATCCATGTGGTTACTATAGTTACTTTCCACAGACATCCAAGAAGTAAGAAGAACCAAAATAACTATAGGCAAGTAGTAACATGTCTAATTTCTAAGCATTACTGAATAGCAGAAACTCCATCTTCACCTGCAATTATCACTTTGCTTTTCAGAAGGTAGAGTTAAAAGAGTGTTTGGATGGAAGTCAGCAGCAAAATCCCAATAATTCCAGCAGAATCATAACCAGATTTTGGTTGGATTTACACCCCTGTCATGGATATAGTCATCCTAGATTTTATAACGAAATAGGAGCATTATTATGAATTGGATTGTAGTCTTGTCTTTAATCTTTCTCACTTGACCTAAAGGTAGTAGTTTCCAAAGTAGTTAAATTGTGTCTTTCTTTTTCTTAAGCCCATTCCTTTCCCATTAGATTTTTTAAAAACAGAAAAAACCAGAACCAACCAGTATAACGTAAAATCTTTTGAATTCCAAAGTTTGAATTAACTGGTTTTGGCCAAGAACTTAAGCTGGTGTTAATCAATGTCAATGATGCCCATATGCACCTGCTGAGAGTTTGACCAAGAATTTAGGTTGTACTGTGCAGTCAGAGATGTGGCTGTAGGACTGCTGAAGGAGGAGAGGACTTCCAAATTCCTGCAGTGTCCTTTCTGCTGGTAGCCTTACCAACTCCTCGTTTACCTCTGAGGGCCAGACAAAGAGTTCTTTGGGTGTAAGTATTAGACTTCCTTTTGGAGGAATTGATACATGCGAATAAAATGAGAAATAGAATGAAAAATACTCTCAGTATTCAGGGTGTACTTTTCTGTAACTGAGAATTTTTTATCTTCACCATCAAATTATTCCAGACTTTTTTTTTTTTTTTTTTTTTTTCTCAGCTGTAAGTTGAATTCTCATTTCCCAGAGAACAGATAATGCTTTTATCTCCTTTTGAGCAGAGAACAAAATTGACCGGTGATAGGGACTAGACAGCTTAACCAGTGCATAATGAGATTTGTAACAGGATACTGAGCCTTTTGCCTCCAGCTCATTGCTGATTATACCTTTGGCCAGGAGTGATCCAAGCTACTGTCTAATGCTCGTGCAGGAGGTATTAAGCAAACTCCTAGGATGCAAACATCCATCTTTTATGGACCTTGATTGCAAGGTTCTAAAGCACATCCTTGACTTGAAGTATAATATTTTGACTTAATACTAGAATAAAAAATATTTGGATACTGCAATGCTTTGGAAAAACACTTATAGGCTGGGATGTGTATCTTCCATGGTCCTAATCTGCTGACAGGATCCTATCCTATGTTTCCCAATCCTTATTAACAAAAGGTATGATTTTACACATGGAACACGTACTGCACTGTATAACCTCTGTGTGATTAATTCATATCAAGTATATGTTAGAGTGCTATTTGCCAGATGGAACTGACAGAGGGAAAGGAAGTGATATTACTGCAAATTCTATTAAGAAAAGGTGCTGTTAGTTGCGGACTTACACGAAAAATCTGCGTGTGCACATGAAACTGGAGGACTAAGAATCATTCTGTTTTCTAAAACGGGGATTAAAATCTCTTTCTTTTCGATCAATAAACTGAGTGATAGAGATAGAATTTTTTTTTTTTTTTGCAAGTTTGTTAGGAAGATTAGAAAATTAGTCAGGCATAATGTTTGCCATTTTTATAAGGAGATAAACAGGAACTGGCAAAATACCAAAGAATAACAACTCTATGCATGGCTCAAGCTGTGATAATGACTTACTTTTTTTTTTCTGGTTTTGTCTTTTATTTCTTCTCCTCTCCATAATATCACTTATGTTTCAGGGAGAAGATCCATTACATTCGGACAGAGGGTACACATGGGCTTGAAAAACTGTCGTGTGATGCAGATTTAGTAATTCTGCTGAGGTAATCAATTTGATCAATAGCATAATGTCATTTCTTACAGAACCAGAGAAACTATCTGGCTCTTTCTCAGCAAAATTGAAAAGATTTTGTTAAATCAGGTCATACTGATAGCCATCCAAAATTATTCAGCCAGAGTGTATCTGTGAATTTGTACTTCCTGGAAGGCAGCCTCCATCAGTGCATTAAATCCAACCAGCTCAGTCAGTAGGCTATTGCCATCAAGTAGTAGATAAAAAAGAATCAGGTCAAAACATTTTCTTTTTAATGGAAAAAAAAAATCTTGTATTTTAAAGAAAGAAAAAACAAAAAAGAGAGGGGAAAAAAATCCCTTGTCTTTCTCACTACAATAATGTAACTGCCCATGAAATTGATAATTCTACTGCAGCAGTTCTGCCACTCATGCATGAAACCTCAATGTCCAGTGTGGTGAGCATTGTTTGGGTAATGAAGATAAGGCTGCAGTTTGTACTGGAACTAGAGAGCTTGGCCTTTAGTGCAAGCTCTCCTCGGTGCAGCTAAGAACTTATTTTATTGTCTTGGTCTGAGATGGGAAGTGTTGCATTACCCAGGTGGAGCTGGTGTGGTGAAATAGCACTGCCTAATGCAAAAAGCTTGCAACTTATTTCCATCATTTCAATTCAAGCAGTCAAAGCACTAAATTACATGAAAATGACCCAAGAAAAACAGCCTGAGAGACAGAGTGTGCATCTTGACTTCTCTCTGCTAATGTGTTGAAGGTGTTCCTGTTTACTACACAGCCTCACTTCTTTTCTCTCCATGAGTGGGCTGTTGTGTTAGCATGAAAAATCTATTAAAATTCGTTTTGTTCTTCTTTGCTAGTGACCAGGCTGTCTTTGGGGAACCTGTGGATTTCTTGAATCCATGAGTTCAGAGATGCACGCAAACATCTGATACAGTGAACTTGCACCATACTGCATATTTACATTCCTTCATGTGATGAATGTGAACTAAATCTCTCTTTGTGACTTTTTGCATGCAGCCTTTTTGAAGAGGATATCATGTCCTACATACCACTGCAGGCTGCCTTCCATCCGGGTTACAGTTTTTCTCCTCGCTGCTCACCCTGTTCATCACCCCAAAACTCTCCAGGTAAGGAGATGGGGAAATTAAAACAAAATCTTACATTAGTAGTATTTCTTCTAATAAATAGAAAGGAGCAGATTCCAAGCCAGCATCAGCTGTCAGCCTGCTAATTCCAGTGCCCACTCTGAATCTGATCCTAGCTGCTTTTTTTTTTGCTGGATCAGTTTCCAGTGCTGCTATGTATCTATTGAAATGTTAGCGGTAGCTGAAACACAGATCAGAAATTGCCCATATGGAAGAAGCTATTTTCCTGCTTTTTTATATTGTTGGCAAGGATTAGGATAAGAGAATGATGTATTCCAACCATAAGTCACTGACAGGGAAGCGCATTCATTTTATGTGACAGCAACAAGGAGCACCTTCCAAATTTAAGGTGTGCTTCAGCACTTCTAATACCCTTGTGAAGTGCAATCTCCTCCACTCAATGTTCCAAAAACTTCTTCCCAACGCACATCTATTTTGAGACCTGAGGGGATCATCTTCACCATCTAGCCTGACCTCCTGTATTGAGCCCATGAACTTAGGTTCGACAGGAAACATATTTCCAGAAAAACATGCTATCTGAGAAGGTTATTTCCAGCTGTGCTATGTCTGTGTAGTTATTGTTTATGCTACAGAAATTTGAGGAGCTAATGTCTCCCTTTTGCCAAGAGACACAACCCCCACCTCAGTATCACTGCGTGGCTGTGTCCAGTGGCCATTTTGAGAGAATCAGCAGAAATGTGTTCTGAAGAAATCCATTTTTGGCTGAGCTTTTTGAGCATGCATTTAAGTTATCTGATTTCAAACAAAATTAATGGAGAAGAGAAATTCAAATCTTGGATGTGGCTATAGAAAATGGAAAGCTGTTTTGATATGAAGAAGTTAAATGTTAAACCTTTCTCTACAGGAGAACAGTGTTCTGTCAGAATGTCCTATTTCCATTAATGAGATTTAACACCGTTGTTAATACCAGCTCCCCTTGTCTACATCAGGACAGGTCATAAGCAAGTCTCCTATAGGACAAAAATCCAAATGTGACTTAAGAGACTGTTCTTGTGAAAACACAAAGGCAAATATACTCATTTCCAGCAACACACTGTCTTTTTGCTAATTTCTGTCCTGGTTATAAAGCCCACGAGAGCACCTCTTCTCTTATGTCCTTGGGGGAAAACAAAAGGCTGACAGAAGTGTTGCAAGGGATTCTCTTTGCACTGCATGTAAATACGCCTTTCTGTTTTACCAGCAGAGACGGTAATGTCCTTTCCTCATGGCAACCACAATACTTCGGGCTCCCACTAAATGTGATGGGCTTTTCCTTTCCTGTGGAGCATTTGTTGCCAGATTTCTCTTAAATGGCTGGGTTTTATTGTTTTTTTTATAATGAGATAGGAAAATGGAATTTCCTTTATCTATTCTTTGGCCTTTTATGGCATGGCACTTGTTTATACAAAAAGAAGAATAAGCTGCTTTTAGAATGCTTTCAAAACTAAAGAGGTTACAAACTGCTGAAAAATCTGCTGTATATGTGAATTGTAATAGGGAAAGGTAGCATTTCTTGCTGACAGAAATCCTTTTTGATGCCACAAAGAGTTTCATGTTGATAGCTGCAGGTGTTTAATATACAGTCAGATTAACACAAGGAAACCTGACTCCCAGGTTGGCGGGTGCTAGGCTCTGGTAAGAAGCATTGCCCTGAGTTTCAGAGGTTTAATCCTGCCAAGTAAGGAGATCACCTATACAATGCAGAGGAGAGAGATCTCTTAAAATTGGAAAAGGGAAAGAAAACCTAAATGCCACTGACCGTGAGAGGCAGGTACACATCAGTCTTTCTCATGCCTTTCTGATCCTTCAGTTTCCATTTGATCACAGCTAAAGGCAGAGGCAACACAAAGGCACACACAAGGTAAGCTTAACAGTATTTTTAGTGAAATGGATACAGTCCCTGAAGTTCATTGAAATCACTGAATTACAGGAACTTACAGCTCTGTTGATGCCAGATAGAACAAAATAATGCTGCGTGCACTGTATACCTGCAAAAGGTTCCTAACACATTTTTTAACCAGTTCTGTCTGGAAACATAAGCTGCATGATTTGGAAGAATGTCCAGCCCCTTACACCTTAGAATGCTGTTCATTTTCCCTCCAGGGCTGCAGCGAGCAAGCGCAAGAGCACCTTCTCCATACAGGAGGGACTTTGAAGCCAAGCTGCGCAATTTCTATCGAAAACTCGAAGCCAAAGGGTATGGGCAAGGTCCAGGGAAAATTAAGTGAGTATTAAAATCACTCAATTAGTCTAATGGGGCATAGCTTTGTCTTTTCTCATTCCTTATCCATGGAAGACAGGGATAGGGAGTATAAAACACCCTGGAGATGGCATTTTTTGCATAACCATCAGGAATAAGATCTTCATATATCCTGCAAAAGAGCGACCTTCAAGAGGATTTTGTATGAAAGTTCTACTTCTTAAAGATTCGTATTCTCTTACACTCCCATTTCCTACCTATTTAACTGGGATATTCATATTCCTACCTATAATTTACCAGTAGAAGAATTATCCTTCCAGGAAAACACCCATCAGGTATTAAGAACAGCTGTATCATTGTAATGGTGGGATGACTCCAAATTCTTTGGGTCCACATACCAGTACAACTTAGGACTAGAACATGATCCTACAGAAGTTAGTCTGTACATGCAGGTTAACTTTCCATAGTTCTTTGTGTTGGTAGCCCTCCCGGATTTGAACTGGAGAGATTTCTGCCAGTCTTCATGTATTTGAGGTTCTCTGTCATTTGATTGTGGAGTTTCTTTCTGTACATCTTGTTAGTTGGCTTTTGAGTCTTTACCTACTTGTGTGCCCAGTCTAGTTATCCAACTTTGCCAAAGGGCTGTGTGTTTCCAAGGTATTTCCTGGGCATCTGGATTTATGCTTCAGGTTGGCTTCCTACCAAAGGACATCTGTTGTGGAAAAACTAAAAGTATTAAGCCAAGTAATTTGTTCCAGGCAAACGTCATCAGCAAAATGATCTTACAGACCTGAGGAGTCTTAGCTGGTGGTCACCCATTTTGGTGTCCTGTTAAATGGGTCCAAGGCAGGCACAAAATATATTTTAGGAGGTCTGTTTTAAAATATCCATGAACATATGAACCAGAAGGGTTTCTTGCACAGATGGTGTGTAAAAGTGCTATTCTTTAAATTGTTTTAAAGATTAGTAAGGGAATGAGAGGTCTTTTGTATAAACAGAGGCTGATACTCCCTTTGCTTCCTCTGCCACAGAAGCAGTATTTCCATGGACATTCATTAGATTAAATCCAGGAAGTGATAGGGTCCCATTCCAGAAAGCTGTCACTTCATATATACAGGAAGCTCTCAGCCCCCTCTACCACATAAATTTGTACATAGAGGTTGTTGCAGAGAGTCTTAGCAGTAGAGCAGTACTTTGAACCTAATCATGGCATTGTGAAGGAATTCACCTTTGAGGCACATAGAAAAGCCAGTGGAGCAGCTCTTGAAAACTAGTAATGGTCAAGTAGCATGTGCACCAGCAGATGCCATTTTATTAAGCTCTCTGAGAACGAATGTCTTTCTTTACAACTGTTGTTTACCGCAGCCTCACAAGCTCACACAGGACTTAGTAATCAGATCTTTATTTCTGCTGCCCTTGCAGGTTAATTATACGCCGTGACCACTTGCTGGAAGGCACCTTCAACCAGGTAATGGCGTACTCACGCAAGGAGCTCCAGCGGAACAAACTCTACGTCACGTTTGTCGGCGAGGAAGGGTAGGGAACCACGGAATGCTCTTGCTTCTGACGTACCTGTTATGTTCCAAAACACCAAGTTGACTAAGGCTGAGCCTCTCTTGTTATGTAATGTTTCTTTGGTTTTGTTTTACCTCTGAGTAAGTGATTCATCTTAATCAACTCAAACATTTCTTAAAAATAACAATAACACTTCATTTTCCTATAATACTTGCCATCTAGATGTCTCAAAGTGACGGTTTATGTGGTTAAATCTATTGTCATCTTGTTTGCCATAGATATTTTGACAGGCTGGAAGGAAAACTCAACTACAAGCCAATGTTTACACACTGAATCAGTCTCAGGACTATAGTTCAAGACCAGAACTTATCCACTTTGTTACTCTAACTCTTCACAATAGATCTGGTTTTTCTTGAAAAATTTTTGCTTTGCATGCCAACTAATGATTATTTATTATCCATATGTGGATTTCTTGTTTCCATTTTAAGTGAGAAACATAAATGCTGTTTAGTCCTTAAGATTTAACTCATGCAGTTGGAATCTGAAAGTAATAGAAGTTTCTTGAGGAGACCTTTCCTCAGGAAGCTTTCTACAACTCTTACAATCCATGAGCCTTTCTTGTATAATGAAAGCCAGCCCCCAACCTTTTGTTTTCAAATATAAGCACAACCTTTCAAAGCCACCCTGGCTCACCTCAAGAGCTGTGTTGTAACTGAGGCTTAATCTACACTCTTTTATAATGGAAAGACCATTATGTGCGTCTTTCCAGTGTGCCATATTCCAAAGGCGTGAAATTTTATTTCAGTAGTTTTGCAAGTAAAGTTTCTTTTTTTCTAAACTGCACGTGTAGGATTTCAGTCCCAAAGGTACCAGACCATGCCTGAGGCAGCTCTCAACATGTCCAGCAACTGCTGACACTCAGCTCTGAGCTGTCATGGCAAGTGAAGGCTTTCTGTCCCTTGTCTCGGGACAGGTTACGTCCAGTGGAAAACAGAAGTTGCCAGTCTCAAAGAGAGTTGTTTGGTAACAGGGTTTTTTCCACTCTTACTTTTTATTCTCTATGGATTCAATATTGTGTAACAGAGGTCATCTTTCACAGCTGGTTTTGCCTCTGGCCTGCAAGTAAAGCATAAACATGTAGCACACTTCAGTTTATGTTTGTGGAATAGCATTCTGGAATGCTAATACTGGCCAAAGTCATATTGTTTTCTGTGTCATAGTGTCCTCAGGAGAAATTACAAATCAATTTGATGTGCAAATTCATTCGTTCTTCACCAATTCATCTACATCTGAAGATAAATTTCTCTAGGGTTTCTGCTGCTTAATGCTAATATGCATTGTGCTGGAAATACTCCAAGATGCCAATTCTCTGCTGAAGAGTTAATGCTGTATGGCAACATGATGCTGTATGGGCACAGCTTCCCATGTTTCAAAGAAAAAAGACATTGAAAATGAACTATAAAGGCTTTATGATGAATTAGTGTGTTGCCCAGAAATGCAATAGCTAGTCCCTGTTGGAGGTTTTTGAACATAGACATGTGTTGTTTGTATTTCTTTACTCCCGCCATTATCAGGCTTAACCCTGTACTTTGATGTCCACAGAACCAGACCTGGTCCATGCCTGGCACTAGTGGGTCATGTGGGCTTGTCACCATCCTCTTTTGTGCCATCGCATGACCCTAGAGCTAAAGCTCCTCAAAGAGAGAAGTACTGAATCTCCAGACATAAAACAGGAGGATGGGCCCACCTGCCATTTGTCATCTTTCTAGTTGAACAAATTTATCATTCAACCCCTTTCACTTATACTTCTGTAACTTCATAGTGCAGAGCATTCTGATCCAGGTGCAGAGCTTTCCGCTTACTTTATAATTGTTAAGTAGAAGGAATAGTGTCCACCCCAGAAAAATCTTTTGGCACACGTGATATATGGCTACAGATAATTTCTTCAATAAACATGTAGGTTTATTTTAGATTGAAAAACCTACCTAACATTATTAGAGAATGATCTGTTTTTAATAAATACACCCCAGTTTTCATTTAATGCATTCAGGAAAAATTTTTGGTCTCATTTTCCTTTTTTTTCAAGTGGAGTGTAAAAATTCAAGGGGAAAAAGGAGTCTCTCTACAGAGCAAATTTATACAACAGCAAAGCACAGTTTAAGGTGCACCACATGAAAATAACAGAAAAGTGGAAGGGCTTGCACAGAACAAGCAAGGAGTCATCAATCTGTCTTAAGAGACACAATTCTGCTGGCACTTGGTCTTGTTCAGCATAAACCTTTATGGTTTCTGTAGCTAAAAACGCATTCTTGGGGCCAGATTTGGGTACATCTCGGTGTAGGAAGGTCAGAGCAATATCTGCTTTAGGCCAGGCTTTTTTATCTGTGAACCCAAGTGTTCACAGGCAGTTCAAAGCCACTCACTAGAAAGCTACCCCTCTGCTGGCCAGGCAGCTGAGGCAAGGCTGAGCTTTGTACCTCCAGTTTACTAAGCTTTTGGAACAAAGGAAAACAAACTACTTAAGACATGTGTCTCAGTTATGATTCCTTCCAAATCAGCCTGGATATTGGTGAAGTTCTGGCAGGACTCAGAATCAAGTTTTGAGAGAAGACATAAATCATGTTAGAAACATTTGACTACACAGGCTACTGTGTTAAGTTAGCAGCCAATGTAGGCAAACCTGGGAAATCCACTCCAATGTTAAGGAGCCTCATTTAATCTTTTCTGCCTTTTTCTTTCCAGGTTGGATTACAGTGGCCCCTCCCGAGAATTCTTTTTCCTTCTGTCTCAGGAGCTCTTCAATCCCTATTATGGGCTGTTTGAGTATTCAGCCAACGACACTTACACTGTACAGATCAGCCCCATGTCTGCCTTCGTTGAAAATCACCTGGAATGGTAAGAACATTTTATGCAGAACTGAACAATTGTTTCAGATCAATTTAAAAAAATGGAAAAGTAGAACAAAAGCTGCCAGTTTAGACTGAAGTACATACAAATATTGCTAATTCTGGGAAGAGGTGGGGAAGTAGGTTGTGAAAAGGAAGAGATGGGGTGAACATAAATATAAGAGCAGGCTCTGAAAAGCAGTTGTGATGAAGTACTACTCTTAAAATGTCCTGCTGACATTACTTAGGACTTGATGTTTGTGGACTTCTGTGTGAATATAAACAGGACAGGGAGAAGAGCTCTGCTTAATCCGGTCTTCATACGTCACACAGCATTGTACTTGGAAGCTGTACAGTGTTCTCTGAGAGCCAGACTGCTGCTCTGTTCCTGCCACAAGCCTTAAAAAAGGCCCAGTTAAAGCAGTTTCCCTTTTCTTCCCTGACAGAGTGTCCTTGCTTGTCTGGGGCAAGGCTGGCAGAGTGAGCAGATATTTTAGCTTACTAAGTATGTGTGCAAACAGACAAATTGCTGATCTTGTTTCTTTATCAAAAATTCTGAAAGCATATTGTGATGTCCTCGTTTTCTCTTTCTGCCTCCAGATCTGTCTGTCTTTGGGAGTTGTTATCACAGTGGTAGTTTCAGATGTGGTCGAGCAGAGCATAGGTTGCAAGCCCTGGGCATCTCTTGGTCCCTTCTGGGATTTCATTGTGTCAAAGAGGAGCTGCCTCATGAGTTAGTTCCTATGATAGTTTTCTTTGTCAATCTCACGGCCTCCTCTCAGAGATCTCATTTTTAAAATGGGAGGCAGTTCGGGCCCCTTTTAAATTGCAAATAGTACATGTTCTATTCTTGTGAACAGATCCTCCTTTGCTTGGCTTGCAGCAGGCAAGAGATCAAGAACAGTTGTACTGTCACCTCTGTTAAAGGTGCCAGGGGAATTTCTCAATTGCTGGAATTTTTTTTTTTTTTTTTGGTATTACCATTTCCAGCAGTGGAGCTATCAATGATGCTTGCTTTAGAGTGTTTCTCTACTGACATGAGCAGGAAGAGAGCAGCTTAGTTCTTTCAGCTGGTTCACCTCCCTCTGCAATCCTATTTGTTAGACATTACATGGTGCTTCCCTGGTTTTCAAGAAGAAATAAAGTCTGTCCTATGTTCTGTCTTAGCAGACAGCATGGATAAACTTGTGATTTAGAGGGGCTGTTATTTGTGGAGATGCGTTTGGACTTCCAAAGGCAGAGGAACAGCTAGGCAGGTGCAAACCCATGATCATTCTGCCCACATTGTGACAAAGCTGAACACAGACCTCTTTGTCCAAAAATGGTGTTGCCGTGTTGTCTCAGCAGCAGGTGAAACAGGCCCTTGCTCTTATGTGTTATAAACAATGTCCTTGCAAGGAGCTGTAATTTTCTTCAGTGATAAATTCTACTGCAAAACGTATATGCTGTGTTTGATCCCTTTATTTTGTCCTTCTGTACCTGGAGAGACTTCAGCAAGAAAGAGGTAGATTTTTAAAGGTATCCTGGGCATATAGAACAGCAGAAAGATACCTAACATGATTTTTCTTTAGGAGTTAGCAATTAACTCAAAAATCAGCAGCAGTTAGATACATAGGCCATTTCTGCAACTGCACATATCAATCCAGCTTCTTGCATGCAGAACGTTTTTTCGCCTTCAGACACTTTCATTTTCCTATCTTTAAGAAAGATAAATTTGGTCTTTTGGCCTGCAGAAGGAAATAAATGCTATGAATGAAGAGGTTTGCACATGCAGTATTGTAAATAGGGCAAAATTGCAGAACCCGAGGGAAAGATAAACAATCCAGTCAGTGCTTGGAAATACTTCTTGAACTTATCATGGAAATAATTGCCTGAGACCAGCAGTTTATAATTAGCCTGATAGGTTTCATGATTGGCTTGTAGATAGCTAGACATTCTAGATGTTTTTATACTGTGTGACTGATCTCAGCTATTCAAATGTAACCTTAGAGTACTGTGTTCAGAATTCTCTGCAGCCAGCGAAGATAGGAATCGGACCAACCTTTTTAAAACTCAAGAGTTTGAGTCCCCCATTAAGGCTTTGCAAGCTAACTTCTGTGAAGATGTGGTACTAACTGCATTGTCACTGTTTGTTCTGAGGAATGAGGTTTTCTGATGTTCCCAGGCTTGTTTCATTCTCATGAAAGTCAGAGCTAGAACTTCTGTTTCTCAGATTTACTTGTTGATAAGATTCCAGCAGAGCCTCCTCCCTGTAACATGCCAAAAATAGATATCACTTTCCTGTTTTCAAATCTGTTATGAAGCATCAGCTAACACAGATGAATCAGTTTGAGAGTTCTGGGGTCACAGATAATTAATATTCATAGTCTTTTCAAAGCTTGAAGTCTGATGGCAGTCATGAAAACCACACAACCTCAATTGGTTTAGATTTGCAGATTTCTCCAGCTGTATGCTTTTTGGTGCTGTGGGGCTTGTTATTTATGTGAAATCTACCCTTGGCATGTTTTTCTCTGTAGTACTTCTGCAAGACCTCTCCAGACACCGTTATATTGAGAAACAGAACTATCAAAAAATGCGCTCAAAATTATTTTACATTTTCCCTTTTTTAAGCAAACAGTCATGAATTTGAGATAAATACAGCAAAATGCAAAGATGTGAAGTTTTATTCTTATTGGAAGAATGGAGAAATACACTGCTCTTTTTCCCCAGCCTAAAAGTTACAGTTCTGTCCCTTTTAGTGGCTTATTTCACGCTTTGCTCTTTGTACAAACGGCATTCTGCGTCCAAATAGAGCACATCAAAGCACAGACTAGTTGTATGTATGCCAAGTTAAGAAAGAGACATAATGACTGGAAAATATTTCTCATTTATGGATAAACTGAGATTTAACACCTTTCCTGCAAGCTTCCATTGAATAAGACTTTTTCCTTGAGTTAACATATGTGCATATGAACACACAAAACATGAGATATCACACATCTTTAAAGTTAAAATATTTTAAATCCCCCTATATCTGAAAAGACAGTTACAACTCCCTAGACCAAAGAAGTTAGATGATACACATTTTTATCTCTTTGCTACAGGATGTACATGAAGCTAGCAGCCAGAAAAGTTGCTTTTAATCCATGCCAGTAATGAGCCATTCTGTCTGATCTAGGTAAATGTGTCTAGCTTTTTGCCTAGATATTTGAAAACATCTTCTGGAATATACCCCCACTGGAGGGAGTTCACCCTTTTCCACATCAGTGGGCAAAATGTGGAACCAAAGAAAGAAATGTGCAGACAAGCCCAGTCTCTGCATAAAAGGCCAAATGGCCTAGACAGAAAAAATCATTCACAGACATTCATTTGGAGATCTGAGGGATCTTAACTTGAAACATCTTTTTTCTGTGTTTTCATTGTGAATTTAGTGACAGCATGGGTTTTTGTAATAGCAAGGCATTTGTGGACCTTGCTGTGACATTTATGCAGCAGAGAGCAGTACTCTAGTTTTCTTGAGGTATTTACAGCTTACTAATCATACTTACCATTTTGTATCCATCTCAGAGAAGCCCTGTTGTGTTTTGTTTTTCTTTATATGAAAATTAATGCATTTGTTTAGCAGAACCTTATTAGAAAGTTGAAGACCTGTTAGTAAAATGTTTTTGTGCAGAATCCTACTGAAGACCACAGACATGATATAGTCAGACCCAATGCTCAGGTCTCCAGAAGCTGTAGATCATTGCTGGCCACGTTGTCCTAATGAACTCTACTAACTTGATGCTCATTTAGAACATCCTGCCCCCCTGATTTGGGGCAGGACTTGCTTCATTCATTTCCCATAATGAACTTTTCTTTCTTCTCTCTAGTACTCCTCCTCATATTCTAGTCTGTGCCACTGAGTAGAGTCAGGCAGAAGACTTGCATTTATTTCTGCATCTCATTCTGTGGGCAGATGGAAGCCTGGAGTACCCACTCTCCTTGCAGACAAGATCTTGCTTTCCCTGCGCTCCAAGTCAGCTGACATGGTCATTGCAACTGGTTGTGCTGAGCAAATATGTCGTGTTTCCCATCAGGGCTGATTGCTTCAGGCATGGCACTGCCTGGGTTGCTTTTACGTGCTCTGGGACATGGGCAGAGGCAGCTCCCTTTGCCTACATGGTGCTGTGGGGGCATAGTCCCAGCCATCCTCTGAGCGGCTCTTTTATTTATTTTGTGTAAACGAGAAACCACTATTCATCTGTAGCATGCCAGAGAACGCAGGATGTTGTTTCTCCCTTTTTTCTGTTGTAATAAACCCAAAGAGAACTGAGAATGTTGCAATTTCAGCTGTCTTTTCTCCTTAGAGAGCTTGGTTGGTTTTCTTAGCCCAATTTCCTTAGGAGTTGTGCCTTGTGCAATTGCCCTGCCTATCCATCAGACAGACTCATAATCAGTTGGACACCTGTCTGACAGGAAGGTGAACATCTTGTAGATAATGGTTTTCTAAAAGCTTTGTGAAACTTGTGTCTGGGTAAAGGACAAGTCCACAGAAGTGTGGCTCAGTGAGGCAGGCGAGAGAGCTTAGCAGGGATCTGTGCTGTCTGTGCTCAGAGCCAGCCAGGCAGCATGAGTGAGCCGACCGCCACATCCTCTTGCTCAGGAGCTTGGGGTGTGAGGCAGAGCTGTGCAAGCTCAGGGGAGACAGAAGAGAGAAACTGGAGATACTCCAAAGTCTGGGAAGTGCTAGCAGAAATGTGTAGGAGGAGCTGGGAGGTACTGCAGTGTGGTAATGCAGGGCCATCAGAGGCAGATCTATAGGAAGCAAAGCTCCATTAATCCTTCTACACAGAGATTGACTTATTTTGATTAAAGTGTTTTTAAAGAAAGTGAAAAATTGCCTCATGATCTAATGGGTTGTATTCTGATGTGGAGCAGCTCATGGGATGGATTTAGGCACACTCTGTGGCTCTTCTAGAAACAATGGAGAAATGTAGTGTCAGCATCTAAGCAGGAGGTCTGCAAACAGCCGTTACTCCTCTCCACTGACTGACTTGGGAATATGTGGTCTCAATTACTTGTGGATCCCTCTGACTTTTCTACTGTTGTGGCAAGCAACAAACATGGCCCAATACCTGTTTAGTCATGGGTCAGAAACACTGAGTTTGGGTTTGGGCTTAAAAGGGCCACTTGTGTGGGTCTACCTTTGGGGGAGGAATTAATTTAGGAGACCAATTTTGCAGCCATCTTGAAAGGGCCTGTTTATGCTAAACACTGAAAAATCATCCTGTTAAAAATCAGATAAAGCACCCCAGAGTGAGGCGTCAAGCGACATCCAGTTGTTTTTGAAATTAGATGACTGCCTGTTTGCCTCAGTTTCCTTCTGAAGAGATTTCTAACTATGTAATCAACTTGAATTCCATTTGATGTACAGT
The DNA here is from genome assembly GCF_009819655.1 of Sylvia atricapilla. Classification (NCBI taxonomy): domain Eukaryota; kingdom Metazoa; phylum Chordata; class Aves; order Passeriformes; family Sylviidae; genus Sylvia; species Sylvia atricapilla. The sequence continues at coordinate 52,720,853 of NC_089140.1, read as the reverse complement.
ACTGCTCAGAACTGCTTTGAAATTCTCAGATGAAAGGCACCATAGAAAACCAAAGCATTTAATGTTATGTTAGACTATAAATTTTAATTACTAGCAATATCTTATTTTAAATAAATTATGTTTGCATGAGAAATTTTCAAGCACTGTTGTAAATCTTCTGGACAAGAATGATATTAAAATAAATGTGCAGCTGAAATAATTTATAAGACCTTTCCACTGTATGAAAAGGGTATGTTACTGAAATGCCTTCTTGCTGCTGTACTGTGATCTCTCTCGATGCCTCCTGTACTTCAGTAAACTTTGATTTTCCTATTAAGTTTGATGTATGACTGTATCACATAGAGCCTGCCTCAACAGCTGGTTAATTATTTATTAAGGATCAGGAGGAACTGGAAGATTAAAGGCAAACCAAAACTGAAGGAAAAAAAAACCCATTCTTCCTAACAGAGCTTGTAAAGCAACCATTTTTTCTTTAAAAAAGGTTCTGCTTTATATTTACCTTATTCTTAACCTTCTGTCTCTTACTAGAGAACTTTTTTTCCAAGCTCTTTTGAGGATCTGAATGGCATTGCTTTATGAGTTGAAAGAAGAGATGTCTCTCTCAGTCTCTACCCCTTTTCCCTTCCCTGAGTCTCATAGTCTCTCTAGCACTTCTTCTAAATTAGAGTTTGGTTTGAGGGAAAGGCGGCTGTTCTGTTTTCTTTTGTATTTTAAAAGCTCATATTTATGTGTTTTTCCATTACTTAGGGCCATTTAGTCTTTTTGCAACACTGCAGATTAAATCTGCCCATAGATGGGAGGCTTCACATGAAAATCTCTGTAGTGTCTGCACCTTGCATGTGGCAGAGGAGAAAAGGGTAAAATCCATGCTGTGCCCAAGCGTGTGGGCCTGCAGGGAAGCAGCAGGATGGGCAGTGATTGTCTGTGTATTGGTAGCAGCGAAAAACTCCCAGGGAGTGATGAATGTTGTCACATCTCCTGTTCCAGCCACACTGGAATGGCAAGGCTGAGCTGTCACTATGATGTATTGCTCAGTCATCATTCCCCTCCTTATTTCTCACTACATTTTATTCAGACTTGAGTAAGGTAAAGGAAATTCAGCTAGAGCAGGTGCAGAAATTCCCAAGATAACCTTTTTTTGTAAGTAACACAATTCATACATCTAAAGAAAGACTGCTTGTAGACCAATACTGTTTTCAGTAAATCACCCAAATGCATTTTGTGTGCTTTTGAGTAGCAAAGGCATTCCTGTTTCTGTCGGCCTCTCCCTGGGATGTTTTGAAAGTTAGAAATTTCATTTAATTTTTTTCTTAGTTTCAGTATGTTACGTTAGTGTTACATTGAACTCCAGAGAAGGGGATTATTAAAGATTTAATTTGATCTGATATGTATGCTTTTAAAGGAACAAAGGTGATGTTTGTCACTTTGCCCCAACTTGGAATAGGAATATTTTTCAAAATCTCAATAAACTTATGGAGAATGAGAAAAATCGTCTGTTCACCCTCTATGAGAAGAGTTCATGTGTTAGCAAGAATACAGAAGTGTACGTTCAGTATCTTGTGGCTCACTGAAGGAAGCTTTTTACACTGTGACTTATGACTTCCATTCTAGAAATGGCAGACTAGAAACTGGAATCATTTCATTGTGTTAGAAAGATTTGTAAAGAAAATTAAAAAAAAAAAATTTCTTAGACTTCATAACTCAAATGCAAAAGTTCTGCTATTATGCATATTCCCAGAAGAGGATCAGAGTGATCAGTTTGCAGTGGTATTAATAAAAGTCAGAAGTATTCAATGATTTGCAAAGCAAGACCTAAAATAGACTGCTAAGCAATGAATAGCATTTGTGAATACCAGCTCACAGATTTCTGACTTTACTCAACTGAGGATCCTCATCCTGAGAGACAGGGATCATTAGCCAAGTTGCAGCACAATGCAAACCCAAGTGTGTGGTTTCTGGACAGGGATGGTAAATCCAGAGGGCTCTGCACTGTTTGCAGTTAGCTCAAGGATATCTGCATCACCCCTCATCATGCAGGGTAAACATTCCTGGGTGCTTAGCAGGACTTTATGATGAACAGTCTCTCTCATGCTTAAATACCCCAGACAGGCTGGGAAAGGATGTGCCTTCTTTGAGAATAAGTCAGTTATTGTGGCTGCAGTGTTTGTAGCTAGCCATTGAAGGAAGCAGTCATTCAGCTTGTGTTTTTATGACCCTCTTGTCTGGCAGATGACTAAATCAGTGGATTTCCCTGTAGCTTGACTAGTTTGTTTCAACACATGGCAAAGCTATGGAAAGCAAACATAAGTCATGCAATGTCTGAAACTTCACCAGTTCATAGGTTTGCAAAGTGCTCACCAACAATTCTTCCAAAATCTTTGACTAAGAAATCAAGGTCTCTTGATGAAAATGTTCTTTTGCTTGTTTGAAATAAAACAACACATAAGCATCAAACTGAACTGATCTACAAGGAACTGATGATAAACTGGAGCTGACTGACAGAATTACGTGTTGTATTATAGAAGGTGAGAAAGTAAAAAAATGTCAAATAGACTCAACAACTAAAATGGAGCAGGGACACAGAGGACTCTGATTCCATCGTTGTCTCTATTACTTGTTTTCTGGATAACTTCAGATAAGTTGTTTTACCTTTGTCTTTAAGTTTTGTCAGTTTTCAAATTAAATATTTGCGCTGATGCCCTCTGGAAGCCGATCTCTCTGCTTTAAGATTTGCCACTAAGCAATAAAGTCTGAGATCAGAGAATCACAAAATGTAGAGGTTTGTTGTCTGCTAGCCAGTAGTTCATACCTCAGTCTCTATCTCTCTTGTAGCTGCTGGGCAGAGGAGTGTTTGCCAACAGTCTCCCAGGCCAGTGTGTCTTATCCCTTGTACCAGCAAGAGTAGCTAAAGCCTGCAGGCAGCCTGATTGCTGATGGAGGTTAGTCATGCTCATGCTGCTGTATTCTGGCAGGGGTTCTCCCAAAGGATGACAATTGTACATTATTTTCATGAGGCTTGAGAGATGGCTCTGCAAGCAGAGATGGTCACTTCAGCACTTGCCACACTCCTCCTCTCCTCCTCCAAACACCTGCATTCACAGAACTTGTTACTGGTAAAATGATACCCAGTGTAGATTTCTCGTTAGAGAGACCATGTTAGTTTTTTAATCTCCTAATTAGTTTAAAGGCAGACCTGGAAATCAGCTCTCCATTTCCAGTGCATGGCATCTCTGTGCTCAGAGAGCCCATGACACTGAGCCCATGACACTGAGGCTGCCGTGCCTGCAGTGACCCCACGCAGAGGAATTCCTGCACCTGCAGTAAGAACTAATGGCACAGTTCAGCTGATGTGCAAGAAGCCCGTGCCAGCCACTCCAGCATGGGGCTTCCTGACTTGGCTGCAGTGCTGAGCAAATGCAGCTGTAACCCTTTTTCCATTTGAGCATTTATGCGGAACTACTGTGTGGAGGAAAGGAACTGTTTGATAGATTGTTTTGAAGAGAAACCTAAGGGCATTTTATGAATTTCCCTTATCTACATTATCTTTGACTCTCATTTTTCTGGATATAGCAGAATGGCCTGCAGCTTTTGCCATAAATTCATGCTTTCTTCTCCATGACACAATTAGTCCTTTAAGCTTTTCTGTCAGTTCTTTTCTGGTGGATATAGTCAGGGTATAAGAAAGATGAAAGATGATTTTGAGTGAACAAATAGCTAGGTTAGGGACAAGGAAAAAGACTTGAAGGATCTAATTAGGTTAAATAAAGAAGGAATAAGGTTTGGATTATCTCTTTGTTTTTCAGTTGCTGGTAATTCAGGCTTCAGGAATGGTTTGAGGTTTAGTTGCTAATTTAGGATGCATGAATTCCAGAGGTTTAGAGGGACATGGATAGTTCACATTTCCATTACATGTAAGCAATAGTTCTTTTTCATGTGGTTACTCCTTGGTACTGAGAAACAGAAACGTGTTTTACTTGCAGAAAGATCCAGGAAATAGAACTAGGACAACTACTTACTAAAAAAGTACCAGTATTGTACTGGCCTTTTGCAGCAGAAAATATTTTGCACAAATTAGCAAAAAAATAAGAGATTGGATCACAGAAAGTTACTCATCATATGAAACTCTGGTGCCCACCAAAAGTAAAAATATCTAAAGAAAGGCTTATTTTCACCTGAAGAAAATTACCTGTTCAGGATTTGAAATGTAAAAGAATTTTATTTGTACCAAGTTGTTTTTCTTTCTGAAAATCATTCTTCATCATTTTTCGTTTTTTGCCTAATTTCAGTTCTTGGGTGATGTACCTATATTTCAAAGCACTCAGTATTTTATGACACTGCACAAGCAGGTCTGCTGGACTGTTCCACTTTATAGTTGGGGCTACTTAAGAGAGGCTAGTGCTTTCTTAAATGAGTGTAACAAATATCCTTGAAGATATAAATAAGACTCATAAGTTTTATAGGCATAATAAGCAGACAGGATTATCAAAGAGAGGCTCATGGAATATGCTTCTTGATCTTTTGATGCCTAAATGAAATGTCTTGGCTCTGAGTAGAATGTATCCTCTATTAAATCACATTTGCTGGGGCAGCAGGGATCAATCCCTGTACATTCTTAACTATTTAAAGTTCATCCATTTCCAAGCTGGAAATCTGTACACACAGTTGCTCCATGTCAGTACTCCTAAATGTTTTCTTTAAATTTTAATTTTAAAATGGATTGAAAATGAAGCTTACCTGTCAAAATTTTCTGTGGTTTCACAGTGAGGAAGCACAGAGTTTCCTCTTAAAAACTCAGTAACTGTCTGAAAACTTGAAATTCATTTTGACCATATATGAGATAAGATCCATTTCAGTATTTAGAATATAATGCACAGGAGGTAAAACCAAAACCTGGTTGGGGTGAGTCGTTACCATTCTGTCAAAAGAAGCATATAGGAATCTAGAGTAGTTTCTCATGTGGGATGCCAGTGTGGTACCCACATGATACCGGAGTCAGTGCAGCACTGGGAGATGCCATGCAAATGAGACCCAACACTGTATCTTGGTCTCTCTGAGGTCTTGGTCTCTCTCAGGATTCTTCATATTAGAGATGAATATAAGAAAAAAAAAATGAGCCAACAGTACTCCTGTTACTCCTTATATTGGAATTCTCCTCTATGAATAATTTAGGAGTTATTTTACCTTTTCTCTTTAATGTGCTGAGACTTCATGAACTTCTGTCTCCAGCCTTTGTAAGTGCCATTCCTTTCATGTTAGTGACACATGAGGTCATCAGATTCCTGAACTGAAAAGGCATGGTGCTGGAATGCCACAGCATCCACCTCTGAGCCTGCAGATATGCAGAGCACATTTGCCACGAGGCCAAATGACACAGTGGCAAAGAGGAGTCTGCAAAGTTTGCAGATGCAAGTCAGATAAAGAGAACACATGAGCTGTCCTAGCCTGCATGGCTCAATCTTTGTAACAAAAGAATGCTTCATGTCATCCCATTAGTCCCTTCAAATGTTCTCTTATTTGAACGAGTAGGGGTTAAATATGCACACCAAATTAAAGAAAGGCATTTGTTAATGAAGGCTGATTGATAGAGGTGTGGATTTGATCCACTGACAAGGTTTTGTAGAGGTGACCTGATCTTCCACTAGATCACTTCTCTGTGGGTGTAGCTCATGTAGGACATGCTGGCCATGTCCTGCACTGAGCCAACAAAAGGATGTGTACTACCAACATCTAGACACAGACCTCTGGAGCATTTGCCTGACACACTGGCATTATTGCTTAAAATTCATAATGTATGAGTCCAGGCAGAGTTGTAACTATCACACTGGTCAACTCTTTTTGCAAAATACACATTCTTATAACTTTCTTGCATTAAAAAGTAAGTTCATTGTTTATAAAGTGCTAGTGCTGGTGATAACATAAAAATTCAGAAATCACAGACTCAGTACATTTTCCTCTGCATGTTTTTTCCCCCCTCATATCAAAAGATTGCAAATCACAAAATTTTAGGCTATAAGAACTGATTTTTAGTTCCTTTAGTCAGCAGTTTCTGGCCTTCAGGTTGTTCACGAGTGTCTTCATAATAATGGCAGTTTTAACAGTGCTTTAAAACAAGCTGTACCACACAACCTCTTGAATCCATGATGCCCAGTTTCCTACAAATCTGTGTTTCATGACTGAATTCTCTGTTGTCTAATAAGATTCATGTTCAAGGTGAAGTATTTCCCATGATTGTGCCTTTCTAAATATTTTCCTCTTGTTAGATCATCTGTTATCTAATAATGATTCAGTCTCTCCCACTGAGAAAGGACTAATAGGCTCCTGCTGCCTAATAGTGCCTATTAGAAATATCCACCTGACAAATATCATTCGTCCTCAGAAGAGCTGCCAAGGACAGAAACCCTGGACCACAGTGTAGCCTCATTTGTTCAGCTTGTCTTTCAGGTGGCCAAAAGTTCATCTACACAATGAAACAGTTAAAAGCTTTAAAACTGGTGCGACAGAATGTGTAAATTTCCCTTACAGATGAAAGCAAGTCTTGTGAAAAGAAGATGACATTTTCAAATTTGATGTGAACCATGCTATATTTATCTCTCTCAAGCCCTAGTTTGAATATTTTCTCGCAAGCTACTGCATCAAGAAGGGCATACGTAAATGCAGCTGATGTGTATTTTCAGTCTTTTTAATCTCATCAGGTGCTTCCTCTTTTTAGGATCTGAAGTTTCTTATACTATACCTAATTTAGCCCATAAGGCATGGTTCCCAAAGTATTCCCGATAGAATGATAAAGATTGTACTTCCTCTGCTCACACAAATTACATCTTTTCAAGGTACATCATTATCCATCTGAATCCAAGGAAAAACTGTCATATAGAGTTCCAATCATTGAACCAATTAAGAGAGTGCCCTGTACCAAAGGGTCATTGTGGGTCCTGCCTTGCTCTGGTGCTGTATGATAAGGACCAGAGTATATTAAATCTCCTGTGACTCAGCTGCAGTTGGAGGAAAATTTATTGCCTAGTTGCTGCTACAGCATATGGATTTGTCTCTCCCTCAGTACACGAATATGCAGTAAGTGTGCACAGAGTGCCATTGAGGGGAGTGAGCTTGTTATTTTGCAATGGGCTGTTGTGGCTGCTTTAGGGGTACCTGAAGCCTCCAGAAGGAAAAGGAGTTAGTTTGGTACAGTGGAAATTTCTGCAAATGTGTCAAAGAGTAGTGCTGTTAAAAGCCAGAAAGCAGGTGCACACAATGTCCTTTTTGAGTGGACGAATGGTGTCAGTAGGCAGTCAAACCAGAGCAGCTCCACTGCTCATTAAGTCTGTCTCTTGTTTCCACCATTTCCTGTTCATTAACTCCCTCCTGCATTTTCCCTCTCTCTGGAGCACATTACTCAGACTCAATCATTGTCTCCAAAAGGGAAGGGTGTTGAAAGAAAAGGCCAGAGCAAGACCCTGCATTCCCCGCTTCTCCCAAACTAGCTTTTCTGCTAGAAAGAAGCCAAACAAGTATTTTTCCCTTCCTTGGAAAGATAAATGTAATTCAGGCTTAAGGAAGGTATGTGCCCTCCAGCCAGGATTTACCTTTGTGCTGCTTATTCTGTCAAGAAAACTTACTTTGCTCTGAAAGGACTGTCTTACCCACCTCTAAATCTCACCCGTGCTTTAAATCATTCAGGAGGAAATAAACACAAGAGTCTGGCTTTGTATTAACTGGCTTTTGTAAGGAGGGAAGTTTGTTTCTTCTCACTTTTTTCTAAGTTTTGGTACATTTTAAGTGGGACTCCTATGCTTGTCTGTGTAGTGGCAGCTTGATGAACTGGATGTAGCCACACACTAATAAATTGTATATTTGTTCTCTGAGGAAAGTCAGCAAATGCCTCTTGCTGAAAGGTATCCATTGGCTTACCATGGTCCATGTTTCTCAGTGCTAGACCAGAGAAGTGTCATGTCTGGGACGAGACATGTCCAGCATGGATAAGGGGCCAGACAACCTTCTCCTACACCATTCTTCAGAAGAGAGTCAAGTATAGCAAGTCTCTGCAGAAATACCAAAGCTCTGTGCAGGAGCGGAAGGGTTTGTGGGCTGTAAAGTTCACATGCCTTGGCCACACTGCACCATGTTTTTCTGGGGTGATACAGAGCTGCCAGGAAATACAGTCTGCAACACAGCTTTTTTATCCATTGTATTGATAGACACTAACAGTGGCAATGTTTTGTTAATCATTTCATCTCACTTATCCCACATGTTCTTAGGCTGGTGTGCCAGGCATGGACCTTTCACACAGAAATGCTGCCCATAGCTTTGGGGTGGTTTAAGTTCTGCCACAAGGCACTGACTCGTATTAAACTCTCCATTAACGGCCCCTGTAACACGTGCCCATAGCTGTAAACACCTTGGTGTAGGTGCACAACCCTTTTCATGTCAGCTTTGCAGGGATGGCCTCAAAGCCATGCAGGTGTGAAACAAAGCAGCAAGGAGAAAAGGGACGTTTGTTCACACATTCAAGTTTCTTAGAAGAAGCCATGTTCCCAAATCTTTCCTGGCAGTTCACTTTCAGCTCTATTCCAGGTGGCTCCTGCCTGCCAGTCCCACACAGTTGAGTAGCTCTGGGGTGAGCGCTGTGGTGAGCAACACCCCCAGCATTTTCATTCAGTTCTCACTTTCAAAACATACAGGGACGAATAGAGGTGAAGAACAAAACCAAAAAAGCTGACACGCGTTATTTAGGACAAAGGGACTTGATTATGGATCCTGAAGGTGCTATAAAACTGACGGATTACAGGTCCACCATTTCTGGGATTTGAGCTGTCTGGCTTCCACTGTGCTTTCATTGTATCAGCTCCCCCTCATTTCCTTGCTTTTGCTGGAAGCACTGCACTGGAGCACAAGTGAAGTGAAGCAGGCTGTAACTAGACCCAACAGCTGCCTTTTGTTGCTGCTGTGGAAACAGATGTAAGAGGGGTAATATAATCGTTCTTCTGTGGCCGGTCAGCTGCATAAGCACCTTTCATAAGCACCTTTCTCAGATTCAGGGGACCCGGAGGCAGCTCCTGTGGTGATGTAAATGCTAATTGGGCCCACAGCAGGCTATTTTGTGCCCCATTTGACATACTAAGAAGCACTTGTTCTGTCCCATGAGCATAAAGTTGACTGAACAGATATTCTTTACCACCTTTATTACAATCAGACTCATGTTTCATTCATGTGCAGGAGAGAACTTTGCACTGGTTCCTGTAAGTGGAAGGAATGGTTTCTACACTTTTTGATATATTTCTCATCTTTTGTGCAGCAAAACTTTTCTGTATTATCAGTCAGCTCAGCCTTGGAGTGCTCACGTTTGGTGTGCTGGATTTCTTAATTTCCTTCCTTACATATAAGCAAGTTTTAAATGGCTGTTGGGAGTTGTTTTTACAAAAATCAAACTCACTTGGACTCACACCAGTTTTGTGTTTTTCTGTCTGATTGATTTAAAAGCAGGTTTGATGGAAAAATATAGGATAAATCATAGAAGAAATCATAGGAAGAAAAATATAACAGTTTATCATCACAAGTCACAGATTATAGTGGACAGGGCACTATTTGAGTGTACTTGTAGTGGGACTGAGGGTTGTTGTTCTTAGAAACAAACACAGGAGTGTGTAAACACTGAAAACAGCTGAGCACCAGAATTAAGAGAGTGGTCTGGGAACAGTGTGCCTGAACTTCAGATGCTGATTTTAATGTGTCCTTGATCACAACAGTTAGCTTATTTGAATTTCAGTTTTCCCCTATCAAGTCAACTTACTACCCATTTAAAGTACTTCAAAGCCCCACCTCGGACAGAGTTGTAGCTTGTGTAGCTAGTCACAAACTGGATATACCAAGTCTCCAAATATCCTTTGTGTCTCTTGTTCTGCTGCACTTGTTCTGCTGCACTTGTTCTGCTGAGGTGGAGTATTACAATATTTCCCTGCCAAATACCGTGTTGTGTAGTCAGTCTGTATCAGAACACTGTGAGAGATCACAGAAAGTGAATGTTCATTGGTTTGGCACAGGAGAGCACGTAAAATGCCAGCTGCAGGTATGGGTATGGTAGGAGGTGCATTGAGGAGATCTGTTATTGATCACACATGGGAGGAGTGGCATTAAGTGTCTGCTTGGAAAAAAAAATCAGGGAATAAACGTGAAAAACTTAACTCAGAAACAAACAAAGGAGAGAACTCTAGTTGCTACCTGTGTAAGTTTCTATACCAGAAGTCTTGAGTTACGCCTCATTTACTCTGCATTTTTATTTCATAGGTTCAGGTTCAGCGGTCGTATTCTTGGCCTTGCTCTCATTCATCAGTACCTTCTTGATGCTTTCTTCACAAGGCCGTTCTACAAAGCACTACTAAGGCTGTGAGTATAACCATGCAATCGTGCAGAAACAGCAATCCCACAGTGAGTCCTACAGTGACACAGACCCTCAGGGAGTTGCTTCGAGTGCGCTGACCATCAAGTTCTTTCTGCTGTTGGTTTGTTGGTCTGTGATAGAAAATGAACACATTTTGATTTTTCTTCACTTTCTAAATAGTGTGTTGGCAAAAATAAGTAAGTATGAGATTTGGAAACACACATCAGAAAGTACTGACGCATAATTCCAGAGTTTACTACTGATGAAAATTAATGAAGATTCAACCAGGTGGAACACTGAAAAATGTCTTTTATGGAATAAAACTAAATAAGAATGAAAGAAGGATAGAGGTTATATTGAGCAAAAAATACATCATTTGTCATGGCTTCCTGGTGGAGTAGCTTTTCATTCTAAAGCATAATTTGGGTTAATTAAGAATGTTAATGTAGATATAACCAGTGAATGGGTTTTTTGTCTTCTTCTGTCTTTTATTTTAGTAAGCATAAGCTACCAACAATACATTACTTTCAATTTGAAGTTTATAAAGTTAATTTGGATTGACAATCAATCCCTCTAACTAATAGACTGACAAGGTACATAAAATTTTTGCAACAATAAAAAAAGCCATAAACATTAACTCAAGACTGCAATTAAATGCTAAAGAGCAGAATAAAGCTTAGCTGAAACAGTTCATCCAGATGATTCCAAATCAGCAAAGATACCTATCTTAATAGTCCTTTAAGTTCTTTATCATGTTGGTCTTTGTTAGTTTTTTGGGTTTTTTTTAATTATTATTATTGCTAGGGTAAAAAGACATATATATACTGTACCTGATCTAGTCTGAAAATAGGCTGAAACCTAGGGTTATCCCTGCATCCTTATTGCCCCTTTTGGAAATTGTAAACCAGGCTGCTCAGAACATCCACCTGTCCTTTCAGCAGACGAGGATGGCTCCTTATTAGCAGAAATTTAGGCTGCCTGCTCTGCTCTGTGTCAGTCCTGTGCTCGTCTGGCAGATGATAGGTAATGGAAGCAGCCAGGTGCAGCATGGTGGGGCTGAAAGGACATGTGTGCTATGAAGTGCAGGGCATCCTGAAGATCCATGTAAAATCAAGCCCCAGGGGTGTCTTTTGACAGCAGATAATGCAGGCAGTCAAAAGGTTTGGCCTTGAGCCCAGCTATGCAAAGCAACCAGTTGCAGAACTGCTTCAAGAGGGTCTGTGAAACAGCCTTTGATGTTAACAAAATTAAATGAACTTCAGTTTTATGTTGGATCTTCAGTAAATTTGTTCACATACTTAGTAGGAAATCATCCTGCCAATAGTCACGGAGTCATATCTTTTTTCTTGTCTCGCAATCAGACCATGTGATTTAAGCGACTTAGAGTACCTGGATGAAGAGTTCCATCAGAGCTTGCAGTGGATGAAGGATAACAATATCACAGATATCCTCGATCTAACCTTCACAGTGAATGAGGAGGTGTTTGGGCAGGTGAGCACAGCTATGCAAAACATCTGAAAAGCAAATTTGAAGCTGACAAAGCTGAGAATGATGAACATCTTTCTGTCGGAACAGATCCTTTAGCCTTTCAATAACATTTTCTTCTCCTAGCTTCTGTTTCTTTCAAGCCACCTGTTTCAAGGCAGATGTTTATTCTTAGGGTGTATAATATACAGCACCAGCCCCCCTACAGGCCTGTTGAGCCACACACTGATGAGCATGAGGAATTCTCTGGAGTGCAGCTCTTCTCTCCAGGCTATAGTTCACACAGATGTGGCATTTGGTGAATGCAAGCAATGTAACTTAAAGCTGATGTGACTGAAAGGATGGGTTAGGAGGGATAAAAAACATTTGACAGGTCCTGTAGGACCTGGCAGCCCTCACCATTATTTTGTCTAATATCTCCCTGTTAGATTCTGTGTCTCTTACTTACCTTGCACCTGCTGAACAACTTGGTCTGTACCTCCACTTACTGTGCTTTCTACAGCTCAGCTCTACCTTAGTCACACACTTCTCTAACCTGGCTGATCACTATAGCCATAGAGGGAGTGCAACACTGGCTTAAGTGCAGTCTGGCATCCAGAATAAGTGTCTCCTGTTGGATTCTTTGGGTTGCATTGAAGCCCTGGTGCTCTTTGCTGTTGCAGACCATGCTGGATTACAACTGTGTCTGGGAAGCTTTGAATGGGAATCAAAACAATATTCAGACCATGATTAAGAATCTCCAAGGAGATACTGAAAACTAGAGAGGCTGAAGAACCAAGCTCACCAAGCACTGCAGAAGCTCAGGGGATGGAGGTACCTGAGACAGACACACGGTGTCAAAAGGAGCAAAGATATTGAGTGGAATATAGAGAGAATGGCTCTCACCACTTGACAGTAAAGTTTCCTGAAGGGGTTTGCACAAAGCTAGGGTAGGTCTCTGAGCTAGGGAAGAGTTAGACAAGTTTCTGAGGGGAAGAATTCCAGTCCTGCTCAGCTATGAGCTTAAAAGTAACAGAAAGCAAACAAGGCTTCAGGGGGTATGTTAAAAACTGAACTTACCCTGCATATTGTAAAAAGTTACAAAGGATGAACAGAGCTAAGGGTAGATAAAAAGGACGGAGCAGATGAATTAAAGTAGGAAGCCTCTGTAGAAAAAAATAACACTGTTTTCCACAGACTCAAATGCAGGATTTTTTCACAGACTTGGAACTGAGAGCTTGCATGACATTGAATTGACAGTACAGTGGTTTCCCTGGAAGGTATGGCTACTTAAGACTAATACACAAAGGCAGACAAAAACATACAGACATATTCAAAGAGGCAGAAGAGAAAAGTTTGTATTTACAAGGGAAGACTGTGAAGTTGAGTAAGAACTGAGTTGCCCTGATGCATCTGAAGGTAACATTTGGCATGCTAATTACTTGTTATACTCTCTTCAAAGGAAAAAGAAAACAGTTACATAGGAGTCTGTTGTGGAAGAGATGGCTCCAAAGGGAATAGAAAAAAAACAGAATCTGTTGTAGATACTGTGATATGAAAGCAAAAGAACACTGAAAGCCAGATTTTGATTCTGTTGTCTAGTACTTTATTTCCTATGTACTGAACACAGACCTTGCTGGAACTAATGATGGGGGGAAAGGTTGGTTCTCACTGTGAATTACAACCATCAGAATCCAAGTGTCCTAAGTGAAAGTATGATTTTCCTCTTGAAATTTGCTAACTGCTGACAGCAAAACAACAAAGAAATTGCAGTCACATTTTATGCTCTCAGATGGATCCTAGTTGGAAACTCTTCCATGCCAAGAGTATCTGACCACTTAAATGCCATCTGAGCATTGCTTTGCTTGGTACACGTGCAAGTGTAGATCACAGTGGGAACTCTGCTGATATTTGGGAAGCTGTATTTCAAGGGCTGGGTAAGGGAATCAAGAAATATACCTACTCCTTGAGAAGCAGTATAGTAGATGGTTACAGCCCTTTCGTGCTGCTTCCACAATGACTTTATTATGGACCAATCACTGCTGCTTTCAAATTTTCTTTCTAGTCTCATTTCTGATGTGTGTTGAACTTCTAATGCTTTCAGGCCAAATCCTCTTTCTTGGTACTTTCTTAAGCAGAATGTCCTCCAGGTCAATTCTAGCCTTCTTGTGTACAGGAACCCAGAGCACTCCTGTAACAGCACTCCTGATACAGCATCAAATCGAGCATTACACATTTTTACTGGTGGGGACTGAGTGACAATTTGAGAATTTCACATATAAGACAGACACGTGTCAGTTGCTAGTGACCCAAAGTACTTTCTCATGCTTTTACCCAATAGAAAGTGTTCTGCCAGGTCTTACTCTGAGTTCTTTTTGTGGATGCAGCCTACCTCTGAGCCCTGGCAGTTGTTCTCATCAGGTAAAAGGAATGAGCTAGATTGGTTGAAATTGCCACTCTGAAACCTGAATTGTAGTTCACAGCTGCAGTTAATGCCCCTAAGAACAAAAACCCCCAAATTGGGACACATTGCTATTAATTGCTAGCCTCCAATCATAGATAACTAATAGTATTTGAATTTATATGGATAATGAGGAGCTGAAAAAATCAGTAGTTTTCTAGGTGTTTGTGGGAAGTCTTGCAGGAGACTTTGAATATCTGGACTTACGGTTGTGCTTAAAGCTAGACAACATTTAGTCTTTGGTTTGGCAGATATACCTTAATGTCTCACAGCCTTGAAGAATACAGCATGGTAGCTGGACCAGAGCCTTGCTTTCTGGACAATGCAGCATTGCTTGTATAATGGTGATGCAATTATTTATGTTTGGAAATTTAACCTGAACCAGCTAGGAATTCCTAACTCCTTCCATCCAGCTTTTAGTTGTTCTTGCTGTTTCTCAACAAGGCTCCAGATTAGATGACTCAGTCAATGTTTCTTAATTCATAATATTGCAATAGACCCATCAAGTAAGGTGACCTAAATACTGCCTATGCTGTGTGCTGTCTGTTGGACTAATAAATAGATAATAATATAAATAATATTTGTAAAGAATATGTATTAATACAGTTCATTTCCTTTCTGTGGTGGACATCATTGTTACAGCAGTAGAAAACTGAAGAGGAGAGCAACATATTCTTCCTTTTAAATCCACTAAATTGAATGTGAAAATAATTGAAAGACAAATACAATTTTCTGTCACATGAGAGGAGAAGTATGTGCTTGCTGGGTAGGATCCAAACTGATTCCTTAAATCGCATCTCAAGTCTTAGTAACCCAAGCCAACTAAATTAACTATTAAAATGCAAAGAAATGCTGCAGCTCTTGCCTAAAATAAGGAAAAGTTATTTACAGTACACACTCTTCTCAGGGTTTGGATGGCTGATACAAAACTCTGAATCCCACAGTGACTATTTATCTGTGCAAGGTTGCTGTACAGGTCTTATTTTAGGTATTGGGAGTATTCATTTTATGATACTTTCTTTAGCTGTTGGCATTTCTGAGTAAACACTTTTACTAGCACTTGGGGAAGGGTAACACTTGTTGCCTGAGAGACAAGTAGATATCCCTTCCAGCTGGCAAAGCAGTGTGCCTATTCCAATACTGTGATTGCCTCTCCATGCTGTTGTTTCCTGCACTGTGGCTTGGATGATCTCATGTTTGAAATACAACATGGTCCATATAGTGTACACCACTGTTTATCTTTGTTCTGTAGGTGACAGAGAGAGAACTGAAATCTGGAGGGGCAAATACAGCTGTGACAGAAAAGAACAAAAAGGAGTACATCGAGAGAATGGTGAAGTGGCGAGTGGAACGAGGAGTGGTCCAGCAAACAGAGGCCCTGGTCCGTGGCTTCTATGAAGTAAGTAACAAAGTGATGCTTCCACAGTCATCCCTCCATCTGAATGAGAATAGCACCCTGATTAAATTGTGCTGCATTGGTACCCTAGAGAACAACTGAACAGACACAAACAGCCAGGAATTGGAGTTCTTGGATCTCTGCAGAGACCTTGGATACGGCATGTTTAAGGTTAAAGGAGAAAGGAAAGAAATGTTTCATTTGAATATGATAAAGGATTATTTATGATCAAGATTTAAGAACGACACTGCTTTCCATTCACACAGTAAGAGAAGTAGGCATTTGCAAATTTTGTTCTGCCATGTTGTGATTTTGGGTTAGGATTAGGGGTCCCTGACAAAGAAAGATTGTGAAGAATTTTACACTTTGATTAGAAGATGATGAAACACAGTGTCTTCAGGGATTCATTCCAATAAAATCAGTCTATGAGTGCAGTCCAAGCTGTTATCTTGCTGGTCGTGTTCCTGGATACTGCCCCATTGTTGTCCCAGAATTTTGCAATTTATCTTTGCTGAATACCTGGATCTGAGAATATCTTTCTGGCAGAGCTGTTACAAGGACTGGGTGAAAACCTGTGGTTTTGCTGACCAACCCATGTAGTCACCTCTTCTTGCCTCTCCCTAATCATACACAAACATGTGAATGCAAACATTCAATCTTTGTCAGGGTGAAGAGCTGGCCACCAGAACCATATGTTTA
This sequence comes from Sylvia atricapilla, assembly GCF_009819655.1. NCBI lineage: Eukaryota > Metazoa > Chordata > Aves > Passeriformes > Sylviidae > Sylvia > Sylvia atricapilla. The sequence continues at coordinate 52,704,461 of NC_089140.1, read as the reverse complement.
TAAGACTTTGCTTCATTTCCAGTCTGAACTGTGCTTACAATGGTTTTTGTTCCAGGTTGTAGACTCCAGGCTTGTCTCTGTTTTTGATGCCAGAGAACTGGAGTTAGTTATAGCTGGCACTGCAGAAATAGATCTCAATGACTGGCGGAACAACACAGAATATCGTGGAGGTAAACTGCCTGCTTATGTTTACTACTGTCTTGGCTATTTCAGTCTAAAACATGGAAGTCTTGCTCTGTCTTTTTCTTCTGTCTCTCCTGAGGGAAATGCCCCATTTTGTCCAGGAAGTTATTATGAAGAATAACTCCTGAAATAAAAAAAGTAATATCTCAGCTTTGAATCAATAGGTGTTGTGGTGTTATGGTGTTATACTACTGAAATTGCTTCTGCTACTTCCATCCAGATTTTTTCTATTCAGTTTCTGAAGACTTAGCAGTTTTGACTATTAAGGACTGAAAAGGATTTGCACAATTAGACCTAAAAGTTACAAGTCATCTTAGATGACTGTGACTGAACTATTGGCCTCACAGAAAGTAGTTCTACAAGTACTACTGGCTTCAGCAGGGAGCTGAAATCAGAAGCTGAATTTCGCAGTTCCAAATTACATTTCAACAACATACAGATCTTGCATAACTGTCCCCTCAGCCTAAACTATGTCAAGTTGGATTGTTTTCCCTTCTCTACAGCTGTGGTTTGGTTTCGCTTTAAACAATGATTTATCCAGGCTATCTTGGATGATGGAACAATGCAGTTCTGCAACACAAGTGGAAAGTTCCTGAGGTTCACATATCTTCCCCTGAAAGACAAGGTTTCAGTCTTTGCTGGTCACTGCCCAGCCTTTGGGTTACCTTGAAATATGCAGCTTACCACAAGCACAGCTGGTCCTCAATGTTATTCTCCTCCTACATTTTTCTATTTAAGTTTTGAAACAGATTCAGACTGGTATATGCTGGCTCTCACTGGCACAAACCAAGGCTCAGAACCCCTCAGGTGGGAAGTTTGCCAGGGAAGGGTTTGTGGCAGCAAACTCCTCTCCATATATCAAACACTATTGCAGTCCAAAGGAGAATTTACTTGGGAACCAGAAATTGTTAGGTTGTTAAGACACACACCGTGTGGCATATTCCTGTTGGTCTTTAATGTCTCATGCATGTAACCCCAGTTCTTGCCAAGAGATTAGTGAGAGACCAGTGAATCTCAAGCAGATATTTGAGTTTCAGGGTCTGAAATGAGTTAGTGATGTTATAGTATCCACAACTACAACGAACTGGAAGCTGGGACCTACTGTTCATGAAAAACAAGATATATTGTTAGGCCAGGATCTTTCCAGCAGGAGATCTACTGCCCCATGCTAAAGGGAACATTTTTCAGTGTTGCTCTTCCAGTTAGGAGGGAATGATTTTTATTTCTCTTGCTTGGTGTAGGCTACCATGATGGACACATAGTGATACGGTGGTTCTGGGCAGCCGTGGAGAGGTTTAACAATGAGCAGAGGCTGCGGTTGTTGCAGTTCGTCACGGGAACGTCGAGTGTGCCGTACGAGGGTTTTGCCGCTCTCCGAGGGAGCAACGGCCTGCGGCGCTTCTGTATAGAGAAATGGGGGAAAATAACCTCCCTCCCGAGGTATGTCCCAACCAGGACTTTGTACCAGAATTGCTGTTAGAAACATAAGCCTGGCGTTTCGTTACATCTCTCTGTCTGTTAATGAATACAGTAAGGACACCTAAAAAAACCTCCAAAAACGCAACAACAAAGAAACAATTATCAGTTTGTTGTTCTGTAATTACATTCAGAGAAAAGTGTTTTCTTTTATTGCCTTTTTGATTTGCAGGTTCAATTTAAACTACTTGGGATCTTTGGAAATGGTTAAGATTAAGATTTCCATAGGTTTGAACTAGGTTCAAACCTAGTTCTCTTATTTTGATTCTAGAACAGATTCAGATCAACAGGAGCCTGTCAACTGATTCTGTTCCCTTGACTTCCAAAGTGCTCGTAAAAATACTTGTGAATTTACAGAGACATGGAAGCCAAAATCTGTCTCTGAGTTTTGGCTAGAGACCTGAGTGTAATCCCTTCATTTAGTCTGATGGTTCCACTTTTTTGTTATGAAGAGGCTTAGTGACGAAACTTCAGACCACGTGGTGACAATATCCAATTTGTTGCATTTAGTTCAGTCAGCCAGCTAGGAGCAAATGAGCAATAATGTCATACAGAATCAACAGACTTGTCAGTGATTTGCAATGGAGGGGTCATCCTCCTCTTCAGAACAAAGAGGTAGGGGCACAAAGGGGTGGACTTGCCTCAGGCCACCCAAGAGAGCCATGGCACAGCTAGTGATGGCTTCAGCTTTGAGTTCTGCTTTACCACTTTATGAGTAACCAGCACTCATCCTTCCTTACTGAAGTGAGTCACCTTTTCTTGAATGTTGTGACACCTGCCTGAGGCACTGCCCCATTGGGATTACAGAGCATTTCAGTGCTTCTGAGATATTTTTCCTAAAGTGGCCTTTTTACATCACATTTGCCCACTGAAGGATGCTTTCTTCCTGCTCTTATCATTTGCCTTCAGCTACACTCCAAAGGAGGCAAATTTATGGCACAGAGAAAAAATGTCATCTCATAGACCCCGCAAATATAGTCAGACAACAAATTAACAAAGGGTCTGGTCCAGTTTTCTCATTACTTGGTCTCCGTGTTGTTTACCCAGAAACATACTATAAGACATGGAGTTGAGCAAACACCTGGAGTCCTCTGGAGAGGCAAAGTCCAAATCTGGTCACCCTCTCAGTCCAAGCCTCCTCAAGCCCATGTTTATGCAATGGGACATGCAGAAATTGAAGGCATTCAGAGCTGTCATATTATTGGACTCCCTCTAAAGTCGGAAATGGGAATAAGTGTTTTCAAGGAATATTTCATCCTACCTGAACACAGACTTTTGAAGTAGCTCAGCTGAGTCACAGCTGGTACATTTTGGTTTGTGTCCATCTACCTTAAGGACTCTACGGAGATTATATGGAGAAGCAGAGCCTATGTGAACTTATATGTGGGCACTGAGATTTAAAACCAGATGAAAACATGTAATGCTCTCTGAGCTTCAGCCAGCAATGTGGTAAGAAAGCCTGAGAGCAACAGTTTGCTTTTTGTAGTCCAGATCCTCCTTTTGCAGTGTATATGTATATGGTCAGGTTCTGTGTCAGGCTCTATGTTTCAGAGCTTAGCAAGGACACTCCTGCCTGCAGACAGTCAGCAACCAGCAGTCACAGACTCTGCAGCATTTCTGCAGAGCTCTCTTTGCACTCCTTCTGGGGTGTAAAGGGGCGAGAGAGGAGGGTGGACCTTGGTGCATGCACAGAAAATGCCCTGGGCTGACCTGTCAAGTTCTGAAAAGGTAATTGGCCCCTTTCTGCTCTGTTTAACTTTCTTTGTGAACCTAGGCATTACTTCTGACTCAGATTCAGTTAGCCCAGAGATTTTATGTTTGTCTGCTGATCTCTGAATGAGTTGCTTTCCCTGAAAGAGGCCTCCTTTCCAGATGAAAGTTGGTAGCACTTGTTAGAAGTCTTAGAGCTCTGCATTCATTTTATCCAGGGGAAAAAGAAACAAAACTTGCTTATGGGGAATAAACACAGCTTGATCACCAGGAATTACTGCCTGCATTTTTTTATAAAATTATGGGGTGCTGCCAAGTATACACAGTGCTAAGAAATGCATAAAACACACAGACTAAACCTGGAGGTTCCCTAAATCCTTAGCTAAGCAACTAAATGAGTATTATTTAAAACTTGTTTTTCGTATACCTAATTATGGTTTCCCCATGTTTATTTAATTTACGTACTTGAGTCTTATAGGCTAAAAAATAGTCATATGTCATATCCTGTCAACATTTTAGCCCTGTGACATCAGTGCAACTAACTTTACAATAAACCACAACAAATTCCCTTTTCACTTTAACTGCTGTACAAAGTGTTGAGAACTTTTCGCTCTATCAGGAGAGTCCATGACTCTTTCTCTGTTCCCTTTCTTCTGCTCCAGATGGTTGAAGTAGTTAGGCAAATCTCACATACATCCTGTCCTTACACTTTGGCAATGGAGCATGCAACTACCATTTGTTTATAATGAGCAGAGATGTGCTAGCACCTAAACTAGATATGTTAGTACTGTTTGCGTTTGCAACAGCAACATGGTAAGCCCACAAAAAAAAGGTATGTGAAACACTAAATGAAATGAAACACTTTTCAAAGAATAATTATAATACATGACACTTAGGGTGCTTCTTGAAAGCACTGATAAGCAAGACTTTTTCAGGAAGGTTGAACATCCAGTAACTTCATTCTGAATTGGTGGATTTGTTTATTAGTACCAGTTCCCTCCATGAACAGGGTAATTGGGGTGTAATATGTTCATCTCAGACAAAGAAGAGTAAGATTACACCAGAATTTTATTTCTGGTGTGTGCACATGTGCCAGATATATTACTCATATCTATATTTATTTTCAAGATGACATATGTTGAAAAGTTGAGGCACCATACAGCTCAGAGATGCTCTTCTAATCCTGGATCTCCAGACAATGACCCTAAAGCAGGTTCCAAAGAGACTGCCAGATTTGCAGATCTGTTGGTGTAAATCTGCATCATGGGTTCTTCCAAACTGGTGTAACTTGTCATATACAATAGCAGGTTTAATCACTTGTTCATCAAGGTTGAGTTTTACTCTTCCTATATAATATGCAAAGCTTTGCCCCAAAATGAAGGCGTTACACATTTAACTGGTTGCCTGAGTAGAGACGGTTGGAGAATTCTTGCAGCTATAGCCTCTTCTGAAGCAGGAATCCTCTCTTCACCTCTTCTGGGTCATGTGGGTTTGTAAATGGAATCCATTTTAGTAGTAAAATTCATTTTGCAAGAATGGATTCTTGTTCTCTGCCAAACATTAATGAAAAGCCACTGATTTTCTAGCTGGAATAAATAGCATAGCTTCATTTGGTACCATGGGAGCAGAACTCCTGGCCCGAAACGGACCTGTGCTAAGGTCTAGCAGCGCTTTCTGCTATAGGAGGCAACAGTTCAGTCTTTTAAAATCCTCAGTTCGCAAAAATGTTCGGTCCCTACAAAAGCCACTCTCCCACCTTGTGGTTGCACTCCTCACCTGGCAAAAACTCATGCCAGCTCCAAGATTATGTCTGAGTATCAAGTAAAGACCTCAGTATGTATCCCAGGGATTCAAATAATCACATTTGATGCAATGAGGTCACTTCTCCCAACAGTGCTGAGCTGCATCTACCCTTTCATTAGTAGAGATTTTCGTTCAGCAGTGTAGTGTGTGTTTTGTATGGTATAGATTACCAGTGTTAGTAAATAGCTAGCATAAATATATTTTGTAAGAGAATTCTGTTCCTCTCTATTGGATGATCAAGTATTTAATCACCACAGGATCCCATATAATAATTTAAAAAAAGATTGTGTATGACTACAAAGAACTTTATTCTCATAGTTCTCTTTTTTACCAATGGACTGAGTACATGGCCTTTGCTGTCTTTTACCTTTCCTTATATCCTGTACATTTTCTCTTTCCTCTTTTTTCAAATACAACAGCAATATCAGCTACAAATCTGCATTCATCTATTAAACACTGATTCCAAGACAGCATATGTGTTGCTTCTTACAGGCAAAAGGAACAAAAGCTGCTACTTGTGGGTCCTCAGATTAATAAAGAGAGGTTTGTGGGTTCATTTAGTGAAAGCAAGGTGAAAAGGAGAACTGCCAAGTTTCTGCCTGACAGGCATGATTATGTTAGAATGTAAGTCTTACTTTAGCAGATAGTTTCAAGCTATAGTTAAGATATGAGGGGGTTCTCTGCCCACTTTTACTGCCTTTGGACTCTCATCTTTATTGGGAATAAAGGAAGTGACAAAGAAAAGAAGAATGCAAAAATCTTAAAAGCTTATAATTTTTAGAAAGAATTCTTAGGAAAAAAGAAATGGCATAGCACACTGAAATATGAGCAAGATTAAGGGTTCAAGCCCACCAAAACTATATTAAGCAGTAAAGACACACTGCCAGGAAGAACGAAATTTTAAGTGGTCCATTTGCTGCTTAACTTACTGGAGGATGAGGGCATACAAGGGTCAGAGTTGGTTTACATTACTTTATCTTTTTCTTCTGGAGAAGCCAGAATCTTTCCCATAAATGCTCTTACAAATGTAATTCTTATTCCATTCCTCACATTCCCTGAACACCCTCTCAAATATCAGCAGGCTTCTGTGGTAGGAGGCTTAAATCAAGGGAAGAAATATTTTCCCTTTGCTGTGACTACTTCTTGCACTACTGATGTAATGTTTTCACCCCAATACATGGGGCAGGTGTTCCCTGGATTACGCTTACTGTAGTCACACTCACTGGGATCAGTAGTAGGAGGCCAACATAATTCAGGAGGAATTTACCCCTTTGGAGGATGGAGCACAGTTAGCCAACAGTGGCCATTATGGAAAGTATCAATGACTCTTAATTGCCCCGTGTACTGCAGTATCACACGATATATGATGAAAATCAGACGGTTTTGCACATAATTATCTTTATGTAAGATTGAGTGGGCTTCACAGGAATCACTGGAGTTGCAGTAGAGCCACATTTGTTTCACAAACCAGAATATGAACTCAGGTTTTGCCCTTAGCAATGTACTGTGGTTTTCACCATAAGCAGGTAGAAGTGTAAACTTTGTCTGGATAGTTCTCCTGAAATGCTGTTTTCATTTCAAATTTGATGACCTTTCTTTGAAGTGCAAGGATTACTTTCTCTGAAGTTGTTGAGCTGGGGAACACAAGAGTGTTGCTTAGCAAAATGCTTCACTGTTTCTAGACACGTTAACATTTTTTCCTTTCTTTGCTCCCCACAATAAATTCCTTGAGACCTTCTTTAGAAGAGCCCATATCTGTAAACCTCATAGTGAGAAAAGGAATTGGTCTTTTTTCTGTGTTTGACTAGATCGAGATGACTAAATGTCAACAGCATTGCAAGGTAGTTTCATAACCAGTGTGAAATCAGATGGATAATGATCAGTCAAGACACATGTCTGCAAGAAAGTAAACACCAGAGTCAGTGGCTGTGGATACATCTGTACCACACAATAGGATGCACAACAGCAATGTCTGAGATGCTGTTGTCTCAAACAGTTAAATGTGCCATGGTTGAGTACCATACAGAGGTCAGTTCTTCAAAAATTCATTGGAAGAATTCACACCTGAGCATGCATGGCTTCCAGTTCTGGAGCCCAGCAGCTAAACTCCTCAAGACTGGCTGTCTCTTGCCTGTGATAAACATGTTCTGAATGGACTACAGCTAACTCCCCGTGGTTGATACATATTGCCAATGGATTGTAGAAACAACTTATGTTGCCAAAGATTGTTGAGATAAACAATAAACAGTGCAGGGCTACTCATGGATAATACACATGAGCTGCCAGGTTTAATTTCAAGAGTTGAATTAAATAATGGCTTTATTAATGTTCCTTTTTCACTAACTCAAGCATTCCCAGCTCATTTCCACAAATTCTGTGTTTATTGTATTCTCTTCTGAGACTAACCAGCTAACAAATCTTCATTCAGAAGGGGAAAAAGGATGGTAAAAGCTCTCCTAATTGAAATTCTGTAATGCAGGGAAGATTATCTGCCTCTGGCCATTTCAGTTGCCTGATTGCTTTTAATGATTCACCACTAGTGCTTGATAAAACTCTCCCTCTGAATCTACAAGTCTCAGGCCAGCCCATCTTCTAGCATTACATCTTTCCCACTTTGTGGGTGGCCTATGAGATGACTAGCATGGCTTCATGTAATTTTCTCCAAGATACCTCTGCTGCTTCAGTGTAAGAGAAATAGCACTGAGTTAAAGTTTGAGATAGAAGAGCTAGAAGTAAAACAACTCCATGGCTTCTAAAAAGACTCGGGGCCAAAAGCTCAGACATTGTTAGCAATTGAGGCTACATTTCCTTCTGTAAAGATTTGTCAATTCACATTTATCCCAGTGAGCAAGGGGAAATAGCAATAATTGCTATCATCTTGTAAAGCTCTTAGCTGACTGAAAGAAAACTGAAACAATTTTTACTGAAAATGTACCTCTCCCATGCCCGTTTGTTGAATGAGCTGTGCAGTTTCTCTGTTGAAATGGCTGAACTGTTGGGGCAGGGACTGTTTCTTTACTCCACATTTGTATAGCACTTCCCATAGTGAAGTGCTGTTTACCTCTGGGTCTAATTGCTGCTGCCAGAAAAGCTGCAACAAGGTGAAGGCATGTATGGAACCCATTCCATGGCTCCTTTTGAAGGTGCTGCCAAATGTAAATACAATGGCAGGTATATATAACAGGAAAACTGGGAAAAGAGATGGTCATCAAGTTTGCAGCTTGTTCTGCACAGAATATTTTGCTTTTGTCTTGGCTACTACAAATAAATAATGTTTAAAGGCCAGACTTGCAGCAGATGGCCAACAGCTGACTTGCAGGAATATTTTCAGCAGCCTTCCTTCCTCAGTTAGCAGATCCCTGAAAGGTTTTTTAGCAGTCAGGCCTGCCTCACTGCAAACACATGCTGAGCCTATTCTGTCACTATAGTCCATCACATTGTGTTTGTCCACTGGTGCAAAACTTATTGGCAGCTCATGTTGGATGCACAGATGAGTGCCATTTTTTAAAAAAATCTTGAAGCAATCAAAATTATATCAGGCCCAACCACAGCTCCTCAGTGACCTCCAGCATTCTTCTCCATCAAGATCATACAAGACCCCTGCAGCATCCAAAGCAGGGATTTCAGATGTTATGTTGGTACTTAGCTTGTGTCTTCTATACGAAGTATTCATGTGTATGTGCACATACATTTCAGTACCTCATATTTTGGTGGAATTCAAAAGTTTTGCTTTGAGTGAACTTGAATGTCTTGAATCTAAATAGAAACTAGTTTTCTCAATTCTTATTTTCTCAAGTTTTTTATATTAAGCTTAACATGTAGCATATTTTCCTTTTGCAGGGCACACACATGTTTCAACCGTTTGGATCTTCCACCTTATCCCTCATATTCTATGCTGTATGAAAAGCTGCTGACAGCTGTTGAAGAAACTAGCACCTTTGGACTTGAATGAGGGGGTTTAGGCACTTCTGGTGTTTTTATGGCTGATGATGTCACCTTTCCTGTCCGCCATCATTTGATCTTGGTTTCCCATTCTTTATTTTTGAAAACAAAACAAAAATCAAGATTAACAAAAGCTGTGCATGAAGAACTGCCACCCTCTACGATCTAACCTTCATGCTTTCATCCTCTGTTTCCAATGGACTGCTAGTCTGTATGCAATAGAAAAACAACTGTCTCAAGGTTTCTGTATATCTCTACATACCTCCATTAATAACAATGAAAATACAAATGCAAGTTACACTACACTTGACCAAATGTTAATAAATGTTTACTTCCACCTACATTGATTAAAAAATAATATAAAAAAAACCTCATCAAGCATTCTAAGCTTTTATATACCCATATCTTCTAAATCAATTCATTATCCATCTTACTTCTTAATCGTTGAATCCAGTACTAGGAGCTGGTCAAATATATCATCATCCATCCATATTTTCTCTGTATGTATTGTCCATCTGAAAGACACCTATGAGCGAAACTGAAATTTTTGTATATGAACTCATGATCCACATCAGTTGCATCAGCTGGAACTGGCCCAGATACATGGTGCAGATAAGACCTTCAAAAACTAAAAAAAACCCAACCTGTAATGCAATGCAAAGCATCACGGCGGTTGTTATGATTGTTGCTTGCCAGTACTGGAGAGAACTTGCACTTCAGAGCTATTGGGAGGGGCATCTCCACTGTAATGTTTACTACACAAGAAGCACAAGGCTGTGCACACTCAAGAAGGATGTTTTATTATGTAGCATAAAGGACAAGGCTTCCTTACCTTAGTATTGTATATGACAAGGAAAATGAGACGTAAGAAGAATGTTCTACTCTTACGAATATCCCTGGGTTCTCTTTACCAGATCTTTGTTTTCTGATATTCAAAATGTTCCTTTCCAAATGACAAGTCTAGACAATCCCATCCCCTGTGTCAGAAGTCATTTATTTTCCGTTAAGTTGGGCTAATCTATGGTTGCTGGGGGCGGTTTTCAGTTCTGTTGTTTCTCTTTTCTTGTTCAGTGGAATAGTACATATCCTCAAGAGTGGTTGGTTGTAGGCAGAATGTTTTCGTCTGGGGTCTGTCAAATGAGAAGCTGCAGTGAATCAGGGTGTTTGTCAGGTATGAAGAGAACTATGACTCTCTGAGGGTTAAGATTTTGGTGCACTTCCTCTTGGAGGAAGCCCAAAGGCCCTCCAGTCATACTAGGTACCACTACACTAAAGATCTTGCTCTTGTTACTCTGAATCCAGGGGAAAAAAAGGAAAACAGCAGTAGGCTTGTCTTCGGATGGATTTTGCTGAGGCTGTTACAGTCAGCCTCACTGCTTTGATTACATTCTTGTTAATCTTTGCTGCCCTTGTTTTCCAAGGCTAATCAGATTGAAAGTGTTTGTCTTAACTGGGAAACAGAAATACAAAGTATCTTCTGACACTAAATATGTTAAAGGATGCAAGAAATGCAAAGTGAGAGATTTGTGAAGGTGAGAAGGTAACATCATAGTGTCTAACAGCTTGCATTAAGTACAACACATCCTTGGGAGTTTCTTACTGGTAGTTTTGTGTTAGTTATGCTTTAGATCACTGTAAAATCAGGAGACCAGTTCAAGATCTAAGACACCTAATTCGTCTTAAGTTTTCTCTCCAGAGAAAAAAATTGGACTCTGCTTTCTCACATATTTTTATGGTGGTTGTACAGAACTACATCACACTTGAAAAACTGCATTCTGAAAATTTTAGATATTTCTCCTGCTTTTATTCTTAGGTCAGCAGGTATTTGAAAGGTGGTGGACCCAATAATACATTTCTAAGACATATAATATTTTTTTTGCAATGGCACATAAAAAATTTAAAGTAGTTAAATTGCCCCTTCATTCAATTTCTGTGGCATTTCAGCCACTTTTATACTAATTTACTGTATGGCTTTTACTGAGAATCTATGTTTAAGTATGTTGTTGTTGTATCACAGTTGCAAACAGAGGCTGCAGCTACAGGCCAGTTTCATTGTACCATATACCAAAAAATGATGTTCAGTGTTTCCATAAATGAGTTCTTCGGCATCTATTCCATGTGACAGCTCACTGCACAGGAGAGATGGAAAAATTAATGTTTTTCTTAGAGCATCTGTCATGTGCACATGAATTCCATCAGAACAAGTCACACCAGGAGACGCTGAACATGAAATCTTCCAATGTATGTAATTCCTCCCTCTTTACCTCTGGGCCTCCAAATCCAGTGATTGGTGTGTGGTTCCTCATTTATTCCTGGTGGTGTTACAAAGTTACCTGTACTATGTCAAATGTTGGATGTCTTCCAACATTAGAAGAAAGAGAATCATCCAACTGGGTGGTCCATGTTTGGCCACGGAAAATCAAGACCTGTCTCATTAACATAATAAAAAAGTGGGGGAAAAATAATCCAATCTTAACAACACTGTAAAGTTAATTTTTTTAAGTAATTTTAAACTATTTTATTACAAAAAAAGTGAAACTATTTTTTGTAGCATAATAAAAAATGTTTGTATTTCAGAGATAGCATCAAGCTTCACTAAATGAAACACAGAAAGCTTTCTCCTGAAATTCTTCTTCACAACATTTACTGGCACTTGTCATACACTAAACTAGATTATGTTTGGCGGATGCCATCCGAACACCTTATGTGTTGCTCCTCTGGGAAACACAGAGCATAGCCAGCTACTTCCCATCAAAATCCTTAATCCAAGTTGTCTTTCAAGCACACAGCTTAATATTTTTTAAAAGCTGCTTTCTAAATTGACAAAGTCATGCAGATTTCCTTGCAAGATTTTTGGATCTAAGGCCAGGAATAGAGACAGTTGACTGTCTTCATAAAACAGAAAGAAAATGCCATATGTGGCTTTTCTTGCATTCTGCCATTCCAGCCCTATCCCTCTCTCTTCTCAAATGCCCTACCCCAATAGGTTTTCAAACTATGACATCATCTTTCTGATATCCGGATCAACACTTCACAGTGTTTCTTCATTCCTTGCGTCATGCCATGGGCAGAATCCAGTCCCAGCCTAGACTGAAGAGGAAGCTATGCATCTGAAGTGGCATTGCAGTGTCAGAGTGAGGCAGTGAATGGTGCTAACAGGAGAGAGGGAAGAACCTACCTCTCTTGGCCTGTTATTTAACCTGCCCATTATGCAATTAATTGACTTTGTTGTTGTTGTGCATATGCAAGACATACCCTTCCTTGTTCATCTGTTGATTCAAGTGCTGTTACTCCCCAGGTCTGCATCTTCATTTGTAAAACACTGACTCCTGATTACAGAAATTCTGGTTTCATTCTGGTTTCATCCTGGTTTCATATTTCCCCACAGAAAGACTAGAAGATATTCCATAGGGCAGATTTACAGTGAAATAATCTTTTCAGCTCTTTCACCTCAGTTCCCTTTAAATCTGGTGGTGGCTAGATATGGTGGTGGCTAGACTAAGATACAATATCAACATCAATAGATTTTTAAAATGTAAGTGAAAAATGGAAGAGGCAATCTGACAGCTTTCATGAATTCTAGTTTTCAATCAGAGCAATGAATACTGGCAACGGTTTCAGAGAGTCCATATGTTTCTCAAAATTATTGTCATGATAGTAATTAATACCATTAAGGTAGAGGGAGGGAAGGGGGTACTTCTGTTTTGAAATCATGTTAATTAGAATTAATCTGGAGATAAGAGAATGGAAATAGAAATTCTAAAGAATCAGTAGGTCTTCCACTTTGAAGTAGTCTCACTGACTGTTCAACCACTTCAGCTATGCAGGATTTGATCCAGTATAAATATCTGTATCTTAGTGTTAACAATGTCAGATCTAAACTTTACAAATGCTGTCACTTCAGTCTGCAATGAGTTACATAAGGTTCAGTTTCAGCCTGTGCATATTCAAAACCTGACTTTTATGTTCCAGAGAGGTCCATGGCTATCACAAGGTAAGAAGTGAGTGGTCCAAAGTACATCTAACACGTAGTGGAGAAACCCTTAGTTTTGTACAGGTCTGTCACAGGGGACTTTTTGCACCCAGTTTGCTCAAGTGCCCATGAACTTTTGAACTGTAGCTGAGGTTTGAGTTTGTAGTCTAGTCTGAGAGATGGCCTGTGGGGAGGGGAGTGTTTGTTGGGATTGTGTTTTGTTGTTCTAGTTTCACTGTAACAAATAGTTGACATACCTCTAGTTGGAAACAATAGAATACTGAATTTGTACATGAAAACTGAAACTGAAATAAGCTGAAATATAAACGCACAGCAGACGGGTTAAACTCGTCCTTCACTAGTAATCTCTTGACAGTCTATGGAATTTCAAAAGGACAAATTTGACTGGAGATCTGTTTAATTTCTGTCAAAATGGTATTTGCCCTGTCTCCATAGTAAATTAATAGGGCTTCCCAGTCAAGATTAAACACTTTCAGTCAAATGAAGACCAACAGATCTTTCTACAACAAATGCGGTGCTTTTTTATTATTCTCACTGTACCTCAGTGTTCATTATAAAAAGATAAAACTACTGCAATATACTAAATATGAGGTAGGTTTTCCAGTTATCACAAGGTCCAAAAGATTGGATTGTTACTTTCTCACTAGTGAGTCATGTAGTTCTTTTGTTCCAGTAGAAAAACAGGTGCCTGTAGATAGTAGATACTAGGTATAGTAAATGTTGTACCATGAGCCAAATTCCCTGCAGCTTCCGATTTATCTAACGGAAATGTCTGTTACAGTTTTTGATAAAGATTACATAAAGTCAGTGGCAGGAAAGGTCCTCATTATTGGACTGATTTTGCTTTTATTGACAGAAAAATGTCACATGATACTCAGGCTGTGCTTTCTATTCAACCATATCACTATGGAGGAATGTCAATAAAATCACTTTGTTATGGTATTGCGTGGACTGTCTATTACAAATAAACTATTTCATAGAGGATGTATGTAACAGTGGGTGGAAACTGGCATTGTCAAAGCCCACTGATTTCAGAAATTGCAGCTCCAGGATCATGTCCCTTCCCACTATTGTGTTCAGGCCCTTCCACTGCCTTTATTCAGTTTTTCAGGGCACATGTCTAAAACTTGAGATTCTCCACATAGGTGTGCATGACCAGAGCCCCCATGCTCTCCTACCTTGAGAGCATGTGAGCTTATTCCTTGCTGTAGGAAATGTCTGGTCAAACAGAGGGACAAAAGCAGTGTGTATGCTACTTACACATACCTTGCTTCTTGGTATAATTACTGCATTATAGGGATGAAATGCAACTGCAAGGATGATTTCTTAATAGCATATGCTGGGTCTGCACTGTGTTGACAGCAAATACATAGCAAGATGCTCCAGCATTTCAGTATGTCACACCCATTTCTCTCTTGCTCATCCCCCTAATATCTCTGGCATGTTTCATTAACACATTCCAGGATAGATTAACACGCCTCAGATACACTGTCAGCAGACACCTTCCTGACCATACCTGCTTTCTTACATAAATGGCACTGCATGAGGGATCGTGGTACAATAGGAAGGATGGGAAAGCCTAAATATGAGGCACTGTTTCTATAAGGAAAAATATAAATCCATGGAAGATACTCCAATAAAAGTGGTGATCATATCCTGCACAAGACAAATAACTAATGAACGTGGAACTGTGTGACTGTGAGAACTCTTGAGAGCCCCTCTGGTGCTGGCACTGCATTTCATTCCATATGGAGGAGCACAGGTCCACAAGGCCCTGCACTGGCTCTCCTTCAGCAGGGATGGTGCTGCTGCTGGCAAGAGTAGCACCCACCCGTGCACATGCTCCAGAAATCCAGGTCTCACAGCTCAGCCTTTGTTCATATCCTGTGTATGTGATTGTGCACATGTGTGAGGAAGAAGTGAGAGAGAGGGCATTTTGGCACTAAGCTGCATTTCTGTGCACAGTTCACATATAAAGGAAGGGAAAATCTATGTTGGTTAAAAAGCAGTGAGATGAGCTGGTGATCATTGAGCTGCATCACAGATGTCAGTTTCTGCAGCAGTGATATGTCTATGTGGCCAGAACTATGCCTTTTACCAGGACCCCTTTGGTGATTCCATTACAGTTCTAGGAACCTGTGGGTACTGTGAACCCATTCAAAGCCAAGTTGAATGGTCTTAGGCAGTCTGGTCTAGTGGGAGGTGTCCCTGCCCATGGCAGAGAGGGTTGTGACCAGTTGGTCTTTAAAGTCCATCCCAAGCCCTTAACATTCTGTGATTCTATGACAATTACTGAATTTCTGTTAAAATAGAGCAGCAGTTCACATGAAGCCTCCATGGGTATCCAGTGTCTTTCTTGGCACGCTGACAAAACAGTAATATTTTTTTAGGATATTATAAATCAATAACAATCTTTTCCTGCCCTACAGTAGCCGTGTCATTGTTTTTTTCTACAAAGAAGAATAAATCCACGTGCAGCCTGATGTTCATCCTTGTACAAGAGGCCAGACTGGACAAGAGCTGTAATGTCTGGAGAACAAAATGCACAAAGGATCTGCTGTGTCTCTTCTAATCATAAATTCTCCTTGAGATGTAAAGACACACTCTTTTACTATTTTTTAAATTTAATTCTTTTAAACTTGAAAACCATTTTTGACTGAAAACACCTTTCATGGATCTATCAAGGTGAAAATTTGTGGCTGTGTTTAATTCCTACTCTCTTAAAACTAAGTTTAGAAGAAAAATACCCAATATATTATTCTACCTGAAATACAAGCCCTGAATCTTATTTGTATTAGGCTTTGATGTAAAGCAGATTTATATAGTTTTACCTGAGGTATAAATGAAGCTCATCCTTTCAGTGCTGTGTTACAGCTCTCTGAGATGGGATAGAAGTCACTGGAACAAACAAAGAGTGCAGCTAATGGGTTTTTTTTATTTCCTGAACTTCTGGCATGTAGGATTTCCATATAACTAATTGCTATGGTACATGAAGATAATGGTACTGCATGGAGGAGTTTCCTGTGCCAATGATAAACAATAGTAACACTTAGGTAACTTGCCTTTCCTTTTGTGAAGAGTACTACACTTTAGGAACATTTAACTTTTTGATTTTTTTCAGTATGAAAATAGAAGACTGCTTTGGGTTATCTTTATTTCCCACTTACAAAATAAACCAGTTGTAAGGAAAAAGTAATTCTGTAAATACCCTGCAGTGTGACACCGAAAATGTGTCCAGTGAGTTTCAAAATGGACCACAGACAACAACTGGAAAAGTGTTGTTGGATGTGATTTCCTAATGCTGGTTTTCCAAGATCAAAACAGCATATAAAAATAAACTGCATATCCTCCAGTTTTTCTGTTTTCAGCACCTAATATGCTTCAGTCTGTAAACAAAACAGTACAGGTTCCCAACCAGTATGCCACATGAAGTCATCATGTTTTGGTAACAGCTTTTCAGGAATGCAGCTGGGGCAGCACAGGAATCTGCTTAGGAACTTTGTTACAGGCTGTGATTTGACTTCAGTACCTCTTAGGTATGTCTTGGTACTGATCGGTGACTTTTTAAGAATGACTGAAATTAGCAATAGAGATTGCTATATAAGATTATACTTAGAGTGTGTGAGGATATGTTTACTGACAGCTTTGGCTATGGAAAATAAGCTTCCCTGCATGTAAGTTAATAGCATTAGTGATATGTGCATTGATTAGCAGAACTGGGACCTTAGAGTTTAACCCCTGCCTCTATAGTATGTAAAGTCCACAACATGACTTTTGAACACCATCACTGTGCTTCAACAACGTCCTCCAAATGTACAAACTGAAACAACTCTGGACACAGCCATAAAATAAGTGGTGATGCATCTTGGATTTTATAAAATACAGCCTACCAACTTTGTAAAAGGTGAATTAGTGTTTGGGACTGCCTGGGCACTGCAGAGAAGCTGTGAAACTGATCTGAGGAGCACCTAATATAACTGCGTGGGGACTCATATGATACGTTTTTCAGCTGGTAAGTCAATATTGTAATAATATATGTAAAATTCATATCCAAATGAGAATTTCTGCAAAATATGAACCTGGGAGTATTTGAAAAAGTTACTGGTAGATTCCCTAAGCACAAGTTTATTCATCTGTCTTAGAAATTATGAAATCAAACCCTATGAGGAAAAGGAGGAATAAATCTTATTGTAACATGAGCAGCAGCATATATTAAATCTCTCACGAATATAAAAATAATTCAGCAAGGTGGCAGTAATGATGCTTACTGCTGCCACTTAGTGGAGCTATGCCTTCCTTCCTTAAACTAGAAAAAAGAAGATTAATAACACTTTTTGTTGTTGTTGTTGCAGCTGCTAAGAAACATCCATTTGTACAGAAGTACAGGAGGGGACAGTTTTTCAGTCGTGCAGGGTACTGAGAGTTCTTGAGTAAGTGCTTTTACATAATGACAAGAGTCATTTGAGTACAGGAGCAAAACCCCTCAGGTGAGGAACGTGTACTCTTCCTGTTGCCTCATAGATAAAACCACATCAAGAAATAAGCAGCTTCAATGAGGAATAACTAACTTCAGAATGGAGCTTCAGCAGCCTGCAGAAATTCTAGCCACGAAGATGATGAATCTTCACCAGTACAGAAGCTGAAAGGATGAATTTAGTAATTCAAAATGAACAGATATCTTAAATTATATGTGCTGAGCTACAGATGGTAAGATTTCATATTTCTGTTACACCGTGATGATGATGATGATGATGATGATTTCAGATATCTCCTCTATCAGTACGAGCTGCTTGAATATGTTTGTATTGGGAAGAGAAACATCCTGTGATTATCAAGCTAGAGTCAGATTGATATAACTGAACAAACCTTATATCCCTATCCAACACTTTTGATCCGTCTCTTCAGGGCAGAATAGAAATCACTCTCTCGCTCCAGTGCATGCAGACATAAATTTAAAGGGACATTGCTTTTAACAGAATACCTGTGGTGGTGTCTTTCACCTCACATCCTTCTTAGCTTGCAGGCCAAACACAGCTCATGAGTATGAATTCCTTGGATGCTACTGCCAGAAAGAAAAAAAAATATATATTGAAATGTAGAACAGTTGATATTATCTGTACCAGCAGACAGTAATATTTGCTATGCCATCTGAGTGCAACTGAACATACAGCAGCTAATACTATTTAAGTGACTGAAGCCAAATATCCAAACAGCAGAGGAAAAGCATCTGCTTTTTCAGGTAACACATGAGAGCAGGTAATACAAGAGAGAAACCAGCCTGGATATGTCTGTTAGCTTATCTCTAGATAAGTATTGTTCATATCCACATGTATTTCTCCCTGTGTAGATAGCACAGATAAGCTTATGCTGCAGTATTTAAGACCGAGATCAGTGCTGTTTTAGTGCACAGGTGAAACTACAGTGAGTCATGAAGCTTATATTTATGCTTTCTAGAGGGACAACTGAAATTAATACAGCATGTTGTCAGCTCCACAATATTCTGGTACTACTAGGCAAAGCATCATTTGTTCTATGGCTAGAGCATAGCAGAGTGGGAAAAGATGCCAGGCAGCCAACACGGCTTCACCGAGGGCAAGTCCTCCCTGACCAACCCAGTAGCCTTCTATGATGGGGTGATTACATCAGTGGAAAAGGGAGGTGTAGCCCTGGTTCGTGCCTGACATGTTTTGGTTTCTGAAATTCCTTTCTCAGGGAATTTTCTGTAAACAAGAGACATGTTTTGGTAATGGCAAAAATGTTTACATATTTCACCAAGGAGGGGCTTCTTCTTGATGTCCCTCTGGTCTGACCAATGTGATTGGAGAGGTTTGTCTTCTTGTCACCAATCGAATTGGTCTGTGTGGAATGATATAAAAGGCAAGACATTTTCCAAGAATAAAGGAGTCACCTCAGCCTTCTGAAGTCGGAGTCTTTGTGTTACTGTAGTGTACAATAGCGACAGGGAGGAGCTACAGATGTCTTTTTATCTGGATTTCTGTAATTCCTTTAACATGGTACCACACAACATCCTTCTCTCCAAACTGGGGTTGTATGGGCACATTCAGAGGGTGGTGATCAGTGAACTCAGAGTCCCAGTCTGTGACAAGTGATGTCACAGGGGCCCATATTGGAACCTGTGCTATTTCATGTCTTCGTTAATGACACAAGGGGATCAAGTGCACCCTCAAGAAATTACACAATGACACCAAGTTGAGTGGTGCAGTTGCACACCTGAAGTATGGGATGCCATCCACTGGGATCTGGGCAGCCTCAGCAAGTGGGCACATGGGAACCCCATGGGACACAACAACACCAAATGCAAGGTTCTGTGCCTGGGTTGGGGCAACCCCCAGTATCAGCACAGGCTGGGGGATGAACAGATCGAGAGCAGCCTTGGGGAGAAGGACCTGGGGGTGCTGGTGGATGAGAGGTTGGACATGACCCAGCCATGGGCATTCACAGCCCAGAGGGACAAACGTGTCCTGGGCTGCATCCAAAGCAGCGTGGGCAGCAGGGCAAGGGAGGGGATTCTGTCCCCCTGCTCCTTTCTGGTGAGACCTCACCTGCTGTGCTGCTTCCATCTCTGGGGTCCACATGATAGACCTGCTGGAGTGAGTCCAGAGGAGGCCACAAAGCTGCTCAAATGGCTGGAGCACTCCTCCTGTAAAGACAAGCTGGGAGAGTGGGGTTGCTCAGCCTGGAGAAGACCTTAGAGCAGCATTCCAGTACTTGAAGGGGGGCTACAAGAGAGAGACAAACAGTTTAGCAGGGTCTGTTGTAATACCACAATGGGCTAATGGTTTTAAACTGAGTGGGGGTCATTTTAGATTAAACATAAGGAAGAAGTTTTCTACAGTGAGAGTGATAACACCCTCATTGTAAATCATGGTTCAAGCTGAAAAAGAAAAGGCTTCACGGTGACATAATTGCAGCCTTTCAGTATCTGGAGGGACATCACAAGAATGATGAAGAGGGAGTTTCTACAAGGAGGTGTAGTGACAGTGACAGGACAAGGGGGAATATTTTTAAACTGAAAAGGATGTTTATATAGAATATTTTGAAGAAATTCTTTGCTCTGAGGGTGGTGAGACACTGGAACAGGTTGCTGAGAGAAGCTGTGGATATCCCATCCCTGGCAGTGTTCAAGGCCAGGCTGGTTGGGGCTCTGAGCAACCTGGCCCAGTGGGAGGTGTCCCTGCCCATGGCAGGGGGTTGGAACTAGTTGATATTTTAGGTGTCTTCCAGTCGAAACCATTCTATGAGTCTACTTTTTTCTGCAAATCAGATTTGGCAGTAAGTGAGTAAGGGAATTGCAGTACAACGCCTTGTACTCTCATCCTGCCTCAATGACCCAGGTTTGGACTGGATCCTTTCCTGTATGTTGGCCTGTTTCCTCAATAGTTTTTTCTCCTCCATGCTCTGGACGTTGGCAGGAGGTTACGTGCCCTTACAAGAGGCAAATGCCACAGAAGTGCCTTGATAAACGACAGCCACACAGAACAGGTGTCTTTAACATGTGTGTTAAGTAATCGAGACAGTGAAGGGCTTGACAAGTAAGCACATGCTTTTCTCAAGCCTTTTCCATTCCTGTTAGGCTCATGCCAAATCCGTGAGGCAATTCCCACCAGCCTGCACAAGCCGATGACTAGGAGACAATTCCTGCACACCTCAGAGAGCCACCTGGATCTCAGGCATGCATGGAGGAGAGGTGCTACACACGCCTCAGCTGTGGGAATGGCTCAACTGAGACTCGTGCCTCAGACACCACAGGGACCAAGGCTTCATCAGGTGGGCCAGGTGCATTTGGCCCATGAAGAGCTGCTGCTGCCCCTTTTCTCCTTGCCCTCTGTCAGCCTTGCTTCCCAGTGTCCTGAGCCTGGATGCCCCACACAGCCGATGCCCTCCACCTCCTGCGGGTTCACCCCAGGCTTCACACTCCCTCCCTGCTGCCCCATGAGGCACACCTACGTGCCCACAGAGTGAGGTCCTGGGCTGGGGGATCACAGAATCCTTAGTGTTGGAAGGGACATCTGGAGATCACTAAGGCAGGTTACATAGGAACGTATCCAGGTTGATTTTTAATGTCTCCAGAGAAGGAGACTCCACGACTTTCCTGGGCTGCCTGTTCCAGTTCTTCGCCACCCGCAGTGAAAGAAGTTCTTCCTCATGTTGAGATGGAACTTCTTGAGATTTAGTTTGTGACCATTGCTCCACATCTTGTCACTAGGGACCACTGAAAAGACTCCAGCACCATCCTCTTAACACCCACCTGTCATATTTGTATGAACTGATTAGATCCCCTCTCTGTCTTCTCCTCTCTAGAATAAACAGGGCCCAGCTCCTGGAGAACTCTCCTCATAAGAGAAACATTCCTGGTCCCTGATCATCTTTGTCATCCTCCACTGGACCCTCTTTGCTACTCCTCATCTCTCTTGCCCTGAAGAGCCCAGAACTGGACATACTGCTCGAGCTGCGGACGAATAGAGGGGGAGGATCCCCCAGCTGCAGTGACACGAAGATATCCAAGTTAGGAGGCGAGGCAAGTCTGTCTGTACCCAGACACGACCCCTCCCCTGTGGGGTTTATTTAGGCCCTTCGGAGCCGGGCGGCGCCCCGCCTTGCCGGTCCCCGCGGCCGCCAGGCGGCGCTGCCCGCCCCCGCGCGGGCCCTCACGCCAAGGTGAGGCGCGCGGGGGGCGGGGCCGCGCGGCTGAGCCCCGCCCCTCGGCCGGCGCGTGCTGCCCGCAGCCTCCGCGAGCCCGCGGCAGCGCCCGGAGGGACGCGGGCCGGGACGGGTACGGGCACGGACACGGACACGGACACCGGCAGGCGACAGGGGAAGGACAAGGCGTTCCCCAGCCCAGGGAGAAGCCCCGCGCCATGAGCCCCGACGAGAAGCCGCCGCCCGGTCGCTCCCGCGGTGAGCGGCCGCCGCCGCAGCCCGCGGCCGGGCGATCGCAGCGGTGGGGCGGGCTGCTGGCGGAGATCCGGACGCCCATCCGCACGGAGCCCTTCCAGGAGCGGTACAGCCTCAGCCCCGGCCGGGAGCTCGGCAGGTGAGCGCTGCCCGGCACGGCGGGGGAAGGAGCGGGGCCGGGAGGCTGTGGCGTGCCAGCCTTGGGGCCGGTGCCCGGGAGGAGCCGTGTCCGGGGGCACCCGGCGGCCGGCGCCCCGGGCCGGCTCCGAGGGCGTGCCCGGGGGTGGCTCGGCTGAACAGCGTGCTGCAGACAGCCGTGCCCCGCAGCCGTCTGTCCCTCCTGCTGGAAAAGTCATCCTCGGCTCCCTGCCCCCTCCCCCCCTTCATTTATTTATTTATTATTATTTATTATTGTTATTGTTTTCTCGAGCTTTGTAAGCTGTGACCTGGAAAAACAATTTTACGCTCGTTTGGGGTAGCATACGCTTGAGCGTAATCTAATGGTGGAACTTTCTGAGGAGTTAAAGCTGGTTAAAATCTTGGGTTTGGAAGTGATTCCACATGTAATGTTTAGTCCATGTTGTAATTTCAACACCTGACTGATATAAAAGCAAAGTTTCCGTCAAAAAGTCTCATTAAAAGGGTTTTGCATCTTGGGAACTGCATATGTGGAATTTTACACTTGACCAATATTTTTGTCTGAAATTGTGTCACTTCATGTTAAAGAATGATAATATTCTTAGAATTACATGTGCTTCGTCCAAAGAGTGTTCCAATAAAAAAGATTAGATGGAATACCACAGGATGTATTGGAAAGATACCCTCCTCAACACGCGTTCTGTTGCAAGTTATGCTCGCTGTGTAACTCAGTTTATACAGCGGCCAAACCAACCCCTTTGGAGTTCAGGACGAGCTTCAAGGCAAAGGTAGCTGCTGTTAGTACTCCTAACCAAATATTTAGGTTGCCTAGGTGTTAGCTTAATGCTCACTTACTAACTCTGATATACCAGTAGAATACTACCTGTTTAAACATAGTGGTCTAAAGGATTCGCGTGGTGAGCAGGTGGGAGAAACATCCCATGGAATGAGAAAGCATTTTGTAGATTGGTGTGATCACAATGTCCAAGGCCTGGGAACTGAAGGTAACTAAACGCAAGCCTACAAATCAGCCTAAATTCTAAGAAATAGTCCAAAAAGCCTAAGAACAGTGTAGCATAGAATGTCCTGGTATCACTGCTGTTTTGGTTTGGGTTGTTTTGGGTTTTTTTATTTGAAGTTCAGATGACTTCAGAAAATATTTTGTAGTTCTTCCATGGAATGAGCTTTTCCCTCAGAGCTAGGTGATAGTCATTGGCCTAATCAGAGCGTGGAATAGACGAAGGTTCCTTCTGGAACAAAAAAGTACAACTGAGATTATTTGCTTTACACTAAGAACAAGAATTAAGCACTACTGTAAGTCTTAGTGTGCAGTTTAAACAAGTTAATCACAGCATGGATTTTTGTGTGGAATATTTTTTGAATATTTTAAAGATTGCCTTCACATGAAAGCTGTGATTTTGCACCTGTAGTTAAAATTACGTAAGTGGCAGTTCTAAGTGTTTGTCATGGTTTTGAGCAACACTTGCTCATATTTTTGGTTCAGACTATCTCCTCAACTTCACAAGTGCTTTCAGTATCTTCTCTTTCAGAATATAGAAATCTCTACATTTGAATGCATATACTTGGTTTATTCAACAGTTTTAAGTTTTGTTTTTTAAAAGGCAGATACTTCATCTCAAATGCTCCCATTAAAGACTATTTTTTGCCAACTCTGTAACAAAACATAGGTGGAAAGTCTCTCTGTCACACAGAGCTGTAATTCTATTGATAATTGATCAACACATTGGTTCTTTTATGTAACACTTTCTATGTGTTTATAAATTGTGTAATTCTCTCTTTATGGGTAGAGTTTATCTTTACAAAGAACAAATTAGCACCCAGGTATGGCAGGTTTTTGTCTCGGATGAAAAGCAGTCCTTGTGCACCCAACATAATCCGTCTTGGCATTAAGATTTGGTAGAAAAAAGTTTACACACTCTGTATTTGTCCATCCCATTCTCCAGAATTAGAGAAACAGCTTACAGGCTGAACTTTAGGTAGGTTTGAGAATAACAACATCCATATGGATTGTCTTTAAAACTGAGAATGCAGAGAAAGAAGCAAGTAGGTTTATCAGCTGTGCTGAGGGCTGTTGCATGAGCTCAGTAGGTTTGTGCCATCTCTGATCTCCCATTCTGTCAGTCCACCTGTGTGAGCATTCCTGGGCACTTGGAGCTTCTGTTTTCTGTTCTATGGCCCCCTGCATTTGGAGGAGCTGGGAAGAAAATGGAACATGGCAAAATGTTAAGGCTCTGTGGTTCTGGTAGTGCTGGGAAGAGATGCACAGGGGCTCTGGCCCCAGGTGGCACGTTAGGGAGCAAAGATCCTGGGGAAAGCAGTCCTGGAAGGCATAGATGAACCTAGGAGGAACTTGATCACAGGGTCACCAGAGGGGATTGGGTGCAAACCCGTGGGAAGTCAGGCTTAGTTAGTTCTGCTCACGGGAGAAAAAAATGCTTTCAGATTGAGCTTATGTGCTTCAGAAGGTGCTGCCTTGTTAAATTGTTGAACAAGCATTTGCAAGTTTGTTGAAACACAACTGTTGGGAAAGCCAGGTTCACTTGGGGAAAATATCAAAACCTTCATTATAATGGCCACTCAAGAAAGGAAATTATTCCAAGTTCCTTAGGATGACATGGAAATAAAAGTTTTTAAATGAAATTATTTAATACATGACATTTTGGTCCAGTATTCACAGCCTTAATAAATTTACTGTCCTAAAAATCACAATATTCTCACACAAATCTGCACTTGCATGAGGTTTGAAATCAAACTTACCTCTGATTGTTTTAAGGGTGCCACTTTTCATCACCTCATTGAGATTGAAATGTTTTCAGACAGTGCTAGCTTGAGTTAAGTTAGTTTGAGGAAGTGTGACCTTTGCAGAGGACAAGACACCATTGCTTAATTCTTCCGCCTACCATTTGTGCTTAAGCCATAATTGTACTGTAAAATGGGGAACAATACATTTTTTACTACCAAGAGCTTCCTTAAGGAATCTACTATAATTCTGTTTAGGTGCTTTGCTCATTTTTCCTCGAGGAAGAAAACCTCCTAATTGCGGACAAAGTATTACTACGTTATTAATTCTTCAGCTTGTTGATGGAATGTTGCATTCCTTTTTTTAGGTGAGACCAGCTGTGCACATATTGGAAGTCATAATTTGTGTACAGAAAATAATACTCATGATTCTAGAGCTGGGTTAGAGGAAGGTATAAGTTGGCTAGTCTGTCTTTCTTCTGGAAGGTAACAGTCACCTTAAATGATTGATCCACAATAAAATTATCTTCCAGCAAAATGTGTGCACACATGTAAATATGTCCAGTTCAGTTCAGTGGTTTCCCTTCACTCCCAGTTTTTTGTTAAAGCTTACAAGCTCAGTCTCCTCCCGAAGGTAAGAATAAGAAATACTTAGTTTCACTCCAAGGAGTGAAATATTCTTTGTTCCTGACGAGTGATGTGGCTGTAGTTTCACGTGCAGATAGTGCATGTGTTGGATTTTTTTTTCCTCAAAGTAACAACGCTGGCACAAACTTATTTCTCAGGTAGCTTTCAGTAATGCGTGTCTTTGCATTACATAACCCTTGTACCATTTTGTGCCATGACACTGCTGTCCTTAGCTGCTCTCTGCAGTAGCACAGCTGGGGTGAAATAGCTGTGGAACTAAGCAAAAGTGAAAAAGAGGTAAAAATGAAGAGTTGCAAGTAGTTGGCTTTGCCATTTGAGAATAAATTTATGTGAGTAAATTATTCATGAACGTCAGAAATGGAATCCCTGCACTATGTTGTTTGAAAATCCAAAATTGTCAGGAGGGAAATAAAACACACTTCAGAAAAAAAAGTTTGATATGAGTTACGTAATAAACTGCATATAGTATTGTGTATCTCAGAAAAGTGGGTTTTTTTAACTTTATAAAAAGTAAATATCTTCACAGAGGAAGTTATTCCTACATTTGTTACAGTGACAGTGTTTTATAGGTTACTTTAAAAATAAGGTTAATTATTTTAAAATACTTAGTTAAGCTTAGGGGGTTTTTTATAGATTATAAATAAATTAGTAAGGTTAGTTCTCTGTTGTTCTGAATCTAGGACAACAAAAATTAATTGGTGTGACATAAATGTTCCTGCTTATCTGATTTGACATTTGATTTGTGATTTGACAGTTTTCCTTTGAGCTATAATGTGTGCCTAATGAAACAATGCAAATTCTGTTGGCAATCTGAAAAGGTGACATTGAGCTTCTTTGTTGTCAGATAAGATTTATTAAATCATAATTCTTGAATGAGACTCTTGTGAGGACTGAGAACTACTTAGAGTTTCCTATTCTTGTCTCCCTCTGAAGCATTTTTATTTGTGCTTGGATGTCTGGTAATCTGTTTTCAACTTGACAAATCTGCGTTAAGATTTTCAGCTTAAAGTTATTCTTCCTTCCATGCAGTGTTCTCACTGCTAGCTTTTCTCAATACACTAAAGTAGCAATGATGTGATCTAACACTGTTTTACATACTTTTTTATAAAAGTTCTGAAAAGTGGGACTTTAAGAACAGCAAAGATGTAGTGTCTGCATTGTATACTTCGTAAGAATGCTTGTTTATATCTATCTTATCTACTATTCTGTCTCAATCAAAAAGAAATTATTTAAAATTTATCTGTTGGCTTAGCTGTATAGTAGATGCCATCTTTGGATCTTAGCGCTGACATTTTCTCAGACATGAACCTAGATCACTGCACAGTAGTTAGTTCTACTGGTTATAAACATCAGGTTTGTCAAATTTAATCTTTTTGGGGATCGTATTCAGAAAAGATGAGTTCCAACAGGCTGTAGTTGTATTAGCTCTAGTTATAGGCAAACCATAAGGAATCTGAGCTGGATTCTTGGTCTGAAACAATTTAGAATTAGTATTTGTCAGCTGGCTGAACTCCTGTGTAACCTGTCCTTTGAATTACGTCACTTCTCAGGCTTCTGGCCAGCTCAACTAAACAGGACATACGCGGCCATACACGGTGGTGGCTCTTGCCCTTTCTCGCTGTTCCATGAATACTGTTTAGTTTCCATACTGACTAATGCGCAGTGAATCGGTGACATCAGTTCTCATTAGGCTAATTAACTTGTTCCCAGGTAGATTTTGTACGTAATTCAAAACAGCACAGTACTTGAAAGCGGTATTATAGAGATCTCAAACTTTTCTAAGTCACTTTCTCTAGGTCCTTCCTTGTGCTAGAATTAAAAGCTTTTGGCTACACTAAGGCAACATTCAAGAGGAAGTACATAGTCCATTCAGAGACTATATAAGGAAAACAGAGAAGGCTGAACCCAGACAGGAACCTGGATTTATTGGTGTAAGGCTTAGTATATATCAGGTATTTAAATAACTTGCTGTTAAAGGGCTTCTCTATTTTTTTATATGTTGTTTTTCAACAGCGTACTCACCAGTTGATTTTTTTTTTCTTGAGATGTTCTTTGGTGCTAAGAACTTGAACAAGTGTCTTAACACTTTTGATAAATGCATAGCTTTCTATTATACATACATTTAGTGCTACAAAAATATCTTCATGCATTTACAAACCTCAATAGTTTTGTCTTCATTTAAGTATTAGTAATTAATAACATTTTTCCAAAAAAGTTAGATTCAAGACATCGAAAGCGTATTCTTTATGTTTGTCTACCTTCACCAGACATCTAGACTGTGCTGTGATCTAGTCTTCATACATATTGTGCTGTAGATAATGTGCTTATGCAAAATATTATTCCTAAAGGAATAACTGTGGCTGTATCAGTGGTTTTAAGTCCAATTATTTTATTGAGATTGCCTAGCAAATACCACTTTGTGGATACTTATTTGACTAGATTCATTTAGACTGTGTGATTTTGAAACAAATGCTTATTAAAAGCAAGTTCACCACAACTTTGTTTAGCAGTTGTATTTCATGGGTAGCAGTCTTCTGCCAATAGGCTGGGAGAGTGAAAACTTTGACAGGAGTTGAAGCAGTTAATTCTGTGAACTTCAGCTTGGAGATGGGAGAGGCAAAACGCACAGTAATTGTATTCAAAAATAGAAGAGGACTATTATTTTGGTTTCAGCAACCCTACAGTAAGTAAAGAACCAAAATAAAAATCTCAAAGCTATTCCTGCAGCTTTATAAGAAAATGTTTACATATAAATAATAAGGGTAGTTTTGATGATCATTAGACCTGTATAGTAAGGGGTGAAGTAAGATTACTATACTTCAAAGTGTGAGAATTCATCATTGCATTAGTGAGAGCTGTTAATTAAAATACCTTTTCAGTCTAAAAATCAGCCCTGTGTGAATGGAACTAAGTGGAGCTGGTGGTGTGGGACTCTTGCAGGGAAGTTAAGGGCAGCTGCTTGTGCCAGAGTGCTGTGGGGGAAGTGGTGTGACACAAGCGCTGCAGTGTGGTTTGAGCTGGCCTGGTGCATCATCAGGTGTGTGTTCTGCCCATGTGACGCTCATTAATGTGGGCTGAGCACGGTGCTCAGCTCTCCCTGCTCTCAGTGCTCCTGTGCACTTTGGCATTGCTGCAAAAATCGTGTTTCAGAGCTTGATGTTAGTCCAGCTACTTCATTGTATTTAAATTATCCATGTTCCTTAGTCTCAGTGTGTAAGTAGACAGTTTTGAGAACTGTTAATCCAAAAACTCCAGCTGTTATCATTTGAGACATGCATGGTAAAAATACAAAGTGCCATCTAGAAAAAAAGCAGACTATGGCTATTGCATGGTAAATGGAGCAGGATTCAACAAGACTGCTGTTACCTTGGAGGTGGTGGGATACTTCAGAAAACATTAAGTGGGTTACTGTGAGGTGGTCAGAGAAAACATAAATTGCTCATTTGCACATTTTGATTTTTCCAGCTTTTTTAATTAAATTTTTGAGGATAATGTAATCTTGGGAACTAGCACAGCCCGTTTATTCTGTATTTTTGAAAACCACGTTGTTTGAATTGATTGGGGTTTTTTTAATTCCTTATGTTTCATGGAGATTATTTACATTCTGAGCTGGAGTGTTTTGAACACGGGACTCATCACTCAGCAGGGCATATTTCTAAATTCAGATTGCATTTTAAATGCACCCATTAGTAATTATTTGGATCAAGTTTCCTGAAACATTAATTTATAAAGGCAGTACTAAAGCTGTCACTAAGGCATGTAAAACTAAATTTTTGTTTAATTTCAGGGGAAAATTTGCAGTGGTGAAGAAGTGTATCCAGAAAGACACTGAAAGAGAGTTTGCAGCAAAATTCATGAGAAAAAGAAGAAAGGGCCAAGACTGTCGGATGGAAATAATCCATGAAATTGCAGTCCTTGAGTTGGCACAATGCAACCTTTGGGTCATTAACTTGCATGAAGTTTATGAAACTGCGACAGAGATGATTTTAGTCCTGGAATAGTAAGTATTAGTTATAATTCCTGAATAACTTTCTGCAGTATTTGCTTGAAAATAATGATGTAAAAATACTGTGTATCAGTGTGAATAATGTAAAAGTTTCTGTTGGTTGCCTGTTACCCTAGCTTAACTTCAAGAAGAATTGCTAAGAAAATGATGATTACAAGAAGTTATATGCAGTCTCATAACTACTTCAGATTATAGCAAATTTCTCTAACTATGTAGTATTTTTAAAAGCTGAACTATAGTTTATGTAGTTAAAGCATCTTTAATCAAATATGAACTCTGTACACTCCCTACATGTAAAAGAGGAACAGGAAAGAAGCAATGAGTATCTGTTCAAGAACTGAAGTTTATTTCATTGACAGTGGCAAAGATGGGATGAAATCTGCTGTCTTTTTTTACCAGTTATAAAAAAGGTATTGAAAGCAACATTATTGCTAAAAAGAAACTATTAAAACCCTCTACAACAGACAACTTTCTAAAACAGTATCTTTTGGGGGAAAGAAAGGAGGAGGATTGAGATTTAGAATAGTTTCTTTCAAAGGACACTTAACTCTGCATTTGTCTGTGTGGTTTTCTCCACTTGAGTTTGTCCAGATGGGTATTCTTGCAGCTGTTAGGACTGTTCATCTCATATGCCAATGGCTTTAGATAGTAAGACATCTAGCTGGCTTCCAAGATTCAGCCAAATGGTTGTTGCTACTGAACTTTAAGTTCTTGTTACTCTATGGATGGTAAATAATTAGGAGAGGAACAGTGAGGCTCAATAGCTCAGAAGTGACTTGTCTGTTAAGATTAAATTTAGTTTGTGCAGCTCTTCTTTTACTTGATAGTAAAAAGAAAGGGTGAGAAATCTTGTGTCCCAATCACATCTTGTTCAGAAGTCAAATGAAACTGTATCTTTAAAGTTCAGTGAAATGGAATGAGACCATGTCTCCTAAGACAAAATTCTTTCTAGAATACATTTTTTTAAACTTCATAGTGCCCTTAATGAAGTCATAATGTGTGAAATATTCAAGTATCTTTTATAATACATAGGTGTGACAGAGCTTCTGGGGTTTTAACTGCTGCTACTGAGACTCATAAATACTTGCTTTAAACACTAGTAGAAATTTAAACTCAAATACAGTTTCATTTTCTAGATCCCATAGGATTTAATATGAGCAGTGGAATCTAAATAAGCAATGAGTTTGGGATCATTTCAATACAAAATCCCTAGTTTTGTTTTGGAACTCAATTTTCTTAGAGTTGCAAAACTCTTTTAATCTGAAATATTAACTAAGTTGTTAAGTAATTAGCAAAATTATTGGGTTTATATGCATCAAACAGTCATACCTTGTTTCAGATAAGTAGCTGTATGCTAGAGTTGTAAATTACGAAAACAGTCTTTCCCTGACTTCAGCAAGTATGTCTGGGTGCTTCTTTAATGTCAACGTGTTCCAAAGACATGTTGCAACAAAACAGGTATGAATGTTAGTGAATTTCTGACATTCTGTATGCAGAAGATTAAAGAACATACCTAGACTGCAAGCTTCTCTAGGGCATTTCAGTTTCTATTAAGCTTGATGGTCTTTGTGGCAGATCTTTATCTCCTGAAGAAGTAAAACAAATACTTGATCTTGGCCACTAACTTTATCTGCTAAGATTTTGAAGTTTCTTGTCTTGATGTAGAATATGTCATAAGGGCTGAGGGTTTTGCCTTTGGGAGATGTTTTGCTTTCAGGAGGAGAAATATTAATGTTACATGAAGGATTGTCTTTCAGGCACTATCAGTTTTTGACAGAAAACAAACTTAAAATTGGCCATGTTAATATTACATGTTGAGCAGTGGGAAGGAAGGAGGCATTACAGTGTTGGCTTCAGCTGTAGCACAGCAAATTGGGGCTGTCTGCATCCACCCTCACAACAGTCTCTGACTTTGGTTTGTTGTCATAAAACCCTCAATCAGGGTTTTTAAGTCCGAGTTGAAGGGGTAACAGAAAGCCTGGAATTAATCTCTGGGTCAGTTATGTTTCTGTATTTCACTGAAAATTGAATGAAAAGAACCTGGAATTTTGCCAAAGAAGGAAGAGATACAGTCTGGGAAACTTGACATATCAGATACAAAAAGAAAAAAAGCAAATTTGGTAACTTTCTGGCTTGATACCTGTATGCAACCTACCTGTCATCTTTCAATTTCTTTTGAAAGAAGGAACAGTAGAGCATCTGATGCTTAAGAACCCATCTTTTTTATAAGTGTTCATCACCATGTTTTTACACATCTGTGGAAGGGATAGATGATACCAGTGGATAATTAGCAGATCAAATGTATAGAAACTTGTAAGTAGAGCTTCAAAAATCTTCATCATTAATATTTTATTATGGAGATCCTCTGAACTGAGCCAGAGCCTTGTGTAAGTATGGTAGACTTTTGTTATGCTTGCTTTAAAAAGAGGAAGAAATTGTCTTTATCATCTTGAAGACGGTTAGTATTTATCTGATATGCCGGATAAAGTGTTTTTTCAGCTGTTATTTGGACCTTTGGATAATGTGATGGACTTGTATGTCCATTAATATTAATGAAGTTAATATATAGTCTTGGACATGAATTATTATTCTGCTTATTGGAGGTGTGACTGGTTAAAATAAGA
Source organism: Sylvia atricapilla (assembly GCF_009819655.1). NCBI lineage: Eukaryota > Metazoa > Chordata > Aves > Passeriformes > Sylviidae > Sylvia > Sylvia atricapilla. Next base: position 52,672,261 of record NC_089140.1, on the reverse strand, counting down.
GTCTGCTGGCAGTAAGTGATCCATTTGGCATGGGATTAAACAGACAGAACTTGAAGCAAACCCACTGCAATCACACTTTAAACACACTGTAGTCACTGTAATCTCTGCTGCTTCAATGTTTGCATCTTGTCTGTTTGAGTAGCAAGCAGAGTCTAGTTACTAGTCTCAAATCAAGATTGGAGGTCTAAAAAAATTTTAAGGGAAAACTTCTCGAGTGGTCTGAGTTACCTCTGTTTGTGTTTTATTCAGTTCTTGGGCTGCCTGATTGGAAAGGCAAAAAAAAAAAAAAAAAAAAAAAAAAGCATTTGTCTGAGTACTGAGAAATTTTAAGACCAGTATCTTCAATTTTATGTGTTTGGATGTTTCTTTTCCCACCTCATCTCATCAGATATAGATTTACAGCTTTCTCAGGGTTTGGGGACATTGGTACATTACGTTGTCTTACACAGGAAAAATTACCAGTAATTGCACTTAGTATCCAATGGTATGCCTTGGAAAGAGGTATGGCTGTCAGCAGCAGTGGGCATGAACCTTTGCTAGTAGTGTTACAACCACTGTAGTGTGAACAGCTTGTACTGCAAGCTCCATGAACAGAAAGTAGGTGACTTTCTGTTATCTTGCAAGGATAACACTTTCAAGAAAGACTTTTGACAGAGTTGAAGATTCAGGAAGTAAATTTTTGTCCATTACAGATTATGTGACTCAGCATTTAAATCAGGTGTATTTTAGGAATTGGTCTACATATCTCTGTACTCTGCTGATTTGTACTTCTGCATCCTTCAGAACACTAACTTAATGTCTGGTCCATTAAAGCTGGAAGAATGGTTCATTTTTTCAGGTGCCCTGAAATAGGTTTGTTCAGTCTTTTTCTAACGATAAGTTAAATGACTGTGCTAGTGTCTGCTAAGTGTACTTGAAAGAAGTTTAAAGCTGAATTTCATACAGTTCATTGTTAAGATATATCTCAAGGAAGATAAGTAGTCTCCATTTAATCGAAAGTCAACGTAATTGTAACAAAGATTAGTTCTCTAGACTTCCAAGTGGCTTTTAGCTCATTTATGGTGCTAAGTAGTAAAAGTGTTAGCATGTTTTTCATTGATGAAGAGCAGTTGGATTTCACTTGAAACGAGAGAAATTAATGGCATGACAGTATTTTCATAAGTAAATTAAAATAGCTGAAGAATTATGGTTGCTGTGGCTTTCAAGTTTGGAAAGCCTTCTTTTGTCTCACATTTTTTTCATACACTTATCTAAGGGAGGGTGTACTGGAGAAATAATGCATTCTAAGTAACACTGGATTTCAAAATGTTTTGCCATTAAATATGTCCTTATCAATTTTCTTTTCAGATTAAGATGGCTTATTTTCCTAAAAACTTTGTTGTTCTAAGGAGAATTCTTTTCTTTTTTCCCCTAAGAACATTTTCTGACTGGCCCAATCATTTGCTAAGTTATTTCATAATGACAGTTAGAAAAACTACAGTTCAATGAAAAATGGGTAAATATTATTAACACCAGAGAACTCCTGGTCTGCATATATACAGAAATCATAACAGTGACATGCCCATGATATTTTCCTAGCAGGTATTTTGAACCCTTCTACGGTTAGATTTTTTTTTATTTTTTTTTTTTTTTTATCCCTGAAATCTGGCTGGGGAATACAAAATAGCTGAGTTGAAAGTGTTGTTAAGGAGCTTGGCAAAACTTGGAATAGGTGTGCAGAAGGATCTTTTTGGAGTTAATTTTGAGCCTGTGCTTCCAACCACTTGTGACTGGCTTGGCTCACACCTCCCTGACTGTTTTGCTTAAGGGAATCCATTAAGCTCACTCTGCAGCAACAATACACGAAATGGTCTTGCAGTATCAAATTTCCATGTGTTCTTGTAAAGGGTTACTGGTTACTTGTTTGAATGTGGTATTTTTTGGACAGAATTAATTGTCCAGAAGGAGTTGTTCCATCAGCACCCTAAATAGCAAAGTTAAGATCAAAAACCAAAACATTGCATGTGAAGTTCCTTTCCCATGTGAAACGATTTGGTGAAGCCAAGTGTCTATGGCAGCTGAGAATTGCAATGTCTCGTAAGCTATGAAGTGGGTGTGCATGTGTGAGGGCTGTATTTGCATGTCTCACTCTTAAAAATGCTGATGAACACAAGGATCTTCAGAAGTTTAGGGAGGGACCTAAATTTTTTTTTTTTTTTAAAATAAAGTTTCTGGATCAAGAGTTTTCTACTCTCACATTGGTAGTAGCACTGTCTCTTGATTTCACTGATGGGACATTGCTTTAACTTTTATTGCCTTGACTTTTAACATCTATAATTCAGAGTTTTTTAAGTGTAGTATTAAAATTCTATGTAGCTTACATTTTAGCATTGGTGTCTACCTCAGTTTTAATTAAGTTACACTAATAAACAAGTTATAGCAGATACCTACCAAGTAGACATAGCAAGCAGGTCTTTATAAGGACCCCCCCACCCTCAACTTCCACTGTTTTTTCAGCTGGGTCTATTAAAGTGTGATCCCATGTTTTGGATACAAATCCGATTTCACAGAATTAAACAGCAGAAGTATTTTTTCCCTTATTTGAAGTAGCACAGCTTTACCAGAAATTGCAGGGGTTTTGCTATAAAACATATTGTGTTAGTTATTTTGGTAGTAGATCTTATCGCTGCATGTGCATTATAATTCACTGATACAAGGAATTAAATCACTCTTCAAGTAACATATTATGGCATTCTTAAGGCAGAAATTTTAATTTATGGATTGCAGTAGATGTTTTTCTATTTCTATGTGGAAAATCCAACTGATGTTGCTTTTTCAAGGAATTTCGTTTAGGATATTAGAATACACTAGCTGATGTTCGTTTTAAAAATGTCATTAATATTTGAATCCTGTTCAAAGCTGAAATATTACTATTTCTATGAATTAAACAAAAATGGAGTGAAGAAGGATGTGATAGTGTCAGGCATATGAATTTTTTCAAAAGGAATTATAGTATTAATATGCCTTTGAAAAACTTACTCTTGAGCTCTATCATCTGATACATAATGAAGAAAAAGAATTATTTAATAGATGGGGTTTTTTGAAAGAAAATCTTAGTTTAATAATCAAATTGTACTGCTGTACCAGTTAGCCAGCATATAGAACAGAAGTGTAAAACTCTATAGAAAAGGTTAAGATTTAACTTTTTTGGTAAGACCATCTGCAGGGAAAACTTAAAAGAATAGCAGTGAGAATACCTTGCAGGGCAAAAAGCCTTTTTTTCTTCCATGAGGCTTTTGATAGTACTAGGATTGTAGCAGCAAAGTTAGTATAGGCAAAATGAAAATTTGAATATATTCAAATATATTCTTTTTCTGGGGGTACAAGTTGAAATGCACCGTTTTTGTAGAACTCTCTTTTGCTGTTACATTCGAGTTGAATGTGCCTGGCTGTCTTTGGGATAGACAGTACAATTCATCAGAAAAAAAAAAAAAGCAAGCAAAGGCAGAGTACATGGGTATACATTGGTAAAGATTAATGCTTGTGCAAAGTCATTTTTGCATGACGCAGTTTGGTGTAACTGGAAAGGATTCTGCCCCTGAGGGTTTCACCACCTTTCCCTAAGGGGTGACCATAGAATTTCATGCAGAACAAAGGGTGTATGTGCTGATTTCATAGTAGGAGTTCAACAATCCATATGCAAAGTGGCCCCTTTCTAACATTCTTATGCTCATTCTCGTTTTAAACTGGAGCATCTCTTCAGTTTATTTTACTTTTGGTGCTACAGGGTTATATGGTAAAACGGTTCTAGTTCTCTAGAGCCATTGCTACACAGAGCTGGTACTGCATGTGGCTTCAGAGTACTTAAAAATCTATTTATGTCACTTCGTTATTTTGTTATTTGTTTAAACATATATAAACAAAAGAGGGTGCAAGCTGAGAGCTAAAATTTTTAGAGCGATTTTTAGATGAAAGAAGTTTAAAAACTTCATGCATCCCTGTATACCAGAGACTTTGTTAACAGTTCAGTTGCAGACTTTATATTTATTCTTTTGAGTATATGCAAAGTGTTGGAGGATGAGGAGGTGGGAGGTGGGGATGCCTTGCTCTGTGTTTGCAAAGATTTGCCTTGGCCAAATTTCCATGTAGTTTCATAGGTATGGCAAAAGACACATCTTTTAGGAAAACACTGTCCTCAAACAATTGTGGCATTCATCTGAAAGCAAAGTCAGTAGTGTTTCAAAAGTAGTCCCCAAAATTCCTGTACCATTCATATTCTCTAGCCTAAATGACTAAAATCTTTACCTCTCTCCAAAGCTGCCATACTGCAGAAAACACTTCCAAGGCTGTAAAAACCTTGCCAAATGTCTAATAACTGAAAATATCACAATTGGGCTATACCTCCTGCTGATATTGCCTATACAAAAAAAAACCAGTGTGAGTAGGGCCTAATGGGTGCTATAAATTAGTCTTTGAACTAACAGTATTCCTACTGTTCCACAGTGCTGCTGGAGGTGAAATCTTTGACCAATGTGTGGCTGAAAGAGAGGAGGCCTTCAAAGAAAAAGATGTGAAGCGACTTATGAAGCAGATATTAGAAGGAGTTTCATTCTTGCACAGAAACAATGTTGTTCATCTTGACTTAAAGGTAAGATTGTTGCTGTATTTTTCTTATTGATTTCTCATCTGTTGACTTTCTTGCTGGTAATATGTCATAAAAATGCCAATTTGTAATTACACAATTTTACCTAATTATACCTTGAATGATAAAATTATACTTTTGGGATAGAGTAGCCACCAGGTCTGCAAGCCTTTGGAGGGGTTGCTATGATTATATTAAATATAAACTTCATTTGATTAAGTGAAATGTAATCAATTCAAAAGTCAATTCGCCTTGCACTTTAGATTGCAAATGAAATGCTTTGAGTAAGACCTGACTCATTTCTACATTGCTGTAAAAATGTCTGGGTATTATATGGCCATTGAAAACCAGGAGGTTTATTTTGTTTGGTTTATTTTTATTCACTTGAGTTTTAATGAAGAAGAAGGGTGATAAGATTGGTGGGATAAAGTGTAATGTTTCAGAATGAAATGTTCAAACAGCACTGGTAAATTCATGTATTAAGTGTATTTATAGCATTTTCTTCCTTTTTTTTCCCCGTTACTGTAAAACCTTATTTAAATGTCTGTCATTTGCTGCTGAACAGTTGGCTGACACCCTTTTGTTATATAAATTATTATGATTTACTGAAACAAGTATTTTTTTCTTATTGAAAACAGTTTTGAACAAATCAAGTGAAAAGCACAGTTGCCATCATATGAAATCTTATGGGCAGGAAGGGAGTTGTAACAGGGATCCAGAGAACTATCCTGTCCTATGGGCAGCAAGCTGAAGTTAATTTTCTTCAGCTTCTATCCATGCACTCATATGGAAGATGCAACTGTATTTCATTATGAGGTTGAACTAGTTTAAATTCAAGGCAGTTTCAAGACAGTCTAAAAAGTAACTTGCATTACATTTTTTTAAATTCTTTTTATATGTCCTAGTCTCATATTTGCTAAGTATATTGTAAGCTGCTGCATGTTAGTTCTGCTGCTATGATCCTTACTTAAGCTTAGCTGTATTTTGGCATATTATAAACCTACCAGTAGATTCTAGTATCAAGCTGTATGTACTTATATATAACTTAGCACATCATGAACCATTCATCAGCTGAAGCAGGTGAGTCATATTGGCACACAATTATGTCACCTGCCTGATTTTCCAAACATTTATTCAAATTATATGTGGAATTCTTTAAAATTTTGATTGAGTCACACACACAGAATATTATTAATTGTACTAAAAATTAATGAAACATTTTTAGCAAGTGATGTGAGAATAAGTGTTCAGAAAGACTGAAAATAAGCAGTTAGAATTCCTCAAAATTCCAGTATGCTAAAAGAAGATACTCAGTGTCTCAGTGGTTGGCCATTGAATTTCCTTGAAGCAAAGCGTGTAAAATTAAATGTATTTTGTGGACAGTATATATCTGTACATGTTCATAATTAAAGTTGTGGTGTTTCTTAGCATCATCAGCTGAATATCTGTAACTAGAAATATGATGACACATCATTATGATGTAGTTTTATAACGCTACAGTACTTACTTGAAAAAGTAAACTTGGGATGTTGATTACAGATTTTTACTGTAAAAGATATTCATAAAAAGCTTACTTAAAAACTTTCCAACTGGTCAGAAAACTTATGCTATAACATGGAGCATATGCAGTTCTCACTGAAAAATCCAGCATTGTTTTGCTGCCTTATGGAAGTTCGTTTAGCAGAGGAAATTGTCTAGTGGTTGAGGTTAATGAACATGTTTATACATTACTGTAGTGTGCTATGTGTGTTTAATTGGAGTCCGATTTGCAGTGTGATGACTTTTGTGATATATAAAACTATCAGTCTCTTGCAAACTAAGGTTTATGGAGGTCTTCAGAGTTTTTATTGGCAAATAAAAATTACAGAAATGATAGAATTAAAACCCATGACTTGCAAAGATTAATTGATCCACATGCCTTGCAAGACTTCTAAAAAAGACCCAGTTGTGACAGAACTCAAAAAGTTGGGTGCTTGCTTTGGCTGCATATTTGTTTACCCACAGTCCTCGTCTGTTGTATCATGTGTCTCATGCTGCTTTAACTTGTGGCTTAAAGCACGTGGAATTTACTAGCTACTTTGTTTGTATGACATTTGAAAGGTTTCTGCATGTTTACTGTTGCTATGCAAGGTGTTTGCCAATTGCAAAGTTGACAAATTTTTGCTAAAATGGGGGCGGGGGGGGGGGGGATGCTATTAGTTTCACCTTTGTGTCTCTAAAGATTTCCATTTCATTTGTTTTTTAAAAATTCCTTTGGAAAGGTCCATCCAATTTTCCAAATGTTGCACCTTCAGAAAAAGTTCAATTCTACACCCAGAAGAGTTTAAACCCAAGTGGTTTTATGTGATTGTCAGCTGAATATTTTTATGATAAATCTAAAGAACCAGATCTATGACACTGACAGCTACCTTGCTTTAGCTTCTGTTTGCCCTCTGAGTAGATACAAGATTTTTCCTGACACTAAACACTGCAGAAAGAAATGGGGTATTTTGATGTAGCTTAGCAAGGTTGTGACTTGATCAATTCTTTCCAAAAGCATGGTCCTACTGAAAGATGGTTGAAATATGTCTTTTTAATAGCAAAACACAATCATGTAGCCTAATTTTGACTTGGATGAAGAGCAAATACAATGCTACCAAGTGCAAATTAATTATCACTTGACAGTATTGTGTTGGTGCTATTTAATTTGCAGGGTGTGCATAGATTGTAGTCAGGAGTCTTTCATCTCCTCTTAATGGCACTTAAAAGCTGCAGAGTAAGGGAAGTCTCCTTTCTATGTGTTCTCATGTACTGCTTGACTTAATCTTGAATAGGTGTATGGTAAAGTTTAAGGTACTTGGGAATGGAAGAGAATATATGCAGACGTGGGGGCTGAGGAAGAAGATATGGGAGTCCTTTACTGTTTTTAGAATAAGCCCAGTTTAGTATCTTTAGTAATGGGGTATCTCAGCTAGTCTGTTTTTCCTGTTTCTGACCATTTTCTTGGATAATTCCTGTCTTTTCTTCTAAGGATTTGAGATTTCTTGAATATTATATAATTAGATAACCTTCAACATTAATGAAATTAGGTAAGGTGAGGAGGAGCTGATTAGATTAAAAACCTGAACTTTATTATGGGTCCTTAGTCTTTATGTATCTTCTTGAAACCAACTAAAGATACAAGAAATAAGAGGATCTAAATGTAACCTTTAAGCCTTGCTGCTGTAGAGAAGGAAGTTTTCAAACATTGCCATTTGGTGGTTTTCATCAATAATTTCAATAGTGCTTGAGGGTAAAAGTGAAAGGCCCTTTTTAGAATGGCCTCCAGGAGAGCCTCTAGCCAGCATCTCCTGTCTTTGTGGGCTGACTGGCTTTAGGCAAACCTAGATGTATTCTAGCAGAGTAAAACCAGAAGAGAAGCAGTATTACAGATGTGAGGAAATGATCTTCCTTTTCTGAAACTTAGAGTAATTGTGTCAAGCTGAAAACTATGGTGAGTTCGAAGCTATGGCTTCTTTAAGGGTTCATGCTGGCATTTCACAAGAATCCCATAATGATTCGTTAAAATAAAAAAATGATTGGTATTTCATTAAGAATTGATTTAGAGTTATGACTCAATTCATACTGTAGACAGGGGTTTTTCTGCATAGGTGTGCTTTGCATAATAAGATTAAGGAAAAAAAAGACAATAAAAACTACTTCTGCTAGCTGCTTTATCTACTAAAATGTTAAAATACAGGGGTGAAGCGTTTCACTAAAGTTTTCCATTAAAAACTTTTCCTCATTTAAATATAGAGAACAAATACTTATCTCATGCTTTTAATTTGACTCTTCACAACATAACTAAATTTCTCACTGGGAATAATATCTGAGAGGCTAATGAGGGAGGCATGGTCAGGTTTTTTTGGATGTTTGCTTTTCTAATACAAATAGAGAATAACAAATCTGAACTATAAAGAATGTGGGAATGTGCAGCTCCAAAAGCCTTTGTATAGCCACCAGATCCTAGTTTGTAAAGAAAATAAAAAAGAGCTATTCTAATATGTAGGTTTACAAACAGAAAATAAATTGACATCATAGAGTTAGTTTCAAATAACAGCTTAACTCTGCAGGAATCAAAAAACTTGACAATATTCAGGTCTTGCAGTGAGAAGAACTGGCCTAAGTTTTTTTAAATGATCTTGCCCAGATGTATTTCTGTATTTAAAAGCAAGGCTGTTCATGTGAGAGTATGTCTTCATGAATGACTCTGAGGATAGAGGACAGAGCAGCTCTGTAATTAGGGAAGAAGTGTAAAGGTTGGTGTTACTCCAGCTGGATTATCAGTCAGTGGTTGCTTTGCTGTTCTTACTCTTTTTGTCCCTTTTCAACCACCCTGATGCAAGATTGTTCAGTAAAGACTTCTGCACTTTCATGGAACTTGTGCTCTCTAGAAGCATGAATGCAATGTCAATTGACAGCACTACCATTTGGAGAAGTTAATGATAAAACCCAGTGTGATCACTGGTCTGGTGGTAGGGAAAGTCAAACCCTTTTTTTTTTTTTTTTTTTTTTTTTTTTTACAAGAATATGCTTCAGTTGCAAAAATTTTTGTTTTTTTAACTTGAGCTAGCATTTAAAATAGTAAGGAACTTCTTAATGACCACAAAGATGCTTTGAAGGAAGACACCCAGGATCTAGTGACGTCAGTGCAAACAAGTTTATCCAAAGGTGATGCTCTTAAAAACCTGTTTTTCAGGCTGCTATTTTTTTTAAACTCTTCTTCAGTTAGTATTCTGTAATACAGTTGTTTGTACTTTGAACAGGATTCAAGTTGGTTGCAACAGACCTTTAAACAGGTGCAGTCAAAATAGTTTTGTGTGTTCAGGGTTTTTAAAGTGTTGGGTGTTTTTGGACACTCTTCAAAGGGAGGTATTTTACATCATCTATTGGAAGAGTGAAGGAGTGAAGAGGAGTTAAAAAGTTGATATGAAGGACTAGAGGTAGAAGTGTGGAAGTACTTACATGCTATTGTTAAATGACTTGCTATTGGCATGTATTTCCAATGTACTCTAAGCTAAACAAGGTTTGATTCTCAATTCTAAATGGAAAATCCTGCCACTCATTTTAGCCTAAGTGTCTCTTCAAAATTGCCTTGAGGGAAATACATAAGTGATCCAGGGTATCATACTTGTTATGGAAGGCAATATTGCTGCTCATGGTCTAAAATAATTATGCAATGTCATAGACATTAGTTTTGGGTGATCCCAAAAGTCTCCTCCTCTTGTTTTTCAGCCCCAAAATATTCTGCTAACCAGTAAGTCTCCTCTGGGAGATGTTAAGATAGTAGATTTTGGCCTTTCCAGAATAATGAAGAGCAGTGAGGAACTAAGAGAAATCATGGGAACTCCAGAATATGTAGGTAAGTTGTTACTATAAGAGTGATGAATAGTCCAGGCTTCTGGGCAGTGGAAAGAGAATTTGGAGCATGCCAGCCTGGCTGTGTAGTTACTGTGTCACAAGATCAAGTTATTACTTTGGAGGTGGTACTGCTGTCAAAGGCAGAACTGGCAAGTCTTGCTGGTCTAGTGAACTATGATTGTGTGCTTATGTTAAAGATACACACTTTAGATGATTCTTGCCATCAGTGATAACAGGTATTACTTGGATTGAAAATTTAAATTCACATACTGAGTCTCTGAATACAATATTTTAGTCTGTGTAGGTTTTCTATTTGTTTTTTTTTTCAGTCCATACCACTCCAGGCCTTGAAAATATACTTGAAAATATCTTTAAGTTGTGTGGTAGATCTTCAGAGTTATGAGTTACAGTGCTGGAATGTGCAATGTTGGCGGTTTCTGTTTTGTCTGCAAGAAACTCGTATACAGATTCCTTAACTGGGAAGGGGACTGGCCTGGCTTCTGAAGATGACAACAAAGGGAAAACATTTTTTTACACTTAAAAACAATGAATGATAGAAATCACTTAAATAAACTGAATAATAGTATTTTGATTTCAAAAGAGTGTCATGCTTCAAATGACTTTTCTTAAATTTTACCATATGACTACTACCACATTTTTTAACACTATTGTAATGTCTGCATATGACAAAACCCATTTTTTTCCCCCTGAACAGCTCCTGAAATTCTGAGTTATGACCCAATCAGTACAGCAACTGATATGTGGTAAGTTGAACAAATCAATGGTCATCATAACTTTACTGAAAAGGGTTGTTCTTTGGGGATTTTTTTTTGCTTGTTTGCTTTTAAGAAAAAAAAAAAGGCTAACTAAAAAACTGTTTTTTCTGTTTTTATTTTTAATTTAGGAGCATTGGAGTACTGGCATATGTTATGCTAACAGGGATATCGCCTTTCTTGGGGGATGATAAACAAGAAACATTCTTAAATATATCTCAGATGAACGTTAGTTACTCTGGAGAGGACTTTGACCTTGTTTCAGAGTCTGCTGTGGATTTCATCAAAACTCTGCTGGTTAAGAAACCCGAGTAAGTAAAATACACAATTGTATATGCTAATATGTCAAACTGACTTAATTTTAAATGTAGCAAGTGCTAGTTTTTTCATTTTTAAAGTATAAGGAGGCTTTGATTTTATTGTACTATTACTTTTTATGTATATAAGAAGAGAATTCCCCCATTTCCATCCAAGCCTGTATATTCCAAATGATGTCCAAGTGTTAGTAATTAAAACTCCAACTACTTTCAGAAAACTGTGTAGCAGCTGTAGCTTGTAGTGGTGAACAGTACACTCATTCTTCTTGCAGGTACTTTGCTGAAGTCTTTTAAGTGAACTGAGCTTTGGATGGATTGGTAGAGAACTTTGCCTTTTCTAGTTCATTAGTTCACTTTTCTTAATGAGCAGCAAACTGGAAATTCCAGGTTCCCAGATAGAACAGGTGTTTTCTGTGGAACTTTACCAGTTCTTCATGGGACACCTCAGCTATTGAAATTGCCTCCTGCTTGTCTATGGGAATACTTGAAGAATGTAAAAGTTGGATCATTTTTCTGTATATAGAAAGTATAAACTTCAAAAGTTGGTTGGCAACATGGAAGTGTAAACTCATATTTAGGGATCTATTAATTCCTTTATTTTAAATGCTAGGAGTTAATCTACTTGAACAGAGAGTGATCAGGAAGTGGTTTTTTTTTTGGTAAAAGATAGCTGTCAGTGCCTTTTTTTTATTTACAATTCTGTCAGTCTTGAATACAGTCATATCCTTGGAATAATTTTGGGGATCTCTTCTGCAAGGTTCTGAACTTTGTACTCATTTGGACATTTATTTTAATACTTTCCTTCCTCTGCAGGGACCGGGCAACTGCTGAAGAATGTCTTCAACATCCATGGTTAGAACAAAGTGATAATCCTGCTTGCAGGGCCTGGAATAAGAGTATGGAAGGGGAGACCAGTGATGCCATCCAGAAAGATGCAGCTTCTGCCTCTGAACAATCAGTAGATGCTGAGAAGACTGGAGAGCAAGAATCAATAGTGACAGAAGAACTAATTGTAGTGGCTTCATACACACTGGGACAATGTAGGCAGTCAGAAAAAGAAAAAGTAACTGAGCAGAAAGCCATTTCCAAACGATTTAAATTTGAGGAACCATTACTGCAGGAAATACCAGGAGAATTCATTTACTGAACTGTGTGGAGCTTCATAGCTATAACTGGAAGGCAGATTTTTCTACTAAACAAAAGTATTCTAGCCAAGTGAATTTCTGATATGCAATAAATGTTCTAGATAAAAGCAAGTGTTTATAAATGGCATACAACAAAAATGTGCCAAGTTCTTATTTTCTTGGAACTGATAAGATTTTAAGTGGCTGACAGGAATTTAACAAAGAGAATAAGCTTTTTTTTTTTTTGTTTTTAATTTTTATTTCTGTTTTTTGTTATTGATATTGATTGGTAAGAGAGTTTGTTTGAATTGTTCCAGTGTTCTTGAGAAGTCAACACTGGAAGTGTTTCAGTGACAGATGTCAATAGAAGTATTTTAGGATATATTTTGGTATTTGATGCAAATATATAATGCTGTGTTTTCCTCAAACACCTCCTGACTTCAGTGTTGGAGCTATCTGCTCACCTAAAACTTGTATGAGAGGAAAATTTGGTCACCTGGTTTGACACACAGATTTCAAAATCATTGTATGTGTATTTCTTTGTTTACATCAGGTCAAAGACCCAGACTCCTCTGGTGTGTAGCTGAACAGTGAGCTGAGCTTCTCTAGACAGAGATGCACATGCCTTACTGGTAAAGAAATCTGTATTGGAGATATGTCTGATTTGGGAGCACAGTAAAGTCCTGCTCCTGAGAGTGATGTGCTTGCTTATTTCAGTCGCTTGCAAGCCAGCAGAGATTGTTCCCTTCCCCTTCTGTGCTGGGTGAGATGTGCCAATAGAATCCAGCTCAGTGTGGCCACACGGTGCTGATGAGAGGAAAAAAGAATGACAGTCTGATGTAGCTCCTCTGAAGTTATTGAAGTTCTCTCCACTGATTTTACCATGTTAGATTAGACAGTTTGTCCAGCTAATCAGCCCTTGATTTCACCTCCCCCAGAACCAGCTGGGGTTTTACTGGGATCATGAGGTCATTTCTACCTTCTTTCTGTTGCTCCAACTGCTGCTTTAAGGAAAAAAAAAGAGCATCCTTAGGCTAAGTTGCAATTGTTCAATATAGCTGCCAGATGAGGAAGAAGATATTACTTCTTCTGAAACAGTGAAGCACAGCTCATGCCTCCTGCTTCCTGATCACTCTCCTTTAGACACTTGGAAATACAGCCATGTTTTGTGGCTGGGCAGAGTGGGATTAGGGAGCAGTATAGATGAGTCATAGTTCTCAATGGATGCAGTCCCTCAGAGGACAAAGCTGACACCAACTGGGCATCAAAACCGAGTGGTTTTTGCAGTGTATAGATCTGAGGATCTTGGACTCAGTCCTAGTTTTCTAAGAAATCTTTCATACTGATGCTGTTCCAAAGTTTAATTTTTATGTAATGGAAGTTTAGTACTATTATATTGCATACTGTTAATTATTCAACTATTTATTTGGTTTCCTTATGCTGTTCCTTTGTAATAAACTCTGACAAAAGTTTTCTTGCTATAAAACAGTGAATAGAAATTTTTGAGCTAGTTTCCACTTTTTACCCATGTTGGTACACACTTTTTGATTTCAAATGTATCAAATGTTCTTACTCTATTTAGTGAGCAGGAGTTCAGGACTCTGTGCTAAAGTTACAGTTCCCCCTTAACACTTAATAAGAGCAGCAGTAGTGGGGTGATCTGGTCAGCATGACTGGAAAGATGGGGAAAAAGCACTTGTACAGAAGAAAGCTGAACCAAGAGCAGTGGGACAATGAGTTTTTTTCCAAAAAGCTTCATTGCCAGAGGTTGGGCTGCCCTTACTTCAGGCCACATCAGGGAAATTGCACCCAAATTAAACTGTTCTATCAAGCTTCTTCCCCAGTGGAATTACATATTGAGCATTCATGTAGATAGGGCAGCTTCTTATTTCTCAAAGGAGCATTCATATAAGGAAACAACCAGTGGTGCTCAGAATCGAGTTTTGATGTGTTTTATATTGTAATGCAGAGATGCCTTTCACGTTCTGGAGAAAGGAGTCAGTCACTGGACAGCTCTGGCGGGCTCTCAGCAGGAGAATCTTTGAGCCAGCAGTGTGTCTTGTGTTATCTGCATGTTTCCGGACACAGACAGGAGCTGACCCTACCTACAGAGCTGATCTGTTTCAGCCTTGTTAGGCCGGACAGTACCTTCACGGGCATCTTTCTTTTACTCTCCAGTCATTTGCCCAAGACAATTTGCATGGGATAGGGGACATTGATTCATGGAATTCTGTGCAGGATTGCAATTTCTCCCATCTTCCATCACTGCCATTTTGACATCTTTTCCCCCACATCCATACTTCCTTACTTCACTAAGTTGAGCAGAGAAGCAAGGTTGAAGCATGTTCACATCCTACCTTTACAAAACAACGTTGCCAGTGTTGCACACATAAGTGTTTAACAGCTCCTGGTTGCCCACAGCAAACTGAGGGATGTATAGCCATTTCACTTCCTCCTTGTAACCACAGATCATGTCTCAGATTGAGACTGGTATTAATGGAAGAGAGTAGGTGCTGAGCAGTATACTTTTTGTCCTATAAATGCTGTTTTTAATGTATGACAGTGAAGCGTAACTTGTATACATGAAATACATACTTATTTCAAGGCCAGCTTTTCTTGAATTGGCTGCTTTGAGATTTCCAGTGGGCTGCATTTCTGTTTAACTCTTTGTGCCTTAAGGTGGTTTTGTACAGTGTTTTTTAACATCATTAAGAATTTGTATAAAGTTGTGAAAATTTAATAGTGTAAGTTATAAACAAGGCATCTTAGATTCACCCTATAACAGGCAAAATGTTCCATGTTGTTTAACTGCAGGCCTATCAGCCAGACCCACACCCTTGAGGCTGTTTCTGTTCCAGAGTGAGTGTGGGTAAAGCTGCAAACGAGGTGTTCTTACCCTGAGCTGTAGGAAGGGGCTGTTGCAGTCAGCGTTGGTGAGGAGCTCCGTTACGCATCAGTATGACTGGGAACAAACCATGAGCTGTGAGGAACAGCTGGTTTTCTGCAGCTCCATGAATACGGGGGACTGTATGTACGCAGGTCATCTGGGAAAGGTGCTGTGTTGGCAGGGAAGGGGCTCCTTGGGCCATGCTCTCCCAGGCTCCCCACTCTCCAGACTGAGCACATGCTGGCTCCCTTTGTAGCATGGGGTGCATAGCTGCTGTTTGCTCAGATGCAAGATGCTGAAGGAATGGAAGGGCAGATGTTCCTACAGATCTGTGGTTAATGGAAGAGCCATGAATTGTATCAATAGGAGGGGTAGGTCCAGGCCTAGGCCGCCTTTCAGTAGTTGGAATAAATAGCAAAGTCCCTGCAAAAGGCACTGCCTTGTCTCCTCTTGTTGCTATATTCACCTCTTTAAGGGAGAGGCTTATAGGTTTTATAGTTGCTAAATTAAATGTTCTACAAAACAATATGTTTCTTTTTGTCCAAAGTGGAATTTGCTTTGTGATTTGCCTCATTTGTCACATTTTTGTGTGCAGGTCCCTAAATACAAAAGGGTGAATTCCAGTTTGCAATTTACCCCCTGAATCTTGAGAGCTGTTAGGTCACAATGCAAATAAAAGTTCACTGCCCATTCTCCACGGGTGGTGCTCACAAGGGATGGGGAGGGAGTTGGGCCTTGCATTACGTTACTCTGGCTTAAGATATCTCTTGAATATTTCAGGTGTTCCTGGAAGACAGTTCAATGTTTTAAAGAAATAGTGCCAGTTCACTGTACTTCTGACAAGGTGTTTACTGTTAAAGTAACTTTAAAATAAATGAAATTTTGTTTTCTGAACAGCTGATGGGTCTTTTATTCTTTGTACTTTGGGAAACACCCATTAGGAGGATTGCTGATATTTTAGTTTTCTGAATCATACATTTGTTCAATATGTGCAGCAAATATAAAATGCATCAAAAGTCTTTTCCGTACTAAAGCAATATGCTTCCACTGTGGACTTCTTCATGGTACAGATGTTGAATTAAGCTGTCATTTGGATTAATAAATACAGTCAGGGAAAAAAAAAAGTACAGATGGATGTGATAAAAATCCCCTCCTAATTAAGAAAATGTTAGGATTCATCAAAGTGAAGCAGAGCATATAGGACCAGAGTTATTACTGAAAAATTAGGAGAGGAAAAGGAACTACTTGAAGGGATTATCTTTTCCCCTGTAAACACAGAGAACCTAATTACACTGAGTCTCTGCTTGCTTATACAAGTAGAATAGCAGCTAAGCTGGTGATGCATTGAAATCAGTGTACCCCATCTCTTCAATTAATTTGTAATGCCAGCATACAGACTGAATTACACAAGTGTTTTTTAACTAATCCTCACAGAGAAATCTGAGCTGCCAGGATATCACTTGTCATCTGCCACTTTCCAGTAGCACCTTGTGAGATTCAGCTGGTCTGACCGCTGGATGGAAGGTCTTGTGGGCCTTACCAAGCAAAGAGAGGCAAAGATTGTTTCTCAGAAGTTACTGAATGAAGGCCCCTTGTTCCTAAATCTCCTAGGAAAGCAAATTAATAGCAACTGCCTTAGACTGGTAAAGAAATTCCATTAATCTAGTATTTCTATACAACTAGTGCTACTTATGATGAACAAAATGCATTTGGCCAGCTGTGATATATCTTCCAAAATATAACACCAAGAGCAAGCATGTCTCCATTGTTCCTGATATTACAGGACTGCCCAGGCCCTGCTGCAGGAAGCTTTGCACTAATTTTTATGGAAAACTCAGGGAAACTATATGTCTTTGACAAGCAGGAAAGATGCAGCACATGGCAGGAAAGAACTGGATGTAACCTCATTTCAAAATGGGAGAGGAATACGAATAACTTACGTTCCCTGTGCACTGCAAGGCATCTGCCCAAAATAGGAAGTGAACTGAGTAGCCTATAACTTGGACAAAATTCTATCACTCCTTGAAACCTACTCCAAAGGGAATATGTCAGCTCGCTTTGCCTTTCTGAAGGCAGTGCTTTCAAAACGTCTATCTTTACACAGCCCGTGTGCCCATCATCTCCAACTCAAATAGGTGCAAGTGGTGTAACAGTGCTGAGCAGTGTCTGCTGTTCCTCAGCTGTAAATTAAATTCTTGCCCCTGAACAGTCTGCCACCTTGGTAGTTTCCTTGCGGGTGATTACTGCCTGGCAAAAACGATTAAAGTCAAACTAGAGAATAAGAAAAAAATGGGCAATCCAGCAAAGGCCATGAAGATGATGCTTGGTTTAACCACACCAACAGCTGAAAAAGGAACTGCACAAATTTGCAAGCCAATTAAAAAGAATTTTTTTAACATACTGAACATGAGTAAGATGGTTAAAGGATTGTAGCACCTTTTGTTGATTGTTAATGAAGCTGAGAGGCCTGGAATCGGAGAAGGCTTGGGGAGGGATCTGTGTTGGGGCAAAGAGAATGGAGACAATCATCTTGGCAATGTCTAGAATCAGGACAACAGACAGTGAGCACACTCTCAAGCACACAAAATTCTGTTTAAACATTAGAAAAAGCTTTTTTCACTGTGAGAATGGTTGAATGCTGGTACAGCTTGTCCAGAAGCTCTGGAGTTTCCATCCTTGGAGACCTTTAAAACCTGACTGGACATGCTTTCAGGCAATCTGTTCAAGCTGACTCTGGTGGGAGTGAAGCAGTTGGACTAGATGATCTCCCAAGGTTCCTCCCAACCTTAAGTGTTTTGTGGGATCCAGGGTCTTTTCTCAAAAAGATAAAGATTTTCTTAAATAAATAAATAAATAACTAAATAAATAAATAAAATAAAAATAAAAATAAAAATAAAAATAAAAATACCAGTGTTTCAGCCACATGATGAAGTTAAAGAGAACCTAATCTTGCTCTAGTGTTCCTTGGAAGAAAAGACTGCAAGAGGGGTGCCCAGGTGCCCTTCTGAAGTTATTTGAGCTTTCAGCAGCTGCTGGTGGTTCCAAGACCTTTGCTCTCCCTGTTTTCTGGGCATGTTCCAGCTCTCTTGGCTGCTCCTGCTGCACCTGTGTCCTCTGTGAAAGCAACCACCTTGGGCTGTGATATATTAAATGGGAGCCACATGGCCAAAGCTACTTGGCACTGAACACACTAGCTTCATGCTTTTTTTCTCCTTTTGAATATGTGCATCCTAAAAGAGCTCAAACGTGGAGAGGAAGTGACTTCTGAGGTTCTTCAAGGTCATGAGGAAAGAAATTCTGTTTGCTGGCTATTAGGTAGCAAAATAAAGGCAGGGAATTAATTGTGATTTTACTCTTGTCCCTTTCTATTGATTTACTGGCTTCTAGCTCCACCAATCGCTTTCTTCTTCCTCTGGATTTTAAGATTTGATTAAGAGAACCATTGGTATGGTATGATGATACTGCCCATTCTCACGGCTCTAGGGAGCCAATGGGTCAGTTGAGGTGACTGAAAACCTTCAAAGTTAAAGGGGTGCTCAGGGGAGAAAATGAGAGATGGAGCCTCTTTGCAAGCTCTGCTTCCCCCAAGCAAGGCAAAAAAATCTCCAGTGATACTTTTAAGGTTTCTATAGGAGGAACTCCTCCAGGCCTGGAAAACCCTGGGCTGGAGCTGGGCCAGACTGGTGCTGTGGGGCAGCAGCTTGTGAGGCCAGCACGTGTGTGTGTCAGCTCAAGGGACAGGGAGGTAATGGGCAAGTGCTGTGCTGTAGGCTGGGCTGGCTGTGGCCAGATTTCTTGGACACTTGAGCATTTTGCAGCCACTGCAGGTCCCAAGCTTACTGAGGTGACAAAAGGCAGATGAACGGCAATGTGTGCCAGATGCTCTCAGTGCAGACACAGGGAGGGACTGAACAGGCTCCTCTCCACAGCCATGGTATCTTTGCAGATTAGCAGCAAATCAAAGCTGCAGCCAAGGAAGTGGTAATTGATAGATGGGAAGTGGTTTTTCTTGTCAGCTGTTTGATTCCCCACCAAACTTCTTCAGTGACCAAAATCTAGAGTCGATCAAGCTCTGAGGCACCAGGTGGCCAGCAGATCTCCACATTCCTGAGGTGTTGTTCTTGCTAGTGGTAGTGCAAGGCTAATGTTTTCATATCACATGAAATTTGATTTGGTTTGTATTTTGTTTTGTGAAACCAGTGAACAGCAATTTAAATTTTAAAGCTGGGCAATGCTGTCTTTTTGTGATTAATTCTAATCCTCTCCTGGGCATGCTGGGCTTTCATGTGGGTTGGATCAGGTCTCACAAGTGCTGTTCATCCTGACAGCTCTTTGTGAAATTCAAACTAAAGCACACATGTATTGTTTCATTCTAAAGTTGTTTATCCAAAATGCCTTTGTTGTGGCCCTTTAGCATTTCCTTTCTAATTAAGCATTTGCATTTCAGGTTTGTTCAAAAGCCACCTTGCCCAGTTTGCTGGGGCAATTGTTGAACAAGAAAATGCTTACTGTTCTCTTAAAATTCTTTGCTCTAGCTCTCCCTTCTCTAGCTAATCCTCATGGCTGTTGAAAAGCTTTGCAGTGTCTGTCCTTGGTGGATTTCTTTGACTCACATTTGGAATAAGACATGGAGGGATGAGGGACAGGGAATGGGGTGGTATAAGCTCTGGGCTATCCCTAGCTGCAGCCTGATTAAGCATCGCTCTTACAGTGAATTCAAAGTGCACTTTTGTCCGGATGTCCTTAAGGGCTCCTGTGTTACTTCCTGCTACAGACAGGACAGTTGTATTTTTTTTCTGTGCCTCAGGCTTTGCAATTGTTCACATGGGCAGTTTGTAGTGGGAGTGGAAATTGTTTGAGTTTGGGGGGGTTTTTTGTTAGTTTGGGTTGTTTTGCTTATTCCTCTACTTGCTTGGTGTTGGGCAATTCTCTACCTGATGGCAGAGTCAAAATCTCTTGTGGTAGTCAGAGGAAACCGTGGCAGTGCCTTCATCTGTTCTGCAGCCTCCTGAGTGTTTTTCTTCCTAAATGTCCTCTCCAGAACTGGGGCAGTGCTGATGTGGAGCAGTGGCTTCTGAGTAACCTTCAGTGTGAGCAGCGAGTCTCTTCCTGGAATTCCTAATTAAGATGAGTGGCCTCAGTAATCTCATGAGCTTTGTAATGATAACTGTGAGAGTGCAAATCTACCTGATAAAGTGGAGTCGAGGGTGCTGCGGCTGTGCTTCAGCCTTGCTGCTTCATCCTTCCTGATTTAGGCAAGACCTTGTTGAGAAATGGGAGGAAACTGAGGCAGCAAGGCTGCTTAAAGCTTTGAGAAGCTGACCTGCCCTGACTTTGCTCTGACACTGTAAAACAAAGCTCAGTTTCCTGGCAGTTAGTTTATTTATTTCAAATTCATAATAATAG
The DNA here is from genome assembly GCF_009819655.1 of Sylvia atricapilla. Lineage (NCBI taxonomy): Eukaryota > Metazoa > Chordata > Aves > Passeriformes > Sylviidae > Sylvia > Sylvia atricapilla. Next base: position 52,651,754 of record NC_089140.1, on the reverse strand, counting down.
CACACAAAGGGCATAATATATGATTCTCTGCAACAGCAACTCTTTTGCAAGGAATTTATTTTAGGCTTCTGTTAAACACACGAATAAACCAGCAAAAGAAGGAAATAACAATTACAACAATGATGAGGTCAATCTTAGAGAGAAAATAGTCTTGAGAGGACCTGCTTAAGTGAAACTGTCACTTGTGACAACTGTGTATATTCACAGACACAGCAGGATGCAATCGATTAATGGTTCCTTTGGCTCAATGGGAGGCGGAGATGCAGCTGTCCCTGATTTTTAGCCTTCTTGCACACCAATGCTCTCCACCAGAGAGTGGTACATGGGAATATTCTGACCATCCTGCAGCTTTAAGGTGACATCCTGAAGGCACCATCTGACCAAAAAAAAAAAAAAAAAAAAAAAAAAAAAAAAAAAAAAAAAAAAGATTTTTAACTTGTAGCAATCACTTTTAACATGGTAAAGTCAGTGTAGAAACAGCTGGCACAGAGAAACAAATCATTCCACACATCCATTGCTTTTAAAAATTCTCTGAAGTGTTTTAAAGCGCCAGCTTCTGAAAGCTGTTCTCCCTAATATTGTAGCACAGCCTGGTTTTAAAGGTCTGGTATGCATATTCCTATTTGCTGCAATTCAAATAAAAACCTGCCAGCTCTTCTTTGGACATTCCTCCCCCGACCGGTGCCTTTTTTCCTCTCCATCCTGCGGGTGCATTCCTTGCTCCACTCCTCTCCAGCCTTGGAGCCAGACAGTGTTGCTAAGGGATTATTCTGGCTTGGAAGAGTTTGAACACTGTGATCGCTCAACGTGACTGCTGAAAACCTGACAGGGTACGGCAGTGGTTACTCAAAGAAGGAAAATTGCATTTGTTGGAGACTGAGGGGGAGTTTTTTCCTTCCTCTAAGCTCTGCTCCAAACCCACTTCTGAGAAACTGCTCATGCTGCTTTTCCAGCTGGAAAGGACTATTATTTTGGGATACTAAAATAGGATTTTTTCAAAAGCTCCTGGCCCAGCTCTGCTTTTGCTGGAGTCAGTGCTGAGTACATACAATTAATTAGGCTGCTGCACCTCTGTGCAATGGGTCTGCAGTAAGGCTCTGCTCAGCAGCCTCCTGCTCCCACCCCCAACCCAGGCCAAGCAACTGGGCTTGGAGGTGACCTGCTCATTCCCCACAGTGTGGCCCTGGGGGCTCAGCCCTTGTCTTGGTCACTTCAGGGCAGGCAAGAGTAATTTTGCAGTACCTTGGCTGCCCTTGCCTCTGGGCACCCACCCCATCCCTTTACTGCCTGCCTCTGGGTGCATGTCACTTCCTCCTGGACCAAACAAGCTCACAGACTCCAAATTTTCTTCTTCAGTTGTCTTCCCTTTAATAAAATAACTAAACCACTACGGACAGTCTGCACACTCAGAGTCAGATGCATTTCAGTGGCTTTGGTGCCTCAGCTACTCTTGCACAGAGCACTCAACTCCTGGTGTCATTTAGCTCTGTCTGTGTTGGTGTGAGAGCTGCCCTGGTCTCCCCTGGAACAGCACACACACACGCTGCAGCATCCCATCAGGATGGTCTGCTTACCTGCTCCCTACTCCCAGCCATTTTACTGTTAGTTCCTCAGTGGGATGCAAGGGCACCAAGTCCTGTCTCAGCCCCATGTGAAGCTGTGCACAGGTCCCTGTACATGGATGGATTTGGAAGAGGCTGACAGATTAATATGCCACAAATCCTTTTACAGGCAGATGCCTTTTTTTTGTCCTTAGGTTTTCAGAAATGTACAAAGAGCTCACTTTAAAACAAAACTTCAAGAGATGTGTATGCACTGCAGTAGTTTAACATTTTGCAATCTTCATTTATCTTCACAGTAACTGTGAACCACGAATAACAGGGAACTATCTGTGAGGAGGGGCTAAGGAGAAGTGAGGAGATCAGAGCTCAGGCACCAGGGAAGTGAGGTGTGCAAGAAATGGGGCTGGGGACCTCTAAGGTCACTAGGGAGGAGGCCAGGTCCAGTACTGAGTTTCTCAAGTCCCAGCCTCGTGCCTTTCTCACATCCTTTTACACTTTCCTTCCCATATTCACTCAGAAGAGAAAGCCAGTAAGTCATGCTCATCTAATTATGAATAGAAAACATCACCATATGGCTGGTGGCAGCTGAGTAAAAGTTTTGTAGCTTTTGGTTTCTAACAGAAGTACCTAACAAGAGGTTTGCATCTAATAAAACTTTTGAGTTCATGTAGTAATTCTTTGCTCAGTTCCAGAAACCAGTCTACTGTTGATAAAGAGGGTTTTCAGGTTTCAGTACTATGAAAATGTAAAGTCACTTCTATATGATATGGTATCAAAGTATCCTTCTACTATAATGTATCTGTTCTACCACATATTTCTTAACCCTAAGGACCACACTTCTTGGATAGCTTAAAAAAACAAATCCTGTTTTTAGCTCACCTTGCACAGCTCTGATATAATGTGTAATTCCCTTACTACAATCCATAATTGTCCTAACCAGACTAGAGTTAAGACTGCTGTTCAACAGCCTCTGCACCTCCAGGGGGAGGCAGGGTGGGAGGGGACAATACTTTACCTTGGCTCACAGTATTTGTATAGGTACTGAGTTGCAGTTTGCAGAACACAACACAAAGGAATGGCTCATGTTGCTCTTCTATTCACATTCAGAGAGATGGATTTGAAATATTTCTCAACTAACTCACATTTTTGTCCTAATGAAAATCATAACCTTTCACAAGACCTTCAGACAGGAGTTTCTGCTTGATCGGTGTGCATGATCTCAGCAACATGGCTGCCTAAAGCAAATATCCTGCTCTACTCTTTTCTCTTACCACTTCTTTCCCATTTCTCCTGTAACCTCCCCCAGTACACATCACTGACTGGAGTGGTCCACCTCTGAGTTAATGTAGAGGTAGCCCACCGATTTTGTTCCAGAGACCGGTAACTTTATCTGCAAGTGTAAAAACACATTAAAGATTCAGCAAGACATATTATGAAACAGACATTTACTCCTTCTAGTCAAAGTGCTCACACCTTTTTAGCCCTATGATTTTTTTCTTTTTCTGTATTTCAGAGTTGGACTCCGCTATTCTAACAGCTAACGTATGTGGCTACACAAGTATGTCTGCTCTGCCACGCAATAATCTCTCTCTGCTGAAAGAATGTACTGTGTTACAGCTGCAGCCCCCAGGGAAAACCACTGGCTCCCTGACATATTTATGAGCAAACACCTTCCCTTATCAGAATGCATGGTCATCTAGAAGTGACCTGAACTGTCAGAGCTTCCCATAACCATTACAAGCCTGTTGGTTGAGATCCTCTGCATATCAGTCCCTTAACACACACTGAGGCAATGAGATGTTCAATGATTCTTTTTTTTTAGTGTCACAGATTTTATCACTCATCTGTTAAGCAACAAAGCTGGAGCTGCAGCAGCAACCATGGCCAATTGCACTGGGTCTAATGTCTGAATAAAATAAATATTTCAGGTGTAGCATTTGCTGGTGGTGATGCAATCACAAAGAAAATGTCAGGTGTTTGCCAGCAGACCCAGGAGCTGGGAATGTTGTGAAGTCAGTAAAGCGACCAGTGGTATTATGATGATTAACCAGTTTATTTCATGAGAACATGAATACTTAGGAGCATGAAAAAGCAGAGAAGAAAGCTGGTGATTTTTGTCTTGGGTGAGGTCAGTAGAAGGCAGGGTTTGACTTCACCCTGAGTCACCCAAGCGACCAGCATTCTTAAACAGTGACGCAGGAAAACACCCGTGGGAAAGGGTGATTCTTTTCAGTCAGAATATTGTGTGGGGTTTTGCACTATTTTTTTCCTCAGATGTGTTCCCTGGTGGAATCTATAAAACATAGGAAATACTTTGGTCCAGGGTATCAGGTAAGTGCATCCTGGCTGAAATGAAATGGAAAGTAATGTTATGTGAGCTGGTTAAAGGTTGGGGTTTTTTTTTATCTTATCCTGATAGCCACATTCCATTGTACCATCTGACCCATTCCTCAATGCCTTTGCTTGGTCCCTGGCCCCTGGCATTCATAACTACTCACCAGTAAAACCAAAATTATCCCAATGTGATGAGTTATCCTAGTGAAGAACCTGGAGAGGCTGCTAGGAGCACGTGGCATTGGTGTTACTAGCAAAACAAGAGAAGGGCAGGCAGTCCTGGATTAAGGGGTAAAAACACAGATGGAAAGTACTCTTGAGGCATCAATGCCAAGTGGAAGTGGACTTGTGTTTGCAAGGTTTGCCTGGGCCCAGCCCTTGGCAGCCTTGTGCCAGCACCCAGCACAGCATTCTCCCATCACTGTGTAACCCTCCAGCTGGGCAGCCATTCTTAACAACACAAACCAGGTGCTCCGAAAAAACACACCATTTATGCTGCACCTCAGCACAGCCCATAAGAGGCTGTAATACGTCTCTGAATAAAGCTCAAAATCTAGCATGGGACATATCTGGGGGTCAAGAAAGGCAGGTGCTCTTTAAAGCTGGATCTGATACATATCTGATAATGATTTTGCAGCTTACAGCATGAGAGGAAGGACTGTCTCGAGAGGTTCCTTGGCATTCTGTGCTGGGCCCATATAGCACAACATGGAGATGCTGCTTTTGCTGTTCCTAGGCTAGTAGATTTATTCTCTGGAAAACCATTCCTCATCCAGATCAACTGACATTCCACCCTACTTTCTTCCAGTGCCCCCAGACGACTCATGACCTGCTGAAAATCCTCTGGCTGATCTCATCACCTGACATCTCAGGAAGCCACTCTGTTGACACCACCTGCTCTCATTACCTGCACTCTTTCCGTGTCCACACGCTTGCTCCCATCTGTCAGGTGGATGTTGTGAGCCTTAAGAGGGGGGCACCCAGGACTTCCAGGGCATCAGGATTGCTGTTCAGTTGCTCCAAAGCTTGCTGGTAATACTGGGTCCTGGCAAAACTTTCTAGGTGAGAGAAACAAGGTAGTGAGGAGACTGTTCACTTAAAATCAATATATAAGCTTAAAAAAAAAAAAAAAAGGAAAAAGACATTTTCTCCAGACTACCACACCCTCCCTGAAAATGCAGTCCAAAACTATTAATGAGGATAAATTTGGCTAAAGGAGGAAACACACCCTTACATCAGAGAAGCAAATGTTATTCAGCTCATTTAAGTGAAAAGGACTCTGAGTATAGACTGTTCCATTCTGATATACAGCTCAGCTTACAGCTGTGTCTTCCCACTTTTCATGTGTTTGTAGGTTATCTGAAAGGAAGAGAAAAAAAAAAAAAAAAGATACAAGGATGAATATCTGAAATGTTCTGATAAAAAGTCCAATTTTTTTTCTATTGGCGGTACATAAAATACCTGAAGATTGGAGAATATCTTGCAGACCTTGAGAGGGGAACAGCTGCTGCTGTGGAACTCTAGCTGTGGTCTTGGTATAGCTTCCCAAGTGGCAGCCATGAAGCTACAAGTCGGCTGACAGATGCCTTAGAAGGGAGGCACTAAGAAGCACCACTCAAGTTACTAGTCAAGCAGCCACAACAGCACTGTAGATGGATGTTGCAGTGTTGGCACCTGGAGGACAGTTGTGGCAAACTGCTATTTATCAATGACAGGTTGCTCTGTATGGCTGTGAAATGCTGTACCGTGGTTGCCAATGGACAGAGCACAGCTGAGGAGCTGGAGACTTCATGACCCTCCTTATGGAGACAGAGATTTTGCTTATAACAGTTTGAAGGCTGTCTTTCTGGGGTTTCTAAATCAGTGTAACTTCACTCTTTTGACATCAAGAAAGGCAGAGTTAAGCTAAGACTCTGTAGTTGCTAAATCCTACTCTGGTAACTCTGCCCTCACCTTTCAAAGGATTTAAAACAAAGCATAAGATTTGTTTCTTGGTCTCTTGCCTGTCAGTATTCATCTTGGAGCATGAGGCAGAAAGATGCTAACCCCTCTCCCTAATTAGAGGCATCCCCTGTGAGCAGGCAGCATCCAGCTGGCATAGAAACAGCTTTGCTAGGCTATCACCTGTGTTGGTCCCCCTGTGTCCTCCAGCACATCCGAAGGAGCTCCAACCAAAGGGGTTGCAGCATGCCCACCCTTTAACACCTATAAATCATGGCAAACAGCCACCCAGACCATGTGAAAAGTATCTTGTGTTCATCCTGCAGGTTGGAGGAGAAATAGATTCTAATTTCCTGGTGCTCCTTCTCAGCTGTTCCTCGTTAGCATCTCATGCATTAGACATTAAATGCCCAGCTAATCCATTTGTCCCCACATCCTTTGGCAGGGGAGCTGAAAGCATGCTGGAGTTGGGTGAGCAGACTGCTTCCACGAGAAGGGTGTGGAGGTGATGAGAGTAAGTAGAAATAGGATTATCTGAGTATTTGTACAAGCTTGCACAGAGACCACATGCATGCAAATTTCCCTTCAGCCTGAAGGAAAGGAAAGGAAGGGAAGGAATCCTCTGCCACTGTTCCCACCACTAAGCAGGCCACTTGCTCCTAACTAGTCCATGTATGGGCCAGTTCTGTGCACTGGGCAGAAGGCACTGGGATAGCCCCAGGCTTGAGCCAACAGAGGAAGGTTCTAACTGTGCCTCCTGTGTCTGTTTAGAGGATAGAGAAGAACACACTTGGCTGCAGAAAGTGTTCTCTGGCTGAGTTATCGGGCAGCTGCTCAGTGACCACTGAAATTGCAAGAGAGCCAGAAGTAGCCATTGCAATGTCCCACTTGACTGCACAGCCAAGGCATGTGGGGAAGCAGCCCTTAGGCTTGCTGTGTAGCACAGGGGGTGACTACCCCATAAGATTTCTAGGTAACAGTGCTGAAACTGAAAATTAAAAAAAACACTAATGTCCTTGTTAAAGCCAGATTCAATATTTTAAAGTGTAAGGATCATATTTCTGTCATGTACTCCAGAGCTTGGGGGCATGAGCTGCCTAAAATTAAAGCCTGCTTTCCAGCCCTGTCTGATTTGTTATTAATATGTGTAAAATGAAGGGGAGGTTTCAGAGCTTATCTGAGGGTTGAGAAACAGGCTTGGCTACCCTTTTTTCTGGCAGCATCATCTGGTATCAGGGTAGGTGAAAAGCAACAGCATTTGATAGCACCAACAAGGGAGAGGCATAGGGCCAAGAGGCCTATGGCACTCTCTGAGAGAGAGAGGCAAAGCTTATTTCTGCTCTGATGTTAAATATCTCAAAGCAGTTTTAGAAACTATAAACATCTATAATTTGGACTAATAATGTGGATTCTTGGCCAAAGACACATAGCAACTAGAGATGTCTATAAACAGCAACATCACCTGTCTAGCTTTTCTCTTTGTCCTGGTCTTCTCTATGCTGACGGCTCTTATTTGTACTTCAGTCAGGAGAAGCTCATGATTTCTCAGCACTTCACAGGTTTATTGCGTTTAAGGGCCAGCACCACACAGAGATTTACAGATAAAACACTTTCTCACAGATGGTCCTCTTTTACAGTTACAAAATCTCAGTTAAGAAATGAAACCTGCATTACTGCAGGTGAAACTTTCACTTCACCATCACCCTCAGGAAACACCCCCAAACCAGACTTTCTTCTGACCACAACAGTCTGCTCCCTATGCAATATGTGCCTCTGGAAATGCGCACAGCACTTGGGAGAGCAGAAACCATGGGGATGAAAAAAGTGAAGCCCACAGAGGCAGAAGCTCAGCCACACTTCCCTTAATTTCATCTGCTTTTCTCAACTCACATACTGCTAGTTCCCCACTACACAAAAGCCAGTGAAAGGGGCAGAGGAGAAACAAGGTTGCTAACAACACCAAGACTTACTTTGCATATGATTATACATCACGATGCAACCCTTGCCACTGAACAGTCCCAGGAAAACAGCCATTTGCTGCAGTTTTCTTAGAGAAGCTGGCATTTTTTCTCCCTGAAAAGAAAGAGAAGACAGTTGCTGTAAAAGAAGAAAGCCAAAGGGTTACTTCCCCCCTCCTCCTCCTTTCTAAAAACCCTTTCCAGCCAGGCCTGAATGAAAGCACAGTGCACAGACATGGGACTCTTGCTTGCTGGGGCCTCACTGTGCACCCAGAAGGAAGAGTGGTGAGAACAGAGCAAACTGGGAACCCAGCTGAGTTGAATGTGTTTATTCAACTTCTTTTAGTGATGCCACCACTTCGCTAATTGCCGAGAAGAAAATGACCTCCCTGGTGTGGCCAGGGGCCAGTGCCGTGGCATTATGGCAGGGGCTCCCGGTGCCCATGTGTTTGCTCACACACTGCGAGTATTCAGGCTCCGGGGGCCGGATTTCTCTCTCGAGTAAACGTCTCTAAAGTAAACACGCTCACAGCAGGGATGGATCTGGCCCTTAGTGGTAAGGGAGAGAGCCAAGCCAGCACTATGCCAGCAAAGATGATGGAGCCAGGGTGTGTGTATTCTGTTGTGTCAATTTTTTTCCCAAGCTGTGGATAAACAGGAAGTCTCTTGCAAGCTGGTTTTCTTCCTTCCTGTACCCCCTCACCACCCAAACTCGTCCTTTTAATGAGTCACAATTTAGACATTTGAATGCATGACCCAGCGGAATAAGAAACACTTCCATAGTTTGGGTAAGAGGGGAACCGAAGAGCCTGAGCTAATGCTCCTGCCCACAGCAGGCTCGTGGGAGTCAAGCTGAGTTGCCAGTGGGGGCGTAGCACTTTGCTTCAGGCTGCAGCAGGACAGAACTTGAACAAGCATCTGAGTATTGGCTTCTCCTCTTGATTCTCTTGGAACTGGGATGGAAGGGAGGAGTGGTCTTGACAGCAATTAAAAAAAAATAGTAAAAAGCTTTTTTTTTTTTTCCAATGGGCACATAGGCATATGCATAATTGGAGGAGGTGTATAGGACTTCTAATCCCAAAGGCTTCACACCCCAATACTTGTCACACGACGTTGAGTCTTAAGTGCTACGTTCAATGAGAGCTGATTAATAAACCAAGGCCCAAACCACTTACAGAAATGATACCTGTGCAAGGCCGTTTGAGCCCTGCTGTGGAAACCACCTCTGGCATCCCTCAGGTGTGTGTTAGTCAGATATTGTTCAGCTGAAAACCACAGTTCAGCAAGGTTGGAGAGACAAGTGTTAGAACTTCCCATCGTGGGCAGGTCAGGGTGACGTAGGCAGTCTCCCTCTGCTCACCACTCTGCTGACATGTCCTCATACTGGCACTTGCATGCTCTAAACTGAGAGAAACTCTGCCTCCCCACAAAGGGAGGGAAGTGGTCACAGTGCCAAACCTGTCTGAGTTCAAGAACAGTATGGACAATGCTCTTGGACACCTGGTGTGTTCTTGGGATGTTCTGTGTAGGGACAGGAACTGGACTTCATGATCCTTGTGGGTCCCTTTCAACTCAGCATACTCTATGATTCTACAAAACTGTGAATGTAACTCAGGTATAAATTTCACCTCCTGCCCCATTGGCACTAGCACTTAGTTATAATGCGTGCTCTTCCTAGGCTGAATGCTTTCCTTGTTAACTAGTTTCCTTGAGTTTTAAGAACCCTTAGTATTTAAGTTTACTATTTAAATTATTTCAGATTTGTGGATGGCTTGACAGTGTTGATAGCAACTCAGAAGACCATGTGGATGTTATGCCTATTTTATGTTACAAAATGCCTAAACTGTGCCATTAGTATAGTCAACTATCATCTCTCTCTCACTCCTGATCTGTTTTTGTGATGAGTTCTTTCTTCCCACTTCCCCTGAGAAACCTGCATGATAATTTACAGCAAAGGAAATATACAAGTGTGGTTTTACAGAGAAACAGTGGTAGTCATTTCAAAATGACAGTGAGAACTTCCTGTTTGCCTGCTTGTGTCTGGAACTTTCCTTAAATCCCCACAAAATCTGATTAATAACCAAGTTTCTTCTAAGAGTCATCTGGCCAGGTGGAGGCTCTGATACCAACACCACATAACAGGGATCGGGAAAAAAAGATCCATGGTAAACCTGGAGGAAGAATCAGATATAAAACAGTTTGTGACCTCCGGCATTTGTTTTTGCCCTTGTCAAAGTTGTGGCCAGGCAAAATTTGCTTTCTGTGATTAAATTCAGGGTAATTGAATACAAATGTCTGGGGGTGGAGAGTGCTGCTAGCAGTTTGCTGAGTAAGGGTGGGAAGACAGGGAGATCTTGCACCAGCGAGGTTTTTACTGAGGCTCAGGGGACCTGCCTAGTAAACAGTGGAAATTAGAGGCTATGCAACTCACTGTCAGTAGGTTTGAGTTTTGTTAGATCTCACAGTCTGCTCACACCCAGACAAGGGAGATGGATGGAAAGTAAGACTTTTTGCCGATCAGTCACCTGCTCATACACACCCTCATCACCACCCCAGCTCCAGTGTTGCAGTGTAGAGATGGTGCCATCTGGCAAGAGAGCTTGGCAGCTGAGCAATGGTGATCCCATTAAACACTGCTGTTCCATGCAGCACGCCTGGCTGCACCTGAGGTGCTGCCCCTACCCACAGCTGCTTCTGTTGCTGCTCCTGCTGAGGCAGAGATGTGGAGAGCTGAGGTGCACCCAAGTTGTGCACCAAGGTTCTCATCACTGTAGCGGGTGAAATGTCTCCATTGCTCATTTTCAGTCACAGTTTGAAGCCCATGGGCTGGACCACCCCATCCCTGTCTAGCCCTTGATGCTTTGGTCCCACTTCTTTCTCAGATGTTTTCCCAAGCCAGTCCTATAACAGCACACTGTGGGAAAAGGTTCAGAGCTATGCATTTTAACAAGCCTCTCCAGACTGCAAACCCTCTCATTGATCCCACAATTCCTTTCCAGCCTTCAAAACCAAGGACAGAAATGTCCTTGGAGCCCAGAGCAACCCTCACAGAGGGGCTGCTGCTTCCCTTCCCTGCCATCCTGGTCCCTTGTGGAATGGATACTTGAATATTGCATCCTTTGCCACACAGGTGATGAAGACTTCTGAAAGGTGACAGCTTGTGGAAGACCAAAATGTAATAAGGATCTGTTATCTGCAAGGACTTGTCAGTTGGATTTCTGTCCTGTGGCAAACTGTGTTTGCTGCTCCATTGGCTGCTCTGCTGACGTGCCATGGAGTGGCTCACTAAGGAAGGGAAGCAGATTCACACCCAGAGGTGTGCCTCCTGCCCTGAGCCTTTGTGAACATGGCATACAGCTTGCAAAGTGCAGAGAAAGGGAAGGACCTTTCTCTCACAGGGAAGGACCAAACCCCCTCCACTTCATTTGCCACAAAGAGATCAACTGTAAGTATTTAATAGAATTTTATAGATAAAACATGCAATTGTCTCCTAAGGAGGAAGTTCATGCTGCTGTCTGTGGCGACCTCCCCTGAGAACCAGTTATATCACTAAAAGAGTATGCAAGACAATTGGTGGAAAAACAGACTTTTCCACAGCCAGTAATGAAAAAGGCACAATTTCCAAGCTATGCTGTTTCACAGAGGCATATTTTCCTCCATGTTATTTGCACTGGTAAGAACAATTACTGGAGATTAGCATGCACAAAACCACTGAAACCAGAGTTACCAAAAGAAGACACCTTAAATAATTTTAAGTGGTGTTCTCAAAAAATAACTGTTAAAGAGCAGAACACCCTAATAGTGACATTCACTTTGTGCCTTGAAAACAGCAGGAGGAGAAGGCTTGACTTTGAAGCTAAGTTGAGACTAAGGCTATTAATAAGATTTAACAAACTCCCAGGGTCACATGTGAAATGGATGGTTACTGCAACAGTAAAAGCTGTTTTTAATTAGACTTTGTTTTCTTCACAGAGATCTTCTAAAAATAGGCTGGCTTAAGAGAGTCTCCCTTATTTTGGCAAATTTGGGGCTTCTGTTTGGTCTGAAATTTGTGTAGCAGATGTTGGTGTTGGGCACCTCCACCAAAAGCAGGTATTGGAGAAGAATGGCATTTTCACCAAGCATAAACATTAATTTTATTTTCCCTGAAGAGAGCTGAGGCTGTAGGTTCTATGGGGAAGGCATTTCCTCCCCTTTGTCCTTCTCCTCCTTCTGGTGCTACCAAAGCCCACTAGCATCTCCAGCCTCTGGGTGCTACCACAAACCAAACGGCAAACAATAACACTGCTCTGAAACAAGAGAGAAGCAACTTGATCAATGCAAACTCAGTGTGATCACTGCTGCCTCTAAGTCTGGGCCACTGCCTACCCACCTGGCCAGGACAATATAGTGCCAGGCCACCAACGCAAGCAACTGGGACCCTTTAAACCACCTTGAACCACTGCAGTCTTGAGGTGCTGGTGTAGTAGCAAAAGACTACTATTAAATTAAATTGAATTTGTCAACAGACCTAAGCATCTAACTTCAAGGCTGGAATTGCTGCTGACCCTTCGGCAATGGAACTCTTCTTTGGGCTGGTGGGTTTTCAATTTGCCTTAGGCACAGCTTTTCAGCAAACCACCCAGGAAGTCACAGGTGATGAGGGGAATGTCAGGCAAACCACACACGAGCACACACTTGTATTTCACATTCTTGTTTTCTTGCCCATCCATTGATCTTCTAAAATCCATAAGGCAGGCATCTGGGTGTAGGCCAATTTCTATACTAACAACATGCTAGGACAACATTTTAGAGACATCTTTTTGACACTCACTGTCTACAACATCCCTTCATCATCAGTACTCTCATCAAAAACAGGACAGTACAGCAGAAATGTTCTGATAGGATCTTAGCATAATATTTTGCCCTTTTTTCATGGAAATAGCCTCAATATATTATTTACCTCATTTATGAGAGGTAACAGCCCAAAATTTTGACCTGCCAGCATGTTCAGAAACATCCAAGACCAAGACCTCAGAAACCTGTAGTAAAGTTTGCTTAATTCACAGTCAAACCAAAAGTAGGATTAATACTTTTTTTCTTCTTTTTCCCCCCTCGGTTATTCTTCAGATGCACTGAAAACACATATTCTGGCATTTAGGGAGGTAAAACACCTTTTTAAGACAGCTTAGAAATAGTTCCTTCCATGATCTCCTTGTGGATCAGTTCCTAGATTTGTGTAGGTGGCCTTGGTGAGAATGCTTTAAGGGGCCCACTCTACATATGAGAAAGACTACTGGCAAGAAAGTCAAGAAACAGTGTTAAATTTATTTTCTGCCTTTGCTACTACTAGCTAATTTGCAAGATAAGAGAAGGTAGTCAATAAAGTGATTAAAGGACTCTGGACAGCTGCCTTACTATCGTATCACTTCTCCTGTAGCATACACTACAATGCAGTTGGCCTTCTCAGCACAAAACTTGCATGGTGCCTTCAGATATCTTAGTTTCATTTCATTTTTCTCCTCTCTTGGGCACCCTTATTTTCATGTTTCTATTCTATTTACAGAACAGAATTTCTGTTCTGCCATCCAAGACAACTTCCCTTTGTGCTCTTGAGCTGCACCATCTCATCCGGTGGGCTCACCTGCACATTTCTCTTCCTCCTGCCTGCCTACCTTCACCCCTCTATGTGCCCTCTCCCCTGAAGAATACTGCACCACCACCCTGGTGCTGTGCAGAGAGAAGCAGTGGGGCCACCATACCTATTGTCCAAGAAGTCCTATTGTCTCCTGCTGGCCCTCAGTGAATAGAGCCCGTTTTCCTAACTGCAGGTAACAAAGGCAGGTGCCAAAATCCTTTATTGGTTTTCTCCAAGTTGGAAAGACACTACAGCCTAGTTTGTTCAATCTCTTTGAAGGCCAGGCCCGCATGCCAGCAGTTCAACAGCCTGCTCCAGATTACTCTCCAACACAACTAGAGCTGCCTGTACTTTGTACTGAAATGCAAGGGATATATCACAGAAACGAGGCATGACCAGGGCATATTATTAGAGAACCAGGATAATTATACTACAGTGTGACCCATTTTTGCTGCTATTGGAGGATGGCATTATAGGTTAATGCCTAATAATCTGTCATTAACATCCCTTATTGTATGTTTCCATAATTGGACAGTACGGAGGCGGGAAGAAGGTGTGAATGTTCACCTTTTGCATTTTAGAGGTGACTTGCAAAGGATTTAAGAGTAAGAATTCTTAAATAGGGAAAATGAAAAAGTTGCATCCAATGTGCAAGAAGAAAAGATATGGGGTGTTCATGGGTTTAACAGTGAGTGGTTTACCTGAGAAAGCTGTGGGACAGTTTCTTGGCTTCCTTGCTGCTGGGAGTGAGATCATGAGTGCTGCAATCCAAGGTTCAAAAGAATTGCTCTATGCTGTTCCTGTGCCTGCAACACAGGCCAGCTTCCAAATGGGCACGTTAAAACAAAAGAATCGTATAAAGAAATAGCAAATAGAGTCCTTTGACTGTCTTGTGCTGTCATGATAAGAGGGAATAGTACACTGTGCTTAGCAGAAAGGGACTGTCAAGCCAGTGAGGTTTTCATGGTGTGATGTATGTCTCCCACATATAATTGCCTAGAATAGGCTCACTGAACGTGCAAGGTAAGGGAGCAGGGAAGAGTACAAAATCATTTCTCATGGAAAGACTTTGCAGTTCTTTCTATGCAGTGGCAACTACTTACCTTTCTTGGCAGTTTGTGGGTATTTATCTATGTCCAATACACCCATTATGCTGAAGACATTGACAAAATCTCAAAGCCAAAACCAATATCCAGTCTAGCTTTAAGTCAACTTACTAAATCCTGAGATGTGTGAAAGAATCAAAACCCACCAGGAATCTGTGATAACCTCCTTGGCTAACATGTTACATTTTACCTTTTAAAAGGAAAAGAAAATGGTCTTAGAAGTTCACATAAGTATTGCAGACATCATTGGGCCAGGAACTCTATTGTGGCTATGTTAACAATCAGTACCAACCTGGAAGTTTACTGTCTCTGACTCCAATCGTGATGAGGCTTATGCTTGTCTGTAGCCTTTCTGACTTCAATATCATCCGCATGCATACATTAAACAGGCATGCAGTAGACAGTAACCTAAAGAAACTGAATGCCAAGGGGAGACAGTCAGAGGGAAAAAATGTTTAAAGCGGGAACACAGTGTAAATCATAAAATGCTTGCTTCCTTCTCTGCCTCTGGAAATGAGGGGGTTAAAGATGTGGTCTGACCTGCTGTGGTCGGCACAGAGCCTGATTTACAAAGCTTTTAAAAATATTGGTGGGGCTGGGAAGGCCTGCACTCCTGTGCCCAAACACCTTGCTGATCTAATGCTTTTTATTATATAGTATTACAGCAGTACATACTTTGGGCACTTAACAAACACCCTGCTCTTATTCTTACTTCCTACTGAAAACCAAAAGTAAAAAAATGCTACCCTAATTCCTCTCAGATGGGGTAGGTTTATCTCAAGTGCCCTTTTTTATACCCTCACAGTAGGGCCCCTCTTTCAGAAAAGAAGGACTCTACCCTTCTGAAAGTCAAGTCCCTTTTAAATATATCAGATCAACACTTACAGCCCAAGGCTTTAAAGAAAACTAATTACTTTCAAACATCTTGGACACCTGGGTCTATTCCAGAAGTTGGTCCTTGTCCATAAGAGCAGAACTGGTTCAGTATCAGCTAAATCTGTTAACACAAATTAGGATCTGGGGAAAAGCTAACCTCGAAGACTTGTGACTTTTTAATAAGCATTGGGGACCAAAACCAGCACAAGACCAACTGGGATTCTGACCTAGAAACATTCTATTATCAGAAAGACAAAAACGGGAAAAATAATTATGATGGGAACCATTAAAAATGAAAGAAAGGAAAGACGTTCCCCTAGTACTTGAGGGTTTCTGTTCAGACAGATCCAGCTTGTTAGCTTGTGCACAGAGCTGTGCAAGATGAAGAGTTCAAAAGGGCAAAGGGAGTGATGGAACCTGCCACACTGCACATGCAGCATCTGGAGTCAGACCTTTAACTTCATCTGGGGAGTAGCTACTGATTTATTCATCCACCCTTGGAAAAAAGAAAAGTTATACTGGATGCTCACAAGACAGTTGGATGTGAATCAGATTCCCTTCTAAATAAGAGTCAGGGCAAGAGGAATTTCAGAGAACAGCTGACTGCAATCCATATTTTACTCCTCAGAATATGCGTGGGAAAGATTTTAAAGAATAAATATTTCTCTGTTTAACACTTTGAATTCACTAAATCTCCAGTCCTTCAATAGCACCTTAGGGAAGGTAGGATTTTTTTTTTTTTTTTTTTTTTTTTAGTTTTTATTTTTATTTTTATTTTGCAGAGCTGTGGAAGAAAAACACAGAGCAACTTCATAGGAATGTGGTACCAGGTCAGGCACTTGATTCTCAGACACCCGGGCTGTTCCCCGTTCCCTGCCCATTCCCTCTCTTAGGCTAAAGCATGTCAGACTAGACAGATTTAGCACAACTCCAGAGCTGTTTCCTACAGCAAATCTACCTTTAGAGTTATGGGGACAATCTTTCCTTTATGGAGATACAGCACAGGGCTTTGTCCAGCAAGGAGGTGTGATAATGCAAGAGCTGAACAAAAGGACAGAGCACACCTTTATGTACTGTTGATGTGTGAGATTTTTCAAAATGTTGTGTGCTTTATGTGTGCTCAGTAGGTGATACCTTTACAGGATCATCTTCAAAAAGATCTTTCAATATTCAGCATTTGCTTTATACCATTTTTAAGACACATCCTCTCTAGTATCTTTCAAACAGGGATGCTAACAACATACACTATTTCCTCAGAAAATGGTAATCTTCAAATACTTGTTTGTGGAGTTGGTCGATTAAACACTAGGTTACCAAGGGCTAAATACAATGAAATTTGACAAATGTGGCATACGTGAGACACATACGTGGGCTGTGATCCATTTTTGTTTGTTTATGTTTTGTTTTCCCATCACATGCTACTCAGTTCTGTGGTGGTGGGAATTAGGAAGAACGACTGATACTATCACTTTTGTACAATGTTACTCCCAGGGACATCTGCTTATATAGAAAAAGCCCCTGCTTAGTGTTACCTCCAACCTATCCTTGACTTTTGCAGTTCATATGCAGAAGACAGAGCTCCCAGGTTTCACAGGTAGCTCAGGGACTGACTCACTGCATCACTGTGCCTAAAACTGTAAAACTTGGGTGTCTCAATTCACACATGCAAAAATAAGTGACTAAACATGTCCTGGTTCCTACTTTGCTGGAAGATATTGATATTTAAGGGCTGCAAAGTGCTCTGACAGCCTAAGATGTAATTTTACTTAGGAATGCAATTGCCCATGTGCAGTACACACATGTTAAGAGCATGACAATGTCTACCAGACAAAAAAAAAAAAAAAGTATTTTGCAATCCGGCACAGCGCATGTTGTAGGACCAGCAGAATAATTATAGCAGCTGCAGTTGGCACTTATTAAAAAATTAAAGAAGCTGTTACCAGGTCATTAATAATCTGTGAGTACCTGCCTTAATAGTATTCTTCAGTCAACAGCATGAAGGTGAGGGGGTGGAGGAAACAGTCACGCCTTCCTCTAAGCCACTGTAGAAGACCGATCCCCTCACTTATCATCACTTTGTAATCTGCTTGTTTACTTCCCTCTTGGTGTCTCTCGCCACTGGCTCATCTGTCACTGCTGACTCTCACACCAAAGGACTGCAAGGCTCTTGGCCAGGGAAGCCACCTGCAACAGCCAGTCCCAGGGGAAAGCCAGCCCTCTCTGCAGTGTCCCAGCCTGGTAGCTGTCTTCCTTCTGTTCAGAACTGCCTGTAAACACCTCTCCTGAGTTTGTTTTCCGACTTTTAGAAACTATTTTGTATGTAAGGTATCCCTATCCATGTACAGCACGCTAGGATTTGTTGTCTTGTGTCTTGGTCCTTGCCTCCCTTGTGTAGGCAGATGGCTGGAGGAGGAGGGAAAAGCAACTTGTTCCCTGCTTCTTTAGACAAACACGCACTCTTCAGAGCAGACAGATGCCTTAAAGCCAGATTCAGGGCATCAATTCATCTTTTGGGTTCAGCTGTAGAGTATAAAGCATTTTCTGCCTCTGGTCTAATGCTTTTTGACATTGTCAGGCCCCCTTCAGTGAACTACTGCCTCGTAACCAACTTGACAACAAGTATTGTTCTACATTTATCAAAACTGTACGTGTTATCTTCAAACTGACAGGTTCCAAGGCCAGGCATCAGCTGTGCTCAGCTCTGACATAAAAAAAAAAAAAAAAAAAAAAAAAAGAAAATTCAGACAACAGCACAGACCTCCTGCTGCTAGTAAGTAAATAAATAAATAAAAACATGCTTTCACCATGCTGCTGCCACATGGTTTTATCTTTTCAATCTCAAATTTGCAGTAATTTTTTCTTTGACTTGGAGTCTTTAAATATGAAGTACTTGCTTTCCTGCACCCTCCTCTTTTTGGCATCTATAGGAAAGGATTTTTTGGTTTTTTTTCCTTGAGTCTTCTTTCAATTTATTCCTTGCTCTCTCATTAGGATGCAAACCTACATTGCAGAAATCTACATAAGAGTTAATTAACTTCAGGAATTGTTTTTCCTCTCCTTTATATTTTTCTTTTTTTTTACTAATGCCACTATAATTTTCTATTCTTTTTAAAATGTTCCGCTTAATGGGTTATGTATACTTAGTCAATAAGCTGGTGATGCCCATGACAGGACTAGAAATGTTTGGTTAGCAGAGGGGAGGAAAAAAAATCAATAACTCCAAGCATTTGGCAGCTTTGTGGGCAGGAAATAATTTGTATTCTCTGGTTTAAATCAATGACCTTCTTTTCTTTGCTGTTCCAACAGGAAATTATAAAGTCTGTGAACACTATTTGCATAGTGCCTTCTGCATGTTAACCCCAGCAGTGCTCCTCTGAGCTCCCCATTAAAGAAACCCAGGGACTTTAGCACAGAGCTTTTCAGCAGGCACTTGTATCTATTAGATGCAGAAATGGTCTAGGGAAATATGTGCTCCTCCTTCACTTCCAACAGCACCACCCTATTTGATAACAGCACTGTCTACTGCAGAGTATGAAAAAATGCCTTCTTTGTAACTTGGCAAGATGTTGTATTTTCAGAAAGAAACTTGCTATTTCTACATTAAAGCTGCATTTGCACCTCTGTATCTTGCTTGTCAGGGTTACCTTAATGTGCCAGGTATGACTTGAAAGTGCTTTTTTGCTTGAATTCAGCATTACAAAGTCCATGTTTTTGAAAGTTTCAGCCTCCTTGGTGCTGTCCTTTCGCAATGTTCACCTAACAAAGAAAAAAAAATAGCTCCCTTGTCTTGCCATGCTCATGAGAAGCTGTACCAGGAAGGTGATGACCCAAGAAAAGGATGCAGTGTTTAACCTGGTACTGAACTTGCCTTTTAACTTTTTCAGCTGCCCTACACTGCATTAAGTCCAGTTCAGATATTTTTTAACATGTAGGAGAGCTGGCATTCAAGAAGACAAGCTAGCGACAGGAGATGGAGGAGGTGTGTGATCCTTTATACTGTGCAAACAGTGTGAACACAGTGCAGCCCCAAAGTCTGGGATTCTTGCCTAGAGCCAGAGCTAAGCATTGCAGCACCAGCAACTGGCACTATACAGCTCCTGGACCTAAGCACCCCTTGAAGTGCTTAGCCTCTTTCAGTGCAGGAGAATGATATGGTAAATCAGTCTGGAGAACATGATTATAGTCCCAGAAACTACCAAGGTCTCAGTTGTCTGCATGGAAATTAAATGTCAAAAAAATCAGGCATCCAGATTTCTCTGCTTTGCTTTTGTACATGACAAGTCCTTTCACAGTGGTTCTCAGCATTCCTCCTGTGCTCCCAAAGCCCTTGGCAACAGAGCTGTACTCATCAGGTGACACTTGATGTATATTTATTAGTTGCATCACAATTCCCTCTCTGAAACAAAAAGGATGGGAATGTTTCTCAGAGTGATTGAAGTGGAAGTAATACACAATTCTTGCTCTCCTGCTTTGTTTCTATTAATTTACCAGCTGTAAAGTTGCCTATCCCGACCCTACAAACATTCCACTCCTTCCCACGGCAAACTCTACATGCTTATTGGGGTCTCTTCCAGATCTCCTGGCTGCTGGAGTGCTCTTTGCATTTCTGAAATTTGCTGCTCCTGATTGAAGAGAGCAAACCAAAAAAATGAGCTGCCTCCCTTTCTCACTGACAAGAGACCTAAACAGCATTTCAGTATCACAACAGGGCTGAAATCAGAATGGATATCAGGAGGTCACTTTGTCCAGTATCCCTGCTCAAATGCCTACAGATGGTCGTCAAGGATGATGTCTAGACAGCTTTTGAGTATCTCCAAGCATGGAGACTCTACAGCCTCTCTGAGCAACCTGTGCCTTGTCAACCTCCCAGTAAAAACCATTTTCTGCTTTTCAGACTGCCTCACCTGTGCTTCAGCTTGTGCCCATCACCTCTGGTCCCATCCTTGGGCATTGCCAGACAGAACACGGCTCCATCTTTTTCACATATTGGCATACGCTGATGAGATCCTGCTTACACCTTCTCTACTCTGAATAGTTCCAGAAAGCAGAGGGAAAAATCACAGCATAAATTGGGTAGGTATTGTTCAATTTACTTTCCTCTGTTGAGATGCTCATAAACAAATGTTCCTTTCATTTCCTGTTTTCTCACTTTCCTTTTTTCCTCATGCATACATCTTCTAAATGTCACGCTGTCACATTTTTCCATTGAATACCATGTTGATGGAATCTTTTTATATCACAACAAGAACTGTTTAATCTGGAAAGGCATGCAAATAGAATAGCTCATGTGAGAAATATGAACTGGTTTGGTTAGTTTTAGGGTTTGGGCTGATTTATGACCGATTTATGCTTCCATGTGAATAAAACATAATCAGAAACTGTCGAGTGATACTACTGTGTATACAAAGAGGAGAACTGCTCCTGTTACTCACGGGAATGTATAAGCCATAATCTGATTTTTAGAGGTTGTGAAAGGTGTGCTAAGTGACTAATCCACTTCACTAACATCTGACACTGAAGCCACTTTCATAATGGGAAAAATTACCTTCCTAGATCATTTGGTTTTTAACAACTTATCATAGTTGTAATTGTCCCAAGGGTGCCTATATGCCACTGTGGGGAAAAAAAAAAAAAAAAAAAAAAAGAAAAGAAAAAAAAAAAGAGGCATGGAATGAAAATGCTGATAGACTAAAAACCTGCATTTAGCTTCAAAACAGAAGTTTGTGGGCTGTTGGTTTTTTTAACATGTATAAGCTATGGTCTTTCAGGTATTTGTTCAAAAGATAGCCATGTATTTCATGTGGCCTCTGTTTACAAAAAGGAAAATATATTTTCTGGGGAAAATAAACTAGATTACGCTGCAGGAAAAGGAGGTTTGATGTTGCAATGTTCAAGAGTGCTCAGATGGAAATTCAGCTCAAGAACCCTGTACTGAATTCAGGACATAGATTTTTCCAGTTGTCTCTGGTTTTGCATTGCACTTAAATGTACTGTTGTATTCATACTGAATTGAATGGGATTTCCTGTAGAAGTAAGAAGCAAGATTTTCTTTCTTTTGAGTTTAAAATCAGGTAATGACTTTGCTGACTTTGGTAGAATAATTATTGATTTATACCACTATAAGCAGAGGCAAAGTCAGATTAATAATGTATCTCAAAGTGACAGTGTTCAGATGCATATTTAATCTTGGTCAAATTAAGCATTTGCAATAAAGCGCACTATTCACTGCTCTCAGTTTTCTCTCAGTAAATGCATTGTGAAACTGTTTGTCGTAGTTTTTAAAAATCTTTTTACATTTAATAATGTTACATATATCATATAATCCATGCTTAATGTGATATATATAGTATAAAGTCATCATATGTTATAAGTATATGGTATAAAGTCATTCACGCTTAAGAATCAAAAAAAGTTTCCAGGAATTGTGCTGCCTCTGCCAGTAACAGGTGAAGAGGCTTATTTGCAAGAGAAAGAGTGGCACCAAGAGGAGATGAGACTTCCCCGAGATAAGCCTGACAACGGCCCAGTGATCAGCAGCAACCACCCGGTGATCAGCACCTGATAGGGCATCTTATCTACATCATCTAGAGTGTGCATCCCAATTCCCATAAATGTAATCAAGTGTCCATCCCTTCCTGCAAAAGTGTTCACCAGACCGGCAACAAGGAAAAGAGGATATATGAATATGCAAGAAGAACAAGAGGAACAAAAGAATGAGGCAACCCACTGTCCAGTCGGAAAAACGGTATAAAAACCAACCCCGCAAAGACCGAATTTGTGAACGGAGGGGGATTTGGTGCGATAGAGGCCAAATCTGAGGTTCACCCAGTGCTGATCCAGGGCTCAACACTGCGTTTCGTTTGTAGCTTTTTCAGACTTTTATATCCAAATATTTCAATAATTTCTTTATTGATAAAATTGGCTAATCGTTTATTACAGTAATGAGGACCCACAGTATCCAAAATGTTACTTTCCTCCTGTGATGCCTCTCCAGTGTAAACCCAGTCCCATCTCCAAAATGGCAGAATTGTCTGACAGAACAAAAAGTTACCAGTTTGGCTCCTCTGCTGGAGTCTGGCACAGAAAAGCGACAATATTTCCTTTGTTGTCCTGGATATTTGTATCCATTAGACACATCCTCAAGAGTCTTATTTGTTCTTTTCCATTTATGTTGGTCATTCCTTACTAACAGGCCATTGTCCTCCACCTAACACAAGCAGCTAGGGGAGCAAATGGTTGAAAAAGCTTGGAAGCTCCTATAAGCATGGGATTTTCCCGTGGGCATGTTTTGTCTGGGTTGCTTTATAGTGCAGAGGTCTTACTCAAAGAAAGAACTGGCCCTACAGGGTCTGGACACCTTGCTGAAAGATGAGTACTAGTTTGTAACAAAGGGGTCCCTAATTAATAGGAGGCTGGACAGAGCAGTCAACACGTTAAGCCAATGTGGTTATCATGTAGCTCTCTCTTTATTGTTTTCAGCAGTAACTTTTATACATTCACAACTTAAGTTGACATTACAGGTCACACAAAGTATGTAAACAATCTTGGTCTTAAGGTGGTTAAAGTATCAGAGCTACAATTCTGCATATCAAACCTCATTATTGCCCGGAACACCTTAATGTCAGAAGGGAATTTTTACTGCGCCACAACTGGGAATTTTTCCTGCGTCACAGAGGCCAACAGGCCCTGTGGGCCCAAGGGGCTCAGTCTGGAATTGCTCACCCTCCAATAAATCATGTCTTCACTCCTGCAACACTAGTTAGCATACATAATATCCAGTACTGGTAGGGAAAGTAAAAAGAAATCAACCAGTCATTTTGAGCTTATGCAACAAGCTGCACTCCTGACTTTGTTTTTTTCAAAATCTGCTTGTTAACTACGATGCCGTATGGGCCACTTGTGCTTTAGGGGACTAAGAATCTAAGCCAGTTTATTGGTGAAAGCAACAACTTTCTCATTACTGTTAATGGCAATGTTTTGATTAGTCCCAGGTTCTGGGAGGGAGTTAAGTCCTTCCTTCAATAACCAGCAGTTACAGATGCAGCAAGTGTTAATAACCTCATAGGAGGCAAACTAGGCAGGCATACATTCCATCACCCAGAAAATGTATCTCATGTAACTTTTTGAGGGACTGTTCACACTTCAAACCAAAAAAGTGTTCGATTTTTAGTATGGAGGTTTGGGCTGTTTGCAGCATCCAAAGCTGCAGTCGCATCATGCTGTTTTCCATTTCTCTCAGACCTGATGTCTAAAGTGCTCCCTGCTCAATACAATGCTTAAAATGTCATCTGGTTGAGGAGTGCAGGTGAAGAAATTCAAACAGGAGCAGCAACTGTTCTCACACTTCTAGCAACTGAGCTCAAATGTCAAAAGAAGAAACATAAGAAATCATAAAAGATTTAAACAGCTTCATATCTGACATGAGCTTTAAAGCCACAAATGGACTTTTATAGAGAAACAAGGGTATGCTTGTGGATTATGTGGGAATGGAAAAGGGCTTCATATTTGAGTGTGGCATGAGAATTTTATCAAATGTTGGCCTAAAGGCTAACTGGAGCCTGGATGTCATCTCTATGCCAAGTAAGAGCAGCAGCCAGCTGCTCAGCTCCTCCTACCCCATCACTGCTGCCATAAAGTCTTAGCTGGGAGAAACTTTCTGTTAAATTGAGCCCAGCAAATGACAAGGAAAACCCAAACTGAGCCTTTTGCATGGTTTATCTTTAGGGATACAGTACCTTTATGAGATACTTTAGGATACTGTATCCTAGATGAAAGGATGGATTTGGGGTTTTTTTGGTTTTTTTTAAGTTACTTTGGAAAGGTCTCTTTAGGTATACAGTAACCTTTCTGGAGACTGTGTCTTTAGGAATAAGGAGCTGTTAATTTGATCAGTAACAAGTCTAATTCTTGGGGGTTTTTAACCTCAGTTTAAAAAAAGGTAGACTGATTAAGACCACTTTCTCTCTTAAGTAAGTCAGCTTCGATGTCTGCTGCACTTTGCATTTTAGGCAATAAATTGAAGCTGCACAAAGAAATCTGGAACCTTTGTCATGGCCAAGAAGCGTGTGTTTTTTGCAGTGGGCAGGGCTTTTCCAGTGGATCTACTGCAGTTTTCCAGCCTCAGCAGGGCTATAACTCAGGAAGCTCTGGGAATGCAGCCCAACTTCAGTACAGCACTAAGGTGTACTAACAAGACATCATTTACTGTAGTTTTAGCACAATAGGGAGATACCTGGCAATATTAGTGACCTCTGCACACTACTGCACTCCAGTGATTTTTTCTCTGACTTCACTTGAAACAGTTGTATGACAGGCTGATAGCCATATTTTAAACTCAGTCATGCTTGATGCAGGCTTAACTTACCTTATTTGGGTTGAAGGTCAGTATCTATGGCTTGATTTTGAGGCAGCTGAGGAAGCAGGGAGTGCTACTTGTCCTGTAAAGCATGCAGCATTAACAACAGGCCTTTTGGTGCCACTCCTCTAAAACTGTGGTTCAAGACTGCTATCACTCAGCCTCAAATTGGCTTAAAAGCCCTTCTGATAGCTCTTATCCAGACTCCACCTAAAACAAAAGAGAAAATGCAGGAGTGGGTATCTATCGGAGACAGGGGAAGAATATTCAAACATTCCTAAGGATTCAATATGGTCACTCAACTTCCCACTCTAAGGCACCTAGCACTGTCAGTCCTACTGCCTTAGTTTTCCCTATAACCAATTTATAGTAAAGAGAGAAGTTGGTACACGATATTTTGACATGACACCAGCGCCATCAAAAACATTATGGATCTCCTGCAGCTTTCTCAAGCCTTATTAATAAAAACCTTATGAAAATAACCACAGTCTTTTGCATGAAACCATGCCTGCTGGCTGCCTGAATAATGCTAACAATACTTGTAAAAAGCAGGTAACAGACTATGTATGTTAGCCCTATAACTAAACATAATTTTCATAACAGACATTCCTCCTATACAGTTCTTCCTCTCTTTGCAATGATGAATAAACCCACAACAGTCCATACACTGCAACTTCTTGTTTGGCAGTTTATCTAACTTTATGAACTAACCTACCTGAAAATGGCACTTCTAATAACACTTTGTGTCTATCAGTCTCTGCACATGCAATATTTTGCTCTATAATTCGTTCCAGGAGGAACAAAGTAGAGGACCCAGTGATTTTCAAGGTTTCAGTCTGCAACAAGACCTTAAAATTTGTAAGCTGTGTGAGAAGTGGAATAAGAACACCTAATATACTCCAGATCTGGGCCTTTTGGAGTCTCCAAGGCGGACACAGAGCATAGTTCCCTGCAGCCTTTCTCCTGCAGAGAAGATCTAGATGTTCTCCAAAATCCAGCCACATGCTGCCACAAAATTTTAGTATTTTCATTACCTCAAAGACCCTGTGTGTCTCTGTCAGGTCTATTATAACAGAGAGGGAGGTCCCCAAATTTTATGTATACAAATGTAGATGTACACAGAATATGTGCTGAGAACAGTCATTTATGTAGAAAACCAGGCTGAAATATGAGCAAGTCAGTCAATAAAAAGTTGGACAATTCTCAAGACATCTGTTAAAAAGCTTGACAAACATCAACAAAAGTCCGTGAATGGGACTGAGCACTTGCTACAGAACTGTGTACTGTGGCATCCCAACAGCAGCCACTTGAGTACTGCCAGCCTGCATGGGTTAATCTTAAGAGTATCACCAAGAACAGCCTCAACAGAAATGTGACTTTCATTCAGTGATCACTCAGCCTTAATTAAAAGGACACTTTTCTATTAAACTTCAATGACATCTTCTGCAAAGAAGTTTTTACACCTACTATATTTTTTTTGGACAAAACAGTCTGCTCAGCTGTATTCCCAGCTGTACACTCTGTTTCTCCCAGCCTGCTGGCATTCACAGCTATTTAGAAAGAAACTTTGTTATGTCAACTGCTAGGATTTTCTACAGTACATATTACATCATCTTTCCTGAGAAACTTGTCTGAGCAGATCCCTTTTCTTACTTTCTTGTTTCATAATGTCCTTCACATTCCTCTTTCAATATTTGTTGCTCTCTCTGTGGAAGCTCAGTTGCTGGCATTTTAAGGAAAGGTTACATAGCAAAAGGGTCACTAATAGAGGTTTTTTTCTCCCTGCCCTATACTCCTGGAGAGAAGCTATCTGTGTGCGGCACCATTAGAGAAAGGTTTAGAGAAAGTTTTCTCTAAGAAAAACCTACAGCATCCCCTGCCAGTTTCGGAACAAAAAAATAAATTTAGAGCATAAATTATTACCTTGGCCATTTTAATTCTAAAGGTGAAGAAGTAAGGAGAAGAAAGAGACAAAACCAAACAAGGACCAAATTATGCTGCAGTGCAAGTAAAAAGCCAGATCCCCAAATTTCATCCTCATCCCTGATACTTGGGTGACTGTGCCTCTGACCAATTTGCATTTGTGCCTCTGCTTACTTCTTGTTGAGTCTTGGTCCTTATGAAACAGCCTTGGAAATCAACAGTCATACATCTTTCAAAATGCCCTCTACATAAAGATGTACCAATTGAAGTGTGATCTCGAGACAGCTAAAGGTGTTAAGACCCTGCTCAATTCAGGTCCAAAGCCTTTAAAGTAGGCAAGGTAAGAATTAAGTGTGTTAAGTCTAGGGACAGTATTTGGAATAAGCTGGAAATGAAGCATAGGAAAAAAGAAAAGATAGACATTTCTAACCTTAGATGTATAAATTTGAGTGGCTTAACGCACATGCTCACTAGTGGGAATACATGCACATGCATGTGTGAGCTGGCACAGGAGCTGGCTGCTTGCTGTTTATTGATGCAGGCTCTTGTACAGTCCCTCCTTGCAGCACTGGGTGTGTGCAGGGGACATGTACATCCTGTTGTAAGGCTTCAGCTCAAAAACATGGTAAGGATGCTTACTTTGGCTACTGCTACATGCCTGAACATGAACTTGGGAGTTATCTTTTATTCAAATGCAGCTCTTTCTTCTAAAAACAGTGGCTCCCCCATGATCTCCTTGAATAGTCTGAGTTTTTCTATATAAACAATGGAGAAAGAAATCTAATTTCCAGTCTAGGAAAGGAAACACAGCTAAGTGAACACTGTTAGCAAGGGCAACTATATTATCTCTGCCAGCTTGAGAACCCACTGAGTTGAACAAAATCTTTTCATTAGCTGCAGTAGTCTTTATTACACTCCATTTGAATGATCTGTTTAGGATTAAACATTTCTTGAAAGACACACTGCTTTTAATATCAAAGCATTTTCCATTCAATTTGCTTCATTTTAGCAAAACGCTGAATGCTCTGAATGATCTGTGTCATGTTTAACATGAAGTGTAACTGAAGTACCCTGCATCCTGCAGAAGTGCTTTCTGGACTTGTGTTTTTTAAGAGATGTCAGAAAAAAATCAACATTTAAAAAAACCAAGCAAGCTATTTTGAACAAGCAGGCATAAATTTTGTACAAATAAGCCCTCATCTTTACTGGAAAACCCTTAAAGAGGTCATAACAAACAAACAAAGAAAACAACTCAAAACCACTGTGCTTCAACAGCAAAATCATCTAAAATTTAGCTTAATCCTTTTAGGATCAGGAGTCTGGAGAAGCAACTGAAGCAATGGATAATAAAATAGCCAAGCACTGGTATCCAGTTAATGTATCAGCATACTGATGATGGTATATAAACAATGCTAAAAGCACAGAAAAATTATTAAAGCTATACTTTACAGTACTTCATTTACTGTTCTGCTGCAATCACTGCTTAGGAAGTCACTAATACACATTCATTATGAACACTAGAAGTGAGCACAAGCAGAAACTTGCCTGTTACCCAAATGAGTATGACTAGTGCTTAATGAGTCTTTTACTAATCTTTCTTAGAGCCTTAACTTCACTTCCAGAAAGGCAAGATTATTTGGGAGGCTCCATTTTTCCACTTAAATGCAGAATCAGACACATGGAGCTCTTCCAAGAGGTCTTTGCGGTTTAGTTTCTTCTGAGCAAAAAGAATATAGGAGTAACAAAGCCCAAAGAACCTGCTTCAAACTTGGTTAGCCAACCTCCCAGTTGTGTGTTGGTTTGGGAATTTTATTCTTTTTTCTGGAAGGAAGCAAGGAGAGGAAAATAAAAACAAAACAATTCACCTGCCTGGTGGATGCAGTGAAGGCTGTGGATGTCGTCTATTTGGACTTTCTTGGGGAGGGTTTCCTCACCCGAGATCTAGGTGGTTTAAAGTCCTTGGCCCTCTAAAAGCCCCGAGTCGCGTTGGTATAAAAAAGCAGAGTCTTCAAGGTTTGTTTTCAGGTTTCTTGTGTTGTTTATTATTTGGTATCTCAGAATTTTCTCTGCTCCCAGCCGAGGTCCGGACAGCAGCTGGGACATGAGGCGACCGACTCCCGATGGGATGTTCCCTAACATTTATACAGATAACTACGTGTTGGTTATTTACTGTTTTGTACCAATGCCTAGTGCCCACACTAAAAGTGACATTTCTACTTTGCTCCAATCCACTCTAACTACTTTGTGCCATCACCACCCCAAAAGATGGAGGACGAGGAAGAAGGAGAAGTACATGAGGTACCACCCAAGTTCCACCATCTTGTCCCCATTTGCCTCTATTCTATAAACCCTAAAACTACTGAATTTTGTATCTTCTACTGTGCTAAACTACTGTTTTCACATCCCGGTGGTTTGTAATTCCTCTCTCTGTGTTGGAAACCTCTCCCATGGATTAAAATCAAACCCAGTGTTTTCCTGGGCTCTGTGCCAAGGTCTCCGAGCCCCCTGGACCAGCTCCACACCCCCCTGTCCAGGGCTCAAATTCCCTTCCTCGGGTCCCAGGCCATCCAAGGGGATGTCCTGGACTCCAACAGACTTCAGCAAGGCCTTTGACAGTGTCTCCCACAGCACACTCCTGGAAAAGCTGGCAGCCCATGGTTTGGACAGGAACACTCTTTGCTGGGGTAAGAACTGGCTGCATGGCCGGGCCCAGAGAGTGGTGGGGAACAGTGCTGCTTCCAGCTGGGGACAGTCACCAGGGGTGTCCCTCAGGCGTCTGTGCTGGGGCCAGCTCTGTTCAATATTTTTATTGATGACATGGACGAGGGTATTGAGCATTTCATTAGTAAATTTGCAGACAATACTAAGCTGGGAGCGTGTGTCAATCTGTTGGAAGGTAGGAGGGCTCTGCAGAGAGACCTGGAATGGTTGGATGGATGGGCAGAGTCCAGTAGGATGAAGTTTAATCAGTCCAAGTGCCGAGTCCTGCATTTTGGCCACAATAACCCCCTGGAACATTACAGGCTGGGGATGGTGTGGTTGGACAGTGCCCAAGCAGAAAGGGACCTGGGGACACTGGTGACAGCAGCTGAACATGAGCCAGCTGTGTGCCCTGGAGGCCAAGAAGGCCAATGGCATCCTGGCCTGGATCAGGAATGGTGTGTCCAGCAGGAGCAGGGAGATCATTCTTCCTCTGTACTGGGCACTGGTGAGGCCACACCTGGAGTGCTGTGTCCAGTTCTGGCCCCTCAGTTCAGGAAGAATGTTGAGACACTTGAGCACGTCCAGAGGAGGCAACAAGGCTGGTGAGGGGCTTGTTCCTCACAAGACCTGTGAGGAGCAACTGAGGGAGCTGGGGTTGTTTAGCCTGGAGAAAAGGAGACTCAGAGGTGACCTTATCACTCTCCACGGCTTCCTGAAAGGTGGCTGTAGTCAGGTGGGAGTTGGTCTCTTTCTTCAGGCACCAACTGACAGAACAAAACAACAGAGTCTTAAGCTGTGGCAAGGGAAATACAGGATGGATATTAGGAAAAAGTTTTCTACAGAGAGGGTAATAAAGTACTGGAATGGTTTACCTGGGGAGGTGGTGGATTCACCATCTCTGGACGTGTTTAAAGAATGGGTGTGAGACTTGGTGCCATGGTTTAGTTGAGATTAGGGTTGAACTTGATGATGCTGGAGGTCTCTTCCAACCTAATGATTCTGCGATTTTGTGAAAACTAGTCCAAAGCAGTATTCTTTTCTTGTTCCAGTTGATCTGTTTAGGATTTTGCCACTGGCCTTAGCTAGACCAGGAAAGACTTCTGTGTATAAAAATCAGCACCCCTCCCATGCTCCTTTTTACAGAAATCACTCACAAGACTACAAGTGCTTTCCTTATTTCCTGTCTTAGGAGTCTTAGGTGAAGAGACAGCTGCATCATGCCAACCTACTGAGAAACATTAGACATGAGGTGTGTCTTCCAAAAGGTCTGAATTAGGATTGCAATGCCCAAGTCAGATGCCTGAGTGGGGAGGCAGTCTCAACCCCTTTCCCTTCCTGAAATGCTGAAGTTGCTGATTTTCCCAACTTGCCTTTGCAGTTGCTAATGATTTCTGTTAGAAAGAAGTGATACAGCAACTTAGTTTTTACAGCACCAAAAAATGCTGCAATGAGAGATTCAGCTAAGGGTACTGAGGAGCACTTCTGTCATGTACAGAAGCCCTGTGTAGGATGGGCTGCTGTCACAGGTAAATCCAGCTGGATTAGTAACAGACTGGAAGCTGTGGCTTCTACAGAGAAAAGGCAGACTCATGACAAACCACGGGATGTGACACAGGAAGGGAACTTCCCCTTCTATTTTTACACCTGCCTCCCTTCATATTCTATTCCTTGTTCTCCCAGTCTTTTGCAAAAATCCAAAATGGTCATGTTACAGCTACAGACCATGCCAAAGATTTGTTTTCTCTCTCTCTGTATGAGTTAATAATTTCCAGCAAGCTTTCTGGGGTGATGAGTCAGTAACACGAAGAAATGACAGATTAGATGTGATATTTATTTTCCTCTGCATTTTTTAAACATGGCTGCTCCCCCCCGCTGAACGAATGCAGGAAGGGGTAATCAAATGCACTGTAGCTGGGAGCTCTAAGGATAACAACTCCAAATTCTGCAGCTTTCTGTAAAATGCTTGCAGTTTTTGTATTCTTTCTGCTGTATGTTTACTCAGCTACACTGTTTTAGAAGTTGCAACATTCATCTTTAAACATTAATTACCAAGGCATGATTGCTTCAAAAATCTACTGCCTGAGGCCAGGGCCTAGGAAGTGGAAAATGTAATTTCAGAAAAAGATGAGAACAAATGCTCAGCCTTTTAATTGCAGGTTGGTACAAATGACTAACAGTAAAGCAAAGCTCATTTTGGACGAATTTGTTGTTCTGTATGTCAAATTCAAAACTTAGCAGTGAGTTGCCCAGGGTTTGTTCTCTGCCCCTACTCTCTTCACAAAAGTCAGAGAAACAGATGAATTTTTGAGAGATAAAGGAAGCACTTTTCTAAAAATTCGGTTAAAATTATTTACAAGAGAGAAAGAGAGAGAGGAAGAAAGCAAGGAAGAAAGCAAAGAAGGAAGAAAAAAAAGACTAAATGATGCATGCAAAGTCAGGCAATAGTTGCAACAGTCATTGGACAGTTGCTGTGCTCTTTCAGAGCCTCATTTCAGGGTGAAGGCCGCAGTGATTCTCAGCATCTCTCTCCATCTCTCTCAGTTCTGCTGAAATTTACCTGGAATCACCAATGGATTGGGCCTGCTTCATCATGTGTGGCAACACAAGATTAAATGCTGCTGTGACTCAACATTGCCACATCAGATGTCCCAACCTGATGCCAACAGAACCACCGCAATAGCAATGGCATCTTCATCTCCACCCTTCTGGCCTTGCTGCTGGCAGAACAGGGACAGCCCTGTATGAGCACCTTTGCAGGGCATCAGCAGCACTTCTTTTCACACCAAGGTAGAGAACTTGTTTGTTCTAGCCCCACACTGCCACACCTGGGAAAACACATCTGATGGAAGATGTGACTCATGGCCTGATGGGTCTGAGGCTGGTTTCCTGCATGACCATAGGACAGACCATACAGGCAGACTCTGTGATGGCCCTAAAGTTGCATTTATGCACCAAAGTCTGGAGGCCAAAGAGACTACTGATACTTGGGTGACTTGATTGTGATAATCATCTTTTCTAATGTTGATGTTCACTGGAAAACTCCAGTTCTATTTCTGGGTGTTCTCAGAAGCACTTCTGGCCCCATAGCACTACACAGCCTGTGCCTGCCTCCATGGGATTGAGAGATGTCATGCCACTTCACTACCACAAGGGCATGAATCACTAAGTATACCAAAATTCTCCTCCTGTTTCATCCAGAGAAGCAGAGAGAAAGTGTTCATGATGATGGTCAGTGCAGCCCACCTCCTCTCCCAGTTTCTCTTAACAGTTCTGTACTGGAAGATTTCCCCCTGTGACCTGGGAGATCTGCTTTCAACATGCTCTGAGTACATTCTCTTGCTAATTCAGTATGCACCCTTCTGTCAAATGGGGAATAAAAGACTTCCTTTACCTAATGGCTGCTCTCACCAGGCCTGTACTGCAAACCTTTGTTCAGAGACCAGTTGTTGCATGATGGCTCATGACTACACTGTTAAGAGCTTGGTCTCTGCTGAGTGGACTGGCTGCAGCCACGCTGCACAGGGCTCAGCTCACATCTCTTCTCATGACCCTGTAGTAAACAGTCAGTATTTTCCGTTTGTGGGCTTGGTGCGTTTTCTCAGTTCAAAGTATGAAGAGTACTAACAGATGTATGCTGCAGGCAGTCAGAGCAGTGCTGTGTCAAAAAACTATAATGCCAGAAAAAAATTTGTTGTGTGCTCTAGAAAAAGGATGGGTGAGGACACAAATTATGCTATTGCCTAACCTTGGGTAATGATGAAGCACCATCCTTGCTGAAGGAAACACATCTGGTGTCTTCCACATCTATCCTATCAAGGTTTGAAGCAAACCTTGGAATGCTCTACACAGCTGACAACCTTCACATTTCCCATTGTGGATCCCAATGGATTTGTTCCAGAAGAGTGCTCTGACACTGATGGGTGTCAGGCATACTGACCATGGGTAGTATGTATGACCAGGAAACCCGCTGCTGGAGAAGAACAGCAGTGCACTACGTTCAGCCATAGCACTTCTAAGCAATAGCTGCTCCACTTTGACAGGGTCCATGAAGTTCAGGAGAGGTCTCTCACTCACAGACAGAGCACCAAGCAGAACATCAAACCCAAGTGAAACACAGTGATGTACAGCAGCCCTCAGCTGGTGTGTAAATTGGTGAGTAAAAATGGCCTGCATTTTCCAGTGTTCTCTCACACTTTCAGATTTTCAAGACAAGTACTGCATTTGTAGGGTGATGTCTGGAAGTATGCAGCAGAACATCAGGGCTTGCACTGTCTCCCATCCTCCCCTCCTTTCCCAGAAATCTGGTGGCCAGTTTCAGCTGTTTTAGCACAGGTATGACTGGAAGACTGG
This sequence comes from Sylvia atricapilla, assembly GCF_009819655.1. Classification (NCBI taxonomy): domain Eukaryota; kingdom Metazoa; phylum Chordata; class Aves; order Passeriformes; family Sylviidae; genus Sylvia; species Sylvia atricapilla. Next base: position 52,618,029 of record NC_089140.1, on the reverse strand, counting down.
GATGAGTCTCCTGTGGTTCTGTCCTTTTGAATGCCACTGCTGCTCTATAGAAACCCAGCTGCCACTGTTTTCCTGACCGCCTCTAAAATGATTGTCAAGGACAGAAAATATTAATTAAATTTTAATTAATAAATTGAATACTGTGGGGTTAATTATAGCTATTTACAGGGAGTGTATGGGATTTGGAGGGCCTACCTTCTGGTGTTTTTGCACAGTGTTGCCTCTTCCTTTAAGCTCTAATTAGCTAGCTTTTTTCTTTTTAATAGCCAGCCTTCAAATGACTGCTCAGTAGCTCCCATTTTGTTCCTCATCACCAGTCCTCCAGCACAGCTGCTACAGAAGGGAAGCAGCCTGCAGTTTGCCTTGAAGGGAGTAGGTGGTAAAGAATCTATCAGAAGTGGTGTAAACCAACAAAATTAATGAAAAAAAACAAACAACCCCCCCCAAACCCAAACCAAACAAACAAACACAACACCCAAAAAAACCCCCAAAAAACCCCCAAGAGTCCCAACCCCTATACTATGTTAAGCAAGGAAACTATATAACGAAGAGCATGGAAAGAAATAAGAAGGAACTACAACATCTGAAGCTGCTGCAAGGTCAAAAATGTTCTCTGTATGCAGCCCTCTTGTCCAGCTGCATATTCTGCCTTCCTGCATATGCACAATGCCAAAAGCCATCAACAGCAGATAAGCACCTGGGAAAAAGCAAGCTGTTCCAGCACAAAGTCAACTGTGACACTTGTAATAATTTCTCCTCTGCTCCTTATTTTCAACCTACACATTTTCTCCCTAGTGGTAAAACCTTTTTAAAATTAAAATGGACCCAATTACCTGTACATCTAGCTACTCAGTTTTCTCTAAAGAAAAAGGGTCCTTTCAGGACACTGTTAAAATGAAGGCACACAGTGACACACTGTGCCCAGATATGAGGAGTTTATTCCAGACAGCTTTTTAATCTCATGCCACTAGGTGAAAACTAACAGTGCCTAACAACCAGCACAGAAGAGAGTTTTGGAAGTTAGGGGATATTCTGGGTGTTGTTTCATTGGGATTTTTTTGCAAAAGTGAACGTTCAGTAGGCAGACCACTGCTTTCCCTCAAGTATCTACTCCTGCCTGCTAAGTGTTCACGACTGAATGGCTGCCATGGAGGGAGGAGAGGGAAGTGGTGGGAAGATGAAGGCTGGCACAGGCACCGCAACCAGTAGCTGGCCTGGTGCCTGCCTTCTCCTTCCTACCACAGAAGTTGGCTCCAAGTGGTAGGCACAGGACACTGGTTTGGGCTCCTGCTGAGGTGAGACAGGGTGAAGAAAAGAGGGAAGAAAATATGTTGGTGTTTTTTTCTTTTATAACCAAGAGCAATAATGCTAGTAAGGGGAAGAGGGAATAGACAGGCCAACATGGAGAGCAAGATATCTCCGCAATTTCACATGGAACCCTGTGATTTCTGAGGTTGGAAAACCATTCCTTAAATTAAGAAAGCTATCTTCCATCTCAAGAAAGGAAACATAATAGCGAGAATCACTCTTGCAGAAAAGCCTAAGTCATCTGACTCCTGAAGTGTGCGCAAAAATTTTATCTACTCTCCCTTGCAACAGAACAGTTTCACTGCCCAGGGATGCTGAACTGAGAGCCCTCCAGCACCAAGGTGTCTCCTCACCTCATGATTTAGTTGAAAGTGTCAGATCACAGTGCAAAAACCCTGCTCCAGGTCTATCTTTGACATTTACAGAGATTTCTCCAAAACAGAGAAAATAAAGTACTGCCTCCTCTTCTAGTTATTTGGAGTTGTGACACCTGAGAAATGCTTGCCAGCATGTGTAAAGCACGTCTGTTGCCAGACATTGTCTAAAAAACAAAAAGGCAATCCTACGTGGTGTCTCCAGACAGGCTTTTCTCCACTTCAACAATAAAACTAGTTTCGTAATGAGGAGGTAAAGATCCAGCAGCTTAGAGCTTCTGCTCCCACCAGAACTTAGCTGCTTATTCAAAGTCTCAAGAACCCAGTCACACCCCAAGCCTGTCACCCATGGGCTCAGAGGCCTGGAGCTAGGCAGGCAATGAGAGCTCCGGCTTAGTTACAAGCTGGAAGGGCTGAGAGCTTTTAAGGAGGCTGAGACCCCGGCTTAGCAAGGGTGTTTCCGAGCGAGGCGGTGGTGCCCGCCCGGCTGGGCCGGACAAACAAGAGCTGCCGGCAGGCTCGGGCTGCCGGTGCCACCTTCTGGACACAAGCGTTACTCACCTTGGGATGGAAGAACGCTATGGAAAGTGGCTTCATTTCGCCCCCTAGTCCTGCTTTTTTGCGTTCCTCCCCATCTCCCTTTGAATCCATCATTCATGTAGCACATAACTGAGGGGGAGCAGCCCCAACAGGATTGCAGCAGTAGAGTCCAAGCTGACCGCACAGCGCATCCCGCCTCCTGTGGAAAAGTATGCACCACAAGCTCACGAAAACATTACCAGACTTTAGCTTTTAGTTTTCTTCAAGCATTTCCGTGAAACAGTCAAGCCTGGCAGAAGCAGACACAAGACTCATTTGAGAAACACCTGTGCATTTTAGGGATGAAAAGCAGGGGGTATGTAAGGATACCCTGGTTAATGCCAGTAGTGCCATCTCCAGGGCTCACAGAGTATTTATTTGAGCAAGGACCAACCTGTGGAGAGGGTTCTGGCTTGCCTTGGTGGCTGATTAGCTTTAGCAGCCATGTACGAGTGCAGATATGAAGTCCTGCCATTTCTGCCAACAGCAGTTGTGTTGCCACAGAGACCTGTGCCCTTTAACATCCAAAATACAAACTGCTGCATGGGGTTACACCACAGGGATTTCTGAGGGCAAGGCTAAGGTTAGAGAGGCCACCTCATTCTGAAACAATTCAAAATTATATCTCCCATGTACAGTAGCTACAGTTCTTTCTAACAGCTGCAGAGTGGGACTTGACCACTGTCCTCCAAGTGGCAAACGGGATACACACACCCAACACAGTCTTGAAATCTAGCTTGCAGAGTAAGCTTGGGAACAACTTTTAGTGCAGAGAAGATGTCTCCAAGGAATGGTTTAAAGAGTGCAATTAGGGGTGGTAGGTGAGAAAAAAGCTGTGAGGTTGGAAAAAAATGTCCAAACCAGTAGAAAGCAAAGAGGAGCCAGAAGAAGAGCTGTGGGAACAGTCAGGAAGCAAGCAGCAATTAAAAGCTGCAGGCTGCAGAGTGCAGTGCGGCAAGGCTCCACACTGAAGACCTGTTATTTTGCCCCAAACTAAGATGGAACTTAAGAAATACAGACTTCGAAGCTGTCAAATGCTTGCAGCGGCTGCAAGCATGCAGCACGTAAAACAAAGGGCCTCAATTTAGTGGCAGCTTTTTTAGGGATTACCATAACATAAGACAGTGGCAATAGAGGCAACAGGCCTTACAATATGTACACATAATAAAATGGGGTCTGTAATGGGAACTTGAATGATTTGAATGCTGCACCTCTATACTGCAAATGACACTTGTTTCCATTTCAGAAGACAGGGCAGCAGTAATGTGGAGTCAGGCTGAAGGACTCATAAAGCAAATATGCAGCAACAGTGAGGCAACATATGTATTTCCGAATGAAATATTTTTTAATTGCATTTATTCTTAAATATGCACATAGCAATATGATAAATACCAGTTGTTTGGCAATTAGAGCCACACTGCAGCTTTGATTGTCATACAACCCAGTTTCAGATGCTGACCCAGGTTGCCAATTTTTACAGCTGGACTCTACCTGAGTTTAGCTACTGCACAGCACTGCCAGATATATGTACTGTTACTTCTTGTTTGTGCAATGGCTTCATTCAATTTCTTTTAATGTAAATTTATTAAATATAACAATAAGCTATCTTCCACAACAGTGTTATCAGAGTAACAGATGATAACAGCCGATTATTCATGTCAAGGCATCTAATTCCTGCTGCTGTTAAGCCTCTGTTTCCATAGCCCTCCAGGACACAGAAGGATATAGACAAATCCTGCCTGAAGTAAATTTCAGTGCAATCTGGGATTCTGAGCCCTGCAGAAAGGGATTCATAGATGCACTTCTCTCTAAGACTCCTATATACTGTTGTATGATTTCTAATGAAAGGTGTCACTGAAGTACTTCTACTCTCACTGAGCACCATCTATATATATTTTTAAATTTCTGGTCTGTATTGATTTTAAAAGCATCTTTAGCATGCAAGCTGCTGTTTAATGCATTTTGACCCCAAAGCAGGGAATTTGCACAAGTATTCCCACTAGAATGTTTGTCCTTTCGTGTCCATGCATTAGGGCTCTGTTTAAAATCTGTCCATGTCCCTAATCTCCCTGGAGAGCTTTCCCTGAATATTCAATGCTAGTCTACAGTCTGTAACAAAAGAGAGAGAGAAAAAAAAAAAAAAAAAAAAAAAAAAAACCCAAAAAACAAGAGGGACAGAGAACAGTGTTTATGCATAAAGTTCAAGAGCCTTTTCACATAAAAAAACATATGCACACACAAAAGCACCTCAACTACAGTGCCTGGCATTTGCACAGCAAAGATCTGACAGTGCATGCAGTTTTTCAAGTTAACTAATTTACAATAAGGCCATCAGACATCTGAGCTCCAGATGCACTCATTCAAGCAGCAAAGGCCATAAATAAAATAGAAAATAATACTCTTACCCTAACATAGATTTTACAGAGATGTCTTGAAGGCTTAGCAGATGGGTTTTGCTGTCTCAGCTTTTACCTGTGTAACAAAGTAAATGCATAAAGCTGATTACTGGCTTCTTCAATTCAAGACCTTTGCATTTGCTCCCATATGCTCCATGTGGCTAATTTAAACAATAAGCAAAATCCTGCTCCTCAGGGAAGCTGATGGCAAAACTTCCACTGAATCCAGCAGGCTCTGGGTGTTGCTCAACATAAATGCAATTGGCTGGACTTGATTCAAATTCAATATCAAAATTGAATTTGTATTCTTCAATCTACATATTTGCCACCTTAACACCACCTCTAGTTCTGCTTACATCCCATGGTTCTGTGAAAGAACAAAACCAATGACATAGCCACTGTCACCAAAATTGTGTTGCTGTAGCCTCCGCCCAAGCTGCCAACCAGCTGTCTCCCATGGAGAGGTGAGAAACCCTCTCTTGAATTAGGGCAAGATATCAAAACATTTTGTCATATCATTAACTTCATTTTCCTCAATCTACATGTGAAAGATGGCATATCACATTGCAAACATTTCTGAGTTTCAAAAAAGTTTGTCAGTTGACAAATGAGTGTTTTCCCCCACATGGAGACGACATCATCATCATCATTATCATCATTATCATCATTTAGTCTAGCTTTTATAAACATCTGAGCATTCTTCTGAAGCCAGTGTGCTGTTTGGGCAGACGGGCATGGAAGTTTTACAGTCCATGTCATCCCTGATGCCTGATGCCTATTAACGCTCACTGTTAATATACACAGATACACAGATGAACATACATGTGTATACAGATATGCTAAGAAAAGAAAACATTTCTGATACGTTCTTACAAGGGAATTAAACTTGTAAGGGAATTAAAAAGGTGAAGACAGATTTCTGAGCTCAGCACATGCTAGAAGTCCTCAAAAGTGTTTATTTGGCTGACTGTAGGACACATTGTGCACTTCGAGCAACTGTGAACATCTGAGGATAGGGCAATGACAGGGAGAGGAATACCCAGTCTGGGACCAAAGCCTGCATCATGAGGAAGCAACAAGGGCAACTCCAGGCTTGAGTGGTAGAACAAGCAGTGCAGGGAACAGGCGCCAAGGAAGTCACTGGACTAATGTACGGTATCCAAGGTTGGATATGTCCTTCCAGAGCTATCTTTAAGAGGCGGCACTTGACTCAAGCAGCGCTTGCACAGTGGCTCTGCTTGTCTCTCTGTGCCTTGGCTCGGTCCCTACCCACAGTCCCCATCCCTGCCTGCTCTCAGGACCACTCCCAGAATGTGCACCCTTGATTCCAGTCTGCACTGCTTTGTAATACAGCTCAGGAAAAGATGAGGGGAAAGAAGAGAACAAACGTAATTGATGACTGATGACTCAGACTAACCAGAGAATGTGCTTAAAGCAAGTTTGTTTAACCAACGGCAGTATTTTGCTCTTTGCTTTACCCCCTCCAGACTAGGTCATCCCAATTCCTTTTCTCCATTTAATGGTGACATAACTAAGTGGCGAGGAAGAAGCTGTCCCACCTATCATAAAAACACAATACACAGTCATCATAGGAGGCTACTGTTCAAGACGAAGCCATGACCTCCACATTTAAGAATCTGCTGGTCTGTAATTCTGAAGAACACATTTAGTAGCAAAATCCTGTTTTTATAAGCTGCAAATCAAGACACAGCTTCCTTCAGCACTGTACTAGATTTATGAATCATGAGCCCTGTAGTGCATGAGATTTTGCTTTAGAAATAAAATTACTTCCTCAACTGCAGAACAGTTCAGTCTTCTTTTTCTACAACTACTGCTTAGTCTCAAACAAGAACAAAACAGCTCTGGAATTATACATGCACTTAAAGTCCTCTTAGTATCTGCCAGATTCAGTATGAGCGTATAATGATGCGTTTCTAAGCCTGACATCTGCTCAATTAGCAGCATTTTCAGTATCTGGCTACTTTGCAACACTTGGCAGCTAAGTAAAGCAGGTCTAGAACACAGTCAGACGTGGAATTTTTTTGTTTTAGGGGTGGCGGTGCTAGAAGTTTCCCAGATATCCCTTATTTCAAAGCAGGAAAAAACCAACAATGGCCAGCTCTGTACCAAACCACAGGTCAACAGATTTCAATGGTCCAAGGTTAAAATTGGCCTCCAGCTAGCTGCACAGACTTATCCCATAGGTATTAAACAGGAAACTTTTAAAGCTTAAAAACAGTTAGTTATGTGACTTATCCTTGTAAAAGGATTTTTATCATGTACAGAAGGCTAGAAGCTTTCCTCCTTTGAAATGTTTGTGTTTGACATTTTCTCTAAAGCACAGCAAGTCCATGTTTTTCTCTTCACACAGGCTGTGGGTTGAGTTTATTTTGCTATTCTTTTTTCTTTCACAAATCAAGCTGTCAGCAGCATGGAAAGTAATTCTGTTACTGGAACACGTAAGAGGTCTGTTCTGAGACTGCATCGCTGCCCCCAATAAAGTCACCCTTGGAAACAAGAGCACCTGAGAATATCTTAGCACACAGTGAAAGGCTTTCTGCTATGGTTTATTTAGCTGAAAAGTAAAAACATAATTCAAGGAAAAAGCTCCAGAGCTTAGAGATATTAAAAGTAAGCAGTGTCTCCTTGAGCTTCCTGCTACTGCAGGCCACAGCCTCTAAAGAGCACTGTGTTTGAATATCTACTTCTGTGGGGACAATGCTTTTCAGCTGGGAGATAAACCTAGTTTTCTTGGGCTGATGTGAAAGCTACACAATAATGCATGCTCCTCTCCTACTACATCAAAACTCGCAAAACTACAGGAGTCCAGCTCAACACCAAAGGGCCACGGTGTGCACAGCTGATTGCTACATGAATTGCTATTAACATCTTCCTCTGCTCCTTACTCACTGCTCCATATCATAGCTCCCAGGTGTTCTCTCCAGATGTCCAGCCTTCAGCCACAGCAGATCCATTGCATCTGCCCCTAGCTGCCACATCTAGCCACAACAGCCCAGGTGGCCCAGTTTACCTACCTCAATCTCCTGCAGGGTCCTGGAGCCTATCTCCACCATCAGATGCACTGTGCTTACCCAGCCCAGCCACGTAATTAGCAGTGCAGCTGCACAGCCACCAACCCGCCAGCACACATGTGGCAGAATACTTCTTGGTAACTATTAATCACATATTGCATAAGAAACAGTCCCTTAATGCAGGCAAGTCTTTCCACTCCCAAATCATGTAAAAGACATAAAAGCTTTTGGCCATGCAGAAAAGTGAACAAAATGAGTGGTAATTAACTCTCACGACTACAAAGGCTAACAACTTCGGCACTTGCAAAGAGGATCAGAGGCAGCTGAGCTGAGAAAGAGCTGTAGCAGAACAAGTATTTGCCTGGGAGCAAACACTGCTTGAGTGCTTATTTTAGAATGAATAGTCATGTTAGTTAACTAGAGCTAACTTTTGAACAAATGGCTCACATTACAGCATACCGAGCTACACTAGATGCATCCTTTGATGTACCAAGTGACAACCTACTGATGAATTCATTTTTTCAGAAATTAAAAAAAACCCCTCACAATCTAGCCTTCATAACTGCTCCTGGGTTTTAGCACAGTCTTTTCATAGGTTAATGGAAATGAACCTAAAATGAACTTAATCATTGCAGCATGAGATATTTACATTCAGCAAGAGCATGTGGTTTGCAAAGGGGAAAAAAAAGGAACCAAATAAAGTTTTTCTGTAAATCAACATGTGAGATTGTTCCTCACTATCTCAGGACAGGCAGGTTTTGGTGCACTACAGGTCCTTGGTGCTTCTGACCTTTCAGCACAACTGCAGCCTCTAAGCACCAGGATTTGGTCTGCTGTTCAGCAGCATACTATGCAGCCTGACACACCCTTCATGCCGCTTACTTAAAATACCAGCGAGGACAACGAATACGACTCCTATGGTTTTCAAGAAGTAGGGGAAGAGAGCTGGGATTTGGGGAGCGATTTATAAGGCAGACAAAATTCATCCTGAAAATATTCAGTAAAATGTGTTCTGATTATTACTACGAAAATAAATATATCTCATCTGGAAATACGTAAATTCAGGAGTAAAAATTTCTTTTCTACATGAACTACTTCACACTGGTCATAAACTTAAGGGATTTGACAAGGATTAAAGATTCACTTGACAGCTGCTATGTCCTTTAATTAGCTTCCTAACATCCATACTGACTGAAATAGCATGTTCCTAATTTAGCAAATCAGGCTGTCTCTGTCCAGGTTTCACTGTAGCTCTGAAGGACTGAAAAAGAGTATTAAATGCAGTGATTCTTCTGCCCCCTAGTAGACATAATCTACCATATAAATTTTCTTCTGTCCTGGCTTTTATGGAATGGACAACGAAAGTATTAACCTAAATTTCAAAAGCTGCATAAGTTGCATATAGCTCTTCATGATCTTTTGAGGAAAAATTCACATACCAAACCCCATAGATCTGCTATGACCTGTTCTTGTACCTCCTATTTTACTTCAGGTCCACAGGAAACTTCACCACATACATTCATTCACAACTTCACATTCATACCACAGTTAGGTATGCATGGTCTTGTTTGTAAAGCACTTGACAGGACTTAGGGGTTCCCTGCCACTGACAACTCAGATCCCAACTGTTTAACCCAGCCAAAACTTCTTCATCCCTGTTCTGCACTCCCACTTGTAACGTGGAGATGGTAAAATTCTTCAACCTTTCCAGCTAAATACTCTTCTACTTTTTAAATGATACACTTCTTAGGAGAGAGGATCAACCCCATACTCACCCATAACCTGTAACAGTGTGTGTTTTTGGTGTGCAGCTACAGCCTTTCTAAATCCCAGCCAGTCTCTCCGTAGAGAAACTGCTTAAGAAGTATTCAGGCAGCAATCAAGCTCACACAACCACACGTTACCAGGCTGGCTCAGCAGAGAGGAAGAAGGCTCCCAGCCCCAGATCAATTTCCAGCAAACGTTTATTCCAGTGTGCTGAGGGTGAATCCGGAGCCAGAGAGAGAGAATATGTGGTTTTTCTTAGTTATATATGTTCTCAGGTTCTTGGGTGGTACAAGGGGCAGGGCAGGGGGCAAGTGACCAGAGGAAAGAGAGGAACAGGACACCAAGCCCCATAGCCAATGGGAAATCAGGGAAAGGGGATGTCATGGGGTGGATGATGGGCTTGCAAAACCCAGGGAGAATATTGCACAATGTCTGCAAGGATCCATGGGGAGAAGCCTTTTTTACATCTGAGGTATCTTTAATCTTCACTTTTCCAGGGAAGGGCAGTTGGAAATTCCTTTAATGGCACGAGGGTCTCCACAATAACCAAGCACAAATGACTCTTTAATTTAACTCTTTCGGTTCTCTGGGTAAGAATCAGCCCCTAAGATGTCAGCTTTTGTTTAACAGCATTTTTTGAAGTTCAAACCAACTGTAAATCAGATTCTCACTTTGGGTCATTAGGTTTACCTCATTTCCATCCTCCTGTCTTTCTATGCTCTGGGTGAATACAGGCAAGTTTCTTGCTGGTCTCTTACACTTGTTTTGGCCATCTTACACTGTTGGAGCCATGCAAGAAACTGTAATAACAATACTAACTGCTCAGCTCTGACAGTACATAGCTATTTTTACTGGATTACTTTTCTGGCACAGCATTTAAAGCACCAAATGATTTGACACCTGTAATTTTATACTTGGAATAACAGAAGGTATTCATACTTCTTTGTAATGTAAGATAAAAGCAAACACTACATATGTTCTCAGGCCAGTGCTGCCGTCTGACAGCTATTTGCCCAAGGAGAAAAAAAATACTGTTATATTACAGAAGAGGTGGAAAAGTAAAAGCTATGGAAAAGAAATCATTAAATAGCTAACTTATTCCCCTGCTAGCACTAGACTGTTCCCTGCAGCATGTTTCAGAGTGTTTTGTCCAGTCTGGTTTTACAAGTTTCACATTACTTTCATTTATGTATTTAATACAGCACCTAGTCCAGCGTGGTTTGGTGCCGCTTATTTTCCTTGTCTTTCAACTAGAAGACTCAGCGCTAGACCAGCTGTTCATATAGAGTCAACTCTGAAACTACTGAAAAAATATCTGGACCTGTTTCCAGTGACTTCAACAGGCTTTGGATCAGGCTCAGGAAAAGACGACGAATACATTTCATGTAAGACTAAGCAGGTTACAGTCAGTAAACTATAAAGAGGATTAGCTGTGTACAATCCAAAGGCACGTCGCCCCACGTGCTGAAACGCCTGCCGAACACACTTTCGCTTTCACAGAGAGAAAGGGCGAGATTCATTTCTGCTGCTCTGCCACTAAGTCAGTGCCACTATACAAGGAAAGGGTGTGATCCGGAAGCCACACAGTTAACCTCATTACAACTGCAATTTTCCTGAACTAGAGGTGAGAAAAATTATTTTCTAAAATCGCAGAACCAGTAAGCAAATAGTGGAATAATAGAATGATTTGCATTGGAAGGGATTTTAAAGGTTGTCTAGTTCCAACCCCCCTTCCCCCCCGCCCCCCACTAGCCTTTTTGCTTTTCAGTTAAATTTGGGTCTTTAGAGACTGTATGGAAGGAGTATCAGGAAAAACACAATGGATCTTGTCTTTGTCAGGGAAGGATGAACTCTTTCACTTCAGAACTTAAATGGGTCATATTTGGTTTAAGACACACATATCTAGACCTCCACTTTCTGTCATCAAAACAGATTGGCAACCCCAAACCAATCTGCATATTTTATGGAGTATTGATATTACAACATCTCCCCACTGTGTATGCTTTGAGAGCGTGACTTCTGAAAACTAGAATGCCTCTTATCAGGGATTATTCTACCAGTGGGGGATTTATTCTGAACAATACCATCAAATGAAGATGGTGGCGAGCAGTTCTTGTTCCCACCCTTTCAAAGTTCACAGTAAAATGTGTCAGTGTTAGGGATGCTCTCAGCTGCTGAGAATGCTTTAATCAACTGGGGTTTTTTTCCTGCTTCTTCTGTTCCCTAGGGACGGGGGACTTCATGGCACTGCTTTGTTGTACAATGTGTACAGTTATAACCTATGATGAAAGTATGCCATTAATGAACGAACACTGAGGGTGTGTGTGTGAAGGAGATGACAATGTACTTTTGATCTTCTAAGCTCCACCACTGTGGCAGATGGGTGTCTAAACTGCTTTATTAATGCACTGAAGTCTTCCATCATTTCTCAAACAATACCGAAGGAAAATCAGAATTTCATCACGGTGTGATTTTATGTTCTTCTAATTCAAATCTAGCTGGATGTAAGGGGAAAAAAAAAATCTTTTTCTTCATTTATTTCTTAATTTTCCAGGGTGGGTGGAAGGAATATTTCATGTGCTTGTCAGTCCCTGAGGAAGCCAACACAAGGTTCTCAAATTTCTGTTTAATTTCAAAGTAGTTTCCACACAGCATGGGAGGTGTATCTAGCTTTAGGTACAATTTTGAAACTAATTCAACAGAACAAGATAATGGATTCAAAGTATTTTTGAGGATAACATAGAATCAGAATAAGCATGTTTAAAAATCCCAGAGGTTTATGAACATGATTATAGCAATGGCTTTAGCCTCCAACATACGAACAGCAGTGAAAAACAACCCACTTAATGTGAGGCCACAGAAAGAAAGTTTATATGCAAATGCCTGTAGGAAAGCAAAGTAGAAAATCCTTGATAACCCTTCCAAATATATTATTCTAATGTGGTGTTGTGACGAAAAACTGAATCCACTCAAATTCTCCCAGGCTGAATGACATTTCCAAAGAGAAGAGTGAAAGAGGTAATGTAGGACCTCTGTTCTGTAAAAGAAACAAATCAAATCACCACTTCACAGGCAGCTATGCTGATTTAACAAGTCACTTGTGAAAGTGAGAGGTCAGGTCTCTCAATCTCTTTGCCATTCTCCCAGCTGCACTTGCAATATCTAGGTACTTGCCTGATCATAGAATCACAGAAATCATTTGGGTTGGAAGGGACTTCAAAGATCACCTAGTTCCAGACGCCCTGCCATGACCACAGATGCTACCCACTAGATCAAGATGCTCAAGCCGCATCCAATCTGGGAAACCTGCTCCAAAGTTTTAACCTCCTCACAGTAAAGAATTTCTTCTTAATATCTAGTGTAAACCTACTCTCGGTATAAAAACTATTCCCCCTTGTCCTGTCATCATAGGCCCTTGTAAAAAGCCTCTCCAGCTTTTTAAAGGTCTCCTTTAGGTACAGGAAAGCTGCTCCAAGGTTTCCCTGGAGTCTTCTCTAGGCAGAACATCCCCAGCTCTCTCAGCACGTTGTCACAGGAGAGGTACTCCAGCCCTCTGTGCATCTTTGTAGCCCATCTCTGGATTTGTTCTAAAAGTTCCAAGTCCTCCTTATGGTGGACAAAGCATTTTACATGTGGTCTCATGAGAACAGAGCAGAGGGGCAGAATCTCCTCTCTGGCTCTGCTGGCCATGCTGCTTTGGATGCAGCCCAGTACACAGTTGGATTTTTGGGCTGCAAGTGCACATTGCTGGGTCATGTCAAGTTTCTCGTCAACCTACACCCCCAACTCCTTTCCCCAGGGCTGTTCTCAATCCATTTTCTGCCCAGCCTATTTGTGCCTGAGATTTCTTCAATCCATCTGCAGCACCTTGCACTTGGCTTTGTTGGACTCCATGAGGTTCACACAGGCTTATCTCCCAAGCCTGCCAAGTGTCATCACTTCCCTCACCACCTCAAACTGAAAATTGTCTGAGGATGTCTCATGGAAGAACTGCCTTACTGCAAGGACTTGTTATTAGAAGGGAAGGGGAATTGACAGGTGAAGTAGAACAAGAGTCCTGCTCCTTGGAGGAATGTGTATATCAGGGTGCAAACTAGAGTGGTAGAAATCCCATAGATCTGGCAGAGGACTTCATGGGCAGAAAAAACTGTGTACATGTGCAGCAGCTGCAACACACAGAAACAGGGGATCTATAATTTATGTGAAAATAACCATGTAGTTCCCCCATGAAAGCATGGGCCTGTCTACACCAAGTCTGCTGTTTTGGATGTGTTGCACTTCATATGCACGGCTGGACAGCACACACACAGGAGCTGCTCCTGTGAGGGGCTTCATGTCCTGTAACTGCTGTGTGTGCTCACAGTGCTGACATGCAGAGTTCCCAGGCACGCAGCAACCAGTTCAGAAGTGCCTGCTCTCTACAGCGACCACACATCTAGAAAGCCCAGACAAATTTATGAAGCCCTCAAAATCTGCCTCAATGTGATTTACAGGTGCATAGAGTAAATGTGTCTGGGAAAAGAAGCCTGTAGCATCAAGGAAATCCCTTGCTACCTGCACAAAAGCAAACACAGGACACCAAAAGTTTAGGAGCACCTGCTCTAATGAAGTGAAGGCAGGACTGGAGTTTAAGTCTCAAATTCTTCCCCTTTCTTTTCCACTGACTTGATTTACCACAATTACCTTTGACAATGAATTTGAGAGGACATGCTTTCACATAATGGAAATATGAGAGATGCCTTGCATTTCAGCTTCACAAATGTGCCTGCTACTGATACCATTACAAAAGCTGCATAAGGAACTCATTTCAGGTCTAAACACTCAGGAAGAAAGTAACTGTAAACAAGTAAGAGGTTATGCACTAAGATGAGAATTCACCCTGGATCAGCATTGGCTTATAAAATTAATTACTTACACACCTCACAGAGAAAAAAGTACTTAATTGATATTTGTTAAGTGCTTTGCAATTCTGATGGAAGACATCATACTATTGTGCATCATGATCAATACAGTGTAAAAGTGATGCCATTGGCGTTGCTCAAGCAGAATGCTGAAAGGTTATCTATTCAGAGTCTCATTTCAAAAGGAGAATGGAGATGAAAAAGGTTTAGGAAAGCAACTTAAAACTCAGCCTAAAGAAAAAGGGAAAACTGGGAAGGAGAGAAGCTAAACATTTTTTAGAGACATTTACTGTGCAATGTGCATGAATTCCTGCAAAATTAAAGCGTAAGTACCTACAGCAAAACCCTGGCTCCAATCAAGTACATGGAAAATGTTGCACTGACTTCAGTGAGGTGAAGATTGTTAGTTTTTGTCACAATTTCCAGCAGATGCATCCCATATGCAGGTTTGCTACTTTGCACAGTTCCCTGTTTATAGTTTAGGTTCAGGAAATAACCTCATCAAGCTCAGACATGCTCACCATGTAAAGGCAACTGCTCAGCTTCTAATCCTTCTACTACATCCCACACTTGGAGTAAACCATTCCATTCTGCTAATGAACTTGGACCTGAGCTACCTATTTAAGTTGGTGGCAAAACTCCAATTAAATAGAAGCTCTGTGGAGATCATTGTAGATTTTGTAATAAGCATGGGAAGCAAACATCCTGTGTTTAACAGTGTACACCCCTGGAGTTAACTCATTTACTCAGAAGTCTGTGGAATTCTGACTGGAAAAACCAATCAAAACAAACCAAACAAACAAATCCCCAAACTCTCAAAGTAACAGAAATTCAGGCAAATTATTTTTTAAGCATTAATTCTTTATACCTAGCAAGATTAATATTCAGAGAAACACATTCCTCACCACTTCTGGATAAGGCAGAGTTAATTCAACTGAAAGCTTTGCACCTGTGAGGCTCAAAGAAGAAAGGCTAAAAAGAGTAGCAAGGAAGAGGTACCAAAATTTGAAAGAAGGTACCTGTGAGCTTTTAGTATTAAGAAGAGTCACTTTAAAGCAGGAGCCTGCAGCTACTTCCTACCTGCTTAGGTAGGAAACTAAGTGAAAATGTTACAGGCTTCAAATTTTGATATATTTTTATTTTTGACAAGGATTGAAGATTGCTATGGGCTGTGTATGGGGGTCTTTGTAAGCTATAAATTACACTTTTCCAAATGTTGCGTGATGTCTTCCATCTTCTTAATGCACTCCTATTCAGCACAGGAAATCTTAGAAGTACTATTTATCCTAAAGCATCTGTTAAGGTGGGCTCCCTAACCATGCTACATGTAGAAATGTTGTACTACAGCAAGCCAGCACCTGTAGAGCAGTTTTGTGTCTGTGCAACTGCTAGACCAAATGTAATGATCAAGTTGCACATAGCAGCTCTCCCTTTCACTTGTGCTAGCATGCTACATGTTTTTAACTGTAGTGCAGGCTTTGAAGCACATAGGTTTGTAGTTTTCTCCCTCAGTGCTTGTACAGCTGTGTCCACAAATGTATCTGTCCAGTAAAATCCAAGGAAATGTTCCTGGATGCCAGGATTAAGTTTAGATACCTGCAGCTCTAATAACTCACATGCAGCTCACATTGTAGTTCTAAGTGCTGACAGTTGCTTTCTAGTTCTACTGGAATACGCAACATCATTCTTCCATCTAAACTCAGTAGTCAAAATGTGTTGGTGTATGAACTACATCATGTTGCTGCTCTCAGGATCCTAAGGAGAGATGGCATTAAGGTGCCAAGGCAAAAATTCAAACCTAAAGATTATATTGACTAGAAGTTAAATGTGTGATACTTAAGTCATGCAAAAACAGTGCTGTGTCACTCATGTGAACAGGTAGGCTGTGTCTCCTTCCTCAGAATGCTCTTTAACAAGACACTTACTGGACAACCAGCTCTAAATATGGCAAATGTTTCTCCAAAGCCTACCTTTATTATGGTTGGAGATAATGATGTGCAGGTACTACAGGGGAAAAATCATTCTGTCAACTGCTTGGCATGCGTACTGATAGCGATGGCCACTGAAAAGATGCTAACTATGTATTTTGACAAGGTTTTAATTTTGTAGAGGGGCCAGAAGAAAATTATACCAGAAATCAGAGTAAGCAAGGCCATATGTAAGACTCACTGGTATCTGACATTGTGCTGACATGACACAAAGGATTTTCAAGATAATAGTGTTCCTCATCTTTAGACCTCAGGAAAAAACACCATCCTGCTAAATAAGGTATTTCACTGTGTGTCCCTCTAAATTATCCTTAACTCTTTACCTGGCAATCTGGTCTATCTTTCTTCTACTGGCTTACACTTCTCCCCCAGCAGGCTGAACAGCAGCCCAGCAGCAATATCTAATAAAAACACACCCGTATGGAAAGTATCTGAATTTCCTCTAAGCCTATCAAATGAATGCTAATCACTCTTATCTCACATGCTTTCCAGAGCAGGTTCTTGCAGTTCTCTAACCTTTTGACTTTTGTTTCTGTGCCTGGTTTTAATGTTAAAACCTCTTTTGTGGTTCTCTTATGCCATGAACAGGAAAAATTATTTCTTTTCATCTCTGGCAAGACTTGCATTCCTTCTACTTACTTACAACCTCAAACTGAACTATTTGTATCCACAAATGCCTCTGTACTCTGAGTATCTTTTTATTTTCTCCTACCTACCAAGTACCCTATATACATTTCCCAGTCTCAGGTGATGGATCCCTCATGTTACACTGAAATGAATGTTGTTTAGATGACCGTGTCTTTTCAAGTAGTCCAGATCTTGGTGTATCATCCTGCGTTTACACCTTCAATTTCTGGTGTTCACCAACACCACACAACCAGTTGTAGAGGCTCCAGTAGAGTGCTAAAAGACTGAAAAGGAGTGCTATGAGGTTTTTCAAGGTTTTAGACTTCTGTTGTATCAAATTTCCTTATAGATATTCCCTTTTCTTATGGGTCTTCCTTCTGGAGGAGTTCAATATGTCAATGTTAATTATTTTAATGCTGACTGGATTCTTATAATTGCTGCTTGCTACGTCTTTATCAAGAATAAGCATGAGTCTGCAAATGAAAATACCTGATGCTCAGGGCTGTGGTCCCACTATAAGTTCTGTGTGTGTGGCTGGTTTAGGTGAGCTCTTGCCTGTCCTCTCAGACTTTCCCACCTATGAGTTACAGAGAATATTGAGCATTCACTCGTCGTGCAGTCTCTGGTGATCCATCCAAGAACTTCACTCTCAAGTCAAAGTGCAGTACATAGAGACAATCTACTTGAAACTCACACTCTTGGCTCTCACTCATTTAACATCTTTAAAGTGAGAATCTGCACTAGTGCTGGTGCACAGATCAACACCTGTCAGACAGTCTGGAAGATTATTGTTCTCATTAATGAACTTAATCCACATCAGGACAAGGCACACAAGGGATGTGGAAGATTTCTATCTCTTTGTTAGTTAATGGGAAAAGCTTACAAAGCCAATCTTCAAAGCAGATAGAGCAACAAATAGAAAAAAAGAAAACATTCCCTCTTCACTTGCCTCCAGTTTGATCTATAAGAAGTCTAATAATATGGTGGCAGAATATACTTTGAGGTAATGGACAATTGAGCTTACTGTAATGATCAAATTAATAGCAGGGCTGACTTTTTATTTGGTGTAAGGAGGGGTAAGAAAGGCAGGGCAAAGCCCCTATAATCTGCTGTGTGCTGAAGATATGCAGAATACTCTCAGAGAGCTCTGGAAATAGGGATGATGTATTTTAGTTGGTGGTATGCTACGCAAACACTTAGTGAAAACACTTAAATACCAAGAAAAGCAAACTACTCTGCCCTGGGGGAAGGGGGTTAGGGTGGTTAAATTCAACTGCTACTACTGCTGTGCAGTTGTTAAAATAACACCACTGCACCACAGCAGATGAAAGGATTCTGTCACTTACAACATTCTAATACCAGAAAGGATCCCTGAAACATGCTAAAAGACAAATGTCAGGATAAAGTACCAGATGATGCTTTTTCAAGTTGCTCACAACAGTGAAAAGACTAAAAAGTAATGCCGAACAGATAACTTGAAATTTTACTAACATATTCCAATATTCTTGTGTATCAGGTAGCTTCTCAGAAGTATACTCCCAAGAAGTTTTTATTCCTTACAATATGCAGAGTAGAGAAAAAGCAAAACTGCATCTTCAAGAGGTTAGCTCCCACACTAGCCTGATGGTAATATAACTGCTCCTCCCAGAAACTGAGACAAAAGGTTGCCTTTTTCTGCAACCTCCTCAGTTACGTAAAATCACAGATCAAAACTGTAGACCGAGTCACTAACAGCAGTACAGAGAAGCAGAAAAATCCAGCTAAGTACCTTTCTTTCTCCTCTCCCCTCTCACTTGCTTGAATTTGCAAACATTTCAAGGTAGGTATTGACACATATCACTTGTTAACTTCTGTTTTAGTGGTACTTGTACAGCTGGAAGTTGGACAAGCAGAGAAGTCTACACACAAAAGTGGTCTAGAATTGACACAGCCACCCTTCAGATCTGTGTCTAGAGCCTCCTTCTAATTCCCAGAACAATCACAAGCTGGACTGCCACCAAACCATCCTCGGAGCTGCTCCAAGGGCTGTGCTGCAGCCTAGGTAAGGCAAGTGGGGGAAGCAGCTGTGCAACAGCAATGCTCACACAGAGGGAGCTGAGTTGTTTAACAGACAAGGTACATTCACCTGAGCTGGTTAACTGGGGCAGGTACAAAAGAAAGGCCAAGTGCCCTAACTGCCACATTTCTTAGGGAGGGTGTAAGTGGGCCTGTCTCTTTGTGTAAGCTCCAACTCCCAAGGTGCTCTAAGTGTAGTGAAAACAACCCAAAGCAGCAGCTCTTCTTCCTGCTTGATTCTATGTTGTGGTCACAGCTGCAAAGGTAAGGATATTATTTTGCTCCTCTGCCATTGAGTCAAAACCCAGAAGTTTGTATTAGAAAAGTGGCCTAGAAAGTACTATATTAACAGACATGCAAAGCCTCTGACTTCTGGAGAATAACCAGCTTTGAAGTAAAATACACTCAGCAATAATCCATGCACACTTCATTAATTTCAGAACTGCAACAGCAAAGTACTACTTAGAAAAAGCTATAAGATAGTAATGAAGGCTTTGGGGTTTATTTTTATTTTTAATCCCAAAAGCTCCTTATCTTCCTTCTCCATGTTTTTTCGTTCAATTTACAGTAGCCCAAGTTAAAGCTCATCTAACAAAAAAATGACACATTAAATTTGGCTAACCTCTCCACCCCCTGTTGATGAGAATCCTTTCTTCCTTGGGGAGTAAATGCAACAACTGAAAAGCTACCTGATACACAAGTTGTTGCTTGTTTAAGATAACTTTCCTTTGCACTTTGTGTTTAATGGAATTTGGCTGATCTGGGATATTTCAGCACTTAAGTAATTGAGATAGTGAGAGCAGCAATTTTTGCCAAGCCTTAAATAGCACAAGGATCTCTAGGCAGAAGGACAGTATTTTCTTATCTGTCAACATGCATGCATCTTTCTCTACCACACCCCTAGTCAAATTTGAGAACCCTTGACATGGGCTACTGCACGATATGAAACACCAGCTTACTGTTCAAATTTGAGTCAAAGCTTAGACTCAAAACAAGAGTAGTTGAAGTTTAACACTGGATTTAAGTGCAGGTCTGAAGAGCTGCTGCTGGAGTAGGGATGCTCATGCTACTTTTCCCGTGCTACTGCTGGGCTGTGCAGCTGCAGTGCATGCCATGCCAGAAAGCTCTGATGCACTGGAAAAACTAACTTTCAAAAAGCCAGCTGTTCCTTAAGCCTGAAGCAAGAGGTTCAGCACGATGTTCAGCTGGGCGGTGGAACAGAGCCACCTTGCTGTCACAGCCTGCTATTACTCCAGCCTTTCAGGGTGTACTAGTTTCTGAAATTTGTTTCAACATTTCACTTAATCAAAAACGGCTTCTGAAAGAAGCAACCCACTTTGGGTTGGCCATAAGGCCGCTCTTTTACTTCAAGTTACATGCGCTCTTCCTTGCACATAAAGAGTCCATGTGAATGAGCAGAAAGAAATCAACTAGGCTGGAAAGCAGGAGCAAACACTCCCACCGATTAGAAGGGACAGGGGAAATCTTGTTTGCTTCAGTGATCAGCGCAGACTTAAACACGGAAGTTCCAATTTTTATAAAGAAACATAGCAATCCCTTTCCTTTGCGGTGCTTAAACATTAAACCTGCTCAAGACTACCGATGCTTCACACGTCGGTACACGAATAACAAAGTAACTCTGTAGATTCCTTACCATGAGGACGAGTCACTGCAAACATCTTGCTTTATGTTGGCTCTACACATTTCCTCTGCCTGTGCTCCTCCAGCCGCGCTCCCCACAGCGCACGGCACCGTGGGCCTCTGCCTCTTTTAAACCCGGTGTTTTCTGCCGCAGTTCGGATTCCCCTTTGTTTATCAGGCTTTCTTGGTAGCTAGCTAGCTTAATTTGCCTCGCACTCCTCTTCTGGCGGCGGCCAGAAGTATCTCAAGCGCAAACATCATTAATAGGGCCCAAGGGGGAACGTGTTCAGGCTCTTGGGGTCAGTGAGCAAGGCCGTGCCCGCTCAGGCACTGCCGCCCTCGCCGTGGTGACACCGCTCGGTGACACCGCTCGGTGCCCCGCTCTGAGCCCCGCCGCCCGTATCGCCCCGCAGTCGAGTGTGAGGGGTGAGCAAGGCGGAGCTGCTGCAGCCGGGGCCCCGACGGCACTGCCCCGGTGTAAAACCCCTCCCGCGCCTCTTTCCTCCGCCGCGGGGCCCCGACCGCCGCCCGCGGGCATTTTATGGGGGCGGTAAAGGGAGGCAAGGCGGACGGCGGACGGGAAGCGGGGAGGGTGTCACAGGACCTCTCGACGGGGAAGGGACCTGCAGGGATCGTCAGTCCAACTGCTGGCCCTCAACAGCAGAGCTGCAGGAGAACCACCGTGCGCCTAAAGGCGTTGTCGAGATGCTTCTTGAACTATGCCAGGCTTGGTGCTGTGTCCACCTCCCTGCGGAGCCTGCTCCAGTCCCCAGCCACCCTCTGGGAGAAGGGCTTTATTCTAGTGTCTGTTATAAATGAGTGTGCTGCTTAATTTTCAATTCAAAACAAATCTCCAAACAAAATTAAATACAGTGACAATTTTAATTTGAGTAGCTTATTGGTTCTAAATAATAATACAAAACCAAATTTATACTGCGGGATACGTTCCCACGGGTTACGGAGCAGGACTTGGTCTTCTGTCCCCCGTCCAAATAAGATGTTCTAAAATGAACCTTTTTATACTGTGGGTCACCTCTCATTCCCTCCTATTTTCAATTGGTAAGATTTACATCACTGGTCTCATTACCACCTATTTCCACTTCCATTGCTGTGCAGACTCCACCATCCCCTTTTTAGGGGTCTCCTCATTTTCGGGGATCACAGAGATGAAGGCCTGTGGTCTTCCTCAGCGTCCTATAAATGACTCTTTTGTTTACACATAAGTATTAGGTCTACATTATGTAAGTAAATACCAAATTTGTACATCTTAATACCTTACTAAAAACTCTAAAACAATAAATTTAATATGATTAACACTTTCCTGGACTTTTCCAAATTCTTCAGTCTCCTAGATAAATATAGCTCTTTTTATCTCAGTTTCCTTTTTTTTTCTACTGAACATCTGCTGGAGAAGGGCAAAACCTTCCCCCTACCTCATCTTCTAAAAAGTTACATTTTAACTACTGTTTTAAAATATTGATTACTGTTTCAAATGTGTCAGCACGAATCATACCTATTTATTACATATCCAACCTAAACTACCCCTGATACGACTCCAGGCCAGTCCCTCGGGTCCGGTCATGTCCTGGGTTGTACTTTAGGATGTATTCTATCACCATCTTCAGTTAATGGCCCATCAATGCCTTGTGCATGACTCATAGGTGACTCCCTCCGGGAGCTATCTCTCTTTAATGGGCCATCAAGGACCCCTGTATAACTCATCATCCCATTGTGAGATGCTCCACCCAGGGGGAGGAGCCAAGCATTCTCACCTGGATATAAACTGGGATTTGGGACAGTGCAGGCAGCCCTTACCCACTGGATTCTCAGAGGACTGGAGCTACCAGACCTTTCTACGAGATCGCTGCTTCCATCACCCTGATCTGGTTGTATTCTGACTCTGTCAGTGGTTTTTCTTTTTGTATTGTTGCCTTTTTTTTTTTTCCCTTTTCTTCTCATTAAATTGTATTTCTGACTTAGAGCCTCTCACTTGGTTTGTTTTCAAACCACAACAGGTCACCAGAGAAAAGAGAGCAGTGCCTGCCCCTCCTCTTCCCTGCACGAGGAAATTGAGGACTCTGAGATCTCCCCTCAGTCTCCTCCAGGTTGGACAGACCAAGTAACCTCAGCAGCTCCTTCATGGCCCCTTGACATCTTGGTTGTGTGTCCCACATCTCGTGACGCCATTTTGTCCTTCGGACACTCTTTAACACCTTAATATCTCTCTTAGATTGTGGTATCAGGTCATGACACCGCCGGGGCTGCCTATGATTCAAGCAGCATTTTCCGAGGGTCCCTCTTCTCAGTGGCAGGCTTGAGGGTTTCCTTGGTCTGTGCCTCACTGGAGGTGCCAGATGTCCCACAGCCATGGCCTGTGTCGTGGGAAGCCTGTGAAGAGACAGGTGCTGTCCCCAGCCAGCACTGCTGCTGGCTTCCCCACAACCCACATCCCCTCAGCTCCATGCTGGTCATCCAGGCCCCACCTGAGCATACTGCCAGGGATCCCACTCTCTTCTGTGGTGCTTAAATATTATTTTTTCCAGCATGAGGGACACTATGGAAACACTCGTGTGCAGTCAAATAAAATTGAAATAAACAACAGTGTCTGTCCAGCCAGCAATCCCCAGAGAAATTTCTGGATCTAATCTGGCCATCTGATTCCACACAGTGATATTAATATTTCATTTCATCACTGCTGTCTTTAGCTCATCTTCTTCGTTCCAGTTTTACCCCTCTGCATTGTTCCGTGTAAGCTAGTGTCCCTGTTGGAGTTTATTTAAGTAAGCTGTCCAGCTCTGCTGAGCCTGAGCTCAGCGCTCAGGCTGTGGCATTTGTAAAGTGCATGTGTTAGCAGTGCTGAATTACACGATCCCAAGCCTTGGCTCTCGGTTTTGATCCATCTGAACTGAAATGATGAATGTATCAATAAAGTCAGAGTGTGTTCTGCTGCTGTTCCTTAGTGCATCCTACCTGCTTTGCTATTTATTGTATGTGCTTCCTCACAGAGTTGAGTTGGGCACTATTCTCAGGGCTGTCGCCAGGCCAGTTTGTTCTGTTTTCCAGGCAGCTTCCAGCTTCTTATTTATACCTTTTGCCTTCCTATTGTGATTTAGAGGAATACTATCTGGTATTTCATTCTCCAAAATGAAGCTGTTTCTTCCAATGGCATGCTTCTTAGCAGGTTCCAGTCACCTTCTGCTACCAGGAGCTGATGACATTATTACATCGCTTCCTTGCTGCTGACCAAAAAAATCAAAAAGTGAGAGGTTTCTACACTGTAGCTGAATTAATTAATATATCTGCTTGCTAGGACTTGTAGCCCTGCTGGAATTGTGGCAGGTGAGAGTAGGGAGAAATACAGGATGGAAAGACAGTTGGCAGAACAAAAGGACATGCAGATATGACCAAAAAAGAGACAATGAGAAAGAGAGAACAAAAAAGGAGTGAATGGCCCAGACTCTTCTTACCCTCCTAAGGAGCCCTGTTAAGAGACTCTTTTGTATGCAAAGCTGCAGGGTCTTTTTAAATCTTTCTCTCATCCTCCCTTTCCGCTGCTGTCCCTTCTTTGTGGAAATCAGTTGCCTTTACTTTCAGGGTGGTCTGACGCCCACATATCTAATTACTCTCTGAAAAATCTATTTCATGCATGTGGTAAATGTAATGGATAAATTCGTGTATCAAAGACTTAGTCTATTAAAAAGCTACTCCAGAGCATCTCCAAGATTCCAAGACCTGTGGTGCAAGCTGCAAAACCACAACATTTGCAACAGAAATGACATAGCCGGACTGGAGATGGCCCCTTCATCAAGGATGGGCCTCCACTTCACAGCTGCTCGACATCTGATATCAATCTTGATAGGGGATTCGGAGGATGATCAAATCAGCACCCCAAAGGTGAGATCCGGGAAGACTATCAACGTCTTTTCATACTTATGGGAACCCCTTTCAAGACATTGCGTGGAAATAA
The DNA here is from genome assembly GCF_009819655.1 of Sylvia atricapilla. Taxonomy (NCBI): domain Eukaryota; kingdom Metazoa; phylum Chordata; class Aves; order Passeriformes; family Sylviidae; genus Sylvia; species Sylvia atricapilla. The sequence continues at coordinate 52,593,394 of NC_089140.1, read as the reverse complement.
AGAGATACATGAATATTTGAACTTTCCATGGACTTAGCCTCAGGACAAATAAACTGTACAAAAACCTTACACCAAGACCCAGTGTGTGTGGTTGAGGTTGGACGGTACCGTTGTTGCTGTCACTCTGCCCACCCAGCATTCGATCGATGTTGTCCGAATTTGTTGTGGCTTTTTAATTTGGTCTTTTGTTTTAATTTGCTAAATAAATTCTGTTAATTTGAATTGGCTTCTTATAATTTATAACAAAGGACAATTTAGGCTGGATGTTAGGAAAAAGTTTTTTTTACTGAAAGGGTAATAAGGTACTGGGATCGTCTGCCCGGGGGCGGGGGGTGCTGATGGAGTCACCGTCCCTGGATGTGTTAAAAAAAGATTGAATATGGCATTATTTGTCATGGTTTAGCTGAGGTGGTGTTAGGGCACAGGTTGGACCCCATGATCTGGAAGGTCACTTCCAGCCTAGCGGTTCTGTGATTCTCTGATTCTGTGACCCTCTGAGCCCCGCTAACAGTGGCCATAGGCCAGCACTCTTGCCAGGCGTTGGCGCAGATCAAGGTAGGCTTGCATCGCCCGAGAGTGGGCGGCCGGATCTTGCAGCAGGCAGTGGAAGAGGTTGGGTGGCCTAGCCCTTCGTATATCGGGAGGCAACCTGATCTCCTGCGGAAGGCTCTGGTTGCCCACAATAAAATGGTCCAGGCGTTTCTCTTCCAGAGATAAGCGCAGCTGCTCCAAGATATCCGACAGCTGAAGCAGGAAGTATTTACTGTGCCAGTGTGACGCTGGTAGGGTGTGCAGCAGGCGCATGACAACGGTCTTGATGGCATGGGTGGAAAACTCCTTGTGCACAAGAACGCCAGTAAGGAGCTGCAGGCATTTGAGGTGCGAGCTGTCCTGGGGGGCCTGCCTGGCCATGTGCCGGAAGAACCTGGTCTCAGCCACGGTGTAGGTCTCAGGCCACATCGTGCCTGGGGTGTGGGCCCCTCGAGACCGGCTGCTGATAAAGATGTCTGAGCCGTGTCGCCGCACCCCAAACAGCACCCTAACCTGGAAGCTTTCTTGGTTGTTGGTCAGCCTGAGGTTGCAGGAGCGTTTGGAGGGCAGCAGCGCTAAATTCCAGCTGCGTGACTGGGGCAAACGCCGCCAGCTTGCTCTTACCAGAGCGCAGAACCAGCGGACAGTTTTCTTCACATCAAGGTAGGAGCCAGTGCACAGCGTGTCTAGGAGGTTGAGCTGCCCAGTCACCCTCCTAACCATGTCAGGGTGGTGCAGGAAGCACAGCAGGTACGCGCCCTGCTGCTCCCTCGGGCAGCGGCACTCCAGGTTTACAAGGACACGGAAGTTCCTGCCAGGCCTCTGCTGGTCAGTGTCAGGCTCCAGGTAGAAGATGTGGCCTAGGGGAGGAGTCAGGGGTATGAGCACACGGTACACAACTTCCTCCTCTTTGGCAGTCCAACCTTCGAAGGCACTGCCAAAACCAATGGCTTGTTGCAGCACCGGGTAGAAAGTCCGACCCAAGGCGTGCCTGAGGACAGATGTGAAGTTGTCCACTAGGGCCATTGTCCTGTTGCAACCTGCCTGCAGATCTTGTACAGGCCACTGTATGCGCTCCTCTAGAAGCCATCTCAGGTCATATGCCCATGTCTCGTCCTCTTCCTCTTCCTCCTTCTCCTTTTCCTTCTCCTCTTCACCACTGATCTCTGCCTCATGGCTTCTTTTCCTCCACACAAACCATACGGCCAAGAGAAGAACCGAGAGCCCAGCAAATGCTCTTGCATTTGCTCTTGCAACCTGCCAGGGCTGCAAGTCAGACCAGTGCAGGTCTCCCCAGGATATACCACTCCGCACCAGGGTGAGCTGCTCCACCTCGCGCTCCAGCCGAATTCTCTCCCGCTCCTGGAGCTTTGCACGCAGTTCCATGTGCAGACACGTCACCTCATCCAAACCATCCCCCACGGGCTTGGAGTACTGGACTGCATTTTGCAAGAGCAAGAACCACAAAACCCAGGAATTCATGGTCTGCAGGAGGATGGAGAGAAGGCCTTGAGGGGGCCAGGGAGGAGGCAGCTGGCAGTGGGGGCAGCAGGGACGGGAATCCCAGGGATCTGGGGGTAGGAAGGACAGGGCCTCAGACAGCTGGGGGTGGGGCAGGAAGGCATATCCCACTGCTCCAGCAGCAGCAGCATCCTACCCTGGCCAAGGCTGTGCCATGAGGGGCTGTCCCTGCATGCACAGGGAGAACCCAGCCCTGGGTGCAGCATTTGTGCCCCCAGCCCTTGTCCTCAGCATGGCCTGCCCCCCACGTGTGCACTCACCGCTTGCCCAAGCAACACAGAGCCAGTGTTACCTGCTGGGGCCTTTTCTAGCTGCCCCCATTGTGACACGTCCCCCGTGATGTCACAGGTGCCACAGTGCATCACAACCCAACCAACTCCACTCTTTGTCCCCATCCCAGCTCAGCCACTCAGAGTGGCCCTGGTGTACTGGTTAAGGCTGCTTTAGAGTGAATTGTCTTCAAAGAACTTCCCTTGGTCTTTCTTTTGTCTTTGTTATCAGCTGCCTACATTGGCAATCTCATAGCTCTCCAAGGCACCCTTGGGGATGGTTGAGTCTCAGCCTTGACTCCACACTGGTTGAGCTACACTTAAATCTCTGCATCATCCAGGTTGAAAAAGTCCCTGAAGTTCAGCTGCAAACTTATGCCACTTGCACATGTCTTTCAGACCTCTCTGAGGGTGGTGACTCAGCCATTGCCCTAGGCAGCCTGTTCCCAAGCTTGATATCCTTTTTGTTGAAGGAATAGCTCCTAGAGATATAATCCAAGCCTCCTGTGGTGCAGCTTGAGGTCTTTTCCTCTGGTCATACTGTTTCTTCCCTGGGCTAACATGGGCCCCTCACTTAGCTACAACCTCCCTTCAGGGACCATCTGCATCATTTCAGGTGCGGATGGTTGGGCTGTGAAACCAGCTCCTCCCAGAGGAGAGAAAGGTGCTGCTTTTACACTGTGGTTCCTGTGATCCAGTGGGACAAAATGGGTTGTTGGTGGTGAGCAGAAGAGTTTCAGGCTGCCAGGAAGCATTTCCATGTGAGAAGAGCCTTTCTGCCAAGTACCTCAACTGAGGGAATCCATCTCCTTCCAAGCAGAAGGAAAAATCAGAACTCTCCTTGTAGAAAATGTGGAGGTTTAGACTGAAAGTCAGTGCCGGAATGTGCCAGGATATCCACATGGATTTTGCTAACCTGCAAGGGCAGACAGTGAAGGCAGGATCCTGGCAGCCAAGAAATGCCCTCTTGCCCTGGAGCCTTCCATGGCCCTGGCAGCACAAGTGAGAGCTCTTCCTCGGCCTTTGCCTGTAGCAAGCCCCCGGTTTGGGCAAAGCCTGAATTTCCCTGAGAAAGCAGCTCACATTTGCAATGGCCACCCTGAAGGATGCCAGAGGACAGAAAAGTTCAACAGGGTGCTAGCGCAATATAGCCTAGGCTACGGCTTCCTGCCCTTGTATCTTTGGAGCCTTGGAGGGGAAGGCTGCATGGCTTGGGGTGACTTTCACCAGCTCTCCCACTAACAGCCCCAGGCATTCCAAGGCTGTTTGGTCTCAGCCCAGGCGAGAGCAGAAAGAAGCCCTCACCTGGCTTCATAAGACCCCTGAGATGAGTTAAGACAATGAGTGTGCAGAGAAAAGGCTATCTGCACTGCACAGCAGCTTCTTGCTGCCATAAATCACAGAAAATTTATATACTAAAGTCATGGTTTGGAGGATGCATTGTGGGTTTTTTGGAGCCTTGTCCTCCACAGGAAAACCTGTGGCATTTTCCATGTTGCACATCTGGTTTTGAATTATCCACTCTCAGTGCTACCTAGATTGAACTCAAAATTATGCCTTTGACCCTCCCTTTTCTCTGTTATGATATGTGATTTCATGGAGTTGATGGGTGGCTCCATTTCTCTTTTCTTACCTCGTGCTCAGGAGCTGGGAGAGATGCTGATTTCCCTCCCCTGCCCCAGCTTGACCCTAAAAGGTTTCTGCAGCATGGTAAGGTGACAAGTTGCCAGTGGCTCAACTGCCAGCAGCAGTGGCAGAGCCCAAATCTCCTTCCACCACTGCAGGTACCACTCCCCACCCCCTATCTTGATCAGGTCTGGAGCTCTTTGAAGTGTTGGGGTTTTTTTATCTAGCTGCCTGAATAAATAGACAATCCTATGGCAGAGGGAGCTTGAGGCTGTAATTTAGGGATCAAACAGCAGGTAGGGACAGGACTGGTTTAAGCTAGCTTAACTAAAGGTAAGAGGAAAGAGGCAGTTGTGCTGTTTGATTTGGCTGTGTGTTGTGCCACTTCATTGGCTTTGGGATTTGATTCATTTGGAAAGAAGGTGGGGTTTTGTTTTGTTGTTGGTTTTGTTTGTTTATTTTTTGGTGTTTTGTTTTTGGCAAAATTAATTACGATGGTGAACAGGTCCCACATCCTGTAGATTGTGTGGCCGTACAAATAGGTGCGTGGTTACTGATTCCAAGGGCTCTAACTTACATCTGCCTCTAATCACTCCCATATGCATTCTTTCATATGTTCTGTTATGCATTATGGTTCCCGATTATGTGCTAATTGATTCATTACTTTGTGCTAAGCATACCATCACATGCTAGCCATTGACTGTCCCATATGTTGAACTTATGATGTATATGTTTAAATATTGTATCTCATGGTCTGCCAATCCTCCTTTATGTAATAGCACACATATGTTGAAGACCTTCAGACTTTAAAATTCCTGCTCATTAGTTTTGTGTATGATTTTTCAGTTACTTTTTAGAACTCCTCCTTATTTCAGTTGTGTAACAACTGTAATTAAAGCTGCTGAGGCATTAGTGCTTTAGCCTATGGTAATACAATGTGTTTGAGAGGGGATGGAAAGAATTTTGAAACACCATATAACTTATTTGAAACAACCATCATAGTAATGTCATCATGAATCCTATGTGCTGTTGAAGTTATGTTAGACCACAGAAGTTTTGCAATAGTTAAAACTTTATAACTGGCTCAGAAAATGTGACTCTGGGAAACAAAATATTGCTGGGAGGAGGTCACGTTCCTGTAATCTTTCTGATGAGGAAGTTCACAGGTCAACAATGAGAAAATATGGAAAGAAGGGTGTGTCACTCTCAAAATCCCAACCGGCAAAATTTTAGAATAAAGAATTTTAAAGAATCCAGAAATGCACTGGATTTTTAATTTCTATAGGAAGAAGATGGGCATCTTTTAGTATGACTACTTTACACAGCACGCTCCAAGGTTTACCAGAAACACGCTGACTTGAGCACACTTGTGTGTGAAGCAAAGAAAGGTTCTCCATAGGTATTTCTACAATATGTTTGAGCTGACAGGGTACAGAATTCTATCCTTTGTACCTGTAGTCCCAATGTAATGCAGTTTTAGGTTCTACAGTATGAATGCCCACCATCAGCATGGTGTATTGAATTCAGAATTCAGACCAGCCTCATTTCATACATTGTTCATTGCAGGAACTACTGGCCTGGGAGATAATAGCTGTAACCTCACAGGCTTTTATCTTCCAAGCCCCAAAAGGAGCAGTTGGAAGTCCTGTTGCATGTAGATAAGAAATGGCAAGTAAAGAGGCTTGGGAGTAAGATCTGGATAAAAGGTATCTCTCCTAGAAAGAGCTAGTGCTTATGCACAGTATGTGGTCTGCCAGGAGCAATCCCAGTAGAAAAGGAGGCAAATAGTCTTGAGTTAGAACTTCGAACACCTGGCCTGGGCTGTCCTCGCAGCTGCTCTCCACATGTCTCCTGCTTGGGCAAAGCCAGGCACAGAGTGGTTTCTTTCCCACTTGGCAGTCTTGAAACTCCCAATTTCCTGAGCACGGATCGATCCTGTAAGGTAAACCCTACTCTGCAGCTGGGCAGACACAAGCACTGATGATGTAGCAGCGTCTGCAGACATTACACGAGTGGGCTCTGGGAGTGCCTGGCTGGGGTTGTTGCCCCTAACATGGGCTCCTTACCTGATGCGCAATGCCACCACACACAGAGGAGAGGAATCTCTATTTCTTTATTCTAGTTTGTGCAAAGTAAGGAGTTGGGTGGTAACTCCAAAATGCTAGCTCCCTAATCATCAAAACTTTACATTATTTATACGTTTTAGCCAACGAAGTATCAGTATCCATTGGCTAAAAGTTGCATGGTTCTCATTAATTAGTGTTGTATCTTCTTAGCTCAGTTTGTCCGGAACATGCTGATAAAAACAAGGTTGTAGGCTCAATCCTCATATGGGTCATTCACTTCAGAATTGGATATCTTGATCCTTGTAGGTCCCTTCCAACTCCAATTTTCTGTAATTCTAATGGTAAAGTGATTCTCTCTATAGTCCCAATGTAATAATTAACCTACGTTAATTATTCCACATGTTCAGTCTCCTCCTCCTCTTGAGTCAGTGGGTTTCTAGACTTCATGGGCTGGGAGTCAGTGTTTTCACTGCTCCCCCTGCCAGAATCCCCTTTCACCCAGTTGGCACTTTAGACTGATGTGTCGCCCCTGTTTATTCCTCCTTCTGGCCCTGTCTTGGGAGTTCTGCCAAGCATTCTTGCGGTCTGTGTGTTCAGCATTCCATTGGGACTGATTTCAATGTATCTATAATCCTAAATTCCTTTTTCCCTATACTTTGGCAGCTTAAGTGTATAAACAGGGTTTATTGATAGGTAGTTTATCACTTTGCAAACCCTACATCAGAGGGGCCACTGACCTTAACCGGGGGGTGGGGGTCGTGCCCTGGGGAGGGACCAGCCCCTCGCCAGCCCCTCTCCAGCCACATTGGGGTTTCTGGGTGTTTCCCGGGTACAACCTGCCAGCCCCAGCGCCTGCACCAGCCGCCTGTGGCCTCGGCCCGCCCCTGCAGCGCCGTATTGGACTGCCGGCCGAGGGGGTGTCGCCGCCGCCACAGCGGCCGGGCGTGCGGGCGGTGACACGCCGCGGCTGCGGCGCGTTGTGTAAGGAGGAGCTGCCGGGAGGAAGGAGAATTAAACGGCACCGCGTTTCTCCTGTGTGAGCTGAAGAGGTTAGTGGCTCTTACTTAATCCCTGCTAGCTGTAATTAGGATTTGGAAGCAGGCTTTTCGTTTTCTGTTCTTCGCCTCCCCGGAGGTTTGCTCGTCACCGGCGTTTCCCCCTGGGTTGTGGAGGACTGGGGGAGCCGTGCGAGTCACGTTGTCCTAAGTGCTCAAAAGATACCCTCCACCAAAGGGGACGGGCCGCCATCTGGGCAGGGGGAAGCAGAGAGAAAGGAAAAAGGGGAAATGCCCTTGGTTTGGAATAATGTCTGGTAATAATGCGAAGCAGGGTACTAGCCTGCAAATGATGTGGAAATAGGCAAGGAGCATCTTGGAGTGGCCAGGGCACTGCATGGTGAGAGCGTGGGAGGTCATGTAAAACCTTTCCTACAAAGTGGACCGCTTTTTTAACGGTGCTGAGCTTCCTTCCAATCCTGTGAAAATCTATGTTTACTGTGGCTATTTGCTGCTCCCTTTTGAAACACCAAGCAGGCTGTACCTCTCTTTACCCATATGTAGAGTGAGAGTATTTTCCTTTTGTAATGGGACGTGGTGGGGCCATATTTCAGGTAGCTTTTGGTGGGAGAAAGGTGATGCTTATGTTCTCAGATACGGTACAGGATCCATGTATAAAACACATAACTGCTTTATGTTCTGTCACAGCTATCGCTTACCTCTAGGTTAAAAAAGGAAAAAGATGCATCAAGACTCAGTCTAGACACAGTGAAAAGACAAGCTCAGCCTTTATATAACTCCTGGCATCTTGCTGATATTTTGTTCTGGAGCTTCTTTAAAAAACCCCAAACAGCCAGTATTAAGGCAACAGTTTAATGAACGGATTTTTTGTTAAACCATTTTTTTCCGATTCCTTGCATTGATTTGCTAAAATAATTTTTGTGCAATAAAGATAGTTTTTCAGCTGTTGGATCTGCGGTTACAGATGTGAACACAGAATTACATTGTGCCAAAAATCAGTGGCCTAGTGTTTGAACATATTTGTGTCAATAAATGAGAAAATGAAGATAAATATGTTTCAATAATGTAAGTCCAACTTGAACTTTAATCTTCATAACATACAGAGCATCGGGTTAATATTTAAAATTATTTTCAGCATATGTAAGAGCTTTAATTAGTCTTATTAAAAACGGTCACAAGCAGTTTATACACCTTAGAAAATAATTATTAATTAAATTATAATAAAATAATATAATAACAGTTGATAATAGAATACTTTAAAATTTCTTACATTTGGATCAGGAAACTTCCCATATTCCAGAGTGATGATTTTTCTGGATTCCTCTTCCTGGGTTTACATCCACATGGTCAAGAAACTTTTGTTCTGATTCAAATCTCTCCCTTTCTTCAAAGAGTGAACTGAATTACCTGGAGCTTAATTCAATGAAGTGTGGTTTGTGTTATTCTTAAAAGCCTGGCAGGGCTTATTTTGTAGAGCGAAAAAAGAGACTCAACCTTTGTATTTTTTTAACTGCTTATTTGTACCGTCCTCATTATTTTCCCAGTTGTGCTAACTGGATGTTTCACCACCCATTTCTCACCCCCCAAACCAAATGAGTCAAAAAGACCACCACAGTCAGCTCTAAGCAACTTCATTTTAAATGTCAAACAGCAGACTTGGCTTTTTTTGTCAAGAAAAATATCTGCTGTGTCCACAGACTTTGAAAACTAAGGGCAGTGAATGAGAACAGGACCACTTTGCTTGCTGCACTAAAAATTTTGACATGGAGGCCTTGTCAAAACAAGGGAAGATAAATGGATAAATTAACTGTCCAGATTTCAAATTAAAATGGGACTCAGTTTCCATCCTACACTATGGTGTCAGGGCTTCACTAAGATGGAGGACTGGAGCGCACATTGGCATTTTTGCTTTTTAATGATGACTCTAAAGTCACCTGAGTTACACCCATCTTGTAGAGGGAATATTGTACTCTGTGTTGTGCAGATTAGTTGTAGGAGGCTTCAGAGGGTGTTTGTGGTCTTTACCACTACTGTGGTCCATTGAACCTCTCTCTGCCCTGCCATCCTAGGCTAGGTAAGCAGAGTCAGGCAGCAGGAGGTAAAAATAAACAAAGTTGGGAAGAAGTGGCAAAACTAACAGTTTGGATGGATGTGGTAGTGGGAGAATAATGCCCTGAGGAAGGAGATCCTGTTTCATACAGCAGTGCAGCAACATCAACGTATGCAGGATTGTGGATAACTTTCACCTCAAATTTCAGGCAACCGTAGATCTTTCTGAAACTTGCAGGTAGTGCTCAGTGTGTTAAAGGAACTTACATGATGCTCATAATGCACCTTATTAAATGCGGTATTAGAAAGGTTTCTTCACTGAGTGGGGAAGCAATGGGGCTTAGGAAAGAAAAACAGTCCAAAAGCCAAGGCACTCTTGCAGTTTAATCCTGTAGTAAAAAAACCAAACACCCCCCTCCACCCGCAAATCAACAAAACCTCACTCTAGATGTATCCATGCCCTGTTGTAACTTAGCAGAACAAAGGTTGCTGAGGAGCTGGCCATGAACCTTGGCAAATGTCCCACGCCTGTAAAGCCGAAGTGTGGGACTTATATCTTAAAACTTTATAAAATGAGTGCAACTATAATAAAAAAATAAATTCATTTGACTTGTTTCCTCTCTGTTCTCTAAGCAAAAATAACTTTGCCTTCTTGTCTAAATGAACTTAAATATTCCTTTGACTAATGTTTGCTCAGACAGAAATCTACTCTGCTAATTAGAAAACATTGCAGCAAACCCACCTGGCTGGTAATGATATGCATTTGCTAATCCTGTTCCTCCACAGGAGCACAACCCACCACTTTAACGAGTGGAACAATTAGCATAAAATGAGTGTCATTTTTGTTTTCTTTTTTTTTCCTCTCAGCATAACTTTATTAACCAGTTAAAATGAGCCTGTTTGTGGCAGCTAATGTTCCTGTTATAGCAACTAACCTAAATGCTAAATTAAACATTAATTAAACAATACTTCACAACACTGGCCAGGCTAATAGAATAAGATCATCTCCCGGCTCAAGTAGTATTACCATGTTTATTAGTTTTCCCTCTCAGTGAAATGTGTAGGTACAAAGCCATCTTTATCATCTAGTCATTACCTCTGGTATGTGAATGAGAGGAGAGTAAAGCTGCCAGAAAGAGCATGTATTGTTGAATAATCCCCAAAGAACAGAAAGGAAGAAGTGGTACAGGATGTGAGGGGTAAGTTGAGACCACAGTCATTCTAGTTAACACGTCATGGATGTTTCCTTGCTATGCGAGAAGCAGTAAAGCTTTGTGACCCTTTCTGCTGCTAGGGAAAGCAGCCCTTAGTCTTTTGCAGGCTCTGACACGGATTAGCAACAGACTGGTTAGTCTGTTATTTAGCAATGAACATAGACAGAGATCTCAGTGGCTTGCTCCTACTTGTCTGTAGAATAATTAGCTGATTTTTCTCAGGCATAGCACAGCTGTATCAGCTGAGAGTAGGATCAACATGTTGGTAGAGATCTCTCTGTGCTTAGTGTTTGGTCTTTGTGACAGAAGATACAAATATATCAAAGACTAAGGTGGGGGGGGGTTGTGGTTTGTTTATTTGTTTTGGTTTTCTTGTTGCCATTAAACCAGATTCATAACATTTGGATGGAGACAGCAAATTAACTCCTGGATTTTGTCTTCCTCTAAAGCTTTGATTCTTTAATGGTAAAAATCTGTAAAGGACTCAGATAATTAGAACTTGGATAAAGAGGAATTCTGTACTGTTGATAATTCACTGTTAAGTGGTGAGGGTATAAACCAGGGTGGTACACTCCTGGCATTGGAGGTCATCATGGGCCTTGTCTACTTTCATTCTTTTTCAGTGTTAGACAGAGATAGGCCTGGTTTTCATAAGTATTGAGTACTTGGATTTGCAGTCCTGGAGTGCAGTATCTGTTAAAAACAGTCCTGAGGCGTCTAAGAGGTCTCAGGTTCATCATCCAGAAGTCAGGATAATCAATCCCAGCAGTTATTGAATATGTTTGCCCTAGGAAATGTGGTTTTCATTTGGAATTTTTTAAAAAAGTCTATTTTACATTACTTATTCACTTGGAGAAGTGAAATAGCTATTCATTTATTTAGCCTGATACTTGCAAATTAAGATGTACTGCCTGTTCTTATATGCCTGGCATGTGAAATGAGACCTTAAGGCTGAGGGCTCTTGAATAAATATTTTCAAAATAAATAGGTCATTTGCCTGACTCTCCTTACTGTTTAGAAATAATAGTATTCTGCCATGTGTTTCCAACCAAGTCCTTCTTGATTAGGTCCTGGTGACAGTCTGACCTAGTGACATTCACAATATAGATACAATGAAGACATAGCAAAAGAACCATAAAATTAGCCGTATGATAATATAACCAGGGCTTCAAGTGGTTGGTCCTTTGTTTTAGGGTAGATAAGAGCTTCCTTTCTCCTCTTGCCCTGCAAGCAGAGAATGTGACCATGTAATTCTCTGGCTACTCTGAGCCCAGTTTTTCTGATAAAGCTTCATCAGAAAGGATACTGCTTTCTAGGACATAGCCTTAATTCCCTGGTATCTTTGAAGAAGGCCAAATTTTGCACCAGGGGAGATGTATGAGGCACCTTCTTCCCCCACCGCCCCCTTTTTTTTTTTTTTTTTTTTTTTTTTTGTCTGGGTTTTGGTTTTCTGGGGGTTGGTTGGTTGGTTTGGTTTTTGTTTGTGTGTGTTCATGTTCTCAGGCAGAGAGAGCACCTTTCAGAAACAGCTACTGCTGCATGTTACCCATCCCTGTCGCTTGGGTTGGCCACACCTTCCCACCATCAGATGGCCTGTAATATCAAAAACAAATTTTTCCTCTCTTTAGGGACAGGAGGGAAAGTCCTCCTACCCTAGGTGCTCTTAAGTTATCAACTCCCAAGGAAGCATGAAGGCACAACAACCCCAGAGCTCAAGTTTCTTTTGGTTAAATGACTGCTAAATGAGACATCAACTCTTCATCTTTTGCCCATGGGATCTCATACAGCTGTACTGAACAGATGGCCTTTTTCACCAAGAGAATCATTATGAGCAGGAAGAACTGATGCAGTTGCCAAGTCACTCTCCATCATATTTGAAGAGTCATGGCAATCCATGACTGGAAAAAGGGAAACATCACACTCCTAGCAGGGACGTTGGAATAGATGGTCTTTAAAGGTTCCTTTCAAGCCAAGCCATTCTGTTCTAAGAAAAAGAAGCGCAAAGTACATTCCTTTACTACCTGCTCATGATTATTATTTTTAACGTCCAGCTCCTACATGATCTTACTTTTGCTTATATGCCCATCTGGAATGAGCTTCCCTATTCCAAACTGCAGAACAAATCCATCAGGAGGAAAAGCCATCCAGCCTTACAGCAAGCGTGGTCAAATGGCTTGTGATCTGTAAGTTTGACTCAAGCTGTTGTTTGGCCACGCTATTACATTCTTTGCCCAACTCAGTTTCATCCTAAACAAAACCAGTGGATCTGAGGATGGGTTGTTGCAGACAGTTGTCATTCACATTTTCTGAACTGCTGAGGTTCCGCTTCTGCCTTTATGTGCTCGAGTGTGACCATGGGAGGGAGGAGCAGAGATTTAGAGCAGAGATCAGATGGCTAAGATGGGCATCTGTAAAACATCTGTAAGACAGCTTACAGATGCCCACCTGTATTGTTAGTGTTTATCATATTAATGTAAAGTACTTTGTGTTTTCCATTTCTAATGATAAATACATTTTGTGTTTAGAACTGGTTTTGTGGAGGGGCCACAGTCATGCCCGAGATGTGCGTGGCTTAAGTAATAAATATTAAGCTTACACTCTCCTTTCCTAGAACCTCAAAATGCTTTCTTGAGTTTAGTTAGCAGAATGTAAGGAGAGAAAAAGGGATTTAGACATTTTGAAAAGGAGCAGGGCTGAATAAAGTAATGAGCAAGGTTGCTGTGACATTTTAGAATTGCATTTATGTTACTGTTGGTAGCATAGGGTGGTGGTAGTTCGGTAAAACCACTCTCTTCTTTTCAGAACTCAGTGGCCTCTTTGGCTTTTTAAAGGAATGGTGCAGTTAAAGACATGAACTTGAGGTGGGGACAAAGCTCTTCTCTTACAAGAGTAACTGTTTCACCAAAATATTGTGGAAAAAATTGGATGGGTACAATCTAGTAAAATTGGGGGAAAAGAGAAAAATGTTTACATTATGTTTCAAATGGAAGCACTTATTCCTGGAAATCTTCTACTTCCATGATCCAGTTACTTTTCTGCCACTTTTAAAAGGTATATTTTCCTCTTCCAGTGCCCAGAATATTGTCTGCTCCTGAACCTTCGCAAATAACTGTTCTGTTTATTTCAAAATTAGGTGCTTGTGCAGATCTTGCCTATGATAGGATATTATCCATTTGTTCAGCCACAGTTGTTATAAAGTAATAGTCCACACTGGCAGATTTAGTCCACGTGTCGTAAAGAAGAGTGATACTGGGTTCTCTTATCCCAGTTACATGGCGATGCTGGTTCTGAGTAAGTTGTGCATTTAAAATCCTCCTCTGAACAGGCAGTCAGCTTCACTAAAACCTTCTAGCTCACATCTTCGAAGGGAAACTGTAAGGAAATAAAGAAGGCAAAGGTGTTGTTTAAGTCTGTTACCAATTAGAGTTATTTTTACACAGATTTTTTGGAAAAGGTCTTTGAAGCTGCCAGCAGCTTCACTTGTCCCAAACCACTGAGATTTAACAAAGTGTGTAGATGCTATGATGCTGTTAATATACTGGCACAATCCATTTTGTACCCTTCTCCAGCTAGGAGCACTGTGTGAACTCAATCATCAAGTCAGGTTATTATTGTTATGAGTTTTGTATTCATTGCACATTAATGTTCAGGAGCTGAAATATATGTTCATCTTTCTTTAGACATGTTTTAAGTATAGGTAGCTATGGAGTAGCTTTAGCCAAGTAAAATCTAATGCTTTGTTTGAAGTTGGACCAATTTGATTACAGATTTTTGGGGTCTTTTTGGAGACTTTATGCAACAATAAACGTGGTGATGGTGAATCTGTAAAGAGACAGACAGTTGTAAATAGGAACCAATTTCTAGGCCGTTCTTCTGTTTATTTATTAAACCCTGAGTGTGAGCCTGAGTATGTCAGGTTCTACCTGGGCATGTTGAAGGTTTAGGTTTTGGCACACTCAGGGCTGACCGACTGTACAGTCACATCAAAACTAGTGGTATTTTATCCATCTCCTTGGCAGATAAAACCACGTCTTTCTCCCAGGAATCACGAGGTTTGATGTGGGTAAACCTAGGAACTGGGTGTCATGGGGTTTGCTTCTGCGTTGTATTCAATTATACAGAAATAAAGCATTGTTCTTCCTAAAACGCTGCATGGAACCTAATGTGCAGTTGCAGTAATGTGGGAAATTATGCTTTTAGAGGTTTTCTGTGACCTTCTTACTGTTGTGGGGTTGGTTTTTTTTAAATCAGGTTTTAGGTAAAATACCAAATACCCCCTCTAGTGGCTGATACGTCAGAAAAGGTGTTCACTTTCTTAGGACAATTTTAACAGATGAGTAGCACTTCACAACTACTTAGCTGCTAAAGCATCTTTAGCAATTGCAGACTAAGTCTTCATGAGAGAGAGGCGGACCTTTGTGATTCTTGAGTATTGTGGTGCCCATTAAGATGAAAAACACTAAGCTCTAAAGTTTGGAGGGAGTAACTGCAATCATCCCTCTTAATTCAAAACTTGGTTTTCCCTGCTCTCAAGCGATTTATGACATTGATAGATTTCCAAAAGGTAGTGGGAATGGAGAGCAACCATTGCATTTTTCATGCCCTACTGAGTGGTAGACTGATAAAATGACAGAGGTGAAAGGGCGTAATTTTTAAGGTTACAAAATTATGCAAAAGTTTATGTATTTCCTAAGTTATTTCAATCTAGTTATTAATGAAAAAAAATATATCACTCTAAATTTATTTTAGAAGGGAGAATACTTTTGGTTTTTTTTCTGGATTAGGGGATGAGAGAGTCAGCTAGAAAGAGTACACTTGTCTGATTAGCTTAATTCTGTGTGCATATTGGTTTACTTGAAGAGAGCATAAGGCCTTCAGTGTTGTGAGTTGCTGTCATGCTAGTGATGCAGAGAGAGGGTTTCATCAGCCATGGTAAGAAGTATCTTTATAGTGGCTGCAGTGTGTAGTAGGAATGCTTTTTTTCATTTGTGGAATTCTCAAAATAGGTCAGCCTGTTAGAGATCTGGGATGCAGTGACCTTTAGTGGACCGGAAGATCAGTATCATCTGCTGGATTGAGTCCATAAGGATATTAAAAGAACATTCTTGGAACCGGGTATGTGTTTTGTTCTTGTGCGTACTAATATTACAGTCAACAGCAAGAGCTTTTTTTCTTAATGGGCTTGTAGGAGTATTCTCATTGAGATCAATGGGATTACTAGTGATTAAAGCTAGGCAAGCCTATCATTCGTTTTAGGATTTGGGTTTCAGATTAATTTAACAAGAGAAGGAAAAGAAGAAACCTATTGTTTTGTTGTTTATTGCAGGTCTTTGTTTTATATAGATATTTCAGTGCAAACTTTAGTTATAGTTGTGTTTTCCAAATGTCTGATCTGTGTGAGAGTCCCTGTAGTGAAAAAGAGAGGTTATAATAATACTTACCACTTACATTGCACTTTCTGTCAGTGGGTCTGAAATTGCTTTACAGAATAGAGAGAAAATGCTCTGGAACTGGGACTGATGGGCAAAGATGGTGTGATTTGCTTGCCTTGGGTCAACCAATGAACTTCTGTGAGAAAGTAAGAATACAGCCTGGAAATACAGCTTTCCTGCTTCTGCCCAGCCCATCTCTGCATTCTTTAAGCCCTCTGAAGAAGAAAGAGCTTGTAAAAAGAGCTGCTGTAATTGGCAGGAAAACGCAGGGGCAGATGTAATAATTAAGAAAATATTTCAGAACATTTTTCTGTAATTGTTCATTTTAACTTTCAGTCATGTTATAACAAAAGACTGGAAACCTCGTCTGGCATTAGAGTTTATCTGCGAAGCGGTTGTCAATCTATCAAGTGAGCTGGAGAAGCCTCTTCAGTAGGTGACACAGCAGAAACAAAATGAGCAGCATAAGCTGGGAAAGGGAGTGGGCTGAGATTCTTGGGCATGTCTCATGGGCTGTCATTTGCACCTCCTGTGATTAGCTCTGAGCATTTCCCAGAAATGAAGGTATGGATAAGTAGTTCTCAGATTATTAAAAAAATACACAAACCCCACTTAATTTTAAACAGTGTAAGAGTCAGCATGACACAGCAATTCCTTTGTATGAAATAGATGTTTAAGCAGAATCTCAGTAATTAGTGTTCAGACACTTAGCTGTGTAGAGACTTTACTCTGGGGGCTTTATTGTTCTGCAGGGAAGCTAGGGGACATGGTTCATGGTCTCCATGGATCTGGCAGAGCTCAGCTTCATGATAGCTTTCATGTTTATGCGGATGTTAAGTTAAAAATGTGGTGGAGGATTTTTCTTGCCTTTTTTCCCCTTTTTGAGGTAGTACCATTTTGAGCTTTATGCAGGCATTTCAGCTTTATTTATTTTCTCAGGCACAGATTGGTAGTGTAGCAATCCTGTTGTTTGGTCGCCTGGAAAATTAGGATCTGTGAATCACTGATAGCTCCAAAACATAGCTTGTTCTCCTGAGTGGACTTTACTCCAAAGTAATTGACTTATTGCTTGTTAAAATGCTCTGCTCTTCTCTTCTTTTCTTGTGCCAAATTCACTTTCAAAAACTGTTATAGAACATTAACGCCTGAAAGAAATTTTGGGGACATTTTGTGTCCCTCTTTGCTTTAGGCATATGCTAATTAGCCACATATAAGCAGCCCTCTGCTTAAAAAGTAGCAGTGATGAGGCTGCAGTTGTATGCAATTGTTTATTTAACCACCAGAAGTTTCACAAGACATTCTGTAATTCAGTTCAGAGCTGTTTCTGGAAACTTACAATAAGTAGGAGTTTGAGTTGTTGTTTTTTTTTTTTTTTTTTTTTTTTTTTTTAGGGAGATATTTTTATAAAATGAAAACTGGAGTCCTTCATGTCTATCTCTAATTAATCTTTCAGGTGCCCCTAAGCAGGCTCGGTACTTTCTTGGATAGTTTGAAACTTAGCAGCGTAGGTATATTGAAATGTAATTTGAGTTTCAAATGAAATGAGTCTGACTGAAGATAGGTCCAAGAGATAGGTAGAGAAACTATTTTAAAAGTGTTTTTCCTCTCCAGAGTAGAAACCGAATCTGAATCACAAAGAGCGACAAAACAGGACAAAAAGGTCATTCTTAGCTATGCATGTACATTACAGAACCTCTGTTTCAATCCTCCACAGTGTCGAATATGGCACATATTAAAACCAGAAATTCAGATTTTTTTCACTACTCCTCATGGTTTTATATTATTTTTGTGAGATGATTTTTCTTCAAGTATGGAGTTGCAGGCTCTGGAAAGCAGTCATGTGATGGGTGTCAGGACCGCTGCAGACTCTGGGGTTAGCAGAACTGTGTTTAAATAAAAGTTTTTCTCCTGCTCAGGTATTAATGCTGGAGACAGCATATCTGTTGCAACTGCAGTTCTTTATTATCAACCATCTGCTGATAGACTAAAGGTGCTTGTTTGACATCTTAACACAGCATCTATCCATATATCAACGTAACTATATCAACTTCAGCTTTGGCAGTCAGCTGGAAAACCAGAATTTAATTGGTGAACCTGCATGTAAATGTCAAACAGTGCAGGCGTGTCTTTCAAGTGGCATTTAAAAGCCAGGAAGAGAAGTCTCCTCTGTTTCCAAGGTGCAGTGGTGCCAGTCAGGATGAGAGATTGTTTCCTGCTGGCAAACCTCTGCCTCTGTAAGAGTTGGTGCCTTGAAGTTATAACTCACTCACGCAGAGCTGGTGTGCCTGTCGGAAGCCTGTGGCCAGAGAGATGGATCAGGGGAGATGAAGAGGTGCTGGTTAGGGTAGATGTTTAAGTCCATAACAAACAGCTCTCAAGGGAAATGTACATGGTTGCTCTGTTACTTCTAGGTGCTGCTGTTTTCTTCTGAAATGTGGAGACTGTAAATGGTCTTGGCAGGTTTTTGAGAAAATTTCTGATTCTCATTTTACGTTCAATTAATGTTTTGAAGAGAAGTGACAAAGAATGTTGGGAGTTACATTTCTGACTGTCTTTTTCCTGCAGAAGACTCTACTTTTCTTTCTAGGTTGCAGTAAGAGCAGAGCAAAAATAATCCATCATGCTAACTAAATTAAAACAATAGTTTTTTTGCCTTTTTATTTAAGATCTTCAATTGGGAACCTGTGCAGGGTCTCCTTCCAGCGTATACACAAGTTAAAGCGCATAACTGGTTTCTTGCTGAAAAAAAGGTATTTGTGCCTTTAATAGGCTGCTAAATTGGAGTATTTGTGAGCTTTTCCTTTTTAAATAACCACACTAACAGAATCCACTCTGTTCAGCTTCTGCTTTATATGCTCTGGACAGATGTTTCATGCTAAGGGTAGACAATGAGAGGGAGATGTGCTGGAACAGGTTGTAGCATGTACCAACACCCTGAGTACAGGGTCTCTGGGTATTTGAAATCAGAAAGTTAGGGCTGAGAGAAACCTCAAACTTTTCAACTTGATGATTTTACAGTGACTGCTGTTGTCTGTCTCTTACTTCCCTGTAAACTTCTGTTGAGGAAGGTTCTGCAACCCTCATCTCTTGGCTCTGCTGCGGTAAGAGAGAGAAAATATTTTGTATGATGTCTAAACAACAAATCCGTTTGAAGGGAGCTCTGGAAAACTTCCTCAGTCTGTTACCAAAAATCAGCAAAAAAACCCCCTGTTTAACACCAGTGTAGCACTAAGAAGCTGGCATTCTTTATTTGGCCAGATGAATGAGGGCATATCACCTCCAAAGATCATGCACGCTGAATACAGAAAAGGTCCTGTTTATATACTATATTTTTCATATATATTCATTGATTTTCCCAGAATAAACATCCATATTATAATTACTTCCAAGAAATCATTAACATATTTTCCCTCCCCTTTACATATATGTTATTTTGTACTGGGGTCTCTTTGGTGGTCCCTGGTGGTCAGCAACCCCAAAGCCTCCTGCATCAGTGTTGGGCTATTACCTGTGATATTAACTACGAAATATTTTGATTTCTGGTGTGAGTAATTCACATTTATGGGAACAAGAGTTTGAAAACTGCAGGCAAAATGCAGGAGGCTTACTGAAATTTTTCATATCTCACAGGAGAAGGTGCTTGTACTCATTCTGTAATGTCTAGACATGCCATGAGAAATTTTCTTGAAGGGAAGATAATTCCTAAGTTCTGCCTTTTAGCTTACTTCTGCACTATTTTGCATGGCCTTAGTGATGTCACACAAAACAGAGCCTCAGTTCCCTCAGGCTTATCTCAGCAGGTGTTTGAGATGTAGGGTCGCACTTGTGATTGAGCTGGGAAGGAACAATGTTGCTGGGTGATGGATTTCTTTGGACTTACTCCATTGTTTGTTTTGCTGCTAAATATTCCTGCTTTGCTGCTAAATTTTGCAAGAATATTTGGGTATAGACCACTTTTTTGTTAATTGCTGCAAGGGTACCCTAGATCTAATGCAGGAAATATGCAGCAGAAGCACAGAGGGGTGATGGTACAATGATATATTGGTGTAGAGTAAATGATCCTCTTCAGCTGTTTGCCTTTCTCAGCTCTTTCTCTGTATCATGCAGGGCTCATCTCCCTTGGTAAGAGGAGCCACTTTTTCTGGATGTCAGTGGGGAAGAGCTCCCACAGCCATCCCCCTTGTCCCAGTTCAGAGGGGACCTGTGGTGAGCCTGGCAGGGCTGCCTGCAACCCAGCCAGGGTGGGTGCTGCTGTGATGTGGGAGACATTCCTTAGTCACAGCATGTGAGCATGAAACACATCTCCTGATCTTCTTGTCAGCTCTCCTTGCTTTCATACAACCAGTTAGGAAAGGATGGAGAAAATGCTTTTGGACACTGACCAATATACTGTTGTATCAGTTATAGTATGGCGCTTTTTTCAGTATGACAGGGACCACAGTTCAGCAGCCTTTAAAATGCCTCTGAAATATTTTTTTGTTAAAGTTTTAATAGAGATCACTGATTTTAAGAAAAAGGCATGAAAGGTAGGCAGAGCAGTTTGTGATTTGGTTTTCCTACTTCATTGGTTTTGTACTTGAAAGATTATTGTTGCTGTTTTCCTCTTGTAAAGGTTTGAAAGAGGAAGTAAGTTTTTATATATTCATCTGGACTCTCAGATGAGAATTTTCTATTTTGTAACAGTTCTGAAAAACACCTAATTTACTTTTCTCCCTGAGCAGCTGCAGATTTTGGTGTGTGAGCAAAATAAAGGTGAGGGTAATAAAAAGCCACAGCAGGGATGCAGACATAGCAGTTTTTCTTTTAGCTAGGTGCATAAGACACACATTTTGTAGCTGTCTCTTTCAGTATATTAGCCACTGAACCCTTGACCTGGACCAAATGGCTGGTTGCTATGGTGACAGGTTGCACAGTAACAGGTTTTGTTCTTGGGTTGAAACCATCTTGCTTCTCTTAAATGTTAATTCTGAGGAGATCAGATGATGTTTATCAGAAGAAACTAGGAAATTAGTTTTTCAAAGGAGAGGCAAAAATGTTGATGTTCAGCTACCTGGGCATTTGCAGAGAGACATTCTGTGTTCCCTGAAGAAGGTAGTCAG
The DNA here is from genome assembly GCF_009819655.1 of Sylvia atricapilla. Taxonomy (NCBI): domain Eukaryota; kingdom Metazoa; phylum Chordata; class Aves; order Passeriformes; family Sylviidae; genus Sylvia; species Sylvia atricapilla. Next base: position 52,572,571 of record NC_089140.1, on the reverse strand, counting down.
CTCCCACACTTTCTCCACTTTGTTGAAGCAAAGTTCAGCAGCTCACAAGAAAAAAAAGGGTAGTTCTTGGAAACAACATGACTGTGGACTGTGGGAGGTTCAGGGGAAGTTGTTTGCTGTATGATTCCAGCTCCCAGTCCTGCTGAAGGGAATGGGAAAATATTAACAGCTTAACAGTCTGCTAACCTTGAAGATTTCTGAACTTAAAGTAAGCTCCTTGTTATAAATGATTAGAAGCCAATTTAAACTTACATAACTTATTTAGCAAATTTAAAAAAAATTTAAAAAAAAATTAAAAAACCACAACAAATTCGGACAACATTGACCGAATGCTGGGTGGGCAGAGTGACAGTAACAACGGTACCATCAAACCTCAACCACACACACTGGGTCTTGGTGTAAGGTTTTTGTACAGTTTATTTGTCCTGAGACTAAGTCCATTGACAATCCAAATATTCATGTATTTCTTTATTCCAAGCGAGATCTTGAAAGGGGTTCCCTTAAGTATGAAAAGACGTTGATAGTCTTCCCAGATCTCATCTTTGGGGTACTGATTTGATCGCCCTCCGGACCCCCTATCAAGACGGATATCAGATGTCGAGCAGCTGTGAAGTGGAGGCCCATCCTTGATGAATGGGCCATCTCCAGTCCGGCTATGTCATTTCTGTTGCAAATGTTGTGGTTTCACAGCTTGCACCACAGGTCTTGGAATCTTGGAGATGCCCTGGAGTAGCTTTTTAATAGACCAAATCTTTGATACACGAATTTATCCAGTACATTTACCACAGTCCTGATCAGTTCTTTTCAAGCTTGTCTTGTGAAAGATTGGAAGGATTGATGCCTTGAGATGCTGTGGGCTGCATGTGTGTGGAGGAAGGGGCAGGTCAGGCCATGTGCTGGCAAGGCAGTGCCCTGCCCTGTACACCCCCTGTACACCCTGTATCCCAGCCTGGCAGTGGCTGCCATCCCTGGCACACCAGAGGCAATGCTCCATGCCTGCCTCTGGAGGCCCTAGCTCAGCTCCTGAGTGGCCAAATGATTGGAAATCCCACCTGGGAGAAAGGCCCAGGAAGGCCAAGTGGTATTTAAGGCTGAACACAAGGCAGTCAAGTGTCTTGGCTGTACCTCCTCTTGGAATGTCTCTCTGTACACTGCTGGAACCCAGGATCTGGTAGCTGTATTTGTTTTTTTTTTTTCTATATATTCTCTGGTTTTCTTTCTTTCTTGGTCTCTCTTCTTCTAACTCTCTTTTCTTGGAATTTTTTGAGCAACTTAAAATTGAACTTAGAGTTTGCAAAGTTGAATGGGCCAAATTAATGCTTTCAGAAGTGTTTTCTGTTGATTGAATATTGCACTACACTTGCCAAATTTCTCAGATTTTCTAAAGTTCTCATTAAATTTTTTTTTTCATTTTTTACCTCTTGAGAATATCTTCTCAGTATTTCTCCTGTGCAACGAACTCAGAGTACATGAGATACCATAAGCCCTTTTAAAAGTCTTATTGGTCTAGGTTGTTTGGAGCCTTACAATACTAAAAATGTTCTTGCTATGACAGTGGTCAAATGTTGTGGCAGGGGCATGGGAGGTTCAAAGACTGCCAGCCATGAGGGCAGTCAGAGCTCAGCATGGCCCTGTTACAACTGATTGGGGTTTAGGTTGGGTGACCTTCTGGGGCTCCTTCCAGCTGAGGTCATTCTGCAAGTCTGTCTCTTTTTCTTTTTGGCCATAGAGAAAACCAAATGTGATGGAGAGCCCAGACCAGGACTCCGCCTGTGGGTGGTACTGAAAATGAGTTTTGTGGTTACGTTGCCCTTCTTTTCCCACCCCCTGCCCCCCACTCTCAGCCCTACACACTTCTCTTCTCTTTCCTGGTGAATAGTGTCACCATGCCATACCTCGAATACTTGGTTTTAAAATGTCACTGTAATTCCTCTTGAGAACTCTTTGATATATCACTGATTTTTTTTCTTACACTAAACATGCTGCGATGTGTTTTATCTATTTATTTTTTTGGCATATATAAAGTGAGTGGCATTCAGCACCATAGACAGGAGCTTAAAGAAAAACAGAATACAGACAGGGCATGTGATTGGAGAGGGTGAGACATAGATTTTAAGGAATTAAGCGTTTTAGAGATAAGCTTTGTAGGAATTAATTAAAGTTTGTTAAAAATTAAAAATTTGTGGTTAATTAGGGGAAACCAGATTTTAATTTACTTTCCCAGGCCTCAGTAACTGATTGCTTGTCAACCTTATGTTTTGCTTAGCTGGGTTTGTAATGAAAAACAGAGAACCTGATAAATAGATTTAGGAACACAAGACAATTACAGAAACTCCCCTATTCCAAAATCCATTGAAAGTCATGCACCCGGGGAAATGCGAGTCCTACCAGAGCTCATTTGTCACATTTGCATTGAAAAGGTAGAAAATTCAGAGTGAGGAAGAGTTCTCTTACTTCCTCATTTGAAGCCCTCTCCCCTTGAAAAAGACCACCAACCCATTTCAAAGGGCAAAGTACACATGCTTAATTGGTTTTTTTGGCTAATTACCATATGAAGCAGAGAATGGGATGTTTGGGAGCTGTTCCACACGCTGCCCAGTGTCATATTAAACATACACTTTCTAACTTCAAACTGTTAGAGAGTCTTTGTCCATCTCAGTTGGATATTGGTATAAGATCCATAATCATATTTTTTTAATGAATCAAGGGGATCTCTTTTCCTTTGTTCCAGCAGCTGTCAACCTCTTGCACTGCCAGAACAGTCACTTACGGCTTTGCTGCTGCACTGTGATCCTGTCAGACAAGAGACACAGAGAGAGTTAAGTGGGGTTGTCCACTTACTCATCTCAGTTTCAGAAAGATGTGAAGGGCTGCAGCCAGGTAGTGTAAACAGTCTAAAGAGTTCACTCAAGTGAAGGGTTGGCAGTGGCAGGAAGAAGACTGAAACAGAAGAAAAGAGATGGAAGGGATGCTTTCATGAGATGGAAGGAACAAATAAGGAAGAGGGTCTGATCTGACCTGACTAATTTTGGGCCATTTTCCTGTAAATCTTCAGTTAATTTACAGAGTGTTGCTAGTCCTCAGTGCTGGAACAATGCAGGTTTGAGAAGTTTCATCAGTTGCCAAGTGCTTCCAAGGATCAAATCATAAAACCAACAGAAGAACTTACTGCCGGAGGCCCAGCAGCCCAGCCAGTGAGCGCAGTACCTGTCTCACTCTCCATTTTATGCAGTCGTGTCAGCAATTGCATTTGGGAGATCTTAAAGACATGCCTGCTTGTCATTAAAGAGCTGGCAGAGCTTTCTTTGTCCATGGAATTGTCAAGCAAGCATCTTGATCAAATCAGATAGTTGGTTACAGCCTGACATTGTAGGATGTGCTGGTAGTTACATGGGGAATGAAAAGATGCTTCTTTGCTTCCTGTCCCAAGGTATTCCAACTATGCTGCTGAGCACTGGGCCTGTCTGTGTGGCACCGTGCTGCAGACACTCAGGAAGTCAGCAGGGTTTATATAAAGCTCTGCTGGGCTTGCTGAACCTTTTGGCTCCTTTTCAGCTTGGAAGTGGCGATATAAATAGATGAATGTCTCACTTTTGAAGTCTGCTTTCTATTCATGGAAAGGAAGAATTGCTAGAGCTGTGATTTAATAGCTGGAAAATACAAATCTCAAGATCAGTCCTATGACAGGCTGAACTGCTTGATCCCCTTTCAATGGGATATGAGTGAGCTCAGTAGCCTATAGCATCACATCTCTGTTAGCTGGTTGCTGACACCTGAATAAGGTTTGGTGCTATGAAAGCAGGGTTTAAGAGTATCCATTCTCCCACCACCTTCCCTCCCAGTTGAGCTTGTCGCTGTTAAAAAGAAAAAAAAATGACAGCAACTTTTTTTTTTCTTTTTTTTTTTTGACAGATTAGCAAAATGTTTGGGACAGTGGTGGTTGGAGTTGGAATTGCTGGCTTAGCACGAATCCGAGACTTGATGAATCCGATGCCTTCCAGCCCTTCTGAGCACCTGAAACTCCTCGGATTTGTATCCAGGTTAGAAATCTCATCTTAGCATGTCTAATATGTAAATTGCAATGCTTTTTTTCTTCTTTTTCAAGCCAAAAAGGGAAAGATTGTGCAAATATGCCTGTCATTCTGAGTGGCAGCTGAGAAATGGGCACAGAAAGCTTTGCAAGAGGGAGCAAATAGGTTACCTTAGTGAGATATCTTTCAGAAATCACTAAAATAAAAACTGAGAGATGTTGCTGTAGAATCTGTGTGATAAAAAGAAGTTGTCTGGCTGGAATTTCCTGTAGATTTAAGGTAATGCAGACAATAAGTACTCTAATGATCTAGTTGTCTGCATGACACTTCTAGAAATGTTAAAAAGAATAAGTTTTACCCTGTTTTTAAAAGTTCTTGTACAAAAGCATGTTTTAATGTCTCCAATACTCTATAATAAAATTCTAGTATTTTTTTAAAACCAGGTATTGAACCTGTAGCTATCTAAAGAAAAATCCCATGATTCACTGCATGCAATAGAGTTGCTTTTTACCCTTCTTATGCTTCTTAGAGGACAAGAATTTTTCTTACTAGTCTGGAACTGTGGAAATTCATGTGTACCTTTCTCTGGGCATTCCTGCTGGACTGTTTGACCCATTACAGTGGAGCATAAAAGTTTGAAATAGTTAGGCAATACTTTTATTGATCTCAGATTGTGAATGTGTTTTTCGAGCTATATTTAAATTGTGCAGGGTTGTTTGAGATGGAAAAGACTGATTAGGTCACCCACTTTATCTTCCTGCCAAATACACTTGGTTCTCGGATGGCTCTGCCAGTGCTACAGGTAACCTTGAAGAGTGCCAAAGATAAGGTTTCCACCACTGTTTTTTTTTGAGAAACAATGCTGTTAAAATGCATGATTAATGGTAATCTTCCTTGGATCTCCATCACATACAAACATCACCTATCTTTGCTTTCAGGTCCTGCTTGTGGCCTGCTTTCCTGTCCTCTGTCACCTATCCTAGCAGTGTCAAGGTGCCTGCTCCAGTCAGTAGTAATGCAAAGGGCTTTTGGAGGGATTGGGTGTTTTTCAATTTTCAGCTGGAGCTCTGCTCTGTTGCCCAAGAGAGCTTTCCCCTTAGCACTGACATGCCGTGTGTGTTGCAAGGTGAGACATCATAGCCAAGCATCTGCTTTGTCTCTCTCCTGCTTGTCTGTACTTGCAGTTGTGTGCACCCCTGCTGCCTTGAGTGCTTTTGTCTGCATCTTCCAGGATGGTGGGGAGAAATTCTCCCATAGGAGCTCTGTTCTCTTTCAAGTCACTCTTTTACAACATCTCTTTGGTAATAATGCTTATTAAAAGCCAAAACACCAAAACCATAAAGGACTTGACCGTTCAATAGAAGGTAAATTTCTGGACTGATACCACCACCTGCACACTGGTCCATTTTTTTTTTCGGTTCTCTTCTCCATTTCACTTTTGCTGGTAAGTGCTCATGCTTGTCCTGGGTAAGAAATTGGTTGTTATTCCCTGGTGGAATTCAGTGAGACAGTGGTCCATGGGAACAATTTTTAAGTACTGCTACACAACATGTGGTTGGGAAGAATGGACTGTGTAATACTCTGGTTTTATTTTTGCTAAATATGCAGGAGAAGTTTTGGCAATATTAATGAGGCTAAGCAGATTAGCCTAGAAGATGCTCTGAGAAACAAAGACATCCATGCAGCCTTCATCAGCACAGAGAACAGAAGCCATGAAGAAACAATCAGGTATTTTGGGGGTTTTCCTCCCCACTTCCTTTCCCCCTTTCCCCTGTATTTTAGAAGCACAGAGGAGTGTTCCTACAACAGCCTTGTAAAGCTGTTGCAGGAGTACATATGAACACTGAGGAAAGACTGCCAGACTAGAGGCCTGAAGTGAATCGTAGAGAGTTCCCTAGAGCACCGATAAGTCCTGGAAGAGAGTAGGGTTTACCATGCAATAATTTCCCAAGTAATTCCATTTCTGCACCTCTAGGCCTGTTTTTGATGGACAGGTAGCTTAAAATAGGGTTTAAAGCCTTTCCTCACAGATTATATTGTGGAAGGGTGGTCCATTCCCCCACTTCAACTGCTGACGTGTCTGTAAGTCAGAAATTGCAGTGCTTGATGCTGTAGCATTTTTGCAACTTGATGCAGGTGAGTGAGGGAATTCTGTGGCGAAAGAAACTCCGCTCCCCTGCTGTTTAAATGTGTGATGTAGCCACCACACCATCCTTGCTAGAAAAGTTGCCATTTATTTCTGTTACTCCATGTTGTGCATCTCTCCGTGTGAAGCTGGCTGTGGGAATGAGAAACAGTTTGCACTGTGGTGAGAGAGGATTAGGATTATATTCTTTTTAATGGATGATCTTTTATCCCTTTCAGAATGTTCTTAGAAGCTGGGAAACATGTCCTTGTTGAGTACCCCCTGGCTTTGTCTGCTAAGGCAGCCCATGAGCTCTGGGAGATGGCTGAGCAGAAAGGTAATGCATTTGTTCTCAAGAGTGGAAGCAGTCTTACCTGTTGGGTAGCGCCAAAGGCACCAGACACAAAGGCAACTCTCCAGCCTACTTTGTTGTCACAGGCAAGGGAGTATGACTGTCTCAGAGATGTGCCAGTCTATGTTGTAAGACTTGTGCCAATAGGCAAACAAACACACAAATGTCAATGCTAAGAGTAAGGTATGTTTGCCCTCACAAAAACTCTAGCCTCTATTTATGACACAGAATGCAGTTAAAGAGGAAAACTTTGGTCACGGTGATAGTAAAGTATTTGATGAGTGCAGCTATTGTACTTGGGCAATTTTGTGTCCTCTTTCTCCCTGGAAATGAAACTGCAGACAGCTCTTATAGCTTCTAGCATTTGTGATGTGCTGGCCACACACAGTTGCTCATGATGCTGTAGGCCAGTAAGGCATCCCTGTCTGAAAGACAGCTTGTTTCTATGGAAAATCTCTTTATTTTCAGAAAGTGTGTGGTCCCATCCCAGTGGTGCAAAGGGTCAGAAGCTGGCAGTTCAGCTGGGGTCAGTGCGGGTGAATGAGACTGCAAGGGACAGAGCAGTGCTGGGAAGAAGCTGAGTGCAAATCAGTTGGACAAGCTGCGCTTTTTATGCCACTGCTTCTTAAAGATCTCCTTTGTGACTTTTGTCCCGAAACACTGGAGGTGTAGGATTTTTGCTTTGCTGTTTTCCTGTACCAACACCAGTTACTGCCTTGTTGCTCACCAAATGGTTTCCCATTGAGCAGAATTTATGCCTCTTTTCTTGAAGCAGCAGCAGTTACTGTCAGCAGCCTAAAATGACTTGCCTGGAAATCTTCCAGAAAAACACATACTGGATAAGGGACACATTCAACTTGTATTGGATAACCTTTATTTCAAAGTAGCCCAATTAATTGCAGTGCAGGGAGGTGCTCCTTAGCATATTGTTCCAATCTGGGTCTGGGCATTATGCTATTTTCTCCTCTTCCTTTTTCTTTCCTTCTACCCTGGGAGGAAAAATGCAGAACAAGGAAATGTGGTGGGAAAGAGGCCAAGAATTAATCCATCCGTTACTCTGAAGACTCATGTTTCAGTCTTAGCTAGGTACTGGGTTTCATTACAGAGTTTCTGTTAAACATAGTGGCTACTGTTCCTGTAGTCTCTGTATTTGTTGTCTCCTGAAAATCATTAACCCAGATTGATGCTTCAGCTCAGGGCCCATGTTTCCGTGTTTGATTTTCTTCCTGACATCACTTTGTGAGTCACACAGGAGAATATTTCTGAGTGAGTTCCCACTGGTGCCTAGTGAAATCTTTACTGTTCAGGCATTACTTTGATTCACACAGAAAACTTTTATTTAATCTGTTCTTTTTTATTTTTTTTTAATGTGGTTTTGTTTTATTTTTTTATTTTTTTTTAATGGCAGGTAAAGTACTCCATGTGGAGCACATTGAACTTCTTACTGAGGAGTATAAGCAGCTGAAAAAAGAGGTGTCTGGGAAAGACCTGGTGAAGGGAACATTGCATTTCACAGGTCAGTAGCTCTGAAGAAATCAAAGTCCATCTGGACTTGCTCCCCAGGGATGCCAGTGCTTCCAGGCTTCATTCAGTCCTTTAACACTAGACTCTCTCTATAAACTGAGTAGAGACACAGGTACTGGTTCTGGATAATTCCCTCATTGAATCCACATACACCCTCCTGTCTTCAACATGTCTTCAAGGGTTTGTTGTGTATGTGCTTTGTGTAGCCCTCTCTGCTATAGCTCATCAGCTGATCCATTTCGACATTAAATGTGTTTATTGACTTTCCTACTCAGTCCATGCACTGACCTTTCTACACCCTGATCTTTAAGCCTGCAACACTGCAGTTTCTTCATCCTTTCCCATGCAGAAGGCATTATTCTGTTTCCTATTCCTCAAGAGTTCCTATTCTACCAGGTAGTGTCCTCGATGAAAACAAATCAGGATTCCCAGCTTTCAGTGGAATTGCCCGTCTGACATGGCTGATTGACCTCTTCGGAGACCTCACTGTTACCTCTGCCACCAGAGAGAAGCAGAAGGATAAGAATTATTCCAGAATGACTGTTCATTTTCAGACAGCAAACAAGAAGTGAGTAAGGTCTATGGCAACATGTGAGCCAGGGTCTTCATCATCTGCAGGAATTCTGTGTCATCTTCTCCTCTTGTGGAAACAGAATGAGTGGAGGCTGGTGTGAAAGTGTACATGTCTTTAAGATGCATTTTATAATATTGAGTTTTATCTCCCTTTGTTATGCAGTGGCAATATCCTTCTTATCAACTAGGATATTATTAATAGCCATGCTAAAAAGTGGTCTATTATAGCTGTGGAGTAAGTCACCAGCATTTCATACTGTCACTTGACTACTCAGCTTGGTCCAGAGGGTGGTGGAAACTCTCAGGTTTGGTCATTCTGGACCATCTGTGCAGAGTTCATGTCCTTTCAAATAAGTTGAAGTTACTTACAATGTCAGTTTAAAGCAACAAGATATAATTTAAGAATTATCTGATGTGAAAAGGTAGAGATAAATTATCTAATGGTGATGGAACTCCTTGTTCCTGTTTTTTGCCGTTGTTTGCTTTGGTTTGGTTTTTTGGTGGCTTTTTGTTGTTGTTGTTGTTTGTTTGTTTGTTTGTTTTGTTTTTGGTTTTTTTGTTGTTGTTGTGGCTTTTTTTGGTGGTTTTTTTTTTTTTGTTTTTTGGTGGGGTTTTTTGTTGGCTGCAGATATGCTGATAGACCTCTTAAAAAGCCCAAAACTAATCCAGCATTTTAAATAAATGTTTAGTTAAAGTAGTAACCCGAAGGACTAGCTGTTTGGGGAGTGAATAATCAGGGCTCCTTTAAACTCTTAACTTCACTACAGGTCTGGTTAAGCATTTCATCAGCCACTCCTACAAACCCCACTGCAGTTTATCATGGGATTATCATCTTGTTTTAGCAATCTTCCTCTCTCTTTAAATGAAACAGCATTTCCAGTTCCTTTTGAAATGCAGTTGTGAGAGGACAACTGTTCACCCTCTTAGCAATTTGCTAGTAACATAAGTAGTTGTAAAGATCTAGATAGGGTGAGATTTTGAACTAATTCCACAGATGGAATTAGTGGATGCCTTAAACATTTCCCTGGCTGTCCTGTCTCCTGGGTAGTCCTTAGCTGCTATATATGATATTTGCTGGATACAGAAGTGTTTCTGGATTACTTTCTTTTTCCTGCTCCTCAGCACTAACCAATATTTGCTTCTCTTGGCCACTACTATTTGTATGGATCAGTGTTTTCTCACCATAAGTGTTTTAATAACTTTGGGGACAGTCAGTTTTATGCCTCTGGGATAATTTATGGTGAGTGGAAAATTACATAGCGTTCCTGTATTGAGTTCGGTGCTGGGGCCATATTTCCTGCTGACCTTCCCCCAGTGATGTCAGTGGAGTTATTGCAGTAGAGAATTTGGCCCACTCTCTTGTCAAGGGAAGTTATGACCAACAGTAATGGTGGTGTTATGGATCTAATTTGCCCAGCCTTTATTTTGCTGAAGGATAGGAAAGGTCTGTACCTTTCATGAGAGCTACCTCACCCTTTTTTGAAAGACATGAATACAGTAACCTTGAGAAATCAGGTTAATTCATCCTATTTTCTACCTTGGGAAATACAGCAGGTGCAGAATGCAGGAGCCTGTGTTCTGCTTCTTAAGCAGGGATTTGTGTAAAGGGTATAGTCTGTGTCCACTGCATACCCCACCCTTGCTGCTCGTCTGGCTGGGGATGGACTTGGGAGGTGTGTGTTGATGCCTGCACCCAGATATTTGAGAGATGACCTCTGCCTCTGTTGTGTGTCCAAGACAGCTGAGCTGATAGCCTCTCTGTAATACAACATTGAGCAATCCAGGAAAAGCCAAGCCTCTACTCAGCATGTCTGATTTGGGACTGCAGCTCCTTTCCCAGGATTACAGAGCTTGGATTCAGTAAATGTCAGAAATCAATTTTTAGTGCAAGCTGAAGAGATAATGATTTGGGCAGCATCTCTTTAGATGTTAACTAGGGATAGGGTCCAACTGTCTAATTCACATCCAAGCTCATTGATTTAATGATAAATTAAAAATATTGGCATTTTCAAAGAGTTGAAAGGAAAATGTTTAAAATAAATTGAAGACATTTTCTAAACACATTCTTACAAGAAACACTCAAAGTTATATTTTTATGGAGAGCTAAGCTCATGGAGTCCAATAAAATACCTTCAAATTGACCATTCATAGAAAATTATGTAATACATTCTTTCTGCAGAAGTTGCTGCATAAAATTTTAAGCTGAGTGGACCCAGAATTCTTTCAAGCATGAAACCTGCTTAATTCTTCTGGAGATACAAAGAGTGTTTGCTTCATACTGGTTTATTCAGCTATTGCAGTTAAGCAAGGGCCACTCATTATTTGAGGAAAAAGGGAATCAGAAAAGCAAAAAGTCTTTTTCAGTATAGCTGAGAAAATGCTATCAGTTCACAACTTGGAAAGATAAAATTGCCATAGAAAGTCAGTGTGTTTTCTTCACTGCAGACTGTTTGCTTTGCAAACAGTCAGTGTACAGGTGGTTTGTTAGTACTTGATTAAATTCTCTTTTTCTTTAACTACCCAACATACATAACCCAACTTTATTCAAATATCAAAAACGTTGGATTTGTTGCTTGTAAGTAACTCTACTAACACTTCCAATGTCTGTAGCTAGATAATACTTCGATATAAATCTGTAATGAAAATGCATAAATTATCTATGAAAAAAGCTACAGCCCTTCACAACTTTCTGACATAAAATACGAATCTGTTTCTTAAGCTACAAAATTGCTTAAATAATGTGTGAACTTGCTTATAGCAAAACAAGAGGCTTATTTCAGAGTAGAAGCTGTTAATTAACAAGTGAATACATTTTGCTTACCAATCAAGTAGAATCAACCTCTCTTTGGGAAAATGACTAAAACTGCAATTGCAGAAGAAGATAAATCTATTAGTAAATCCAACATTTTCCTGCTCAGTCATTCTAATTACTTTGATTAAATTCTGCCCGCTCTGCATGTTTGTGCTTCTGGTTCAGTGGCTTCCCAAGCTGGAGCAGAAGGCATACACTTGAGGCTGCTCACTGGTGTGCATCTGCTCTAGATCACCCCAGGGAGGCAATCCTACACCAACAGGGCCTGGTTTGGATCATATCCAGGGCTCCTTGCCATTACAGGATGGAGATCTTTGCCTGTGCCTGCCCAGTGGTTTCTTCATGCCTACCTCCCTGAGATAAAGCAGCTTTGAATAACAATGTCCTGAACCCTCTGTGACTGTTTACTATCACAGGAATATAAAACCGGCTCTGTCAAGTCAGAGAAAAGCCCAGCTTGCTCAGCAGCCTGCCTCTGACCCAGATCAACAGCTTTTACGTCAGGGAAGGAAGATGGGAGCACAGAAAACACTGAGCAGTATGGCCCCCAAACACCCTTCTGGCTTGCAGTGGCATGTAGCCCCAGAGGTCCTAAAACATACGGTGCCTTTGCATTTATTAGTCCTCTGAGAATTTTTTTGGTGCATTCTTGCAGGCTGTGATTTGGGTATTTTTTTCCTCTCTATTTGTTTCATTCTGTTTAATCAGTTTCATTTGGCCATGCTTAATTTGTAGGGGGAGTGGTGAGGATGTGGAAGTACAGGTGAGCAAAGAATAATTGATACGATGGTGTAAATATAGAAACCGAATCCTAGAGCATAAAAGATGAGAGGTGCAGAAACATTAAGCTGAGCACTCTGCAGAATATATTCAGGGCAGATTGACAAGGACTTTGTTTCCAGATCTAATGATACTGAATATTTAATGGGCAGTACTTGGAGACAGAATTTATCTTTCTTGGGCTATTGATGCCTTCATAATTTGTGAATGGCAGACTAAAGTAGGCTGTAAAGGACTGTGGAAGGGCCATCAATAACCAAGTAAGAAAAATAATGTACATCATCTAAACATAGGCAGTAGGGAGTGCTGATGAATGAGCTGCAGAAAGGCACTGGTACAATTCAGGCAGTTGACAAAAGAGCAGAAAGGAAGCATTGTGACTGTGCCTGGTGTTGAGGATTATTCTTCAAAGGTGTTGCAGTGTTGAGTCAAGGAGTCTGTTAAGACCCCTGAAGTGGCACGGCATGTCCCATGGCTCCTTTCCCCTCGGCCAAGATGGGAAGTTGGGAAGGAAGGTGTGAGCTGTGCAAGTCAATAGCCAACACCACCAGGCTTGGTTTGGAGACCGTGCTATCGTGTTGGCAGAAGACAGGACTCTGCTCTGACTAAAAAAGGCCTGCCCGAGAATCTGTGTAGGTATAATTTTTAGGATCAGCATAGTGCTTCCAGTGATGAGAATGAAACTTTTTAAAAGCTTGGGCAATATGGACACTTGTGTCTGTGTCAATGAATTTGTCCAGCTCATCCCAAGGGTTCAGTTCACATACTAGCACCTGGGTCATCATTATGTACCTGTGTGACTCAAATCTATTCTTGCTGGAGGAATGGCTAGACATTGAGGGCCTTTTGAGTTTATTTGTGACTGAATTATAGACAAAATCTTTGGACATTTAACTGCACTTTTCATTGAAGTCCACACACAGCCCATGAACTTCCCTCTTCCTTATGACGTGGCTTGATGTTACTTGCTTCACTTTGTGCGTAGGGAAGACAAAGCTGGACAGAGCCTAGATGGTGTGCTGAAATTCATGGCATGAAACAGTGGCAGAGATAAGACTATTACTTGCTGTTGAGCTCTGTAACCACAAGGCATGTTGGTCAGGACACATTGCCTAAATATGCAATGATTGATATTTTAAAATGGTGCATTTATTAATGCATTTTCTGCAAATGCTGAGAAAAAAACCCAAACAAATTAGAATTGTTGATTCAATTTCTTAATTAATACTTCTTCTCTGCTCCTTCACACTAGACCCTTGACTTGGATTGAAGAAAGGGGACCAGGGATGAGACGTGAAAAGAAAATCAACTTCTGTTTCACAAGTGGTTGCCTGGAGAATTTCCCTGAAGCCCCAAGGTCTTCTGTGGGCCTTTTCATGCAGGATCAGAACCTCTTTGCCAAGAAACTGCTGGGCCAGGTCTCCAAGGAGGAGCTGGCTGCTGAGAAATGGCGAATTTTGCGGTGTCTTGACCTTGCCGAGGTGATCCAGCAGTACTGTGAAGAGCCAGAGAAAATCTATTCCTGACACTGCTCTTATGGAAGGAAGACTGTGGCAGATGGAAAAGCTGTAGGGCTGGAACTCACTGTTGCCATCAAGCAGTTGCTATTTCTGCTTCATTACTTTCTTTTTGACTGCTTGTGATTCCTGGGCGCTCCAGGGGTAATGGGAGAGTCTGAGCTATCCCCTGTGCCTTCTGGTTTGCACCAGACCATAGTAATTCCCCTGCTCTGATGCATCCCCATCCTTTCAGGTAGTTAGAAACCTAGAAAAAACAAGCTTTCCTGGGATTCAGCTGGGAATATCACTGACAGTAGATCCTGCAGGACTATATATAATTATATATATAATTTATATATATATTATATATATATATATATATATATATACACACACACTATATATAATTCTCTCCCAATGTTTGTCCCCCCATTCCAGATATGTCTGGAAATGAACATGTCTCAATTTTATTCATGTAGTATTTTCTAGAATGACGTTCCAGTTCAGTTTTCCACCTCTTTACTTGAAATACAAAACTTGTGCCATCACAGTCCTGACCTTTTCTTCCAATTGCCCTGAATTGTTGTGTGTATTTGCTCTAATCAGTAGTTTTGCCTGTTGGGTGAGGGGGGGCTGTGTGTTTTGTGGGTTTTTTTTGGGGGTGGCTGGTTTTTACACTGGAGGTCAACTTCCATCAGATTAAATCTGTATTGGCATCAAACCAGCATAGAAGAACAGTCTTGTCTCTTGATAGAGAGATCTTGATGTCATTCCGTTTCTCTGGTGCCCTGTGCCAATGTAGAAATCTTTTCCCAGCAGAGGTTAGAAACATGCATTGAACTAATGCATTGCCTGCCTGCTCTCTGTAGAACCTAAATATTTCGGGGGTTGTACTGAAAGCAGCATATTATTCTCCTTCACTTGTTTTCTAATTTAGCATGGGAGTGGGTCATAGTGAAAAATAGTATCTTGCATTTAAGAAAAGAAAACCACAAATGCACTCCTGGAAACAGATAAATTCATGAAGAATAGTGATAAATTTAGAATAGTATTGTAGAAAACAGAGCAGTTTGCAAATATATCCATGTGTTTATGTCATGGTTCGACCCCAGCTGCCAACTAAGCACCAGTCAGGTGCTTGCTTATTGTATCTCAGTGGGATGTGGGAGACAATCAGAAAGGTAATAGTGAGGGGAAAAAAGCTGGATTGAGGTAATGACAGTTTAACAGATAAAGCAAAAGCTGCACGTGCAAGCAAACAAAACAGGGAATTCATTCACTGCTTCCCATGGGCAGGCAGGTGTTCAGCCACTCCCAGGAAATTGGGGCTGTATCACACGCAACAGCTAGGTGGGAAAACAAGTGCCATCATTCCAAATGTCCCCCTCTTCCTTCTCCTTCCCCAGCTTTATATGCCATATGGTATGGAATATTGCTTTGTGGTCAGCTGTCCCCTCCCAAATTCTTGTGCATCCCCAGCCTACTTGCTGGTGGGATGGGGTGAGAAGCAGGAAAGGCCTTGAGGCTCTGCAAACACTGCTTAGCAATAACTAAAACTAATCCCTGTGTTATCAACACTGTTTCCAGCAAAATCTAAAACACAGCCCCATACCGGCTACTCTGAATTAAATTAACTCTATCCCAGCCAAAACCAGCCCAAGTTATAGTATATGATACCTGTGGGAATGGATCTCTAGCATTTTTACTGTAGTTTCAGGATCACATATGAAAACATTATTACTTCCCTTAAGAAGCATTTTAGTTTTAGAAGCCTAAGCACTGCACAACGTTATTAGCAATTCCTCTGGTTGCCTTTTACTTTCTAATTATAGCATCTGTTGGTGCCATACTAATATAGAAGCAAACTTCAGTCTGTGCAATTGCTCTTTCAAACTGAAACAAAATTTTATTTTCTCTTTTATCATTTGGGCAACTTTTAAATAAGGAAGCATATATGTTGTGAATGTATACATAATTGCAGCCAATCAATAGTGACAGTTAAAAGTCTTCCTTTGGGTAAACGTTAATCAGAAGTTGGATACAATTCAGTCTGTTGGAAACAAGAAAAGAAAAGTCTGTACAATTTTCTCTCAAATCAGATCTCAAGTCTCAAGTCAGATTTTAGCAGTGACTGAAGCTTGATGTGTGAATGAATTTTGCATGTGGCATTTGTTTAAATCTACCCGATCTGTTAAAATCAGTGAAAAGTCTCCTGTTGCCTTCAGTGTGATTGAGACCCATGTGAGTTGGCAGCAGATTTGTGCAGGCAGATCCTGTCTTGTCCACCCAAATAAATACCTTACTGAGCATCCACAGGGACTTCTGTGCCACTGTGGTGGACATGGCATGGGTAGAGCTGATGTTCTGTGAGGGGGGATGGCATGGATAGAGCTGATGTTCTGTGAGGGGGGAAAAATGGATTTTTGGCAAAACACAAACAGTCCATCTGGGATTAGAATGAATTAGAATCTTCTGTGTGTGTCTGCTAGGTATGATAGCCAGTGAAAGGTCCTGTTCCTTGACAAACCCCTGATCTGTGAATGTGGGGTGAATGCTACTTGTTTACATGCTCACTCATAATGGGTAATTGGGGAAGGAGCGAAAAGGGAAAGGAGATTCACACATCTCTAAGCATCGGCATTGTCAGCACATCTCCCTGAGCATGTTCTGCAAGTGCTGGTGAGAGCAGTATTTTCCTAGGAAACAGAAAATAAATTCATGGTAGTTGTGTAGAGCAGCAGTTTAATATTGTGCAGTGAATTGTCCTCTGGAAAAACTTGTTTCTATAGAGTGCACCTGGGGAAGTTAGCTGGTTCATTTGAGCTAGGGAAGGCAGATGCCTAGAGCTTGGATATCCCACACTCTCCTTCATTCCCCTCCCCTTCCTTCCAGCTAACCTGCTTACCTACCATTGTCTGACCTGCTTCTGCAATCCTGCATCATTTAAGTGGCTTTTCCTTCTGTGAATTTGCCAAGGTACCATGATCGTTTGTGTATGGGAGCTACTGGATGTCCAGTTCCAAATGTATGCACTGTTTAACCAAGTGTCAAACTCACCAATAAAATACTGGAACTCTTAATAATTTGTAATAAGTGATCAGCCAATTTCACCAATATGCCATTTTATTGAGAAATATTGCCAAATACAAATTCAAAAAGCCACAAGCAAAGGACAGCACCAAGCCTGGGATCAGTACTGGGTGAACCTTAGATCCAGCCTCTAGCATGCCCTACCTCATCCTTTTGTCCACTCAGTCGCTGTTACATATTCATATTTCTTCTCATCTGCTGGTCCAATGAATAGTTCTCTGGGCAGGGCTGAACGCTGAATACATTTATGGGAACCCAGTATTGGGATGCACACCCAGGCCAATGTAGGTAAGATTTTCATCAGATGTTGATCACTGGGTTGCTGGTAATCCTGGAGGAGACCCATCTCCTGATGGAGACACCCTTC
The DNA here is from genome assembly GCF_009819655.1 of Sylvia atricapilla. Classification (NCBI taxonomy): domain Eukaryota; kingdom Metazoa; phylum Chordata; class Aves; order Passeriformes; family Sylviidae; genus Sylvia; species Sylvia atricapilla. The sequence continues at coordinate 52,555,418 of NC_089140.1, read as the reverse complement.
TTTCTATTGCAAATATGCTGCTTCCCCTGTTCCCAGCAGAGGCTGCAGTTTCCCAGTAGTCTTTTATTTCTTGGGTTAAAAAATTATTTTATACCATACATTTCTATAAAACACAAATTAATTCTACAAAAATCATCACATCATTCCTTTTTGTTCCCTTTGTCCTTCATTAGCAGTTCCCATTGCCTGTGCTGAAAGTGGCTCTGTCCCAACTGAAGACAGTCCTCAAGGCCTGTGAAATCCTGTCAGGGTGTCTTGGTTTGGGGAAGACAGGTATCTGCCAGGTAAAGCTAGAGTTTGCCTTGGAATGGAGAAGGTAAATGACTCCCCCTCTTCTTCCAATTATAAATGTGCAGTTAGAGGCTTTTAGGCAAAAGATTTTGGAATAAAAATAGCAGTTCTTTACTAGTATGTATAACAAAGCAAACAAAAACAACAACTACAGCATTAATAACACAAACAGTACTAAGAACCTCGAGGCTTTGCTTCACAAAAACCCAGGGCAGTTTGGTCTTGGTGTCCTTGTAGGATCCTCAGAGGACCTGAGAAACAGTGGAAAGTCCCGGGATGGTAACTGGGTTGGCAGGGTGTCCTGGCAGGGCAGGGGGATGCAGGGTCACGCTGTAGCAAGAGGAGAAGTGCCAACAGAACCACAACGGTGGGGCAGGGCTGGCCCAGCTCTCACAGGGCAGCAGAGAAGCTCAGAATTCCAGGATGAGCAGATGATGGTAGATTCCCTAGGACTGGACCCCTCCAGAGAGAGTGAACTTCTCTGCAGCAAGCAGCAACCCAGCCATTCTCTCTCACCAATTGCTGAAAAACAGAGTTCCCAGCTGCCTCATGCTCTGTCCTTTATCTGCCCCAAAACTCATGATATTCCCCCCCTCTGAGCTTTGGCCATCCCTTTGTTTTTGGTTAAGTACTCTCAAGTATCCAACACTTAGTTTCCTTGGTAACTTATGGGGAAAAAAATCTTTAGAGTAAAAAAGGAACAAACCTAACCCCCAACACACGGTCTACAGGCTGTGATAATATCATAAAGACCTCAGCTGCCTCCTTCTCCTGTTTCAAAGTTCTGAATACAGGTGTAGTAGGATTTGTGACCTCAACTCATGAGCTCTCCCATAAAATTCCTGCCCTTTCTGTGCCATCTGACAGTTACCCAAAAGTATTGGCAAGTCTGACTCTTGCTGTACACTTCAGGTTTCCCATTCACAACAACCAGGTGTATTTGAGCAACCTTATTGAATGTGCTAAGCAGAATATCTAAAGCAAGTATTGAAATGGATTTTCTTGGAGTTTTAATAAATTGCTTTCTGTTAGCAGAAATGCCAAGAGTTCTTCAGATAACCTTTGGTGTAGCCTGAACCCAGGCAGTTTTAGAGATACAGAGGTATGGAAAGACAAGTATAAGATGTGCCATGAGCAGTTAATATATTTTGTTGTTTAGATGTAGCTGATTTTCTACTCATTCTGCTGGAAATCACCTTACTCCTGTGGAACACTCTAGGAATTCCTTTGCAGAAACCTTATTAACTGCCTGATGCTATGAGTTTTCCTGAAAAGTGCTATGATGCACAGTGCTCCCACGTGGAGGAGAGATGTTCCTTTCATGACAAATGCTGGAGATTGACTCCGGCAGATGAGAAGTGTGGAGTCACTAACTGCAGCAACCTAGCTGAAACTTGTAAAAAGTAATTGGATCCAAAGCCCTTCTCAGAGGTCTAGAGGTCATGGGATTGAAATTTTCCAAAAATCAAAGAAATGGAAGGATGGTATGAGGAGCAGGAAAGTTGTGCAAGAAGTTCTGGCTGGGATGGAGAGATGGATGTCATTCTGGGATCAACCTGAGAGCTTGTTCTGTGCGTCCTGGGAACAGGGTCTAATTTACCTGTGTGATTACTTAGGGTTATCAGGAACAGCATGGGAACATGGGAGGTGGGGTCAGGGAGAAGGCAAAGAGTACCAGGGGACACCACAGGAGCTGCTTGTTCTGGGATTATTTATGAGGAGGATGTTATTGGAACCTTCCCCTGAGCAGATCAGAGAGTCAGGGAAGGGGGAAGGCAAGGGTTGGCAGCTGTGCAGACTGGGGCTGCTTTTCAAATGGTCTTACTGCATCAAAATCAACTTTTTAAAATTATTAAAATTTATGGCATCTGAGTAAAACTGCAGGGCTGAGTTGGGATTGCAGCTTCTCCAGCAGTTTGCAGAGCGGTCATGGGGGTAGAGACCAAACTGTACATCTATTTTTAGCTGTCATTCAAGATGTTTGATTCCTTTGGGTTGGCAGTATGATCCAGGGCCCTGGACATTCTCACAGCTTGCCAGTGAGTGATGCACCAAAGGGAAACTGGCAGCACTGTGTGCTGATGTAATTTCTGCAGTAGCACTTACTGCTCCCCAAGGCATGTGATGTGCTCTGTGCAACAGTAATAAAACACAACACCAGGAAGCAAAAAATAACGCCATTTTTTTGACAGAGAGAGATATATATTTGGTTAGCCTTAAGTGCTGTAAGCTGGTATTTGTGGAGGCTGAATTAAATACGTTTACAGGACTCCGTAAATAAATACCCATCAGTTATTTTTCTTTGAAAGAAGGGATGTAGCAGAGGTATTATCAGTAGCAGACTTCATCCCTAATCCAGAAGATCCAATCCCTGAGATGGGAAGACAGAAGATGTACATGCAGTATAATTTGGTTCAATACAAAACACTGGAGCCAGCTCTGGCCAAGCTGCTTCTGTTACTACAAGGTGATTTCATCTGAGCAGATGTGCACAGCTTCCCAGCAGCACTGGGAGGCCCAAGTGAAGCACTGGGTTAACTCATCACGCCATGTAAACACACCCACAGCTCAGCCTGAAGCATCCCTTTGGCTCCTGGCCTTACCAGCATCAACAGTAACTTCCTCCAGTTTACACTTACCTTTTGGGCTACGAAAGGTACAGATACACAGCTTCCACTCTGTGCTTTCTGCTTTTCTCCTGACCCAACCTGATTAAAACAGACAGCTTCTTTCTCACCCTTGAACAAGATGTAAGTGACAGGGCTGCTGCGTTGTGATGGCAACAAAGCTGTAGGGACCATTGTGGTGTTACCAGTTTCAAAGTCCCAGGTTTAGTGCTTGTCTTCCACGTCTTGGCAGTGAACACACCTTACTGGAGCCCAGCTGCATGCACGTCAATAAGCAGAGAAATTTCAAACTAATTTAAGTAAAACTACCATCATCAGAAGCACTGAATAATAGCCTGCAGACATGCATGCTAGAAGTTATAAAAATAAATGTGTCCTGATCTAATAAAAATCACTTAGTCTGGGTTACTACTTCAAAAAACTTCTCTAAAACTTCTTACTCAGGGAATTTGAGGTCATGTTGTGTGTCAGCTGACTTCCTGATTTAGCTTCTGCTGCTGGTACAACCTGCCTTCTAGAGTTCCTGTTTACCACACCTGTTGTATTGTGCCATCCTGCCTGACCTCCAGTGAGTCATCCCTTTTCCCTGATAAAAGTCAACCTATAAAGAATCCAGTAACACGTCTCTAAAATGTCTAGATTGCCTCAAGATAGTGAAAAAATAATAAATGAATTAGGAGTTCCTGATATTTTTTGCATGGGTGTTATTCAAGTAACAAATAAGTAAAAATAAGTAAAAATAAATTTAAAAGGCTAGGTTAATTATCAGCAGAAAGTCAAGACAAAGTTGACAGATTAACAATAATAACAACAGTAATAATAACAGTAATAACAATAACAATAATAATATTGTCTGAAATGTCTCCTTGTAAATATTCTGTCTTTTGAGAGTTCTAAAACACCCCAGAAACAGGTAGGATAAAGCTCTGTATTAGTAGCAAGTAGTGAGGGAACCATTAGCTCTTCTTTTTTCTTACATAATTCAAATGTTGTCTGCAATTCAAATATAGTTCTAATTAAAATAGTCTCTTCCAGTTATTTGGGAAGCTGCACTCTGGCAACATTTTAGTTTTTTATTTGTTGCCAGGATTTATTGCTGGTATCCCAGTCTGAGTAGGCAGCAATATTCTCCTTCTGTGTGACTCTTCAAGGAGCTGCTTATATCTGTTGTCTCTCTCTTCCTCTCACCTACATCAAGGGCTCCTCCACCTTTTAGAAACTATGCAACTATGCAACTATGCAACTATTCCCTTGTAAGTTGTCATCTCTCCTTTATTCTGGCCTTTATAATAAGCAGTACTTGTAGATAACATGGCTTTGCAAAGACTTGGTGAGTTTTTTAATTTCTCAGTTTCCTCTAATGTGAGTTTTCATTTTATGAATTCCACTGCTGGTGGATTTGTTATTGAATTCAGTAGTTTAAAACCTTTTCTTTCTAGCAGTGAAGCAAAATACACATTTATTGTAGAAAGGCCTGAATGCTGACATTATCCTGGCATTGACTGTACATACATTTTAATATTGCATTTTTGCATATGAGGACTGTTTTAATTCCTAATTTTGTTCACATAGACAGTGTTCATGTTTAGACCTTTTCTTTTACTATGCTGAAACATATTTATCTCCAGACTTCAAATGTAACAGAGATTTCTTAAAGAACTGTTAAGATGCGGAGTTACAAATGACTTGTCATCATCTTTATCTTATTTTGACCTGTAGTAAAATCCAAAGTATCTATGTTCCTGTTTCTACCTGTATGGTTTGATCTTGCCTGCTAGTCCAGCTGCATTGAACTGAGGCAGCATGGGTTTATATGTGGGTCTTTGAGCACACCTTGCCTCTCACCAGGCATGCTTTTTGCTTTGCACTATGTAATCCACCTCTGCTGCAAACCTGCTGTGTTCTAACATTTGCTTTTTTTGTAATAGCACATCCTGCTGTTGTGCCCTCAACCTCTGTGGGCTCATGAGACTGTTGCTCATATCTGCTTTATTACAGATACCTGTTTTATTACATGACCATGTAGGTCATAACTGCACAACAGAACACTCCCGTGTGCTGTTTATATCTTGTTTTTCTGTGTTAAATTATCAGCCATTAGAGCTTTCTTTACATTTGTTTTTGAGCTTGATTTTATTAGGAGCTCATCTTTCAGTCTGTCATCCCAGCCTGCCAAGGCACAGTCATTGTCAGCTGTAGCCAGGTTATATGATCATGAATCATTTTGGGATGTCCTTGATTTCACTCATCAGAGTGAAAATAATGGGCTTTGTGTAGCTCAAGCTTTTTGGGCTTTGTGTAGCTCAGTGGACTCAAGCTTTTTTTTTTTTTCCCTATTCTATGACTTCTTTTTGTTGCTTCCAAATTCTTTTGCGGGCACAATCCTGTCAGAAATTCAGTCCTGTGCACAGCAGAGTGTGGCTGTGGTGTTTTAGGGTGCAATTTGGCACACATTTGGGCAGGACCACCAAGCACCCACTGCTTGTCCCTGCCAAGCTGCCTCTATGCAACTGTGGCACTTCCATCTTCTACTGCTTTTACCTGTTGAGGTTCCTCCAGATGTGCTGCTGCCATTGCTGCAACTGCTTTTCCAGTATTTGAAGATGTGGCCCTGATGTGATTAGTCAGAGGATCAGCTAAGGGCTGTAAAGAAAGGAAGAGGCAGCAGTAATTCTCCATCCAAAATCTGGCCAACAGCGGGAGGGATGGAGCCTGCTGAGGAGGGAGAAGGCTGAGAAGTCACTCTCAGTCACCACTTCACCAGTACCCCCACAGCAAGGCAGAAGGGTGGACTCAGTGATGCAGCCTCACATTCCAAGCTCTTCTTGATCTCCTGCTTGATGTCCTACTAGAAGTGGTTTCAAAGGGGCTAAATGCCCGTGAAGGTGGTTGACAGCAGTCACAAAGGGAAACCTGGTAGAGGAAGGCTCCCTTTGTCTCTTCCCTTGAACACACCTTCTTCAAATATACCTTGCTTTCTTTTGAATTGTAGCAAAGAGCCACATTCCTTCTAGCATCGATTTCAAGAGGTTCCTTCTTGCCAGCCCAAAGCACCATCTGGGTTTTGGAAAGGAGGTGAGATAGAAGAGCAGCACAAAGTGAGGTCCAGCACCATGCCCACCTTTTAGTGCTCTACCTGGGAGTTGTGCCTCACTGTGAGAGCAAGGAGGGTGATGGAGGAAACCCACTCAGGAGCAGGGTTTCACCTGCACACTTTGCTCTCTTTTTCTGCTTCCTAAGTTCCTACTGTGTGGTCTGTAGTAGTAAGAGCTTGTCCCATGGCTTTGGAAATCCTGGAGTGGAGAACTTAGAAATTTCCACATGGTGAAGCTCTGGACGCAGTATAAGATTGGGTTGGTCACAGTCCGCTTAGCTTCTTCTTATCACCCTTTGAGCAGCAGGATTTGCACCTTCTCCCTCTCATAGCTCTGCTGAAGTCACCCTCTGAAGGAAGCAGCAATGCCTTGACTGGCAGCATGGGTCTGGGCAGCCGTGCTGCAGTGTCAGGGAAGTCCTACATTCTAACAGCACCCTTGGGGAAGCACTAGAATTTGATCTGTAGCATCACAAATACGGCAAAGTAGTGAATGTAAACATCACTATTTTCTTACTCCATTGTATGTAGACCTCTCTCCTCTCTTCACAAGTATTTTGTACAGATTCAAGGTGCCAGTACAAAGGTGAAAGGAATGGTTCTGGAGAGTGATGTGTTGCTACAACACAGATGTAAGGGAAAAGGATAAAAAAAGTGAAAACTAAATAATTCCAATAAAAAAAGGGTAGGGGAATTTTTACCTCTGCTCTTAGTTGCATCAGTAAGGCATCTGCAAGATTGGTCTATCCTCTGCATATGCCGCTGAAAGGATTTTTTTCTGCATTCACATTCACTTTACAACAGCCTATAATAAGATGTCACTCGCAGTGCTCTGGTCACTGAGTATGTTGAGGCTTGTTTATTAGGCAGAAAACTGCAGTAAATCATGGTCAGGTAGCTATTGCTGGCAGTGTAATATCTTGCTATTAATGCAGCTCTGATCTTTTGGAAATTCAGGACACAAACTAAGATGTATCAACAACTCAGACTCAATCCTGTGAACATATCCCACTGACTCTTAATGCATTAAATAATCACAGTTTAATCTGCCTGTGTGCTTTTGGCTATTCATATCAGGGAACAGATTTGTTTTAAATGATGTCTTGCAGCTATTTCCTTTTTGGCTGTTCAGTTTATTCAGACTAAAGCAAACAGTTTTCACATAGTGAAAGCCTCACATAGTAATCCTTACCCATACAAAAAGAATACAAAGGGTAACAACATCAAAATGTACTACATCTCACCCACTTTCTTCAAAATGCAAGACAACAGAGAGCCTCTTGAGTTGGTACTTATCTATTCGAGCTCCTTTTAAGACCCTCTCAGAGAAGTTGTGCCATTAACCTGTCATAGGAAAAAGGTACAGCAGAGCTGTAGGGACATTTGTTGATTGGAGGTGCAACAAAATTGGTCCCAGCAGCACCAAGGAGTGGGATTTATTCAAGGGAGGTGTCCAGTGGTAGTCTGTAGGTGCAGAAGTAGAACCATGTCATTTGTCTGGCTGTCACAGAATAAACACAGTGAATAAAGGCCAACCTGAGCATGTCTGGGGCAGAGCTGGCAGGAGTGTAATTCCATTTTGTGGTGCCAGAACTGATTATTTTCTCAGACTGGGAGAAAACAGAATTTCTGACCAATTTTTGCAGGGTTGGAAAGTGAGTTTGAATACTGATGGAGATCTCTAAACTGCAAAGTAATGTTTTGCCTCATTTACAACAGATCTGTGGTTTTTTTTTGCTTTTTCTCAAATCATCCTGAGTCAGGCAGAACAAACATCTCCCAGGACAAGTTTTTTGCCTTTCAATGTAGACGTTATGACTGTCAGGAAATATTTTTATTAAATGAAACAGAAAATAGATAAAAAGCTCAATTTGGAAACAGAAAAGTGCTTTTCTGGGATTGAGCAGCACCATGTAAGATGTCATTTTTTTCAAGCCAGTTCATTGTATGAGTTTCAGGAGTGGTAAACAAAAGTAGTTAAATTACTAAACTCAAAAATAGTTAAATTACTAAACTCAGATTTCAATTTGAAAAAAAAAAAAAAAACAACCCAAACATAACAAAAATTTAGAATTTAAATCTGGCTAAAATGGCCTTTGAGATTAAAATGCAATGCCTGTAGTTAATATGTAAGTAAAATAAAATAATGTGATAAAATCAACAAAAAAAGAGCAATGCATATTTTCCACCTAAGTTTAAGATAAAGTTGCTGAAACTGGGGAAAGCTCTTGACAAAATTACTAGGGCCAGAATTTTCTGAATTAGTAAAATAGATTTCTATAGCCCTAACTTCTCACAGAATGCTTTTTTCATTTTACTGTATTTATTTCAGTATAGTTGCCTCAAAAGAAAAATGACTAAGCTGTAACTGACAAACAGGCTGGAAATTTAAAAAGGAGAAATACTTGCTTGGTTCTTTAGGCCTGGGCTTACAAACAAAGTACAGAGTTTTATATTACTGCTCTTATAATTTTGAATAGCCCACATGCCATCTAAAGCAAATCACAAGTGAAGTATTAATAGCTTAGTAAACAAGAAATGCCATTTGTTCTAAAATAATAAAATGTTATCACTGGGAATCTGAGCACATACACTGTAGGTATATGAATGTTGTGGTTTTGAAAACAAACCAAGTGAGAGGCTCTAAGTCAGAAATAAAATTTATTGAGAAGAAAAGGAAAATAAAATAGAATAAAATAAAATAAATACAAAAAGAAAAACCACTGACAGAGTGAGAATACAACCTGATCAGGGTGATGGAAACAGTCCAGACGAGGTGGTCTTCCTGAAACAGAAATCTTGTAAAAAGGTCTGGTAGCTCCGGTCCTCTGGGAATCCAGTGGATGAGGGCTGCTTCTACTGTCCCAAATCCCAGCTTATATCCAGGTGAGAATGCTTGGCTCCTCCCCATGGGCGGAGCATCTCACAATGGGATGATGAGTCATGGAAGAGAGCCTTGATGGCCCATTAAAGAGAGAGATAACTCCCTCTGGGTCATGCAAAAGGCATTGATGGGCCATTAACTGAAGATGGTGATAGAATACATCCTAAACTACAACCCAGGACAATCCACCCCTTATTCTATTACCATCTACAACATGCCTAAATCAATACATTCTTACAGATGAATGCATATATACATACAGAGTGAAACCTTACACACTGCTCTCATTTAAAATTAAGTCTCCCTGTGGTACACAACGGGTTTCTCCATCTTTCTGCATTACCCACCAAGTGTAGCCAGGTTCTTGAGCAAAGACAATCCCATGGACGGGTCTGCCTTTGCCTGAAGTGGGATTAATCCAAACACTCTTTCCTAAAATGCCCTTCATGTGTACCACAGGTACTTTGTCTCCATCCACTGTGTGTAAGGGTTCAGACTGGGCAGGACCACTTTGATTGATAGACCCTCGGGTGTTAACTATCCATGTGGCTTTGGCTAAGTTTAGTTCTCAATTCTTGAAGGTTCCCCCACCAAGTGCCTTCAGGGCAGTCTTTAATAGTCCGTTGCACCGTTCAACTTTCCCGGCAGCTGGTGCATGATAAGGAATGTGGTATATCCATTCAATACCATGTTCTCTAGCTCAGGTGTTTATAAGGTTGTTCTTGAAATGGGTCCCATTGTCCGACTCAATTCTCTCAGGGGTGCCGTGTCTCCACAGGATTTGTTTTTCAAGGCCCAGGATGGTGTTCCAGGCAGTGGCATGGGGCACAGGGTGGGTTTCCAGCCATTCAGTGGTGACTTCCACCATGGTTAGCACGTACTGCTTTCCTTGGCGTGTTTGGGGAAGGGTGATATAGTCAATTTGCTAGGCTTCCCCGTACCTGTACTTTAGCCATCGTCCACCATACCACAGAGGCTTCATTTGCTTGGCCTGTTTGATTGCAGCACAGGTTTCACAGTTGTGGATGACCTGTGAGATGCTGTCCATAGTGAGGTCCACCCCTCGGTCACGGGCCCATCGATATGTTGCATCTCTTCCCTGATGACCAGAGGCATCATGGGCCCAACGAGCTAGGAATAATTCTCCCTTGTGCTGCCAATCTAGATCCACTTGTGATACTTTCACCTTGGCAGCTTTGTCTACCTGCTCGTTGTTGCGATGCTCCTCATTAGCCCGGCTCTTGGGTATATGCGCATCTACATGTTGAACCTTCACGGTCAGCCTCTCTACTCGGGCAGCGATGTCTTGCCAAATGTCAGCGGCCCAGATGGGTTTTCCTCTGCGCTGCCAATTGGCCTTTTTCCAGCGATTCAGCCATCCCCACAGAGCATTAGCTACCATCCATGAGTCAGTGTAGAGATAAAGCCTTGGCCACTTTTCTCGTTCAGCAATTTCTAAAGCCAGCTGGACAGCTTTAAGCTCTGCAACTTGACTCGATCCACCTTGTCCTTCGGTAGCTTGTGCAACTTGTCGTGTGGGGCTCCATGCTGCAGCTTTCCATTTCCGGTTAGCTCCTACAATTCGGCAGAAGCCATCAGTGAACAGAGCATATCGTCTTTCAGTTTCCGGTAGCTCATTATATGGTGGGGCTTCCTCAGCACGTGTTATTTGCTTTTCTTCTTCTTCTTCTTCAGATGATAATCTAAAAGTCTCACCTTCCGGCCAGTTCGTTATAACTTCCAGAATCCCAGGGCGATTTGGGTTTCCAATGCGGGCGCGCTGTGTAATGAGGGCAATCCATTTGCTCCATGTGGTATCGGTGGCATGATGTGTGGAAGGAACCTTTCCCTTAAACATCCACCCCAGAACTGGCAGTCGGGGTGCCAAAAGCAGCTGTGTTTCAGTGCCAATCACTTCTGAGGCGGCTTGAACTCCTTCACAGGCGGCCAAGATCTCTTTCTCTGTGGGAGTGTAGTTGGCCTCGGAGCCTCTGTAACTTCTGCTCCAGAATCCCAATGGTTGGCCTCGAGTCTCCCCAGGCACTTTCTGCCAAAGGCTCCAAGACAAACCATTGTTTCCAGCTGCGGAGTAAAGCACATTCCTCACATCTGGTCCCGTCTTGACTGGGCCCAGGGCTACTGCATGAGCAATCTCTTGCTTGATCTGAACAAAAGCTTGTTGCTGTTCAGGCCCCCAGTGGAAATCGTTCTTCTTGCGAGTCACCAAGTAGAGAGGGCTCACGATCTGACTGTACTCAGGAATGTGCATCCTCCAAAAGCCTATGGCACTTAGGAAAGCTTGTGTTTCCTTTTTGTTGGTAGGTGCGGACATGGCTGTGATCTTGTTGATTATCTCTGTGGGGATTTGACGACGACCATCTTGCCATTTGACCCCCAAAAACTGGATTTCTTGAGCTGGTCCCTTAACCTTGCTTCTTTTAATGGCAAAACTAGCTTTCAGCAGAATTTGGATAATTTCCTTTCCTTTCTCGAAGACCTCCTCTGGTGTATTCCCCCATATGATGATGTCATCAATGTACTGCAGATGCTCTGGAGCCTCACCCTTTTCCAGTGCAGCCTGGATCAGTGCATGGCAGATGGTGGGGCTGTGTTTCCACCCCTGGGGCAGTCGGTTCCAGGTGTACTGCACGCCCCTCCAGGTGAAGGCAAACTGAGGTCTGCACTCCGCTGCCAAAGGAATGGAGAAGAAGGCGTTGGCGATATCAATGGTTGCATACCACTTTGCTGCTTTGGACTCCAGCTCGTACTGAAGCTCTAACATGTTTGGCACAGCAGCGCTCAGTGGTGGCGTGACTTCATTCAGACCACGGTAATCCACCGTCAGTCTCCATTCTCCACTGGACTTACGCACCGGCCAAATCGGGCTGTTGAAAGGTGAACAGGCCTTACTGACCACCCCTTGGCTTTCCAGTTTACGGATCATCTCATGTATGGGGATCACAGAGCTTCTGTCTGTGCGGTATTGCTGACGGTGTACTGTTGCTGTGGCAATTGGTACTTCTTGTTCTTCTACTTTCAGCAGTCCCACAGCAGAGGGGTTATCTGAGAGACCAGGCAAAGTATTCAACTGTTTGATGTCTTCTTTTACTACTGCGGCTATCCCAAAAGCCCAACGATATCCTTTTGGATCTTTGAAATATCCATTCCTGAGATAGTCTATGCCGAGGATGCATGGGGCCTCTGGGCCAGTTGCGATAGGGTGTTTCTGCCACTTGTTCCCAGTTAAACTCACTTCGGCCTCTAATAGAGTCAGTTCCTGGGACCCTCCTGTTACTCCTGTAATAGAAATGGGTTCTGTTCCGACATACCTTGATGGCATCATGGTACATTGGGCCCCAGTGTCAACCAATGCCGTATATTTTTGTGGGTCAGATGTGCCAGGCCATCGGATCCACACAGTCCAGTAGATCCGATTGTCCCTTTCCTCTTCCTGGCTAGAGGAAGGGCCCCCCTATTCCTGGTCATCGCATACGTTGTTCTCTTCCTGTAAATGAGTTGCTGAGGTTCCTTCAAGAGGATCAGTCATATCATCATTCCTGTAACGTCTGGAGTTCTGTGCACGAGAGACCGGAGCAACACTGATTCTAGATGAGCTTTTTGTGGTAGACATTTCTCTTTTCAGTTCACATACCCAGGCTGCTAAGGAGGAGGTGGGTTTTCCATCCCACTTCTTCATATCTTCTCCATGCTCCCGAAGAAAAGACCAAAGGTTACCTCGGGGTGTGTATCCTCTCTCCCTGGCTGGGGGACGCCTGCTCCTAATCGCAGAGACTCTTGTTGGCTCTGGTGAGATATTATAAATTTTTTTTCTTAAGTTCCTTTTTCAGTTTCTGATGGCCTTCTTCAATTAAGTTCCTGACTTGCTCAGCCAGTCTTGTTTCCACAGATGAGACATGGGCACGAACTGGGGCAGTGACAGTGTCCTCATAAATCCTTAGTTTGTTAGTCAGGACACCCACTTTGTCCTCACCTTCTCTCCATTGCAGTGTTGCCAGGTAACGTGAGTACATCTCTGGTCCAAGCCGTGCAAATCTCAACCACATCCGTGATGTGCACTGGACATCATCTGGGCTCTTAGGAAATCTCTCGTCTTCTGCAAAAATGATCTCCAGCACAGCCAATTCCCTTAGGCATTGGATACCTTGTTCTATTGTGTTCCATTTTCCTTGGTGCACTAGGAGGTCTTCTTTACAAAGGTATCTGTCTTTCACACTTGTTAGCAGTCGCTGCCAGAGGCTGAGAGTTTCTTGGGTTTTTCCAATTCCCTGGTCAATGACCACATCCTGGGACAGTGATCCCAGTTGCCTGGCCTCAGTTCCATTCAGAATGGTGTCATTGGCTGCAGCATCCCAGATGCGGAGCAGCCAGGTGAGGATGGACTCGTTGGTCTGGTGGGTGAATTCCCTTCGCAGGTCACGCAGCTCACCCAGAGATAGAGAGCGGGTGATGATCTCTGTCTCTGTCTCTTCAGCTGAGTGCAAAGGTCCTGCTCCATCCTCGTCAGTCGCTATGCGGACTGATTTGCTCCTTGATTTCTTCTTCTGAGTGGTGGCAACTGCTACTGGTTTAGGCTGTTCCGGTTCAGTGACGGTTTGTGTGGAGATGCTGACAGCACTTTTGGTTCCTTTCTCCTCTGTAACAGTCTGTGTAGTCGTCGATGCTGTTGCTTTGCTTCTTTTTACCTCTTCTACTTCTTTAAGAACATGCTCCAACACACCATGCAGTGTTTTGATTCTAAGCATGGTGCGGGCCGTACAGAGAAAACCAAGCAAGACTAACAAGAACATCATGCTGTCTTTGGCATCCAGAGGGTACTTAGTATTTTCAAAAACTGCTGTGTCCTTCCTGAAAAGCTGGAAAAAATCATTTTTTACTCCTCCCCACAGGGGCTGGGTGAGATTGTTGAGGCTCCAGACGTAGCATCCTAGACTAGAACAAGAATACAAAATTGGGTATATATTCTGAATAATGTTAATTGCCTCAGATTTTATCAAGCAATGGACATAATAGACCAGTAAAGCAATTTTAGTACCATATCCTGGTCTACGCAGGAGTATTAAGGCTGGCAGATAGTGCCCCACATTCGGAAAAATATAGAGAGATAGGTATAAGAAACATGTAAGCATGTTGGGCATCATAACAGACAGGTGTCTTCTTCAATAAAATTGTAATTGCTGACTTTTCTTATTGCCTCTGCCCCACATTGGGCGCCAAAAATATGTTGTGGTTTTGAAAACAAACCAAGTGAGAGGCTCTAAGTCAGAAATAGTATTTAATGAGAAGAAAAGGAAAATAAAATAGAATAAAATAAAATAAAATAAATACAAAAAGAAAAACCACTGACAGAGTGAGAATACAACCTGATCAGGGTGATGGAAACAGTCCAGACGAGGTGGTCTTCCTGAAACAGAAATCTTGTAGAAAGGTCTGGTAGCTCCGGTCCTCTGGGAATCCAGTGGGTGAGGGCTGCTTCTACTGTCCCAAATCCCAGCTTATATCCAGGTGAGAATGCTTGGCTCTTCCCCATGGCCGGAGCATCTCACAATGGGATGATGAGTCATGGAAGAGAGCCTTAATGGCCCATTAAAGAGAGAGATAACTCCCAGAGGGAGTTATCTCTGAGTCATGCAAAAGGCATTGATGGGCCATTAACTAAAGATGGTGATAGAATACATCCTAAACTACAACCCAGGACAATGAACATTCCTTATATTCTATCTTCCAGAGCAACAGATGATAAGTAAAAGTAAAATGTAAATTTTACACAAAAGTTGTGTTCTTGTCAGTGGTTCTTCATTGATGCAGTTCAATTATGATTTCAAAAGTAGGTACAAAGTACATATTCAACAGACTTAAAACCTGCTACTTACATTGAAGTGACTTGTCTTACTGAATTGAATCCAAATTTTCAGAGTTTTAAATGACTTTGATATCAACATATGATTGATCTGCAACTTGATCAATATATATTAAAAATAGACAATCTTTTAAGTTCCATTCTATGACAGTAGCCTGTCATGTATCTAGTATTTAACTGAAATTTGTTGGTTTCCAGCTATGCAAATAGATGGAAAATTCTTCAGAAGACTCACCTCAGTGATAGCCCAAAATCTGAATTTTGGCCCCATCATATTTTTCCCTGGGTCCCTGAACCCCAAAGTGAGATACCATGGTCTTGGTGTATTTGGGATATTTCCACTGCTTCCAGAGAAACTGTAGAGCTTTTATAGGTTCTGTGCAAGAGGTCCACACAGCCAACACACAGAAATACTTATCTGGAGAAAATGAATGCATCCTGCATGGCATGAAAGAAAGGCCATCACAGATGAAACATTGGTCTATTCCATCTGCACCACAACTGGCAATTACTTCAAGGTTCCTTTAGCCCCATAAGGAAGTCATCTTGATGGAAACCTGAACTGGGACATGGCAATTAATCTGGCACTGGCGAGGAGCTGAGTGTGGAGCTGGACAGTGACGTGGCTGGCTTTCACTGCAGTTGTGGTCCAGGTTTATTGCAGTGGGAAAATGTAGAGAGTAAGTGAAGGGTTTAATTTTGTAGACTGGGAAACTGCAGTTATTATTCTTTTTTTGAAGGAGTTGCTGTTCTTGAAGTATGACAACTTTCCTCACCTGAGGGAGGAGAGGAGGAACCAAGGGAGGGAAAGGCATGGGCTCTTAAGAGGCTTTACAGCATCTTCCTGCTTCTAATGGTAATCAAGAGAAATGGTAGCTAGAATTTGGCATTAGAAGGGATGTTTCCTGCTGTTCTCACCCAAGACAAGCAAAAGTGGAAAGCAGGGGGGACCATTCATCTTGTTTTGGAAACTGGCAGTGCATGCTTTTAAATATATTTGTGACCTATGCATTCATTCATGACTAAAGATATATCTCCTCTTAACCATATGTTTATATTCTGTTAAGCGACTGTGGCATCAAGGATTTCTATCTTTCCTGCCCTTTTGTTTCTCTGAGATCAACCTGACTTCTTTCATTCACACTTCTGCCTCTTTTAACCCCATCTGCCAAGTGCTTCCCTTCTGGCCTGTCACTGCTTGGCATCATCCCATGGGTTATGTCCAGCTGTGCCCTCCTCTGTGGCTAACAGGGACCAGCTGCCACAGGCTCCTTTCCACACTAACACCCAGCAGCCAGCAAAGAACTTGGGAGAGGAAGGAAAGGTTTGCCACCTCTTTAGTCAGTCAGCCCATGACATGTTTGGGTGCTTCTCTCTGAACACTTGTTTAGTGAAGGAGCATTTCTTGTGTCAAAGCTGCACGGAAGGGAAGGGCAGAAAACCAACCCCACACAAAAAGCAAGTCCTCTGAGACTTGTGAGAAAAAGATTTCCTCTGCAGATTGTGGCTAGCTGGAGCTGTGTAATGCCTTCCAAATGGCTTGTAATGTTAGATGTGTAAGATGTAGGAGGGGTGCTGGCTTACCTATAGTTCCTCATACTTGTGGTTTTGTGTTGGGTTAAGTAAAGAAGCCTCAGCTGTAATTATTTTGTGTGGGAGGAGTCCCTAGTTTTGAAGCAAGAGTCAGTGCAGAGGCTCACATTAGGACCTTTGGGATTTTCATTTATAATCACGGTTTTCCTGAGGAATGGAGGTAGAAGGACAGGAAACCTGAAGAATCACCTAAATACCATAAACTTCCTATGCAGCTGTGGCACTGAGGTGGGTTTTCATGAAAAAGTTGTTTTTGAAAATGGAAGTCCAAAAAGATGTCAATTTTTTTCCTAAATGTCAAAGTTGTTTTGTTTAAAACAAGCATATGTCACATTTGTAAAACAAAGGAAAAAAATAGGAGAATTAACATCTATAGTATTACTTGAAATACAAATCTGCCATTGATTTCACTCCCTGAGTGCAGCAGTTCACTGTGTTTTGCAAGAAGGTTCAGCAAGAACAAGGGTTAATTTAATTTTTTTTTTAATGTTTATTTTGTTATACAGAAGCAAGGCAGGAAAAAGGGGCAGAATGGATGCTCCTTCTTCATGTGGGAAAAAAGGACGTTTGAAAATTAACTCTGTTTCCAGGCTGGGAGCTGACTCTTCTCCCGAGGGAGATGTTCTCCATCTGCATTGCTACTTTGAATCAGCAGTTTCAGAGAAACTGGAAGAGCTTGTGGCTGGGGAGAGATTAGAAGAGCAAGAAGCAAGTTGCTTCTTGCTTTAGGGACGATGTGATCTCCAGCAGCAGAGACCAGAAGGGAACTAATCTCCCCTTGAAATGTGTTTTTGTGACTGATATTACCAACATGCCATTAGAAATCATTATCAAGAAGAGCACTGACTAAAGCTATGTAAACCTGGATGGTGCCAAGTTGCTTTTCTTGGGAGAAGAGATCTCTCCAATGTTACTAAGTCCTCCTCACCTCCTGAGCTGTACTATTTCGGCCCTGGGCAATATTAGAATTTAGGTATGGTAGCCGTGTTTCCTGCCTGTTGACTTAATTTGAGTTTACTGTATCAGCCTTATCGGGAATGCAGACTGAAAACTTCCATCCTCAGACACACAGTCATGGTTCACCTTGACCCTGACTGGCTGTAAAGGTGACATCTCAAAGCTCCAGGCAAAAGAAGAACATCATGGATTGGCAAACTCAATTTGTTGCACTTGTCACATGAAAAAAAGTTTTTCTTGCAGTCTAGCACACTTCCCCTGCAGTGTATAAGTCTGAAATTATTGATCTTATTTCAAGTTGTATGCAAATCCAACAGGAATCATCCTGGGTTTTGAAAAGCAATTACTAGTGTTAAGTGCTGTGGGCACCACATTCTGCTCTGACACTTCAAACAGGTAATACCTGTATCTTTTATACACATGGAGCCAAACTGGATTAAACCTCTCTGTTGAATGGAAAGAACTAAGAATGCTAGTAGAACAGAGTAGTCTGGTTTAATCCACTGAATTTGGTTTATTTTTACCAGGTTTTTTAAAACTTGTGCATCTAGTTTCTTTTGAATATAGATGGTATGTCCTCCAAACATCCTTCCTATCTTAAAGTGGCATACTGCCTCCTCTTGCTGGCATAATTTTGTTTCTTATCTTTGTCTTACAATAAAATTCAGAGTCTGTTTACTCAATTTGTGCAAGATCCTTTGTAATTGCTGTAGCAATGTGTAAGTTCAAGTTGGACTGACTTTTAGTATTCTTCTTAGTGTTGTTTGTTGAAGCACAAAACTTAGAGTTTGCAGGAGGGACTTAGGGATGGAACAAGACCAACAAAACACACTAAACATTCAGTGCTATTAGAACATACGGGGTTTCTAAATCAAAAGGAAAAGAGCTGCAAAATGCTGTACTGAGCTGATATTACCACCAGAATACCTTCATCTTCTGTTGGTTGTGCCCTGTAGTTCTCTGTTGGTGTCAGTAGAGCAAATCCTCTGATATGGTCACTTGTTTGTTAGAAGAGCTGTCCAAGAGTGAGCAGGGATAAAAGAGTGTCAGTGAAACATTGACTCACTTAGCCTTTGTGAAACTATGGTCAACATCTTTTTGAGACTGATGAAGTGGATGCTTCTGAATATGAGCTACTGAATGTCCTGGTGTTGCAGCAGCAAAAAGCTTGAAAAGAGCTGAGCATGTGTGAGGAAAGGGCTCATTGAACTAAATACAAGATGGGATTTGCAGGTGGATTTAGGGGTTTGACAGAGAAAAACATCTGTGGGAAAAGCTGGTGAAAGCAAGCCTTTGAGGATATCTCAGAGAAGAAAGGAGCACAGGCTCTGTAGACAGGAGAATCTAGGGCTGGGTTTGGAAGACAAGAGGGAGTCTGAGAGAGGGAAAGCACAGGTGACGTGGTTGGGCAGGAGAGTGAAATATTGTATGGAGAGCAGTGATGAGTGGTGTTCCTCAGGGGCCAAATATTGGGACTGTATAACTCCTTTGTCAGGGACATGCACAGTAGGATCAAGCACACCCTGAGCAGTTTTGCTGATGACACTGAGCTGTGTAGTGCAGTTGACACATTGGAGGGAGGGAATGATGCCATCCAGAGGGACTTGGACCTGTGTGAACTTCACGGAGTACAAGGCCAAGTGCCAGGTCCTACACCTGGTTTGGGTATCCCAAGCACAAAAAGGGTGGGAAGAAAATGGATTGAGAGCAGCCCTGGGGGAGTTGGTTGATGAGAAGCTTGACATGACCCAATGTGCACTTGCTGCTCAGAAATCCAACTGTGTCCTGGGCTGCATCCAAAGCAGCACAGGGCCAGGGAGGGGATTTTGTTCCTCCACTTCTGTGATACCCCACTCTGAATGCTACATCCAGCTCTAGGGCCCCATGGACCTGCTGGAGTACATCCAAAGTAGGGCCACAAAACTCCCAGAGGGCTGGAGCCTCTCTCCTCTGAACATAGGCTAAGAGAGCTGGGGTTGTTCAGCCTGGAGAAGAGAAGGCTCCAAGGAGACTTTAGAGCAGCCTTCCTGTACCTAAAAAGAGCTAAAAGAGAGCTGGAGAGAGACTTTTTACAAGGGCCTGTAGTGGTAACATGAGGGAGAATGGCTTTAGATGGGACATAAGGAAGAAATTCTTTTCTGTGAGGGTGGTGAGACACTGGAACAGGTTGCAGAGAGAAGCAGTAGATACCCAGTCCCTGGAATTGTTCAAGGCCAGGCTAGATGAGTCTCTGAGTAACCTCATCCAATGGAAGATGTCCCTGCCTGTGGTGGGGGATTAGAACTAGATAATCTTTATGCTCCTTTCCAATCCAAATTGTTCTGTGATTCTACCCAGCAAATAGAAGAAGCAAATAATATTAAGATGGAAAAACTGAAGCTGGAATGATTTGTATAAAAATATCAATCACCTAGAAATGGGAAAGAATATGTGTTTTGGTGGAGATTGGGAAAAAAGCAAATTTGTCATCCTCAAAAGAAGAAACTTTTACAGAGAAAGGAAGAGAGATTCTTGTGGGAAGATAAGGAAATATAATGGGTTTGGAAGTGTTGATGAGAGATGGAGTGTTGGGGGTTAGGTTTGTTCCTTTTCACTCTAAAGAATTTTTTCCCCATAAGTTACCAAGGAGACTAGTGTTGGATACTTAAGACTATTTAACAAAAAACAAAGGGGTGGTCAAAGCTCGGAGGGGGAGATAATGTGAGTTTTGGGGCAGGTAAAGGACAGAGCTTGAGGCACCTTGGCACTCCGGTTTTTTCAGCGTTTGGAGAGAGAGAATGGCTGGATTGCTGCTCGCGGCTAGAAGAGTTCACTCTCTCTGGAGGGGTCCAGTCCTGGGAAATCTACCATCATCTGCTTGCCCTGGAATTCTGAGCTTCTCTGCCACCCTGCTGGAGCTGGGCCAGCCCTGCCCTGCTGTCGTGGTTCCATCAGCGCTGCTCCTCTGCTACAGCGTGACCCTGCATCCCCCTGCCCTGCCGGGACATCCTGCCACTCCAGCTACCAGCCCGGGACTTCTCCACTGTTCCAGCTTGGTGCTCTGAGGATGCTACAAAGGCACCGGGACCACACTGCCCTGGGTTTTTGTGAAGCAAAATCCTCAAAGTTCTTAGTACTGTTTTTGTTATCAATGCTGTAGTTGTTTTTTGTTTTTTTTTTCTTTTTTTGGGGGGGGGGGGGGGGGTTGTGGGGGTTGTGGGGTGGTTTTTCGGGGTTTTTTTGTGGTTTATTTGTTTTTGGTTTTGTTTGTTTGTTTGTTTGTTTGCTTTGTAATTCATACTAGTAAAGAACTGCTATTTCTATTTCCAAAATCTTTTGCCTAAAAGCTTTTAACTGCAGATTTATAATTGGAAAAAAGGGGGGTGGGTGGTGGTTTACATTCTCCATTCCAAGGGAAACTCCAGCTTTCTCTGGCAGATACCTGTCTTCCCAAACCAAGACATGGAGTTTTAGGGAATTAAAACAATACAGGAAAAGGAGGAAGGGGCTTTCATCTCAGAGGCAAAATGGGTTTGGAGAGTACAAGAACGAGGATATAAATGTTGCAGCAGAGACAGAATCATCCAGGGAACAGAAAGGAGCAAAGACATAAACTGAAAAGCAAAGTAGCAGATTTCAGAGGAGGATGAATTTTAGGGGAGAGAACAGGATACACTCTTTCTGAATAAAACTTGTATTCTCTTTTGCCATCCTATTGATACCTGTTGTTATCTTCATTGTCTATCCATGTTTCTATTTTTGCCATTTGCTCCATCCATCCATCCATTCATTCATCCATCCATGCCTCCATCCTCACTCATGAGGAAGAAGTTCAGAAGGTACCTTCCCTGTGTAATGTTGCCCTCAAGTAGAATTCAGCAGATATTTTAGGCAAATATTCAGCAGATATTTTGACTTCTGGTAAGTTGTAGATGAAGCACTCTGCTTTCCTATTGGCCATGGGGTTCTGTTTACTTCCTGGGAAATGTCTTTACCTCTTCACTGGAGGCAGGTGCTTCTCTTCCAAACAATGCTGGATTCTTGAATTCTTTTTCCCAGCATCTCTTTGCAACATTTACAAAGAGCTGGAAGTTCTTCTGTGTTGGATGAACCTCATCAGTCACTAGCAAGTTCAGTAAAAAGAGACCATTTATGTACAATGATCAATAGATCTGAATGCAATTGTAGTAAGGGAGAGAAAACTGTGTATCATGAAATAAGGGGGAAAGGCTAAAGCAAACCACTGAGTAAAAAAGCCACTTACACTGGAAAACTCCGCTACATCTTTTGCTAGAAAAGCCTTTGCAATGCAAAGTAATCATAACTGAGGAAAGTTAATGGGACCTACTGTGATGTTGAAAAGGTTAAAATAGACATTACTATTGTTGATGTAGGACTGGATTTTGCAAGAGTTTATAAAGTTTGCAGGATACAAGGAGGTCAAGACTCTGATGATCCCAGAGGGACACATACAGTGCTATTTGCATCCACTTTTCAGACTGGCCTCTTATGGATCTCGAAAATACGAACTAGAGTTATTGGGAGCAGTAGGTAAGAGATGTGGGATACTAGGTCCTCTGGAAAGATGCATGGGTAAGTATTTGGCAGCACTAGGCATTGAATCCTTCAGAAAAAATTATTGTATAAATGAATTGGAAGGATTTGAAAGAGGTTTGGAAATCCCTAAATCTTTTGCATATGTGCCTGTGTGTGTGTTTGAGTGTAGGTTGGCTGTTTGGGGGTGGTTTTTTGGTTGGTTGTTTTTTAACAACAGAACATTGACAAGAAAAGACCACAGCTTCCATTGTTCAGGGTGAGACAGATGCTGACTCTGGCTATAGCAGAGCCAAAGGAGGCCTTGAAAGAGGATGTGAAAAGTTCACCATAAATAGACAAAGGTGAAAATCAGGAACTCAAGCAAAAGATCAATTAAATGACAGCTGATACATGAAACAGCTTCTGATATCCTGGCAGCAAAAGCTGAGAAACACTGTGATGCATCAAGGAAGGAGGTGGGTAATTTGGGGCTGCTGGAGGGTATGTGGAGGGTGGAAAGTTCATAGAAGTTACAAGGTAGAAGTCCTAGAAAGTAAAGACGTTCACCCAGGAAAATGATGTTTGTCAAGTGATAACTCCTTCAGTAGGGAGCCAGAACTGCCATCACTCTTTTCCTGCACACTTGGTGAAATCAGAGAGGGACAAATATGACTATATAGTGGATGCATGGGTACTGTCACTGGCGTGAGGCCGTGGAGTTTGGTGTGGAATGTTTAAACAGAGAAAAAACCCTGACTTTCTGACTTCATTAAAGGGGTAGGATTCAGGTCAGATAATCCTGTCTGGGAAATAATCTATCCACAGCCACTCTTGCATTCAGAATATACTAACACAGGAATGAATTTCTAACACATCACAGTGAATATCCTTCAGATAGTCCAAAATAATGACAGCTCCTGAAAAATGATGGAGAAAACTTAATAACATCTCCTTGATAATGCCAAAGAAGCAGCCCAGGATACTGCCAAGCTTGGTGGAGATTAAGTGGTTGTGGGAATGCAATGTATGTTGTACTGCCTGACCCAAATCTAGAAAAAGGTACAAAATATTCAACATATTTTTCCTTCTCATGAGCAGAATGTGCTAAAGTTGTCTAGAAAATGCAGAGCAAATGTGATTTTTCATCAAAAAAAAGAATAAGCCAGAAGTCACTCTACATATAGAGGAGAAAAAGCAAGCTGATGTACCAGTTTATTAGACTATTTATTAAGGAATTTTTAATTTTAATTCTTGAAAAATAACTCATTAACTATTAATTTACTAATATAGGTTTTGTTCAGTGAAAAGGTTTCTTGGCAGTTAAAAAATGGGGAATTTAAAAACTGGAAATCATTCAATGAATTATACCTGATTAAACCTTTATCTTTCCGTAGGGAAAAGCCTTAACAGCCTCAGTATTCCTTCTTAGAGCAACATTTTTTTTCAAGATGAAGTTCCAGTAATGTCTGAAGCTTATGAAGAAAAAAATCAGGTAACAGATGGAAAAATGTTTGCATGTACTTACAGTTGAAGTTAAAATCAAAAAGGAAATAAAATGTTCTCCACATCTATGCCTCATTGCCTAATAAAAAATAAGGAAAATACATCTGCTACTAATGGGAGGTTGAACCGGATTCAGAATAGGTGTTGCAAGTCAAATGAAATGGGAGATGAAATTAGTGAATGAAATGCCTCTGCAGCAGCACAGATGTGTATGAAATACCTGGCTCTGCCAGGCTTTAGTAGCACTTCTGTGTGCTCCAAGAGGGGAACACAGGATTGTTCCTGAGTTTCATGTTGGTGTTATGGATTATCTGATTTGTGTCTAGATCTAGCATCAACATGCATTTATTTGACTATAGTTGACCAAAATGTGAATGTTAACAAGGAATGCCCTTCAAAAATGTTGACAACAGCTATTGTATTACGTTTTAAAGATATTTTTTAAGATGTGTGCAGAAGTGATTGCATTCCCTTGTAGCCCATCCCACTGCAGTTCTTAAGTTCATCCACCAGCTGAGCCAGAAAAGTATTAGAGGCTTTGATCTACTCCAAGTCTGCTGCAGGCATGACAAAAGAGCACCCTCCTTCATCAGTGCCCTGAAGCAACAGAAGCTTGATGTGGAAGTTTTCTTCCAGATGACAAAAATGACTGAATAGAGCATCAGGATTTGTCAGTGGAATATTTTTTAAGTAATTGGAAGCATCAGAGCATATTTAATAATATGCAGTTTTGCAGGTTATGTATAATGTGAAAACCTGAAAAAATTCAAGTTGCCATGACAGCTTTGTCAAAGAAACTGTACACTTTCATATGGAAATGGTGACAGAAGTGATGTGTGAGTTTTAAGTAATCAGTAGATGAGATGGCATTGGGGACAGGGAGACAATTTGGCAACCAAAAGGGAAAATGTTACAAAATAGAGGGAAAGAGAGAGATTTGGGATGCAGGAGAGGATGTCAGCCTGGGGCCTCTGTACTAGAGGGAGTGGTGGGAGAAGAAGCAGCAAGCAAGGGTCCAGAAGCAGAGGTTATGGGTGAACATTAATATTTCTCAGTGGGAGGACACAGAAGAAGGCTTAAAAGCTGTTCAGAATGCAAGTAGCAAGACATCCAGTCAAGAAGCATTAATTAGCTTCTAGGAGTCCTGCGTGTCAAGCCAATTCATGTGAACAGGTTCCTGCACATTATGCAGTCCATAACTCAGTCCCAAGGTTACAAGCAGGATACAGAGATGCCCAGCATGGAGATGGGGAGGGAGGAAAGCATTTGGGTGCATAAACCAGAAGAGGCTGAAACCAGGTAAATAATTAACATGAACCAAGGGAGAAAAAAGGAGTGCTTGGTAGTGCACCCTTCTCAGGAGGAAGATGGGCCCAAGGACTCATCTCCATGCCCGTGGCAGTGCCAGATACTCTGCATGTTTGCAGACACTGTGGGAGTTCATCCAGGCTGTGCTGTACAGGCTATGTCCTCCACACATAAGAGCAGAAATGCACCATGGAGTTTGGGAAGCCCTAGATGCCTTGTATTCACAGAGGGGTGGTGCCTGGACATGGTACTCTAAGGTGTGGAAGAGTGCATTGCTGGCAAGTGGTTTAACCTTGGTGAGAGGCCCCAAAGGCATCTGCTGGAGGCAGGATGATGCCCTGGGCAACAAGGATTGAAGAAGGCAAGAACAAAGTAATCTGGGGTGTAGAGTGTGTCCAGTGTGTGTGGCATAAGCCTGTTGACATGGCTGCTGGGAGTTTTGTTTAGCAACCACACAAATAACACAGGTGGTAGACAGAGTCCTTGGACACACGGCCCACAGCATTCAGCTGCTGACCTTTTGCTATTGCTGCTCTGGAAGCTGCAGGTCAGCAGAAGTGAGTTCTCCCTCATGTCTGGTAGGATGTGACAAGTTAATGAGCAGATAGCTAAAGCATTTGATAGCCTAAGCAGTCCACATCTCCACAGAGATGCAGAATTGCTAGGAAATTCTGCTTGGTTAGAGCTACCCCATACATGCTCAGAGTATCTACTGTGTACAGTCATTTAATGAGCTTTTTGTAATAAAATGGCCTCATAAAATTGTTGGTTTTTCTCATGCACAAAGCTGAAAGCTTATAAGAAAACTTGAAGAAATGTATAGAAAGCAGAGATCTTGAATCCCCTGTGTTGGGAAAGGTGAGACAGGAAAAGCCTACAAGTACGACTTACTGGCAAGAGATGCTAAAAATATAAAACCTGTAAGTGAAATAGAAATGAAAGCTAGTTTTGAGATGTAAGCATGCCTGGCAGGAAGACAGTGATTAGCTGGTGATTGGCTGGGTGATAGCAAACAAAAGCCCTCCAAGGTATCTGGGAAAAGGTAGATAAGAAAAGTAGTCTTTAGGGTTTAGAATACCGAATGATATGGTAATATAACAGTTCTGATTGGCTGTATGCAACATCTGTAGGTTTTGTGTCTCGCGCTGGTTGGTCTATGCAAATCAGAATATTCAACACAAAAAGAGATATGATGTATTGTAACAAAGACCTTGCACTCTTACCTTTCTCTCTTACTTTACCTCTTTACTCTCTTACCGTACCTCACTCACCTCCCTTACCCTGCTTTTAACTTACTCTCTTACCCTGCTCTCACCTCTTAGCTTTTTCCTTTCTCCCTCTCCCTCTTGCTTTGGGGCATCCCTTCAGCCAAGGCTGGTGGCTAGAAGCAAGGCCCTGTTACCCACAACCCTTGCAATAAAACCATATGTTCTGTAAGAGTCTCAGGTTCGCAGAGTTCCCTCTCCCTGCCGTCCTTGGATGATCCTGAAAGGATTTGCAAGTTCCGAAACACTAAATATTATTACAAGAGCTTGATGGAGAGTTATGAAGAAACACGAATGAATATTAGCAAGGTTTCAGAAGACTGATGTGCAGAGAGAAAGTGGATAATAGAGGTGGGGAATGAAGAAAAGATAGAAGACTCAGGAGGAACCTGAAAAATTAGCTGAAAACTGATGTAAACCAGCAAGGATTTTGAATTAACAAAAAAGAACAGAAAAATAGGGAAATAAGGGATTTAAAGAAAGGAGGTATAAAGAACGTCTGGGATGTTAAGGAGGTATCAATTACAGAGGTGTTATAAGTATTGGAGAATTAACTTGTTTTTATAGAAATATACTGTATTGAATAATTTTAATTCCACCAAGTAAAAGTAATTGTGAAATTACAAGCTTCTGCCAGGAACAGGGGGAGCAATGCATTTGCAATGTAAAGAAGGGTGTCTCCACCAGGAGATGGGCCCTCTCCAAAGATAAGATTGCCAGCGACCCAGTGATCAACACCTGATGGAAATCTTACCTACATCGGCCTGGGTGTGCATCCCAATACCGGGTTCCCGGAAATGTAATCAGATGTCCAGCCCTGCCTGGAAAACCATTCATCAGACCTGCAGACTGAGAGAAAAGAAATATGAAACACTGACTGAGTGGACAATGGGATAACGCAACCTCCTTTCTGGCTGAAAAACTGTATATAAGTCGGCCCTGCAAAAGCAAACTTTGTGAACGGGGAGGATACGGCACGCTGCTGGATCTAAGGTTCACCCAGCACCAGTCCCAGGCTCAATGCTGTCCATTGCTTGTGGCTTTTTCAAATTCCTATTCCACAATATTTCCTAATAAAATGGCATATTGATGAAATTGGGCTGATTACTTATTACAGAGGGAATCTCTGCAACTGATCCCAGAGGACTGTGCTCCTGCCATCAGCTTGTACTTTTGGGTTAGTTTACCTATCAATTAAAATTTTACTCATAACTCATTTTTGCTGTGAACTTTATTCCCAAAACTGTCCCTCCTGCTCTTGAAATAGCAACCTGCAGGCTTGCCAAAGCATAGTTTCTTTTCACAGGCCAAGTTCACCCTAGTTTGTCCTCCAGTTGCAGCTGGCTGTTTCACCTCCAAAGAAGCTCAGCAGGATAGTATCCACTTATTATGGCTCAGCACCCTCTTGTAAATGCAACATCCCCACCTGAGTGCATCAGGGCAGTGTTACAAAAAACACTGCTGGGAGAGCATTTGGAGAGAAATTTACATAGAGAGGCTTTATCAGCCTTTGGTCTCCTCCATGCTGACTGCTCTTACATGTTCCTAGGGGAAGAGTGCCTCAAGAAAACCTCTTTGCTCCTCTGGGAGAGGCAGAAACTGCTTTGTGACTCCTTGGCATTCACCCATTAATGGAAAAAACATGAAAAAACATGAGCCTGTCAGTCAAAAATCTGAACCAAAGCTCAGTAATTTCTGTTTGTACACTAGCATCTACCAGCAAAGGAACCAAGGAAAATGTAACAATTCAGGGTATGTGTTTTACCTTGGCAGCATGAACTTAGCTTCTTTTCTTGGGTTTATGACTCTGAGAAATAAATTTCATGCCACTCTTCATTTCTGTTTAATGCTATTTGTGTGAAAACTCTCTCTGGAGTCTTGTATTAGCTTAACAGATGGAGCCAGGGAAGAGATTTATACTGTGATGCTTATTTATTAATACAGCTTTTCCTGAGACAGGGAAAAAATGTTTTTGTAGGAAACCTTTTCCCCTTTCCTGGAATGGAAAAAGAATGACATCTGGACCTCTCCTATTCAGCTGTGCTTGGGATACATATTTTCCCCAGATATATATTTCTGAGTCTCATGATGATCTGGTTGCTTAGAAATAGCTCCAGTAGCCAGTTTCTTTTTCCCACAGAAAGCAGTTTGAATAAAACAGCAGTTTTGTTCTATGTCAGTGCCCTGTTTATTTTTTGATCTCAAGAAACGACTAGTCTTGTTTATCTATCAAAAAAAAATACAGAAAAACACAGAAGAGTAAAAAAATTTGTCAGGAGCAGTTTTTGCTCAATGGGTGCAAATTTGTCTGAGAAAGGGGGTTTAAGTAGTAGGAGGAAGATTTAGACAGGCAAGTGCTTCAAATGATGACTTTTATTTCTTAATATCTGTTTTAAGAGAGGCAGAAAAAAATAGTATTGCTGCAAGAGCCGCTGTGAACTCACCCTTACACTCATCAGCCCCTGTGAAAAAGATGGAAATGTCCTCTGCCTCTTTTTTCCCCAGGCAACCAACCCTTCTCCTTCTGAGTGGTATTCTGCATCACTGAGGTTTAAAGTAAGCCAGAGGGGTAAAGGTCCAGAGTTAGGGGAACACTGAAAGGGTAGGGAATAGGGAAAGAAGGACAACACAGAGGCTGCATTTATGGGTAAAATCAGATGAAAGGCAAACCTGGAAATTTTTGATATTTTGCTCCCCTTGGGGCCTAATTTGCCAGCATGGTACCACTGTAGAAAGAAAATTATTAATCAGAAGCATGGTATCTAACAGATCCCATGGAGCACAAATCCTGGGCTAATGACTAAACCAGTGACTTGACTTCACAAAGATAAGCAACAACCATTCTACCAGCCTCCACAATTTTTGGCCTGTAGGATGGTAGCATTTTGGCATTCAAAGCCAAGTGTACTAGCAAGCTTCAGACACAGAACAGCCCTCACTGCATTAAGCTTTGCATCCTCAGTTTAGACTGTGGGCCAACATGGCCCTGAATCTCATCTTGAACCTGCAGGAGTTCAGATGCTGATGCATAAAAACCCATAAAGCCCCCAAATTTGAGGTTGGCAAGATGACATTTATTGAATTGGCATGTAGAAAACAAAGGTGCTGCTGTGTGGGAGCCCAGCTGGCTCCATCTCACTGCAATTAATAACTGAGATTAATGGAAATTTTTCATTACTACTAAAAACTGGTGACCAGTTCCACTCTGTTAGTTGTTTCAGGCAAACATTGTGTGAACACACGGAGCAGACTGCTCCTTGGACTGGTGATGACTTCAGATGCTACTTAAATGACCCTCTTCTCCCAGTTTGGTTGTTCTTTTCCTTTTATTTTCTGAGGAGGAGGGAGGGGGAATCAGAGTAACTGCAAAATGCAGGAAAATCAGCAGCTTTTTCTCTTTCCTATCACATGCAACATTTCACAGGTGCATTTTTTCTGCTCTCAATGTGTTCAATAGCTGAGTCTCCAAAGTACATAAATCAGAATCAGAAATCAGAAAACATTTTTGAAAAGCTAACTGTATGCAAAGAAATGCTGAGGTATTTTCTTGCTTTCACCTATGTAATGTTGTATTTCAAAGTGTGGCAAAGTGTTATGAAATCTGCAGAGGTCTAGAAAATCTGTGAGGCTAATACTGGGCTGATGAGAGAATCAGAACAACATCCTGAATGCCAGGGAATCGTGTAAGGGTCCATAGCTTTCTTTGCACCTCCAAAGATGCCCAGCAAGGGTAGTGCTGATCTCAGTGGCCTCTCTCTGGGCTCCTCTGTGAGACGCCCAAAGCTCAAGTCTTGAACTCTCAGCTGAGTAAAGTATCATTGGGAAAGCCTCAGATCAGCATGTGAAGCCTTCACTAGTCTGTGCAGCTGGAGATTTGCTGCTGTCTGTCTCAAACTACGCCCTTTCCTGGTGTTAGTTATCCTGGACCCCTTAGAGTGGTGAGATGTACTTCTGCAGGTTTTAAACAAAATACTCTTGACTCTATCAGCAGGATAGCCCTTACTCTCAGCTATTCAGGGCTCTGCAGGAAAACAGCATCACTCAAAGGAAGGAAAGACATGCATAATGCAAATAATAAATGATTTAGGCCAAAAGAACAGATCTGTTGTGTTTATCTTTGAACACATAAGCAGATCTCTGTTGAGCCCACAGGAAGGTTGAAAGAGCAGCAGGCTTGCTGATGCCTGGCCTAGCTTTGCATCAGATCTCTCCAGGACACTTTGCCATAGCTGCAGGCAGCTGAGGAGAACTGGTGGATGTACCATCCAAGAAATACACCTGATGGTCCAGAACAATCCATGAGAACAGTGGCCATTGCTAAGGGATGTAGTGATGAAAAGCCTATGGCATACCAATTGTTTTTCCTCCTCTCATGCACTGCAGCATCTCATTGTAATTGCTTATCCTACAGGATAATGTTGTAATACTATGGATGTGCAGCATCCAGAGGCCTGATGGTATTGATGACAAACAGAATCCATGCAGAAACAAGTAGCTTTGAGAAGAGGAACAATACCTGTCTTATGCCTTTGCTCAGAAAATGTAGATTTTGTCTGAAAGCCTGGCAATCTTCCATGCTCAGCAGCCCTTAGTTCTTTCAGAATAATTTTATTCTCTTTTCTGGCATATGAATATGAATGACATTTCTTGCTTTAGGGCATTGGGACAGGCTCCATATTGTTTATGGAGAGGAGAGAAAATAAAGTACCAACTCACCTGATCAATACAAACTGTTAAAACTGCCCTATTTTTCTCTCTCAGCCCCTTTGAAAGGTAATTATTTTCTTCACTTTCACAGTTGATTTGCTTGCCTAAGCTATCTTTTGGATTCTTTTATGTAACAGCAAGATAAAAATATCCCAATATTCAAAACTGTTATAGACAATAATTTTACGTGTTGGGTAACATATAACTGAACAGCCTCTAAACCTCCCCTGTCTTCATCTTAGACATTTTTTTGAGCTGAAGGTGTCATTATTGGCTGGATAATTGCCCAGTGTCAAATACAAGTTGTTCTACCAGCAGCAGAGCTAATGAAGCCTGCTTTACCATAATGTTTGTGCCTTTTGTTCCTTTACTTCCCTTTTATGCATGGAAAGTTCATTGTAAAATGCTTCCTACAGGAGACTCCAAGTGTGCTGTGTTCTTCAGTTTCTTTAGCCCACTGCTTTTCTCCAAAACTTGTAGGACTCCAGATAGGTGTGATTTCCTCTTCTTTTTAAATGTGAGTGAAATGGGTCAATGGCCTACAAAAGCATTGGGGTCACCCAGAAACACCAGGCAGAGGCTCATCCCCAGATATCATGCCCAGAGTAGCATGTTCCTTCTCAAATTAGCACTACTGTTGGTGCAAAGGTCTCTACTGAGATGCATTCTGCTTAGGCAGAGAGCTGGGTGTGCCCTGACATTTGCCTGATGGCCAGTTATATATGTTCTGAATAACTGTGTGTGTTTTCATTCATGTCAGCAAGGATTACATAAGATGACATACTTGTTAGCTCAGGTTCACTTTTTTTCCTTCCTAATACAGAATTAAAACCATGGGCAGTGTTAAAGCTGTTCTCATGATTTTAGCAGATGTGGGGTTCAGTATTAAGAAGATCCAAGTTTTAAATTAGTCTAAACACATGAACAATAGGTTAATTTCAGAAAAACACCAGCTGACTGGAAATACCAAAATTAAGAAAGGAAAATGAATCTACTGGATAATTTAGGGTCGAGGGGTTTTTAAGCTAGAAAGATTTAACATGTTTTGAGTTTGTTTTTCTAGGTTTTGATTCTTTTAGGAAGACTTGCCAGGAACTCTTCATTTGAGAAAGCACAAGCAGTTGCCTTCTCATTTCTTCTATTTGTGACTATTGAAGTGTTATGTGCAGCTGCCAATGCCATGGCCAGCAACAGTGCTGCTGTCTCCTTCTGTGGCCTCAGGCATGAGGAACACCTGCAGATTTTGGAGCACGAGAAAGGGACTGCACTGCTCTGATGGGAACAGCAAAGGCCTTATCTCACAGAGGGTTAGCACAGTGGTGCTCAGCTTCTTCAGGTTAAGTTTTAGGATCCAGCTGTGAAAGCAGGGCGTGAGGTTTTAAATAGCAGCCTGATGCAGTCCTGACTTCTCTAGCAGCCTGGAACTTGGCTACAGGAAAAGGAAAAGAGAATTTGGCCACATCACTTATATGCTGCTGATCTACCGTGAACTCATTTAAAGCCAGAGGAGAAATTCTGCTTAAAGAGCCTGAGGCAGAAGATGGTGGCCCTCATATGATTTGGCTGGAGCAGAAAATATTTTTTTTAAATGATAGTACCTTTTATAACAAGAGTGCTTGTAGGTCCCCTGGGACTCTGAGGATCAATGTCTACAATTCATTCTATTGGAGGCCATCTGAGAGAAGTTTGGGGTGCATTGACCAGGTGATAAACTAAAAACAGGCAGGGATATGAGGCAGATAGACATGACCAGTTTAAAGGATGCAGAAATCCAAACATTTCTCCTAAACTTAGAATAAAAGGAAATACTTAATTCTTCAGTCACTAGCTTGGCTTTCCTGTCTGGGAATAAATCCCAGGTCTCCCCAGCAGTCAGTGAGGAGCCACTGCCAGGGGTGAGGAGGCTGCAGAGGCAGACATAAAACATGGACACCGAGCCTTGCTAGTGCTGGAAGGGGTGAGCAATGTAAAATGTTCATAACCAGAAAATCACCACGTTAGGCCTGACTTCTAACGCCAAGCATCTGAGCCCTGTGGGAGAAAAAAAAAAAAAAACTTTGTTAAACCTCTTCCTTGGATTGTTAACTCTGAGCATGGGGTAAAGCATGGGGTTATATATCGAGTAAGCATGCCAGCTCAATCTTCAGTGCCACTCTGGAAAACCGCTCTGAAGACCACCACAAAGAAAGGAACAAGGTGTGCAGTAATCAATATCCTGAGGATTGAACTCTATACAGTATTTTGTTGTGTTGGGGAGGGGCTATCGTGTAAACAAATAGAAACTTTTGGATTATTGAAGTTACTCGCTACTAAGGAGAAAGTAATATCTAGACGCTACACTAATCAGATTTTTTTTTCCTCAGAAATAACCCTCTCTAAAGATTTTATCCTAACCTTGAAAATAGTGGTTCAGAGCAGGGGTAAGTTTGTGCTGGAGAGATGAGATCTACTGTTGCTTTGGCATCATGTGTGTCTCTGTGCAAGCACACTCAAGCCAGGGAGAGCGCATCTCAGCAGTGGCAGAGAGCACTGGTGAGGAGCAAGACATGGGAAATGATACAGGACATTCTGCTCAGCTGGCACATATAAACAAACAGGGCTTCCTGCTTGCAGTGTGAGCACCTTGACATAAACCATAATGCTCCACTATTTTACAGTGGAACTACAACTGAATTGTGGCTGTGAGTTGAACACATTTATGTACTAAAAATATATGGATGCTTTTTATTTCAAGGATCTTGGCTTCCCAAGTTGTTTTCTTCTCTGTCTTATCCATTTTCTTTAATTCTTACTTTATTTTTGCCTCTCTTTACTTGGCAGGTACCTTCTTTCTAGAGTGCTTTCTTTCACAACTTCCAGAACAGATTTCACCAGTATCCTTCCCCTTTCTCTATTTTGGAGGATAAAAAATTAAATCGTATTTCACATAGTGTTCCCTTTTGAGACCTTCAGTAGAAAGCAGCAATGAGAAGCTACTCAATCCAAAGGGAAGGTACTGTTTAGAACCCATGACCAACTTGTGTTACTGTGCTGGAGACACTTAGCATGTTCTCTGAAGATATATTATTTTCTATAGAATTCTCACTTAGCAACAGCATGCTATTCTGAAATAATTACATGTCCTTCTTGTTGCACTGTGTAACAGTAGCAAAAATATTTTTCAACCATTTAGAAAATACCAAAGGTTATAATAATGATGGATCTATGCTCCCAAATGTAAACCCAGATCTTAATCATTCAAATACTTGCCTTAATAGTGTGAAATTTATGAAAGAAATGTTTTCCTTCTCTTGTGTATATTTTAATTCAAGATGTGGACTTAAATATACTTTTTAATTAATTACAAAAATTCTGTAAGATTTTCTTTCAGCCTTATGGTCTCCTTAGTATAACATACCTAATTAACAGGCAATTGCAGGATGAAAGCAAGTGCCCTCATGCAGAAATTCATTTGGAAGCAGAGCCTGATCTGCTACATTTTTATCTTATTGACAAAAGAATCACCAAGAGTCAGGTTACTCTTGCATTACAGAGTACATTTGTTATGATGGCAGCCAAAGGATACATGTTAGTTGTAAATAGAGATGTTACCTGAGAAACTGCTTACATAATAAATGTGGAACTTTGTGTCCATTATGAAATTATGAAATTATGAAATTATTTATGAAATTTATGAAATTATTTATCTAAAGTTGTTTGTTCCTTATGGTTCGTAAAAGAAAATATAACATTTTGTATTGAACAGTGTAGGCAGAAATCCTAGAGAAGATATCTTCCAAGTATTTGGATTGACTGGCATTGTTCCTTTTGAAGTTAAGTCTGGCAGGGTGGGGAGGGAGCAGGGTTTTGAAAAGTCCATCTGACATCACATATTGTCAGTATAGAAACAGAGGGCTCGACTTCATCTGCTTTTACTGAGTAAAAAAGATGACTAAAAGAAAAAAGAAGGAAAAAAATTGCTTAAAAGGTTGAAACGCTTACATGATTATCCTACTAGGCGTAATGTAATAATAGGATTAGTTACCAGAAATACTTCTCTTTCAACGCAAGCAAAACACCTGTCAAATTTTTTTAGCATCTTATACAAACACTCATGAAATTTTCAATAAGAAGACAAAGGAGAATGAAGACGATAAGAAAATATTTATGTAATGTAGGTAGGGCTTGTTTTGCAGCGGGAGAAGCTGAAAGAATAGGAGGTGAGGTGGGAATATTCGATATTTGTGGTTAGAGAAAGGCAGATATCTATTGATTGAATGTGGTGTGGTTATAACTGATTGATTAAAAGCTGTGAGTGTGGATCTGGCATGCAGATGGAGGAAAACCCTCTTACGGAAGATGCAGACAAAGAAAGAGCTGTTATTTGGACTGGGAAATGTAAGTTTCTCAAACTATAGACACGTTTTTGTCAACAACAGTGAGTTTGGAGTGGAACAAAGTATAATAAGGAAGTATAATATTTGATATGCCTGCTACAGGTTTTAGCGTAGTAACCCTATCCAACGTCTCAAACAACATGGAACAGGAATTAGTTCTGACAAGCTTACCAAAGTGCCTGCCAGCAGCCAGGTGTTTTTTTTTAAATTATTTTATTGGGTTTTTTTAAAGGAAGATGACATTTGGAGTTTGGACTAAAATACCTGCAACTGAGAGACAATCAAGTGTCCTGTATAGAAAAGGAAGCTGTCACTGGCAGAAGGTGGGGAGACAGCTCTGACTGAGGCTACATACAGAAGGCTTCAACTGAAATGTCACAGGCTTCATGAAGGGCTCTGCAAGAGGATTTCAAACAGAAAAAAATGTTGGTTAGGATATGGGTCAGGATATTCTAATGACTCCAGAAGAATGGGAGAGACCATCTTATTTAGGAGTTGGAGCTTCACACTTAAGAGCTTTGATAGCACTTTTAGGAAAAGCTGCAGTGTAGAGCAGCTGGCTCAAGTTTAGGATTAACCCTGTTTACTACTCAGCCAAGACATGAAAATAGAGATGCTGCAGAAGAGTGTTTCTTGGCTAAAAAGGTACAGCATTGCTCCCTGAAGCTATTTGTGTATAAAGAGGGACGATATGCCTATGTGTCATTAACATGAGAATTCACAGTATGGTGTTGAAAATGGAGGCAGATGTCAGAGCAGCAAAGCTCTTGACTTTCAAGAAGGCAGTGGACAAAGGCCCTAGGTCAAGCTTAAATAAATAAACATGATTTTACAACAATGCAGCAAAAAGCAAAGCTGAAGCAGTCTCCCTGTTGGGGTAACTTGTCCAAGGATATTTAGAGGTAGAGGTAATGAGATAGAAATTGGATTCAAACAAATATGCTGGACATGAGGAACACTGAAAAAAAAAATGTTGAGCTGTATTTAGTGCAGCCACATAGAGACAAACTAATTTTTGAATTCCTCAAATCTGAGCTTGAGGTATATGCACTGCAAAAATCTGGCAAAAAGCATTTAGATAAATTGTAAAAGCAGAGCATAATTTCATGTGTGGTGTTTATAAAAAGGGCTGCACTGATTGCAGGTCTCCAAAGAGTGATGGCAGCTTAAGGTGCTGTGAGTGCAATAAAGCCACTGTAAATCCCAGCTGAAATGAACCAATATCTTCTCCCTAAATCCATTCCTTTGCAGAACCTGGAGGCTGGGGAGAGCTTACTAAACTATGCTCACATTGTGTGTCTTTGGAGTGAGGATTGGAACTAGAACTGAATACATTTCTAAGAGTGAATGTACATGAGAGACTATTTTAGTGTGAGCAATTACCCTATAGCATAGTCAGTGCATTTGCTCATATGTAAGAGTAATGGATTAATGACTTCCAGTAGAACATTTCTGCCTAGTGTTTTATGGCATAGAGTGAAAAAAGAGTGTGCCTTTTATAAAATTGAGATGGAAGTCCTGCATTTTGCCTCACCTCAGGAAAATACAAAGTGTGTGTGGATAGAAAAGGAAAATACAATGCTTGAAGAAGCAGTGCTGTTGCAGGGAAGAATAAGCAATTGTACCAGGTGCTGGATGCTGGACATTCTTTCTGGCCAGGAATGGCATATATTATAAAGGAAGCTCTTCTGTAAAATTAGCTTAAGCAGTATCAGTTATGAGTTGCCAGCACAGTTGCTTTTGCTTGAAGGTCTACAACATACCTTTGAAGTGTGACAGATTATACAGCACAAGCTATTTAAATTTGCCTCACATTGGATAACAAAGTACTTTGTACAGGCTCTGAGAAGAGCATCATACAAACACAATAGGGAATCTATCTGTCCCGGAGACTATTCCAGCAAAGTGATGCTTATACAGTGGGAAAGTGTTTGATTTCCTGCAAGTAGACTTAGCAAAGGACTCACAAAGGTGAAAATGGCAAGTAGAAAAGAAGAAGAAGAAAAAAGACACATAGTCTGGATCTCCCCTTGTTTTGCTGCATAGGGCAGATAGTGCTGATACATGACTGAGAAAAGGGAGAGAAAGGTAGTAAGCCAGTATGGTAGAGCAGATATTGGGAGGGGTGACATATTTAGAAGTGGAGGAAAGGAGAGATAATAAAGAGGCAGCTTAATAATTGCCTGCAGATAAAACTGGGGGATAGTTACAGAATATGCACACTGACATTATTGAAAAATGGTCGCAAGCTGTCATAAGCTGCAAGAGGGAATAAGGATGTGGCACTGGGAAGTAATAAGCATGAAGAGACGAGCAGGCATGTTTGTAATCATGACAGGAGCCAGAGAAAGCAGCCTCATGCTTATCACATCTCCCAGAACATCTCCATAGATTTTACTTAGCACAGGCACATTGGCCAGGCAGAGCTCTAGTTGGGAACACATCCCCTCTGCCTTCCTAAGGAGGGCCTTACAGTGTATGGAAATGCAGGTGAGATTTGAATGTGCATCTTGAAAAGAGAAATATGGCCAGCCACTGTGCCAGGTCGTGCCATGCAAAAGGGAATGGGCTTGGGTCCTTCTTAAGGGTAGCTGTGGGACCTGGCATTCCCCAAAAGCTGCAGTTCTGTTCACATAATACGGATGCAAGGATGATTTGAACACAAACATTGTGAGCCTATTTTTCATTTTAGATGCAGAACTAGATGAAGAGAGTGATACTTGAGAGTAATGGCCTCAATAAAAAAAGCAATAAGCAGTTAAAAGAGCAGCTTCTCCTCTGACCAAGCACCCCACAGTAGTTCTGTACAGCCAACCTGTGGGGTTTTGCCGGCAGTAATGTTTTCTTGGGAGAGAATCACTAGCAAAGTCTGTGTTAAGCCCAGGACTGCTTGCTCTGCCCTTGCATTTTAGCAGCAGATGAATGAATTATTTGCTTTCTGCTAGATGAATGATTTGCAGAGCAGCTTTGTGGACTGGATTTGTGAGGATGATCTGGTTTTAAAAAAACAGCTGAGGGGAAAAATAAAGTTATTTTTAACCCAAGTCAGTTCATTATTCATGCTTAACAGGAAAGCTTTACCAAGAGAGGAAGGCACATGCAGGCAGGAAGCATGCTGCAGAGTAGGGTATGGTCTCAGCGGCTTCAGGTGGGGCTGTGGGACCTGGGTTTTAGCCTCTGCTGTGATCTCAGCTTCTACAAACATGACAGGTTTCACTCTCCTCTAGGGCTTTTATTTTTACAAGTCATTGATCTGGATTTGAACTGGAAATTGTAACCATTTAAGGCTGCTGCTTTTTCAGGAAAAGTAACCCTTACTTTTATTTTTTAAGACTTTTAGGTTGGGAAAAAGAAAAATTCCCTTCCTGCCTGCCTTCCCACCTTCCCCTGCCAAGGGAGGCCATTGTAGGAGTAGAAGGTAATGGCTTTCTGCATTCTGACCCTCTGGACAGTGGCCTGGAGTAGGCTGGGTTCAAGGCTTGAAGGGTGAGCAACAGAAAGATCATGCAAAGGTAAAATTCTGACTTTGAAATTAAAAATAATCCCATTTCTTTACAATTTAGGGTGTCACAATTGTGCTAAACCATCTCTTTATTGCAGTGGGATGACCAAGCACAACAGAGACAGTGCCCAGCTTGGAAGGAAACAATGAAAACTATGTATTTGCGACCACAAAGGCATTAACCAGGGTAGACTGAGGCACATCTTGACTAAGGCCAGTCATCCTCCTGCCCATGGATGTCTTTTGTAGGAGCTGAGAAAGCAGCCCATGTTTCTCAAGCCTTGCCGCATCTCCTGAAGTACATAAATTACTTTCTCTCCTTTCCTGGTTTCCTTTTATCCTGTGAGATTACTGAACTGAGAGTCTGCCTTCTCATAATGAGGCCAGAATACATTGGAATTATCTGTGGGCATCAGTTAATAAATAGCAGAATTAAAGGCAAAGAGTTGGCTGGGGTGATGCGTGTCAGGCCAGCACAGGGCAGCAGCCCCTTTCTGGAGCAGGGCAAGATGAGCAGAGGCAGCTCCTCTGTATGCCTACTGCAATTAAACTAAATTGCCTGACTCTCTTATCTCCCCCCCTGCCTCAAATATCCAGGGTATAAATTGCTGTCAGGATGTGGCTACTCATGAAACTGAGCTGCACAGTGTCCCCTCTGCTGTGCTGGAGGAGAGTGAAGTAAGAGAAAGTGGGTGCATCCTTGCGGACAACGAAATCTCACAACTGACTGTAAGGGAAAGGCATCAGTTCTTATTTATTACTTGAGCAGCTGTAGCAAGCCATTAAACAGTTAACACTCATCATCTCAGGAGGAGATAGGACCAATGTAAACAGAAACATTATTTACTTGATATTCCTTTTTTTATTATTATTTCATGCAGAACTTGTAAGGTCGCTTATCAGTAAAAGGTTGCCCAATATTTTCCTTTTGGAAAAGCTGATTTCAATTACTTATAGCAATTCTTAACCATTTGGAGTGTAATTTTCCACACCAGATACTTGGCTCAGACCAAGTAGGTTTGGAATATTTCCAAGACATTGTGGTTTATGGGGGCTTTGTCTTTTTGAGACATTACCTGGAGAACATACATTCCTTTGTCCATGCTACAATTTAAAATTTTAAAATGTATTGAAATGGAAAGGAAAATATTTTCTGTCCCATGGTGATCTGCCAAGATTTGGTAGTATTATAAAACTATGGAAAGAAGTATTTAAAATTCAGAATTGAACACTGTTCTTCCCCTGCCAGCTCAAGGGTAATGGGATGTTGTGCTCTGAGAGTAATTGAGCAAATAATTACATGCTGTTTGTTTGCTGATTCTGCAGTTCAGTTTTCAGGACAAAGCTTGAGGATTTCTGTGCTTCTACATGTGTTCGTGTGGCAAAAGTAGGACCAGCTTATTAGATTCAGCTCCCAATGCAATGAGGAAATATTTTCTTTAGAATATGGGCTGCAGGGTTTGGCCTTTGAGTGTGTGATGTGGTTTGAAAGCAAACTGAGTCAGAGGCTCCAAGTCAGAAATACAATTTAATGAGAAGAAAAGGGGAAAAAAAGATAAAATAAAATAAATGCAACAATACAAAAAGAAAAACCACTGACAGAGTCAGAATACAACCAGATCAGGGTGATGGAAGCAGTCCAGATGAGGTGGTCTTCCTGAAGCAGTGATCTCGTAGAAAAGGTCTGGTAGCTCTAGTCCTCTGGGAATCCAGTAGGTAAGGGCTGCCTGTACTGTCCCAAATCCCAGCTTATATCCAGGTGAGAATGCTTGGCTCCTCCCCCTGGGTGGAGCATCTCACAGTGGGATGATGAGTCATACAGGGGGTCCTTGATGGCCCATTAAAGAGAGATAGCTCCAGGAGGGAGTCATCTATGAGTCATGCACAAGGCATTGATGGGCCATTAACAGAAGGCACCCCAGAGGGAGGGGGCCTGGGAAGAGCACTGCTCCAACAATTGGATTCACCAGTTCATGAAGATGGTGATAGAATACATCCTATACTACAACCCAGGACAGTGTGTAACTCAAACTTCTCTGTCTCTAATATAGGATTGTAATTATTTTTGACAGACCTTGTGCAGGAAATAAAAAATGGAAATCACCTTTCATTCTTCCAGAAAAATGTAGCAATTAGACAAAAATAATAATTCCTATAGAACATCACATGTCCAGGTGTTCTTCTAGTTGCAATCTTGTGACATTATCAATGCAAGTAAAATCTTGTGTTTTCTTCTGTTTGAATCAAGGAACCTAGAAACAGTGACAGTCTATTTATTTTCTTATGGTTTCTGAACCTCTATTAAGAGGTATTATTCATGGTGGTTGATTTTTCTGCCTTTATATCCTCATATCCCCATGGCTACTGTTTAATCAAACTTTAATCAAAGACAAATTATGTTGTTAGTTATTTGACCCTGTGTGGAAAGGGCCCTGTGGGTAAATAAGTAAATTCTAATTCATAAAGGAACAAATTCTAAAATATTTTTCAAGTAGAATTCCCACTCATAGATGAAAAATTAAAGTAGTTTTTAGCAGACTATGCATGATATGGTCTTTTACTTTGTTCCTGATAAAAACTTGTCTGTTACTTGTCTGTTCATCTTTTGACTAGAGCTGCCTGCTTGAAAAACGAAAGAACACTCTAAGGCTGAAAAAACACCCTCACATTCAATGTTAATGACATCAGGCAATCAATGCATGATTAGAAAATAAAAGCCACTTCCTTTTCATTCTTCTATTTGCATCTGTTCACACAGAACATCTAAGGGGGATAGGCTGGTTATGTCCCTGCATATGCCAGCAGTGCTGAGCAACTTCAGTGTGCTGGAACTGAGAGGAGTGACCCCCTGGTAACAACAGGGAGTGTGAGCAGTTGTGCACCCTTCATGTGCCCATGTATACACATAGTCTAGACTGGGCATCTCAGATTGGACCAACTAATAAATGCTCAGTTGCGTTTGAGCATCAGCAGAATATTTTTTCTGATCCATGAGGAGCCAGCTCAGGTTCAGTGCATGCTGCTTGCAAGGCTTCATTGAGCAGCAGCTCATGTGTCCAACAGCGCCAAGTACATGGTCAGGGAGAGATTCCCTGGGGGCTTGGCCCCTGAGCAGAGCTGTTTGAATGCTTGACTGTGCCTTTGGAAGTACATCTTACAGTGGGACATTGCTGGTTCTTTTCTGTACAAGAGTGAGTGGGGGAGTTTCAGACCAGCCTGAGGTATATGGGCCTAGGGAGTGACAGAAGGACTGCATGTAGTTTAACAGGCAAATGTAGCTGGAAACAGGCTGTGGAGCTCAGTGTGGGAGTTAGGACAAGTTTGGTTTTAGAAGCCTGGGATAGTCATCACAGTATTTGCACTGGCAAGAGAAGAGGAAACTCCTGCAAAAGTAAGGAGTGTGGGACCCCGTTACAGTCAACACTGTAAGCACAGGGCTGTGCCAAGCTGAGTGGAAAAGAGAGATTCTCATTTGTCTAATGGTGCCTGAGGCAGCTAGAAAGAGGTGCTAAAATTGGTTAAAACCAGGAAGCTGGCACTCAGAAAAAGCAGAAATAAGAAACTGAGGTAAATGCTTCTACTGTGACAAAATTAGTCACAGTAAGGAGCATTGCTTGAAATATAAATTAATCCTGGAATAAGCATCACAAGCACTTAGGGAAAAGTCCTTCAAAATAATGTGGAAAATGGGACAGACAGTAAGGAAGCTTGCTTAAGCTGAGGCAGCTAACAAACTTGATACCAACCTGGCTGGAACTAGGAGTCATGAAAACACACAGGAGTTTTGGAGTCTTACTTATTCACATAGATTAATGTGACAATACTAGGAGAACTAGAAACAAACAACCTATTTATCCGCAAGGAGAAAGAGGGAGTGGGGATTTTGAGTATGCTTTTAAAAAGGAAATTGCACTAGGA
Organism: Sylvia atricapilla; assembly: GCF_009819655.1. Classification (NCBI taxonomy): domain Eukaryota; kingdom Metazoa; phylum Chordata; class Aves; order Passeriformes; family Sylviidae; genus Sylvia; species Sylvia atricapilla. Next base: position 52,513,000 of record NC_089140.1, on the reverse strand, counting down.
TTGTAGGCCTGTGTCAAGTGAGAAAGACCATTTGACAAATAGTTGATCTGGATTTCATTAAAAGTGAAAAATGTACAAGATAGAAATGCACTTGAGAACCATATGGTTTATGGCAAGTTATGATAGCTCCCTTGGTCCTTACACAAATCAGGAAAGAAATGCTTTATTCACTTTTACATAACAAGCTGAGATTCATTAATCATCTTCTCCAACAACAATAGGAGACATAAGTACCTTGAAGGTGTATCAGATGAATTATAGTTGAAATTTGCTATTAATTCAAACACAAGGAAGTCATTAAGATATGATTTTGATACAGACAGACGACTCTTGATCTTTCTCCTTTGCTCCTCTGTTCAGATCAGCTATGGATTATCTCCCAGGGATGATGGACAATGGTATTTAATTGCTTAAGAACTAGCTTGTGGGATGACTCAAAAGATTAATCAAACAGAGGAAAGCCCTCTAGCACCTTCAAACCATTAATTTTTTTTCACCACATGGGAAATAGTATCCAGTTGTCCACATGATGAATTCCTCTCTTCATGCAACCATATGTAGGGCATTAGGAGGAAGAAGAATACTGCAGCCTTTAAAATGGGGAAAGCCCCCATCAAGCAGACATTTTAGGCTAACTCTAGAAGTGAGTGGAACTTCATAATGCTCAGCTAAGGACAGAAATGTGTCATACCAGTTTCATCACTGATTCTTACTGAACCATTAAAGTCATGCTTTTTTTTCCTCTCTTTCTCCTTTTCCCAAATCTAAGGGCATAAACTTTCTGAATTAACAAATATGCTGCTCAGTCAAAAGTGTGTCAGAAAGATGTCTGGAATATCTGTGTAGCTACTCACCAGTTCTCATCGTCAGGAACCAAAGGAGAAATAATGGAATTTAATTTTAGAGATTTCCTTGACTGATACTAGAACTTCTTGAAATTCATGTAACTGCAAAGTACTTTATTAAGCCTCTAAGCTTCCCACCCGAGTGTCATGCAGTTCAGCTGCAGATTCTTACCAGAAGGATTTGCAAGTATTTCTTGTTGGTTAGCCAAAGGAAAATGACTGAACAAGTCAGCTCATAAAAATGTCTTCGGCTGATTGTGCTCTTCCTTTCACATCATTGCTGGAAAAAATGTGGGAGAAAGAACAACTGAGAAGCAGACAGTAAATAACTGTCAAATAAGAAGTTGAAATAAAGATAATGTGAATTCTTGGCACTTACTATCCTCCAAGAATTTGATAGTTATATTTACCTGGAACCACAAAAAATGTACATTCAAAATACACTTACAAGGGATACTCTTGGCTTTCTGGAACATGGCTTCCTCCTGCTTCATTGCTCATCCACTTTTCTTCATCCTCCTAGGAAATTTTTGCAAGTTCCTCTACTTCTCTCTGCCATATCCTAATTCTTTGACACTGCACTTGGGTGTCTGCTTCTTTCCAGCATTCAGAAAAGCTTTTGATTCTTCCTTCCAAACTCAACACTTGGATATGCTTCTAAAAATCCAAGAATGGTCATTAAGGGACATTGCCAACAGCTCCACAGCAGAACCAAAATGGTTTTTTCCTACCTATATGTGCTACAGCTGGGAGTAAGAATAGATATATTAACAAATGGTGAAAAAAAAAGTCATGGAGTTCTTCTGAAAATGAGATCAGAAATGTGAGAGCTGAGACAGTTAAAGCTGCCCATCATTCATGATCAGTGAAGAGAGACTTTCCACCCTTAGGAAAAAAAATGCAAAAATGTACAAATTGCACCAACTCCCCAGATACTCACAGCATATATACAGATGGCTCACGTCCTATCACAAGACCTTTGCCAATATTGCAAAAAAACAGTTTGATGGGTTATAAAAAATAGGGAACCTAGAATTTACCACAGTGAAAAATAGCCTCTTGAGAAAGTTTTCATTTTAGCTTACCCATGTTAAACTACTGGGTGAAGATTTTAGGGGAAAAAAAATACGTAACAGACTGTGGGAAATCTCAATGCAAGACCTCAAACATTTCCAGAAACTGGAAAATGCCTCAGCTTCCTGCAAATAAAAACTGGTAATGCAGTGATGGCAGCTCAGGTTGAAAGTAGGTATGATAATAAGGAGTTCTTTCAGTGAATCATGAAAGAAACCCTGAAAATATTGGATGTGAATGAAAAACCCAGAAAGGCATCTCCTCTCAGTTATCTGAAGCAAGGTTATACGTAACTGCTGTAACATACTGTGTAGTGCTAATACAGGTATGTTCTGGACTGTAGACTACAGCCCACTTATCCCCACCTTGGCTGAAACACAGCCTGGTAAAATGGCAAAAAGTTGCAGGATATTTGTTTTGAAAGATAATTAAGATTGAGGTGACTTTCCTAACAGACAAACATCAACTGATGAGTTTGTATAAGGTTTTAAAACTACAATTTCTTCCCTGTTTTTCAACATAATTTGATTAGAGGAAAGATGTCTTTTGGTAAATTTATGGTTGAACTGAGTGAGATTCTTGAAATAGGAAGAAATTAGGTTTGATGACTCAGGAGATCTCTTTTAGATTAATGGTTGTAGCCCATACACATTGATAAACTATGGCATATAAATAGATAAATGACTTCTGTTTGATGTATGAAGCCATGCTAAACCTGACAGTGAGCTGTCTTGAGAGCTCCTTTGGTTGGGTGGATGATGCACCCTGAAGGCTTGTAACGACAGAGAGTGGGTCTGCTGACGTTTAAAGTGTAGGAGCTGCAGTTTCATTTGCCTCATTTGGGGCTAATGTGGGGTGCTGTATGTAGAGGTGGCAATGGAGACCTCAAGTCCAGAGGCCAAATGGTTGCTCTTTCAGACCAAACAAGTCCCTTTCTGAAGTAAAAACAGCAGGGGCTGGGAGAACACCAGCTAAAAGCTGACCTAACCAAAGTTGCCTGGGGCTGAGGATGACTGGCTGCAGGTCACTGTGATGGAGAACAAAGGGCAAGGAAGGTGACCTCGAGAGGGAATAGAGAGAATTTCTTGGTCTCAGCACTGATGGAGTGAAAATCAGTTGTGAGACCAAGCACACTGGAGGAGACAATATTTTCTGCTTTTCTATGGAAAGTAATCTTTGCATACAGTGTTGTAATAATACTAGATTGAGAATACTTCTGTTTGGTGTCAGGTAGAAACCCGATCCTTCACGTACACCCCCGTGACACCCATACAGAGTGGCTGACCACATGCAGGTGAAATGAGGCAATGATGCTTTCCATGTGTACCCAGACTGCAAAACTGTCTATTTTTTTTGACGACTGTTTCTTTGTTAGAGATGAAAATCTAAAAAGTGTGACACATACTTTGTATGTCTGCCAGGACAGGGAGAAATTTTCCTGGGGTGCCCCTCAGGTAGTTTCCACATAATTTCTCTGGAGAGTGTGTCTCCCCTCACAGAGACAGTACCATTGCAGGAGCTGAATACCTTATGAAGCCTCACCAGAGCACCAAACATCTTTGTAATTACTTAACTGAGTACACAATAATTATAGAAAAGAAGGATGGAAGCCCAAATGAAGTACAGAGGCGCTTGGAAAAATGCCACCAGATAAAACACTGCTGCCATCTCCTCTTCTTTTCCTGTTGACTTGTCCTTTCATCTCAGCATTAAATGCCCACTTCCTTTAAACAGCTTTTTATCCTAACCAACTCTCCAAATTCACAAAGCTTCTTGAAATTCATTTTTGTTGACTGCTGGTAACGGAAATCTTTAATGTTTCATTCCTTGTAACCGAGTAAGCTTTCTATACTCTGCTTGCATTGCTTCAAGCAGTCAGGCAGTGGTCATCTGCCCTGACAATACTAACTTGGTATCTTCAGCCAGAAACAAAACAGACTCCATGAGTTTTGGGTGTAAGATGTGTGAAGGAGAATAGTCACAGTAAGTAAGGCATGGTCTGCAAGGAAGAGTGTGCATCAGTAAACACAAACAGGGGAATTTTTGCCTCATTTATCTGCAGACTGAGAAAGCTGCTTGATATTCTTCCTCATCAGCCACAAATGACAGCACAGAAAGTGATCATGTTGTTAATTCAGATGAATAGTACCACACATCCCTGCATTATATATTCAATTAAAGTGAATGATCAGTTTAAAACATCATTAAAATCTAACCAGCTGAAAATAATATTATTCCACTGACATTTGATTTAATGAAAATCTGAAATTTAGGAATATTGAAATAAGTATTAGCTCCAGAGAGTCTCTGGAAGAAGCAGCATCAGGTACCCTACCCCTCCATTCATCATGCATCTCAGAAAGCAGGAAGTAGAAGAAAGAGTAAGGAGTTCTTGGGGATCCCAACTCAGTAAAGATCAGTGAAGACAGCATTAGAGATGGGCTGCACACCGTTGTTCTAAATATTCTTGAGTCAGTCAAGTAGGCCTTCCAGATTATCAAAATAAGTACTACTTGTTCAATTCAGTCTCAAGAGTCCAAGAACCAAATTGATTCTCTGAACAATGGCTCCAAGCCAAAATCTGCCGAAACCAAGACAAAGATCCCCTGCTGAGTTCAATAGCTTGTTGGATCTCACCCAATGCCCTTTTTCTTTCTAAAGTGAGTTTCTTTTTCCTGTGGCAGCTTCACATAATATTTCCATTGTGGCTACCTTTATTTGAACAATGCTCTTCTCTTAGTTACAAGTTTGGATTAGTATTGTTTCCAACACTTTATAATTTTGTGTTCTCAGGATACTTTTCTGCATGGTTTCAGAGAGTGAACTGACCTAGTTAAAATTAAAGGTTGCCAGCATAAATTAGATTAGGATGGTCTAGTAGTCTGAAGAAGTGCTGTAATATGCTGTGCTTGTCTTAGTTTCCTTCAGTAAGAATGGCTGGGTGAAAAGATAGTTATTAGAACTACTTGGTTTACACTGTTATAGTTGCAGGTCTGATGATACCCTATTAGGACGCAACAAGATCAAATTATCAGCTATTTCAACTAGAAATATAATAATTTTGTTTTATTTTTAGCTATCAGATTTTGATTTATTAAAAATAAGGATATTGATCTAATACCGATATCCAACTATGATGGACAAAGACTCTCTAACAGTTTGAAGTTAGAAAGTGTATGTTTATTACCACACTGGACAGCGTGTGGGACAGCTCCCAAATACACACGTGCAATTCACAGATGCTCACAGGGTCTTTTTATGTACAGGAGTATTGAATACCCAAAACACAAATGCATATTCATAACTCTGGCCCATCCCATTCCCCGCTTCGTATGGTAATTAGCCCAAAAGCAATTAAGCATACGTAGTTTGTTCTTTGAAATGGGCTGGTGGTCCTTCTTATGGGGCGGGGTCTCAAAATGATGAAGTAAGGCGGGTCTTCCTTGCTTTAACTTTTTAACCTTTTAGTGTTGCGTGACAACTGAATCTTGTTTTCTCAAGACTATCAGATTTATAATTATATTGTATAATTGGAGTCTATTGATTAGTTAGAAAACACAAACATAAGTTGACAGGCCTCCTGATTTATCAGTTCCTTAAATTTGGCTTCTGTTAACAAAGGGAAGTTTATCTATCCTACCTTAGCAATATCTAGTTTAACTAAAGTCCTTAATTCTTCAAAATTAATGCCTCATTTTCACATTTCACTTGAAATGCCTATGAATGTAGTCTAATAAAGTAATAGTGCTTACTGACAGCAAGGATATTTCTACCTTCTTAAGATTGTTTATACTGCAAACTCTCAAGCCTGAGATTAAAAAATTCTTATCCCAAGCTTTGGAGATTGCAAGAAGTGGATAACTCACCATATCTTAGCACAGCAGACATCCGAAGGGTGATTAACGTTACCAGCCTCATTTACCAAAACCATCTGACTCTTTTTAGGCACAGTGCAAATACTTTGATGCTGAGCTACTGCTGGAATACCATCTGGCTCAGACTTCTTATACTTGCCCTTAAACCTGTGGGAGTTTTTTGTACAGTGAAAAGCAGACTAATGTCTCCTTAAGAAGGATATTGTCTCCTGTCAGTCTTATTGTTCCTGTAAATACCTCTCATCACTACTAAAAAACGACAAGAGGATAATGGATATTCATCCTGAATGGAGCCCAGAAGCACTTCACCCTGGGAACTGCATCACTTTTTGGAGGCAGAATCCCTGCAAATGCCAAAGCCAGGCCTATTAACAATAATGCATAGACAATAATTAGCAGATAATTGATGTTGACATTGCCATTTGATGCCGTGTATGGCTCTGCTGTGTGCATGGTAAGCTGAGTGGTTGGCTCCTCCGATAAAAGATGCATTGCTCTTTGGCCTGTCGATATCCAGCTGTCACTCTAATATCTAATGGATGGGTGTGTGGTGATTGTTATGCTGAGCTGCAGAATGCCAACATTTCTCTGATATGTGGGAGCAATTCCCCATAGCTCTCTATCAGATCATAACTCTTTATTATCAAGCCAATTTTTAACACAGCTGCAGCCCAAAGAGACTCTCTTTTGGATCCATTTTTCAATGTGTAAACTACTATTGTTTTAAACCTATTTTCTGCTCTTTTGCATACTTTGCTGTTTGTTACTAAGAATTCATTCTATTCTCCGAAATGCACCTCAGAATGGTTTTTGCATTGATTGTGGGATGGTTTTGTTATTTTTGAGGCTATGGCTGCATTATAGATGTCATTTTAAAGGTATATCGGGACACTTCAGGTCTGTTGTTTTCTTCCTTCCCTGTGTATGATCAGCTGCTGTTTTAAAAAGACAGTAGGGATAAAGGGATGGGATACGTGAGGATGGAAAGGCTTGTAACAATGAACAGGGAAAACCAGTTTTTCTTCTGATGGAACTAATCCTGTGTTTGCATCATTTCTGTGTGACTGCAGAAAAAAGTCTCTGCTTTTCCATGCATTTTTGTATGTATTATTTTGGGTTTCTGCCTCAAGTGTCCCACGAAATGCTCCTGGGAAATCTCTATGTGAATGTCATGTAGTTCTTACTATCAGAGAAAAGCACTAATGAGATACTTGTCCCACTTAGCATCCAACATTGTGTAAGAGTGGTTACCACAGAGTACCTGGTAAGATTATCAGCTTCCCTTGGCTTGTGGAAGGACCATTTTGTTTTCATCCCCATATCCTAGCAGTGCTGTTTACCGCCACCACGTTCTGTCCCATATGCTCCAGAAAGAGCTTGGTTTCTAGAGATGAACATAAATTTCCTTTTCTTCAATATCAGCAAGCCTAGAAAATCCAAGTCTTCTTCCCTAAAACATAAAGACACTCTGAAGCATGCTCATAGAGGGGTTTCTCAAGCTGGGCTAGCTGGAAGAGGAAGCATTACAAGAGATGGGTATAGGAGCACAAATACCTAGATAAAATAAATAGATTTTAACGAGGGGACTTGAAATTGACTGAGGGTGAGGCAAATATGCGCTAACACAAGGCAAGTTGTGCAGTTGAAAAATCTAACAGGTGAAAATAGAACTGCTTGAAAGTTATTTAAGAATGCAGAGCACACTGAACAGCCAGAAAGGAGTGTCTGAGATAATAAATGCTGTAGTAGAGTTTAGGTAGGTGTGAGATGTTTGTCTGTGCTGAATAGCATTAGGAGCTTGTTAAGGCCAAGTGAAAAATAAATCACTGACTTCAACAGACTTTACTGTTTGCTAAGTCCTTACATTTAGATTTACACAGTGAACCAGACTGCCAGAGTACATCTTGAGACAGTGAGTTGGTGCTCCTCAGTTGAAGGAATTATCTTGATTTGTGTGACAAGCAGCATGCACTCTTAAAGAAAACCAAGGTAGTTTCCACATGCAGGGCCTTGCAAGATTCAGTGCCTGCACACGCACTCCCTTTTTTCCCCTGCTCCACGCCAGGGAGGAATTCTTGGCTCTGGTCCTCAAGATTCTGGAAGAAGGTATAGCAGATGAGTTGGAATTATTTATTCCTTTTATGGGTGAAAAAATCCTACTATCTAGTATTTCCACTGAAGAGACCTTACATTTATTGAATCTATAATCCTTTGGGCTTATTTCTTCACTCTTGACATAGAAATCACCTCACTGTTCATATTCCAGGAAAACCCAAAGCTTTCTTGTCCACAGCCTTTCAGGATCCATTTAGACAGCGAGACCCATTCAGATGCCAGCACTCATATCAGTACTGCATTTTATACTTGAATGGTTTAGCATTATGAAACTTAACTCTGAGGCAAGTGCTTGAAAACCCTGCCCACGGGACAAAGCCCAAATTCAAGCTCCTGTATTCCACATTTGCCTTCCTTGACTCATCATCTCTCCTGAAAATTTCCTTGCCTGTCAGTTTATTACCTCACACAAGCATATGGTGGACAACCCTGTATAGAGTTCAAAGACCATGAGTCATGAGTCTGATATACCTCATGCTGTCTATGCAACCAGCTTTGCAGATCTGTGTGCCTTAAAAATCCAACAGGAAATGGTTACTATTTCAAATAAAGAAAAAAACCCTTTAGGCAACTTCATCTTTTTGTTTGACTTAAAGCTGAAATCTAAAACCTGATTCTGCACTTGCACTGATTTTAAATTTGTCTCATTGACTTCAGTGGAATTAATTCTAATTTACACTGGTATGAGAAAAATTGGATTGTTGAGGTTTCATTATTCCAGACTGTAACCAATGACCTGGTAGAACTTTTAATTTTCTAGCTAGGGGGATACTGGAAGAGTTGAGAGGTTGTTGGCTGCACAGACAGGAAGATGAGATAAGACAAAGCAAAAAATAAAGTGCTTCAGACTATCTCATCTTGTTCCAGGGGGCTTGTCTGCACAGGCCACAGGGGATGGCTTTACATTTCCATTAAGCCACCGAGTTCTTGGAATTGCATTTCCCAGGCATTTTCTCCAGAGTGCTGAGAGCTCACTGACAGTGTCCAGAAGCACAACATACTCCTCTGATAGTGATCAGTTCTTGTTCTTAGTCTCTGCCAACCTCCCTTTCCTCTCCTCATCCCTTTTATTTTAACAGTCAGGGAGAATAACAATGTTTTTAAATCAAGTGGCTGCTCTGCGGAAGAAATTAGTGGTGAGCAATGCAGGAGGCAAGTAAGCACTGATGGTGACACATAGACATTGAGTCAGACCACTTTTTCCATTTGCAGTTTACTGTGCAGCCTAATAAAGACTCTAGAACAAAAAGCACCTTCATATATGTAATAAGGGATCAGCTAATTTCATCAATAAGCCATTTTATTGAGAAATATGGCAAAATATAAATTCGAAAAAGCCACAAACAAAGGTCAGCACCGAGCCTAGGATTGGTCTGGGTAAACCTCAGATTCAGCCTCTATTGCACCGTATCTCTCCCCGTTCCCAAAGTTTGCTTTTGCAGGGCTGGTTTTTATATGGTTTTTCCGGCCAGAAAGAAGGTTGCATCATTCTTCTGTCCACTCAGTCGCTGTTCCATATTCCTGTTTCTTTTCTTCTCATCTGCTGGTCCAATGAATAGCTTTCTGGGCAGGGCTGGACATCTGAATACATTTACGGGAACCCAGTATTGGATGCACACCCAGGCTGATGTAGGTAAGATTTCCATCAGGTGTTGATCATTGGGTTGCTGGTAATCCTGGAGGAGACCCATCTCCTGATGGAGACACCCTTCTTTCTATTGCAATTGCGCTGCTTCTCCTGCTCTTGGCAGAGGCTGCAGTTTCCCAATCGCCTTTTATTTGTTGGATTCAAAATTATTTTATACGATGTATTTATATAAAACACAAATTAATTCTCTAAAAATCGCCACAGTATATTACATATTTAAATATAAATTACAGAGTCCCACCCTGCTCTGTCTCATCCTCTTGTGGCTTTTAGATCCTCCTGACAAAATCTTACTTATTTTCTGTCTCTGATTCTGTCTGGCCAAAGACAGGTTCCTTCATCTGATCTCCCTGTCTCCTATATGTGCAATTCAGCCCTGTCCTCCTCTCCTGGCATATTTGGTCACCTGCCCAGAAGATCTTTTTCCTCAGTCTCCTTACAAACGGTCTGCAGGCAGGTTGGAAAGTTACTGCTCTAATTTGAGAGTGTTTGGTACTCACCATGCTCAGGTCTGAGGCAGTGCACGCTACACCTAGATTTACCAGCATGTGTTTAGACTTCCAACTATCCACTGAAATCAATAACAGGAGCCCAAATAGGAATTCAAAGCCTAAATGTTTCATTGGTGATACAGCTTTGGTGCTGTAATGATACTCTGAATGAACTTAACCTTCCTTAATCCAGCAAGCACACGTTTGTCCTTTCACTGTGGACTGCAAACAAAGAGTTTGCATTTACAAATGATTCATCTTTCAGGAAAAACATAATCCCCCATAGCTCCTGAGGTCTCTAACACAAAGCATTAATAACTTTGCTGAGGGGATAAAACTTCACTCTTTAATGAGAAAACTGAACAAAACCCCATTTGATCTGATTGACACAGCCATTCTGGTTGAATTGGGTAGTATGTTTAATCAATAAGCTTTGCCCTTCAGAATACAAATGCTCATCTCGTAGTTGCTGCTTCTCAAAATACTGTTTGCTATAGAATTATTTGTTTAATATGAAGGACAAATATCCAACTCCATCAGGAAAACCTGACAGTCGCAGAGTGTGACAGTGGGACTGTTCTTTGGCAGCCTAGGTAGAATAGCTTATAGAGAACCACTCCATCCTTCATTTCTTAGCATATGTGTTAAACATGTTATATTTTCTTTCAAGTGGACACAGACTCCCAGTGCAGTAGTGACTGTGGCTACAGTGGACTTTTATTTGGAGATCTCAAAGTATAATCCAGTAAGCAGTTATTCTATTTCAGTTCAGTGAAGTGTACTTAATGTAACTAGTTATGGAAAAGTGACTTCTTCATGCGGTTTTCAGATATTAATGAAGATCAACAGATGTATTAGAATACTAAAATGTGAATCAGGCACACTCTTTTAAATCATTACATGTAGTTCAGTAACATCCTTCCACACAAAAGAAAGTTGTAGGAAATATAAACTCTTACATTAGCATTGGAAAGACGGCTACTACATCTGGATCATCTCTCTAAACCTCTACAGAATCTTACTGAAATATAATAATTGAAGATAGAGGCGCTAGTATCAACATGCTACTGAATCTGGAGAAGGTTGTTGAAACTTCAACAAGTCCTGAGTCCTATTCCCTTTAAAGTTTCATTTAAAATCTCATTTAAAGTCAATCAAAATTATTACTTACTGGTGCAGGTGATGAAAAAAAATTAGCCTTTATTCTGGGAAGTTGGACTATAATTTAACTATAATTCTGCCAAGAGACTATATCTCTGTGTAAACTGCTAGATAGAAAAAAATGGTGTTTTTTTTTTTTTTTTTCTTTAAACACACCCTGGATAAACAAACTGCCTTAAAAAGATACAGAAGCTGCAGAAATATAACATTGTGTTTGTCTTGGCTGGCTATTGCTGTATTCATGAATGTTTTTCCTACCTTTTTTTAAATGAATAATGCTAGTGTAGGTTCTCAACAGATACCAGAGATGATTTTTGAAGGCTTTAAACAGTTACTGAATATTTTATGCACTTTAAAAGAGCTTTCTTTAACTTACTGATAAAGGCTATTACCATTTACACAATTATAAAAAAATCCAAACCTTCAAAATATATTTGAGGTGATTCTACACTTAAAATAGAGAGTTTGGAAAACAGTTAAGGATTTGGCTAGTTTTTAATAGAAGCTGTGAAGAAGGTAGTGAAATATTTTAAATACAAAATTGTAGAGGTACATAATTATTTACAGTTCATGCGGGGAAGCAAATGAAAATGTATTTGTTTGTTCATAATAAAGTGCTTACCTGCTTCACACACAGCCCTTGTGGAATTGAGTATTTCTCAATAGCATTAGAAACAACACAACTCTTTCAACATAAACAAGGAAGCATTCAATACAACCAGTTTTTTATAAATATTTTTATATAAAATATTTATATATTTTATAAAAATATTCAAGTGTTCAAAATAAATACGGTCTACAAAATACATGCATCTGTATGTACTGTGAGTGCATTTTTATATGTGTTACTCAGTTTGAAAAAGAAAAGTTGACAAAGGAGTGACAGTCTCAAAAATAATGTATGCTTTTACATTTCAGGAAAGAGATGTAGCTGAGTAAAAGAAATATGTTAATATTGGCAACCTCTGCTGAGACAATTATGGCAATATTATTGAGGAACACCTAAGATTTGACAGAGAAGAGGCATATTATGAATATTTTAGGTACAGTACAAGCCTCAATCAGATAAAATAAAGCTTTGTTACTGTTACGGCTCCTGAAACTATTTTATTTTATTTTAAAATATATGTATTTGTTTCTATACACAGATTCTGGAAGCTGTGGAGTTCTAAGGTTTTTGAAAACAGTAACTGAAAAGAGACTACAATCAGGATGTGAAAGGAAGGGGCTGCTTTTTTTTTTTTTTTTCTTTAGCTAGGGACCTTGCCTCCCACAAAAGCCTTATCTTGTTTCTCTGTTGTGTCAAGCTGCCTCCCATCAAGCTGCAGCACGGTGGAGCGAAAGCGCTCATTTCTCGCCTAGACAAGCTCTAAGGGCTCTGCTGCAACTCCCACTTCTGCTGAGAAAATGCCACGTGCTGAGCCATTTGTATTTGAACTCCATTAAAGCTAATGGGCTTTCCCTGGAGATGAGGATGGTTTCTTGAAGTTAGGTGGAAATGAAAGAAGACGTCACTTAGGGGAGCTGAGTTTTTATTGAAACACAATATGAAACTGTTTATTCCTACATCAGGAGATGTTTTTCCTTTTTCAGCTTATGTCAGCCTGGAAAGAATTTTATAGCATGGTATATCCATACCCTTATCTAGGCTGGACAATAAACTGGGAAACACATGCTTCCACACTGGGCAGCTTCTTCTTCCTCCAGCTTATTGCTGCTTCAATCTCACTCTTGTTAATCTGTCTATTGATTAAAAATGGTTAATTATTTTAGCCTTGCTTGCCTTAGCTGAAATCTTTTCTTGAGAAAAAAAAATCTAACACTTCATTAGTTCTCAAGCTAAAGTCAGTAGTGATGTATGTGTTAACAACTAACTGAAATGTATTTTAGAGCTTGCTCTTGCCCGGCACACTTGATAGTGGGCCATCAGCCGAGTGTTTTGGCAGGGTCAGCCTTCCAGGGTGGTAGTGTCTCTTAGGCTGCAAGACTCCAGACTCCTTTCCTAACTTTTAATTATGCCTTAGTACTTTCTCAGTTGTCCCAGAATTTGTGCTGTTAGGATTTCTGCCTGTCTCTGGGCTGCCAGAGCACCCTTGTTGAGAAACACAGCAGCAGCACAGAGCACTTTTGGTCAGCACTGACATTCAGATTCATTTGATGGCCCTAAACATCTTCTATGTTTTTCTTCATCTTCTTTATGAAGAGTCATTGTGTCTTCAAAATGCTGTTTCCTAGGTCATGCAACACAGAAATTAGGAATGGGAAGGGAGTTTAGGGTTAGCCATACACCAGGACAGAGCTCTGAAAACCATCCTTTCCAAATTTCTATAAATTGGAGCCTTTTTGGAGTGATGCCTGACTTTGAATTGTTATATTGAGACAGTATCACCCTTTTAGGTGATACCCAGTGTAGAATGTGTCTTTCTCAACATGCCAGATGTAAGAAAGCATAAATTTTCAACTCAGATTATATAGACACTTGTGTGTATAATTGCCTTATTCAGACTTCACTGTTGGACAGAGAGATGACCATGACATTTCCTTAGACACCTTCTAGCAAATCCAACTACAGATGCAAGCATTCATCTGAAAAAGTCATCTCACAGCTTCAGATCGGTTGGCATCAGAGACAAAGATAAGTATCAAAATGAGTGGCCCTCAAGAAGGACTTGTGCAGGCTGTCTCTGAGTATGCAATGTTGTACAGTGTGCGGGAACCTGTATACAGTTACTTCTTAAAGCATATGAGTCGGGTCTGAGGGCACATGTGATTAATGGTGCTAGCTAGAAGACACTCATAAATTCACCCAAAATTCACTGTATGGAAAAAGTAACCACCTGACGAGGTTTTGCTGCAGCGTGGCATCAGGAGATGGCAAGTTTCCTGCTTGAATACTATGACCACAGGGAAGTGGTGAATGAAGGAGTTGTGAGTTGTGAGGATGTGCTAGTAGTTTTTTAATAAATAGCCCACAAAAGGACAATGGGAGGTGTATCTCCTTCAGAAATGCTACTGAGAAATTGGGCAGTTCTTCCCCTTATCTATTTTGATTTTCCTGAGCAACAAGTTGGTAGCTTACCTATAAAAAGCAAGAGCCAGAGACCTCTAACCCTCCTAAACTCAGAGAAGAACTGTGCCTCCCTCCAACTGCATATAGTGTCCAGCTGTGGTAAGGGTGCAATGGGCTTGGAAAATGAGGCTCAAAGCACAAGGACAAGATGGTCATGGTGAAGGAAACACCCAAGGCATAACTACATCAGTCAGCTGGAGCCAGAGAGATCAGTACTGGAGTTGGAGAGTACCCCCACTCTAGTTTAGAATTTGTCATGAGACCTTTACAGTTAGATGTGCCAGGGCTGTTACTAAGCATGCTGAGGAAATGAAGAACCAGACCTTTTCTCTGAAATCCCAAAGGTTACTGCATGGGCTAGGGGCCTAAGCCTAAACACACAGGTCCTGCTCCCACCCACCAGGGTGGTAGAGGGAACACCTTACAGAATCACAGAACGACAGAATTACTTGAGTTGGAAAGGACTCTCAAAGATTATTCCATAAGCAGGGACACCTTCCACAAGACAAGGTTACTCAAAGCCTCATCCAACACAGCCTTGAACCTTTCCAGGGAAAGTGCATCCACATCTTCCTGGTTCCAGCGTCTCACCGAACTTACTATAAAAAATTTCTTTCCTGTCTAACCTAAATCGACTGTCTTTCCGTTTCAAATAATTGCCCACTGGTCTATCGCTACAGGTAAAAAAGACTTCCTTATCTTTCTTATAACTCCCCTTTCGGTACTAGAAGGCTGCTTTAAAGTGTCTCCAGAACCTTCTCTTCTCCGGGCTGAAGAGCTCCATCTCTTTTTGTGCTCGTAGGAGAGATTCTCCAGCCCTCTGGGTATCTTTGTGGCCGCCTGTGGATTCACTCCAGAAGATCGCTACTCTGGGGAAGGGACGTCGTGGTGCCGGGCGACCCGCGTACCGCGCGGCTCCAAGGCGGAGCGGGTTACTGTCCCCTCAGGCCGGGGGCAGGTGCGAAGGCGGTGACAGGGGCAGAGACAGACGCGGGGCAGAGCTACATGCGACACCAACCGAGGCCCCGCTCCTCCGGCACCACCGCCCTCTTCCGGCCGGGCACGGCGCGGGGCGGGGCCGGGCCGCTCCTCTTCCCGCCCTCAGCGGCGGCGGCGGCCGGCCTCTTTCTGCCGCCCGCCCCGGCGCCCGCTGTCCTCCGCCTCGCCCCGACCCTGCTTCGCTCGGCTCCGGCAACCCGCGCTGCCGCTGAGGGGATCGGCGGCTCAGCCCGCCCCCGCCCTCCTGCGGGGCTTGCCCGCCTTCCTCCGCGCCCGCAGCTGCTCTACCCCGCCTCGCCCCTCTGCCCCCGCTGCGGGCCGCTCGCCGCCGCCCCCGCGGGCTGCCTGAGCCCGCCGTGCGCTGCCGCCCGCAGCTCCGCCGCCGTCGGGGATGGCGCGGCTGGCAGCGCCCGTGCGCGCCTGAGGCGGAGGGGCGAGCCCGCCGCGGGAGGAGGAGGAGGAAAAGGAGGAGGAGAGATGAAGCGCTTCCAGCCTGGGGTCGCGCTGCTGCTCTCGCTGCTGTGGGAGGTGAGGTGGGCCGTGGGGGGAGCGCTGCTGTGCGGCGCCTGCGGCAGCCCCGGGTTCACCCCGCGGGGGTCCGCCATCGGTCGCGACCTGGAACTGCGCGGCGGGCGGGGGCAGCTGCGCCCGCACCCAGCCGGGGGGCGTGCGCGGGAGGTGCTTTATTTTGGGGTCAATGTCTTTGCCGGAACGGGCTGTATTAGCTCCACAGGCAGTGCGCGGTCAGGAGTGCCGGGAGCTGCGGCGCCGGCTGGGCGAGAGCCGCTGCTGCGGGCGCGGGGGCCACGGGCGTTCGCGGCGGCCGGGCTCGTCGGGTGTCCGGGGTTTTACGGCTGGGGCAGAGGAAGATTATCCGCGGTGTGATGGAGCAGGGCGACACGGGACCTGTACGCAGGGACACAAGCTAGTGGAAGCTGCCCATTCCCGGCAGCCTGGCAGACTGTTCAGGGGACGCAAAGCCTGCGCCTGTCAGTAAGGGTTAAAGGGAAGGTCCATCTCTTATTTTCGTTTGAGGTGGCCTTTCGGGCGAAATGTCCATTGGGAGGTACGTAGAGGTGCGGCGGCATCAGCTCTCGAAGAGCCGTGGCGGCGCCGAGCAGCATGGTTAAACTTCTGGGAACGCCTGGGTAGCGTAGCTTTCGTGCTTAAAACAACCGAACAAACAGTGAATTAGGAGCTTTCATTAATTGAAGGGGGGATTTGTGTCACGCAGTCCTAGAATCGGAGAACGGTTTGGATTGGAAGACACCTTAAATAGTCTCAACCTTCCTCCCGTGGGCTGGGATGACAGTGGATCAGGGAAAGCAGCTCTTTTTGTCGGCGGGCGGGTCGGCAGATGTTTTCTGGGGCGGGCTGTGTGTCGGTGTGTGGTTTAACCTTGGGGCTGGGGCGGGCAGGGGGCAGCAGTAGCTCCCCTGGGACAGACTGCCATGTGCGGCTCCCGGTGGCAGGTTTGCCGGCGTGCTGGAGTCATCGCCGGGACACGGGCGGTGGCAGCGTGCCGCGGTGACTTCGGAAACACCCGTGGGCTTGTCTTGGGCACATCTCTACATTCATAAAGCCCGGAGGCAGTGAGGCTGAAAGTGTCAGAGAGGTGAAAGAGCTGTGTTGCCTCTGTGATGGAGCAGTGTAGACGGGAAATGGATTAATTTTTTTTTTTTTTTAAATTGGCACGCCAGCGAACCCATACATGGAAACCAGAGCGCTGGCTGTGTAACTACTGCTTTTGGGAATGAATACAATTAATGAAAATTATATTTACTACATGTTTATGCCACCTACGTAGATGAATGATTTCTGATGCGTTACCCACCATGCCATCAAGCATCTTCCCATTAAGACACTCAGGTCAAAATCATTGCTTAATGTAAATAAGTGTAACTCTTTACAAGTTAATTGATTTGCATCTCCTTACCCTGGCTGTAAACCTGGCCCTGATCTTGGCCCGCAATTGCTCTTGACTGCAGCAGCTCTTCAGATAACAGGAATAGCAAAATGTTGATTAAATGAAACAAACACTACCATTTCCCAGAGGGATTATGTTCATCCAAGACTGTAAAGGTTTCACCCCTCCAGGATCTCTTCGATTAGATGTCTCTGCTCTCTTAACGTGTATTCTGCTGAAAAAGATTTGGAAAAAAAAAAAAAAAAAGTAGTGCCTGAAAAAAGTAATTTGCGTAAATCCTCATTGGATCGAGCCAGTGTTGCTCTTATCCAAGCTTTTGTACTAGTTTTAATTGTGGAGATTTTTCCTCCCCATTTCTTTTAATCTTACTCTTTTTGTTTTGCCATCTGGTTTTGTGGATTTTTTTTTCTATCTTGGAAATTCTTAGGTTGCCTATTAAATTGAGATGCTACGTAAATAAGGCTATATTCTACAGACCCAGAAACAGAGTGCTGGGGATCTAAATAACTTAATCGGAGACATCTAGTCGTTTGGAAAGTTTTTGGTAAATGAAACTTTTGCTGTCTTCTGCAGGAAGTTCTGTACTGGATATTGTCTGAAATAACATTGCTGCAATTGTTTTAAATCTGTTTGCAGCTTCAACATGATCTTAGCTGTTATTGAACAGAGCATGGGCTGAGAAACACAGTTTTCATTCATCATTGTGCAGAAGGCTCTGACGATTACCCAGGTACTGTGGGGAGGAGCCCATTTAGTCAGTCAGAGCTCAGTGCAGTAGTTTACCGATTCCAACCAAGTTTTACCGTGGTTAGATTACCCAAAATACTTGTTGCAAAATGTTCGTGTATTGCAAAGCCACTGTTTCTGGCTACACTGATGAAAGGAATGAACTCCTTCACAGTTAAGTATACATCAGGTTCATGGTGGTTGTCAGTTTGGATTTGGAGAGTGTGAGTGTTTGTGGCTTTCAGGCTGAAGCCTAGTCAGTAGCTGGCTGTGGCAGTCTCCCATGAGGAAGTGGTGTTTGGCTGTTCCTGATGTAAAGGCAGAAGATGCAGACAAGGGGTTGAGGGGCAGGAGCGTCCATGTGCTGGTGGGTGGTTTCATGAAGGTGACTAAAGGCATCACTGTCAAAGCAGGATTTACACATAAGAAATTGCTGGCTCTTGATGCTAAAATGCCAGTCCTTGTTCTAGACGAGCTTGAGATGCAATAATTACAGAAACACCCAGAGCAATGTGATGTTGGGAGAGGGGAATTAATTTTGAGTTTTCTTGTGTGACAAGGGTTTTTTCACTGCAACCACAAGGACCATGGTGGAAGAAAAATTTCCAACCTCAGAAGCCAGAAAGCTCTGCTCTGAGAGGACCTTATTATTAGGGGAGAAAAGCCAAAGATGCTATGTGTTTTGCTCACGACTTAATTGCAGTTGAACAGTTCAACAAGTAAGGTAAAGTGAGGTGGACAATTTGACAGGTAATTTTGGCTCTTGCAGGAAGAAATGAAGACTGTTGAATCTTTATCTGTCTTTTTCAAATTACTTGGAGATAGCAGTGTGTTATTAACTGCAGTTGCTTGAAATGCCCTTTTTCACCAGCAGCCTGGGTGTCTGGTATACCCACAGTACTGGGGTATGTGATTTTTGCCCTCACAAATAACCAGTTGTCTTGCTTGCTAGCTTGGCTTGTGGTTCTGTCAACAGGACTGTGTTTTGTCCCAGTTGTCACTCAGTTTCATGGAAAGATTTGAGGCAGTCCTTGAAATGACTGTTTGGGACATATATATCAAGATTTTCTGCTTCTCTTTTAGCAGTGATCCCAAGGGCTTTGGTTGTCTAAGTTAAATGTGAGCTTAATGAATAGTGATGTCTTTGGAATGGGGAAAAAAATAAAACTAAAGAGGCAGTCCCCACACCCCCCTGATAAAGCAAACTTACTTTCAGCCTGAATGAGGGCACTGGTGTCTCTGTGGGGCTTACTTCTCAGACCTGAGTGCTTGGTTTCTCTCTCACAAGCTGTAGAAGTGATGGATGGAGGAGAGCTCAGTAGCTGAAGCTCGGCTCAAGGGTGGGGAAGCTGAACAGAGCTGCTTCAGGCCTGTAGAGGATCCTGTCTGTGCTGCAGTGGTAATAAAGGTGTTTTATTGCTACTGCTGCAGAGAAGCTTGCTGAGTGGCCTCAACTTTCAAAACTGTCAAATAATTTTAGCTGCCTAAACCTCTGATTGGCCCCTGTGTTGTAACCAGGAGAATCTAGGAGCTAATGCAAGTGTCTGAATATTTAGGTTAAGCTTCTTGGTTAAGGTAAGTGAGGCCTGCAGTAGTTGCTGTAGATGGTGTGAGGTGTTTGTGAGAATCCCTCTACAAAGTTTTCCATGTGGCTATAAAAAATTGAGAGCCGTACTTCTGGAAGTACTAGCGTTGATATTTCTACACGTAGTTTCTCATTATAATTCATTATGATTCTTTATAATTCTTAGGAATTATAATGTGGATGCTGATAAAAGCACTGATAATTGCATGGTTGAAGAAAGTGATCCATATAGTCCTCTTGTCAGGTGAAAGATACTAGCAAGAGTCAAGTGCCTTTTTTAAAAAGAACGAGAAAATGGACATGTCATAGGAACGGCAAAATGCATTATCTTGAAAGAAAATTCAAATACTCCCGACAGTCTGTCATACAAAATTTAGGTAAAAAAAAAGTTGGCTGGTGCTCCTCAGTTTAACTGCTGGGTTGAACTTTTTAGTATTATTTTTGTAAGTGGACTTCAACAGGAGAGATTTTATCAAATCAGAGAAACCAGAAATTTCTGTCCTTCAGGAAGAGGTTTGTTTGTGGTTTTTCTTTAATTGTTTGTGGGTTTGGTTTTTTTTAAAAATCCTTGTAAGGACAAGAACGTTAAAATGAGGAAACCCACCAGTCTTAAAGAAAAAACCTACACATTTTAATCATGGGATGCACAGGTGGAGTTCAAGAATTTGTGGAGATTATGGGGATCACTCCACCTTCCCCTGCCCACTATGCCTTGTATTTTTTTCTATCCATTAATGGTCAGGTTTTCCTTTATATAAAGTACTGTGGGATAATATGTACCCTTGAATGTACAAATGTGCATGTACATCAGTGCTGCTGTCTCTGTGATGTCCCTCTCTGTGGAATACAGATGCTGCCCTACTGATGTTTTAGCTCCTGTTCTTGCAGGGAAGGTTGGGGAGAATAAGGGGAAAATACTATCCCAGACATTCTGCTAGAGAGTTGTTAGTGTAGCTGTCTCCACTAACCCTCACTTGCTTTTTAGACTTAGCAGCTTAAACAATTTCTGATGAGTTTTTTCCTTACCCTCCTGCAGCTGGTTGCAAAGTAGCTATTGCATTGCTGAGTGAAGGCAGGAAAGAGCTTTCTTATGATTTATAGTTTGGAGATCCAAGTGGTGCTGGCAAGCCTTCCCTGCCTCTTGACAGCAGTGAGATGGGCTGTGATTTCCAGGTGGGAGGACTGAGCTCACACACTTCTCTCACTTTGCTCCTGCTGAGGAGGAGACAGATTTGTGTTGGTTGTGGGTAGGAAATGGGTGGCCGACTGCCATTTGCATCCTCTAAGAGGAGGTGAAATGGGCTTTTTTGGCTGGGTTGGTTTGGAGGGGTTTTTTTGTTTAAATTAGAAGAAGCACCTGTAAGATCTGTTTGCATTTTCTAATGGTAGTCAAAAATATTTAGCACTTTCTGTTATGCTTTCTTCATAAAAGGGAAGTTGTCTGATTCTCCTTCCTCTTCATACTTTCCGCTCAGCTAATGTAGGTGGCTGGAAGGTTAAACTCAGCCGAAGGAAGGCCTTAGACTTCAAGTGTTGTTTTAAAATGGATTTAGCTAAAATCAGTAAAAAAGGGGGTCAGTTGAAACTCTGGTTTAATACAAATTCATTTTGGTTTTCTCCACCAAGAAGAGGAGAAAGAAAAGTAGTGCTTAGAAACACTGCAGTGAGTATGCTCATATACAGGGCTTGCTTTGGTTATCAATGTAGGCTGAGTTTGCAGGCAGAAACAGATTCATGCTTAAATTTGTGCTACGAAATTTAAAAAAAAAATTAAAACTATATCTTGCTGGGGAAATGTGGCTACCAATTTTCTTCAGTTTTGTTGTGATCTAAAGTAAAATCCATATGAAAACCTGTTACGTAAAGCTAGCATATTTCACTTTTTGTGTCTTAATTTTTGACACCACTATTGCTTTGTATCCTCAGCGATGCAACTTAATTTATTTTGCTGAAGGTTTTGTTGCAATCCTGTTAGAGTTTGTTATGGCAAATGTAAACTCTCTGTGGACTAGCAAGAGGCAAAGCTTTCTAAACACATTTTTTTTTTTTTTTTCTTGAGTAGTGTTTTTTTGGAAAATGAATCTTAGGTCTGTCTGAAGCCTGGGGACACAGCCTGGTATCTTGGGCATTAAATAGCAGTTTCACGACAAGGGAAAGCTAGGGTCTTTAATAGTGGATATTATCACTTTCCTGATATCAGAACAGTAAGATATGAGATGAAATGCCATACCTGGTATTTCAGAAGGGCATGAGGGGAGAATCTGGGTTTGTTGACTGCTTTTTTCTTTTTCTTTTTTTTTTCCTTTTTGAGAACAGTGTATCTTGACAGGTTTCTCACATATTAAAGGTAGAATTATCGCTGCTGAGTTAAAAACGCCTTTCTTCAGAAGTCTGTCTTCAACTTTGTGCTAAATAGGTGTTAGCTACACCTGTGTTTTAAATAGCTCAACTAAAAATCTCTTCCTTCTTTTGCAATGACTCAGTTTTCAGTCTGGTAAATTTTTTAAAGGAAAAGAACTAGCAAGAAGTGGTTTCTTATCTGTATCTCATGCAGTGAAGGTGTGACTTGTTGCTGGCAGGGGTGGTCTCTAATCCCTGCTTTTGCCAGTTCCTGGAACTCTAGTGACCCTGGGACCACAAAAGGATCATATCAACCCACTGATGCTGTGAATGACTAAGCCACAAAAAAGGGTCTGGGGAAAAAAATTGAGAGAGAACAGTTTTCCATTGGTTCAGCAGAGGTTTGTGCTGTGGTATAGCATCATAAAACTTGCAGTAAGGGAGGAGAGAGAATGTATGACTTGGAGCAGGACTGCTCATTTTAGTAGCACCCTTCTTGTTTCAATGATTAGGTGTCTCCTAGTGGGAATCATGAAAGCCTTTTGGTTGGAAAAGACCTTTAAGTTCAGTGGTAAACTTAACATGGCCACAACCACCGCTAGGCTGTGTCCCTAGATGATGCTACATTTGTGCTGGAGTAGAAGGCAATCATGGAGACTTTTTCTGTGCTCTGCTAGAAGGAGAAAGTCCTTCTAACAGAGTCTGACTTTTTTTTTTCCTTTGACTGAAAGATGCCATTAGGTACTATTCTGGAAAAGTTAGTCTTATCATTTTCCCAAATAACCTGTCTCTCAGAGTAGAAGTGCTCAACCAGGAGCTGAAAGCTTCCCCAGCCTTTCCCATCTCTGGGGCAGGAGATGGAGACTGTACTTCTGGGGAAGGTCCAGCAGCATCATTGCAGCATAGAAAGGACTGTTGTCCTTGAGTCCAGCCAAGGGTAACTACAAACATAGCACTCCTCTGCTGCACCCTTTCCTCCACCTCTCTTATTTGGAGGTGTAAAAAAACCCTTGAACCTTGGCCTTTTGTTGAAAGCCGCTGTGAAATGATCTGGGCCTTAGTTTCGAAGTTCAGAGGCACTGGAAAGTGGCCACTTGTGAAGGGTGATGGGAGTGTACCTAGACTCCAGTCCTGGCTGCACACAAGCCCTCTGGAATCAAGCCTTGCTGTTTCCAGCTGGAGTAGGAAAGATGCTATGCCAGCTGGCTTGGTCTCCCACCTCTGACATTGGTTGGCATCAGGCAACTAAAGAGCTGGCAATAGTTTTGAGGATGGATTCTTCCTTCCCAGGTCTTGTGCTGCTGGAATAAGATGTGGGGGCCGTGGACTCCAGGAATGTAGCCAATGCCTCTAAAGATTTGTCCTTCTAAGGTAATTACATTTAATGTTTTCTTATGCCTTTCTAGTTATATGCATTTCAGTCTGTTTGGATCTTCCCTGGGAGTATGAAGAAGTGGAGAATCCTGAAATGAAATTAGTGTGAGAGGAACGTGAGCATGTGAGAAGGTGGTACGGATCTCACTGCTAGCAGACTGAAGATGATGGGTAGCATGTATTATAGTTGATATGAGAGGAGCATTTTGTTGTGTATGTTCATCTTCTTGGGCCTCAGTCCGTGGCACTAATACCCAAGAGAACATGATGCTTTTGTAGACCTACTCTGCTTAGCTTGATCTTGCCAGCAGTGTAGTTACAGTGGCAGGCTTGTGCTGCTGTGGGATTAAGAGCAGGTAGTGTGCCTGTGATCCAGAGGATTTGGTTGTCAGTAAATGAAGAGTTCTGTCAGGGAACATATACTAGCAAAGAAAAATAAAATCAATTACTGTAGTAGCAAAAACGGGCTTCTTTTAAATTGCTGCAAACTTGGTTTTTTTGGCTGGCACAGTTGTATCTTTCTGTATGTGTGTCTGATGGCTGTAGGTAGACCAACAAAATTCCTCTCTCTGTCCTGGTCGCAGAATATATTTCTCCCTTTCTGGACAGGAGGTGCTCCTTGTCTAACCATAAAAGGCCAAGTGTTTATACCTTGCTAGTTTTGGCACAGTCCCTTTAGTGTCAACACAGGAGACTGATATCCAGCTGTACAGCACTGTTTACACATGGTGATATGACAACAGACAGTGTAAGGGTCTGTACCTGGGGAATTGCACAGGTGTTGCTCAGTGTTTTGTTTCTCCCAATTTTGTTAAATCTCTCCGCTAAGGTGGATAGAAACCTGTTAACTTAGTTAATTCTTTTCTGCGTTCCTCATGATATCTGTAAACGCGGAAGCAGGCACTTCTCAGTCTGGTTGGTGGGTGACTGTAAGTGCTTCAGCTTTTGATGCAAAAAGCAGGCAAGGATGAGTCAAGCAAGTGTTTTCTTTCATTTCTGCTCCTCGGGGGGGAAAAAATACATTGCTCATCGCTACAGATAATTCTCTCAATACTGGTGTGAGATCCAGGAATTCACTGCTGGCTCTCTTAGGGTGTGAGTTCCCAGGTCAGGGCCTTATTTTGCTGCTGCAATTGGAGCCAGTGGTTTAACCAATTACAGGAAGGGTAATGGGTGTAAAAGTCCGCCTTCGTTTTTTTAAGTGCCATTAAGTTTGGCAGAATCTCAGTCCAAAAGAGAGGACACATAATCTCTGAACATGCTGCTTTCAAATGGTCAGAAAATTGTCTAGTCTAAAAAAGAAAAAGGGAGAGGATGGGTGTGTAAGAAGTTTTAAATGTGCTTTTTCACGGTCTGCTTTTCTTTTTTGTGCTGATATAAGATGCTCCTATCTTAAGTGCTGTCTTGCCTATCCTAAATATATATCAGTAATGATAACCATGATTTTCAATGTTTTGAGCAGCAGTGGTGCAGAAGATGCCTGTTGATCCTGAACTACCAAACAGTGCTGTCATGATAGGCTCCGCTCTGGGGTTTTGTGTAGGGGACCCCAGTTCTGCCCTGATCTGCTTCTTGATTAAAGCAATTCACATCTGCTGGCTGTGATACAGAAATACTTACAGTGAATGGGATTGGGTTAAAACTCTTCAGAACTGGGTCATCCTGTAGTTTGAGATAGTGTAAGGTAACATTAGGCTGCTTCATTTTTTTTTTCTGTAGCTGAAACGCTAGTGGTGTCTGTTCCTAAACTTGTGTGCGTGTGTCCCTGCGTTAAGTTTGTTACAGTGCTACACTAAGGCTACATATTTTCTTTTGCCTGCCTGTTTCTTAGGATGACTTGTATTTCTAGGAAGCTAGGGAGCAGGGGAGGGATAAGTGCCTAATAATAGCCAGACACTAGAAGGCTGCATAGTGTTGAGGAAAACGTAAGGCGATTTGGGGCTTTTGCATAATGCCAGTACCATGCAACCAGCTGAACTTAGTGCTGAACTTTCAGCATGGTGATAGAAAAGTGTTTCAGGATCTGCAAGTAATCTGTAGATCTTGGAGCTTCCATTTTCTGAAATCCAGGTCTTATATTTGTTTTCTCATGTGCTGTAGGTAATACTTCTGATGCAGACACCTTAAACCCCAGGGTGAGTATTAGCAAGTTGGGTTTTGCTATACCCTGTATGTGGCAATTGTCTGGATAGGTATGTGGAGTGTTCCTAGAAGGTATTGGCTGGGATCCTGAAAATATTATAGGAGACGTGTTGGAATATGCCTAAAACCTGGATGATAAAACTTCCTGGTTCCTATGCTGACCCATGCTGCCAGCTCTGGGTGCATGCATGCTTGTCACAAGGCATCCTGTGGGAACACATTCAGGTTGCAGCTTCACCTGGTTTTCCCTGCATCCAAAAACCATGAGTGCAGCTGTGGCACAAAGCCAGGGGGATTTGAATTAAGCTTGTTTTAATTCTGTAGTGATCTTGACTTCCTATTTTTATCGAAGCCCTAATCCTGGGCTCCATCCAAAGGCCATTAAAAGTCAATGGAGAGATCCCACTTGCTTCCAGTGAGTGCTGGGATAGGCTGTCTGGAGGGTGCTAGGTGCCTTTAGTTTTGCTGTCTCAACCAGCTTGAGGTGCAGGTGACCTTTGCTCTGTGCAGCTTCTGGAGTCCTGTGGGCAGGGATGGTCTTCCCTGGGCTGAAGGCACATGCACTGAAAAGTTTGGTTGCCTTGAAGCAGCTCTAGCTGTTACTCCTCTGTGTACCTGCACTGTGCAGCACGTCCACCCACAGAGGTGCCAGTGAAGCTGTCCTTGGGGAAGCAGCTACTTCAGCCAGCCACGGTCACTGTCCACATTGCATAAGGAGAAAAGCATTATAGTGATTATATAAAAGAGATTATGTAACCGGGTAATTTGGTAATCTCCTCTCTGGTGAACGCTAAGAATAGCTCGTGAACATGCATTTATTTCTGTGATAGCCATCCACAGTGATGAAGCACTGGAAAAAGTGGGTGCTGGGCAGTGGCACAGGGTGAAATATTTGTGCCTGCTGTATGTGTTAGCAGAGACTTCATAGCTCTGTTGCTCCTGTGCTGCTGTGGTGGGACACAGCAGCTGCTGTTTCCCCTGCCCCACATTGTGGTGTGACTGGCTCCACAGGTGCAGTGAAGGTTTCCAACTGCTCTTGATAAACCTGTGCCACCTGCCTGTGGCATCCTTATGAGGATGTGCAATGCACAGGCAGAGCAGATTATGGAGGAGGGAACACATGTTGCTTCTCCATGAACTGAGACCATTTTGCTTTCTCTTGCTTCCCAGAACTATCGATTTTTTATGCTGAAGTTGGCAGTACCCCTTCCCCCCCACCCCACACTGAGAAGTGTCTGGGAGGTGCTGAACAATTTCCAGGATCCTGGTGAGGAGCAAGAAGGCTCGTTGCCTGCTTTGAGACAACTGAGAAAGACCATGTGTGCTTCAGCCTCACTCTTACTTGCATCTCTGTTCATGGGTTTATTCCTCTCTTGCAGAAGGGAAGGTGACTCATAAAAATCAGCTGCTGCCAAAGCCAGTGAGAGCTCTCTGATGTTAATTGAAGTCAAGAGAGAAACTATGGAGGAGATGGGTGCTGTTCCTTGTAGTCTCTTACTCCTGAGATGGCTGTGCAGGGGTGAACTCAGGATAGCTTGGGAGAAGGCAGGAAGCTGGATGAAAGGCTGTAGCAGGGGAGGAAGAGAGCAAAAAAAAACTCTCTGAGCACCAGTGATTCATTTGGGAACATCGGTCCTGGCTCAGAAAATGTTCCTGCAGTTTTCAGATCAGTTTCTGGAGTCTAGGTTGCTGCAGGCTTTTTGTTACGGGCTTGGGGTTATTTTTAATTTTTCTTTTGTGTGGTTTTAATTTGCCTTCCCATTCACTGTCCTTAAAGTACAGCTTGCCTCCTTTTCTCATTGCTACAGCTATGTCTTCTCTACCTTGAATTGCATTTTCAGCTCCTTGTCTCTTGCTGCCTGAAGCTCCAGCTCTTTAACCTTATCTTCAAGCTGTCACAATCTACAGCTCTCAAGGAGAAAACAGCCTGGTTTTCTCCTCCTCCTAGCCTTGCTCTGGACTGTTGTTCAACTCTTCTTGGCTTAGGATGGCTTTCTTCTCTCTTTTCTCTGTTACTGATTTCATGATTTGCAATAGTTTCCACTTTCCTGGCTACTGCGTCCCTGTTCTCTTTAAAAAATGGTTGGGTTTTTTTTTTTTTTTTCTGTGCTTTCCTCTTTTATTTCTTTTCTAGGCTGTCTTCAGATCTGTCTATGATTCAGCCCTGGCACAACCACTTCCCATGTGGGTTTTGCCTCTCCCATAATTTCTTTACTTTCCCCTACTTGCAGAAAGAAAAGCTGTACCATCTGCCCTTAAAAGTGCCTTATAAATCCATATCACATGTATTGCAGTTAGGTGTTGAACGCAGCTTAAAAAAATATAATTTAAATCCTTTTCCCTTGAAAGAAATACAGATTTCCATCCTGTCTCTTTTGCCTGAATATCTATTTCCTAGCATGTTTTTCTTGGTTTTGTATGTTAGACTAGAGATTTGAGAGTTCAGCTTGCAGCTTCACCCAAGAATTCCCTTTGTGGAATAGGTGATTCCTTGTTGCAGTTGGCTGCCTTGTGTACAGACCCATTCTTCTTGGTATTTATGCCTTCTCTTTCTGTAGGGTATCAACCCTGGAATATGCTGCTGTTGTTGTCAGGCAAAAGAGTGTTAGGATAATGTTTTTAATAAACATATGGGTTTTGGATAATGTAGATGGAAAGTATGTGGAGAAGACTCTTCACCCTGTGAACTGTAGAGGAGAAAGGACAGGCACAGACCATGGATAATGTGAAATTATTTTGATGCCCTGTAAATTCTCAGATGCTTAATGGACTTAATTTTTCAGTCTCAAATTACACATCTGGAAAAAGATATGACTAAAGTTGAGAGTTTTTGTGCAAAAGTATGTAAGGATGTGTTAGAGCTGTTGCAAGAGCTTCTGTAATGTGAAAACTGTTTAATTTGCAACTGTACAGATACATTAAGAATAATCCTATCTGGACTGATAGGCAAGTGTGAAGTAGTGAAAGGAGAAGGAAGCCAAAATTCATGTACTGTGTTAACTTTTTAAAACCAGTGAAACTGAGATGGTGTCTCATTGCATGAATTTTAATGAACGGTAAACTCCTACCTAAGTCAAAGAAAAACATTAATTCTTAGTTTCATGTGGGTAAGATGGTTCAGGGTGTATAAGTGTGGTATAAAAAAGGTATGAAGGCAGTTTTTATAATTGGTGCAGAGACACCGTACAAGATTTTGCTTTACTTTTGTCTGCCTTGTGCAGACAAAATGTCATCTGCAGCATGTGTCATTTGATTGACTTTAGTAGTAACATTACCTTCCTTGTTCTGAAACCCCCGGATGCAAGCTTTGACCATGTGGGTTGCTAGTCTGTGACAGAAACCCTGGGGTTCATCTGGATCAGTTGTATTGGATGTCATGGCAGAACTTTCACTGGTAAGGAGGAGCAGAATGGGCTCCATGTTTTGGAGTTTGAACTCCAATCCTAATTGGTCATCTGTTCCCTTTGAAGAAAATAGGTTGTAAAGGTTAAATTTCTTGTGAAGGTTCAAGTTCAGTTAAATAGATTCAGTTAAAGTGATTTCCAAAAGCAAGTACAACGGAGGAAAAAACATGAGCAGTGTCTGCAAACATCCCGCTGGAATATCTGGAAGTGCCTGATGGAGCCAAATTAATAACTTAACAAGTTCGCTTTTGAAATGTTCCTTCAGCAAGCTTGTAAAAAGTTGTAAAAATCTAGAGAGGCTTGAAAGCAGGAACCCTTTGTAAAAAGTCTTTCCTTCAAGCAAGAACATTTAGACATGATGTGAAGCAAGGTTATGAAGGGATAATTAGTACTGGGTTTCCTGATACTGCCTAGAGAAAGCTTGGCAGCCTTTTTCTCTGTGGTAGGGATGGCACTTGTAATCTCAATGTCAGTATTTGCCAAGTGTTACTCTAGCCCTGCTGATGACTCCCTGGACGTCTTCCTGAAGGTGACTGCCTTATGTGTGAGGGTTGTAAACACTTGGGTCTTGAGGAAGGATTGAGGTCTGACTCTGAAGCCGTCTGCAGGAACAAATGACTCTTCCAAAGGGATTGATCTGTGCAGGCTTGCCAGATGTGTCTGGACCCGGCTCTCCCTCAGTCTGACAGGTGTTTTTGCAGCCATTTGATGTCAGGGGTGTGCCACCTTTGTGCCAGTGGCGCTGGCATGATAGCAACAGCTGGCAGGGCTGGCATCCATCTGCTGGGCTGGCTACAGCTCCTGCCTGCCCACTCTGCCTGTGGCTGCAGGGACAGAGGTGCTCACACTTGGATACCTGTTCCTAGAACATGGGCTGAAGGTGGCAAAATTACATCCTGTGCCTGACTTTAATGCCTGGCTCTTCAGGTGCTGAAAAAAATCACCGTTCTTTTCTCTTTCAGTGATTTATGTTTTTCTGGAGGAGAAGTTTTTTCTTAGCGGTGTCCTAGACTTTGATATATGTTCTGTATTCGTGGTAACAACTTGTCCAACTATCCATCTTTCAAATTAGATTAAATCTATTTGTACATTTATGGTATTTTTTCATGCTTTATTCAAACACAAGTAATCAAATAAAGAACAGTTCATGCTGTTACGCTTCAGAAGTCCTTGCCAGTACTTAGATTTTTATAGGAAACCAGAATTTTGCAGTTGATTGTAATGACAAGAAGTATGCTTGTCTGTCATCTCTCACAGAAGGATTTGATAGTACTTAAGCAATATTTAATACATCGTAGCATGTTCTAGTCACATCCAGTCCAGATGCATAGCTCTGTACAGATGGATAAGTGGGCAGAAAGTATTGAAAATGTCGTGCAGGGTGTTTGTAGCAGAATTAGAAACTTAAGATTTTTGATTCCTGGTTTCCTACTCCAGTTCAGTATAAGGCAACTGCTTTGACTTTACTATAAACACTTTGTAACAAGCCCTTCTATTTTATGAAGTTACAAATGTGGGTATTTTTTTGGAAGTGCCAAGCAAGGCATCTTGTCAATGGCATGAAGATCTACAGGCATGTGAGTGGTCTGGAGGAAGATTTCCTGTATTAGATTCTTCTCCATGTGGAATTATCAAATTGTAACCGTAATGTTTATTCAGTGTGTCTTGTTAGTAGTGAATCTGAGATCAATAGATACCTCCAGATTCTTAGCCTTTGTCTTTTGATTTATGCATTTGCACATTTATCACACAACTGTACTTGTATTGGGTTTGTATTCTAGACTTAATGACTTTCTGATGATCTAATTAACCTCAGCTTGTTAGTGATGCCAGTATTTATATGTGTAGAATATGAATTAATGAAAGTGTTCATCTGCATCTCACCTCTTTGGATAGCTGACTAAATTTGTTAAACTCACTGTTGTCTTCATAGTGCTGCGCTCTGAAATACCACAGGAGCTCCACTTGTGTGAGGGTGTTTTTCTTTTAGTCATTGATTGAATACGCAGTCCTAAGACAGTCTATAATTTTGCAAAGTTGGATCAGTGCTGCTGAGTAGATTAGGTCAAAATAGAAATAACAGCACATCGAAGCAGTTTCAAACTTTCAAAGGCTGTTTTTGTTTAGGCACTTCCAAAAGCTAGGGAATTGAAAGTCCAGGTTTACATGTGTAGTGAGAATGGAACTTCTCTAAAAGGCTTGGCATTTGCCCAGGGTGTGGGAGGCCAGTTTTGTCTCATCTGTGTCCTCTAGATGAGCCCTTGAAAGAGCTGCTACCTTAGATGGGGTATACTAGAATTGATTTACGTCAATTGTTGACATCATCCTCTTTTCCACTTCTAAAGGAAGTATGTGCTAGGTGGAAGGCTTCACCATCGCTCAGTGGTTTAGATGCCCTTTGAAGAGGGACAGCTGTGTCTGCAGTGTTTATTCCAACTATACCCCTTCAGAGACTGAATATAGAAACTGAAAGACAGAAAAGTGCGAGACATTAGGTCTATTGGTTGCAATAAAACAGCATGGCCTTGTCTTGGGAAATGCTTACATGAGGAATTTGAGGAATCTGTGTTGTGGTTTTAATTTGGTTTCTTGTCCAATGCACTATTTACATTGGGGTTTTATATTTGCTAATTTTTAATTATCAACTGGGAGATAGGACTTTGGGAGAAAAAGGTAAAACAGGCATAACTTAAAAGTAAAAAGAGGTAGATTTTATTAATATACACTAAAGAAAAGGGGGAAGAAAAAAAATTGAGACATTCAAACACCTTCACCCCCCCCCTCCAAAATGTTCACTTTCTCACTCACCACAGAGAGAAAACCATGATTTTCTACTATCTCTAAATTTAGTTTTATCTCAAAAGAAATAGAAACCTTCTTGTTCTTTCCTAGTAGCCAGGGACCTATTCTAATCAAAATTCTTAATTAAAACTTACGTATATCAATACACACAACTCTTTGGCTAGAACTTGCATTCCCCCAGGCAGCATTCTGATATTACAAAAACAGTCCATTGACCCATAATTCACATCCAGAGAAGTCCGGTCAGAAATGTCTTCTTCCGTTCTATTTTCCAAATAGTCTTTCTCAGTTCTTTCACTGACTTTGTCTCAATGCTGTCTCTCTATATTTCGAATCACTCTGTCTTCCATGGAGGAGGGAAAAGGATTAAAGTCTTTGCCCAGAGGTTTTTTTTTTTCCCCTCTTCAGCGGAGTCTTGGAACTTTGAGGCCACAGGTGATGGTGCGGGGAGGAAGGGGTAGAGGGAGCATGCTCAGGAACGCTGATGGACAAAACATTTTCCACCCCTGTTCAGATCTAAAGCGACTGAAACCTGGATCAGCTCCCTGGAGCTCCAAAGAAAAGTTTTTAAAAGTCTCTCCTCCTTTGGACCAGTGGTTCTGGCAACCAAGGCCCAGAGCAGGGCCACCATGGTCCTGGCGCAGGGCCAGACTGCTGGTCTGCAGTCCTCCTCCTCCTCTCCCCATCGGAGGAGCCGGGAGGGGACAGAGGGGACACGGCCAGGCTCTCCCACTGTCCCACAGGCAGGGTTCCCCCTGAGACCCTGCAGCCTGGCCCCGGGGGGCCCAGCCTGAACCCCGACTCATGAGGTGTTACCTTTCTGGTGGCTGGAAAAGGAAAGAGAAAAGTCACCAGAACTTGTGATTTAAGACTGTGTTTCCAGAGGTGTAGAAACACTCCCATTCGTCAACCAAGCTGTCAGTCACAAATCCATGCTAGAACTTCCTTGTGGAAAAAAACTTTTCACATCCATGCTAAACCACCACAATCTGCTTGTGTGTGTTGAAGAGATAATTCTGTCCTTGCTGCTTTTTTGCACAATGGCCCAAAAATTTTGCTACTATCTCCTGATAGAGATAGGATGCTGCTGAAAATAGGTCTTTGCACCTATACTTATGCATTTCATGCAAATGCATAGAATGCATAAATATATGCATAAAGTTGAAAAGAAACACTGCCAGCACAAAAGTCTGAGGTTCTGTCTCCTCCAACTGCCTGAAGTTAAATTTTGTTAACTACCGGTAGAATGAGAGAGGCTCAAGTTCTTCTGGGTGAGAGATGGGAAAAAAGACTTACCATATCCTGTCATTGCACATTATACCTCTGTTCTGCAGATGTGTCCTTTTGGATACCTTACAGATGCAAAAAACCACGAAGGAACATTATTGGGTTTGTTTTTGTTTTTGCTTTAGAAGTGCAGGAAACACAGTTTCAGGATCTGAAAAATGCAGTTATGTGCCCAACTCCCTAATATGAGAGGGTTTTCCAGAGGATTTGTCTTAAAGTTTTCTGTCAAGTTGGCACTATCTGGAGTTACCTGCTGCTACATATTTAATTCATATGATGACATGAAATATTTATATTTAAGAAATAGCTCATAAAAGTTGGTCTTCCCTCCTTTTTGTATTGAGAGCATCTCATGGCAATGTCCTGAATGTTGCACATCCAGGCCAGGCCTGTGACAATTCTGGGGAGATTTATTTCAAATAATCACCATTCCTCTCCAGTAACTAGGGAGATGGGAAGGTGGTACAGTGGAGGATGCTGAGAGGGCGATGCCTGGTATACCTTTTCCAGCCTTACAGACTGTTCTAAAACAGATCCATATAACATTTAGGCTGAGAGTATTGGTAGTGTCTTTTCTAAGCACCAGATTTTTTGCAGGGCTGTTGTATTCCAGACATTACTGTGCTAGTTCATGAGACCTTCCTCAGCTCCTTCCTGTTTGATAGGGACTAGGTTAGGGAATTCATGCTGAGGCTGGTTTTGGTGCTGTCGTTTTCCTTTAATGAACATCTTAAGGCAGTCTTAGATAATTATTTCAATTTTTATTTGTATGAACAGATGAAATGTGCATGGAACTCAATGTTTGCTACATAAAGTGTTGAGTTTATACATCCCTTCCTGTCTTATGTGTGCTGCTCTAATTGGCTTTATTTGTTGGGGATTTTTTCCCTGGTTATTTTTAAATAATCCAATGATTTACATTTTTTCTGTTAGTCCAGTTTTCCAATCTTATGTTTCTGTGGCTGGTGACAGGGCTGGTAAATCAGGATTGATTTAACGCTCGGCACCTCTGTTGGTAAGAGAGATCATCAAAATGCTCTATGGAATGAAACCGAAAGAAAGGAGATAAAGAGTTTTCAAATAAAAGCATGCATATCAGCAGCATCAATCCTGCAGTTCCTCATACCAATGTAGAATTTGCACTCTGGATTTCTTGTTGCACACTGTGGATTTAAGCTTGGAGGAAACCTTTGAACCTGTGAGCCTGCATCTTTGAGCCTGTGATCACAATTTTATGTGCATAGTGCTGGATTTTACAATGTCCCCCAAGAATTCTCTGTTCTGCTATCAGGCAGTCTCGAAACAACCTGCCTACATGTGTGCCTTGCAAATAAGTATCAAACCTGACTTGGAGGGAATACATCTGTTGGTGGATCCACAGTCCAAGCTCCTCCCCACCTCAGAGCTCTGCCCCTCAGATAAGGCAGCTGGCAAAGCTGATAACGAATCCTGGTGATGGGGATGACTTTTTGTTTGGTGCAGAAGAATCTAGTTCTAACTGTTGTTGGAGAAAAAGTTACTTTAGAGCTTGTCTTATGTTAGAAATAATCAGTTTCCTCGTTCATGTCTTCATATATTTGAAGATATTTTTCCATCCAGTTTTGGGTAATAATCTATTATACTCTGTAGGAAGCAGTATGAAAGTATGACCTCATGTCATAAAGGCTGTGTCACTTAGAGTGGGGTTCTGCTGTTGGCTCTGCTGTCAGACACAGGCACATTTCTTTGTGATTTTTGTCCCATATTCTTCTCCTAGTTTAAGAAGTTATAACTTCTGTTCATAGCTAGTCTTGAAGCTGTGTATTAAAGCCACGGATTGAAAGCTAGATAGGTTTCAATAGTTTGAATTGAGCAGATCCTACCATTAACAGAGGTGAGGAAGAGGGATCTCTGATATGCTTTTACTGAAGTACTAAGGGTCATGGCCAAGTACCACAAAATTATCTATTGCCATGTAACATGTTGGTTCTCACATCAAACAATGCTCACTCTGACTATGGGCTGGGGGTTCTCTTTCAGTCTGTACTGTTTCATAGTTAGAAGGTTTTTTTTAGCTAATAAACTTAAGGCCTTTAATAAAACCTTGTTTTTAAAAAAGTAAAAAGATCTGGATATCAGTTTCATTCCTTCTATCGAGAAAGATTAACTTCTGGGACTCTTTTTTCTGCTTTGTTTAATGGTCTAGGTCATGTCTTCTTTCTTCTTGGCCTGAAAAGCCTTAGGCAGTGCTTGACTTGTGATACAGTGGGCATTGTACCTTAAGGAGCCACAGGCATTGCCATTGCATAGTGTTAAACTCTGTTCCATCATTTGCCAGAGCTGGGCTATCCTGTTCCTCCTGCACCTTGATTCTGGAACCTGGGTACATAATTTTGCAAGAAATAAGTAAGTTCTATTTAAATCTATGCAACTTTGATCTGAGATTTGTCTTGAAATGAATTGTAATTCCAAGCAAAGTTCATTCACAATGTTACCTAGAAATTAGGGATTCACCATGGTTTTCTGGATGCTTGCCTGAGTCTGTCAGAAAATGTTATAAATGAGAAATGCCTTCCAGAGGTTTGTATTTGTCTGAAAGCCACAAAAAGTATTTTGGGTTTCATGCCATCATGATTCAACCGTAGCTGGCAACTAAACACCACACAGCTGCTTGCTCACCCTCTCCTGGTGGGATTGGAAAGAGAATCAGAAGGGTAAAAGCTAGTAAGCTTGTGGGCTGAGATAAGGACAGCTTAATAGGGAAAGCAAAGCGAGGAATTTATTCACTGCTTCCCCTGGACAGGCAGGTGTTCAGCCATCCCCAGGCTGCATTACATGTATCCGTTACTTGGGAAGACAAATGCCATCGCTCTGAATATCTTCCTCCTCCTTCCCGCATCTGATACTATAATATAAAATGTTATATTCACCATATAATATGGAATATACCTTTGGTCACTTGAAGACAGCTGTTCTGGCTCTGTCCCCTCCCAGCTTCATATTCACGCCCCGTGTCCTCCCTGGTGAGGCAGTTGTGAGGCACAGAAAAGGCCTTGGCTCCATCCAAGTACTGTGTTATTCCTGTGTTATCAACAGTGTTTTCAACCCAAATCCCAAACATAGCCCCATACTAGCTACTGTGAATCAAATTAACATTACCCCAGCCAAAACCAGCGCATTCTGTACTGCTGATTCCCTCCCATTTACATCATGCTCAGTTCCCACACTATCCAATACATCCTCATTAACCCTCACAACCCTTCACTCACACCCTTTGGTATCTTAGGTAGATATCATTCTTTTAGTCAATGATCATTGGCTTCATTTAGTCCATGACTTAGGGGCTCCATCTCTTAGAGGGAGCACTCAGGACAGGAGGGATGGTGTGGAGTTACTTGAATGGAATTACTGGGCACCACAACCAGCTCAGGTCAGGTCACTGCTGCGCTTGCACTGCTTCTGGTAAGGCTTGTCCTCTGTTGGTTCAGATGCTTTCTGCTGTAGTAATTCCCATAACATGCAACTCAAATCCTGTGTTACAGCCATGTAAAGGTGTTTCCATTGCAATCTCCACCCCTTTTCCCTTTGGACCAGACCTTAGTGTTTAACAGTGCAGTGAACTTGACCCTGCTGCAGCTTGGATTTATCCACTTACTGCAGTTCTTTAGGGTTATACTTGCTCCAAGTGAAGCCTTATCTATGAGCCACAGTTTCTTCAGGGGTATACCTGCTATGGCATGGACTTATCCATGGGCAGAGCTGCTTTGAGATGCACCTGTTCCAGCATGGCCTTTTATCCATTGGCCACGATCCCTTCAGAGGTACACCTGCTGCAGCAGAGACATAAGCATGGCTACAGTACCTGCTCTGGTGTGGGCTTTTCTGCATCCACAGGCACTCGGGAGTGTTCCGCTCTGGTGTGGACTCATCCACAGGTGACAGTCCCTTTGACTTGAGTTCATGCTGCAATTCCAGCCCGTCCAGCACAGCAGTGATGCTCTGGTCATCTGCCAGCCCAGGCACATTGCCATGGCTGTTATCAAAATGTTCCCAGGCACAGCAGAGTAAGATGATAAGTGGAACAGCAGTACAGGAAACAGTGAAAGCAAAAAGCAGCCAGTAATGAGCACCAGACTCTGACATACAGTAAAGCAAGCAAATAAAAATTTGCTATAAATTCCATCTAGCCCCTTCCAATCTGACATGTTGTTATCTCCAAGTGTTCAAACCCCAGGCTGGCACCCAGAAAGGATGGCTGTAGTTTAACTCGAGCCAGCAACAAGGCACCACAGAGCCTCTTCTTCACTCTCACCCAGTGGAATGGGAAAGGGAATCAGAGTAGTAGAAGTTAAAAAAAAAGGCATGGGTTGAGATAAAAGCTGATAAACCAGAGGTTGCACACGCAAGTAGAGCAAAATGAAGAGGAATACATTCACCGCTTCCCATGGGCTGGCAGGTGTTCAGCCATCCCCAGGAAATCAGGGCTCCATCACACGTAGTGGTTAGTTGGGAAGGCAACCATGGTCACTCTGAACCATCCACCTTTCCTTCTTCCCTTAGCTTTATATGCTCATCATAATGCCGTATGATATGGAATATCCATTTGGACAGTTAGGATCAGCTCTCCTGACTGTGTCTTTCCAACTTTTTTGTGCACCCCCAGCCTTCTTCACTGGCATGGTGGTATGAGAAGCAGAAAAGGCCTTGAGGCTGTGTAAGCACAGCTCAGCAATAAATAAAACATCTCTGTGTTATCAACACTGTTTCCAACGCAAATCCAAACTAGCTATTGTGAAGAAAATTAGCTCAGGGAAGTTCAGCACATTTCATCATGATGCTTTCATGAAAAGCACCCTCAGTAAGCTACTGTCCAGATCCACCCATGTGTTATGTTGCTCTTTGGAAGGTTTTGATCAAAATGGAACACCTTGCTAAGCCTCATCTAGTCAGTTCCCAAGTTCAGTGGGACATTTGCAGGAGTAAGAGAAGATGCTCTTCCTACTTGTTGGGGTTTGTGTTTAATTGGATGTTCTGTGTCTTGCAGGCATAAGATTATCTTTGTGGTTGTTTATAGTTTTATAAATCTGCAGAATGATGAGGTTTGTATTCTTTGGCTGCAGCTATACAAAGGAAATCTGAATATTTAATGGAATATTGAATACTGCATAACTTTCCCATGTATGAACTTAGAGAAGGTGTTTTGATGGATTAGTTGGTTTGCTGCTTAAACTCTGTAGGGTCAAAGATCATGTGTCTGAAATGTTTTTTACATCTTATGTAGGTTTTAGGTAATTAATATTTCATGCTTGCCCCCAGATATGTGGTAGTAGTTAAAACTCAATTAAGTGGTGATTATACAGAATGATGAATATTTCATTTATTTAATATGAAATAGGAAAAAAACATTGCTGCCATGCTTGTTTTATTTCAAAAAACTTTGTGAAGATTAGCAAGATTGAAAATCCTCTTAATGTCCTGAATTTATTCTGCTGAGATTATGCAAGTATTTCTTTGAAGACTTTTAATAAATGGGTTCTGTTGTCCTTCTTTATAGGGATGTTTCTTCTTGTACCTTTATAAAAGCTTTTGCTTTGTTCAGCTTCGGTTATGGGCCAAAATATTGTTTTGTTCATGCCATTTATTAGTTGAACTCTTAGTAACTGAATATTCAGAAATACGAGCATCTGCAAGACTGAAAGAAATCAGATGGGTGAGACAAGTGTGTGTCCGTGGCTACTGTGTCTCGGATGGTGGCAGGTGCTGTCCCAGAAAGGGCCACAAGACTACCCACTATCTGAGGTCTATTCCTTTCGTGCCTCCCCAACATATGAACTACTTGGATCACAGATATTAGGGTGTAGCTCCCTTTTTACTGGGTTTAATTACTGGTTTGGATTTGTCTAGTTCCTTTTGAATCTGTCATCTTCTGCAGTTTCCCGCAATAACAGATTTCAGATTTTGTCTGTGTACTGTGTAAAAAAGTACTTCTTAAATGAATTTCCTGCTAAGAAAAGGAACACTCATTGAAAGTGTTGCTATAGGGCTTGGCATATAATAGTTCCGTACTTGGCCTCATTCAGCTGTGCATTCAACCTTTCTCTCCCTCTTTACCCAGGCATCTGTTTTCCAAGTTGAAGGCTCCCAAACCTTTTAAAGTCTTCTTGAAAGACAGCTGCCTCATCTGATTATTCGCTGTAGTTTTCCCTCCCTGTCTGTCTCATCTCTAGCTACAAGCACTTCTTGGAAAGCAGAAATAAGGACTTAAAGGTGGACTTTAAAATAGGGTAGAAATTGGTCACTAGCATCTGCTGAAAATTTGGGATTCACCTCCTGTATGAAAAAAGAGCTCAAACTGATCTTTAAAATACAGCTAATTTTAATTTCTAGGCTTTTAAGGAACTGTAATAAAGTAACTCATTGGTTTGAGTTGGATTCC
This sequence comes from Sylvia atricapilla, assembly GCF_009819655.1. Lineage (NCBI taxonomy): Eukaryota > Metazoa > Chordata > Aves > Passeriformes > Sylviidae > Sylvia > Sylvia atricapilla. The sequence continues at coordinate 52,473,720 of NC_089140.1, read as the reverse complement.
AGTAGTGCTATTGACTTTTAGTTGCCATTATTCTGCAAGGGGTTATTAGTGGAGTAAAGGACTTTTCAGCACAGAGAGCTAAAGAGCATGAAACCTACCAGAAAAGCACGTATTGACTTGTGCCTCCTGAGGCTTCACTGCTTTTGATGAGGCTGGCTAAGGGGAAAATTATGATGTGCTCACCTCCTCCAAGAGAAGCTAGTCTAGTTGAAATTTTAAAAATTCAGTGCTCAGGGCCTTGCTGGAGCAAACCAGTAGGAGGAGATGGACAGATTTTAGCCTGAAGGGGAGAGTGGGTAAGTGCAGCTGTCAGAAGACAGTTGGAATACACGTCCTGCTTCTGCAGCCAGTGCTCAGCTCCCTTCTGCAGCATGAGCATAAAGGCTGCTCATCATCACAACTAGCTCTTTAGAGCTGTATTACATAATGGAAGCTTTATTACATGGTTTGTAGCTATTATTTAGGATTAAGTTTTGTTTCATATAGCTGTCCTGCCACTGCTGTGGTGGTATCTTCCAGTTGTGTATCAAACAGCATGGCCAATATCTGTTTTGGGTCCTCTTCCAGTAAGCTGAGTAGTTTTTCATGTAAGAAGCTCAGTTTCGTATCCTGTGAAACTTTGTTGTAGACAAAGCAGAGAAAGTAGAATTTGTGTAATTATGTTTGTGGTGGGGGGTGTGTATGGGAGTTTGGGGAGAGTCAGGATGGGATGTTGGTCGTCTTCTCTATCTTTTAGCCTGTGTTGTTGAGGGAGTGCAGTTTGATACTTGCTGCCTGTTGGATTTTCTGAGCCACTGATGCCGTTATGGGATATCCCAAACATCTCTTAGTGCCACAGCTGGACTGAGAGATCAGAAAGGTGCCCATGCCAGGACGTAGGCCATGAGATGAAGCTGGAACATCCAGGCTGTTGGGGTCTCTTAAATGTGCTCTGCCCTTGAAATGGTAGGCAAATTTGACCACTTGTGGATGTATATGGAGAGTTGGGATTAATGGAGAATCCTCAAAACACATTCTGCTCTTCATTTTTCTTTCCTTATCTGAGCCTTTTTTCATAGTAGTGCCACTGTGGTCACTGTGATGAGATGCAGGGGGTACTGAAAATTGTCTGCAGATTGTTAGCATTCATACCCATGTCATTTTATTCCATTTCAGTGTGGCTGTAAATAAAGACAATGGACCTTTTTGAACATTAATTTGGTTGCCTGGACTCAAACTGCTGGTGAAGGAACTGGATTATACGCTTTGTTCTGTATTGTACAGTCAGATTACATTGTTGGGCTGTTTAGAACTAATCCTTGGATGTGTCGTATGCTAAATACTACAAATCAAAGTTCAGCTGCTGGGGATCTTGTGTGGTGGGTTGGTTGCTTTTTTTTTTTTTTCAGGTGACCTCCAGATGCAGGCCTATAGTAACTGTAAGTTTGTTCATCAACATGGAGTTTTTTTTATAAATTATATGCTCACAATTTTAATGTTCCTCATGGAAAACCACAAGGACTTTGAGTGCTGCTTTCTCAGACACTTGTTGCTTCTCTGATTTGTCCATTCTTTTTCAATTCAAATGCATGCAGCCTGGTTCACATAAGTCTTTGTACATTTTAGTGTTCCTGCATTTTGCTGATGTATGGCTAGTCTTTTTTTTTTGAGAAGGGCAGTTTTAAGCACATCTGATACTTGGAGTCAGTGATCTGTGCTTTCTATGTCATGTAAATGAAGAGTGGTTTAATGCTGTTCCTTAGACCTGAGCTAGTTGAATGAATGGCACCATGGGTACACTTACTCTATGTTTTCTTGTGAATTGAAAATAGCATTATACAACCAACCCTCTTCTTAGTCCCTAGGTCTCTTCAAAATTCTTCTACAAATTCAAGAATGTCATTTGATAGAGCTCTAAAAAGAGAGGATGAGAAATTATTATTTGACAGCCTAATGCTAAAATAAAGTTCTGTTTATGTGGGGCTGGAAAATCAAGTAGCAAACTTGTCAGTATAGATGGAATGTAAAAAAAAAAAAATCTGCTGTTCTTGTAGGAATGTGAGCAGTGACTTGTTGAGAATGAAATCCCAAATAAAAATATTTGTAGGCTTGCAAGGCTAATGCAATTACTGTGGGTACATGGTATTTCTTGACTCCACGCTGCAAGGAAGACTTGCAGAAACACAGGGACATGAACAGTAATGTTTAGTTTGGTTGTTTGCAAAAGAAACTGCTGTGAGATTCCATGATACATCTGATGGTTCCTGTGATGTTTGTGATGCTGCAAGATGGTCTTGCTTTGCTCCTGCTTGGATGAAAACATAAACAGGTAGTCAGAATAAGGCTTTTTGCATCTGTGTACTATCATCCTGCTCCTGGTGTTTTCTTCCTAAATCCAACCTAGCCTTCAAATAAATCTGTGAAATTCTTAATCAGCCTTCATTGTTCTGCCTTTGTCCCAAACATTAGGAAAGGCTTTCAGTAAACACCTGCAGTTTCCTCCCTTGTTTATCTGCAGGTCCTGCCATGGACTCTATGCCATGAATGCAAAATGTGGCAGCAGTTAAGTGGCTGTATTGAAATCAGTTGCTGTCAGGAAAAGAAATATTGCTTCATTGTTTGCTTTTACCCTCTTTGCCTCTTGGTTTCTGTTGTGTCTTTTGTTTTATACCTTGATGTACCTATTGTTTTATACCAATTCCCTTTTTGTGTAGTGGTTGTGCAGCCATGTTCTGGTTCCTGATATAGGCTTCTGGGTGCAGCCAGGGATAAATCTGCAATAGTAGTCATCCTGGCATACTTTCTCTCAAACTCTACTTCTGGTGAATTTACTTCTCTTTTATTTTTTTTTTCTATGGTGCTAAATACAGCAAACAGCTGTCTACCAGCAGAAACTCTGGAGAACCAACCTTCCCACTGTTGATTTTTTTCTTCAGTGCATATGGATTTCTCCTTTAGAGTGAGGGGCAGATCTACTTTGCCTGCTCAGTTGTATAACATACCATTGGTTGCTTTTCTGCCCTGAACTCATAATGAAGTAACCTAAATTATTATAAAAGCTTTAGTATCAGCTTCATTTCATTTTAATAGACCAACAAAAGCAACCAGTTTGCAAGCTGCTGGCTCCAGTACTCCTGCATAAACCATTAGCAAAACAATATTTCTGGCACAGAGGAAAATGGCAGTGACAAATCCAAGAATTCGCTCTGAAAAGAAGTCAACCAAGTGCCAGTGAATCCAGAAACCCACTCATATGTGCACTGGCTGCTGTGAGCTCTTTGTTTGAGGCTGAGAAGTCAGCACTTTCTCATAATTTGTTTTACATTCTGGCTTTGTCTTCTGTAAATATCCTTTGCAGTGATTCTAGCAATGCTGGCAGCTGCCTAGGCACCAGAGGAGCGTTCCCAGTTAGCTTACATGCACAGAGGATCTGACGAGTTTTGCATTTTATGCGTGAGACTGGCTCATCTGGTCGCCTCCTATGCTCTTGCCCTGCAATGCTAGCTGATTCTGTGTTTGCAGCGCTATACCTCATGGGCCAGGTACACTTCAGGCTTTGAAGAGCAGGAGTCTCCCCACAGGGCCCAAAGGAGCCTCAGGATGTCTCTGTTAGAATGTCTGTGGTAACCTCACTAGTAGTGGTGGGTAGGGAAAGGAGCATCTCATGGGACCTAACACACAGAGCCTTTCTTTACTTAGCAACAACAACAAAATCCTGTGAGCCTTATATTTACCTAAGGTTTGTTAAGTGTGAAGGATGCCTGTACAGTTGTTGTACTGTGTGTGCAGAAATTGTAAAACTACCTGCCTCAACAGATATAAACTAGTACCATCTGCTTATTTAATATCCTCTTGTGTTTTGCTCTGTCAGATTAACGAAAGTACTGCTCACGTTTGGGTACCTGCATGTACAGGCAGTGGTCTGGTTTCAGAGACAGCTGCCTGTGAGGTTGGGTGTGCCTTGGTACTTTCTGTTGAATAGTAAACCTCACAGATGGGCAGGTCAGAAGACCTCTGCTCTGCAGAGGTCTGCAGACATGCTTTTTCTGGGTGCTTTAAGTTTAGGCTTTGCCTGAGACCTCTGCAAAGGTCTCAGCAATACAAGATTTTGAGAGCTTTGGTCCCCTCTTCACAGCCTCTTCCTTGCTTTTCTTCTTTAAACCTGAAAACAAAACCCTCACCTTTTTAATTTTACTTGCTGAATATAAAGATGTCTTGACCACTCTTTTCCAAGAAAAGCTCTCAGCACTTCAAACTTTCCTAAGATGTACACTGAGTATGAGTGCTTCCCAAAATGTCTAGTCAACTGAAGCAATGTTAAAATGTAGTATCAGCTAGAACAAGACAGATGCTAGAAGACAGATGTAGATGACCTCAGGGACAGTGAGAGGGTAGGAAAGAGGATTAAATTTTCCTAAGACAGAGCTTGGAAAAGATTAATATCTCTCTGTTATGCACTATGTTCTGGTAGTTGGGCATTAAGTCTAATAAATAAGGGAACTGAGGCTTCTTTCTGTGCCCCTGTAACCTGGAGGAGCATTTAATAAGTTCATATGGACTTCTCCTTGCCATCTCTTTGCTTTTGCAGAAGTGAGTGAACAGCACAAGCATCATCACCTTCCCTGCTTGTCCAATTCTTGTTACTCTTCAGGATTTTTTTCACTGTCCCTGCAGCACATCTCCCAATCATCTAGATGGATGTGGTTGCATGTATACATTTTTTAAAATTTAATTATTCTTTGATTCATTTGTGTTCATCAGTGTCATTGGCAGCAATCTGAGAGTTCACAATCTGGTGTGCTGACATCATGTGCTTGCTTCTCTTCTTGCTTCTTTTGACAGATCTTTGTCTCTCTTCAAAGCTGCTATCCTTTGAAGAATGTTTGTCCTGTTGCTTCTAGTCTCCTTATTCTAGTCTCCTTATATCTCTTCGGGTTTAAAGCAGATGTTTCTAACCCATTAAGAGTCCCTTTACTGTGATAGCTGGACTTAAATTTGCAGAGCTGATCTGAAACAGAACAAGAATTTCCAAATTATCATCCTTAGTCTCTTGTTGCATTGTGGGTGTGTTATTTTTAGTAATCTTTGCCATTTAGTTGTCAGTCTCACATTGATGATCTTCTTTCCACTCCCAAGATCAGCTGCTAGAGTCAAGGGGGTGTGATTGCATTAATGAGTGAGCAGGGAGCTTTGTAGTCTGATGGTTGCAGACAGAAAAGCTTGATATTTCTCTTTGAACAGAGTTATAGAAAGTCAACACAAAAACATGTAAAGAATTTCAACAGTATATCACTGCATAGCTCTGCTGATTTCAGTTTCAAGCAAAGGTTTTCTGCTAATGATGTTTTCGTTCTTTTTGTTTAAACAAAAAGACATTGTACTGTTCTAAGACCAGTCCACGTGGATGTGCCTGGAATAAGTCATCGAGTCATCTCACAGATCTAGTCATTCTGGATGTAGGGTTTGATTTTGGCTTTTTACCTGCAAAATATACAGTGAGACATATTTTCTTTCCTGTTTTTTTTTCCCCACCACTTCTCCTGCTACTCAAAAGAAAACACAGTTAGCCCTTTAGTAGTTACCTGGTGATGCAATTGCAAGCCCTGAAATCTCACTGAAAGCTTCTGGCTGGACTAGGCCTGAAGTGTGAAGAACATCCTCTGGTCCCTAAGTTTCTGGAGGTTTCCTCAGTTTACCTTGTTTCTCTAATTTTATCAAGTTTTGCAATTGCTCTGTGGCCAGGTAGTTGCTCACTCTGTTGGTAGCTTTAAGACTACATTTAAAAGCTGAATAAAATAACTTCAGTGATCTAGTTTCCTTCTTTACAGACAAAATGAAATATGTCAGGAAGCTGATACCTTCTCAGAGAATACACAGTGACTGATCCTTATCAGGGACCTCTGAGTAGCAGCCATTCCTGCTTCAAACAATGAAGGCTCTGTCTTCTGTGACTGGAGTCTATATCCTGGCAGGTTTGTACCTGGCTGGATAGGTGCCTAAATGCCTTGATACATTTACTGTCCTGTGATGTGACCTATTATGTGCAAATATCATCTGTCACAGGGGCAGCCATACATGCAGGGACTGAGCTGGGGACAGCCAGAACAAGTATCTAACCTGAATAGTGAGTTCAGTGCTGTTACTACTCTCTCTGTGGACACTAGAGGGATATAGCTTTGCACTGTTAAAACAGCAGGGGGAATGGATCAGGAAGGATGCCTTCTATGTGCAGGATGAAGTCAGGGAGAGCCCAAAAGCCTGAGGAACAGCTGGACACCAAGCTCTCTCCAGCAGGATCTCCACAGCTCTCAGTGTTGCTTTGTCCCTTTGTAGAAGACTCCACCAAATCCAGCTGGTTGCTCTTCTCCACCCTTTGGCTGGAGAGGCAGGAGCACAGAGCTGTTGGCCCTGTGTGCCTGTTCTGCCTGCCTTTAGGCACTCAGCAGTGATGACTTTCCCACATCTGCACTGTCAATTGCCTTTTTAAACGGGATTTAAACTAATCCCGTTCTTTACCTGCAGGAAGGCATGGGGCTGTATGTGAAACTATTATTTATGTCTGCTTTTCAACCCAACCCGGCCATTTTCTGCCTCACTTCAGTCACATTCGCTGGGCGTTTATTTACATAGAGTTTCTGCACTCCTCTGGTCTGTTAAGTGTTGGATTGAGCCTTTGCTTTTGCGATTGTTGGGCTAAGGCTGGATTGTTGGGGCCTCTTTTTTTTCCTCCCTTGAGTAGATCAAAACTGTATCTGAGCATAATAGAGGGCTCTTGGTAATGTTCAAGCTTTGATTTACTTTAAAATTTCTTTTTTTTCCCCCTCTTTAAAACTGTTACTTATCACATTTTAAATTTTGCTCTGTCAGTGGGCCCTTAACAAGAGGAGAATAATTCTTTTTTTTTACTAGCTGTTAACTCCTAAATGCTCTGGCTTTATGACCTCTAACTGTGCTTTTACGCATGGGAATGAGGCAAATGAAGCCAAACAAAGACAGAAACTCTGTATTTCCAGGAATAATCAGCTGTTTCCCAATTTCCCTGTCACTTCTGAACCTTTGAATTTTACTCCTATACATAAAGTCTTAATTTTTCTTTTGTACTTCATTGCTTCTTATGGCTGTGTGTGAATTTATAGGCATTGTCTCTTTGCTAATTCTGCTCAGTCTGGTTTGTGAGTGGGTATGCATGAGACGATGCTTAGCAACTGAAGGCAGAGCTTCAGCAGGTGTAACTAAGAAAGCATTTCTGCTGCATCTCACTTCAGTGTTTCAAAAGTGGTTTTCGTATTTAGATTCTCCTTGCCAAGCTTAAGAAGCATGTTTTGTTTCATTTCTTCTTTTCTACAAATACCGAAGACTTTATTGCTTTGTTCTGTATGAAATTTGGGAAATCCACTCGTCCAGACTATAGACAAGTTGGTTTATTCAGGGAGATAAGTGAGCAAAACTTCCCTGTGTAAATCATTTCACACCAGAAACACTCTATACTTGAAATAGAAAAATCAGCTCTTCAGCTGTAAAAATGTTCTCCACGTCATGAATTTTTATTAGGCATATTTTTTTCCTGCTAAGCATGCTAGTAAGTCTGCAAGCCTAGTCTATCCAGCTGCGGAGTCAACTAATAGCATTAAATGAGAAACAAAAAGCTGGAGAAAATGTTGGGTGTGGATATCCAGTGGTTTACATCATGTTGTCCTCATTCCATTTCTCTACTTGCTCTAGTTGTTGACTTGCCTTTGGCATTCAATGAGCTAAAATATCTGCCTGCTGCTCAGATAGCCTTGTGCCAGGACTGAAACTGGAGCATATTGTTCCATCATTAAATGGGCAACATTTAATACTTTGGAAATTACCAACAGCTGCAAGTTCTTCAGCTATTTTTATTTGTACTGGGGCTCTAATTTTTCTAGTGTGTTTGTGCTGAAGTCAGAAGAGGAAAGGAAAATAGATCCCCCAAGAGGCTGATTTTTTGTTCTTAATTAAAAAAAGGTCCTGCCTAACGAAAGCATCCATGAAACAAATAGTACCAAGGGTTGCCTAGGAGTTTGCTCGGTGTTGTGTGAGCCCCTTAGTGTGGTTGCTGGTATGAATTTCAGAGGAAATTTCTGGCACTTTAGTGCATAGTGAGGTAATTGGCACTTTCCACAGTCAGCCCTCTCCTTTAAGAGCCCTGCTACTAATAGCATCTGTCTTAGCCTTTTGTAAAGATTGCTGGCAGCAAACAATTTTCCATTTTGTTTATGTTGTATGCTCCTAGTCAGAAATATAAGTCTCAATTCCCAACAGCCTCTCCATTTGGTGGTCTTTGGATGAGGCCCTAAAGTCAAGCTAGGAAAGCTTTAGAGGATGATCGTTTAAACAGAATTTAAGTATACTTCAAGAGTCCAGTGGCTTCAATTTCTTCCCATAAGTCTCATGATCAGGAATGACAAGGCAGAGCCTTATGCTTTCTGAAAGTTCAAGAAGATGCTCCTTAGAGCAGCTGTAGGAACCAGGCATTTTTTCTTTATTTGAAAAGCTATTTAGCAAGAATGTGTTTTTTTCCCTTTAACTGAAGAGAGAGGTGGTCCAATTCTTTATTCTGGTTATGTGACCCAACACATGGCCAGAGATTTTTTCATTAGGCTGGACATCATTTTACAAAACTGCATACCGCTATGGGAGTTCATAGGCATTCCTTTAAAAGTGTTGGATATGGGTATTGGTGTATATATATAGATATATATATATTGGTATATTTCTGGATTTGAGTGGAAATGAATTAAGGTGATGGTTTGCTGTTCATATTTAGTAAGTTAAAATTTTAAGTGAGAGCTAAACCTGTTCCCCCTAACATGGGTGCACTGTGAATAGTAAGAGTCTTCTTTGTATATAGAGCCCTATTGACATATTTGAAGGACTGAGCCCTTTTTCAGTCTCCGACTTGGGAGTCTCTAAACTGGTGAAAATTTCTGCTACTTTAGATGAATGTAGCTTTACTGGCATGGGTTAGCATCCTTGCATTTAAGCTATTAGAAGTTTTCATCTTCTCATTGAAAAAGAATCATAGCAAGCATGAGCCAAAGGCAAGCAACCTCTCAATGGTGAGGTGCCAGGCTTTTCCTTTCCCAAATTAGAGGCTAAGCACACTATACAACAAAAGATTTATTTTTTTTTTGCCTTGCACTGCGGGAAGATGATAAAACAATTTCTGCCCTGGGCTCACACGAGGAGCTGTGGCTAATTCATGGTGTCATGCTTTTGTGTCAAAAAAGGGCTCAAGATACAAAACTTGCTTTTGTAAATCATTTGGTAAGTAAAAATTTGGAACTGCTGCCTTGCATGGAGGAGAGGTGCACTAGGTATCTGTCTGTAGTATAAAAATAACAACGCCAGTGGAGTTGTGTCTTTATCAGTACTTTGCAAGATGCTGTCGTTCCTGTATAGTGGCCCATAATTCAGGGAATACCTCTCTGTGATTTGGCTGCCATCCTGTTGGTTTCTATCCTCTGAAGCCTACTGGGAAGCATGCTGGGAAGAAGGCTTGGCTGTGGCTCAGAGTCTGCCTGTTTTTTCCAGTTAGCCCTTGATTTTATTACACTTCATATTTTTCTGTTTTTTTGGGGCATGTCATTGTCTTCCTCAGTTCTCTGCCCTGCTGCTCCTATTCTTTTTTTCTTTCTTTCTCTCATCCATGAGTTTGCATTTGTAGTTACAGTATAAAGGGTCCTTTGCCTGAGCAGAATTGCCCTGGAGAAATGTAGGAGCATTAGCGCCTTTGTACTGCAGTGCTGTTTTCCCTCTGAGATGAACCCAGCACTTGGAAGAGCAGCTGGCAGGCCTGTGAAGAGAGGGGCAGCAAGCCAAGCCATATCCTATGAAAACAGAATTAATGCCCTTGAAATCTCTGGAATTGCCCACTACATCCACAGGGATTAAATTTTCTCTGAAAGTTCAGTTTATGCAACATTATCAACATTGACCAAAATATGCAAGTGTGTCTGTGCTCGTCTCTGAGCTCTTAGTGCTATTTCCATCTCTTAGTGTGGGCAGGCACTATTAAAATCCTCAGCACTTTCAGTCTAGTTGAATAATTTTCTAGTTGCTAGGTTTATAAATTAAACATTTATAGCCATATTTCATGCTATTACCCATCCATAGCAATACCTCCAGGCAAGGATCTTGAGCTTTTTTGGAGTGTAGGCCATATGTTAAAGAAGAGTGAATGTTTCATTTATGCCTCATCTTACTCTTGCACTTCTCAGTTGCAGAACATCCCTGAGGTAACCTCAGATAGTTCTGGGGAGGAAATAACCTTAGTAAGAAGGTTTTTGATGTCTGTGTTGTCTGTGTAAAGGGAAAGAGCAGAGTTCACTGCAGCATCCTGAATTTTTTTTATGTCTTGTCAGGTAATTCCCAACACACAAATATGATCTACTATCTGCGAGCTGGAAAAAAGAAAAATATCACATGAACCATGGACCACAAGGGTGGTACCAGGAGGTCCAGCAGTGATAACTAGGACATTTGCATTTTTACTGTTACTAATGGAAGCTGAAAGCTTGATGGTGTCCCGTAAAAATCCGTGTATGTGGACAGATGTTTGAACAAGGGGCATGCACTGATTAACAGTGAGAAGAGGCATGTAAAAAGCTGCATGTCCTTCATCAAGTTAAAAAGTGAGTGGTTTGAGGGGTGAAAGGGAGTGTGAGCCGAGTTGTAGCTTCTGTACATAACCAGAGGGGTTGTGTGAATTTGTCTGGTTAAATGTATCCAGTATGTCTTTCTAAACAGGCATTTTAGGAATATTTTTTTTTTCTTCTTCCGGGAAGCTATTTTGAGTGTGATAAATCTCAGATGATAACTTAAAGCAAGGAAATTATCCATTTAGAAAAGTGCCAAAACTCATGTGCTTCTGGTCAAATGAAGAGATTTGTCACATTCTTAGGGGTTTATGTAGAAACTGCACAGTTTGGGACATTGTAGATTATTTTTTAGGTACATTCAGGCTCCTAATAAAATAAAAACAAATATTATGTAGGAAGTTACTTCATTTGGAAAAATGCTTTACTATCAGTAGGCATTGTCACTTGCCTGAAAAGGTTGTCTATTTATTTGCTATTCTACTCCTTTAACAGGAAATACTCCAAGGATAAATGCTTAGTACTCTTCCTGCTCAAATGAGTAGTTCCAAGGTACAGTTGTTGTATTTGTCTCACTGGAATTTAATAATCATATGTTATTGCTATGGCAGTGCATTGGACTGTCTGAATAGGAGTCAGTTTAGGTTCTTAGTTTAAATTAAAAGGTCTTGATGTTTCAGTCTACTTGGTGTGTGTTTGCCTAAAAGCCACAACACAGCATCTCACTAAAAGCTTGAACTGACTTGTTAAAAAAATATAAATTACATTCAGTCAACTCTTCTGCTGTTTCTTCCTGTGAGGAGAGTTTTGTCTTGAGACACAGATGTGTTTGCTGCAGATCAGTAGGAACTTTAATAGACTGTGCAAGAATAGAAAAGTGTTGGTTTTAGCCTGGATAAAACCAAGCTTGTAAACTCCTACCAGTGTTCCAGTAACTGAGTCCTAGATCAAATGGGTTTCTGGACCGTGACATGGAGATGATTGTATGACAGCTCTGTTAGATGAGCCAGCCTTGCAGACCAGACCATGCCTGCCTTTGCTGTGTTGCTTGATGAGTTTCAGCATTTATTTCAAGGTAGTTAGTCTAATGTAGCTGGAACAAATGAACTAAAGTTTGCTGTAGAATTTTTTCTCTAGTCCCAGTATGGTCATTAAACCAGATTGGACCTGGGCCATCAGTTATACATCAACACTTTTCCCTTGAGAGATTGAGTGGCCATGTGAGGTTGTGAAGGACACGGTAATGATGGCTTTTAATGTGTGTAGGTAATAATTGACTTCACTGTTAAGCAGGTGGGAGTTGACCAGGTATGAAGCTTCCCCCAACAAACCATTCAAGTAGATGCTTCTCCTCAAAGAGGTACCTGGATTCTCACTTGCCAGGGTTTTTTAGAAACTGCTTTTCAAATACAAAAATGTTTCCAAGGTAACCTTTTTAATTTCCACTGCGTTCAAATGCTTACTAATTTAATAGACACATGACGTGTGTAATCTGATTTAAAATTAACAGATGCTCCTAAAAACAATCTAACACTAAACGTGATGGGATTCTAGATTAACCTCTTCAAGGTGAGAACTTGTCTCGGCATTTCTTACATTCCAGGTAACAGGAACAGCACTTATATAATATTTCATTATTATTGATTTCTTTTGTTCCCTCCACCACTGGGTGTGTGATTGGTCATGGACTCTGCTTCTTTTTCTTTTTTGAGACTGAGGATTTGATATCTTCAGCGTTACAGATGTTTCCAGGGCTTTTAAGTACAAAGCATTTTGATCCAGTATTTGCAGTTTTGGAATAAATATCTCAGAAAAGGGAAAAGATAAGAGTCTTAGTTAAATAAAAAAACCGTTTTGTTTTCCGATAACTCCTCATAAGAAGGATCTGAGGAAGGTGTGCAACCCCAGATTAAATGTCAAGAATGAAAAATAAGGGTATTAGGGAGGGGAGCAAGAGTTGCTGTGATTATGCAGCTGCAGTGTCCTCTCAGCTAGCACTGTCTCTGTGGAACAAATGAGCACATGGGGGTGCATAACATCAACAGAACAGAGCCTGGGAACTCCCAAAGCAGCTGCCCTATGTCCTAGGGACCATCCAAAACATCTATTTTCCCGCAGCCTTTGAAGGGCTGTCATAACTTAACTAACCAGTGTAGTGCTTTTAAGTACCTCATCTTGTCTGCAGTGCAGATGACTAAGAAAATTGAGTCTGAATTCATCTTATTTTGCTTAGTCTTTCTTTGCTTTGGTTTTATTAGTTTGGTAGATGAAAGACAACCCCTGAGTATTTAAGTACTGGGTAATTTAAAGGCTGTTTCATTGTTGGAAGAATGAAATGCATGTAGGAAATAGGCAAATTTGCCAGTTCAGCATGGGCTGGCATAGTTTTAGATAGAAACTGGGGAAGCCTAAAGCTAGACTTTGCCCTTAATAGTACCCTAAATAGCATCAGTTCCTGCCAGCAGAAAGTGCCCACTCAGGGTCAAGGCTGGAGATGACCAAGTTTCCAGTTCTTAGTCAAAGGAAAGCTGGTTTGATGTCTGTGTTCATTAGAGGCATAAAAGTAAAAAACATTGTATCACTGAGTCATCCTATATGAAAAATTTAATTTAGGTTTGTTTCATTTTTAAAGAGACTGAGGGTGGAAATAGTGATTCCTCACTCTTGCCACGGTCTTCCTTTCAGTTCCTGACAAGTGATCCCTTCCTCCCATGCACCCTACTTTATGGGTTGTTTTATGATGTGACTTGTTTTGTAGTTAAAGAATGCAAATAATAATATCCTTGGTTTTATTTCTCATGCACATATAAAAGGAAACAGAGTAATTGCAGAAGGTAAATTCAGTTCTGGAGCTGTGGAGCCTGCCTAGTACCATTTGGAATGGATCAACCTCTGCAAGTGGAGTTGGGAAAACGTTACGTCTGTTTCCTTGCAGTTGGAACAAAAGAGTCTGCCACTACCCCCTTGAAGCTGCAGAGACTTAAGTGGAATGTTGAGTCTGTTTCACTTTTCTTGGGTGAAAATGCATCCAGTATGTGGCATGGCTCATGCTTTCTTGCAGGTCTAACATTAGAACTTTCAGTGTAAGGTCAATTCCACCAGGAAGGTTTAAACACCTCCACTCCCCAGCTTTTAGGTTTGTGCCATTATTTACATTCATGGGTGTAGAAATGAAAGAAAGAAGTGAAGCAAGTCCTAAACTTCTCTGATACCAAGGCTCTCTTGGCAGTTTTGTAAGCATCTGGTTTGACATTCTGATGTAGAACTGAACTGTCTATTTCACAGAACTATGACAACTATGATAACTATGCTTTCCAAACAGTTTGGAAAAGATTGAGTACAGTTGTTCCATCCAAGGCAATCTGATGGTGGTTTGGGTCGATGTGAAGTTGGATATGAGTCAACAGTATACACTGGAAGCCTGAAGGGCCAACTGTGTCCTGGATACATCAAGTACTGCATCGCCAGCTGGTCCAGGGAAGCTGGTCCAATGTCCTGCTCTACACTGCATGGGTATGGCTTCACCTGGAGTCAGGCCTGTGTGCAGGTTTGGGTGCCACAATATTAGAAGAACATAAAATTATTGGAGAGTGTCAATAGGAGGGTGACTGAGGTAGTGAAAGACCTTGAGGGCAATTTAGTATGAGGCAACTGGGATCACTCATTCTGTGGAGTGTGCAGAAAGGAAGTCTGAGGGGTGATCTTATTGACACCATAACTTCCTCAAGAGGGATAGTGGATGGGGAGGTGCTAGTGTCTCTTTGGGTTACCAGCAGCATGACATGAGGGGATGGAATGAAGCTGCATTGGCAGAAGCTCAGATAGGACGTTAGGAAAAGATTCTTCACTGAGATTACTGAAACAGCCTATCCAGGGAAGTAGTTGTGGTACCCAGCCTGTCAGAGTTCAAGGAGTATCTGGATTATGCTCTTAGCTATATAGTTTAATGTGAGGTAGTCCTGTGAGGAACAGGGACCTGGACTGAATGATTTTTATGGGGTCCTTCCAAGTTGTGATATTCTGTGGTTCTAAGGTAGTTGTGCTTATTAATTTCTCGTATTAGTGCTCACACATGTGAAGAGATAATTAGTAAGTGTGGCTACTATTAGTAGGTGTAGGTGAGAGCGGAGAGACAACTGGGAGCTGAGTGAGCTGATGTGTGTGGGTGAAGTTTTGTATGGATGATTTACTGCCCCAGTCGGGCTGTGGGAAGGTGCAGCAGCCCCGGGGCATTGCGGGGAGGGAGGACGCTGTCCGCGGTGCTGAGCGCTGGCCCCGCACCCTCCCCTTCGTGGGCCCTGAAAAATAAGGGTGCCTTGCTTTGCCTTTTATTTCTTCCTTTTTTTCCTCCCTTGGATATGGATGAAGGAATTATATTCAATTGGAATTGTATTGTTCTGGGACTGAAGTGCATACAATTTGCTGCATAATGGGAAAAAAAATTAAACAAATGAGTCAGGTTCCTGAACTGAAATGACACACAAGGGATGTTTGTATTTCCTCTGTGGGAAAGGTTAATAGATCTAAATATAATATAATGCTTTGTGATGGGAAGCTATCTAATGCTAAACCCACATTAATTCTAAATAAAAATATGATAATTAATATGTGTGCTCTAAACAGCACAAGAAGTAATAAGAATTAGATGCTTGTGCTGAAATTTTTACTGTTGCAAAACACACACTGATTAATTCAAGGTGGAAAATTTTTTTCTTTTATGAATACTATTATCAGAAATATTCTCTTCTTTCTGAGAGAACTGACCAAAGTCTAACCAAAACCAATTGTCTTAACCAAAAAGTTTTAACCAAAACCATTTAATTTCCTTATGAAATATATGAAAATCATTCTTTATAGTGTAAGTTAGATGACTCCGTAATTTTGTTGTTGGTGAAAGAGATGCATAGCCAAAATAGTATTTGTTCTGATTACTGGTAAGTGGGAGGGAAAGCTTGAGAAAGGATTGGCATCCTTTTATGCAAGAGCTTCCTGCTGTGTTCTCATTACTTAATTAAATAAAAATACCTTAACATAATCCTGAGTTTTAGTAAAAGTTGCTCCTGTCTTTTGCAACAAGGGTATATGTTGAAATCACTGGTAACATGGCTTGCAAGCTCAGTGTCTTTGAATAGTTTTGCAGATGGGCTACTTTCACCCTCAGCTGTTAGCATCACCAGGGAAGAAGTAGAGATGAATATTGATGGATTCAGGCAAGGGTAAAACAAAATGTATTTTCTCTTGCAAACTTGTTTTCACCCTTAGGCTGCAGTTTCCAGATTCAGGATATGCTGTCTCTTACTTTAATGGATAGTTTGCCCTTTTCTTGACAATGGAAGAACAAAATGTCTCATATTCTTTCGTCTGCAAATACAGTCTTTCAAACTTTGAGCATACAGAAATCCTTCTGATACAGCCCAGCTTGTATCTCGTAATGCTTCAGCTCTTGTCTAGTCACTGAAAGGGATAGTGTTCTGAAAACTGATTCAGTTTTAAAGGTCAGATCCCATAAAACACTGTGATTCATAGCCAATAATGTGCCTTCTGGAACTGCTTATTTAGTATGGAATTGCACCGTAGACTTTATCTTCATTTTGTCTGGGCTTCATCAAGTATCTGCCAGCTGCAGTGACCAATAAAACCATGAAAGATCTGAATTTTGCAAGTGGCCTTCTGTAAGAGAGGCAGCAGGTATAGTTTCTCTGATGCTGTGGAGCCATATGGTGAGAAAGGTGTTGCCCTTCCCATTTTCTCAGTTACTAATTTGATCCAGCAGTTTGGAAGACAGAGTTTTGGCTCTGTGCTGGAATAAGATTGTGTGATGCTCAGAAACAATAAGATATTTAATATGTCAAAAGATACTTTTAAGTCTTTCTTCCTGTTCATCTGTGTATTAATCTGAGCAGAGCCTTAGAGGCTGTAGCCACAAGACTGACATGTGGATCATCTTGGATCCTACTAATGTATAGCATATGCCCAGCTAAATATAAGCTAAGCAGGTCATCCCAGAATACTAGGAGCCATTTCCATCATATCAGTATGGCAGGTCACTGTTAAATACCTGTTTTTGTTGCCTCCTACAGAACTGGGTTTTCAGCAGATTCTCAAACTTGTTCTGGATGTCACAAACTCGTTCTGGATGTCCCTTCAGCATACAGATGGCAATTGCCCTCCACAGGCATGGCTATCCACAGCAGGCTGCTTTTTTCATTGATATCCATAACAAAAATGGACTATACTCACACTGGAATATGCCTATGGGGCTATATATGCTTTTACTTTTTGGGTATTAATTTTCAAACCTCCACTGAAGGCACTGGCTATGAATCCCTTGATTACAAAGAGTAATTAACTGATCAGATCTATTTTCTTTTTGTTGTCCTGTGGACTGAGAGATAATGATGTGCAATGTGGAGGATATTCCTGCTAGAGATAGTATTTCTGCAAATCCTGCAAAGCCAATCTGTGGGGCACCATGCGACATTCAGTGAGCAGGCTGCCTGCTCCAGCATCCCCCCATCACGTGCATACACGTGCATTTTGTCTTCTCTCTTTTATAGTGTCATCAAAACCAGTCTTTGGCTAACGTTTCAGTAACTCCTATTTCTCATTGTTCTTACTAGCAGCCGTAACATGTGCAATATCAATCTGTGGCAGGAAGCAGGTTTCCTTTTTTAAAGGAAATCTGAAATAATTTAGAGGCCACAGAAAAGGACATCTTGCAATTCACATTGCGGCAGTCTTGCAGAGAAAACAGGCTACAAGAAAAATGCAGTTTTATTTAAAATCAGACAAGCAAAAAACCAAGTCTTGTGGGTTTTTTTCTCTTTCTCTTCTTTTCTTTGCAAACTTAAGGAATGTATTCAAGCATCTGGCTAATTCACATACCATTAATTCTCTAAAGATTACATATGCACACCAAATTAGACCTGCATAATTTATTTTAAAAATTAATGTACTCTCATAATTATATTTTATAGCTGTGCCAAATTCTTAAAGGGCACAGAAGGGAGAATTTTATAAGAGAAATGTGCAGAAGGATCCTTTCCCTAGAAAAACTAGAAGTATCAATAGGGCTGTACCTAGTCTTAGTTTTAAAACCATAGACGTACTGTTTTGGCTGTTAGTGAATGGGTAAATGGCTTTTTAAATACATGAATGCTCGTTAGAAAGTCTGAGATACAGCCTGTCTTCCTATGGGAGCTGGCGAAGTGGGCACCCATTCCGATGTGTGAAGTCTTCTTGTATTGTAGCAATATGACTAATCTTCCCTTTGCATCTGGTTTGTGGGCTGCAGCGAGTTCCTGCCAGCTGTGGTTTCTTGAGGGTTTAATAGTCTCAAACAACTACAAGGACAATGCTCTCCAAAGGCTGAGAGCCTGATGCTGATGGCATATGTCTCCTCTTACCCTTGTATGGCTCTCCACCAGCTTAGCTGTTGAGGCCACTACCACTCAGAGGAATAATTTGGATCTTAGCAAGCAGCAGATTATCATAGCCTTCTTCAGAGGCTGTGTGTGGGGTGGGAAAAGCTAATCTGTACCCTGATCCCCGTTCATCTCTCTTTGAGTGCCTAAAGGCACTCAAATCCTTAGAGGCAGTGACATTCTTGACTTATTCTCAGCAGCAAATTCCTGCGAAGTCTGCTAACCAGCAGTAGAGAGGGTGGTTAGTAGCCGCCTGCTTTGTGTCAGGCTTTACTGGAATGAAGTTGCCATGGAGATGGGTGGGAGGTTAACTGAGCAGGGAGCTCCACGGTTTGCCCTTGTGCGTGTAAATCTGTCTGACATGTCATGTGAATCAGATTTGGCTCTACTGCTCACATTTGAGGTCCACTTGCTTTTTTTTTTTTTTTGTCCGATTGCCGATGCAGGAGAGCTGAACAACTGCCATGCAGTATTCATAGCATGATATTAAAAAAAGGCAGAACTGGGATAGGTGCCTGCTTTTCCAGGGCAAATTTAAAACTAAATCTGGGCACCAAGGAATGTTTAGTGCAGGTATCTCAGCCCTGTAAGCTGGAAGGAGCTTTCCCAGGCTAGAGCCTTTCTTGTGACAGTCACAGCAGTAAGCATATTCACTGTCTATAAAAGAGAAATATTTAGAGACAGAAAAATAAATCCTACAATTAGGGAGATGCTGGAAGGTGGAATCTTCCCAATTCATTTTAGAACTTGTAAAGCAGATTAAAATATGGGGGGAGAGTGCTGGATATAAATGTCTGCGTTACACTTATGAAGGGTATGCAGGCTTCATGTGCTCAGAAACATTTCTGGGAAAACATAAATTAAAATGCTTGAGATTGAGAAAAGGCTTCAAGGCTGTTGAGGTAAATGGTGACTCATACTGGCTGAGAAGCAGAAAGGAAAAACATTTAATGGCAGTGCACACCTCAAGCTGTACTCCGAAATGAGGCTTCCCAGGGCCCTGATCTGCAGGCACTGGGATTTTAGCCAACATGTGCTGATCTACAGCCTTCAAAGGTGAAGAGCCAAAATATTTTTTGGTTACTTGGCAGTATGCCTGCTGGATTTTTCAATGCATGTAGGTTTGCATGGTATTATGGAGAGAAACTTGACATATTTCTAGTTTGAGAATAAGAGGAAACAGCCAGCTGGTGAAAATATTTGGAATGAAGGGTTAAAAAGTTGGAAGCTTTGAAGGAGGGGGAGAAAGAGGGAATAGGGCAAATGCAGAGGTGGATCTTTGAACACCACTTGCTTCAGCAGAAGCTAAGGAGTCCTCCTGAATATACTGTCTGGACTGTGGAATCAATTTGAGAGGGGAACAGGGTTTCTGCTGTGTTTATCCTAAGGAAAGGGGACTGGTCCTTCCAGCATAAGCTAAAGTTCGTGCATCTTGAAGACTGGTGTGAACCTGTTGTGTTACTGGAAAAAGGCCTGATCACATGCATCAAAAGCATCTTCTCCTCCTCCTCCCCTAATCTCCTGTACCACTCTTAACAATTTAATCTATAGCAGTTTGTCTTCACAGGCTGTAATTGATCTGTCTGTGATTTAGCTCATCAGACAGTCATTAAAGAGTTTGCAGCCTATTTTATTCATGAAGAGTGAGAGTCAAGGATCTAAAACCACTTTGTCTTTGTCTTAACTGGATTCATGTAGAATTCTGGGATTTGGGAAGGCTAATAAACTTAAACAAGTTATTATTTAAAGGTAAGCTGCCAAGTGAACATGAAGAATGATCCAAACACTGGCAGTGTGCCAAGGGCTCTCTGTCGTCAGGTGTCAGGTGTGAGCAGTAGAGGGAATTGTTGCTGAAACCCCAGATAGTCCTCACTGCTCTGCAGTGGGCGTCCCACAATGCCCTGCCCATGTGTGATGGGCTTGCAGGGGAGCTGCTGGAGCTCTGTCTGCAGCGAAGATGGCATTTTGTGCTAGTAATGTCAGTGGGATACACAGATTTTTTGTGCATTGTGTAGAATTTGAGCTTGACATCTGGTTTTCTTTATTAGGGCCGCTATTGTTCTGAGCTGCCGCCTGTGCTCTGACAGTGCCTGTAACGATGCGCGCTTCTCATGTCACTGGCACACACAGGCTGAGAAAAGCCTGTCTCCATCCTTTTGCAGGGATACACCAGCAATCTGCAAAAGAGAACAACACTCCTGAGCTGCAAAAAGCAGTTTCCTTTCCCCACTACTTCAACGAACATTTGAGACATTTCTAAGCTGTAGGAAGAGGAGATGGGATAGATGGTTCTTCATTCTGCTCCTTCCCGAGCCTGGCTTTGCATGTCACACACTTCCAGAAAGATTACTAATTCCCTGTAACTGTTGAATTTACTGTATAGTCATATGCGTGGTACCATCAAATTGCTTGTGCCATGGAGGGTCACGTAAAGGGCTTTAACCACTCATGGGCTCTTAAGTTGTCCGTGGTCTTTTAAGGCAGCAGTTCTGCCAGAACACATACACATCCTGGGTCTGTGCCAAATGTACTGACTTTGTTCAGGAACTGTGGGAAGCTGGTGGGGCCCTGCAGACAAAGCCCTGCGTGAGGGATCTGAATCCTGGCAGGACACGCTGCCGTTTACGTGAACTGACTTCCCACTTGCTGTGTGTATCTGGATTGGGAAATATTTGGAAATACAAATGTTTCCTAACTGCTTGGAGTCACAGTATTTATAAATACTCTAAGCTTGTGTTTATAACTGTACATCATCCTGTGTAAATATTAATACCATATTTTTCTTTCTTTGTAGTGTACAGATGCCAAAAAGCATTGCTGGTATTTTGAAGGATTATATCCTACATATTATATGTAAGTAGTCATTGCTTTTCTTTTTCAAAAGAGAATTAGATTCTGTAGGCTCTTAGACTGTTACTCTTCTACTAATTATACTTTTTCTATAACTTCTCTGAGACTTTTGAAATTTGAAAATGAAGATGCAGTAAACTTTCATTTCCCTCTTCCCTGTAACCCATCTGTTTCCCTTTTTCCTTATTAAAAAAACTGTACAGATTCATTTTGCCACACACCCCAGATGACCTTTCCAGCTGAAAACAAAACTCAAGTACTTGAACAGCTCTTACTTCAGAACACTGAAAGGAAACATAAGTAGAGCAATGTGAAGACAGTTCTCCTTTTGTTTTGAACAAGGATAGGTAATCAGACAGAGTAGCAAGAATGCTTCGAAAGTAACTTTATCCCTGTGCTAATAGTGTTGTTTAATTTGGAGAGCTGAGGTGATTTGTAATCCATGGCATAACTGTACTTTTGATGAGTGGCATCTTGATAATGTGCATTGTCAAGAACCTGTTGTGATTATGAGTTTAAGAGGGCAAGAAGAAACACTAGGGAAAGACAATAAGGATTTGGGGATGGTAAAGCTCAGAGGATAGATACTGTGTGTGACAAGTGAAGGAATAGGGAAAGGAGTGGTGAGAGGCTATTTGAGTGCACAGGAGCCTAGTAGGGTTTAAGGGGGGATGCATCAAAGCAATAGGAAGGTTGTGCATGTCTGTGGTGCCTGGGCTGTTCTATTTTGTTACTTCCGCAATTTCAGTTTCTGTTGTCTAGGGTCCCCTGCTGCTTCCTACCTGTGCTGTCTTTTCATGCCTGTATGGTGGAGGGCAACTCCAATCTCAATATCTTAGGGCAAAGTCCCATTGCTTCAGCACTTGTTTGGCCCTTCACTGAGTTAATTCAATTTGCTAATCCCACTGAAAGCTGTTCATTTTAGCACATTCGAGTCAGTGTTGAATCAGCTTGGTATGGTTTTTGGCAAACACTGGTGAAATGGGAGGAAGGGAGTATTCTGCATATTGTGGGGGAGGAGACATGAATAGCATCGTCTCCATCAGCATATGGTTACATGTTAAATCATCTAAAAGCATAATATATA
This sequence comes from Sylvia atricapilla, assembly GCF_009819655.1. Taxonomy (NCBI): domain Eukaryota; kingdom Metazoa; phylum Chordata; class Aves; order Passeriformes; family Sylviidae; genus Sylvia; species Sylvia atricapilla. The sequence continues at coordinate 52,451,758 of NC_089140.1, read as the reverse complement.
ACTTTGTCCTGAGAGTGCCTCCTCTGTACAAATCTAGATCTGGGATGGGCTGTAGTGAAACAGGTTTTATTTTATCTTACAATTTCTGTAGCAACAGTCCATATGAAGCAGATATGTTTAGATTTATATTTAAAGGAGTTTGCAATAGATTCCATTTGTTCTATCCCTGGTTTTCTGAATAAACTTTTTTCTACCCAGTTAATATACATAGTTTCTCCTTTGGTCTCGAGACTGTCTTTGGAGACTTACAAAACCCAGCAATGCAATCCTTTTTAATGATTTCCTTTGTAATTTCAGTCCCATGATGGCACTATGTCACACCTCTCATGGAGACAGTTGGTATTATAATGAAAAGGTTGGCATGTCAGCTCAGAAATGCCAAGTGCTGTGTCTATTCACAAATGCAGTGTGGCATGCTGGGGGTGAGGTGTCCCTCAACTGGCCCATCTACACGCCTTACCACTTCTGGGTAGGCACATCCTCCTAGAAGGTGCCTGCCTCTCTTGAAATTACCTGGAGTAATAGAAATCTGGTGGACTGTCATATAAAGTGGTGGTTTGCTTTTATCGGAAGCTTAAAGGCAAGATAGCTGAGTTAATCTTTCCTGTAAAGGCTCTACTTCAGCCTCCAAAGACAGATAAGAATGTGTCTGCTAAGCCACAGGAACAGTGTGCCAAAAGAAGTGTTCTGGAAATTCAGCTAGATTTGGGTGGGTAAAACTTGCAATTCCTCTTTTGGAGCTTAAGGGTTTTTTTTTTTAGTTTTTTAGTTTTTTTTTTTATTTCAATCTGCCTTCCAGTATATTAAATTTTAAAAAGAAGAATCTGTTAGAGATATTGTTCAAAAGCTTCTTAAAACTTGTCTGTTATGCTTTCTGTCTTAACAGATAGGGCAAAGATTGGAGGTCACTGTTCCAGAACTAACGATGCATCTTTCTGTCTAATTATTTAATGGTATTAGTATTTTTTGAATAATTTTTCCAATGGACATAATTGTTCTATCCTTCACATATCAGCAGTAAGCTTTAGTTTAATTCAAGCATGTTTCTTCCAAATGTAATCCATTTCTTAAGGCTAGACCGAGGAATTGATAATCTTCCAATATTTTTGCCCTCTCCTATGTGAGTAAAATACAGCTTATTTCACACCAGAAGTGAACATGGAAAGCTTATCAAGAATTTGAGAGACATATGCTGGTCTTCTGTCCTTAATACAGACAACTTCCAAGACTGCTCTTAACTTACTTCCCTAACCCATCCAACTGTTTCTCCATGTCCTTGTTGCCTGAGTCACTAGAGACTGTTGTCAGTTAGATACTTCTCTCCTACTTCAGCAAATTTTTTTAAATGACCTATAAAATAAGTAAGTAAGTATAAAGCAGAGAAAGGAATTAGTCATTGGAGTCTATTTCTTATCCTTTGGAAAAGCAGGGAGCCAAGTTGTTCCTGACTTTGCTTGAATAATAAGATCATATGTCTCCTTGTGTTGATGCACAGAAAGTGATTCAGAATTCAGTGCTGTCTCAAGAGACTTGACTGATGCTCTACAAGGATTCTCATCCCACTCTCACCTAAGTAAGCCAGCTCAGCCTTATCTTAGATGTGCTGATGGTTGGCAGAAGAAGCAGTCAAGGTACTTTTCTTCCATGGCAATAATGTGAATAGTAGCATAGAGAATGCATGAGATTGCAAAACCACCTTCCCTGTAGGTAGATGCCAGCAGGACTTAAGATACTCCAGTTGTTTTTCCACTTCTAAATTTGGAATGAATAGGAGAGGGAAGGCTGCCTTATGTTTTACTGATGAGTAGTAGTTTGATTGGAATGATTGTGAATGTCTCTCTCACTGCAGGGTGAAGGATATTTCCTGGTATGATTGATCAATCCTGTAGGTCTTTTCTGTTTATTTTTCCTTCAGTTGTTAGCTACCATCATACTGGAGCTTTTAATGAGGTGATAAATTCCAGATGCATGTTCTAATCCTCTCCTTGCCAGGCTTCGTGGCATATTTATAAAACAGTAGGAATGTTTTTGAGTACCAGTGGTAGGCATGTGTCCACAGCAATAGATATATCATGGCTGATGTCACTGGGTCAGTGAAGGACTCACTCACAGGGAGAGGTCCCATTATCCCCTACCTTCCAAGCCTTCACCATGGTGTTTCTGGGGGTTTGTTTTGTTTTGTTTTTTAACCCATTTAGCTGCCTATCTAGACTGTAAGGTCTGCACTTTGTTACGAGAATGTTGAGGGAGACAGTGTGGAAAGCTGTGCTGAAGCTGGGGTAAATGACATCTCCCACTCTCTGGTTTGTCCACAAATGGCTTCCACTGGCAGTGTAGTGGTGGAAGCTCTTCTTGCTGGGCTTGGTGTCCCTTCCAGCTACTAGTTGTAGGTGAGGTTTGGCTTTTCTAACATCACACCTGCTTGTATATGTGATGATTTCTAAATGCCTCCTTGACAGCATGTAAATTCTTCTACCTCCTAAATTCTGACTATTTGCATCTGAGTTCTGCGCTGGGTTCCTTGTCTTGAGTAGGTCTTGACTTCTCAAAGGTGTGCTACTAGGTGAAAGACCTCCAGAAAAAAACATGGACATTTTCTATGGAAGGAAGTGTTAATCATTGCTGTTGGTAATTATGTGAAGAACAGAAGAGAGAGGACTGGCATCTTGTAGTGTCTTCTAATTCTTAGCCAAAGCAGGACCTAGATTAATGTTGAAAGCAGGTGAAAGTGATGTATTTTTAGGCTAATATGTTTCTGCCATAGAAACCAGTTTACTGCATATAGCCGGCAACTGCACATGTACACATTTGTTTTGATATAATCTGTTTAATTTTTCATTTAGAATTAGTATAAGAACACTAATGGAAACCCAGAAAATGAATATTTCCTAATATTCTTCATGTTTAAAACACGTTCCCGCCCTGCATGGGAAGAGTAATTGATTTTTCTTATAGTAGAAAAGAATGAGGAGTATATAAAGTTTGTGGTTTTTCTCGGGTTTTGAAATAAATTTTTTGCTCATTTCCAGATGCTTCTCTTTGCTAATTAAGTTTTGCAGCATTTATCACACAGCCATATTCATCTGAGTTTTGAATGTGAATCCTTGTATTCTTTGTGATCGGTCTGTAATAATTCTGTGCATTATCAAGAACCTTCAAAATGTCCCAGATGAAAACATTAAAAAAGTGGTTTTCTCTTGCTGTTACTCAGATATCTCAGAGGGCACTTCTTCCATCAACGTATGTACAAGAAGCTGGGAAACCACCCCAAACCAGACCCTGGGTGTGTTGCATGATGGTGGCTATTGTCTGTGCTCCACATCCTGTTATCTTTACCGCTGTTAATTAAGTTGGCTTTCCTGATGGTACACTTAGCTTTCCATTGCAATTACAGCTGCATGAAGTGTCAGCAGGTAGGTGCTTAGGGCAGTAATATAGCTGCTGATTTATCCTTCCATTTGATTTGAAGCCAGCAGTGAGGAGAGAGAGGGGAGGCAGTGTAATAGTTTTTGCGTGCTTCCAGGTGCCTTAAATAGCTGGCACTGTACAGAAACAGAGACCTGGATTCACTCCAGTGCCACCACTTTTGCAGTGAGCAGCCACAGGAGGGGCCTGGTTGCAGATGTAGTTCAGTTCAGGAATGTAAGTGCATGGTTTGTGTCCTGAAGGAAGACGGCAGTAATTATCAGACCGTCTGTATAAAAGGCAACAGAAAACCACCACCATTGCTCAGTCCTGTGTGGCCTTAAACAATAACAATGCCAAATGTCACAACTAGCTTCAAAAGTCAGTGCTGTTCAGGTGGCTTACTCCTTGCTCCAAATAAGAGACTGGAGTTACCCAGCAGGTAGGTGCCTTGCCACAAACTGGAATTTCCTTCAAGGGGTCAGTTTCATAAGGCAGTCTGAGGTCAGTTAGGCTGCCAAATTAACACCCAGCTCAACTTGATAGGAATAGGTCCTGGAGAGGGGTTTAATACCTCAGCTTTCACCGTCCATCAAACAGGTCATGGACCTAATTTCAGATTTAAAGTTCTGAATGATTTTGGAGTTAGAGGCTGACCAGGTATAGGCAGCTAATTCTGAGAAAGGTGAGGAAAGAGGAAAAGAGGGCATCCTCTGTCTTCTATTGGGGTACTCCTCTGAGACCAGATCCTCCCCTGGCTGAGGTGGAGCAGAGAACCCAGCCGCATCCCCTTCTCATTTCCAGAGGATGTGATAACCACAGTTGTGACTTACCATGTGTGAGCCTCACTTTTTCCTGTGGAGAGGGTGTTTGATTTGAAATACTCATCAGGTCTTAATTCTTCCATGTCCCAGGGAAGAACCCTAAGGCAAGGCTGAGCATCAGTTTCTTCTGGCTTCCTGTCAATAGTCTGGACAGGAAGGTTTGCACCTGGTTTGAGCTTCAGTGGACAGTGTCAAAGTGCATCTGACACCTAAGTAATCTTGAAGTTCTAACCCTTTGTAAGTAGGGAGACCCTGAATTAAAGACTTGATGGCACTTAACATTGGCCATTACTACCCAGTCCTTCTCTGCATTTGATCATGCAGTGGCTTGGTGCAGGAAAAAATGGTTTACTGGCATTAGTGTCTTAAATTGAGGCAGACAGCAAATTCCTGGATACCCATTGTCCCCTGCCAGCAGTCTGCTTATGATTTCCCAAAACAGGGATGAGATGCAGTAGGACTGCCTGCCTACTGGGAGCAGCTTGAGATTCAAAGAACTAAGCATCTGTTTAATAAGGGGCCTGATGATTGACTGATGAAGTCCTTGTCCCTGTTGATATGAGAAATTTACAATTCCACCTCCGGAAAATTCAGACTTGACATAGGCGTTATCTATGGCTTACTCTTGTCAGAGCCTTAAGGAATGCTGTTTCTCCACTTTGTTCTGTGAAAGAGAAGCCTGTAGCCTGGGCTGAAAAATGGCTGTTTAAGGCTCCATATACTGCCAAAGCCACTGTGAGGTTCTGCCACAAGGGGAACAGAAAAAATTTCTAGATGGGTATGTGATGGCCAGAAAGCCATGTAGTGGTACTTTACAGACAACAAAAAGAGTTCCTCTGTAGGGTGGCTTTCTTCTTGGGATCTGGGAAGAGAGGGCTGGGGTTATGATAAACCTTTGGGAAGCAGAAGGTGATGAGAAGGATTGCTTTGATAGGAGCACCTGAGCAAATACTTCTCATCCCATCAGAAGTGAGGGAGGATTTGCTGTATTCTGCTGAGTTCTTGCACAGAGATGGTGTTTATAGGCTCTTCACCTAAAGAGTAATTGAGAAATAAGCCCTTTTTCAGCTGTTGTCTGCTCTTGTTATTCATGCCTGTGTGAAGGACAGGAGCCAAGTACCTTGTCTTGTACGAGATTTTATTGTGTTAAAGCAGACAGAATTCTAATCTGAGCAAATATTGTTTATGTCTCAGTTGTTTCTACTCTGTAGAAAAAAAAATACCTGACAGCCCTTTTTCTTTTTTTTTTTTTTTGTTGTACGTTTTCTTACATCGTTAAGGGCTGTGTGATTTACCAAGGCCATGGATAACTATCTCTCTAGTGCTCTCCTTGGTACCAGTAGCTGTGATTTTACTCTTAAGTACAGATGTGCACTGAGGGCACAGTTCCATTCATCTATAAAGCAGCTGTATTTATTATAATAAACTTATCTATTCATACTTATCAGACCTGTTTTACAAGACACTGTTATTGTATATACTGAGAGATCACCTTTGCCGTTTATAAGAAGATAAATGCTTTTGGGTGCTGAGAACCTGTAACTGCAGGTGACTGTAGTGGAATTGTGTATGCTGAAAATTGGGCCAAGGAGACACAAACAACGCTAAGACCAAGGCCGGAATGCTTGTGTTCCATAGGACTCTGCTCCACCAGCCAAAGACCTTGCCTGTCTCACTGCTCCTCAGGCACTTGAGTGAATGCCAGTGGAAGGATGTGGCCTGTGTGTTGCAGCATCTTTCTGGAGAGAGATTAAACTGCTTTGGGACTCAAAAATAGTTACTTAGGTGGGACTCCTTTGCGCAGAGTTACTCTCTCTTTTGATTTCCATGTTTTGTGGGCACCTGTAGCAAAACGAATTCCTTGGGATAACCTCTCCATTGTGTGGTGGTCTTCCCCATGTCTGCAGCCAATAGTCTGTGTCTTTCCTTAGACAGCAGTACAGGCAATGGCTTTGCTTTGAAGACTGCTTTTTATGGAAAGATGGAAATGCACTTAGAGAATGTCTGAAATGAATAAAAGTTTAAGAAAACTTGGTAGAAAAATAGCCCTTTCTCAATTATGTGATACATCTTCAGTTGATCTTCCCCATTTTTTTGTCTGTCAGGTCCAGGTCTTGTGGCAGTGTACCTCAGTGACATCACTCCTAATTGATAGCACAACCATGACTCAGAGCTTCATCATAATTGTTTCTGCCAGTCTGTTTGTGGTGATTGCCTGCTTTTGCTTTTTGTTTCAGGGCTTGTTTGTTCTTTTCTCTATTCAGCAACACTGTATCCTGGCAGCTGAGTTGCAAGCAGATTAGATTATTTAATTTCTAAAACTTTTTTTGTCCTAGAACAAGTAAATGCATATATGCACACTTCAGTTGTCTGCTGTCATCTGTTCCATGGGATTAGACCTGAACCTTCTGACCTTGAGGGCTCAACATTGAATCAATCAGCCTGCAGATGACGCAGCCGCAGCAGTTCTTCCCTTACAGTTCTTATGAGGACTCCTTCTGGTCTTTTGCCTGTGCCAATATTAGGGCCACATCTGGCATTTCTTAACTTTGTTAGCGTAGAAAACCCGTAATCATGGAATGATTATATGCAGTGCTTTGTTGAAGAGCTCTGGGAGTCAGGGTACACACCCAAATCCAACTCCAACGAGGGCTCAGAAGGTGTACAGTCTTATCCCTTTCGTTATACAACTCTATGTTAATCATTAAGCCCCCCATTGTTCTATTGTATACACCCAAGAATGAATTTTGGTAAATATCTTCCCTTGTGATTCTCACAATTCTGTTTAAGGTAATAACCACATTCAGCTACCAACAATCGTTACAATTATATCATCTATCATATGATGATTAGGTACAGTTTCACCCGACCTAGTAGAGAATAGCTTTATTTCTAAGATACATAGGCCTAAGTACAGATCGTTCTAATCCTCCCTCTCCCCTGATTACCCAGGCAAAGTTATACTTGATTTGGTTAAAACAATAGCATGAAAACAACATCCTGGTTGCAGTGAACCTGAGGTTCTATTCCCCAGCTTTGCAGCTGCAGAAATCATTTTAATTTTAACCCTATATATACTATCAACTTCATCTAATGTTACTACAACCCCCCAAAATGTTTCCTTTATGTTCTTAGCTTTGGTCTGCTGCTGTTTTTATATTTACACAGTCCCCTGACTCCCTTTAGTTTTCTTGCCTCTCACTCCAAGACTGCCAGTGCTTCTTGTGTTTCAGTGAATCCCAGTTTGTATCACAGAATTTACAGGTATGTGCAGCAATCATTTAACCTGTGACTGGTATGCAACCTTTTTTGGAATTCATGTCTTGTTTCATGGCTTGTCTTCAGAACAAGATGAGGTTAGACATGATGCAGTTTACTCTCTCTGGTTGTTGATGTGGGGTTGTGGTTTTATTTTGCTCACTCATCCTCTGTCTCTGTGTCTACATAGGGTTTTTGCCACTACATGTGGATTGACAATTTATGTTTTGTTTCACTCTTCCAAAATACATTACTAATCAAGTATCTTAAATGTTAAATCATGTTTTGGCCCATAGGATGCAAAATATCGAGAGAAAAAAACTAAGAATAATACAGCCTCCATTTCAAACATGTGGTGATGGTAGGGAATGCAGCTCTTTGCTGCAGCACCTCTACTAGGAACAGATGTGTTCAACTGTGTAGATGCAGGTACAGTTGGAGAAGAGCTATTGGACCATTTCATTGAGCAGCTATTATCCACAGAACACATGCAACTAAAGAGTTGGTTTGTAAGGTTTGGGTCATACCATATACCTTTATGTGAAACTCTATGCTTTGCTTGTCCATAAAGGAAGGAAGTTCAGTGCCATGATTTAAGTGTGAACCCAGAGAAAAACCTTGTCCCTGTGGCCTGACATGCTGTGTAACTTTGATCTGTGACACAGCAGTTCCTTGGTATGCCAGCTGTTCAAGACACTGGACATGCACATACAGTCTTTTCATTCCAATGAATTATGAATGAAAAGATATACCTTCTAAATCATGAATCCCATTGCAGACAGTTTTTGAAAGAGAGACTGTATTCTTGGTGAAGTTGCAGATTAGCAAAGCAACTAATTATGTCTTATCCTGTGTCATAGGTGAACTTTTGATCAATGAAATGAACAGTGCCCTAGGGAAATGCAGTTCTTGGAATCATCACTGGTCTGTGAAACGGAAATTGACTTTAGAAAAGTCTTCTAGAAATGTGTTCAGTCCAGTTCTGATTGGTAGTAAGGCTCATTCTGCTTCAGCTGGCATTGGGCATGCTGGTGCTTCATTGTAAAGCCAAGCCAAAGCATGGGTTCAATTTAAAGAAAATGCCTACCAATTAAATAAATATATGTGCATGTGCTTAATTATGGAGTTTTGTTTAATGAACCAAGGTCTTAATTCTGCTGTGATTTGCTGTCAGGCAGTGAGAGATAGCACATCAAAGACTGATTATACTTAAGCTTACATGTTACTCCATTAATAAGCCGATTTTGTTGTTGCCTTTTGCTAGCTAATAAATACGGCTTTTGTAAGTTAATTGTCATGTAATTGGGATTGATGTTGTCAGGAGTTTTTTTTCCACAGTGCATTGAATCAAGAACAAGAGATCAGCAGAGCTTTTGCTGTAGCCTGATGGCAGTATCAGCAAATGGAATGTTTGCTCTTCCAGTCCTTTTTGGTGCTGCTGTCAAAGTGGTGGAGAGTACAAACAGCAGGTTGGCATCATCCTTGATTCCAGGCTCCTGCATATGGATACATGTGTCCATTCTCACAGGCACACAGAATAAAGCATTCGGTTTGGTTTTATGGGTAAAAAGTGATAAAGTTACCAGTGTCAGATCTCAAAGGGTTGTGAGGATTGTGGTCCTGGTTTACTTTCACAGATCCACCCAGCAAATGCAGTGCTCAGCCTAGGATGAGCTGGCTCAGAAAGCTTACTGGCTGCCAGGAAGTTGAGCCAGGATGAGAGACTCCTCCATCCTTTGCATCATTTTTTTCAACCATTTGAAAATTCAGCCACCTGAAACTTCTCTTTGATGGCCTGTTTGTTTGTCAGTCAGTGGTCTCAGGAGCTTCATATATATTCAGAAGTGTAACCATTCTGCCTTCCAGCTGGTGCTTTAGCCTTCTTTTGCAGGAATAAAAGCTAAGCCGTTGAGACTTTAAAAATGGTGCTGACTGGATAACTTAAAGATAAAAAATAGATTGAGGTACTTAATTTGTCTACAGATGCTCCTTTAATTTTGGATTCAATGACCATAATTGTATATTTTAAAATAGACATCTCCCATCTCTTCTGGCACTGGAGAAGAGAGGTGCAAAATAAGCCAGGCAAGGGTAGGCCTGGGAGAGGTGTGTGTGCAGTCTCTGTGACCTCTCTGTTTAAGTTTTATTATAGATGAAACTCTTGGGGCTCTGGGAAAGGGTGCCTCCACTCCCCATCCTGTGTGTGGTCAGATGTAGGTGTCTGGACTTACAGAGCCAGTGTGTGGAGTCAGAGATAAAGATTGCTCACATTCCTAAAATCCTTCTTTTTATTTTTCTCCTAATGGACTCAAGAAAGACTTCTAGATTTATGGGCTCTGTTTCTTCTCTGCTTTTCTGGCCCAACAAAATCCTTGCTGTGCAGCATCAGGGAATGGGGGCAAGTATCCATCACCATGGATAAAGTGCCCCAACCAAAGCATGCTGTATAGCGAAGGGGTACCATGAGCACCAGTGTAACAGAAGGCAGCAGCTTCCAGCCCATTATGGAAGGAACATGAATCTGTCCTTGACTTCAATATACATCTTGAAAGCTCCTGTTGGGTTGAACCATTGTGAAAACATGGAGAAATAATTAATTTCTTGGTCCCAAGGGGACTGAAGTTAATGCTGACTTGCTAAGTCTTGTTAGTAGTTATGTGAGGTTTGATAGCTTTGAGTATGAGCAATTTTCAGGCTCTTGAGAAGCTTTAAACAAGAAATATTGCAGATGGGTCAATTTCAGATTCAGTGACAGCAAAATGGGTGTTTTCTGTTTTGGCATGAGCAACTTCCTTGGCCTAGGTCTCAAACTGGATGCCTGAGTCTGTTAATGAACCTTGCTGTGATGATCATGTCAGATCCTCTAGAAATTGCCCGAGCAATTTCTACTTATTTGTTGTCAGAAGTGTATGTAACTGTTTTCACTTGCAAAACAACTGATTATGTATCCATAGAGCAGCCTCTTCTGGCCCCAGTTAGAGGCTGAAGCCTATGTGACAATGTATTTTCTGAGTGAAGCCTTGTTAATTGAGCATGTAAATGTGTAATTGTCTGTACCATTATTCAATTGACATGGTTTTAGTCTGCATACAAATATGGGAGCACAGTCATGCAGCTGAGCAAACTGTCCAAGATCAGATCCTTGAATAAATATGTGCATTCTGCAAGAAGATGTGAACAGCCTTAAAAAGATCAATCCAGTTGTGGTCACCTCCACCTTTCTTTCTGTATGTGGATATGCTAATCTGCTTATTTTCATCGAAGTCTGTAACATACCATCGATCCTGTGTTAACCTGGTTAACCTTTTCCTTACTTAGTAGGCTTCATTGGTGTGAGAATAGGAGTTCCCATAGGAATTGTTTGGAGGTTGCCCTTGATGTATGTGCTTGCTTTTCATGAAGTAGTACCTCGTGCTCACAGTGATTGGTTCTGTAATACCTTAAAAAAATGTTCTGTGCATACGAAATATTAATTTGAAGTGTGGGGTTTTCTAAGAGGAAAGGCTGCTTTAATCATGGGAGCTGTTGGCAGTTGCAGTCCAGTGCAACTTCTGAGAAGAAAAAAAAGGGCATAAAATTTGCACATAATGGTACAGTTGGCATTTTCTCTGCACTCAGTAGTTTCTCTGCTTGGCAGCTGCTGATTTCAAAGAAAAGGTGATCTGGCAGTTTTGTTCTGGCAGTTCTTGTCTATTCCAGTGAATAAAAAATCCAAACATCTGTTGGGAGTCTGCAGTGTTCATTTATTGTGAACGAAAACACAGTGATACTGCTTTTCTTTATAACTTGTCCTTTCTTATATAGAATTGAACACCATATTTGATCTTTTTGAGAGTGGTTTGAGATTAAGTATATAGCAAGGTAGTTTCAATAACATGGAGAAAGTTCCTGAATAGGGATAGAGCTGTGTCATTGACAGCTTTATCCAGCCAAGGGTATTCTGTTCTTAAAATAAGTATTTGGTGAGGGGTGTGAATGGTGTCAGGGTTGGGGATGCCATTTTAATCTGAGCAACAGCCACTCCTCTAACACCCCATCTCTTTATTTCTCCGCAGATGTCGCTCCTATGAGGATTGTTGTGGCTCAAGATGCTGTGTAAGAGCTCTCTCCATCCAGCGACTATGGTATTTTTGGTAGGTCTAGGGCATTTGGGAATTTTGTGTTTGTCCTCATCTTGTCGGTTGGACTTAAATCAGGATATTGCCAGCCATGGTATTTTAAAGTACCGTAGATGCAAGTATGTATATGGTATATGTATATATATGGTGTATACATATATATTTAATATATGTATGGAAGGTATATGTGTACATTGAAATGCATGGATTTGGGTTTTTTTTCTATAAAATTCTCCTGATGTAGTAAGAAAACACTGAAAAAGGAGGTTAATCATGTCAAGCTGACCTTTCCTGCTTCTGCATCCTGCTGCTTTGTACAAGCAGCAGTTCCATTTTTATCCAGAATTGCTGAGTTCTTTATGTCTGCCCCAGCTATTACCAAGCAGCAGCATTCTCTTTTTTTTTTTTGGCACTTAGTTTTAAAAGTGGATCATATAAGCAGGATTGTGCTTTTAGGCAGAGTTTAATATATTCTTCTTGCTAGATGAATTTAGGTTTCAATTAAAAAGGAAGATAAATACATTTATGACTATGAGGATTTCACTGGGGATGACAGCAAAGGAAAAGAAGGCAGAAATACTGAGCTTGTGAAACCAGTAGCTCAGTAATCTGGATAAAGCTTAAACTAATCACTGTTATATGCATAATGAAAAAATAAGGTAAATTCCTTTTGGAGTGGAATTTAAGAAAGCATGTGAATTAAACTGTATCATTTCAGTCGAGAGAAAGCAAAGACTCTCCTAGAAAACCTGATTTCAGGCATTTTAATGTGGAATTTGAAGACTGATTAAAAAAAAGGCCTTCAAAACTGAAACAAATAAACAGTGAAAAACAGAAGCCTGATGTATACTATAATACAGAGATTTCCCAAAGCTGACTGTGGGATTTCAGTGTACAGTCGTTACTGATATAAGTGAAGAGCTCTCTATCTCAATCCCTGGGGTTATGTCGTAAATCTCTGTTTTTCTGTTCAGAAAAAAAATCCTTTGCAGGAACACTGCCAAAGGGGAATGTATTAATATTGGCTCAGGGAAAAGAACCTCTTTCTGCTCTTATTTCTAATGTAGAAGCAAGAACAGAGTTTGAGCCTTTGCATGAAATAACTGTTTCTGCCATGCTGGGCCACACTCTTCCTCTCAGAATTCTCCAGAGAACATATGCATGGTGTGTAGGTTTGCCTCTGGCCAGCTTCCTTTCCTTCCAAAAAAGCACAGTTGTCATTATCTTCCAGTAATAGGCCATGAAACAAGACGGCAATTACAGGCAGAAGAACCATTCCTATTTACGAGAGCTTGCGTGAGTCACTGGGGTGTCTGATAACTGATACAGGAAATACAGTGAAAGCCACTGTCTGAAGAACAACATCTGATGTGCCGTTGCTGCATGTTCCTGTTTCCACCACACCAGGGCAAGGAAATTATGAGGATAGTTTAGTTAAGTTGGAAAAGATGCTGAGAGGAGGAGAATGGTGGCTAAATTATGTCTTTTTCATGGAGAATGTAATATCCCATATAGGAAGCACAGAGTGGTCGCCATCAGTACTGAATGCTTCAGTCTTCTGGCTTGAGGTTAAGTGCCAGCTACCGTACCCATGGGAGATGAAATTCAAATGTTGAGTTAATTTAAGAATATCTAAGATTCTTCTTTTAATGGCAAATGCAGAATATTATTCCTCTCTCTACTTCACAAACATCCTGAGCAGCCTAGATGCTGTAAGACTGGAGTCTGCATCCAAGACGTGCGGTTTGAAAGTGTTGGAATTTTAGTTTAGCATCTCAGTGGCCAAGGTCAGGGTGTAAACCTGAACTTCTGAAAAATTCAGGCGTGTTTTACTTCTGGGTTACATGCCAGAGAACACTGACAATAGTACTAATCACTGAAGATGTCCATATTATATCCATAAGTGCTCCATGTGTGCTATCCCAAATGACAGACTTTCTCACAAGAGGCAGCTTATTTAAGGAACCCTGCTAGAAGTTGTAGGCTGATGTATTCTCAGTGAACACTCTTGATTTTAATGCTGCCTGAATGTGCAGGTTTTGACTTCCCTCTTCTTTCTGCCTAGGTTCCTTTTGATGATGGGAGTTTTGTTCTGTTGTGGAGCTGGTTTCTTTATCCGAAGGCGGATGTACCCTCCTCCATTAGTAGAAGAACCTACTTTTAACGTGTCTTACACCCGACAACCAGTCAGCACTGCATCAGGTCAGAGACTGCTCATACAAGTTTCACTGGTTTCTTACTTTGGCCAAAGCACTAAAGAAGGGTGGGTTTTGAGCTTTTGTTTCATTGGTTTTTGGAAACTGTGCGATTTGTACAAGGGATAGCACTGCACTAAAACATGCAGCCACCTCCTGCTGTGAGTGATGTCTTCAGACTTTCCAACAGCATAATTCAGCTGCAGGGTACAGAAGTGGTTTTGAAACACACGGGATGACAGAACTTTCAGTTCTGTTTTGGGTCCTAAAACCTTTACAGTTGTGTGTCCATGCATGGAAGAGGCTAGCAAGCTCTCCCTTTGCAGTGTAGACAAAATGATAGGCGTCCATATTCAACAGTCACAGGAAGAATGAGTTTTAAATACAATTGGTAACTTCTGGTGAAGGTGAAGGAAAGCCTAGCATTTTCTTCCACAACCTAGCCATCTTGCAAGTATTTTTGATTTGCCTTCAGCGTTCCATGCTGCGGTGTTTCTGTGACAAAGTGGTCTTTTTTCCCCTTGTTAGTCTGGTTGCCGTTTCTCTGGTTAGTAATAACTGAGCATCAGGAGAACCTACCTAGTGAGGGCTCCTCTGGCAAAATTGCTTTCTAAGTTTGTAATTTCTTCCCCTCTGGTAGTTAGTTCCAGTTGGGAACTCTCCTAGGCCTAAATGGTTAAAAAGACGTTACAGACACAAACTGGCACTTTAGTCACCTTCCTTGTTTAAATCCTAAGGTTTTTATTAGGGCCCCCATTCTGCATCTGTTTTTCTCCTTGTCTGAACAGAGAGTATTTTTTAGCTGGGGGGAGCCAATCCAACTAGACTAAGATTTTTAAGCCTGAAAAATAGTCTTGCTTTTACGTAAACAGGGAGTGTCTTTGTGTGGGTTGATAAACACCTGGTTTAAATTTAGAGCACAGTTTTGCACTTTCATGATGCTTCATGGAACATAAATTGTGGGCAAATATAAAGTAAGCACAAGCTCTTTGATGACCTGATTATGGTACCTGCTTCCAGACTATTACTGTTACTTAAAAGCTTTTGGCTCTGAGATAACCTCACAATTTATTTTATTTTTTAGTTTTAGTTTTTCTACTATTCTAGAAATATTTAACAACAAAGCAATGAGAATAAGTAGTTAAGCAAGTTCCCATTTTCCACTAGTTACTCTTCTAGGTTTGGTACCAGTAGCCAATTCACTGTTGAGATGGAGCCGTCAAAATGTGGCTCACTGCCTGTGTCCCTCCTTCCCTGCAGAGATAGCAGCAACATCATCTCCCATTCCACCAGCATCTCCTGGGAATGCCTTTCTGACAGCCTGACTGGGAGAATGGAAGGGGAAAGCCCCTTAGAAGCTGTGTCATTCTAGGAAACACAGACTGGCACCAAAAGAAGCAAACCTGTTGCTCAGCCGTGACTTTTTTCCCAGTCCACCTTTATTTAAACAGCGAGAAAAAGACTTAACTTACATCTTGAGATAGTCTGTGACTTCAGTTGCATTAAGTCATCTTCACCACCCGATGTGATGCCTGAGGAGGGTTACACACCAGCTTTGTTCTTATGGCAGCAATCTCTGTTACTCCTTATGTGTCATAGCCAAGGAATTTTGTGTTTGGCCATACATTTCCTTTCCTTGTCCCTGCAGGCTCCAATGTCACTTCCTAAATTGAATCTATGCAAAGCAGTCTTGTCCCATTGTGTTAGCCAGCAGTAACTGACTACAGCTTGGCTCTTTGCTTCATGCAGGTTCACCTCTAAACTGTATTGTGCCTAGGAGGGAAATGATCCATCTAAGCTTCACTCTGGCTTATCAGCAGATCCAGGACACCACAAAATAATCTCTGAAGACCTTTTGTAATACTTGACACCTGAGTCAGGGCCACAGTAGAGGCTCCTTTGTCCATCTGGAGTCCTACACCTCTCCTCTCTGCAGACAGAAAAGCTTTTCTGTCAGAGCAACTGGACAGGGCTCACTGCTTTCCCTTTCAAATGGTAGATGCTTGGGGCAGTGGTGCCCTTAGTTTCACTAAGTGATTTCCATTGGATGCAAAACGGACACTTACTGGTAGTATCTGAAGAGGTGAATGCAGTCCTGCCAGCCTGGGTTTTTTCTCTGAGAGAAAGATAACTCCTTGTCTTTGCTCTGATGAACACTGGAAAACCTTGTCTGAGTATGCAGAGCACAGGCCCTGGGAGAGCAGAACCTGGTGACTCTCCTGTTGCTGATACCTTTTCTCTCCTTTTCTTTCTTTCAGGGTCACAACAAGCTGGAGTGCCGTATTACACAGATCCAGGTGGACCTGTGATGAATCCCATGGCTATGGCTTTCCACGTCCAGCCCAATTCCCCACAAGGAAACCCGGTTTACCCACCCCCACCTTCCTATTGCAACACACCACCTCCCCCATATGAGCAGGTGGTGAAATCCTCCATGTGAGGACTCTGGCTCTTTGACCTGACTGTGTGAGAAGGTGCAATTGCAAAATGACCAAGATGGAGGGCACCTGCCTTCTGAACACTTGCTAGTTCTCCAAGTTCTCTCTCCTTCCCCTCCCTGCACCTTTCCTAATTAAAGTTACTTGTAAAGGGGCAATTTTAAATTTTTTTTTTCTTTTATAGTAGAAGTGGATTTTTTCTTTGTCTTCAAAATGAGAGAAGTTGTCTTTGTAATGCTTTTAATGGAAACCTATATTTAAAACCTGTTTGTCTTTCTCTTTATTTATTGTTCATTTCAATCGAGGTTTTAATTGTGTTGTGGCAGGTTACTGATAGCAGTTCTTGCAATCCCAGAATGATGTGCAGCCTCCTAAGACCGCACAGCAGAAATTCCCTCAGCTAAGGGAAACGACAGAGAAAGAGGATAAAGCTAGAAGCAGCAGGGCAATCATTTTACCAGAAATTATGGTTACCATCTTTTTTGCTTTTATGATTTTCTTTTACAATTTAGTTCTGATGTATAACAGAAAGATGCTCTGATTAAATTATGCTCTTGATGGTCTAGTCACTGTGACTAGAGTACCAGTATTGGTTGTTGTGGCAGGGGCTCTGCTAAGTGCCCTAGAAAAGAGGGAGTTGTTACTTTAAATGATGCATCCAAAATTAAGGACTGGGACTTCAGTGTTTCTTGTCCTCACCTGGACTTTGCCCGTGTGATCGGCACCTTCACTTCCCTTGTTTCACTAGCACTGAGATTGTATGAAACAGACAATGACCAACAGATGTTGGCACGGGAGGAAGGTATTACAACCTCAGAGCTACTTATACCTCTTGACAGAACAATTAGAAACACTGAAATACATAAACTTTTTTCCCTAAATTGGAAAATATTTACAGTAAGAAGGGATGGGCACATAGGTACAAGTTTACTCCCTTTGCCATTGATGGGAGTTTAGTCCCTGAGAAATAGTATCTTTCATTGTAGTCTTACTGCTGCCACAAAGAGTACCAAATAAAGCTGTCATCCTAAGTAACAGATCTGTAAATCTGCTCTCCTCTCTAGGTCAGGAAAAGAACTTTTTGGGACAGGTTCTTAATAGCATTCTTTGATGTGATGCACAGATGGTTTGGCATTCACTACCTCTTAGCTCTTCATGCATTTTGTTGTGAGCTTTCATGCTCATGGCCAAACCCTCTGAGTGACCACAAATGAACATCTTCAAATAAACACAGAACCCCTTTGCCTGTTAGAGCTCTCACACACATCCATGTCTAGCAAAAATTCTTCCTTTGTGCCTATTCAGTCATGTCACTGAGCAGTGACAAAAAGAAGATGCCGTTGCCTCCTGCTGCTGAAGGACCTGCAGAAATAACATAGCTGAGGGTAGGAGTAGACCTGTTGTTGCACAGGGAGCCCAAGCTTTATTGTACTGTTATGTGCCAGTGGCTTCTGAGAACTTGTTTCTAGGTGTCCAGCTGGATTTGCAAAACATCCCTTTTGCTGTGAATATGAGTGTCTTAACAGAAAAACTTGTAAGGGCCACTGTTTCTGCTGGTGGAGTCAGCAGTCATCTTGAGCAGAGAGCTAGCACTGGAGGAGTTCATTCCTGCATACATGACTTGGGTGAAATTGTAACCAAGGCTTTCCCTTACGGGGCATCATAATAAGGGAGAAAGCAAGGTACTTCTGTGTGTTCAGTCTTAGCTTGAGGGACACTTCAGATAACAAAAAAGTACATTTTATAGATATATATATAATAATAAGGTCCATCTGCACATCACAACTGTATACATTTTCTAAATTGGCTTGCACTTGAAGTGCCAACGCTGTGTATGTCACTGTGTATGGTTGTGTTTACAAGAACATAATTTTTTGAAAGGAATTCTAACCTTTTCCTGGCAATAGAAAAGGCAACAGACCTCACGTTAATAGGTAGTCCTTTTATATTATGAAATGTCTATGACAGCTGGCATTGTCCTGGACACATTGTATAGAAGCCTTTGTACAATGAAATTCAACTTCAGGTGAACTTTTCCTGGAGTCTGGCTTGTTTATTTCCTAGTGTTGATGGATGACACTACCTCATACAACACAGGGAATTCGCTGCTAGCAAACCTGCTTGGTCTTTTCTTGAGAACACAACACCTGCATGGGCATCTTTATGCATTAATTGCAAATTGTTTACATGCCTTTCCTCTAGTTGCCTCGGCAACTCCAACAGGATTTTACTTGGCAGTGGTGATGCCCTAGGAGCTACCAGCTTTGCAGTGGCTGCTGCAGCTTTGCTAATGTGAACTTCCCCATGGGGGCTTGGTGCTTTATGTGCTGGGATTCTCTGGGTGCAGCTACTGCGTCTTCTCTCAAACACGAGAAGTGATAAGGCAGAGTGATGTTTTGACTGCAAAATAAGGTTGGTTGTCATGGCTGGGAGCCCTGGGGATGTGTGGGGCACTCCCCTGCCCATTCCCAGGGGCACTGAACCAGTGTGTAACTGACTCCCAGCCGGCTTTTGAGATCTCCCCATCTACCTCAGGAAGGTAATTTTTGTGTCTTGTGCCCGTGTCCTGGTTCTTGCAGTGAGGTTTGATCCAGGGGCGTTAAACCCCTTGACAGGGCTCGGCCAGAATGGAGATTATTTAGTGAAGCCACTGAACCTGGGTGGGAAGCCAGGAACATGAACAATGTAACCCCTTGAGGTCCTTTCTTCAGTTGTGCATCTCCAAAATGTTTGTGGTGTACCTCTGAGGAGGCAGGGACCAGGCAGGGAAGGACACCTTTGAGGTCTCTGCCTGTGACCTGGCAGCAGAAAGAATGAGAAGGGGGTCAGTGACTTTCTGCTGAAATCTCCAACTACACTGCCTTATGAGAAGAGACACCACCAGGGACTCTTGGACCTTGCCTGTAGCTCTGGTGGGGCCTGCATTTCATCACTTTGGGAAGTGATAATGTAGTGACTTTTTACAGTTTGTGGGTAGTTTTGGGGGTTTTTTCCCCTTGGAGCCTCTGTGACAGCTTACACTACTGTAACAACAGCCGGGGCTGAGTTTTCTAAAAAGGTACTCAGACCATGTGAAGAAGAAAAGGAGGTATTCTTTCTTCTCTGCTTTAAAAAACCCAGCTCCAAAACCTCATAAAGGTTACCTTCCTATACATATATCCAAAACATCACTTTTTGGCACACAGGTCAGCCAAGAAGCCGTAACACTTTTTCAGGTAGTGATGCCTATCTTCTTTTTCTGATCTAACATTGCTAATTGAGTAGGTGAGCCAGGATGCCTTTGTAGGCCCTGTGGCTGTGGAAGCCCTCCCCTCTGATGATGGCCTGTCACCAGGAGCTGAGCTGCCTTACAGTTTGTACTGTTCGGCAGGGAAATGACTATAGAGACACATGCAGGGCAAGATCCAGCATGAGACAGCTTTTGCAAAGCAACTGCTAGATAATAAGGCAATTAAAGATGAGAGGGTGCAACTGGCAGCTACTGTTCCAAGCTGCCATGTGCTGCAAGGTGAAAGGGACAGCAGAGAAGGCAGAGTGAACAGTGACAAGCAGCCCTCTCTTCCTGCACATAGCTGTTATTTTAGCTTTATACAGTGAGAGAAGTCACAAGGGATGGATGTCTCTTTACCTGTCCCACTCTGCTTCTCTCCTGCTGCCTAACCCTATCTTACCTAACAGCTACAAGCCACAATCGACTTGTAGATGTCAAGGAGAAGCAGTGGTTTGAAGTCAGGTCTTTGTGCACAAATCACATTGGCCCTGACTGTGAATCAACATGAAACCAAGGAAAACATACGGGGGAAAAAAAGTGAAATTTCACTAGGAAAGGCTGCTGCATCAAAGACCCTGCTGGGCTCAGGCAGCACAGAACTGCCTAGCTCTGAGGTGACAAACAGCACACATACTTCTTCGCATGCATCTCTCATGTGCTATTTAGAAGTTAGAAATGTGCTGTGCTAGAAAAGCCCCAACTGAGTTATGCACCTACACCTGCATCGCTACAGATTATCTACAGACCAGAACTGATCCTCTCCATCCAAAAAAACCCAGCAGTTTCTCGTGGTGGCCAAGATGGCCATAAGTGGCACAAGAGACTTTGTGAAACAAATATTATCCCTTGCCTGCAGCATACTTGATGTTTCCTTCTGTTAAAAGCCTAGCTAGAGGAACATTTCAAACTTCCTCACAGCTGGGAAACAGCTGTTATTCAGCTAGACAGAGATTTCATACTTGTGTTTTAAAAACCAGTTCATCCTGAGCCTGGCCTTACCTGCAAAATCTTCAACAGGATCTATGTGGCCACAAAGGAAAGCAGAGCTTTGCACTAAGCAGCGTACATTAAAAATCACCTGTGAGCAGCAGCAGGAAAGGCACCAGCAGTGCTAGGAAAATGTGAAGGTTACAAAAAAGCAATCTGCCCTCTTTCTAGCATGTGTTTCATCTTGCAGGACTATGAGACAGGGAAGCAGCTCAGCAGTCAGATCAATGGGACAGCTATCACCACAGTGCTGGAGAGAAGGAAGGAATACCACAATGAAGAAAAAACCAGACTCACACAAATTACCACCACATAGCTTAATCTTTACTAATAAAGCCAAAGAACAAAACATCAGCATTTTTCCTCTTTTTCTGCCCAAAGAGCATTTCCATTTTTAACACTACTGCTTTTTGCAACAGGTGGACTATTACATACGGACAAAGCAAACCAGGGAATATTAAAACATTTTCTACATTTGTAGTTTGATCTAATTTCTGAAGACAATGCCTTGGTGAAATGCACTTTTTCACCTTCACACTTATCTTTCCTTAAGGGGCCACCTAGATAGCACAATGCTGTGATGAACAGAAAGGAGGAGCCACGGGGAAAGTCATGGCAGGAAGATGAGGCAGATGCACTGTCAAGACACTTCTCAGCTTGATAAATTTCCAGTCTTACTCAATTCCAAGAGGATTCTGCAGGGAACGATGGTGCAAGGCCTGCCAGGCCTCACCATCGCAGGCCTGGCTATGGTACAGAAGAGCAGGTAGCTGACTATCTCATTATCTTGACAGGTACACTCCAGCATCTTGGGGATCTGCTCAGCATTCTGAGTGTGTATTTATCTCCATATTTTTAAAACTAACAGGTTTAAATTCCCTTTAGCCTCCACCCAGGCAAACTCACCTCCCCACAGGAGCCATTCCAAGCACAGCAGCCAAGGCCAATATGCATACAGTCACTGAATGAAAAACTTGCCAGCTGACACTCTAGTTAAACAGTCCATACAACAGAGGCTTGGGATTTGCCAGGGTGGCCAGTGTTTGCAGTCAGTTCCTGTAAATGTGGTGAGCCCTTTCCCTTTTAACACATCCCAACATGCTCTGCAGCCACAGTGGAGGGGAAGAAACAAAGAGGTGGGGAGTGATTTGAAACAGGATCAGAGCTGGCATCTACCTCTGTTAGCATTTCTTTGTGACTTCCTGGGCAAGTTTCCTTCCAGACTTTTCTATGGGTGGGATCAGGGATTCACAGGCTGAAGAAAGAAACAGAGTTAGCTCTTGGCATTCGTGGCATGGAGGAATCTCTCATCGAGATGGTCTCTGCTGGTGCACTGTGCACTGCCTCCATGACCAGCTCTTCCTCACTGATCCCTCACATTAATAACTCCCTCTGTTCCTCATTTTCTGCTGCTCTGCTCCTTTGCTTCAGCCCAGCTGCTTGCCATGCAGCATTCCCCACCCCCACTGCCTTTCAGCATTTTCCCCCATCCCTGGCTGTAGAGATGCAGCTGGGTTTGTTGCTCCCACCTCACCTTCTGCCTTTGCCAGAGGGGTGGAAAGGTCTATCTGCTGCTCCCATGTGTTTAATCCTACCTGACAAACCAGCAGAGGAGCTGGTACACTGTGAAGTTAAGCTGTTTGTACACTGACACTGCTGCTGTTGTCCAGCAGAACTGAATGGGGAAATTATTAACATCCCAAGGGATTTGGCAACAGACACTGGAACACGCTCAAAGAAGTCACCTACAAGAGAAATCAAGACAGATTTATGCAGAAGCAACAATGCATCTCCAAGCCAAACCACAGACACTGGCACTCAGCAGATAGCCCATAGGTCAACAGATATCCCCATGCATGCCCAAAAGGTCAAACTCTGCCATCTGTCACACTCACACCTGACAGAAGACACCAATTTAAATCAGTACGTGGAATGACAGAGCACGAGGAGACCTGGGGGGAGGATGACCACAGAGCCTGAGTGACTGGGAGTGTTCTACACTTTAGGTCCTACCTGGACACATAAGCCTGCTCTATGAGTACTGAGAGTATGTTCCACTTCTCCCAAACCAATGGCCTGACACTCAGGAGCACCTGGATGCAAGTCTAGTGTTTCACAACCCCACCACACTACAGGGGGAAGCAAAGCACTAACAGCAGTTAAAACTACAGAAAAGAGCTTTTTCTCTGTGTGATTTGAAAGTGAAATATAATTCAATTACAGCCACTAGCAATGACTTCAGCTTGGCTCAATTATCCTCTGCAGCCTCCAAAAGCAGCTGGTTTTTATCACTCCTGTACTACTACCCGGGAGGGGAGGGCCCAGAACAAATCACCTACCACTTTGGTTCCAAAGTAACAACCATCCTGAGCTACCTGCATGAGAAGCTTGCCCTGGCACCCTCCCTTGCTCATCTGTATGAGATGCTGCAGGGCAGGTTAATTCCAAATCGAGGCCCAGGAAAGGAGAAGCAGTTATGCGGTCCAGGCTCTGCTGTTGGTGGCAGAGGGAGGTTAGTCTGAGTGACTACGCCTGCAGTTTAAGCTCATGGCATGGGATGGGGCTTTGCAGCAGTAGGGAGAAGCATTTCCACCCTGCTGTAAGCACCTAACACTAATCAGCTGCAGTTATCAAAGGGAACCTCTCTTGGAGACTTTCGAAGAAGCCTCCCACAACAGCAGCAAAAGACAAGTCAGATCCCTTCCAACCTGCTAAGTTTCTGAAAATGGAAATAGCCTCATGCCTCTTCATCAAAACAGGCTGATCTACACCAGCTTAGCTTGTGGAGCTTCTAAGGACTGTGGAGAAAAAGGCAGAAAAGAAATGAACATAGAAATGTTTTTCATCTCTTTTTAGAGCTGCCAGCGCACCAGTGAACCTGGGCACTGTCCTGCAGCGAACTCTCTCTGTGGGTAACCACATTTCAGAAAGCAACACTGCTCTTGTGAGTCATGCACAAAGGTACAGGACAGATATTCACACAGAGACCAGCTTTTGGCTAACAACAAAAGACTGGGATCAACACACAACACCAAGAAACGTGCAGAGCATGGCAAAGACCTGAAGAAGACAAATACAACAGAAAAGAGAAAGTTCAAAACTTGACTTCTCTGGTCCTACATCTGAAGGTGTCACTTTAACAGAACTTAAGTGTGGCTTCTCCTGTTCATGCTTTAATGACTTCATGGTCCTTTGGGGCAGGACGGGTGAGAAAAGGGCTTTATCCATCTGTCGGTTCAGCGTCAAGTTGGTTCACTATCAGAGGCACTAAACAGTCTCATCTCTTTTGGCATCAGTTTCCTTTCAAAATGATGGTTTTAGCCGTCCTGTTCCACATTGTTTTCCCTCCTTTGAGGTCTAAGTTCAAACGCTGGAAACTGGGAAGTCTCCGGTACCGAAATGTCTGAGAGGAAATGAATAGCTCCAGCCATGCCTAAAACATAATGAGAAGGATATCTTTGGTCAGCTGTGCTGTTTTAATGTGCACAAAGACAACAGCACCCATCTAAACACTTCCCTCACTAGGATCTTTTTTAAAAGAGGTGAACTTAGGCCCTATTTAAAGACAAGTTTTCTGTACTTTGCCGAAGAAAAGAAATTTTATTTGAAAAGATCAAAGGCAAGAACTAAGCTGTCTCTGCTAACATCCTTTCAACTGAATAACCTCAATGCTATTTCAAATCAAGAAAAAGTTAATCCAAGCTTGGACTGTCCTTCGTAGTTTGAGCCACTCTTGCTTGTCATTTCACTGGTTAAAAGGAAAAGCCCAAACTTTATTGAAGTTGTGAAGTACAAATTCATTTCCTCACTATTCATGAAGACGTCATCCAGAGCCCAAAGTGCATCACCAAACAGAACTCACAGAGTGACTGACAAGAGAGACAAAACAAGGAAATCATACAAATACAATTTCAGCTTTATGATCAAGCTAAAATGCTATTTTATAAACAGCTATGCACATATAAAGGACCCTTTCTGACTTACAGTATCTGATGGAAAAAAACCACTTAGGACAATTCCATAAGATGCACATGCAACTTCTGTTCAAAGCACGCATGTACAGGCAGAATTAGACAACTGCAAGCACTATTTGGGTTGCAAAAACGAAGTCCATAGTTAAGAGGTTTTTTTCATCTCAAATATAAGACTTCTATATTTTTCTAAAAAAAATTCCAGACAATTAAAAACTAAAATAAAAGCTGTATGTCAGCATTAAAGCACAAATCATCCTGCTGTTTCCACTGTTTCATCTTCTCAACAAATTTCAAAGCTTTCATACAACAGTTTGTATACATGCTTTTTTTCTTCCCTACAAGAGCATGCAAGGCTGCTCTCAGGAATAGGCATACTTATGCTTTTCTCATTTAAGCATTAAGACATTAATTTTGTATTTAGAAGGGCTGCATATCGACTCCTACTATCTTGTGTTCATTCATGCCCTGGATTGTTAATTTGCAAATATTCCTGCTCGGCTGCTGTAATTTCAAATATCTGCAGCAGGTGGCACACAAGGCTCGTTGATGTAGAAGCCAGGCTCTACCTTAAATTCTACTTGGATCTGTAATTCCTTGCTACTGATTCTGTAACATGAGGATGATTCAGGGACTAGAAAATAAGCTACATTAAAAAAAATACAAAGCTCTAGGAAAGTATCTGGTAATATCTTGAAACCTAGAGATTTGGAACTTACATTGTGTTCCTGTTCAAGTGATTTTGGTTCATATTAAAACCACCTTTTTCTTGGTTGAGTATGGCACCAGAGAAGACCTAGATCTGACAGCTAGCAACTAGTTGGAGACCCCCTACCTACAGCTGCTCCTCTGCGCAGTCCATCTGAAAAACCACCCGTGAGGAAACTCTTGCCTGAAGTTCTGTTTGCTTTAAACCAAGCTGCATCAGCACAGCAGAATTTTATTCCAGGGTAACACTGGCACTGCTTTTACATTCAAACTGCTGAAATGAAACCCAGAGTGAAAGTTGTGATAGTGAATGATTTTTCTTTGTTCTTCTCTACCCCCTGCCACCCTGCCTTCTTCTAGGCAGAGGTGATGGTATAGGGGGGTATTTAGTAGTGGAGGAACCCACCAAAGACTTCCCAACTCCTACACGTGTGCCAAAATTCCAAGGACGCCCCTCTTTCCTGTAGTACAAAACTATTTGCAACACCATCACTTTACCTTCAAAGAGGGAATAAGGTCGGTCAGGAATACGACATCCATGTGCACCATACTCCAAACACCATTCAGCAAACTGAAACACATTAAAAAAACACATTTTTATTCAAGACTGTTAAATGCAAGCTTGAGTATCTGAATATCATTAATAGGTACAAAATGTGAAGCAGTGTAAGCAGACACAACACATAAATCACTGAGATAAATCTGTCCTCCTTCAACCATGACAAGGCAATCAGGTTTTAAAATCTGTATTTGCATAGAGTGAGTTTCAGTTTCAAGACAATGTAATGGGTGGGCTAGACATCTGATTTTTGTAAAGCAATCCTTATAGCTGTTAATTGCATTTTGGTTTTCTTTCATTTCTGTGCACCAATTTAGAGTATTAAATCTTCAGCTGTCATTAATTAGTTTTATTTATTTCCCCTCCCCAAGCCTTAGGAAAAATCATTATAAATACAGTTAAGACAATTATGGTCATCAATATTTTGTTGCAGGAGATGGATTACCATTAGAAAGAATTAACAGTGTCGTTCTCACATTTGAGCAGCACTGCCGCAGTAGCTACATTAGACACACATGACTTACAAACCACACCTCGATCAATTCAGTAACAACCAGCTACTTCTCCTTTGTGGGTCCCCAGAGCATTAGCAGGGCACAAATTCCCCTCTATGCTTGGATGCAAACCACTGCTTGTTCAAAATACATGCACAGACTCCTGTAAAGCAAACAACTATGAGGTCTCTCCCTGCTTCCCGTGCAATTTAGCCTACCTGCTAGCAAACATATCAGCCTAACTAGAGGGTGCCCCAGCCATAGAGCTGGGGCTCCATGGGGTGTAAGCATGATCCCAGAGCCATCGGTCTATTCATTAGAAGGAAATTAACAGAACTGAAGGAATGAAATATCTCCTCTCTTCCTCCCCTCCCTAGTCCATTCTGTTTAAATATTTAGCAAGGAATGAATTTTTCTTCTCTTGATAGAGGTATGTGCATGTGTGTCCTCAGGAAACAAGGAGAAACCACAAACACGAACAATGCAATTAACACTGTTATCAAGAACTGATTAAACGTTTTTTGGGCACCCTCTAGGTATAAATCTCCAAACTATGGTTTAATTATCCCATGTAATCCTGTCTTAAATGTCAGGACCAAACATGTTCATGGCATGTTTCTAAGCTACAATCAATTCTTGCAACAACCACATCTGATTGCACACTAGCCTTTATTATTACTTCCAGTCTGGGAACCACAACAGAAATTTTAAAAATGCATCATAAGCTTCTGAAACACAACCATTATTTGCAAGTTCATAGCTTCAGCACAACCCAGATCCAGTAAGCCACAGTATCTTTGTTTAACTGCAGGGGGGAGAGGTCAAGAGTGGAAGAAAAAATATCTTAGGAAGACAACTGACATTATTTATCACACAGACCCCAGTGGCAATCACAAGTCTGAACAGCACAGGGCTCAATGCACTGTTACCTGGAGCCCAGGATGCCATAGCCCCTCTCTCCTCCTACAGACAGGCCAGCACGAAGTGCCTCAGCCTCCTGGGAGCCTGTCTGGTAATCTGAGAGGAAAGCTGTGAAGATGGAAGTGTGAAGCACAAACCAGGGGTCTCCTCTCTTCAAGTTCTTGTGGTTCATTTATGGAACAGTTTCATGGCTTTCATGAGGTAACCAGGGGTTGCAGGCAAGACTCTTTCCCCTGGGCCTGATGTTTTTGTGTGAAGAAGCACCCCTGGGAGAAGAGCCATCTCGTTCTCTCAGTTACATGCCTCTAGATACCAACATAACATGTCTGCTTCCCTGCATGCTCTGGCTCAGAAAGAAAAGATTTCAAGAATGCCAGAAGAGCAAATTCCTCTGCCTGTTTCAAGATTTCCCCTCCAAGGGGACGCTGAAGATGCTAAATGGCAGAGTGGCTGCAAATGCGTTGCCCGACTCTGGTGGGCACTTCCAGCAGTCTTTGGCCACTGCATCACAACTTCCTTCTTAAACGGATTTCAGGCACGTAACTGAGTCTCTTCCTTCTTCTGGCTCTGAGACAGATACATTTGCTTTTCTCTACCTAAGCATAGATGAACACCAGGGCTCTCTTGGGTCAGAAATGCAGCACCAACAGGAGCTGCCAATGCTGCAGAAGGTGTGCTAGCATGGAGGATGACAGGAAGATTGGACAGCAGTGCTGCCAGCAATGCCTGCAGGATGCTGTGGCTCACACATCAGACGTGGCTGACTCCATGTGTAATAAAGTCATATATGTGCTGTGGGAGTAATAGGGTTTTATTTCAATCTCTAAGATGCAAGTATGTCTACAGGTGTTCTCATAGAATGATACTTTGGTAAATGTGAGACAAACAGCAGCTTTTTAAAGCTTTGCTGACAGAGGACAGGCTGACTGTAGAGATGAATACAATAATTTTACATATGCAAATATTCACAAAAAAGCACCTAGGAAGCAACTCATAAATTTCATTTGCAATACCTTGTAAAAGGCCTCAGCTAAAAAGCTGTGTACACAATATGAAACCTCCTGTCAGTGAATTAAACTTACAAGGTAAGGGAACAGGCGGAGAAAGCCTTCTCCTTCAGTAACTGCTAGCATAGTCAAGAGCTGAGCAGAGCTTAGACAATTCCAGTGGAAAAATTCTAAATGTGTTTCTCTGCAATTGTATTAATAAAAAAACTCCAAGTGAGCAATTTAATAACTGCAATTCAGAGCTCTGAAAGCCCCAAACAGGCACTAGCCTGAAAACAAATAATTACAAGAGACTACAAACAGTATTGCTTGAGGACCTGAGGAGGACAGTGGGTCTCTCAGTGGAATAATTAGCACCACATGAACATCAGTCTGTTATTGTTCAGGCAGGCTAATTTTCAGGCTCTTATTTTCTCCTGAATATATTTACTCCCTCCCCTCCTACAGAACATTTGTGTGTTTCACTCTGCTTATTGAGACAGTGCTTGCCCCACAGACACAGCTGAAGTCATCCAGTCAAAGTGTGAGTGAAGTGATGGGCCCTGTTATCCCACCCAGTGTCCCAGCCAGCCCCAGTGCACATCAGCCCACTCCCACCCCAATTTACCCTTGCATGGGCACTGGGATGTGAAAGGCAGCAATGATTTTGCTGTCATGCTGCAGAGCTCACCTTGCAAGCTCGGTAGAGGTACTTTCTGTCCTGAGTTAGGTTATAGAGAGACAAGAAGGAGTAGCCATTGCCAGCAGTACCATGGCAGATCCCATACCCTTTTCTCAGTAAACCTCTCTGCCAGATGACATCGCTGCAATCCATAGCATCTTTCAAGTATTTATCCTCTTTAAAAGTCTATGGAATAGAAACAGAATAAACACACATCAATTAAACTACTAATGAAAACAAAAGGAAGCTACCCCTGAGATAAAGTTTTGCTGTTTGTGTGGGGGTTTTCCATATAAAATTTCTTTTCAATTTCAATAATCCATTCTTCACAGACTTGTCCTTTTTTTCTTAGTAAGTTGTTTCTCCTTTCCCCATGTAGTAGAAGAAAAAACTTTTCAGGTTTTTGTTTCTGAAATTAGGACCCCAAAGAAAACCCTCAAGTTGAAGGCCTTTGGTTCTAAAACCTATAATCTATTTGAAAGGTATGTGGTCCTTTTTTCTTCATTTTCTATTCCCAAACCAGAATTTGAAAATACAGAGATGTGATGCTGCCTCCAAGAAATGCAAAACAAAATACTGGATATCAAATCTGGTCCAAAATTGCTGGTCTCGTCTTCATGACTAATTCTTCCTGGTTACTCACTGTCTGCTTTCAATTTCATGTCAAAAATGCACAAGAACATCTCTTTACATAGTGCAGGACTCTTTTCTCTATCACAAATACAAGCAGGAACCCTACATTGCCTTTATGAATACTTGTGTTAGTATATCTATATAGTATAAACTCAGAAGCTGTAGTCAGCAGTAGTCACTTTGAGCAAAGAAACACTTTTGCAAAGTTCATTGCAACCAAAATGCACTTGAAATGTAGAGGGCTCATCCGGAAAGAAGCAAAAAAAAAAGCAAGTAGTTTAGCTGATTAACACCAGAATTCCACCTTTATAAAGCTACTTTGTTGCTCACCTTTGCCTAAGCCACTTTACAGATCAACAAATAAACAAAACCCCAAACCAACAACAACAACAAACCCTACTAAAAGAACCCAAATAAAACAAACCTGATGCACTACTGTAGACTTACTCCTTTGGAGAAGGTATCCCCTGTCAAACTATTTAATAAGATGATAGAAGCAACTAAAAATGCAAGACTCTTAAATTCACATGCTTGATAAAGGAAGTACCTTTCTCTGATCAGGGGTTGCCAGCTGATCAGCCATAACACTGAATTAAAGCTTGGCAACAGCGCTTGATTTCCAGGACAAACCCTGCTGCCTGTTACCACAAATCCTGTGCCTCACATGAAAGCACAGCCAGCAAAACACACACCATTTTTTTTTCTTTCAGCGCTTCGAAAAGCAGAATATAAAGAATAACAGAGAAAATCCTATGTTTCATCACCTTAAACACAGAAAGAGGCCGGAAAAGACACTGGTAATCAGAACTTGTTCCTATCTCTCCCACCTCCTGCAAAACATTTTGTTCTGCGGAAAGTATCACACTGACAAGGTGAGAGTGGAGAAGTGTTAAGTCAATCTACCACAGTCCAAAGAAAAAGCAACTGTGACTGCTGCTACATGCAGCAATATTGTAAGAAATTTAAAGTTCACATTTCAGGTAGAAGCATGAGCAATTATCCCATAAACCAAACCTGCTTTCCATCAGCCCACCCAGATGCCAACCAAGGAATCTGTCAAGGAGGGCTGTCAAAGGCAAGAATCAATTTGCATAAATTTAATTAAATAGCATACTTTCAAATGTCATGCAAATCAGAAGCACACAAGAAGACAGGTAGGAAACCTAGTTAAGAATGGAGAAAGGCCAACAGCAGGCTTATGGCAGCTCAGCAGTTTTCTTTGTGCCGTGGAAGAGGCCTGGGATCTTGGCTCTGACATTAAGTTCTCAAGGCTTATATCTTAATAAAGGAGTAATTTATGGAAGACATTCTTTGGCAAAGCACATGAACCTATACTTTTGAAAACAAACATAATTGTTAAAACTCTGATTGTTAAAACTCTTAAAATTCTTGATTAAAACTCTTTGATTTGAAGATTCAAAGAATTTAGGCCAATGTTCTCACACCCAGGACTCTGATGCCAAATTGTTTAAATATATGTCTCTTCTCCAAGAAAGCCTAGTAACTGCTAGTGCCCTGAGAAGCAATTTTACCCACTCATTTTCTCTTTAAGACCTACCAATGTAAGTATTTTGAGATTTGTCGGTGTCTAGCTTAGGATTCTTGTTCAAAAGCCGAGATCTAGAAATACACTAAATAAAAGCCTTACAAACAGACAGGCCTGCATACAAGTGTCTTGGTAAAGACAGAGGTATGTATACATATACATATATATGTATTTTAGATCTTGATGCTAATTACACCAAGGTTGTGGGTTGATCACCACATGGGCCACTCACTTAAGGGCTGGACTTGATGATCCTTGTGGGTCCACTCCAACCCAGAATACTCTGTGAATCTGTGAAATCTATGAACCCAGAATCATTCACCTTATAAGCTTGCATGAGCATGTGGATGACTCCAGGGGCACCATGGCACCAGTGAACCAGTCTGTCAGTCTCATTGCTCAGCGATGATGGGTAATTCCCAGATCGGAATTTCTTATGACGCACGTAGTCAATACTTGGCTTTACCAGTTCTGTCAGGGTCTCCTGGTCCACATTTGCAATTGGCTGAAGGAAACATTAAAATAAACATCACAAAACACATCAACAGAAGTAGTAACAAATCGTGTATCAACACTTAATTCTACAATCTGTTTTCAAGTACACTACATACGTGCCCTTGATCCAAATACTGTGAATCACATCCTACAGATTTAATTAAATGCCTGCTTATAACACCCTTGCGAAGACCATTTTTATAGTCATTGCAGAGACAAAGAAACTAGGGCACCAGATTGTTACCTATCTTAATGGAGGTGACGCAGTAAGACTATGCAAGAACTGAGAACAGAGTATGAAGACTCACAGACCTCTCTTTGTAACTTAAGATAAGGAGAACACTTACAGCAGAAAGAGTTTTGTACATATGGTGCTCATAATACATGAGGTCGAAGTTCTCCATCATAAGCAAAGCTCTCTGAAGCTGTGGGCTATCAATCTGCATTTCCAATTTCAGAAGCAATAGCTACTTCACCAAATATCTAAACATCTTTGTACTACAAACTTATCCTTCAATTGCGCTTAGGAATTTTCTTCCTAGTTTTTTTTGTTTAATTTACATCCTTGTCAAATGGAGAATCCTCCTGCACGTTCCTTGTAACTAAAGCTTCAGAGGCCAAGTAACTGTTGTGTCTGCAGTTGCTCTTGGTTGGCATTCCCTCCACTACCAGCCCATTTTCCACAATTTTAACAGTGGAGTTCTCTATTTTTACACAATCTATATGATTTCTGGAATTTCTGAAAGCTGTGGGAACAACCACAGGCACTGGGGCCTATAGCAGCCAAATAACTGAGCTTATTTTAAAAAAAAACTTGTCTTTATTACAATGTCATAAAATTCCACTGTTTCCCACCAACTCCAGCACATTTGTATTCAACAGGTAAGCACACTAGTACAATTCAAGTCTGACAGCCAAATGAAGGAAAACTTTCAACAGCTGTATTTTGAGCAACCTGAAGAAACCAGAAGTCTCTATTTCCCCTCAGCCAGAAAACTTCTGCCAGACTTCTTCTAATCTACCAGGTCCCTCAGGCAGCCTCCAGGTCTGCACTTTCCTGAGCGAAGCTGAAATGTTCATGCTGCTCATCAGAAATACACCAGAATACGAGCAGCTTGTCATGAAAACCCCAAAGCTAATCAGCCCTCACTCAGAAACCTCCCTGTGAGGTATGGAGGCTTCACAGGAATATTTTTTGAGGCTCTTGATTTCACACGGCACTCCTGCAGAAGAAGGCAAAGAGGATGGGCACCAGCAATAAATCCCTTTGGTCTTGAGCTATGCAACACAAGCCCAGCCCAGCTCAGAAATCCTTAGGAGGTAAATTCATGAAGAGCAGAGCTCTTTACAAACCTCTTTACCATGTGCTTCCAAAAAGATTTGAGTACAAGTGAGTTTTTTGCCCAAGCTGCTGAGGTTCCCAGCACTTATTTCAAACAGCTAAAGAGTAACCTACAGGTGTGCACCCTGACTTTCTGGGCAAGAGCAATGGTATGCAAACACTTCTGCTTCAGGGTTAGTGAAAGATCTTGGAGTAGAGACTTCCCAGCTAGCATTTCAGAATTCCATCTCTGCCTCCTGGATTAGTTATTTAACATGTCTAAGCTCTTATTCTTCCAGTAGCCTGTAAATAACTGCAGCAATATGTTTCCTCCAGCTTAAGAAGTATTTGGACAACTGTCTAGGCACATGATGTGATTCTTGGGGTGTTCTGTGCAGGGCCAGGAGTTGGACTTGATGATCTTGATGTGTCCTTTCCAACTCAACATACTTTGTGATTTCATGATATAACTGTTGTACAGGAATTGCCCTCAGTAACCTTCACATCTCAGGTGCGATGTTAAACACCTTTTCTTTTTGCTATCAAATAACCACTCAACAAACCATCTCTTGAATTCTTTGATGAAAATACAGCAAAATTCACCCCATTTTGTGTGGGAGGGATGAGGAAAGAATGGAACTCTGATATGCCATCTTCTTCCGCAGTGGATGACTCGACTTTGCATGACTCACAATATTTAACATACAGTGAAAAGATGGTAATCTAATGCTGCATAAACCATGGCTTTCTGGTAATTCTTAAAAGCAGCAATTACATGTAAAGGAAAGATAACTAGGATGTTCAACATGTAGACAGAGTAGCTTCTGTTCAAACCAAAAAGCACTGTGCCATCATTTCTGCTATAAGCCTTAAATAGTCAATGAAGGACGGAGCCTTTAAAAAGTGTTCTTTAGAAGACTAGATGTTTCTCTGAAACTCTTGGCACTACCAGGGAAAGAAAAATGGAAGCAAGAAAGTTGAGGGATGTAGAAGGGGGTGGACACCCTTGCTGAAGAAAGCAGTAGGTAAAGGTAGAAGCACAGTAAAACAGAGCAGCCTGAGGCCCCAGTGCGATGGTCACTGCAGAAAATGGGTGTAGTGAGGCTAAGACACGCCCCAGGTAGTAGAGCAGTAGCTCCTTCTATAGCCCAAGTCAGCTGGTTTAACCAGAACTGCTGGTGGAAGTGGTGTAAGGTAATCTGAAACATAGCATTTTTTCTGAGCAAGGAACGGCTGAGCAGTGGCAGCACCAAATAGCAGCTCAATCACTTCTGCAGTGAACATTTGTACACAGCTGCAGACTGTGAGGATGTACAGTCCTTCCATTTACCTGAAGAAAATTCATTCTGCATGAGCTGCCAAGGAAATGGATATTTACAAAGATGTACAGAAAAGCAGCAGCATCTTCAAAAACCAGAAACAGGTGCAATCAAATTTTGCAGCTCTATGACAATCTTCTATAATGAATCTTAAGGCTCTTTTCCCAGATGGTAGAACAAAAAAGAGATATATGGGTCTGTTTGGAAAAACATCATAGTCCTATTGCAGTCTCAGGGCAGAGGGGAATTGATTTCAGTGTGGAAAAATGAAGGTTTACAGAAGAGAGGAATCTCGCTAAGGAAAACACAAAGAGGAATGCAGAGGTCCTAAATACACTAAAGAACATCAGACTTTTGTGTGAGAAATAGGGGAGCTAACGAAGAAGAAAAACATCTAAATAATAAAAACATACTGGAGATTAATGTGTGATTAAGGATAGTCTTCCAAAAGCACCAAGACAGTGGGGGGAAAAAAATCACTGTAGAAGAGAGGAAGGGCATGGAGAACAGGAGGCATTAGCGGTACAATAATTTAAAAACAGCAAAAAATTGAAGAGTGATGGATAGTGAGTGAAGTGAATTTTTAGCTGTTCTAACTGAGGCACCAGAAGAATTAAGTATGAGGATGAGAGAAAGCACTACACTGTCTTCGCTGAGGACAAGAAACCAGATCCTGAAAAGCTGGTGCTCTGAGTCACAACTCAAGAGTTATTTCATTCTAATGTGATATCCTAGCCACAGTTTTCTTCTGCTATCAAAGCCCTAGGTAGCAGCTCTGCACAGCTCAGTGCTGCAGTCTAACTCCAAGCTGTGCGACCCTGATCCAGCATAACACTGCACATGAATGAAAGATGAAGATAAGATCCTGTGATGCAAAACAAAAAATCACTGCTACTTCACCTCAGCCAACAGAAGATGCTCTTTACCTGCATGAGCATGTAATAGATCCCAGCCACTCCATGGGCTGCTCCAACATACTGCTTCCTGTGCCACTGGTACAACAGGGGACAACGGTCTGTTTTCCGCTCCTCCTTTGAAAAGTTCTTCCCCGACTCAATAATAGCATCTATGACCTAAGAAAATGAACACACCCTGATCACCTGTGTTGCTTACTTTGATTTAGAGGATTTTGCTTCTGCATGACTAAACCCACAACAAACAATTAGCCACAATACAGCGTTAGAACAACAATATTCAATTCATTTGGATTTGACTGTTAAAGGAGAAAAGGTATTTTCCTTAATGATGGAGTAATTTATATTTTAAGAGTAGAAACTTAATCTAGCAATATTTCTAATTACTTTTTTTCCACTCCTGGCTTCTCTGGTTCTGGTATCTGCAAAACAGTCATGCATGTTCCCCACACTGAATTCCCCTTCTTTTCACTTAAAATACTTCCACACTTCTGTCTTAAGGTTTTTTGTGACAATGTCTCAAGTGGTCAAAATTAATTACATACTGCCCTATTTCCTTGGCTGGACACAGACCCACCCACACTGGCTTGTCCCAGCCCCAGCTGGGCAGCGGGAAAAGGGGGGAAGATGCTGGATGGACAGATGAGATGGGTTTCCCAGCTCTAGGTCCCTCTTCTCTCCAACATCCCTCGCTTAAATTGCTTGAAATACGTACAAGAGTGATCCCAGTTCAACCTCACTGATATTGTGATGCTGGAGAGAGAGAAGTGTGTTTACCTCTTTGATAACAGACTGTGGGACAGTGTCTGGACTGATTTCAGTATTCAGGTACAGCAAGGCATACAGGTAACCTGCTCTGCCATAGAGCAGCTCATCTGGAAGTTCGGAATCCGTGCTGATGACTGTCCTTTGGAGTTGTAACAACCTGCATCGGACAAGGAAGGTGGGGAGAGAGAGTATCCTACATAGAAGATGGCTTGTACAATACACACCAGATCGTGCTTTGTAGAAGCATCAATCCAACCAGAAGACAACAAATGGTGAAGCCCCACCACCCCCCTTCAATCAGCCCAGTCCAGCTGGCTGCCAGGTTTACACATAGGAGCTCTGCACACCTGCCATCTTGGAGATGGGAAACTCAGAGCCAGACCCAGGCCAGTATGCGCACAACTGTCAGGATTTTGTGCAGAAAGAAGCAGATTTTGTGCGGGGTAGGAGATGGAGAAGCCCAGAGAGCTACTCCAGCAAAGACAAAAACCTCCTGGAGCCTCTGGCAATTTCACCAAGGTGAAGAACACTTAATTGTACACATTTAAGAGCAAAAAAAACCCACACAAAACCCCTCAATACCACCATTCGTCATTCCCTCTCCTAAGAAAACACATTGTCTCAAACATTCAGCACCTCAGTTTTGAGAGGAACACTGCTATCACACACAAGTGTTTTGTTTGCCTTTAGCAGTGAAAAAACAAGAAACAAGAAGGGCTGGCCATTGTGACTCTCATTTTCTCCAGAAAGACTCTCTGCTAATACTCTACCAGTATTAACACTGAGGTAGATCAGAGATCTGTTTTCTGCCCACTCCCTCCCTGTCTCCTCCTATGCTTTTTGATTAAATTGGTAAGATGAAACCACGGTGATGATCACTTTTTAAATTGGGGGAGGGGCAACAACAATCTGGATTAAGACCAAATTCAATTCCCAGATTCCCCCAGCTGTTATTTCTCAGGAGAAATGTTAGCATTAACATCATGCCACAGCAAAACCACTGACCTCAATCATGTGTTTATGCTGTCCTTTCTCAATACTAGGGAAAAGCTACTCACGAAAACCAGTTTTCTATCTCCTTTCTCAGAACTACACTTTGGGTTTAGATTTAAATTATTTTCTTCTAAACTGTCCACTATTAAGTTTTATTGTTGAACTCATACAACTGGACAAGGTAAAAAGTGAAATCACACATTACATTTTGACATCTATAATGTACTACTCAGCTGATGTCATGTATACATCTGTAAACAAAAAAGTTATAAAATAAACAATCAAATTAAACTCCTTTTCACTACTCCTCACAGAAATTACTTTCTGTGGAGAGGCAACACTAAAAGATTTACTGCTAATCTTATTTTGCTATACTCATGCTTCTTGCATTACAACAACACTGCTTTCTGAGCTGCATTCAAAATGATATGCCCAAATTTACTGCCAGCTGTAAAAGCAAAAAAACCCAAACCTAACATTCACTTCAAAACTGACATATTCATTCAGGAACAGCAGCAGAGATTAATCACACTAAGATTCTAGACTAGAAAGAGACCAATTACATTTCCAAACATAAACCAGAATGGAGACATAAGCCTCGTGGCAAATTCTGCCAGCCTGAGGTATGCTACTGGACAGCTAGCAGGGGGACTCTGGTGCTAAATGCAAACCTCACAAGGTTCTAGGGCTTCCAGCCCTTGCTGGGATAGCAGTCAACTCTGTACCAGCAAAGGCACAGTCAGCTCTCTAATGAAGCTACATCTGAATGAGATTTCTTGAGATATTTGTTCCATTTAGACTACTTTGAAAACGGGTTCAAATTTTTTTAGGCCGCCCTTCATATGCTCTGACCTAATTAAATCCCTTGCCTTTACAAATTTGCTCCTGCAAACACTTCCTCTTTATTATATTAAATTTTGTTACATGTCAATCTGATACAATGTGTTTCTGTCTGGCTGCTTCCAGATCCTGCAGTGCACATGTTTTGTAATGAATCTACAATTAAGACCTACTTTTACTTTCTTTACAGAGAGTATCACATACTGCACAAGCACTACATATTGCCAGTGACAAGTGTGTGGTTTTGTTAAATGTCACTTCAATGTGACAAAATCAGAACATGCATGCACTACAGATATGCCCAGCACATCCTGTTCTAACAGCGACAGAGGACTCAAGATAACCCACTAAATATGAATCAACTGCAAGCCAGCTTTAATAAAGATAAAGCCTCTTTTGTATTCTTGTACCGAAAACATAACAGGGGAGAAAGTGTCCATTCTTTTATCCTCTTAAATTTCACTTGCAAAAGTTACTGAACCAATGCTCTCTACAAATGAAGGGCATGACATTTCCCACCATCAACCACTTACTTGGCAACACATTCTTTAGATTCACTGTCGTTTCTCAGTTTGTGGTAAACCACTGCACCAACTGCCAATGGCCCAGCATCACCACAGAGGAAAGTAACTCTTCTGCCATTCAGATTGCGAAGGATTCTCTTCACATAATCAAGAGATCGCTGCAAATGGCTCTGGTTTTTCGTGACGCGGTACAGCTGCAGATATAAGAGGGCAATACCTGAAATGAACACATGAAAAAGAAAGAGTTCAACTTACTTTTTTTCCTAAGTGTACCATATTCCCCTCTTTGGTGCCTCTGAACCAGTAACTCAAATGTGAACAGGTATTTTTGCAATAAAAACATGTCAGTCAAGGGTGCTAGCTTATGCAGTGTGAAGGCACTGAGCCACTATTTGGATGACATTTAAATTGGATTGTGGCAAAAATAAAAAATATTGGACTGAAGCCAGATGGTAGAGTCTCAATTTCCAAACAAAAGAAGAAAACTCATGACACAGGCCTCAATACTTGGCAAACTGTATTGGGTTTGCATAGCTAAGCTTTGGTAGCGGGGGGCTATAGGGGTGGCTTCTGTGAAAAACTGCTGGAAGCTTCCTCCCTGTCTGACAGAGCCAGTCCCTGGTGGCTCCAAAGGCTGATGTACCTCTGGTCAAGGCTGGGCCAATTAGAAATAGTGGCAATGTCACTGTGATAACAGATTCAGGAAGAGGAGTTAAAAAAGTTATTGTGCAGTTGTAATTGCAGCCAGAGAAAAGTGGAGTGAGAACATGTGAGAGGAACAACTCTGCAGACACCAAGGAGAGTGAAGAAGGAGAGGGAGGAGATGCTCCAGGAACTGGAGCTGAGATTTCTCTGCAGGCCATGGTGCCGATCATGATGAGGCAGCTGTGCCCCTGCAGCCCATGGAGAGATCCATCTGCAGCCCATGGAGAAGGATCATGGAGCACACCAAAGCAGGTAGATGCCTAAGAGGAAGCTGTGACCTATCTGGAAGGAGGCTGTAAACCCTGAGGAGAGAGGAGCCCATGTTGGAAGAGCTTGTGGTTGAAGGACTGCACCCCATGGAGGAGTGACCTATGCTGCAGCAGTTTGCAGAGAGCTGTTGCTTGTGAGATGGACTCACACTGGAGAAGTTCACGGAGAACTGTCACCTGTAGAAGGGAACCCATGGTAGAGCAGGGGAATGACTCTTCCCCCTGCGCACTAGGTGAAACCATGGGTGATGAAGAGACCATAACCACCATTCCCTATCTCTCTGTGCCACTGGGGGAGGATGTAGAGCTGGCAAGAAGGGAGAGGTGGGAGGAAGGTGTTTTGAAGGTCTTCTTTCTCATTATCTTGCTCTGATTTTGTTAGCAATAAATTCAATTAATATCTTTAATTCTAGCCTGTTTTACCCATGATGGTATTTGGTAAGTGATCTCTCCTGGTCCTTAATCCATGAAGCCTTCGTTGTATTTTTCTCTTCCCTATGAGTGAGAGAGAGGCTTCGTGGGTGCCCTGCATTCAGCCAGCGTTAACCCACTACACAAAAAAAAAAATCACTGAAGATTCAAAAATTTGAGCTAACAAGAAGGTGTGTGACTGAGTACACTAACTGTACAATACTCATCTATTATATGCAAGAAGTGACTTCCCATTTGATTTGTTAAATGATCTTTTGATGAGTTTTTTGGATTCAAGTTGCCAAGTTCTTCATAAGTCCTAAAAGTATTTCACAACAAGATTACAAGCTTGTACAAGTCAAACTGGCTTGTAAAAGTCAGAAGTCAAACCAGGGCTCAGAGAATGCCAGAAGGTACTATCAAGCTTAACTTCATTAAACTCATTACCACAGTTTTCCATTAAAACAAATCAAAATCTTAGAAATAACAACAATGTAAACTGAAGGAAGTAAAACAAATCCATCCAAGTGGATATCTATTGGCCAACTGCAAGCATACATGTGCAGAAGTAAATCACTTACCTCCAGACCACACTGTAAGTCAAACCCATTTCTGAATGGAGAGAGCACTCTCCTGAACCTCATCCAAAGGTGAGTACACACAAGGCCCACTTACCTCACAGAGAGGCTACCTCAGTAGTACAAGAACAACAGCACCACAAGAATGCTGGTACATCCTCATCTCTGGGCAGGCTCTGAGCAAGCTTTCTAGGTGAATCTATGAAGAAAGCTGCAGATCTTGGGTAGCCCTGTTCAGCATCATGGGAACTTGTGGGCCATTTACAGGGATTTGTGGAACCCTTTTTAATGCTGTAACAAATGTATAAATATCTTGGCTTGATCAAAGCATGATTAGAAATGTAGCCACAAAGTCCAGTTAATCTAAATCCTTCCTAGTGCAACACCCTTAAAACGGCACCTCCAAGAGGTCTGGCACGTAGGAAAGTACTTGTATAAGATGGTCTCTTACATGTGTCCTATGATTGCTACGTGCCAACAGTAGGTGTTCCAAGATTTTAAAGATGTTTCACAAAATGCAAGCCAATGCTCACGACTGTGTTGCCAGTAAGATTTGTCTAGACTTGGTACATAAAAAGCAGGGCAGTTGTTCACAGCACTACTTTTACCTTCTGATTTTCACACTAGAAAAATGCAGCAAAGAGCAAGTTTGGGGAAAAAGTATCTCCATTACGTATTTTAAAACCCAGATCATTTAAAAACTTTTATTCAGAACCATATCCACAGGAGCCTTGAAAGAAGTTAACAGCTTGGCAATCCTTCTACAGGATGGAAAAATCCCACACTCATTAGACAACGTCACTTGTTCATCTATATTCCTGCTTCAGTTAATGACAGCTGCGTTACTTTTACCTTATGACTCATTTTCAGCGTGCTCTGGTTTATCAGGCATAATTTCAGTTGTCAGTCACTGTGTCAGAACACAGCTCCCTGAGAGCCATTCTGTACTGTCAGCATGAGAAAGCCCACCACTGGAGATCTGCATGCACTCAGCAGCCAGTCACTTTCAGACCCTGAAACATGTCTGTCTTTTAAGCCTGAGTTGTCTAAAAGTTCCCCACCCATCCACCCACAGCACCATCTGTACCGAAACATCAAGAAGAAAGCAAAGAAATTTTACCCTTTAATTGCCAGATGTAAGCCTAAGGATGGATGAAGGCTGGAGAGCTTTTCCAAGCTACTTCCCCCTCAAACACAGAGGCAAAAGAACAGATCTCCTCAAGGCACATTTCAAACATGCGGTGCTAAAAGTTTAAGTATGCCTGAAACTTGAGCTAGAAGACCAGGAATAGAATATGCAATTCTATCCAGCAAAGTCACACTTAACAGGCCTAGATGGACGTGTTCTGGCAACTTGAAGAAGTGGCCACATCAGACATGAAAACTGTAGGCTCTGCCTAAAGGATCAGTGTTCTGGTTTCAGCGGGAATATAGTTAATTTTTTCTCTGTAGCTACACTGCTGTGGTTTGGATTTAGTGTGAGAATAACACTGATAGCACACTGATAGTTTAGTTGTTGCTGAGCAGTGCTTACCCTAAGTCAAGGACTTTTCAGTTTCCCATGCTCTGCCAGGGAACAGGTCCACAAGATGCTGGGAGGGACCACGGCCAGGACAACTGACAGGAACTGGCCAAAGGGATATCCCCTACCACAGGACATCACGCTGGGTACATAAACTGGGAGGAGCTGGCTGGAAGCCACCAATCACTGCTCAGGCACGGGCTGTGCTTTGTGAGCAGGTGGTGAGCAAAGGCATTCTGCATCATTCACTTCTCTCGCATTTTATCCCTCTCCCCTGTTCATTAGCATTATAATTATTACTGTTGGTTCCATTACTATTATTATTGTTTTATTTTACTTTATTTCAATTATTAAACTGTTCTTATCTCAGCCCATGGTTTGTTTTTTTTTGTTTTGTTTTTTTGTTTTTTTTCCCCCCCCAAATCCAAATCCTCTCCCTATGCAACTATGGCAGAGGGGATGTAGAAGAGGGAGGGTGTGAGTGCTTGGCTGTGTGATATTTAGTTGCCAGGTGGGGTTAAATCACACCAATTAGATGGGCTTATTTACATCTGGACAGCATCAGTGATGCAATGCTAAATGAAAAATAGTCCCTAGCAATAACCACCTGCACATGGCAAATTTTCTGCATGATCTTTACAGTCTTGCAAGCATATCTCTATGCTCCCCCTCCTCACACAATCATTTTACTTTTTTTTTTTTTTTTTTTTTTTTTTTTTTTTTTTTTTTTTTTTCCCCCAGACAGAACAGGGACAGCCAAATTCCCAGTTTGAAGGCTCCAAGCCCCTGGCAACAGAACATATTCCCTCCACCTGATTAGAAGATGCTGTTACCATTAAGAAACTGCTAACTAATAGCCTGTTGAATAGGAAAAAGTGAAAAATAACTCAACTTTAAAAGCAAACTTAAAGAAACAGGAGTTAAGGTAGAAGAGCAGCCTTAGAAGAGCCACTCCCTTTGCAAAACAATGATCTCCATATACAAAAGTCAATTATTACTCTGTATCTTTGTCTGCTGAAGTCAATGCAAGTTACAGACAGTAGTGACCAAGGCTCCAGAGTTAAAAGAAAAACCAACTCACAAAAATGCTTGTAACACTGTATTTCTGCCACTCCTATGACAGTATCCAAATCGCCTGTGAATAAATCCAATTACATCATTTAACAAATACATTTAATTCAAATTCTAGCTTTCTCACCAGTCCAGCCAGTATAGGCAGAGCAGTCATGTGGATCTGCCGTCTTCAGCCCTTCCTCCATTTGTTGCAGAAGGTCCTTGATTTTTGCCTGGATCCGTTTTGAGAACTGAGCATTGACCTGAAAGCAGGAGACAGGGAATGAGCCAGAAAAGAAATTAATTAAAGAATGTGAAGCACCTGCTCCATTTTCTTGTTTTGGAAGAGAAGAAAACCAAACCAAACCAAATCAAAAAATAGCTAGGAAATAAACAGCACATACAGCAACATCAAGGTGGTTCATCTTATGTGTGTCTCATATAAATGCATTCTGACTACAGTTGTAAGTTACAAGTATCAACCTTCAACAAAAATTACCTGTGCATTCTTTAAAGTCACACAAAGAGCAGCTACAGACACTGTGACAGTATGTAATTCTAATCAGGATCCCGGTACCAAGACATGTAATGGATAAACAGCACAAGCCCTGTGTTATAGGTGCTTGCTCTCATCACAAGGTCCCTGCACACCCTTTGTAGCACTGCAGAGCAGGAAATAGCCCAAGGAAAAGAAATGTTCATACTCAAGACAATCAAGCCAAAGAAGATGAGCAGGAGCAGCTCAGCATCTTCAGCTCAGGCATAAAGGCAAAGAAACAAGTCTTTGATTTTACACACTTC
Source organism: Sylvia atricapilla (assembly GCF_009819655.1). Taxonomy (NCBI): domain Eukaryota; kingdom Metazoa; phylum Chordata; class Aves; order Passeriformes; family Sylviidae; genus Sylvia; species Sylvia atricapilla. The sequence goes on along the minus strand of NC_089140.1, from coordinate 52,408,249 downwards.
TTACTTTCACTTTTGACCAAAAAACGTTTATATAGATGACATATATGAAATATAACAGAGGATACTTTACTCTTGTCAATATTTCTCTCTCATTATGCACACTTTTAGGGAAGATATGTTACTGATTACTCCTTAAAGTCTATGGAACATGGAAATTAGCACAGTAGTAAGGTAAGTTCTTGCTTGACTACAGCACACCCCAGAAGACGTGCAGGGTTTGGATAAATTACAGGTCCTGGATGCCACCATGCAACTGATTACTCAAGACGTTCCACATCTTGTACTCTTGTTTAAGGGGAATTTCAAACAAAAATCAGTTATTTCAAACATCCACCCAACAGATTCAGAAATCAGAAAGGTTGTAAGAATTGCACAAGACTTCTGACACACCAGAAATCTTCAGGGCCAATAGTTCAAATTCATTTAAGGATATCCATGGTGGGATAGGAAGGAAGAAGGAAATTATGCCATTATATCTCATACTGAACACATATCATTCTAGAAACAAGCTAGAGACACCTTAACCTTCTCCAATATCTCCAGAAATAGCAACCAAACACAGTAGGCATCCGAAACCTGTTACTCCTCAGCCTTAATATGATGTTAAGCACCTTTCTGTTAGAGAACTGTACTATGCATCCACATCACCACCACCCTCCCTTTTCGGACTAGTTCAGTGAGGTCTCAACACACAGAAAACCTTCCCCAAGGGCAAGGTTTCTCTCCTTCAAAAGACAGCTATGCTAATGCTAAGGCATATGGTGAAACAGCATGAGGATATTCACATGGATGCATCCAGGCATAGAGCTCAGCTTACCTGACAAGAGTAAACTAAGGCTTTAGAGTCCCCATTTATTTACCTACTGCACATCACAAGCATGCTGGTTATCTTTTGTTCTAACAATACACCTGCTGTTACCAAATCAGGATGTTTTATATCAAACACCAGATTAAATTACTTAAAGGTAGGAGGGGAGTACTAGGACCTCAGGAAGCCCGGGTTCTGCACTGAAATCTCAGTCCCATACAAATAATTTAGCTTAGGTTGGTAATCTCTCTCTCTAGAATTTGAATTGTAACTTACTTGTCTTGGCTCAGTGCTTGGAAAAGCATAGATTAAAGGACAGTTTTATCACTATTTTTATAATTATCTGTAAACTTAAACAAAGCTACTCCAAATCTTATGTCTGCGTGAATAGGTTATAAGTGGCAACGAAGTTTTCCCCAGCTGTCTACTCCTCTACCACTGCCTCTCTTTTTTTCTGGTTGCTCTGATGTTTTCACAACCAAGCACTGCCACTGATCATTTTATAAGATTCCCCTATAAGCTTGTAACAGATTCTTACATGCACTAGAATAAATTAATTCATGAAGAAATGAATCTTGATAGGTGGCTTTAGAAGATTTAAGAACTTCCTTCAAGAAATCTTAGGGCAGCATGACGACTGAGCATAACATACACACTTGTGTGGAGCACAGATTGATTTTCATCAGAAGCACATTCATCTCTTGAGGATGTTTCCAGCTGGCATTCAGCCTTTTGTGCAGGTTATTCCTGTAGGGACAAACAAAAACCAGGAAGCCTGATCCCTGATACCCAGTGGTACATTTACTTCTGGTTCACAACACACTAAGGTGACTGCAGGAGCTGAAGAGTATCTTTAATCATAAAAGGCTATCTACAGGAATTCGACTGCTACATTACTCCTCTGCTGCTGCAGAAAGAACAACCACTATCATCCCAAACACCGCTCAAGTTTCATACTGTCAAAATCCAAAAAAAGAGAGCTCATTCCTCATTATACCAAATAGAGCCTTGTGCCATATTGGTTATGGTAACTAAAAAGGCTCATTATCGGCACAAAAGTAATGCAGAAAAAACGAAATACGTTGGTTTGGAAATCAATAGTTTTGTTATTTATTTGAACCATACCACTTTTTCCACTGCAGTGAGACAGAAGGCAAAGCTACATCCCAATACAAAGTCTTCCAAAGCCAACAAAAATGTAACAAACGTAAGTATTTATGTAACATCACTCATCTTTGGCACTAATATCTAAATTATGCTGTCCTTGTTGGCATACATGTTTCCTCTGCTTTTTTCATTTTCAGGGTTTCTAAAGAGAATTTAACTCATCTTCTTCTGTAAATTCAGCACTAGAGCTACACAGCTACATTAGAGCACAATGCTAATAACACCAAGGTCATGGATTTGATTCACCATGCGGGACATTATATTAAGAATCAGACTCAATGGTTGTTATAGGTCCATTCCAGCACAGAATCTTCTGTGATTCTGTTACTATAAAAAAATATATCATGATGCAAATAAAAATCTCCTAAAAAACCCAAACATTTCACTTGCAGTCAACATTGCAATAACATACCGATTCTTACTGACCATTGCAACCATATCCAGCTTTACAGCCGTGGCATTACAACAAACCAGAACAAACAGCAGAGGAAGCAATAAGCAGTTGTTATGTATGTACTGTATACCATGGTTTCTGCTAGGTAGGAGAAGTCTGTAACTTCAGTCTTGCATGCACATTTGGACCAAATATCACAGCGCTAATGTAAGTCTGACAATGCAACCCTGAGGCCTCATGGCACTCCTTTTGTCACTGAAAGTAACACTCTGGTTTGACAGACATGGGATGAGTAATCTCATTTGCATTTGTCAAAGGCATCTAGATACCCACATGTTGTTCAAAAAATACCTCTTGGCATTTACTTGCTCATGACATCTATGCTAAGAACTTGAGCAGAGTCACAGCAGGGCAATGGAGATCTGAGCTCACAGCTTCCTCACAAATTGCCAATGTACCAATCTTTTCTTGCCACTACCAGCTCCCAAAACAGCCATCTTGCTCTTAGCCCTATTTTAATTCATCTGGAGGACTGATGCTATGTGCAAAAGCAGACTGCAGAAGTAAGCAACTGATTCTGCAGAACTAGAAAGGAGATGACTTAGACACACAGTGCTGCTACCTACCAAAAAAGCAAAATACACTTTTATTCCACCCCACTTTGTTGCTGGTGACATGTAGAACAGGACACATAACATGGTACTATGTTGTCTTTCAGCCAAAGTGCATTTCAAAGAGAAGAAAACTCAAGTTGGTACTGCATTAAGAACTCATTCAAGAAGCAAACTTGCATAGAAGATCGCAGAAAGGACATGACAGACACTGGCAAAGAAGAATGTAGCAGGGAAAAACTCACAGTTCTGCTGAAATGAGGAATCCTGGCTGTACTGAAGTCATTGGGAACTTTGCCACTGACTGTAAAGGAGCCAGGTTTCACACCCATGCATTGGAGAGTGGGTCTATTGAAGCAGGATGAACACTCATGCTCACCTCCACAAGTTCCTGCAAAAGCAGACCAGAAGGAATGGCAGCATCTAGCAAGGTCTGCTAAGGAGGTGCCCAGTGTTTTTGTACAGAAGAACAAGCTCTACTTTATTTTTACCTAAGTCAAAAGACTCTTCCAGCTCAAGAGCAGCGCTTTCTTCTCTGAAAATACCAGATACTGTCGAAGTTCATCACCCAGCCTCTGAAACACTCAAACACAGTTCTCTAATACTTCTCAGACAGGTCCTCTGGGGAAAAAAATGCCAGTTCTGCAAAACCACATCCTTAATAAATGCTTTGAAACACTGCTGTCCGTAGAACACATTGCACTGTTTTCAGTGATCTGTCACTTAGTGCCATACATGTGATAATGGGGGAAAAAAGTATAAAAAGGGCGAGGGAAGGAAGAGATAGAGAAATCAAAAGCTGTAGGCAAATTCCTACACTGCTACAAATGCCAGCTTAGGAATAGGCTTTAAAAACAATCATCACCCTGTCTCAGAGGATATAAGGGCATGAAAAACATCATTAAATGGCAAACATTCAAGTTATAAAACGTACTACTTAAAGCATGTGAGAAATAAGAAGACTGTCTCTCTGAGGCATTTGTGTGTGAAAGAAGTTATACGTCTCATTGGTTTTAAGACAGCAAAAACCCAAAGCTTAAAGATCTAGATCATCACAAAGAATCATCAAAAAGCTCCAGATTATTGGTACCAAAAATAAACATGATTAGCAGATATCTCATGTTTTTGGAAATGGAGACTGAAAAAGCAAAAGAGCAATACTGAAAATCACTGGTTTTCCAGGTAGCCTAACACTAGCATGCTATTTCTTGAAAGCTGAGAAAATTGAATTCTGTTGTGAGTACAATTTAAAGTCACTCACTACACACAAGTCTCTGGCTCAGCTGTGACATTTTTAGGTGGTCCTCAAGTTGCAAAAAAAGCTAAAACCTCTACCAATTCTGTCTAAATTACCTCAATGCACAGAGGGCAGATATATTCCACATATCGAGCTTGACAGCAGATCAGTGCAGTTAGACCCAAATAAAATTTATTTTCACCAGGAAGCAAGTATGTGTTATTGCACTTGCCCACACAATGAGCTGGAGTAGCAACTCATTAACATGCAGGTTTGCAAGATAAAACTAGAAACTGATGAAGACTGGATGGATGTGAGAAAATTTAATCAGAACTTGGGGGTTTGATTTTACAAAGTACCTTCATTCAGAACTGGTTGACTAAAACCAAACAGGCTTAATTCTGTGGTCACCACCCGAATAGCAGGAGAGGCTTTCGCTACAAAGGCATCAGAAAAGCCCTAAGGAGCATTCAGTGCTGATCTGTGCTGCAGGAAAGAAGCAGCAGTTCTTCCTTTCGGGCTGTGTACTGTAACTGCCAGGAGTTAGTGAGGGACAATGAAGTACAACAAACTGATTTTCAGGCTCATTTTTGAGCCTCTCAAAAACTTAAGATTCTCAAAAAGCAAAACAAATTTTCCTTCTGAAGAATCACAGCGAATACTGCAAACCTTGCTTGTTTCACAGCTCCCTATGAAAATAGCATGTACCTGAGTTGGGGAGACAGGAAACGGTCAAAAAAGTAACAAGCTCAAGAAATGCAGCTACCTCATCCCACATCTATGGAAAAAAGTGGGAAGAATTATTTACTGGTTTTGGAGGTTGCATTTTGCCTCCAGTGCAATAAGTAGTATAATTCCCACTAGGATAAGCTGTTGCTGAGTCAGTCCCAAAACACAAAGAGTGTGCTGCTCCCAGTGAGATAACTAAAATGCCCAATGAGACAACCCCCCAAAATTTTAAAAAACTAAACAAAAACCCAAAATAAAAATCGAAAAAACAAATACCAAACAAAATACCAACCAACAACAAAAAAAAACCCCAAACAAAACCAAAAAACCCAAACAAAAACCCAAAAAGCCTCAAAAGCAAAGGGAGAAGACAAGTGAGGCAATGACAAAACCCCATATACATATATTTAAAAATATATTTTACTGGAAAAGATTGAAAGCCATATAAAGCAATTATCAGAAGTAACAGGAGATTGAGAAAGCATTAGGAACTAAACACTACTTAACTCAGCCAGATGATAATCTAAGTAAATATTCTATATCACCATTAATACATATTTGCCAATGAGCACCATTATCTTTGAAACAGATTCCCTGGAAGGAGTCCCCTCCAAAGCCTAATAAGGCATGGTATACACTTCTCAGAATATACCACTTTTTTCTAATAGTCTTAGAACACCATGGCAAGTCAGGAAAAAAATTATAAAGAAAGGATTTGCCTAAAAGAGAAGTTTAAGTTTGGGCATTCTAATGACCAATCCATGAAGTTTGAATCTAATTTTGTTTCTGTCTTGTGATTCCACAACCAATTCAGACAATCTTAAAGTGAGGGCTAGGATTGCATTAATTTCTTGATGACAAGGATGCTTCTTTTTTTTTTGCATAACCACAAAATCGACATCCTTGTCTAGACTTCCACGTTCCTTGGCTGAGCAGATAGTATGAAGCTGCCTTTTTTTCCCACATCACTGGCCTGTAGTGTGTGAAGGAGAATCCCAAATCACACCTGACTATACCATAAATGTAGCCACAGGGCTGTGGTGGCCCCGAGGACAGCGGGCAACATGTCCTCGAACAAGCCTTCACCACCCCTCAGCAGCAAGCTCTCCTCACCTTTTCCTTCCCAGGAAATCTTTTAGAGCTTTGGAACTTTCGACCACACTAGGGAACTAAGAACTAGGGGGGGTGTTCTTTGTTATGAATCTATTCATTTCTCTGCTTCCCCAACCATCTACATTTCCATTTTGAAAACTTTTGGACCAATCACTTTGAGATGCTATCTACAGGTATCTTTTTAGGCTAAGGTATCTCTATGGGGTCCACATGAAAAGGAAAAAGGCTACAGGATATATATTTAATTGAAAGATTCATCACTGATTAAACAAAGGTTTACATTTAAAATTATGCTTCTTATTAATCTAGAATTAATGCTGACTGATGAATTATTACCTTGGCTTTCTCAGACAAGTTACAGAAGCAATTTAAGCTCGTGTTACTTTAATGGTGAAAAAATCTAGTTATGAAAACAGTGAATTTCAACTACATGAGCAGAGCCCACACAGCTGCAGTGTTTACTGTGACTATTTTAAGAAAGGAAATCAGCAGCCTCAAATTCTGCTTTTCATATTCCCATACCTTCAAGATTTCTGAACAATATTTTACCCACATACACTTCCATACACAGAATTTTGTCCTGATTGTCTCACATTTCAGACAATGCCTTGAAGAGCTTCTTGTCCATTTATCAACCAAGGTGAATTTTAGATGGCAATTGTGACAGACTAAGCAATCAAATTGATAATATGCATTGCCTTCCATGACAACAGCAGAACCCCACACACCTCAGGCTGTCATTATGTGAGTCACTCAGTGCTCCTCGCTCCACTCAGCAGCAGATGGGAGGAAGGAATTATGCAGTGCACTGAGGTCTTCTGAAAGATGCTTCCATTTTTAGGAAACCTGTGTGTTGTGCACAGAAATTTACAGAACAGACTTCCTACCGTGTGTAAAGTCCTTCTGTCTTCGCTGGGGCTTTAGGCAAGCAAAGACATTTCTCCGATGGAATGGGAGCCTTTAATGCAAAAATAAAATACTAAAACATAAACTGAAAATCACAAAACACAACAACAAAAGCACCCCAAAATGAAATCTCATGAAAGGATAATACTAGGAGTGACAGCATGCAAATACTTCAAAGAATATATGTACATATAAATATACTCACAGCTATATTCTAGCCCAAAAATACATAAAATGACTCCTGAGATTTTGCAGATGCAAAACCAGAAGACCATGTACATTTGCTTCTGCCTTCTGTGGACTGCAGAGAATTGCTGTAGTTACATGGTTTTAAGGAAGCACAGAAGTATTTTTTTTTCCAGAGGCACTTCATCCTCCTGAACAAAGCCCAGACACCACCTTTTATCAAATACACGACTACTCAGAACATACCACTACCACTACTTAGAACTACCACGACTACTACTAATATGCTCTAACATATTTTCTGAACACACCTGCACAAATAGCTGCTGACTGCCACTCCCTAACAAGGCATGTCATCCACCACTGATGCTGGGAAAAAACACTTGCACCCACTGCAAAACGCCATTCTCATGCATAGGAGAGCATAACAGGCATTCCTAATGTGAACACAGGGCTAGAAATTCTTGACTAACTCATTTCAGCTCTGCCACAGAACCGTGTCTCTGAACTTAGATTCATTCAAGAATCAAATCCAAAGTAAATTTGAGTTGAACTATTCTACAATAGAGCTAGTATACTCTAAAATGCAATTTTTAAGGATGTTCATCTTCTTTTGATATCTCATCGTTCTTCTGGTTATCTCACTTGAGAAAGCTTTAGTCCATCTAGATCAGCAGTAAATGAAGGAGTATTTTCTCTTTTAAAAAATGGACATGAAGCGCAGGATGTAAAGCAGATACACAAGAAAGATGACCGGCCCACAAAGGACTTAGTATGTTTTTTTACCAGTTTGACAACAATACCTAGTTATAGCAGTTCTCCCATCTCCTCTCTGCCTTTATGCTTAAACTCACTATACTTGGATGATTTTATAAACTAAGCCAGATACAAAAAAACAAAGAAATAACAGTTCTCTTCCACAATTTTAAAAAAAATAGTTTTACCAACACTCAGCATACTACCAGGGACTTGTGTACAAAATAAAGCAGATTTTGCTTTTGAACCTACCCTTCTCAAATGCTCTGCTCTTGACAGCTGTGTTTAACTGCAGCAGTTAGACACTGAAGCCCCAAATATTCTCTTTTGTGCACTCTGCTTAGGGACACACAACTTCATAAACCTCAGTCATAAACAACTCAGTGAAACTTTTCATTGCCTTGGACTGATGGTGAGCTGATGGTGTCCTGCTGGTACTTACAACGCTCAGAGAGAATGGCTCTCCCACTGTGGGCATCACCATCCTTGTCTCACTGTATGGATAAGTCAAGGTAATTCCATACTGCCACAAGCAGAAAAATACAGAGCTGATATCAACAAGTTTCCTTTATTCATCCCAGCACACAATCCAAGAGAGTTAGGAAGCTAACTTTCCACCCTCAATGCATTTGTGCCTGTAACAGTGTCACCATGCAGTGTTTTCCATGCAGAAGATGACAAAACTGCATACTGAAGGATGAGGCTGCACAGGGGCTAAATCCAAATTCATAAATCCATATTCAGGCATTCCTTCTGCAGCTTAATCCAGCCTGCATGGTAACAGATCAGGACAGAGCAGCTTCTCTACTTAAAAACTAAACAGAGGAGTAGTTCTAAGACACTCATAGTATACCAAACAGCAGCACGTGGCACCAAGGAGATAAGCAGAGCAGGAAGACAGCAAACCTTGTGTGACCAGTCCTACCAGGCAGACCTTCTGTGGGTATGAACCGACTGCCAGGTGCCTATTATGGTAAACCTGAACCTATAAACGCGCGTAGCTCAGAAAATAACGTGAGAACAGTCTAGCTTCACCTAATGACTGAGCGCTGCCGTTACCTGAGAATAAACTCTCTTTTTCTAGATGGGCACTCGGGCAACTTGTGCTGACGCTATCTTCTGAGGCACAGAGCCACCGTGGTAAGAGCAGCGTTTTATTACCTCCAGCTGGGGCACGGCGTTCACTCCCGTTCAGGAGTAAAACAAACAGCCCGAATTAAGAGCCGCTGCTGCCGACCCCGGGCAGATCTCCCGCTCCTTCCCCCAGCTCACCCCGCCGCCCCGTCTCCTGGGGCGGCCCGAGGCCGCGGGTTCCGCCCCGAGCTCGGCGGGCGCGCAGGCCGCGGCTGCCACCAGCGCCCCGCCGCCGGGCCCGCGCTCCGCGGGGCAGAACCCAGCGCCGCCCACACCGGGGGCCGCCGCTGCCGCCGGGAGACAGCGATCCGCGGGGGAGGCCCGGCCCGGGGCTCTGGGACGCGGCGCCTTCCCGCCGCCCGGGACTCACCTTCCCGTCGGCGCCGAAGGGGAGGGACTCGTCCTCCGCCGGCGGCTGCAGCGCCCTGTCCCGGTGGGCGTCTGCCGCGCTGGGAGCTGCCGCGGCGCCCTGGGGCTGGTAGTCGGGGTAGGGGTTGGCGAAAGCCCGCTCCTCCATCTCCGCTTCGCCGCCCAGCTGCAGCTTCAGCCTCTTGGACATGCTCTCTCCCATCTCAGCCGGCCCCCGGCCCGCCTCCCCGCACGGCGAGCCGGCGGGGACACACTCCGCCCCGCAGAGCGGCGGCTGTTCGGCAACGCGGGTGCCGGCCGCAGCTGCCCCCGGCTACAGCAGCCGTCCGAGGGCGCTGGGGCTGAGGCAGGAGGGCGGCTGCGGTGACAGTGCCCGCGGGCCCATCGGTGCCCCCCAGGGCGAAGCGCCGCCGCCTCGACCCCGAGCCGCCGAAGCCCAACTCTGGAAAGCGAAAGGGAAAGCTGCGACGCCGCGGCTCTGCTCGGCGTCCCGTCAGCCGGGGCGGGGGAGCGGCGAGCGCGGCGGCATCACAGCCTGTGCAGGGGCAGAGCGTGGCCGGCTCCCCCCGCGGGAAGAGGCAGCCCGCCCGCCGGCGCAAGCTGGGTGGCACCGCTGCAAAGCTCGTTCCAGCGCCTCATCCTCCCCCGCCGGGGCGTCAGTGCCTCGGGCTGCTGCTGCCGCCGGCCGCACGCCGAGCGGCGGAGCGGGGCTGCCGCCGGCTCCTCCCGCCCGTCCCCCCCCGGCGGGGGCGAGTCGCCGCCCGGCGCATCTCAGAGGAGCGGCAGCAGCAGCAGGAGGGGCACGGACAGCCCCAGGAGCAGGCCGTACGCCACGAGCTCCTTCGCCCGCCTCATCCGCAGCCGGCGCCGGGTCGCGCTCATCCGCCGGCAGCCCCCGCGCCCGGCCCCGGCCAGCCCCGGCGGGAGGGACGGTCCCCGGCTGCCGCCCGGCGAGCACGGCGCGGCCGCGGTGACCGCCCCTCAGCGGCGGGAGGCGGCAGCGCCCTGGCGAGAAGGGGCTGGTCTCCTGCCCTCGGCCCGGCGCCGGGCTGTAACGCTGGGCTGGCCGCGCTCAGCCTTCTGCTGGCGGGGGGGCCGCTCGAACAAGCCGAAATATACTAGCAAAGCACCCCCAAGCCCCCCTAAAAGACATCAGGCAACGTCACAGTCCTGGAGGGGGCTGGCGGCGGTGGGTGGGGAAGGCCCTCGGCGGCGGCGGCTGGACGTGAGGGTGGGATCGCATCCCACCTGGGGAGGAGCAGCGTCTGGATCCCGTGTGGATCGCGAATTTGTCTCTCGGATCCAGTCCTTGGGGGCGCGGGGGGGCTGAATGCCAGGGCACTGTTTGTCCCATAAATTTATCCCGTCGTCTTATGACACCCTCACTTTAAGCTAGGAGAAGAGCTCCAGATGAGAGGGCACTGTACAGTCATCGAGGATAAATCTTTTCTGTTCACAAATAAATGGTACATGCTGCCGTTATAGTCACAGCCTTCAGGAATTGATACTGCGTACTGAAATAATCGTTGTGTTGAGCGAGCCGGCAGAAAGCCTACAATCCGGCCAGACACTGCACATAGCATTGTGTAAAAATACCGGCACGGGAGACTTCATTATGAAATATAATTATAGGTGAGACGGACCGTTAAGCATTAATTCAATAACTGGGCACTGTGCGGACTTATTGATCTTTAGTTTTATGCATTGGATAACTTTATTGCTATCAAAATGCATATTCAGTGTATAAGATTAAATAAAGGTGACATCTGTCCTGGCACTGGCTTTAGTTTACAGTTGTTTGTAGCAATATACATGTGAAAAAATGAGACATGTCTGCCACCCTGTCACAGGACATGAATTTGAATTAATACTTTCTTCATTTTATTTATTTTTATAAATTGAGCTGATGACAAAGCAGAAATTCCAAACAACCTGTCTGACAAGAAGTGCCTTGTATTTGCTCTGGAAGTGAATATAACTAGTCACTTAAAAATTATAGTAATCTATATAGTATCCTCTTCTGTGATAATTAAATAATAACTTAATGCATCCTGTATTCTTTAATGAGTAAGTCTTTTGTGCTGTATTGCAGTGCCTGAAAAGGTAAATGCAGAACCTTTTTAAGAGATCTCTTGTCTCTGAGTAAATATTTCAAATAACGTTTTCATCTAGAATAGTTTCCTACTTTCAGTGGAGACCAGCTGCATCTGTGCAAGTAACTGCATTCCCATAATGAAGATCAGAGTTAAGCTTTTAATATGAGTGTGTGTGGTTTCTGTTTTCTTACACCTTCTACTCTTCTTGAATCAAAATTATGGAAATATAAAAGCGGGATCATACCAATTGGTGATACCTGCTCAAGGCCAACAGATAAGGAGAGAAGGTGCTCCCTGGCACTTTGCAAGAGCCAGTTCTTCCCTTCTTCCCGGGCTGTGGGTTTGTGGGTTACTGTGTTGGCATCTCTTCCCTTTTGCATCATTGCACTCTGTAATTTTCTGCACGGTGCTGTGTTTAACACCCGGTTTTCTGGAGCACTTCTTTCATGTTCACTGTTGTTCACATTTGTTGCAATGTGGTATGTTTACTTTCAAGCATACGAGGCCATCTTTTGTTCTTAGCAGGTGGGATAGAGTTCAAAAGACTTTCAGGCTTCTTTTCAGGGAGTGTTTTTTTTCTTCTGCTCTTTTACCCTTGATGCATGCAGAGCTCCCATGGCCCAAATGGGAATCATGGATGAAGGAGGAGGAAAAAAGTTGTGCTGAGCAAGGTGTCAACCCGTAACATAAGTTTTAAGCAATAATAAATTCACATCTCTCATCTCCAGCAGTATGAAGCAGGAGGGTTTGCTTACTGAAATCATGATTTCATCTGTGCTTTCATCCAGAAAATGTCTAAATGCTCCTGAAAGCACTGAGCTCTCACCCTTACTTCACCACTCCTGCTAAGCACTCCTGTAACCTGTCTTCTGCAGCACTGGCAAATGTGCAGCCCTGTAGCAAGCTGATCTAGACAAAAGTTGTATTTTTCCTTTCTGTGATGTAGGAAAAATTCAAGTAATGTCTAAGCAAAGCCTGATTCTTCCTTAGAAATCAGTTTTTTAATGTAAATCATGGAAGTTTTTCTTATCAGATCAATAGGCTATTCATTCTTTACACAAGAGGAAATCATAAACGCTTCTCTTATGGCCTTTCCTTCTTTCCAATCCTCTTCACATCCTGCAGCATCTGATACTCTGCTCACAACGAGACTAGTGCCAATTTTTTAATAGTGAAATAAAATACCTGTTACATATTCAGTCAGGACTAAACAATCAGAATCCGTACATAAGCCATTAATGATGCTGTGCTTTCCTATGCATTTTGCTGCTTGATTCCTGGCATGCGTTGTAAATTAACTTAACTAACAAGGTGGGAAAGAGCATTGTATATCACAGAGTCAACCCTCTGAGGACTAGCACACAGCTGTCCCTTCCCACTGTACCCCATGGGAGCTAGACCATGACGCAGTGTTATGTGGCTTGTGGAACGAGTGTGAGCAGTCGTCAGGAATCACCATAACTCTAGCTGTGGCATGTTCAATGGTTCTTTCAGCATTTGCCATCATTGTTATTACAGTATAATAGCGCTCATTTATTTTCATGCACAGCGGCTCCACATATGTGCAAGCAGCAGCCCCGTCCATGCTTTGCTCCATGGAGACAGGATGAGGAGTATATGACTTCAGCACCCATGCTAAAGTGCTTTTTAAATTCTGGAAAACCATTGTAGCAGCTGGCATTTAATTTTATTTCTAATTGTAGAGATCCAGCTGAAATTAACTGAGAGAAGCAAGAGCTTCAGGAATGGACCCTGCTAATGTGATGCATAATGGAGAGCAAGGCTGTGCACTGCTTTATTGAGTGTGGAAAAACAAGATTTGGCACATTCTCAGCTAGTGTCAAGTAGTACAGCAGATCAGTGGAGATGGTGTAGTTATACCTGCTGCAAATCAGGAGTCGTACTTTTATTGAACATAGTCTTTCATGCAAAGCTTTTGCTTTTTCTCTGGTTGTCTCTTCAGGCTGCACTGTGTCTATGGCATATCCTTTGTGCTCTGCAACAAACCTTTTACTCCTTGATCACTGCCATAGGCCTATAAGAAAGGGCTTTCTAATTCCCTCTTCACCTCCCATTATCTGGACTTCCTAGTTTCTTTTTTACCTCCACCATTGTACAAGAATATATTCTGCTACTAAATTATTTAAAGCTGTTTAGGTCTAATAAGCTGGGGTGGTGGTGGTTTGCTGCTTGTAATAAATATGGTATTATGAAATAAAATCTGCAGGATCAGGTTTTCCATTTTAATTGCAAAGGACTTGTAGGCTTTGGACCAAGTTCAGTCCCATGTTCAGTAATGCAACTTAAGAGCTAGCTAGTCTGTGTGAGATGTTATTATCATATTGTTACCAGAAGCAACAAATTTCTCTGGCTGCTGTAAATAACTGATTTCTATTATTGTATAATTTTGCTACTTAAGATCTCAGGGATTCCTGTGAATCTGAGAAGACACTTTGCTATTCAACCACAAAAGAAATGTTTCTCTAATATAGTTGTCTTATTTTCTGTTCTTGTCTTTGGTTTTGTAGCAGAAAAAAGAGGGTCATGAAGTCTGCTGTACTTCTGTTCTGATGACTGCCTGCTAATACATGATAAACTTGAACAGCAGTTCTTGCACTTTGGCTTGTTTTTAAAGAATGGATTTTGTTATAATCAAACATTTATGTTCCTTATCCCCTTATTGCCAGTGGTTTTTGATTTGCACATCCTGAGCAATACAACTAATGTTGAAATCATGCAAAGATGCCTGCAAATGTTCTTAGAGGTCCTTACCATCTCTAATGAAAATGGGGACATCTCACTGCTATTAAAATGTACCCTTCATAATAATTTGCTTAATGTTCAATTCTAAAAGGAGTTACTTTCAGCCCTGACAAATTTGTAAGTCTGGGAAAGGTTCAATTTGTAGAAAACAAATGTAATCCTCCTGAAGCATGAGGAACAGAGATGAAAGATGGGTACTGTTAGAATAGCTGTGGCTGGCCACAGCTTCTTGTTGTTTGTGATTTTCAGTTTATGTTTTAGTATTTTATTTTTGCATTTAATGGCTCCCATTGTATCAGAGAAATATCTTTGCTTACCTAAATCCCCAGTGAAGACAAAAGGACTTTACACAGGGTAGGAAGTATCAATTACAAGGGAGCAAGAAAACAGGTGTTGGACAAGAGGATTCCTTTTGCCTAAGGAAGCTGTTGCAAGCTGGACACCTGACTTCTTCTGATATTCTTTGAATGACTCAGTGTCAGGAGCTTAAAAAGCAGCCCTAGTCCCTATTTTGAGATTAGAATAGGTGAAAGACTCAGGCCTAGGATTCACCAAAAATTATGGGCATGTTGCTGTGATGCACTGAGTGATCTCAGTCTTTTTCTTCAGGATTTTTTAATGGAGGCTTACGATCTTCAGAGTGTACTCACAAGTCCATAGGTTTGGGTTCCGTCTTCAGTGGCTTTTGCTGAATGAGGACAGAGTGGGGTTCAAACACCTTCAATCAAAGTAGCTTTACAACTTTTGCAGGAAAAGAACAAATTACAGCAGTACAAGGGAGAAGAAGAGAAACAAGGGAATGCAAGAAAAACTAGACAAAAAACCATCAAGGACTAGTGAAAGATCTCACTAAATAAGGCATGTACCTTATCTCTGCCCTGACACTGAAGGTGCAAATACAGAGAGTAGTGCTCAAGATAGTACAACCTTGATAATGATAGCACTGAAGTGGCAAGAGTGCCTAACACAGGATGTACCATCCACTGCATGTCACTGTGGGTAGTCACCAGCCTTTAGGATCAGCATTACAGCACCAAGCTTGAGGACAAATTTCTCAACCATCTTTCAGCTGCAAGAGGTCAGGGCTGTTCCTGATGTGTTTGCTTGGCCAGATTTTAAAAAACACCACCAAGAAGGATTTCCTCCACAGGCAGCCATCACTGCTGTTGTTCCCTTGACCAAATTATTTCCTGTGTCAAGCTTGAAAGTCCTCTGCTGCAGTTTCAGACCATGCAGAGAAGTGTTTACACTGTTATTCATGCCTCTGTTGCCTTGCTAAGGAATCAAAACTAGCACAGGTACAGCTGCCCTCAGCACAGTGTTGGTACGTGGATCATGGTGCACGGTGTGTGAAATGAGCTCCATGTCTGAACAACACTCTTCTCTTTCCACCTGCTTCCTTCCTACCCTCCCCCTTTTGTATTTTAGGTATAATAGATCCCTTTTTAATCCTTGTGGAAACAGCATGGGCAGCTGGTGTGTTTTCACTGAAGAGCAGTTGTGACCAAGGGAGTCACAGCCCCCTTATTACCATTGCCTAATGCAGTCTTGTTAACACATTCTAAGATGGAGTCACGGATACAAGGTCATGCAGCACATCCATCCCAGCTCCTCCCAATCAGTCCAGGGCTTCATCTGCCCCTGCGAGGTGTGCATCAGCACCATTAGCGTTACTCTTCCCGTGATTTCTAAATTTTGAGTCTAGGAGGAAGGAAAGACAAACAGAGAAACAGATCCACTTTTTCCATTAGTCTCTGAAATGGTCTGTTAGCAAAAACCTGTGCCTGAGTGATTTCATCTTTTGAATTCTTCTTGGTCTTCAAGTTCTGATCTTTAAAAAAACACATGGTTTTTCAGAGAGAATGAGGGAAAAAAAGTCAGATTTCCAAAAATGTAGGTGACTAGGATCTTACAAGCGAAACCAACTGCTGCTGTAGCAATGGTTAAACTCCTTTAGCTATGCAAGTAACAAAGAGCAAAGAAAGATCTGTGAGGTTTTGTTTTATTTAAGGGAAGGATAAGGTTAAAAACCATTAAGAATACTAAAGGTAATCTAAATCTAGTGAAAAGTGAAATGAGTATTTTTGTTCAGTATTTAGTAACAGGGAGATTATAAAATGTGACTGTAAAACAGGGTAATGGGAATAAATGAAGAAAAAAATGCCACATCATAGGCTTGGGTGAAAACGTTAGATTATTTATTACTCAGTTCAGCTGGGATTATTAAAGTTGGAAAATGAAACTGCAATTCCCCTAGTGATGTTTATCCATGCAGTAAGCCAGTACTGTGTGGTTGGAGAGCAGCACATATAGGACCTGTTTAACCAACAGAGGAATCATGAAGCTGTCCATTACCAACCACTAGTTGACCTTGGCAGGATGCAAAGATTGAGTACAGGCATTGAAGATTAATAGGAAAGATGGAGATAAATGGAAAAAATATTATGTGGGTTTGTAACATATCATTCACAGTGGAGAAACTCACTACTGTTCTTTAGCAAGAAAAGTGATTCTGTGGCTGTCACTCTTTGTACAGTTGCAGTAACTCGTAATTTCCCATATAGGCCAGTAGAAGGTTAATACAATTATCTTATAGTAAGTGAGGATCTAGAAGAAAGGGAGGCAACAATGTGCTATTGTCAAAGGGAATTCATGAGGCTAGAGGAAAGGTAATAGGGTTGGTAGTAAGGTAATAAAGGAGTGGATTTGGGAGTACTTTTAACAGGCATTTGTATTAACAACGTTTGTACAGCAAATACGGAAAAAACCCAGTGAATTTTGCAGAGGATGATTAGAATGCTGTAGTATAATACTCAGGGAAATGGGCAGTTGTGAATGAAGGGTTGGTAGTTTTAATAGGGGCAATGGTGTATTGACCAGAGTCCAAGGTCATAGCAATCTGCCTCAAGGGGAGCTAGTCCACTGTACTAAAAAAAAAAAAAAAAAAAAAATCCATTAAAATTTCAGCAGATGCCAAAAATGTGAATGGAGAGGGGTTTTTTTAATGAGGAAAGCTGAGAGCATTCTGGCTTGTTTAGCAGAATGAAGGCTGGAGTGGTGTATAGTTGCTGTTCATAAATAAGAGAGAGACATAAATATACAGATGTATCTACACTAGGGAGGTGAACAATGAGTAAGGACCATACGTGCAATGGAAAAAATTATTATATGTTGCCCCATGATGAAATTCAAGCTAAAAAAACAACAATAAGGGGAGTGATCAGAAGAGGAAGATTTTGGAGCAACCTATCAGTCAAGCGTTTTGGAAATACCTCAATAAACTTCTTGGGTAAACAGTGCTATAATGTGGTTGTTGTGAACCAGTAAACCAAGATTCTCATTATTTCTGTGACTTGGGGAAGTACAGTGATCTCAAGGGACATAAAAGAACTTCTCCTTCATGAACAGTGACAGCTTCTAGGAGCCAGTGAATATGCGAACATAGTTATTTTCTTCATAGATTCCTGCTGAGGGAGGGATATTGGCAAGTGGGATGGTTGCAATATTCACTAAGCTTCTATGTGAGATTTCCCACAGCAGTCTTTTAAAGTCTAATTGTCATTAACAGTTCTGCACATGTTGTGTTTATGTGAGGATGGAGATCAGGCATCTAAACCTGCTTCAAATTCTGCCAAGGGAATGACAAGCCAAATTACTGGTCTGACAGATAAGAGAAAGTTACAAAAGGATGGATCTAGGCATTCTTCCATTTTGTGGCTTGAAGGGAGATTCCTGTCTGAAGTGAACACCCCATTCAGACAGTTTCCTGACATGTGTGTTTATTTCCTCAGCTCTCTCCTGCTGTTTAACTGTACAAATATTTCCATCATCTGCTTCTGAGCTTCCAGGTCTAACAATAATGAGAAGACACCTGAAATATGAAAAGTAGGGCCCTCCTGGAAGCCATTTAAAACCTATCAGTCTGACATAAAAGAGGCTACTAATAGTGCTGTATTTAGATTTTTCCTAACCTGAACAGATAAGGAACTTATGTGGCATTTCTCCCCTTTTTTCCTCAGATACTCTAGCTTTGAAGAGCATTTTGGGTCACAGAATAGAAGAATGACTTGGTTGTTGTTTAGCCTCCCCATCACTGTCGTACTGCATGCGGTTCACCATAAGGCTGAGTATCCCTTTGCAGTTATGAAGATAATAAGAAGTTGCAGACTACAGAAGTTTGTGTGCTTGAACAATGAGAGAGGTGACTGCTAACACCCTAGAAAATCTAGATTCTGCTGAGGTAAGTGCACTGACTGGTTTAGACTTCATTAAATAGTTAAATAAATTAACAGTACTTCTCCATATCTGTGTTGCAACTCAGTTGTCATATCACATCAGAATTAAACAGATAACCTCTGCACATTTCTGGAGTAATGTTTGCCCTTTTGAAGTAGTACAAATATTGTTGAATCCAGGAGCAGCAGGTCATGCTTTATTTTGTCACATCCATTTATTTGACCATAAACTACAGCATCTTTGTGGCTCCTTAACACACTGGGCCAATGTCTGTAAAAATTAGGTTCTTCTGACTAAGGGGGAGGAAATTATTGCAAAACTATTGATTATATTGACTATTTTAAGGAAAGGACAGCATGAGAGAAGCAAAATAGAGATAATGGGCTTCAGTAAAGCAGATGTTGGTGAAATTTGTGAGAGGATTCTTTTGCAGGGATAATTTAAGGATAAAGAAGTGCAGGAGAGATAGCAATTACTGAAAGAAGCTGTATTTAAGATACAACAGCAAATTATTGTGCTGTGAAGGAGAAAGGAATCAGCATAAGAAGGAATAGCTGGAGCTGAAGCTCGTTAAAGTCTTGAATGTTTTAAAAGGGATTTATTTAAAAATTAGGAACAGAGACATTGGGCTAAAGTTGAGGAGAAAAAAATAGATCTAAACTGTGTGGTGGAGCCCGGACAGGTAAAACTACACAATGACTTACTACTATTGAGGGTGATAACAAATTAATGTGAAAAAATCATATGAACACTAAAAGAGCAGAAAAAGTAAAATTCTGGCCCATTCCTTGATAGGTAAGGGTTACAAATAATAGGCCATTATGAGAAAGCCAAGATATTTAATGTCATCTTTGCTTCAGGCATGGCATAAATTGCTAGCAAATGCCTAAAACATTTAGGTTGTTTACAAGACCACAGAGTAGGAAAAAAAGAAGTTAGAAAAAAATTAATGTGTTACATATTTTAAAGTTAGAGTAGCCTGATAAAACTGACCCTGGAATATCTAAGAAATTGAAGCAATATCTGAACCAGTAACACTCATTGGTAACAAAAGAAGAAAAAGTTCTAGAAAAAGGAACTAGAGATAGATAGATAGATAGAAGAAAACCCACATAACCCATTCATCAAAAGAGGAAAAGCAAGATTCAGGGAGAGAACAAGTCTGTCTGTGTTATCCTGAAAGATGCATGTCATCTGTACATAGAGAAAAATAAGCTAATAAAAACAGAGTAGATTTGTCAACATGAAATTGTGTCTAAGTAATGGTTCCCTTCTCTGATAGGATAACTCTTCTGATGGATAAGGGAAAAGCAGTAGACATGTCTTGACTCTGTTAAGGCTTTTGGTGTGGACCCATCTAACATGCTCTTAAGGAAACAAAAGAAACATATACTTACCCAGGGTCACAGTACTGTGAGCACACAATTTCATGCTCTGAGGTTAAACTGGGAAGGCATTTCATGCAGGGGTATGTAAAAATCATGTCAGCATTTTCATCAACAACATGAATCATGAAACACACAAGTATCCAAACAACATGAGGCCAGGAGGGATTATAAGCTCTTTGAGACACAGGATCAAAATTCAGAGCTATATTGAGAAACAGCATAAAGGCCCAAAACCTTGTTTCCCCAAAACAAGGGAAAATTCAGTATTTGAATACAAACACTTAAGCTTGGGAAAGGGAAATTGAAATACAAATTATAAAATAGGGAGCGAAGGTGCTCTTACGGAGATGTGTAACGGTGCCATGACAAATGATACTGCCATAATATAATACTGTTACAAAACTAGGCAAATCTCATGCTGGAAGGCACTGACAGAAGTGTTGTGGGTAACATATGCAAGGTAATTATCCTTTCCTGCTTGACCCTGGGATGCTGACACTGGCATGGAACAGTTTTGGACACTACACTTTCTCAAGTGCTGCCAAACTGGGAGGAGTCCAGAAGAGGGAAATGAAAAAGGTAGGAGGTAGAGAAAGCATGGCCAGAAAACAAGAGCCAAAGTCGTGACTTTTGAGAAAAGATTGAAGGAAATTGCTTTGTTTGGTAAAGAAAAAAAAAAAAAAAAAAGGCTAGAAATAAGATGTAATAATAATCCTGTATTCAAGGCCTGTTAAAGAGAAATTTGTTAATGGCAATTTATTCTCAAAGGCTCTTGCTAAACAGACCATTATAAACTCAATGAATTTCCATCACAGATATTTTATGATGCAGTATTGGGAATTTATCTGTGGTGCAGTCCCTAAATAGGCTACACAGGAGAGTGTTTATGGAAGGAATTTAAAATCAGGCTGGACAAATTATTAGACATGGTCTAGGTATAATAGCCCAGTCCTTCAGAGAGGAAAAAGGACTCTTAGATCCTGGAATGCCCTTACCAGGCTTGCATTGCCATTATTCTACTAAATTAAGACCAGGAACACAGCAGGATTTGACTTTATTATCTTTGAAGAAAATTTTCTGTTCCATACTTCAAATATACAAGGCTATTTTAAGGCATCTTTTATTTTATAACCACAAATAAGAAAGGAATGTGATTAAATATTTTTTTAAACTGTCTTTAATTTTGGGCCAGTTAAGGAATAATGATCTGTTGACAACAAGATGTAATTAAGGAACTATGGGAGGCCTGTAAAGAATTAAATTTCGTGTTTATAATGAAATCCCAATAATTTCAGCAGGCTGGTTGAGCTGGTAGCCTTGCTGGCAGAAATCAAGCTAATTGATTAAACCTACCTTAAAAGTCCATTCTTAGGGTTATTGTCAAAAAGAAAGTGGAGCACAGGACAGAATACAACCTTAATGTGAAAAACCAAGCATACAAGAAATGGAAAGTCAAGGAGAGGTGTAGGAAATCCTGAAGACCTTAAAAACCAGAAGCAATAGTTGAGAAATATGTTTAAGTCAAAAATCTCTGTGTTTGTCATAGAATCACAGACTATCCTGACTTGGAAGGGACCTACAAGGATCATCAAGTCCAGCTCCTGTCTCTGCACAGGACAATATCAAAAATCACACCATGTGCCTGAGAGCACTGTCCACACATTTCTTGAACTGTGTCAGGTTTGACCACTTCCCTGAAGAGCCTGTAACCTGGGCAGAGACTAAAGTTTCCAAAACTGTCATTTACACACCTGTGTTCTGCCATCATAGTGCAGAAGGCTATGATCCCAACCCTCTTGGGAAGCTGTCACTTCAGTGTTGCTCCATTTGTAAGATCTCTCCCAAATAAAGGGTCTGTATGTTAAGACTATACCACGGCTGGTTAATGAAGTCTCTTAATGCAGCAGCAGCAAAGGGCATTACTTGCTAATCTTTATTAGCTGCTGCAGTTTATGATTTATCAGAACAGCTTTGGGGTTTTGATTGCCAGTGGTGGAGCCCCAGATGTGAAATGCAATACAGAAGTTACCTATGGACTGCGAAATGTAGTGCCTTTCTTCCTCAACTGCTGGATCCATGTACACCATGCAGTGGCTCTGAATGCTGCTGACAGCCTTGGAGGAGTGAGGCTTCACTAATAGCAGACTGTTTATGCAAAGCTTTGGCTGTTGTCACCAGCACAGCCTCTTCCAGACAACCTACGGATGCCTTAAGTGCCATGCAGAGGACAAGTGTCTCTGCAAACACAACGTCCTTCCTGGGACCTC
Source organism: Sylvia atricapilla (assembly GCF_009819655.1). Classification (NCBI taxonomy): domain Eukaryota; kingdom Metazoa; phylum Chordata; class Aves; order Passeriformes; family Sylviidae; genus Sylvia; species Sylvia atricapilla. The sequence continues at coordinate 52,386,089 of NC_089140.1, read as the reverse complement.
ATCTCCCAGGCACTGCAGCCTCACCCAGTCAGAACTGATCCTCAGAGATGAGCTGATGGAGCTACAGAAAGGACAGAGCTCCTCCCGTCCCACCTGGGGACATGACAGCCAGGAGCCTTGCAGTGTAGTACCTGGGCTTCCTGCCCCCAAATGTTAGCGAGGAAAACACATAATTACAGAATGATTATATGCGGTGCTTTATTGAAGAGCTCTGGGAGTCGGGGTACAGACCCAAATCCAACTCCAACGAGGGCCCAAGAGGTGCACAGTATTATACCCCTTCGTTATACAACTCTATGTTAATCATTAAGCCCCCCATTGTTCTATTGTATACACCCAAGAATGAATTTTGGTAAATATCTTCCCTTGTGATTCTCACAATTCTGGTTTAAGGTAATAACCACATTCAGCTACCAACAATCGTTACAATTATATCATCTATCATATGATGATTAGGTGCAGTTTCACCTGACCTAGTAGAGAATAGCTTTATTTCTAAGATACATAGGCCTAAGTACAAATCATTCTAATCCTCCCTCTCCCCTGATTACCCAGGCAAAGTTATACTTGATTTGGTTAAAACAATAGCATGAAAGCAACATCCTGGCTGCAGTGAAGCTGAGGTTCTATTCCCCAGCTTTGCGGCCACAGAAATCATTAACCCTATATTAACACAAACACTTCCCCAGCTGCAACATTTCCATCTGCTTGAACCCCTTGTTTGTGGCAGCACTCCTCTAAGGACAGGGACCTCGAGATATCTGCATCTAACATGAGTCCTGGGGCTGAATCTGGGCTACTTGCCTCCTTTCCTGTGGGACGGCAGGTGGACTACCGCAGCAAAAAAAGTGGGTATAAGATGCAAAGGAAGCTGCCATATGGTCTGAGGCAGAAACTTTTCCTCCTTCTACTCAGTGACAAACATATTTTACCCATATTTTACCCTGAATCTTGATGCTGGCAGCAAGGGATCCATTACAATGAGGTTTCCACACTTCAGCAGAAAGCCTGGCATCTACTATGCTATGATGTTTAGAAAAGGCACAGAGTGGGAGGGAAGGAAGAAGTTATTCTGAGAGAAGTATGTTTTCTGAGAAAGCTTCAGATGCAAAGGGAATTAAGTTTGAATGAGTTCTAGCTTTATTCCACATGAATCTCCTGACTCTTAATCTGTAGTCATTATCCTTAAACATCAGTGACTGCAAATGCCCTTCTTAGCCTTCTGCGCAGGGGCAGGGAAGTACACACATGTTGACATGCCCCTTGGAGGAGCAGCAGTAGATAGTGGGCAGTAAGAGTTGGGTGAGACCTTAGCAGGTGGGATTTCTTAAATCTTTGTTCTTAAGCGGACTCTTGCTCTATTGAAAAAGGAAATAATTTTGGTATTTCAGCATATTGCTGAAGCAAGTAGAATGCCTGAAATATCTGATGTATGTCTACTCCAGTTTACAGGGACTCAAGAATCCCTTAGTGTTGCATACTTGGGGATGAAATAGAGCTAGACTCTAAGGCACAGTGACCTGTAAATCTTAAATGTGTTCACTTGATTTTTGAAAAGAGACAGGCCTCTGAAACCACCATAAAATAAAGCAGTACTTCCATGTGTTATGAATAAAATTGATGTTCAAACCGCATATGAATTTACCCCTTTTTATGCGCTTACCTGTTCTTGTTCCAACCGCGTTACCTATACTTGTTCCAACCCCAGCACCTGTTCTTGTTCCAAGCCCAGTTTGAACTCCTAGTTAATGTACTTACTCTCTTCAATTCTAAGAATTCACTGTTAAGAAGTTCTCACCTGTTTTATCCGTTTTATTACCCTACCTTTAGTTGTTTATACCCCTTATCCCCTTTTAACTTGTCGGGTTAGCCGCTGCTCCCCAGAATGGACTTCTGCATTTCCCATAAGGACTTGCGCACACATGCATATTAATATCATATTGCTGCCTGAAAATAAAACAACCCTAGACAACGAGCCACTTTAAAAGGACACAAGAAACCCCACACTATGAAATGGTAGGAACCTAACAAAGCTAACTACACCAACTTCAGCCCAACAAGTGAGTCACCACAACTTGAACAGCACCCAAGCACGAAGACCCCCCACCCCGAACTTCTAAGCCGAAAGGAGTTTCTGGACAATCCTTCTGAAGGTAGAGGCTCCAGTCCTGTGTAGCCCTCCTCCTGGATGACAACCATGGGGACTAGCAGCAGTGGTGGCACACACCCTGAGCCCCCCCACCTCTGGGCCCCTTTCTAACAAAGGTTTATCAAAGGAACAGAAGGTCTTCTGGTCCTTTCTTTCACACAAGGAAGGCTGTTAGTCCCTAACACAGTTGGTTCATTCCCCAGAGAAGTCTCTCTGAGACACTCCCTTGTAGCTCATGGTGAGCAGCCAGTCACAAAGCCCCATGAGCCTTTGGTTGCATGTAAATATTTTACTCCTGATTTGTTGTTACCTTACTTCCTGGTATTTGCCTCCCCTGATTGGTCCATTCTGGATTCTCCCCTGATTGGTTGTTTTTTCAATCCCTGTTTCTATTGGTTGTTGTGGAAAACCGGCCCCCTTAAGTTTCTATATAACCCCAGCTCCGGGGCGCATTGACGTTTTTGGTAAGTCATCGATTCAGGGTAGCCAAGAAGACCTTTGAAGACCAGATTGACTCCTGTTCTTTCTGCTGCGTTGCCTGGAAACTGGCGTGCCTGGATACGCTGCAACAGCAGCGTGAGCCTGGAGAGCTGACAGGCTCTGTTGCCTAGGCAACCCCTCACAAAAGAGCTGGTCACTGGGCTGGAGTGCCTGTGCCCCTGGGATGGACGTACTGTTTCTCTGCAAAGGGGAGGATTTATGCACTGTGCTTACTTTAAAGTTTCCATATTCTTCTTGCTGTATTGCAAACAAATCCTCCCCATTAATGAGTAAGACTAAAATTTAAGATAAAGCCTTTTAATTTCAAGCACTTCAACAGAGAAAATCTAAAATGCAATGATGTGATCTTTGTTTTCTTTGTCTGGGATGCTCATTATTGCACCTCCAGACAGTAAAGTTGCTTGTGCTACAGCCACATTTTCTTTAAGATAGGTGGAGATTTGGCCAACACCCAGCTGTGCGTTTTCTGTAGAACATGATCTGCTTATCTACCTCATATCAGGAGCTATTGAAGAAACATCTATTCTAAGAAAGTGCTGTGTAACAGTGCAAGCATCTCTATTTATCTCACACTAAACTAAGCATGTTTTGTAACAGGAGTGCTACAGAGAAGGGAGGAAAGGCTTGTTACAAGAGAACACTGATAATTTGCAAATACTGAAAAACTCAACAGGGCATTATGGGAACATGATTTCCTCCCACCCCAGTTTAATCATCGTCAGTGGTTAAAGCTTGCTTATAACATATAGAATTTTTAATCTGGGATTTAATTAAGCAATCATCTCGATGAAAGGCAAAGCAAGTTAAAATTTGGTTTTGGCTTTCCTAAATGTCCAGCATTTTTGTTGCTCATATGACTAAGATTCAAACAACAGTATTTTTATTTAGAAATCAGCACAAAAGATTCTTAATAAATGCCTGTATAAGATCAACTGAAAAAAAAAAAAGAAACACCTTAAAAACTGGCTACTTTCCTGATTTTACCAACAGTAAAAGTATTGGGAAAAATAATTAGGCTCAGTTTTAATGTATTTGATGGAGTAAAAAGTGTTTTCACTGCTTCTTTCATTGCCTCTAAGTTTACCAGTTCATCTCTAGCATTCAGATTTCTATGGTTAAAATATACTGCTGAGTATCTGTCTTTATAAGCAATGCAAACCAAAAAGCATCACACAGCAATTTCTGCAGCTAGCAAAGAAATTAACTTTGAATTACAGCATATTTCAAAAAGACATCTTGGCTTTTCTCATTGTTACAAATTCTATTGGATTGCTTCTGTCCTTATCATTAGGTATTTTCGATTTTATTAGTGCTTAGCATACCAACAAAGTATCTTTAATTGAAAAACGTGTATATGACTCCTAAATAAAAGATGCATTAACTTTATGATAGTTAAGATGTTCATTTTACACAGAGTATTGTGACAATATCAGTTAACTCCACATCTGGTAGCAACATCAAGAAATAGTTAAATGGGCACACAGAGATCCTTGTGATGCTCCCATCTTATCCAGGGTGAAAGTTGAAGGGTGTTGATGTAGCAAGAAAACATCTTGTTTTGCTCTGGTCTGGCCTCTCATTAGACAAACTGAGTAAAAAAAATTAAAATCGTGTATGCTTGTGACAACTTCAGAATTTGCAGCATTAGGTAAAATGTGGTACATTTATTTAGAAAGTTTATTCCTCAATAGATCTGCCTCTAGTGGAAGAGATTGACCTTGGTTGTGTTTTCTCCCCTATCAAAGATATCACACATTGCTTTTGAAGGAGCAAACAGCTATTGATGGTGACTGCAAAGAGCTCACTGATTGTTGAAGCTGGTAACAATCTAGACCATCTCTAGATTTTACTTTGTGTTTGGTGGAAATTAATTCCTGGGCTATTTTGGCTCTAGTAACAACATTAATGATGTGATATTTTCTGCCTGCTGCCTTCTGGTTTGTCAGTGCTGTGGGTTTTTTTATTCTTGGTATCTGAGTTGAGTTTGCATTGCTTAAATTACTTCTCTTTGTTCTTTTTTCTCTTCCTTAAAAAATAAATACTTCCCTGTCTTTCAGTTCATCAAGCCTCAGAAGCCTCAGGTGTTTTCAGTCTCCTTCGAGTTTAACCTTGTTTGTCAGGATTCTTGCCAAGTGCCTCAGGATGCAAAAGAATCACAGACACAACACCTGGGAAAAGATTTTGTGTTCAAGCTGAGACTGAACTGGCTATCTAGGGTACTAGGGAATACACATCCACTACATCTGTCTTCAAGCCAGGACTTCAATTAAGCTCAAGAGAAGCAAAACTTAAGATTTACATTTTAATAGAACTGTCAGGTATGTTCTGTTTGCCAATTTTTGTATTTCTTTTTCATATGCTCAGTATTTAAGTGGATGTTTTGATGTTTTCTGATGCTTAATGTTTTCTAACAAATAGAACTGCAGTGTCGCGTTCAAACTAATAAAATGTAACAAAAGTTGTCTGATCACAGCACAATTTGTAATTCAGTCTTCTTTAGTTCTGACTATTTTCTAACTTCAAGATGAGGTTAAAGATACTAAAGCTACTCTTTCTAACCTGAAGATTGTCTGAGTTTGGATCCACATCTTGCCAAATTGCAATCCCTTCAATATCCTCTATAGTAGTGTCAGTTCAGAACTCATGCAATTTCACAGGCATCCTTTGTCACATGGAAGGAAAATGCCCATTTTGGTGACATTACTACCAAGATACCATGTGCTGGACAGACAACATAGGCCAACTGTTGTATTTCTCTGGGGAATGGTTTTTCTCCAGGACCCCTGAAGCCTGTAACCATGTAGTTTGACCCTTCCTTCCTTTCTTGACCCAATTGGCTGAGGTCCAGCCATCCCCCGTGAGCAGAAGCCTTGATAAGGCTCTGTCCTTCCTCTTTCTTCCTCTTGCCCTACGCCTCCAGCCCTCTTGCCCTCCGGCTCTTGCCCTCCAGCTCTCTCTTGCCCTCCTGCCCTCGTTTCCCCTTCTGGAATAAACGTCTTGGATCAACCCTGGGGATAAGAGCCTCTTTTGGATCTTTTGCCCTGTCCCTGAAATATTCCCCCAAAGCCTCCCAAGAAACTGAGCTAGCCCCAGGGGGCTGCGGGGGATTCGTTTCAGCCAACATCGTGGATTTTGCAAGGTGCCAATACACCCATGTAGTAATTCTCATTTTTCCTAAATTTCATGTGCTCATCTCCCTGCACTGCCATTTGCTGCAGTATTTGAAGTTTTCAGCCATACTAACTTTCTTATAATGAGTATTACCAAGTCCTTGCTTTAAGAAAGGTGAAGGTTTGTGTTTGAATTAGAACACAGAGTCATTGGAGTATCTGGAGCCAAGGACAACTCAGGGCTATTAGTATCTTCTTTGGCTCTTGGCAGAATGGTGGATGTGAGATTCTGGGATACTAAGTCTCTCACTTACAAGAACCAAAGTTGAGGAGAGGAATAGATCTGCAGGTTAGGAGAGAATTTGGAAATGTTTTTGGAGGCCTACAAATATATGAAATAGGGCTTTGCAACAAAATCAGTTCATGCCAGCAGATGTACTTACTAGATCACAAAGCAGTGAGTCTCTCTTAGTTGCTTCAGGGATAGATGGCCCATCTCCAGCAGTGTTCAAGCTCAGGCTGGATGAGGCTCTGAGTAACCTGGTCTGGTGAAAGTTATCTTTGCCCATGGCAGGAGGTTTGAAAGTAGATAATCTTTAAGATGCCTTCCAACCCAAACCATTCTATGATTCCATGATTATATGATTCTTCAAGGTATAGTTTGAAAAGCTGAGGAAATTTCCCTTTTATCCTTCTTTCCTTCTCTGAAGTATTCATTCGAAGCCTAAGTGCAATCTGGCAATATAGTAAAAAAGTATATAAAGCACCTTGAATTCCTTACAGCATTATCCAAATTAAAAGTATTCAATGATTGTCAGAGATTGCATGTTGACCCCCACTGGTACTTTCTATATTAGATATTTGTGAAATACAGGACTTGTATCATCTCAATCTTCAAGTATTTGAGCATGAACATTATTAGGGCTTTACTTTTGTGAAGCAACAAAACCTGAACAAAACCAGTTTTCTGATAGTCCAGTTCATCTCACTTATCCTGGATTCAGCCCATCAGAAAGCACCTGAGATGCTCTAATGGGCAGTGTTACCTCACTTGACTTGGTTTGAGGGAGAAGCTTGTGCTCAGAGACCTCTCAGCAGCCAGGTATGATGGAAGACCTATTTTAGATTTTGCACAGTGAGGTTCAAAGGAGCCATCTCCAAATCAGCACCACCTTGAGGAAATGCTGTGAAGATCTCTTGGCCTTGCAAAGGATGGAGATTTCCTAACAGCCCTTCATGTTCTGACAGTGTCTGGCCAGACTTCACAGCCCACTGAGTGTTGCATCCAGTCTGGTGCAGTGAGCAATATCTGATGTGCACAGCCTACTAGCACAGTAGAAGTATCTCCCCATTCAGAATCAGTTTCTCCTGCGACACCTAAAATTTTGCCCAGTTTCCATTGAAAGCAATGTGGCTAACTGAAAAGTTCAGTGGCTGGTTTGTTGGGGTTTTTTAGCAATGTTAATAGCAGATCATTTTACTCACAGCATGCCTTCCATCCTTCTCTTTACCTCTGACAACAATATTCCTGTTCCAAACTGCTGAGTTATTTTTGCTAAAAATTTCAAGAAAAATAAGCAATTTTGTCAGGCACTGAGAAAAAGAATACAGCCGGAAAAGAGAAAACCTGTAGTGGACTGAAAACTATGGGGAATTCTTGCTTCATTTGATCTAAAGCAATCTCTGTGACTTCCATTCCAATTACTGTTCCTTCTTAACAAATCAAGGATAACTGATGTAGAATTAAACCACTTGGGAAGAAGAATAAATCACAATCAGGCTGCAGAGTGCTTCATTAAGTAAGATAATCTATCAGCTTTATATGGGGAAAAAATAATAAAAAAATTGCCTTTCAACCAAAGCAGTCCTGAGGGGAGAAGGCAACATCAGTGTATAGTATTCAGTGACTGACAGGCTGGAGCTACAGGCTTTGGTTATGAGATCTTCCTCCTCAGCAGGGTGCCTGCTTCTTGTGGCTGTATCAGACCTGGCCTCCCATAGTACATACAGGCTATGTACTAGTCAGGGCCTCATCATAATGCAAAAGAGCACAGGACTGATGTCAGAGACCGAGCAGGGATGAGAAACTAAAGAGTTGGGCAGGTGTCCAGGGATGTGAAGGAAAGGTGGGAAAGAGAGTAAAGGATCTCCTAAGGTGAAAAAGATGATGGCCTAAACCATAGATAGAATGAAGATGTGAAGGATTAAAAATAGAAAAAGAAAAAGAAAACCAACAGCACAACCTTCTACTACTACTTTGATCAGGAAAGGCTCCTTGATCTTGGCCAAGAGTTCTTTGGTCTTGTAACACAAGTCAGTGATGAGAATGGAGTGAGAGAAAATGAAAAGCCTGGGTGACATTCTCAGAGAGGCACATCTTGCTTAAGAACTATGATAGTTGAGATTGAAGGTGGTTTTTAGTGTTATGTTAAGCTGTGTGAGATGTCATGGGGCAGGGGAGATGTCAAGTGGAACAGGAGGACCAGACATGTTGCTGGTATGAGTGGTGCAGATTTAGCATCCCAATCTTAGTGAGGTGGGATGGGGAAGAGGGGTGTGTTCTTCTCACCAGGAGTGTTTCCTTGCACTGTTTCAGTTGTCACTGAGCCAAATGATGCTGCAGGATGGGAAAGAGGAGTGAGTGGATTGATGCTTCCATTCCCACTCTAGATATGGGCAAAATGGGTATCTTTTCTTGATTATTGGTCTTGATGCTCAAGGAAAGTTATATTCTGGTAGCTGAAGAGGCTGAAATCTTTCATATAAAGTACAATCAGACATTTTAAGCTTCTGTGGTACTAAGGTCTCCAAAGGCTTGTTCTGAGCATAAACAAACAGGTCTCTCTTCATGGTGATTAGACTCAACATGGTGATGTCAGAATTTTATTTCAATCAATATACTGAATCCATCTAGGTTACATACTTTAAACAGTTGTCAGATGACTTAACTTTCATCAAATATGAATTCTAAGTAGCAGTGTACCGCCAGTTTTGAAATTCATCCCTGTCCCCTACCAATTCCATTGGTTTTCCAGATCTGTGAATATTTCTCTTTCCTTCCCTCTCTGGTTTTAAACATAAACAGATGGAGGGCTTAGAAAAAAACAGAAAGGAAATTCTGTATAGTTTCTAGCAATGAGTAAATACCCAGATAAAGTGTCCTCAATAGATTAAAGAAGTAAGCTCTTAAGAAGCTTATCTAGCCTCATCTCCTACTATTTGACCTTTAATTTTTTACAGAATTAGCACTGATTTGATTTTTTTCCTGAAATCATTTGCTTCCAGAGTGGTCTGCCTTTACAATCTGTGGCTCTACCCACTGTGTGCTGATGAATAAATAGAGCACAGAAAGTGTTCAACCACCACTTCAAATACTGGAAGAAGGGATGAAACAGGGAACAAATCAGAATGCAGGTAATGTGAGATGCTGAAAGTTGATGAGGCAGTAGGGAACACACAGATCTTGTGCTAGCATATGTCTGATAGCAAAATGCTCCATCTTTTAGAGGAAAGAACTTTGCTGTACTTTGCTGTACTTTGGTCCTTGTTGCACAGGGAAAAATCAACATAAACTTTGGTATACTACCAAACTGGCTGAAAAAGTAACTCTTCAATTTTGAAACAGTGGGTCAAAACTTGCATGAACTCATTCAGGCCTGAAAGCTTTAAAATGAGCTTATTTGGAGCAGGAACTCAAATATCCCAAGACACTCAACCAGTATATATTTCAGCTCTGCTAACTTCCAGACCAAGCCTGTAAGCTGGGCAAAAATGATCCACTGTGGAAAACAACTGTCCTGGTAGTCCAGAACCTTCTATAGTCCTATAGAACTCCGCATAAGGAAGAAATGGTGTGAGTTTATAAGAGGCAAGGAGATGCCCTTCTGCTATGCAATGTGAACACAAGTCCTCTGAACTTTCTGGTGCTGAAAGTTTCCCTGAAAGATGAGAAAACCTTTTGTATGATGGAAACGAATGTTAGCTACATGCCTCAAAGAAGTAAAAGATGTGAAGACTGCCTTGTGTGGAGCTGAGATAAAAGCTTCAATGAAAACCTTTCAGAAAGTCAATATAAAGAACACTGACATCTCTGTATGGAGGCCTGCGTAAAAGCTTTCACCTGTATCAACAGATGTACTCTTCTTCCCACAGGACAGTTTAAGAGAAAATTCCTAATAGTGGTAGTCCATTTGGTGCTTTAGTGTATGTGTTTGTAACCGTTTGTGCACCACAAAACCAAGAATGTCCCACCCCATTTGGACAACTCAGCTTTGCTTCCAACCCTGTCAGCAAATGATGCTTGAGGAAAAGTTTCTGATATATCCAGTTACTCATTAGAAACTTTACAAATCTAGTTTTTCACTTGCATAATTTCCCTTAACTGCTGAAACTGGTGAAAGTTCCAGCTAGACCAGCAAATAGCAAATCTTTCTGTTCTTGTTTAATTTTAAGTGATGCCAGGTTATCATTATTTTGTCACTCTGTCATGATGGTCATTGCAGAAACCAAAAATCTGAAGAACTAAAGGATTTATAGAGTGTAAGAATGGCATGTATTCTATTGTGGCAAAGCCTTTAAAATTTGCATTTGAAATTAATTATGTAATATGGTCTTCAGCAAAGTTTTATTACTCTAAAGTAGTCATAACAGTATCAGCCAACAAAATATATGAGAAAGTCCTAGATTTTTAGAGATTAATTCAATGCAGAAAGAAACACCTTCTATGAAGACATTACTCTGTCTTGAATGGGAAACTGAACTTTATGACCAGTTTTCTAAAACAGCTAAGAAGACTTATGAGAAAAGAGTAAAGCAAAGTTTCTGTAAATTAATCAGAACTACATTTTGAAAACAGTGGGAGTCAGATGGTAATCCAACTGCTAGGAGACGGTCTAAATGTCTAAGTGTATGTGTGCATTGAAGAATTGGGTCATAAGTGATCTGGCTATTCAAAATCTCATTGTAAAAGAGAGACAATTACTTAGAAGTCTATTTGTCTGAGCTTTCATTGAGGTATAAACATTATGCCATACAATATTTTTTATGTCATTGCTGTGGTTTAGGTTTGCTTGTTTGAGTCATGGCATTATTTATGTGGTGGTATTACATTTTCTGAATTTGTTTGCTAACTGGGAGATAGGATTTTGGGAGAAAAAGGCAAAAGCAGGCTTAACTTTGAAGTTAAAAGAGATAGATTTTATTAACATACTCTAAGAGAAGCAAAGGAAAAGGAAATAAACAACACAAATTAATTTCTAAAACTAACTCTTTCTCTCAGTATAAGCTGTTCATTTTTTACTAACAATGTAAAGAAACAAAACTTGGAACTCCAGGTCAGTACCACTTATAGAACAGTCTTTTATTCAGTTTTTGAGAGAGAGAAGTCTTTCCTGTTGTTTGGTAACTTTTTACAAGAGAAACAGTCTGCTTCTGGCTTCCAACTCACACAAAAGCAGCCCACCCAGGAGATTATGCAGTTGTGGAACTTCTCATATCGTGTAGCCTTTCTCATGACTACACATATGGGCTGTAGACTCATAGAATTGGGGTGGTACATTTTAAAACTGAGCTGTTTCAAAAAGCAAAGGATCTTTTTTTAACTCAGGGAACAGTGATGTCTTCTTACTTTTTCACTGGTAGAGGGCTTCTTATCTTTCTCTGTTCAACCTCTTATGGGGTTACAAAAATCACAGCTGCTAATTCAGTATTTACTCAGTTCATTACAGATACTTTTGCTCAAATCCACAAATAACTTTTCTAATTTATATTGTTCATGATTTAAAAGATTAGTTTAGCATATTACAGCTTGTTACCATAATCTATAGGAGATTTTTAGCTTAGAACTAAGGCAACTAGTCATCTTGATTACTCAAAAGTTACTCTTTCTTTACTGACAATGAGATCACCATATTGTTTCTTTACATTCTCCAATTTGGCCTTTTCTCTCATCTCTGAGAAGGGTTAGAGTTTAAAGTCTCAATCTGTGTCAGGAAAGAGCTAAAGCTTGCCCAGGCCTGCGGTGGTCAGGTGATCTCTGCACCAAAGTGGCAAATGTTCCAAAGCCATGCCGGTTGGAGCTGGTGGGTGCCTTCTCTTCCACTCCTCGGTCTGATGGCGTGAGCCGCTCGCAGCTGCTCTATAAGGCCCAACGTAGTGCTGAGGAGGAAATCCCATGCTCCCCCCAGGCCAGGGGTGTTGGCAGCCAGGAGACTGGGGCACAGCCCTGCCCCAACCAGCCCTGATCCCTGCAGCGGCTCCCGGAGCCCTGGCTGCCCCTAGCTCCCCCCAGCCAGCCCATGTGTCACCTGCCCGCTAGACAGGTGCACCCAGGGAGCAGGGAGAGGGGGAAGTGGAAAAAGGCAGTCTCAAACTCAGCTTCAGCTTTTATACGGGTATTACCAAAAGTCACATTCCGTTCTCTGAGTGGTCAGAATAGCATCTCAATCCAAAACCTGCCCCAATAGGTCCCTGCTCCTCACAGAGAATTTTAAGGTCCTAGCAGAGTGATACTGTTTCAACCCATGACAGTCATCTAAGGGGAAATATATACAGAACTGTGTAGTTTAAAACACAGATTAAAAATACAATTCAAAATACAGTTTTAACTTTTGGAAAAAAAATCATAAGCTATTTGAGTTGACCTCAGCTTTTATATCATACACAAGCGATTGATGCTCTTGGTGGCATGACAGCAAATCCCGCTGTGGGGTGAGGCCTCTTGAGACACTCTCTGGCTTAGGCCCTTCAAGTGAGCCACCAAGGTTCCTCCCCAGGATGTAAGGATGCCCAGAAAAATCCTAAGCCAGAGTAGTAACCTCAGCAGAGCTGAAGAACTTACCAGTATGTGTCAACAAGAGAAGTGGTCCCAAAGGCCAGTTTACACTTATGGCTTTACTCATGCTAAGGTTACATTCCTGTATTACCCAAGCAACGACTTCACTGAACTTCCATGGGACTACTTTACAGAGCTAATCTTGTATGCAAGTTTTGGAAGACCCACCTAGAGAAGTTTGCTCCAGCAGAGAGGGTGATTTGCCATTAGTCATGCTTTAAAGACTTAGCAAGGCCATAAATGATGCATAACTTTTTACACAGGTTGTATACACACATATGCATTTCAATAGCATACTTAGTGCTATTTGAAGTATTTATAGAAGTGTTTTGCATTCAGTCGTGAGCTTAAAAAAAAAAAAATCTGTGGTTCAGCTGATATCTCAAAGGGATATTTAGAAGCTTTACTACTATTTCCCCTAAGGCCCTTCCCATGATAGCTGCAATACTGAGACATAGAAGGTTAATTAGTGAATGTTTGTAAAGGGCTTTGAAGATGAAAAGATTGTTTTCTTTCTTTTTTCTCTTCTTTTACCCCCCCCCTTTTTTTTTTTTTTTTTTTAGCTAAACATGATAATGATTATAAAGGTGGGATTTCTGTTAGCCTTTTTGTTTTACATGCTGCATTGAAGTGGTTTGCTATGAATTCAAATTCATTCAATTGCCGCCAGATTTTCAGCAATTAGTTTATCTGCTTTATCTGCTGCTGCTTTTTGCCATGCTGCCCTCTCCCTCCTGGACCTGCACTGTTGAGGGTGCTGGCTCATGTAGGAGGAGGCTGGGTTCAAGTGCTCCTCTGCACACCACCAGCAGCATCATGGTGGGCCAAGTGAAAGAAATTCATTCTCTCTAACTCCATCAGAGCTACTCCTTGACTTCAACAAGCAACAGAATCAAAACCTTACAACACAGGAAATAAATGATGCTTATTGAACAAGATCTGGGGGGCCAGCTCTTCTCACCTACAAAGGCAAGTCACACTGGCATTCTGCTTAATAGAATACACCTTAACCACGCAAGACTGAAAAAATGACAGCAGCTCTGTCTCTGGCAAATTTGACAAAGCCTTCTTTCCAGGAAATCCAGTACAAAATATCAATATTTAAAGAGTGCATCTTATTAATTTAAACACAAGAACTCAGCAGCAACAACAGGCTTTGAGCAGAATTCTCCAAGCTTCCTGCTGATTCCACATAAAAACTTCCCCTTCTCTTCACTGAAGTCATTAGGTTGTTCTCCATCTACTACCTACGCTTCCTCAGGAACTGGAACAAGGCAAAGAGCAGTCTCCTTTGTCAGACAACTTAGTATACTTTCATATTCAGTAAAATTAGCTAATGTCATTCTACCAGCAATCTTAATGGGCCAAATTGATTAAGTTTTCATTAATCAGACCACTGCAGTATTGGAAAATTTTATACCTATACCAGTGGGTCTATAAAACAGCTGAAAATATGGTTTGGGACATTTCCATATTTGAATGTGTTTATAGCTGAGACATGAGGATACCTTGAGAAGATGCAAGCAGCAATCATTGGACTTCATCTTTGCCACTGCTAGTTACTTGACTGCATGTTGACTTGTTTGCCTGCATTGCTTCTGCATAGGGTGAAATTCACCTTCCTTACAAGAAAAAGCATCCAGAGTACTTATGACAAAAAACCACCACTAGAGCAAACCAGTGGTGTTACAGAGTTTGTACTGAATCAGAGCAATGTGCAGACAGAGAATTTTCTAAAATAAAATAAAAAAATAAATGTAAAATTTCATTTTACAAAATGAAAACAAGGCATTTTCTCAGCAAAGAGCTAAGAATCCTCTTTAGTCCAATCTGTATTGAAATATTTATTTTAGAGCAATATGATAGCATATCATAGGGAAGGCATCTATACTACATAAATATTTATCTATCTTTTTCTAGAAATTATGTTATAAATTATCACTATTAATTTATTGAGCACTGATTTTCCAGCACATATGGGTAAGCAGTCTCTCTATATTTATGTTTTCAATATGAAGAGTGTCCTCATAAGATATTTCAAGGCAAAAATCATGGTCAATATAACAGAAGGCAAGCCATAAATTTGTAAACTGACATAAAGCCCTGCTGGCTCAGTGGATGTAAACCAGCAGGGTTCCAATCAGATCCTTTTGTGTTATACTCATCAGAGAGCTGAAGCAGCCCTAGCACCAGGAACTAACTCTTCTGCTTGGTGAACAGGAGTGACGTGCCAAAAACATTTCAAGTGTAGCTGGAGCCAGGATTTCCCTCAAATTTCCGTCAGTATTATTAAAAATCTGTCTAGGTGTTATCAGACCAAAGGTCCATACAGAAAAAGTTCTTTCCCAGTGGCTAAAAAGTAGGTGCTCAACGAAAGCACGTAGAAGAGAAGACATCCATGGTCTTGGGATAACTCATTTTATGTTGAACCTATTTATTCATTTCCTGATAGCCTCTAGGTAATTTTTTGTTGGTGTGAGAAAGTCTAAGTTTGAGTTGTGATCATTAACTGAGTTTGGAACAGGTTCTAATAGAATAGCAGTCTTTCATCCAAGAAAACTTTCTGAGCAAACATTTTGAATGGTAACTTCAATACACAGTAATCCAGCATTGAGGACAAAATATCATCTCTGAGCCCATTAAAGACTCCTTGAAGTAATACCTTCTCTATGTAAGTGGTTGATAGGCTTGCAAAACAGAAAATCGTGCCCTGGAAGAGGAGATATACATGCCTGTGGTTTCTTCTACCTGCTGTGCAAATGTTTTTGCATGGAAATGTGAGACCAGAAGACTACACATCCAGCATCTCTCTTCAGAAGGCACACTTGGGATTTTTTCTCCCAAAAAATCTAGGGGTTTGATTTCAAAGGGACTTCACTGTGCTAAGCACCTACAAAACCTTGCTAAGAAACGTGCAATGCACAAAACAGCCGGCAGCCTATATGTCATTCAGCTAGAGAACTAATACTTGTGTAATTGCACTAACCCTTTGATAAAGAAACTGTATAAAAGGCTGGCGTCACCTCAGCTTAAGTCATAAGCATGGGCTCAAAAATTGGCTTCTATAGGTACACCCTCCAAACTGTCTCCTGCTACAGCCCACACTTCTTCTCACTTCCATGCAGGACCTACAGTCACTTCTCTTTGTGCAGCACTGCTCCATAGGCCCCTTGCTACATCGTCCCCCACTAAGTAATACAAGTCCAAAAGACCACCCAAGAAGCAAATCCATCCAATCCTGTCCAAAACACCTCCAGAGGACTCAAACCTCTCTGCAAAACAAAATAACTACATGTATAAAGGGATCTAGCTAATAATTGGAATTATGAAAATGTTTTTTGTGTGCTCATGCCTTTGGTCACTCAGCCATGACCAAATTCTGCTGCAGATTTTTTTCAAAGAAAATACCTGTTTCCCCAAGTTTCTGACATGCCTCTTCTTAGCTCAACCCTCCACCACATTTTCTTCTTGTCCTTATAAATTTTGCTCTTCTTCTATCCTGAGAGTCCTTTACAGTTCTGCCAACACCTATTTGCTCCCTCCTCTTAGGCCATCCCACACTAGGCCAAGTTGTTTCTTTCCCTCATTCCTTTTAAAGATAAAAAAAGGAGTTATTTTTATTACCTGTGTGTAACAAGCTTTCCTACCTCCCAGGGCCCTTTTAAGACTAAATACCAGTCACTTACTGTGAAGCTGACAGGATCACCTCCCTTCAAGGTCTCTTCAGGATTTCTTTGGATGGTCTGAATGCCCCACCTACACCCTCTTGTTTCCTTCCTCTGGCTTCCCCCTTGTAAACCAGCCTGGTGGAAATCGTCTGATGGAGCTGGCCCAGCTACCAGTAGTTCAATGGGCTCATCTCTGGCTAAATAATAATTTAAAGCTTTCCAGTTAGCATTGTCCCTCTGGGAGAAGTGACCTATTGATCTGCACCAGTTTCTATTGAAGGAAAGCTTTAGAAAGCCAATGCAATTAGCATGCTGACAAGGCTGCTTACAAAGATTAATCTGGAGTTGGTCTTACCCCTAATAACTATTGCCTAATCACATTTGGTTTAATCACATATAGATCACTAATTCTCCCAGGAACTGCCTGGTGCCTGTCTGCCTTTTTGTGTTGGTTTCAGCTGCCCATTGGAGGCAGACTGACCATCAAGTAACTGTGAAGGAGTCCCTTGCTGCTGCCTCCCCTGTGGTGGGGGAAGGCCCTGTAGGTCTTCCTCATCAGGATTTGATATGAGACAGGGGAGACAGCAGCCTGACTTCTGGGAGGAGGGCAACTGTGTGTGTGCTCTTATATTGTAACATATCTTATAGACACATGCCTCAGGGGCATGTCCACAGCTCTCTGCTCCTAAAGTTCTCAGGTTTTGGCACGCAGACATTTTGCTACTTTCCACCATTGATACAACTCATGTCTGATGGAAGCTTGGTTTGTTAGCTTAGCACTCAAACCCCAAGAATAATTGAAAGTCACACTTGTTTACAATTCTGTTCCAGCATCATTACTCACAGCAGCAAAACATAAAGTGGCCAGATTTTTTTAGGCAGATCCCTACTGGATTCTAAACCAATAAAACAAGTACTAGAAATAATCTTGCACTAGCCAGCCCCAAGGGCTAATACACTAATTTTTAAAAGTATATGGAGGCAGTGTTTGCATTAGGCAAACCCATGAATTTTCTAAAACTGCCATCCACTGAAAATAGCCTTTTTTGCTTCTGCATTGTGTTAAACCCATGCTGGAGCAATTCCCATAAGATACAAAAAGGCTGAATGAAGAATTCTCCCTACCAGCAGTATAATGATCACAAACCAAACATGAACCTAGATCTCTTTCTTCTGATACAGCCTATTTGCATTACTTTAAGTTTCTTCACAGCCTCATCTGCACAATATTGCTTTTCTTGCAAGACATGAAGAAACCGAGTAACTGAGAATTGGGGAGATAGAATTATTTACAGTAACATGCACAAGAGCTTTTGAGGGCAGGAAGATGTCACACTTGTTATGATGCTGTCACTTGTACACTTGTCACCAAGGGGTATGGTCGTGTCCTTTGCATGTACATTGCCATGTCAGACATCAGTTCTGTGGTGCATGCAATTGTCTTGAAAAAAATTGTCTGCTAAAACTAAGCTGCCAAAGAGAAGGATTAATTTTCCATTGGATCAGTGCAGCGAATCTTTCTAGCAGCATCCCGTACATAGGTTGGATTAAATGTACCATGAACCTGTACTCCAAATGGACTGGAAAATAAATCGCCTATGCAAGCTCATTTTTTCAGCCTGGTTTGCTGGGAGACCTATTTTAAAGCTATGTGTGCTCTGGACAGAGTTTCTTCCTTCCAAGAGAGGGCACCATTGGCTTTCCTTATGGTGTTCTTGGAAGCAGGGGTAAAAGGAATAGTCCCATAGAGGTTTTGCAAGCTTGGATTCCTTTTGGAAATCTCAAATAGCTGCAGATGTGTTCCATGAGTGCCCTGTAGGATGCCTGGCCACAGGGGAAACGGCTGTGCCTGAAGGACCCCACCACTGTGCTGGGCCAGAGCTGCATTCCCATGACATTTATGCCTAGCCAGGCTTGGTTTGAGCTGGCATGGCCTCGTCACCATGGACAGCAGTAGATTGCAATATTTCTTACTCACAACCAGCAAATTCACACAGAGATCCCCAGCTTTTGATGATTTAACAGGCTCCAAGAGCTAGATGGGAATCTATTCAACCAGCTGCAACCCTTACTAGTTGTACTTTGCCTAACTACATCAGTGCCAGGACAAACAGTGCTAAATTAAAGCTGTCTGTGAGACAAGGATATCCATCTCTTGTATCATCATTGCTGCTATCTGAGAGGGATAGTGTCCAGGGAAGTCTAGTGCAATCCATAAGTCTGTGTGCTTTAAAAAAGAAAAGGAAAAAAAGGTGCAAACATACAATACGTACATACAATACAGGATAAAGATGAACAACACTTACTGTGCTATTTTTGAGCTAATTCATTTTCAGGGCTGTAACTCACTGAAGAAAACAGTCTCTGAGGTTAACACACACACATTGAATAACATTCCTTCTGCTCTCTTTAGAAAGAAAATGGATTTTCAAATAAAAGGACTTCTGCAACAAGAGTTCTGGTGCTGACCTTCACACAGATGGTGCTTATTAGAGATTTCAATTCCCAACAAACAATTTAAAGCACCACCTGATCTGCAATTCCAGCTCCACTCTCAAATAAACAGCAATAATTCACATTGTGGAATTGGGGCCTTCCTTCATTTATACTTACAGATGGGCTTTGAGCAGGCCACCTCATGATGTGGGGATCATGCCAAGATCAGCCACCCCACTGAGCACCCTGAGCAGAACATGTCCCTTTGTGCCTGCCATGTCAGTGGCATCCCTCCTGGGATTCTGCCATGGCTCTGATGCTGGTGGATGCTGGCAAAAGAGCTGAGCCCATCTCAGACAGCAAGCATAATCCTGCTCTAAGGAAGCTGAGTCACCTTCACTGCTATTCCCACCCCCTACATTTGGCAATTGCAAGGCCCCTCTTTCTCTCCAGACCCATGCCTGGTACAAACACCCCTTATCAAATGCTGCTGCAGAAACATTGCTCCAGTCAGCAGCCTTAGGACAAGCATGAACAAGGAAATTTGTGATGGGTTACGGCTGAAGTGTGACTGTCTCAAAGAGTATTGGTGAAGCCCTTCCATGTTCAGTGCTGTAGGAGACATGTGGGTCTGTCCCAGATGCCATGGTAGGTGGTCCAGCTGTGGCTGTGGGCCTCCTCGGGCTACATCATCTTTTACTGGCTCCCTTGTACATTTCTGATGTGTTCTGATGTAATTATTAGGCATTCAGATAGTTCCCCAAAGGATGGCTGTTATTTTCCTGGGTTGAGGTCAGGAGTGCCTAAGGGCAAGGCTTGCTTAGGGCTGCTGTTAACAATGATGGACCCTCTACAAAAGACTTGTATTTCTCTCCTATCTTTCAACAGCAATTTTCTGTATTTTATCTTAATCTGCCATATCCTGTGCAGGCAGATAGGGAGGTTAAACTGCAGCTGGGTTTCTTTGGCTATCTTCTATTCTTACATCCTCTGTCACTTTTCTGTTTATTTGAAGTTGACAGCACTGAACTCAGTGGAATTTCTGAATGCTCATCCTTCCCAAACACCCACACTTTTCTATACTTACACCATTCTTCATTATAAGTTCCTCTCTTTTGGTGCTTTGAAAGTGGGATTTAGCAAGTCAGGGTCCTCACCTCTCTGGGGTAAATACAGAGGCATTGCTCTGCCTCTGTCAGATACAGACAACAGCAGTTTCCTGTCTGATAAGGACTTTTAAATCCACAAGTTTATTTCTGATCTTCACAGAGGAGGTGCATAGATGTAAAATGTATATTTCAATTTCCTTCTTGTAAATAATTATTCTCCTTCAGCATAATACTGCCATACCTAGAATCTTCTCAAGGCAGCTGATTTCGAAGTCAGGGAGAAGGAACTCATGTGCCAAAAGAGCAAGTATTTATTTAATTACTTTTATTAAAATAAAAATACCATGCATTAATACTCATTAAACATTTCTGAGAAACAGTAAAATGAAGATTAAGACTACATAATTTCTGCATAAAATAGATTGAGCTGGTAAAACATGCAGCCTACATACTGAAAGGGACTGGATGGAAAGATGAAAACAAGAAAGGTGCTGTTGTGGCTTTTTTGTCTGTGTGTGTACAAAATTCATCTATAAAGACAAAAATTATTTCATTTTCTAATTGTGATACCAGGGACCTATCCAGGCTGAATGCACACTGACAGTTCCAGCTCCTCTCTTCTTTACTGTCTTGCCAATGCAGTGTATTTTGCTCTGCTATGTTGAAGACCCTGCAATTCCTTAAATCTTTGTCTGCTACATGTTCCACCAGTTGGATATTAAACACTCATACTCAGGGTACACTGGGGCTTCATTTGGCATCTTTTGCTAACAGAATTTCTCTTCCTGCCTAGTAGAGTACAACAATTTAAGTCACTAGTGTGACTCTGGTTGAGACTTTATTTTGCCTTAGCTATGCACTTTGGAAATAGGCAACACTATGGCTTCATATGCCACATGGATCAGCTTTTGTGGGATTGCTTTCACTTTGCTTCTGCTCTTGTAAAGGAAGTGAAATGGGAACCTGACACATAAAAGAGCATCTTTCTTTAGGGCCCTGTTAAGCAGCACCTGGGCTTTCATATTGCACTTCCACTGGTCACAAGGCTTGCCTGTTATTATTGCTCACATTATGAAACTCCAGTACTGTGCATGCAGAGAACCAAAGAGTCTCGAAGAGAGGAAAGAGTGCTGTTATTTGCTTCACTAAGCTCTGGATAAATCCCCAAGGTGACAAACTTTACCAGAAAAAAAAAAAAAAAAAAGCTAAGTCCATGAATAAAGAACCCTTACTGTGAGTTCTCCTCTGGCTACAAGCTACAAGCTAGCCACTGCTTTTTGTTCCCCCCAAATACAACAGTGTATTACAATAAAAGTCCTCCAAAAATTAAAAACAATTAAAAAGAATAATATACACCTCATTTTTTCATCGCTCATATACAAACAATCTTTGATCAACAGTATAAACCATTAAACCATATAAAAGTCAAGAGTTTCTTATTTTACAAATAGTGCTTTCATAGTTGAGTAACTTTACAATGCTGTGAGGGTACCATCTGTATCTATGGATATATTGCTTGACAGTTTATTAAAACCAAGTCATCATACCTTATATTCGGTTGATTGTATCAATACAAAGCAGCCTAAAATGGGCAATGGATCCATAGGATCTCTGATTATTGTGAGGGATTTTCAAAAATCACTCAACATTAGCCTTTTTTTATACTCTCAGTGTAATCAATTTAAACATCCCATTAATTTCAAGGAGAACACTATTAGGAATGTAGGATTAAAAAAGCAACGTAGATATGTGAGCCAAGCCTTCTACCATTGTAGACAACTACTTTGATTATTCCCTTTAATAAAATATGAGGATAACATTGATGGTGGTTGCAAATGCGCACTCTCCAGCTAGCTTGTGGGAGGTAAGGAGAAGAGTCTGGATAAATACCAGCCTGACTGGAAATTATGTACTGTATTGGCTGTGTAGGAGCAACATCTTCCACCAGTTCAGTTGTTAGAGGCATTTTTGATTTCTGGTATTCACCTTATTAATCAGAAAAATCCATTACTTCAAAGTGAGAGATAGAGACCACAGGGGCTGTGCTGCCGCACACGCAGACAGCCCCATCTGCACCACATTAGAAGATGACAGCAAAGTTGATGAAACGCCAGCCCCAAATCTTGGCTGTAGGTGTTCAGCCTTCTGACTGCTGACGTCATCAGTGCAACAAGTGCTGTGTCTTTTGCCAGGCAGATCTTCAGTTACCAGTTTTTTCCCTTGGGAAACCCATTTTTGGATGCTGTTGAGGGCTTAGCTTGACCACTACCTGTGGTACCACCAGCTATGACTGCACTTTTCTCTCCCTGCATAAAAAAAAGGGGTTGCACCAACCCACAATTCTCAGTCCACATGGCCATGGTAATAGAGGTGGCGATTTGCCTAACACCAGACATCAAATGCAGGCAGGAGACATGGCAGAAAGCAAAGCATATCATGGAAGCTCTGTGATTTTAACTCCCCTGCATAATTAAAGTAATACATAACCAAAAGTGTTACTGTTTTAAAGTCTCACTGCCTGCCTACACACTTCCTCACACAAAAAAAAGTTATTTCATCATCTCATCTTCACATCATTGTATTTTTTCCTGATACTGAGCCAAAATATCAGGCATTTGCTTCTTTTATTCTTGGCCGTGTCTCTGTTTAGATATTGCATTAAGTGCAATATAGAGTAGAGGTTATAGTTTTGGCCCTGAAGTGGTACATGGTCCAGATATTCAGTTTGGTTTTCTATGGACAGGCCTCACCCTCCTGCCAAACTCTCTTGGCTCTGTGGAGGTCTGACCCCGCTGCTCCGCCCCAAATGAAGGGTGGAGCTCTGTAGCTCTTTATTAAAAGAGGCTGTGGAAGTGGTGTTCAATACCTTATTCCTTTAAAGCAAGAAAACAAGGCGTTACATCTTTGGTCCTAATGCAGCCCATTTGACAAGCTACTGGAAGGTATCAAGTTTTCCTTTTGTATAAACATTTTTTTCTACTATTTTCTTTATTATTTAAAAAGGCTCCTTTAAAGTTGCAAGTCAGAACAAAGAGGGAATGCTTACAAGAAGAAAGCTAGAAAATGGGATCCCAAGATAAAAATTTGAACCAGTGGTAATAAAACATTACAAAGCACTCTCACTAAGTGTTATACACAGTGTGTGACATTTCATGAGTATTCAGTTCCACCAAGGAGGACACAGGTACATTTTCATACTTTGTCCTGATTCAAGGGTTTTTTCACAGAGAAACTTTGGGGGAAACAATGACCAGAGTACCGTAACTGCTCATTTGAGAGGCAGTGGTCATACTAACAGAAAATGTTTAACCCTGAATGTGAAAAATGAGAGCTAGTCTGGAAATGCAAAGTATCTTCTTGGCACCCTCGAGCACCCACAGACAGACCAAGGCATCTTGTGATACTTCTTCAAGCTGTTTAGGGTCTTGTGACATTGTTGTAACTCCAACTACATCCCCCAGGGAAAAGAAGAGATACCCCCTGTAGTATGAATGCCATGTACATTGGTTTTCACACAGGCAATCTCTGCAACCCCTTTCACATCAAGCTGGGATCAAGGACAGGAGCACCTGTACCTGCAGGAAGAGTCAGTGCCCTCACTGATGTCTCTGTTCAAACTCAGCAGCTGTGTCAGGTATGAATTGGTCAGCTGCAGCCCTTCTCTGGCATTATTCTTCCTATACAAGCCCCTGCATTTCAAACAAACCACAGGACGACATTTTCTAATGCTAGGGCAGGCTTCAAGTTGTGGTGAAATTGGTGGGATGGTGAATCACCCCGAAGCTTTCCAGAAACCACCATCTAGTTCCAATGCTCTCTCTAAAAAAGCTTACTTCAGTGTTGACTGAAGTAAGTCAGCTGGGAACAAAAGCAGGCCCCTGGCATCTGGATAAATTTACTCGACAAAATCAATTACAACATGAAGAAAATTTCCCAGGTCAACTCCCTTTGCAGCAGAAGAAAACAACTCAAGGCCCACAATGAAATCAAGTGCACTGACACTGCACACAATCACTGGAAAACATCAAAGTAAGATGAAGACTCTTGACTTAACTCACATTTTCATATGCTTAGAAGTTATTAAAAGTCCTAAATTATTATTGCAAAAGGAGTTCTGTAATAACTACTGCTTTATGATAGATGCTAAGGACTAAATTGTGTTTTATTTTGCCAGCCACGAGAAATACAGTAAAAAGGGAAATTTTATCTTTCTCAAGTGGTAAGACTGTTAGCTTTTAGAGGAGGCTTCAGAATGCTACATTTCCCTATTTAGCCATGTCTTTAAAATCAGCCTTTTCTACCCACACCTCCAGCTGACCTTTCAAGTTATTTCTGGATGTTAATTTGTGCAGCTCAACCATGTTCTCGTCTATGAGCACTTACAGTCTGCTGGGGTCTCCTTGCTGTTTAATGTGCAGCGAGCTGCAGTGGGAACACCAGGACATTTCTGCTGCTTACTTGCTTGGTAGTTGGTTTTTTAGTTGGTTGGTTGGGGTTTTTGTTTGTTTGTTTGTGGTTTTTCCTTTTAATCCTGGTGGAAATTATTTGGCATATTGCTATTTTCTGTTACCCTGTGAGCATCACCCTGCATAGCACCTGTGCTTCCAGCCACAGCCAGTCGTTGCACAGTTCCATCTGCTCCCAGTGCCACTGTATGTGCCCCTGCAGGCACTAACTAGTTTTTATTTTTTGCTGGCTTTTGAATCATTACTGAGCTGCCAACTTACAAATCATGGCTTGCAGGTTGCCTATTTACCAGAAATACTTCACAATATATAGTTGATCCTACCAATCTGGAATCTACATTGGTATCAAAAGTTTGTGGTCCTACATTCTCTTGAATCTCCTTGTTTCTAGCAATGAATTGCTACTGAATCCCTCCTGAGTTGTTTAAAAAGGGCAAATGTTAACCTCTATTTGTGCTACATAATGCAGGTGATAGAGATTGCTATTTCTCAGTGGCTTTCTTGTTTTAGCTAACAGATTAAACAGATTAAAATCAGTAAATTCCTTTGTGCAGCACTGTTTGAAAGATTCTGTAGGAGAATATGCACTGTGATTTTCTAGTGTTCTGCTTGGAGACATAACAGATTCAGCAAATTGAAAAATTATCTGTGAATTCTGTTAAGATCTTTTTTTAGATCTTTTTAGTTTTATGTGCATTTCTGCCAGGGCAGTGGGTGGGGAAAAGCAGCACTGCCTGTGCGCACATGTTGCACACTTGTGAGAGCAGCACAACAAATCTGCTCCCAGGAATGCAAGGAGAAATCTGCCGCTAATTGGACGTGGGAACTGAATTTTGGTTACTGTTTTAAATACTAACCACTGATAATCCAAGTCAAACATTGCATCTTACACACTGCTGTGTCTGGGATTTGGGCATGGTGAGACACCTCTACCAAACAGAACAATCTCTGGATTCTGACCCAATATGCCACTCCACCCTGTACTACAGCGGGACCCATGAGCTAATAACATACAAACATACAAACTGCAAATAATGCATGTTACTTAAAAAAGGGCTCATTTCACGTGATTGAAGGTCTCCTTTCTTCAGTAAATCTGTAAAAACAGTGCTCTAAGGATTTTCTGCTTGATCCTGGACTTCAGATGCAATACTTAAACTGAAACACATAATGATGTATTCAAAACACAGCAGTAGCATAGATCTGACTGTTGCTACTTAATATAGACTACAGATCCTCTCCAAGTCAGCTGCTTATGCTACCCTCAAGCAAGTTGTCAACATTCAACTAGTTAAGGGCCTTTGTCCCCAAATGAGAATTCGCTTTCTTCTGATCTAGTGTTTGATTAAAACAGCACTGCCAATCTGCTGGTGGGATGCATCTAAAGGACTGACTAAACTCACACTTTAGGCACTTTACTCCTACTTTCATAAGAAATGTTAGTGATGGAATAATTTTATGGGTCACTGGAAAGAGTAGTTTCTTTCGCTGCTGTGACTGATTTATACCATCAAGCCAAAATCTTAGCCTTGCCTTGCCTGCTTATTATTATTATTACTAGCCACGCTAATAACCAGAAGATGATGCTGCCTATTTCAGGGAAGCAGTAGGCAACCCTGTGCTTCAGAAGAGGGAGGTAATATTTTCCATCATTCCAGATTATTCTTTCTTTCCTTAATCCATTCTCGCTGCTCCGCCTGCATTGCCAGGATAGTAACCCCAAAGGGATATGTAACCAGCCCCAGCCTCTGCTCCAGCACGGGAGAACAACTGGCAGTATTTTGCCTTGAAGTGAGTAAAGTGTACTACTTAGATACCCTTTTTCTTTGCCAAATGTATAAGGGAAAATTATTTCTGCTTTGAGCCCCTTTAAAAAGGGAAATAAAGCTGCTCAGCTAGAGCTACCTGTGTTTCTTGCCTTAGTCAAGTTTAACTTAGTATAGTTCTTCCAGTCTGTCTTGTGAGTGCTCTAATTTGCCACTATTTGCATTCCCTTGACATTTAATTGAAGTCTGTTAAACATTATCTGACACTTCATTTTTCAGTTACGGCAACATCTTTAACAGTTTTGTTGAAGAAGAAAGGCATTTTGACAACTTGACAGCTGCATAAGAGATCAGAACAAAAAAAAAGTTTTGGGTTTGACCATCAGAAAACAGACTAGTGAGCACTTTATAATCATGTATAGGTGACTTGGAAGCATGTTCCCCTTGTCAGTTTGTAGCAGTAGTGGTCAGCAGGTGATGCATTGTGTCATTTTGCTCTCTGTGCTAGTTTTCCCCAGACCAATCTACTCCATACTGCCCTGGGCA
This sequence comes from Sylvia atricapilla, assembly GCF_009819655.1. Lineage (NCBI taxonomy): Eukaryota > Metazoa > Chordata > Aves > Passeriformes > Sylviidae > Sylvia > Sylvia atricapilla. The sequence goes on along the minus strand of NC_089140.1, from coordinate 52,359,506 downwards.
GAATTGCCCATATGTCCCTCAGATGCACTTCTCACCTTTGGGCCAAAAGGCAGTATATGGAGCCAATTTGTAAAAAATCTGGTGGTTTGGAATAACAGTTTCAGTTCCAGGAGATTTGGAACATAAATCTTTTTCCTGCTGGTGATCTGAGCAACACTTAGCAGATGAGCAGTACAAGCATCTGATCTTGTAAAAGATCAAAAAATTCTGTTAGAAACATTTATAAAAATACAGACTGTAGAAAGGAATTTGACTGTACAATGTGTACAGCTCTCAAGTTCATCCCAGAGTGGCTTTTTACCATGCTATCACTTGAAAATGAAAGGAATGCATCCATATTTCTTCAGTCCAGGAAGATCCTGCTCCATCCCAAAATACATCCAAGCACAGGCTCTGGACCTCAGTTATTACATGGAAATGGGCGAGGAAAGACCCAAACTACCATCAGACAGGCTTTCCAGTTTCAAAGCCCCATGCTACAAAGCAGAGGTGCTTTTTGATGCATTGTGGTTGCCATTTGCTCTGAGCTAGAGTCCACTCTTGCAGCAGCCAACAGTTCACTTATCCAGCTTGTCTTGCTGCAAGAAGAAATTCTCTATGGTCATGCTGAGGCTTCAATGTATTCACTTTTTGGTGCTGCTACCCTCAAGTACTCTGGGTTTTCTGCTGCGGGAACTTTCAAGAGACCATTAGGTTTGGTTTCCTTCGGTAAGAAGTCCTGCTGGTAGTCTGGATTGTCCAGATTTATTTGGTGGTTGCCTGCTTGGATCCAGTAGGGAGAGCTCTCAAAGACTGTCTTGTCCAGGGGAGACTGGTTGGTGTTGAGATACTCAGGGTTGTCCACAGCTGTGCTGTGTGAATTCTGGTAGCTGGAGTCTGTGGGGACCTTTGAATTTGCTGTGAGAGAGAAGTTGTTGTAGATTGGATTCTGGACTGCTGAGGCAGATGCTTTCTTGGGCATCAATTGGTTTACGTACTCTAGAATTAAAAAAAAAAAAAAAAAAAAAAGAGAGAGAGAGAGAGAAGGAATGAAAAGGAAGATATAAAATTAATAAAATTAATGCAGCCATTTGTGTCACTTGACATTTAGTTTCAAGCCAGCTGCCACTTGCTCTTTGCACATGGCACATCTCTGAATTTCCCAGAATGGAAAAGAGCCAAAGGCAGGGACTGCCACTCTGAGGCACTAAACATGCTGCCCTGAGGTTAACCTTCAAGAATTTTGTTTGCCAACCAGCAGAAAGATGGCTTGGACCATGAGACAGTGAGATAGCTACTGCTGATTTTAGTGGTGTGTGGGTAGATGTGTCCCAGATAGTGTTCTGAAATGGCAATTTGGGAGGTTAGCTGCCAGAAGCTGTTTCCCTGGAAAAAATGTTTAGAGAGGAGGAAAATGCCTAGAAAATACAGGACTGGCAGTAACAACGACTCCACATTTCACGTCAATGCTATTCCTCGCAGGGCCTTTCACCCTTTTTAGCTATGGTATATTCTTGGAACGGTTGGTTGGGAATTTTTAAGGACACAAAACATCATCACTGCATTATCCAGCCCCATCTCCCTCAGTGCTCGCTGGCTCTCTCTCTCTGACCACCTACACTGTAAGTCCATGTGAAACCATGGACTCCCATCTGTGGATTGACTTCTGAAAGCAATGAAACAGCCATAACGCTCTTTATGTTGTTGAAATGGTAAAAAAAAATGAACCCCAAGTTTTAGATGCTACTTTCTCATGTAGAAAGCTTAAAACATATAACCACACACACAAACTCCCTGCCTAGATGGCACACATGGCTAACGTAAGGAATCTGGCTCATGAGGGAACTGAAATGTGAAATGGTCAGAAGCAGACAGATAAAGGCTAGGAAAATGGTATATGCACACTTTTCCACTCCCATTTACTGAGCCAAAAGGGTAGACAGCATTTGAATTGCTTCATTTCTACAGAAAAGGATGGAGAATGATTATATTTGCAAGGAAACAGCTTGTGAATGAGTGGCCATGGGATGGAAAAACAGGAGAGGTACTTACCTGGGGCTGGTAGGAAGCTGTCATCTATGCTGTCCTCCAAGAAAGCACCTGTTGGGTCTGAGCTATACCTCTGGACAAAGCTGTCTTCCCGCACAGGGTGCCCCTGCTAGGGTGAAAGTAGAGAAAAACAGTATTAAAGGGACTGATTTGTAGAAGCTGATCCACATAGAAGGAGTTACTCCCTTATTAAAGGTCATTCTACTTACCCCATTCCTGTCAATGCAGGTTGTAGCAGAGTTGTTGCTGGTTGCACTCTTAAAAGACAGAGAAAGAAAATACAGACATTATGAGAAGCAGTTCACTCTTAAAATTTCATGTCATGTTTCCACAGTGGAAAATTTTCATACCAATGAACTCAATAGAGGAGTGCGAGATGTTGAAGGGCTGTTGAAAAAGCCCTGGTGTGGCACGAGGTACTCATCTGCATCCACTATATCTTCCATGTCCTCCTCTTCCATCAGGGTGCGATAAAACTTCGAGTCCGTAGGGCTGGGCAGGTGCATCCTGTCATCTCCCTGTTAAAAAGTCAGCATGAGACAAGACTTGCAGACTCCTTTCCAGCCCTCATTCTCCCCTTCTCTCTGAGACAAAGTAATTTAACGAGAGTAATTTAAGAAAACCTTGATTTACAGCTTCACAGAATATTCTGAGTTGGAAGGGACACACAAGGCAAGTCCAATGCTTAAGAAAGTGGCCCATAGAGAGATCTGTGTATATAACCAAATTTACCAAGAGTTTAGGGGAACTTAGGCCTGCAATCTCAGTCCATACTGCTGTAAAATAACTGCATTTTGAAGAGGATCAAGCTCTGTTCTCCTCTCATGAGTACAGTATGAACTGTTTCTCGTCCTAGACTGAGACCAGTACTAAGAAAACAGTCATCAGTCTTAACATTTTGTTTGTGGCTCCAGCTGAATGTGTTAAAACCTGGAAAGCAACAATAAATCTGGCCTTCATTTATTGATATCATATGTTCTCCTATGCATTACTAGTTACTTTGGGCCTGAGATGAAATGCCCATCAGACATCTTCCCACCACTGTGGTTGGTACCTGTATAACAAGATAGCGTGGAGGGTCACGGGCCATTTTTGAAAATTCAGCTATCAGCTCACGAAACTTGGGACGGCTGTCTGCGTCAATCATCCAGCCTGCAGGAAAAGTGATGCACAAACAAAATTGTTTTGGTGATCAAACACAGAGTCTAAAATAAAATATAACAGCAAAAAAGCAGTTCCATGCATGGAACAAAGAAAGGAGCTACCCTTAAGGGATCACTATAAAAAGCTAATTCCCCAGCCATGGGTGTGAATTTCAGCATTTAAAATGCAGATCTTGGCAGTTTTGGGAAGATGGAAATAAAACCCCCATGTTGGAAAAACTTCAGGCTGAGACTGTCTCCTCTCCTGCTGGCCTGTCTCCACATGGGCAGGTGGGTCCCACCTGAGGGATAAGTCCAATTAGATTGCTTTGAACAAAGCTCTTGAAGGAGAGGAAGCAAACTGACAAGAGTGGATGCCTGCAGAGATACCAGGATTTGACTGTCTGACAGTCACTGGAGTGCTTCATGAAGTCCTGGGAAGCCTACAGCAGAAGCCTCCCTGTGTACCAGATGTCTTCTAAAATTCAAAACATCCTCACTGGAGACATATTGAAAGATTACTGCAACTAAGCTGTATTTAATTAGTAAACTGACTTCAACAAAAGTAAGTCCTTACAGATTAGTTTGGATCAATGCTAGAAGAGATTTCAAATATAGAAACTGGAGGTTTTACATGTGATATTAATTAGGAAACTAACATTTTCTGTAATCAACTAACAGATAAGCTGATCTAGAGACTCTTGTGTTTAAAATTAAAAATAATAAAGGTCAAGCTTAGTGTGTCTAGAGGAACTCAGAAGAAACAGCCTATCTATATTAATGGAAAAATGAAGTGGTAATATGCCTTCTGAAATCTGCATTAGACAAAATCTCATCATTTCCAGTGAGTATTTACCATGCTAGAAATATGATTCCCCACTAATTCAAAAAGAAATGTTTCTTGCTATTAGACAAAATGGAACGTTTGGGAGTTCGCCGTTCTTGCAGGAGTAGAATCTACTGTTTCTGACTTTACCTCTAAGTTGCCTATATTTAAACATTAGTTTTTAAATTAAAAAAATAGTAATTATTTTGCAATAACTTTGAACATTTCAGCTTATACTTTCTGATTATAAAAGAGGTGACTGGGAATCCCGAATTCCTTCTGATAAAATGGCACAGCTTCAATAGGGTCTGCACTGTAGCCTGCAAACATGAGGTGACCAGAGCAGCAAAAGATGTGCAGCTGAGTCCTGTGCCAGCAGAAAGGCTCAGACCCCAGATCCTTAGAGTCTTGCATTTAAATTCAGTGTAATGGCATGGAAAGGATGGGGACACTCTATTTGCTATGTTTTAAAAACAACAGGTACTAGGATTAGGTGCCTGGCAGAACGCCTCCTTCCTATATCTGGACTGACTCTAAGGAAAGACAGAGGCTGGGGTGTCAGTAAGGTTCAGAATCTCTGAGGAGGAGCTTCTAGGACATTGCTTTGGGGTCTGGGCTCCTCCCAGGCTAGGTGCACACTTCTGGATGCAGTTCCTGTTGCCCTGCTGAACACAGGATCAGGCTCAGCTTGTGTGGTGCTTGTCCTACCACAGCAATATGTGGGTGCTCTAGGATTTCCCAAAAGTGCTACACTATGTTGTGTCCATGGTAATGTTGCTCCTGTTTCAGGAACAGGTACATGTTGCTCCAGTGAATAGGTCTTAAATGCCATCTAGTGGGCTGCTTATCACATCCTCACAGCAGTGAGCAGGGATGTGGCAGTCATGGCCTAGAGATGCGCAGGAAGCCAGGTAGTCATCTGACATTTAGTAGATGATATAGATGGAAAGGGGGTTTGAGGTTCAGAAGCCCTTTGACATACCCTAAACTGGCCAAAAACTGTTTCAGAAACCCTCTAGTTTTGAGCTAATATACTGCAACAGCTGCATGCCAAAAAGGGACCAGCCAAAAATGAGGAAGAAATTTGAAAAGGAACACTGAATCCTCAAGTGTATCTGACTTTATGATGATGTCTGCTCCCTCGACACTCCTTTAGTAATAATTCACCTGTGTGATTACAGTGCAAAGCACATTACTGAACTGAAGGGGAGCTTGGAGGAGAAGACAGTGTTCATTTTATTTCCTAGACATACAAAACCAGAGTATCAAGCAAAGTAGTTGGTGTCATGCTAATTAATATTGCCTGACCATATAAAATAATTGACAGTATCAGTCAGTGGTGTGAATGGTGACAAAATCAATTGGATGAATGAGTGACTCATGAAACCATATCCCGTGCTCCTAGGTAAAGCTCTAAGTGTGGGAACACACTCTGGTGTCACCACTCTTTTCACACAACCCTGTTTCTGTGCCATTACCAGGAACACAGCATAAAGTGCAACTGAGCTACTTATTCAGCTTAGATGAACAGCCACAATCCCAAGTGTGAACTCACATTTGACCATGATCATGTACACGTCGATGGTACAGATGGGGGGCTGTGGCAAACGCTCGCCCTTCTCCAGGACAGAGGAGATCTCACTGGCAGGGATCCCTTCATACGGCTTGGACCCAAATGTCATCAGCTCCCAAACTGTCACACCTGCAGGGTGGGAAGAGAAGATCATGAAAGAGACTGCCAGGAGCTGGACTGCTCAGACTCTCAGCCTGGGTTTGGCGAGGTGGCAAGCAGAGAGAGGTCCCCTGGAAACACTGTTTTGCCAGAACTCCAACCAGAGAAAGCATTTTCTGCCATGATTTTATAGAGAGATTAATAAAACAGTTTGAAATCATCCTGCTTCCATTTAAGTTCTTGCCTTTTTTTTTTTTTTTTTTTTTTTTTTTTTTTTTTTTTTTTTTTAATCTCAGCTGATATATTAGTGTTGAACATTTCACAAACTTCCTGGCCCCACAGAAAGGAAATGCAGGTTACTGTCTCCCAACTCCAACCCAGCAAGTGGTTTTAAAAATGGAAGTTGTCTTTTGTTTGAAAACAATCTCTCTGGAGACAAGCAAAAGCAGTTTTTGAAAGATATGTAAACCAGCTGCCTAAGTGTCATTTGCTGACATACCATGGACTCTTGTGACGTAGCTGTTGTGATTGTCTAGTAGCTTAGGATATAAAACAAGATTTTGGATGCCATGATACATAAAGGGATTAAGAAGAACAGAGGCTGTACTGTTTCGAAAAGGACACTGGATCTGACCATCTGCATTAAAGATTTTCCAGGAATATAAAAGCCCAAGGTGGGGGGGAAATTTTGCAATAGGTTGCTTTGAAAAGTTTCCTTTCTGCTCCTTTTTTCAAGCTGACTTTATGAACTATACCAAACACAAAATAAATTCTCTCAGGAGATTATCACACTGCTTCCCTTTTAGCATTGTCCTCTCAATACCAGGAAAACATAAGCATTTTGGGCCTCAGCAGAGTTACACTGATTGACGCTGACTGATAGTCTCCTACTTGTAGCCACTTTCAGGGGAGTGCTCATTACTTAAAACATATTCTGTGAAACATCTTACACCTCACTCACATGCAGTTTCATGGGGATTTTACTTTGTTGAACAGATGATTTGGACACTGTGTTTATATATTTGATCTCTTGTTCTTCCCACAATACAAAGTAAAAAGGCCAGTATAGAGTCACCAGCAAATGCTGACATTTCCCATCCCATCTGCAATAATTGTAACTGCTTTTGAACTCACCATAACTCCAGACATCACTTTGATGAGTGTAAATCCGGTGTAAAATTGACTCCAATGCCATCCATTTAATAGGAACCTAGGAAAATTCACAAAGAATCTTTAAGGGGCTGACCCATAATTCATCATGGGATATTTACCACCAGGTGGTGTGTAAATCAATAGTTTGGTTGCAAAAGCAAAAACCCTAAAATATCCACATAACCTTAACATAACCATCTGACTGGTAGAACAGGCAACTTTTGAGTCCCCCTTTATTATATTTATGTATTATGAAGAACCTGGAAATGTGTGGAATACTAGCTATATCAGAAATATCTCTTACTAAACAGTTTTACAATATCTTTAACAATCAAATAACTGCTTTTTAGCTTTCTATGAGAACAGGACACAAATCCAGTCTTAGGCTACATGACTGATCTACACTCATATGGTTTCTATTTATGGCCTCTGCAATATTTGCAAGCAGCTTCTCTTTAATTTCTCAGCAGGACACATTCCCTCCATCAGCACACAGTACAATCCTAAGGCATGTTGAACCAAGTCTGACACGTCTTTCACCTGCTATGAATATACAACATTCCCTTTCTCTTTGTAAACTGCACAGTCTTATTGGTGTTGGCTACACTGATGAATTTTGCCAGACATTCCGGGTGGGAATTTCAAAAGCATTTGCTGCTCTACTACCTCTGCTCCCGCTGCAGTCCCACTGGCCTGATGCTGCTTTGGCTGTTTTCAGAGGACTTCCACAGGCTTCAAAGGCAGCACGCTGAGATGGCAGCTGAGAGCTTTGAAAAATACACTCTCTATTTTCCCCCCATTTTTTGAGCCTGTGTGCAAGCACAAACACTGGCAAACGCGTAGTAGTTAGTCCTGCAGTGTTCTTTACCTTGCCTCCCTCAGCATGATACTCCTTCTCGTCTGCACCGAGCAGCTTTGCCAGCCCAAAGTCTGTGATTTTCACATGTTGAGGAGTCTTAACAAGGACGTTCCTGGCAGCAAGGTCACGGTGCACCAGGCGCCGTTCCTCCAAATAGTTCATTCCCTGCAATGTAACACTCTGTTGGTAAGGCCTTGTGCACTTGGAGCTCCGACACACAAATCACCAAACTTCAGCTGTTTTGTGATAACTACAGACACCACAATGAACACGCGGTAAGTTATGCCACCTGCACTCTCCATTTACATGATGCTTATTGCAGGGTGAGTATGAGTGCTTGCACTGTTACTATTACCCACAGGAACCTTCTTGTGGGTTCTGGCACTGGTGGAGTGATGAAGGAAGAAGAGCCAGTAGTGAGTAGAGTGGATAGCAGCAGGGGGTATGGTTAGTTTGGGACTTAGTTGAGGAAATACAAAATCAGGATGGAACTGACAAATAAAGGGACAAAATCTTTTGGCTGCACGTGTGCAAACCCAGTGACTTCAGGAGAGCACAGTACAGAGTTTAACTATCCCCTGCCATTAAGCATACACACCAACCCTACAGAGAGTATTTAGACAATCATTCAAAGTTGCTCACACTGTGTTTTATTACAGGCAGTGTACTCTGCCTTCTCCCTGCTAACAATGAGGCACTCCACTGCAAAGGTAAAAAAGGGGGCGGGGGGAATACATTTAAATCTGAACTCAGAGTTGCATCCATTTTCCAGTCCTCTTTGAAAAAGGCAAGTTCTTCCAGTTTCACTGCCTCCCATGATTAGGCTGGATTTGCTGCAGCACACATGCTTTTTTGGTATGACTGCTTCTCAAGGAACAATATAACTAATTGTGCTGGTTTGACTTCTAAAGCATAAATTTAGCAGCTGTGTTTTTGACCACAGAGATTATTCCCTTTTCCCTCAACACCAGTCTCTTGGTACCTGGAATCAAAAAGTTAATGATTTCCAAGTTTTCTGCAATATTTTTTCAAACCCCCCTATTATTCCCAGTCCATACATTTCTGCTGGTGGTAGCTTATGCACTTGTGATTATTATGAAGATAATTGATAAAAAAATTACTTTTAACCTACAAAGTTAGCACCAAAATGATGATGTTGATGTGATGGCAGAGGACTGGAGAGAATAATTGCCTTCTGTCCTCCACCCGCTTCCTAAGCCCACTTCTAAGCTGGACCACCATCAAATCCTCCTTCCAAGTCCCTCAGCAGAACTTCACCCATGCACTGCTAATGTTGCCAAAACAAGCCACCCCAACAAACTGGCGTGGTGCCACTACGAGCGTGCACTGAATCACACAAATAGATCTTTAAGAAGCAGAGCTCTTGAAACAAAACTTCTGAGCTGCTGACAGAAAACAGATTATCTTAAAAAAAATAATAATTCCATAATCTAGCCCCAGAAGGACAAAAAATTTTCAGCTACAATTGACTTGCTGCAGAGGCTAATAAGACTCAGAGCTGCTGAAAGGCAGAATATCAGTGTCACACTAAGCTGTTTAAGGCACTGATGGCTGAAGACTCATGCACGTGCATAACCATACACTGAAGATGTTGAACTGCCCATTTAGAAAGTTCAGCAGATCTTTAATTGTGTGCAGGCATGGAGTTTGATCCATTTTTCATCACTAAGCATGACACCGTTGTGTTCAAAGAGTTCCTTCACAGTGTTTCTGCACATGGAGCGTTTATGCTCTGTCATAACATCTTGCCTGGAAGAGAGGACTCCATACCTCAGGAAAAGATAATGTTTGTAAAAGATGCAAAGAAAACTTATTTCAAAGCTGTGAAAACAGTAACAAAAATAAGCTTCCCAGGGAACTTGCCTCCTGCTGGTTAATTACCAGACAGGTATTTGTTCCAATTTTTTTTCCCACTCACAAGTAAATTTTTAAAGAGTCAGAGAACGTTCAAAAATCTAACATAACTTTATCATAGTAGTAACACCAGACACATCGGTGGGAAAAAGCTGTTCATAAGATTTATGAGTGCTTTGAGGAAAACTTCAGTGTGGAGCAGCACAAAGGAGTATGTTGAAGGTCAGGCATTGCTGGCGAGGGTAGAAGTTGCTACGGGCAAATGTTAAACTGCCATGAAAAAATCAAACGAAAGCAAACAATTGTGAATGGCAACCTTTCGGGCAAGCAATGCCCCAAGGACCCATTTGGGGATACATTTTGCCACCTTAAAAATTAAGAAGAAGAAGAAGAAGGGAAATATGGCCTCCAGCTCATCCTCCAAAGAGACTGAAACCAGGACAGAGCAGTAATTGATTTTAAACAAGAAAGCAAAAGTTGCAAAAAGTCACAAAAAATGCAACTCACATTGCAGGTGGACACATAAATTAGATTTCACTTGTTGTGGAGTGCAATGTAAAAAAAGTACATACGCTGAGATGAAAAATGTGCTCTATAGACATTTGCTGGATACATTTCTGAGGTCCTCAGCATGTTTCCTAAAAGCAAACTATGGCTGGGCAAGCCTGGGATGTACACAAGACCTCAAGGGACTAGTAAGTTTTTAAGCGTGTGGTTATCCTGCAGACCAGCATTCCTGAAAAAACCAGCATTAAAGCAACCATGCTGTGTGGACACTGCTATTTCATATGATGGATCTCCAACAAATTGCAGTTATTTTTTTGCTGGTTTTGCTTTGTTCTTCCATGCTTGCAAATGGCTAACCACCATCCAAATACAGCATTTTGCTGCTAAGGGCTAGAGGCTGTATTGCTGTTCCTTTGCTGCTCTTTGGCAAACAGTACCAGGTGTGATAATGAGTCTTTTATGGCCATTGCAATTAGATTACAGACCCTAGCTCAGCACTCATGAATTACAGAGTAGCTCTGAGGTGCCTGAATGCCTTTTGGTGAAAGCCAGCCTTAGCAAGGACGTAGTAGCTGGTATTCAGTAGTCAGCAGCTTCGATCCCTGGCCTCAGACATTTCAGCATCAAACTCTCCAAGGCACACAAGAATATGTATTCAACATCACTGTCCTGTGACATAGCCCAAAGAAATCCACTGATGGAAGCAGCACTTTGCTATGGGAATTGATACGTTTTATTGCCTTCCCTGCAGCCTGTGCTGCATCACATTATCATTTCAATACTGGGTGTTTGGTTTGGGACATAAATGTCTAGGTGATAATAATACGCTGCCTAGAAGCATTTTGAAGAATAGTTAAGGTTACCTCAACAGCATGAAAATAGTAAATTGTTCAAGAAAAAGTATCCGCTTACTGCCATGTATAAGATATCTAGGATCCAGGTGGTGAGACAGAAAGATTTGCAGAGACAGGTAATTAAATAAACACATTACATGCTGTCAGATCTCTGAGTTTTAGCTGATCTGGAGTTCTGGTCTGCTTACCTTGGCAATCTGCACACACCAGTTGAGGAGGTACTGAGAGCCAATGTTGTCCTTGTGCTCTCGGATGTAATCCAGGAGGCAGCCGTAAGGCATCAGCTGTGTGATCAGCTGAACAGTTGAAGTGAGGCAGATTCCCAACAAGCGACACACATGAGGATTGTCAACACTAGCCATCACATAAGCTTCCTGAGAAGAAAGGCAAAAAAAAAGAAATGTGAAGCACTCCCTTTGGCATGAATATTTGGATGCAGTTTAAAATAAGTTAGTCATCCAAGAAGTTGCTAAAATAGTATATGCGAACTCTGTGTTTAATATCACATACAAAATACACGTATTTCCCACCCTGTGGACCAATTATTTTCCATTCAGTGAAATGTCCAGATTTTGAACACCAAATCATCACTGACATGCCACGAAGAGCCAGTCTCTCACTACTGTACACCAAGCAAACATTGGACATAAAATCCTGGGAGATTAAAGCTTATAGACCAAGCTTTAATAAAATAATAAATTGAACACCAACCTGGAAGCTGATAGGATTTCATCATTTTGAGCATCTAATTGCAAGAGCAACACATTTTATGAATATGTGTCATATGGCTTTTCCCACAGACCTTTCAATGAAATTGACTGGAAATCAGTATTTTTGAGAATTCTGCCCCCCTGTCAAGATTGTACTAACCCAGAATGACAAAGTTGTCATCTAGAACTGACTGACAATCTCATTCTTTAAGAGACCATGTTCTTCTTGACCATGCTGTTCTTCAGTCCATGTCAAACCAAATAGATTAATAATCAATTCACTGCTTTAGAAGCTCTAACGCTTGTCTTTAAGTAATAACAGTGAAAATACTGCTCTCAATTGGAAAAGCTGTTTTAGACTTATATAGCAATGTAAATTATACCAGGAAGGTACTTGGAATAAGGGAAGCACGAATTACAGCATTCCAGACCCTTTGGTCAACTGGAATTTTGGGGCTTAGTTTCATAAATACGTGAAAAACTCTTCTTTCAACTGTTGGTACTCTCTGTGTAGCTTTATGTACCTATCTACAACACCTAAGATGCCTCCTCTTCTTTTGCTCTTCTGTGGGAAGGGAAAGACCCCTTCAGAGGCTGGTTCAAATACATTACTTAAAATGGCCATGGGGTTAAAAATCCTGATCCCATGGTTTTTGTTTGCAAAAATACTTACGGATTGAAATTTGAGATCTCTATTTACACTCAAAGATTGGATTCCAGTTGGGGAAAAAATTAGAGCTGCAGTTGTTTGGTTTGTTTAACTAGCTTTGTGTCTGATTTACAGTATGTCACTTTTAGATATTATAAAACTGATTTGATTGAAAAGCAACACAAGGGGAAACAAAAGGGAATTTTTCCATTCAGTGAGCAGGTCAGCATCTTGATTCAGCATCTGAAGTAACACCTACTAATCACTCCTTGGCAATTCAGGCTAGCAGTCCCCCAAAGTCTAAAACCATAGTGAAGACACAAATGGTGCAAAGGAAAGAGCAAATCTGCTCTTTCTAAGAGCTTAAGAAAATAAATACCATAGCACTTTACTCATCATCTAGCAAGTGTTCCACAGATGTCACGCAACTCCATAGCTGGTGAGAAACTATTATTAAACAAAGTTATTAAGGCAATGACGTTCAAGAAATAAGCAATCCCAATTCTTAAGCAATACTTTCTGGCCTCTGTGTTGTTGCCTAATGTGCCAGCCTAAGCAAATCATGATGTAATGCAGCCTCTTTTGAGGTACTAGTTCTGCATTTAGTATCCTTGTTTTGGAGCCCTCAGGATAAAAATGGCCTCCAGGCAAACAGGTTAAATAGGATCTCCAGGTAAGAGTTCATCAACCTACAGCATGATGTGGGCACACCATTGAAAAACATCCCTCTGCAATGGATAGCACTGATTGTGTGGGCTAGCTTATGGAAAGATAAAGCAGGAACACAATGTGTTGTTCAGTTTGTATATACTTGTCATTGTTTAGAGATTCTTGCAAATTTGTTCTCCAATACTCAGACAAAAACAGAGATCAAAACAACTTCATTTCCCTACGCTTCCAAACTAAGCCATTGTAATGATGACGGATGCCTTGCTTCCTGCTGGGATTCAGATCCACATTGTATTAATTTTGGCAGAGCAGGGTGGGGGGAAGACTGCAGAGTAGGAGCTGTTCTCACTGCCACACAGCCCGCACAGGGCTGACCCAGGCTGAGCACTGGGATGCTGCAGGAGCACGGTGGGCGTTCAGGCCACACAGCTTCCCAAGAGCGTCCAAGTGTTGACACTGCCTCTTCCATTTGATACTGCAAAGGAAAATAGGTCACTGCCTCCTCCTTGCAGAAAGCAGAACAGGGCTATTGTGTGATTGTGGGTCCTTCTAAGTAGCCCAAGACATTAAAGTGGGTCTTTGTTTCAACTGTTTATCTTGGAAATCTCTTCGGGTGGCTCTGACCTGCTCCAAGTATGCTTGGTATTTAACAACAACTTTCTGAATTAACCCCGTCCTAATGAAGTCAGCCAGAGCTTGCCTGGATTATAAGAGCTAAAGCTGCTGTGCTTGTTCTATACCTAGTGTGATTCTGTAAGACAAATTATCTTTAATTAGGCATTATTATCTTTGAGGTTCCAGTGACCTTGGAAAATTGGTTGTGTAGCAAAAATCTGCTTCAAGAAGTGCTTTTGGAGTCATACCTCTGACTTCTTTCACAAGTTTTGCGTTTTTTAAAATTTAGTTCTGAAATACAGAGTTCCACTAACAAAATGATCTAAAAATTATCAGGATTGAAAAAGCAAGAGCTTTTTGTTAAGCATCCTAATTCAAAGGAAAAGATAATGTGGGGATTTGCTACAAAAATTTTTTTTAGAAGAGAAAACACTTCAATACCACTGAAGAGCACATAGCCCCTGCACCTACTGCCCTGTCTAGTGATCTTGATCTGCTGAAGGAAGGATGAAGTATTGTAGGCTTGTTGATCAACCCTTCCTTCAGGACACATGCCTTCAGGAATTTAGTGCAGCTGAGTCCAAAGCATCTCTTGTGAACACTGTTATGCTCCTTATCACTGTGAAGAGCAAAATGTGGGGCAGAGGTCAGGGCAAGCAGCTGAGCAGCATCTCTGTCAGCTCCTCAGTGCAGGGAATGCCAGTGAAGGGAGGGATCACAGGCAGGTGAGGGGCAGGAATGAGAGTCACACAGGTAGGGACCTGGAGAAGGGCTGCATCTTGTCTGGAGTCTAACTAAACTAAAACCAGAATGGATATTGCTTCCTGAACTGACCACCTATTTTTCTGCACTGCTGCAATATGCCTATCAAATCATATGGTGCATAATACACAATCTGTTGAAGCAGAGTAATGTAATAACACTGTTTATTCAGGGTGACTTAAAAAATCCAGTGAGCTTTATAATCATCAGAGGTGCAAGTGGTGGTTTGTTCACAGAGGTTTATCCTGAGACCTCTCACTACAAGGATCGGCTTTTTGTTAAGATCTTCACCAGCCTCGCCCATCTGAGATGAACCTTCCTACCTGAGGTGTCATTTGGTGGCAAAAACTGAATTTAAAAAAAAAAAACCAACTCCTTCTAAATTCAGTCCTTACAAAAAAAAAAAAAAATCCACAATTTTTCCCATGGCTGAAGGACTTGTGTGTTTGATTAACAACACCATCAGCTCCAGACAAACAGGTCCATTTGGGACATACCAGGGACAGGACAGAAAGATGGACAGATACACTCTTCTTGTTGCTTAGGACTGAACCACAGCAAAGGAAATCTGAAGCTACACTGAACTGAGTGCTTCTCTCCTCACTCAGGATTCTCCTTTTCTTATACAGAAATTTATATATCCTTGGTGCTGCATGTTTCATGGCTTTGGATCTAGTTAAGATTTTCATCAATTCCAACTTCAGGAAACTTCGTATTTAGGACTCTGACTCTCTTGTTGTAAACTCAGCCATTTATCAACTCCTGAATCAGTGTCCCATAGCCTTTCCTCCTGTTTTCCGAAGGGATGAGTTATATGCAAACAATAAAATAGAAATCTCAAGCTTCTTTCAGAAAGTGAGATAATTTCTTGCATTCTATGGCAGAGAAATCAGACAGCTGGGATTTTAAAATAGTATTTTGGATTTATAGTTAATTTAATCCTATTTAATCACGCAACTATTTTTCGAACACATATATATATAAATATATATGTCCCTCTTCCGGGCTAAGTAAAGGTGGACCGTCCACCTGTCAAGTCCAGTATAAGGATGGCATGCCCCATGGAAACCTAGACTTCATCTCGTGGTTGTGCCTGGATGGATGGTTCCTCGAGCCCCAGTGTCATGACCCCGTAACGGCATGAATGCTCGCACCCGAGACCCGAAGGCCTCTTTCTGACGGAGTGGTCCTTTCATAGGAGTGCCCTCTAACTATGCCAACGACCTTCTTCTCCGACAGCGCCGGGGAGACCACGCGTCTCCCGAGAGGTGGGGCCCCAATCCACCTCCGGCGGCCCCGCACCTTTAACGGGTGTGTTGTCACCCTGGGATTGGGGACTTTAGTGCATGTGAGCCCTGCCGCTACGGTTGCACGGATTCACCGCAAGCTGGTCCTGGTACCTCAGAGGTCCGTCCACCATGAGTGCCCTCTCACTTGACAACAGTGCAAGGAATATCAGCCCTCTCACTGGATAACGTGCGAGATTTAGGCCCTCTCGCTAGGATTTAGCGTTCAAATAGATCAGCGCATGAATGTTTTACTAGAGAGTGTTGGGTCAACATAGGTACTCCCGCCATTTACCCGCGCTTCATTGAATTTCTTCACTTTGACATTCAGAGCACTGGGCAGAAATCACATCGCGTCAACACCCGCCTCGGGCCTTCGCGATGCTTTGTTTTAATTAAACAGTCGGATTCCCCTGGTATGACAGTCCACAGGATTCATAAATCATCAGGTCTCTTGTTATTTGGTTTAGTTGTACCATCATAATCACAATGAATGCTACAGCTTAAGGCCTGAAATATCAGCCTAATGAAAAAAAATTAGTTGCAAATGTATGGTCCTGACCACTCCTTAAGTGCTACCCCACAAGTATAAAATCTGTATTTGGATTGGGTTAATGAGAGACACAAAAACATTTCAGACTAGGCTGCAAAGTGCAGAACTTCTAGATGGCAAATTGAGTTTAGGATGCAAAATACTTCTTCCCGCACAAAATCCTGAAACACCTCTCATTGTTAGAGAAGAAAATCCACAGACCACTGACAACTTGAGAAAACAAACATGAAAACTCACATCAAGTATTTCCTTGTTGGCTTTTGGTGATGTAGCCTCTCTCAACTCTTTAATAGCAACAGGAATTTTAACCTTCTCTCCTTCTGGGATCCAAAGTCCCTACCAAAAATAAGTACAAAGGGTTATTCAGTCTCATACCCAACAGGTTAATTCTCACAGTTACATATATATTTTACATCTTCTGAGCAAACTAAATATTCTGAGCAGTGGAAAGACATGGCAGAGAACAAAAATATGCAAAAAATGTGTCTTGTGGGTATTACCAAATTCCTGTTAATGGGATGGTACTTCTTTTTCAGTCAGCTCTACCATATTTTCTTGAAAAAATATGTTCATTAGTATGTCTGTGTAAATAGTCCAAGATATGCATAAAGAGCAACTTTCGTGGATGGGAATATAACTAATTAGAGCATCACAGCAACTGCACATGCAAAACCTTGCCACTTCCAATTTATAAATCATGAGACGAAAATAATTAGCATTTTCTCATTAAAATCCAGAGGGCACCTATACTGTACAAATAAAACAGTCCTATACACATGCAGTGGCAGGGAAATCTGTATCCCACTGGTGCAGTGCTCTACACCTATGGTGTCAGGAGACCATTAAAGTGGCAGGTCAGCAGCGTGGCACTGTGAGGACATGCTGCTGAAATCCCCAGCAGTGCAGGTGCACATCTTTTTGGGCCCCTGAAGTTCCTAATCATAGCTGGAAGCCTGATTCAGAATACAGAGCTTTATAAAGAAATATAGGAACCTACAGTTAATGGAAAAGCCTGAAACACATATCCTGAATAAAAGGAGGAGCACAGAAAAGTGGAACCTGATGAAGAAGCACAAAGGATAAAGGAACACCAAGAGAAAAAATAACTTGTGAATCTACACAACTGAAGGTGTGCAGACAGTTTCACACATCCAAATCAATTCTAATGGAAGAATGATTGAAAATTATAAAAAGATCCCAGATGACACAGAAAAATGGCTTTGCACTAGGTTAACCAAAGTGCATTTCTTTTTCTTCTTAATATTCACAATGGGGTGTATTTGACTGTGGTAGTTTTCAAGTCAAGATCTTTGTTCTCCAGGTTCAGCAGTATGGCTTTGGCAATGTTTTATGTAAATCTTCTCCTGTTACCCAGTTTCTAACAAAACTAATGATGATTGAGTAATCTCTCTACCCTTCAATAGATAGATATGTGCTATAAAATCTAGTTAAAAAAAATAATCTACGCAATGATTGAAGTTCCCAGTTCTCATTTGCTTAGGTTGCTTCTGCAGGAGGGAGCAGGATGAAAAGGGGAATAGAAACATGGTGCTCTTACCTTATAAACAGTGCCAAAAGCTCCAGAACCTAAAACCTTGACCTTTTTAAATTCTGTTTCCTTTAAAATTCTCAGATGAGCCTGGTTTGGTGCCTCCCCACTGGGTGTCAGTGGTTCAACAAGCTGGTGCAGAGAGAAGATGATGTTAGAAGGTTACACAGTCTAGAAGGCTATACAATCTAGAAGGCTGAACACTTTGTGGAAGCAAATAAATCCTTCCTTTAAAATAATGAACATTTGATTCCATCTGAAGTTTTCAGGAGGATAGCTCTGCTCTGACTTGCAGGAATAAATACCTGCTCCAAAAATCAAGCACGGAGTGGCAACTGCCATTTTGAAGCAGAATGAAGGAATAGCTCTTCTCAAATGGAGGCTTATGACTTCAAAGCCTTGAAACATGTAGCATGAAAAATAATGTAATTACCACAGATGTAAAAGGAGATTATTTTTGTTTTGAACTTGTGAATAAATTATTTAAATGTTTAAAATAATGGGCAAGAATCACTTGCAACCTTTCATGTCTGCTCTTGTTTAATTTTTTAATAAAATTCCCGAGGTATCAGTGGTTCCCCCAGACCATGCAGTATACAAGCAGCAATTGAAACTCTGACAGTGATTTTTTTTCCTCAAAATAAGGATGTTGAATTGCCTATTGATTTTTTCAAAACTTTATCTCAGCCTTACTGCAAACAGAGGTAATGTCCTCTGAAGATATTTAATGCTTTTATGATGCATAAGTCAGCTTTTTCCTTAGTGTTTTTTAAGAATAAAACCATATTTAGCTAGATTCAATGTGATTTTAGAAGACCAGCAGTGGCTCTGTTGTGATGAAATATCCTCATTTTGAGGAGTCCAGAGGATACAATATGACCTGAGCACAAATTGAACTCTACTATCACAACTGCAGAATACAGCAGTATGTAAAATATAGTTTCACAGTGCAATGAAAAACAAGCTAGATTGGTTTTTTCTTTCCTTTTTTTTTTTTTTTCCCCAGATATTAGCAGCTGACTCTGCAAAGCTGGCAAGTACAAAAAGAAAGAAGCTGCAGCTGGGATTTTAGCATGATGTTAAAAACACTTGGCTAATTTACTAGAACTGGACAAGAAAGAGAAGAAGTCTAACTACAAAATAGCAGCTTCCACCCAGGATTAGGAATTTTGCTGTATATGAGGTATCCAGAGTGTGATGCTGTAATGCACCCAAAGCCACGCAAAATCCAAAAAGCAAAACCTTCTTCATGCCCAGGAGAGTGAACCATTCACTTCGATGGCTTTATGGGCTTTTTGTGCTAAAAACAAACCAAAGACAAGACACAAACACTTCCTCAATTGCTTTCCCTCCTCTCTTTTTTCTTTTTTTTTCCACAGGATCAGGCATGCACCTGATCAAGGCGGTAAAATTTTTAAAGGTACCCCAAGCTGCCACAGGAGCCTTAAGGCTTGTGACACGACTTGAGGCTGAAGATCTAAACAGGAAGGTAGTATGGATCAGCAAACACACTGCACCTCAACCAGAAAGTGCAGTTTTTTCTGAGCAGACAGTCTCAATGACTTTCTTTGGGATTGAGACATCCAAATCCCTTAAATATTTTGCAAATTACATGCAGGGGGATCAGATTTGAGACTGAGAAGGTGTTAGGTGCACGCCACTTCTTTCTTGAGCAGCGTGTCAGCTGGCACCTTTCCCATCCCAAGGGATTGCTGAGCTACAAGGCAGATGCAGGGTGCTGTAATCCTCTGGCACAAGGAGGAGGACGCCCACTGCCCCAGATGAAGCAGGGGTGCTGGCAGTGCTCACCTCCCTCTCCTGCAGCAGCCGGCGCAGGGTGCGCTTCCGGACAATGTGGCGTCTGCGCAGGTACAGACCGATGCCCAGTCCCACCACCACCAGGCACAGGAGGCCTCCAACAACACCGGCTGCGATGGAGGGGATCTTGGAGCTGCAGCACAGGAGGGGATGCAGAGAGAGAAAAGAATTCTTAGGTGTTTGATTTTAAAGAAGCCCTACAGAAGTTGTAGGAAGCCTTACGTTTTGATCCAACACAGACTCCGGACACCCACGTAAGCCTATTTGACCTTTCAGATTTCTCGGGCACCTGTATTTTTAAGTCCCTCATCCAGTAATTTGTTCAAAGTGGTGCTTAATTTCCATCTAGTCTTCGTACTTCCCTCAAATTCATAATTGGAACTGATCCTCACAGCTTATGTGAGGGGATTTCTCCTTCCTCCGACAAACCCACCAAGCACAGGAGCATCAAATCTCTGCTGCCTGTGTGTACCAGCTGTGGGAAGCCCTCGTGTGATCAGAGACACGACGCATGTCGAGAGAAGGCCTCTCAGAAAGGCATATGCAGTTGTGATACCAGCAATGCAGCTGACGTCCCCTCCCATTATTGGTGGGGGGAGGAAGGATGTTGTATGGGTCACAGTGAATGTCAGATTATCTGTCTTCCTTAGAAGTCCAAATGTCTGAACCCAGGTATTGTGTACCATCCCCACTGTATACAAAATTGCTGCCTCTTCATTAGAGCATGGGTAATCGCAAATTTAAGTTGAAAAGAAAAACCTATTTTCCAAGGTTGTTTTTTGGTCTGTCCTTAGAGATTTTTCCCAGCATTCTTCTAAGTTGTCCCAGGGATTACTATTAAATGCAGTCACTTATTAACAGTACTTCTAGGCTGAATTTATCTTGCCATAGGATGACTTTGTGGCTAGAAACTAAATCCCTTTCTCTCAGTCAGAGAAGACTGTTTGCTTGTTGCATGACCTCAAGCACATCATGAAGCCAAATAGTGTGATATAAGATCTAGTCTGTGTGTGATGAATGAGCATCCATCTGGGCACACAATATTTGGAGATGTACAGATCACAGACCCTCTGCATCTCTGAATGTCCTATAACACAGGCAACTATATCACTCCCAAACATCTCTCTCTCTGCCCTTAATCCTTTCTTTTTCCATCCCCTCCTTTTATTCTTCAGTAACAGATCCCTGGTCTTGCCTTGACAAAAAATGTAGGCAGAACAAGACTTTGAAAGTCTTGCCCCAGTAGCAATATTTCTCAGTTCTTTAAATATTTTTTATACCTCTAAATCTGCTCTAGTCTGTCACTTCCCTGAAAACAGCTGAAGACTTTAGTCCTAGCCTTGCAGTGTCCAGTATGAAAATGTAAACACACACACACATTCTTTCCAGCTCTGCCATTAATTGTAGCAGATGAAATACTCACCCATTTGGACAGCCTTCAAGACCTGGCCCTTTGCACCTGTAAAAACAAATGAATGTTATAAGCATAGTAGCTCTGGCCTACATACTTCTGTAATTCCAACTGAGAAGAGCGCTACTGATTTGAAAGTTTGAGTTTCAGAGCAGTCCAAGTGTTAACATAGGAATTTATAATAGTCATACACTCCATTAAATATCAGTCAACAACCTTGCTCCAAAATCTTTTATCTAGAGAAATAACTATGCTGCATACTTAGTTTAAAGAAAGTTTTAAAACACCATTTTAGCATGTGGTAGAAGTGGGGGAGGACACAGATACACACAATTAATGGATTCCCTGTCTTTGTGCAGAGCCCAGGGCTGACTGTGGATGAGGACAGAAGTAGCCTCTTCTTCCTACCTGGACAGAAATGCATGTGGAAACACGTCATTGCAGACCCTCCTGCATAATCCCTGTTCCCTGATAAGGTAAAGATTTCAATTTCCAGACTTTCTATTGCAACAGAAAACTTTGGTAGCAGATACACAGATTTCCATCAAAAAATGGGATTTGACAGCACTCTCTCAGGCTACAGTTTGTTGGCATGTGTCCACAGTATTTTTCCTTCAGAATCCAAAGTCTTATGTTACTGGTAATGTAAACAGGTACAGTCGTCACCCAGAGAGCCAGGAACTCTACCAGCAAGTCATTCACCCTCCATTTGAGTTTAAAATGCTCAAAATTTTGGCAATGCAGTGCAAAATAAAATACAGATGAAAACACAGTGACTGCATTTACTTGATGGTCTAATGAGTGTGAGAGGCACGCTGCATTCCCCAGGTGCTGCTGGATTACGAGATGTATGCTCTTCATGGGAATTGTGGTTTTTGTGGTGTCTACTGAGGAAGGAGAACATTACTGAGAGGGTGACATCACCTCTGGAAAACAGAGCACAGGAAGGCGTAAAGTCCAGTTTGTGGTATCCGCTCCCTGCGCTGACTTCAAGAAAATGGATCATCCCAGAACAATTCCAGAGGAGGTCAAGTAGGGGGTAAGGAGTGAGGCCATGCCAGGAAAACTGCTCTGGAATCCCTCTCACTGAGAGGAGGAACCAGAAAAATATCAGAATGCCAGGTAGAGTTGCAGATTTTCTCTCGTAACTTGGTCTGGGTCTGGGGAAGGAAGAGGTGAAGCAACTACTAATTTTATTGGGTTTTAGTTAGTTTGTTTGTTTGTTTTCATTACTCGGATCTTCCCTTGTGTATTTGCCTTGTTTCTGGGCCAACACAGTGCTCCAAGACCCAGCATCTGGAAGGTCTTGTAAGTTCACTGGGCTCCCATGCAAGAATGTGCATCCTGGTGTCCTGGACATGCTGGAAGTGCTGTGCATACCAATTCCCGGATCCCGGGTCCTCAGCCTTGTTAGCTTTCCTACCAGCATACAGCTTGCTTTGTTGGCTCAGTTGTGTAACTGAGCACAGAGAGGCTGCACGTGCAGAGCAGAGCCACCAGCTTGTCATTATAGGAGGCACATCTTGCCTTGGGCTTCTCTCTTCAGGTGCTCAATGGAAAACTGATCTAGGACTCCAGACCTCATCTAGTCATGGTCTACCTCCCGGATATGAATTTCTAACCCAACAAAGCATGTGCAAGCTGCTCTTGATAAGATTGTGAAATTAGAAGACCTCACCTAATTTCAGAATATGACTACTGTTCCTCAAAGTATTTCTTCCTCAAAATTCTGGTTTGCCATGCTACTTCCCGATGGAAAGTTCTCTGTGTGCTTCGTAACAGCAAACAAAACTGGCTTAGGGGATCATAGCTACAGTCTGAGAAGTGACTGACCAGTTCTTCTCTTACACATCAAAGTAGAGGCAGGAAAACTGTAGATTTTTATCAGCCTCCTTCCTTTCCCCACACAAATCCATCAATACCAAATCTCATAGGATAAAGTAAAAAGGTGTTTGGGAAGAAATAGAGAGATCAGCTTGTGCTTTTCAAATCCCACTTGGTCTTCTGATTAATTTCACAAGTCAGTGAAAAAACAAAGCCCATAAGGATTATCCCTCCAGGACTATATATAACTATCTTTCTTAATGTGGAATTTTATGATGACACACTACATAAGTAACCTAGATTTTATGGAATCTAAACTATCATGTTTTCTATTCCTGAGTAATTTTTCTTCTGCTTACAGAAACTAAAATGACAAATGTGACCTCATGTTATGAAGCAACTCAAGATTTTATGGATATATGAGATGAATATAACAGCAGTTGTAGTCGTTGATATATTTCTCTACTTTTTGGAAAATTAGTTCTGTGTACAGCTCCTGAAAAGTACTTCATCCTGAACGACACATTTTACCCGTCTATGAAAATGTTACTTGTCCCAGTGCAGACACAGCTATTTATTTCCTAAATCATCAAGATCTTACCAACTTTCTCTTGACTCATAGTTCCTAATTTGATATAATACAGTCATTATGACTGATGGCCTTTTGGAGGAGACTCACACTAGAACAGCCTACGTTACTTCACAATCATAAAAAAAATAGAAAATAATTTTAAAATATTTTTAAACTTTACAAAAATTTTACTTTGTCCTTTCTTTCTTAGTAACCCTCAAAGAGTGACAAAGGCATAGAATTTGTGCTGTGCTTCTGCAGCCTTCCCTCTCAGATCCCCAGACCACTTTCTTATCTCCCCCAAAAATCTCTTAGCATTTAAACTGGAGACTGATGAGACAGAGAGTGTTGATAGCGACTGTGGATGGAGGCAGGATGTGCCAGCCAGCAGTATTGGCCACACGGGTGGCCTCTTCTCCTTGCTTATCCACCCCAGCGGCTGCGTCTGAGTTTATTTCCTGTACTCTGTGAGACTGGCAAAGAAAAATCAAATCCTTCAACATTGACCAGATTAATTAAGATGGTGAGTGTCGTTAACTGATGAACACATGGGGTAATTCTGGACTTTTGAGATGTTGTTTTCTTTGTCATAGCATATAGTCTCAGCTGTACTAGAGGCAAGGCAAAAGGAAGTTTGTGTACAAAATCCCTGAGAGAATACAACAGAATTGGGAGAGAATGGGTCTTTTGGGCTAAGCAGAAGAAAGCAGCCTTCATTCTTTTTCCTAATGAAGGCTGAAAAATGGTGTCAGCAAAGAAAATGAGACTCAAAGGGATTCTTCATGACATTCCAAAAGAAGCAAAGTACGACCAGTACTCATACCTAAGGCAAAAAAATGAAATTCGTGACAAAAGTCAGCTGGGAAGAGAAGTCTTTTACTTGAAGCTTCTTCAGATAAGGAAAACAGAGCGAGATCCTGGGAACCCTTACTTGCATGACTACTGAAGTCACCACACTTAATCGTGCTGATAAGATTTTGTGAGCTCTAGCCGTGAAATTGGACAGGGACAGAAATGAAGTTGCTTCTTGTCATGCAGGAATTGCTGTGACTGCAGTTTCTAAGGATGCAAAAGCTTTGTGAGACAGATGTTTTCCACCCACTGCTAAACAGATCCATTCCCACAGCAAAATGAGGGAAAGGCGTGAAGAGAAATGGCATTGTTGATGGATTGTCTTCAGCGGGACTACGCTGTGCCTGACTGCGTGTTTCCATATCATAACCCTGACACTGGCTCCCTACTCATCCATGGCCACAGATGTCCCATCTGTATAGCAAATATTGTAACACTAGCTCCTTCTGGCTCTTTGAGCCAGTCAGGGATACAGCCTATTTCATCTGCCACATTTGGGTATCAACTTGAATTGGGCTACTGAGCATGTTCACAATGTCACTGATGCAAACTTAGCCCAGCTCTTTCATGTGAAAGGTGAAACTGATACTACTTTTTATGTTCTGCCTTAATAACACAGAGCCAAATACACTGAGGAATATGTTGGGTAGCCCTCATTTTTAAAAAGTCTCTTTACTGTAATCTAATCTCCTGCTTGACTCCTGTGGTTCCCCCATCCACTGCTAAAGCAAGGCAGGAATTGACTGAATTCTCTGATCACTTCTGCTTGGAGAACTTGCTTGTGCACTAAGAGCCACCTAAACTATGTGGCTTGTTTTACATCCCTGTGTGGCAAATTATATTCTCCAAATCCGCATTAGAGTCTAGTGTTTGATCTCACTACTGAGGTCACACAGTAAAAAAAAAAAAAAAAAAAAAAAAAAAGCCTTGGTCAGATGTGGTTACTCATTCACTATTCCAGTAATCAGCTGCATTTCCATGTGGCCAGTTAGAAGGAGGATATCAGACCATTGTGGCCAGTTCGTAATCAGTAGGGGCTGCTGATAAGCCTTGTCTAAAAAAAAAAAGCAGGGGGCATTGCTGTAAATCGTGGCAAATCCACCAGGCTGGTATAACTGCTGTCTGAAAACCATTGCACTGAATTTCACTACAAGCACTAGAAAGGGCTGTTACTTGCTGATTCCACCCTTCATCTCCTTTTTTCCATGAGGGTAGGGAACTGGCAGTTGGATTAGTTAATATACGATGTGAAGGTTGGTCTGAGTATGTTACAACTCTTCTCTTTTAACACTTATTATGGCATATTATAGAAGGATTTTGGATCAGACAGACTTGCAGGGTAAAAAGCAGGGGTCTGCGAAGGAAAATACACCAAACGTGGGCTGGTTTTTTGCTTTGAAAGCATCACAGTCCCATAACCAGCTCTCAAACCCTAAAACCTTTTCCTGTGCATCCTATGTCTTTTGTAGGTTGGAAATCAGGAGAGGAGACTACTGTTACTTGTGATGCAGGTTAAACAGATCAATTCACACCTTGTTACAAGTTGCAGTTTAAGTGTATCCCCAAATGAGGACAAAAATGGCTTGTGTAGATTGGATTTACTGTGATGCCTGTTAAAAGAGCCGCACTCACAAGGCTGTAAACTCAGAACAAGTGCTAGCATATGGAAAGAAGGGAAAAAAGAAAATAACTGTGTTACCCACTGAGATTTCCCTCCTGAAGGTTGAAAGGTGCAGAGAAAAATGGACCCTGGGAACCCAGCATCCACCAGATGTCACTGATGTTCTTAAAACCAGAGGATACAGCAACAAGCCAGGTGGGGAAAAAAAAGGTGCATCACTGGTGGGGGAGTCCTGTAAAATTCTCTTTTCAAGTTATCAAACAAGCCCTTAAACTGTTTTTTTTTTTCTCTTTCCTTCTGTATAAAGGCAAAGTACCACTGACCTTTTTCTACTTAAAAAATTTGCCACACTCTGCTTACATTAATTGTGTCCTCCTGACCTCTCTTGCTCCCTCATAGTTCTTCTCAGTGGTTTGACATGGGACCATCAGGAAGAGAAAGAGCTCAAGACAAGCTGTTTCTCTGTTTCTTTTCTTCCCTGTCACCATTCAGACCCAGGTTTTACTCACCCTCGAGTGCAGTTTGGATGGCAGAGCTGGCAAACATTATTCCCATCAGCGTATTTCCAGACAAGGGTGTCATTCTCACCCAGAACCCCTGCTGGGCAGGATTTCACACAGTGGGGGCCATCTATAAAATGGGCACACTTCATGCAATTGTCAGGGCCCTGCAGAGAGAAACAACTGGTTTATATTGCCCTTACATCAGCCTATTCAGGAGGAAACTTAGAAGATAAATCTAAATGCCTTCCACTGCTGGACGTTTTCAGCATTGTCTGGTTTTATTACCTTGCTACCTGATATTCTTGCAAATAATTGCTCTTGTAGAATGGACCATACAAAAGACTGCTGCTTAAAGCTAGTATTTTTTTTTTTTTTTTGCATTGTTGCTTCTTTTTTTTCCCTCTGCCTTCTGTCTGGTTGGAAAACTTGCCTTTTGCATTTTAAATGGGGAAGAATTTGATGACACCTTGACAAGGAGTTAGCTGAAAAGCAGACAGGTTGGTTGCTACCCGATGCAATCCACTGTCACATAATTTAAAATAGTGGATATAGACCTCTTGATACCTCCCTGAAATACTGGAATCAAGTCATTATTTTTCTAGTTTCTCAGCACAGGTTCTTTCCTCTGTTACAAAGAAGCATAGGATGATGAAGGCAACCCAAGGAGTCCATGCATTTTTTTTTCCACTTTGAAGAGCACTTAGTTTGTATTTAAAGGCATTGCCTTCAGCCACTTTTGGCAGAACTGTTTTTTTTTAAGACTGTAACAGCACCATGAATGACCTAAATATTTTAAAGCAGGGCAACCAGCAATTATGGGTCAAATTCTACTATGGAGAAAAACCAGGCCAGATCCACAGTCCTGGTTGCAGTGGGACAAAAGTAAGACACACTATAGGAAGATAATTTTAATCACTGTAATGTCTAAGAGCCACTATAATAGATTGATTACTACATGCTAGGCAAATATGGAACAGGGGGTCACTGCCTGAAGGAGTTTATAATGTAAATAACATCCTTGAGGCCATGGTGCTAGGAGGGAGGATGGAAATGCTTCACAGTACTGAGCAGTGACTCTTCAAACTGATGATGAGTGTCCTTGTTCTTGACAGGATATGGTTAATTTTTGCAGTAGCCAGGAGGGGCATGGCTAGGACATGGGGGTTATTCTATATCCCCTCATGTCATTGCCAGAGGAGGGGGAAGGAGGGAGGAGGGGTTCCTTCTGATTGAGCAAGCATGGTAGAAGGAACAGTGGGGTAATGCTGGTTCTGAGAAATTACATGTGAATCTTTCACCTTTCTTGTACACTGTTATTAATGCTGTTGCTGTTGTTTTTCCCTTCTTTATCTCATTACTGTGTCCAGTAAATTGTTCTTATCTCAACCCATGATTTCTCCCTCTTATGCCTCCAATTCTCCTCTCCAGCCTACCACATGGGAAAGGGGGGAGGGAGTGGGTGAGTAGCTTGTGGTTTGGAGAGTCTCAGTGGGAGTACTAAGCTGGGGACAATAGGCAAGGGTCAAACACTCAGAGGCTGCTGGCAGTAGCAAGAGGTGTTTAAAGAGTTGGATTAAATAACAGAAAGGTGGACCTGTGATGGAAGTAGGAGATTTGATCTCAAAAGAGAGATTTGGACTTTTGCAATTAAGATCTGAGTTTGATCTAATGTGTGAACACCAACTTGGAAGCTGAATGTTTACATGTTACTCAAATGTTTGCCATATTTGTCAAAGTATTTTTTTCTGTAAAAATACAAAAAATATTAAACACTCTACAATGTCTGTGACTGTGGATGACATGTCAGAAAATAAAACTAACACCCTGAAGTTTCCTATCCTGCTTCCTTGCCCAAAGATCTTGACTTCTGACCATCCTCATTCTCTGCTTCACCTCAAACAGGGTTAAAATGAGACCTCAGGATTATCTGAACATGGGAAATACATATTAATACATGATCTGAGGTTCAGTTTGCTAAAATGAATCTGCTCTTACAGGTCCAGTGCAGGTTCCATTGTACATGGTGGAGTTTTGCACCAGGCACTCAGGGTGGCAGGGGAGGCACTTGGAGTCCTTTTCAAACTCTCTTGGCTCCCTGGAAAACAACAACGAAAGAAGAGAAATAGTTAAACCTCAGAAATAATAGCAAGTGATAAATTGCAGTCTCCTCTCCTTTTCCAGACTTTTTCACATTACACTGATTGTACTGGGACAGGAGAAGGGACCCTCTTGGCTACACTGGCAGCACTTGCTCAGTGCAGCCAGGAGGACGTAGGAGAAATTGGTTGACAGTGAAACACATGGCACTCCAGATTGCACACTACAAATTAGTTTACTTATCCTTTTAGGCTAATGTCATAGAATACTCACAACCATTTCTAGAGGCTTTTAAATGGTAGTGATGCAAAGAGATCAGCAAAAACAGTTCAAGTGATTCCAAGGCTACAAATAATAATTAGAAAAATTTAACAGCAAGGCGCTGATAATTAAATTCATGTCCTCTCTACGACACACAATGAAGCACTAAAATATGAAAGTTTTAATAGCAATAAAGCTGTTCCACTTCAAGTAATGGTGTTATTAATTAAACAAAATAAATCCATCATTTGACACAAAAAAATGCCCCGATCTGCCCTTCAGGTTGTAATAGCTGCTAGAGGGAATTCACATTAAAAAAAGGGCAGCTGCTAAACTGTAAGCCAGTACAGAAATACAAACATCGGAGGCATTAGCACCCTGACAAGTACTTGCTTAATACTCAAGAGCTTTAAAAGTCAAACTTCGTAATTTTGCTGCTAGACATGCCTTTTCCACCTATGTCACCTGTTGAATAGACAAACAAGGCAGCAATATTTTTTCCATGTCCTGAATGAGGCTGAGGCAATAATTTTGCTGGGAATTGCTGCTCTCAGTGATTTTTGGATGAAAGCTCATTCTCCCTTGACTGCAACTTTGCACACTGCAAGGGTGAGCTGCTCATCTGGGCAAATATAGGAGGAAGGAAGTCTACCAAGCAGCGAAGCCCTGTCTCTGGGGATGACTGAGCTCCCAGAGACTAAATGGCCCTGGCTCTCACCCAGTGTACTTGACATGACAATCACAGCTTGGGCTTTAAACTCCTTTCTTTCTTATGGGAAAGAAGCCCAAGACTTATCCTTCTTGGGCCTCCAGACAGTCTCCTTGTGGGCTTAAGGGGATGTTTTCTTAGCAGTCACCATGTCAGGAGCAAACTCCTAAGCAATACTGAATGGGGAAGAAGAGGTACCTTAGCTAGGTACTGTGGTTCAAACAACATCTCTGCAAAGCTAGGGAAATCCCATACAAGCAGAGACCCAGTTTCTTGCTTTCTTTCTAGCTACAACTTATTTTTAAAAACCCCCACACCATCACCAAAACCTACAGCACCCCTGAGACACCTTACCCTTGAAGGATGTTGCACTGTTTCACACATTCTTTCTGACGATCAAAAAACCTGCAGGAGAAGCAGTGGAAGGGCCCTGGGCCCCAGCAGCCTACGTCTGAGCACAGGGGGTCACAAACATGCTTGGCAGCAGCTAAAAGAGAAAGAGGGACAAGAATAGACGTGAATGTCAAGACAAGAGACAGGTCAAACTCTCCATTCTCACTCCATCTGACCAACCAGTTTCTCCAACATGTTCCAAAACAGATATGAATGGTTCTGGTAGAGTGGAAGAGGAGTAATCATGCTTCTCTAAATCCCAAAGCCTGAAATTGAGTGACTTCTGGCCATTCAAAATAAGAATGCTCTCCTCTGTGACAGCTTAACAGATGTATAATGAAGTTAGGCTGAGGGAGCTGGGGTCCACCCTGGGGAAGAGACAGCTCTGGAGAAATATTATTGGGGCTTTTTTGTACTTGGAGGGTGCTTAAAACAACTTTTTAACAAGGCCTGTAGTGACATGACAAGGAGAAATGCTTTTGAACTGCAAGAGTAGATAGATTAATGGCTACAATGCAGACATAGTTACAATGGGTAGTGAGACGCTGGCATGAGTTGCATAGGGAATTGGTGGATGCCTAATCCCTTAAAGCTCAATGTCAGATTGGATAGGGTCCTGAGCAACCTGGTCTAGTGAAAGACATCACTGCTCACAGCAGGGAGGCTGGCCTACATGACCTTTAAGGGTCCCTTCTCACAAAAACCATTCTGTATTCCTATGACAAATTTCTAAAATACAACAAATTCATATTCCGCAAAAAGAACTGATCAGATTTTGGCCCAGGGAACACTGCAGTCAGTAGCAGTATGGTTGAACAACAGCTGTGAACTTGTCAAAAAAGCCGGTGTTAGGAGTCAGCTTTTGCATCCTTCAGCTGATGTGGCTTCACTACGTTCATAGTAGCGCACAAGCTCCTGATTTGCTGGACACCACAAACTCCACATTTTAATGGGAAGAAGAAAAAATCCCGCTCTTCCCTCACCACTTTCGTTAAAGCAGAAAAGAGATGTTTCTCTTTGTAGCCAGAGAAACATGGAGAAAAAAGCCTTGTTTGAACCATGAAAATGCAAGCTTACTCTTGAATTTCAGCACAAGCTTTGATGGTGAGCAGGAATGCAGCTCTCACTTACCACACTCATTTTTATCTCTATTCTGTAAAATCTTTGTTTTCTGGCTCTCAGTTGCAAACAGGCTGTGCCAGTCCATAGTGTCAGCATAGCAGAGGTTCTTGTTCTTCATAATGGCAACATCTCCATCACTTATTTCCTTGAGGGAGCGCAGCCCTAGGGACTGTATTTTCAAGTTAACAACGGCAAGGGAATACTGGCCACTAAAATGGAGATGGACAAATAGAAAAAACAGGCAAGAAAGGTAATTAGTAAGCAAGATTTACGCAGCAGGTTTTTCCTTTAGTTGTCAAATACGTCTTGCTGTGAACTGCATTTTCTTCAAGCAAGATTCTGCTCAGCCCTCTAAACTTAATGCCTTGTATATGACATGCCTATTATGTAACAACTGCAATACTCACATCTGGTTTTGCAAGGGCTTTTAAAGCTAAAACTGGCAGGACATAAGCATTCTGACAAGTAAATTATGTGGAACAATGGTTGTGGCTAAAGCTGCTATTATTTTGTTCTTGTCCACCAAGTCATTCTTCCTCTTGGGGCAAGCCTAGGAGGGCACTGCAAGCATTGCTGATGTCTGCACTGCTTGGCAGCCTCCACCCACGACTGCCCAGCTACCTCAAATGCCACAGTGCTTCTGATCACATTATGACTTACCCAGACTGTAAAGAGCACTTTCTGTCCTGCCTGTGCTTTCAGGGTGGTGGGGGAGAACCTGGTCCTGAAATCAGGATCAGGGCACCCTCCATACACAGCACAGAGTTGAAGGTTTTACTCCCAGGGCGCATTATCTATGCTACAAGAGACGGTGCTCTACTCCTTGCAGGGTTTGCCCCATTTTACATCAGTTTTTGGGACACCTGGTCACTCAGCTTGCAACCTTGGTGTGCTCAGACAAGAGCAGCTCAAAACAGGGTTTCTCTTAGAGTGGCTGTGACACATGATTTACTTACTGTTGCTTTGTTCTGCCTCGTATGATCTCCAGATTTTCGAAAGCATAGAGATCAGTAGCATTCTCAGGCCAGGCTTGAATCAACAAAAATCCTGAAAGAGGAAAAGAAGATTAAAAAAGAATTGTAATGGAAATAAACTCAGTACTAGCAGCAGAGCCTTCTCCTGTAGCAAATCCTGCACCAGGAGAAGGCTCTTGTACTCTCCCTATGCTTATCTGAAGGATCTCAAAGTCTAACATGACATTTTAGGGAGCAAGGGATATTTTTAAACCCAGTTTTATAAACAGTTTACTTCTGTAGCACACCACGAGGGCTTAGGAGCGTAACAGAGCATGTCGGTGAGCTGCACATCCTGCCACACCGAGGTTCCAGCAGCAATGGCTCTTGCCAGGAGATACCCTGGCTGAGAGGCTGCAGGCTCGGGATATGTGGGAGAAAGGCAGCACTCCATCCCATTTTTCAGCTGACCTCAAGGAAGAGAAAAACTGAAACGTGGGAACAGAGCAGAATAACTACTTGTAGTGGATTTTCTGAGGCAAGCAGAATTCTTCACTCAGCTGAGGTATTTGGGAGGAGGGGGAGAATTTGGAAAATTGCAGGCTACCGTATGAAGCTCTTCAGTTAGTCGTTGCTACCCTGAAAGGAATCACACAGGTGAGAGAGGAAAAAAAGGAGAACTAGAGTCATGTCCGTAGACCTAGCCCCAATGTTACATTCATTTCACAATGGGCTGAACACAATTACTTTTAATTGATACGAGCAGCAAGACGGTGGCTGAGTGTTCTGCTGGCTGCTTTGTGCTCATGGAGACACATTTACCCCAAGGAAGAACTCTTAAGTCTGGAGAGGGTGTCTCCACAAGGATGACGCAAGCCACTGAGCACGTTTCCCTAAGGAGCTGCTGAAAGGTTTTCCACAAATAGAAACACACTTGGCTTTTTTTAGCCAGAGTGACACGCCTCTGCATCACCACATGCTTCTTGGGTGGCTGAGGATCTCCTCTGCTCTTACTCTTCTCCAGGGCTGACAGTTCAGCAGAAGGGATGTTCTGGCCAAACCACACACCTCGGATGGAAGACCAGTATGGGTTATGTGGGCGTAATGCTGGCAAGGTGCTGCTGACCACCTTGGTTAAGAGTAACCCTTGTTAGCTCAGAGACAAGAAGCACTTTGCATGCACTTCTCTTCATGTGCTTAAAATTTTTCCCTCCTTCAGCATCAGTCAAAAAATATCTCAGCTTAAATTCACTGCTAACCTGATATTTCTTTGACTGTTTTGAAGACATCCAACTTCTTGGGATCCAAAGGTAAGGTCTTTGTGAAGGCATCACTGAAACAAACAGAATGAGAAGTTGGGAAAAGAACAGCTTAGCCTGGATTGTCCCTAGCCCTTTTCTTTCAGTGCTTGATAACCAGCAGGTAACTCACCCTAGAAATGCAACTGGGAGAATGCTGACGTCTCCATTGATCTTGGTACAGTTTTTGAAGGAATCAATATTTGTGGCATTTATGGAGAGGATTCCTTTAAGTTCACCTATTCCGATGCCATTGCATACTGTTAAAGGAGAGAAAAAAGTTAGGGGGGACAAAAGTGAAGCCCAGGTACATGGCAGGGTAGAAACACGGAGGTGCCATGACTTCAGAAAGAATTCTCCTATGGTCAAACCTACCACTCTAAGATGACTTTCATATATTTTTTGCCTATTTTTGTTTTTCAGAAAGTGCCACAGGATAACTGCCTCCTGCTTGCCCAGCTGTGCAGCTCTGGTCTGAGCATCTCTGCACACAGGCGCTGGCACATTCTCTTCTCCCTTTGACCCATTTCCATTCTGCTTGATGAGACACTGGGAAGGACAAATGGAGGAGAAGGCTGACATGCAAGATATACATGCACACAGCACACAGTTTATCTACTGTACTTCTGGTGTATCCCATCTGGAGAGCATGCTCCACAGTCATGCTTCTTGATCACACCACTTGTTGGATCTCCAAACTATCACTGGATCTGATTTATATTGAATTTGCACTTCACTAAGATCAGAACTCCCTGCAACTTTCCTAGTAAGTTCTCTATCATCTTAAAGCCTTACTGGTTTATTCCACGCTTTTTATACCTTTGCTGCATAGCCCATCACACTTTTTACACTTCCGAACACCATTTTCCTCCACTTCATAAGTATCAGCGTTGCATGAGCGAACGCAGGAGCCGTGGTCGGTCACCACGTAGTTGTCTGGAAAAAAAAAGGAATACAAATGTGACTAAAATACAAGAGGGATGCTTTGAGGGCCAGACAAGCACTTCAACATCTGTAAGGCAAGGAGAATTTGAGGTTTTGGCACACTCAGGAATGTATAGGCATTAACAATGAACATCACAAACATCACTTGAATGTAGGTGAACATACAGTGCTATCCCATTTTACAGAGAGGGGAATGCTCATAGAACAATAAAACAACATTCAAGTTTTGATGGATTAAAAAACACAGAACTGTAACAGCAAGAAAGGAAAAGCAAACATCTGTAGCAATGATCACAGGCCTTGAGCCGGAGAGTTAAAATCAATTACTTATTAACAGTCTTAATTAAGAACCAGTTAAGAGTTGACAATGCTTTGGTAATCCATAGCATTGATCCCATATAGCCATTGTTTTAATGGCTTTTAGAAGATGCCTTTCTCTTCACTAAGAGAAAAATTTTCAGAAGACAAAATGCAAAGATTAAAAATCAGGCATGGTGATGGATGCAGACTGTTTGAAGAGGCTCACTTTGTCACCTGTTCTCAACTCCCACAGAAGTTGAAGAGAACAAGTGCTCTTTCACCTGACCACAACACAGAGGGATGACATAGGATCCTTCCCCCTTTTCTCCAACTCCCCACCTCCTCTGCAGCTGCAACCTGAAATGAACTTACGTGGACATTCCTTCACACAAGTGGCTCCGAAGCTGTATTTTCCTTCAGGGTTCACATCCATCTGGTAAGTGGTGGGGTTATACAGGACCAATGGTGGACATGTATCTTTGCACGTAGCATCATCCCGAAACTTGCGGCATGCCTGTGATTGAACAACAGCACCCATTAAACTGTCTTTGCCTTAAAAAGAGGCAGTGATTTTGTATCAGGTCTTCAAACTCTGATGGTATCACCTGCTTCCTGCTTAGCTCTAATGGAAACCCCAAGCAGCTACAGGGATGGTCCCTCAAGATCTGAAGCTAACAGGTTGCTTCAGGCTGGCAATGGAGTTTAGTATTTTTTTAAAAAAGAAACCTTGAGCTTTTCTTTTTCTGAACTAGAAACCTTGGCACTCTGGTTGGAGAGCTGCTGGGATTCACGTGGGAACAGGAGCAAATCTGCATGCCTTAGACAGAAAAATCTTCCCTACAAGCAGGAACGAGATCAAGATAAACTGTATTTTTCTTGGCCAGTTTTTAATAACCTAAATCAAATCAAGCCCTTTCCTGCAAATTACTGACTTTTCTGGCTAAATATTAAACTCAAGCCATATTTGGCTGCAGGTAATGAACAATTTAGCAAGCATTTATGAAGGGCAAGTTGGTTCTTCCAATCCAAATCTGCATTAAATTAATAATGACTCTCCTTTTCCCTTTCTTCTCCCCTGTCTTTCCAGATGAGAGAGAGCAACTGTCTTCTCTGTGAGCCAGTAAGAGGATCATAGCCATCTTAAACGCAAACCAGCAACAGAGGTAACAACAATAAAATCCAGGTCGGACAATTTCTGTGGTGATTACTGAGATGTCATTTAATTCCAAATAAAGTGTAGAGCAAACATGGGAAGAGTTAAAACCCACAGCATGCACCCAACCCCTGAAACTCTTGTGGACAAGAGATGGGATCTTTATTCTCTAAAGAAGCTCCATTTGTTTCTTCTCTCTTCACTGCCCCAGGACTCCCCAAACACAGTGCTTTTGTGGCAAGTCAAAAGCAGAATAGGAAACCCGGATCCACGTGTAAAGTTCGGCAAAATGCAAAAAAATAAAGATCCATCACTTTTTACTTCCCTTACAACTTCTTGCTTTAGTAAACCAAGATTATTACTGGCTAGTGCTAAGGGTACAAGGCAAAGCTGTGCTGGACTGGAAAACTGCTGCACCGTGGGGACAACTGTGAGCCCGTGGACCTGTTCATGTGGGGAAGTTGCCTACAGCAAACACTTAGATGCTCTGCAACAGCGTTGGACTCACTGGGCAGCCAAAAGCACTAACACTGGTTTGGAACACACTAGGAGGGTCCATAGGCAGAGTCAGTAAAGACCAGCTAAGGGTGCTGTGAAGTCCATGCCATCTTCCCTCCTAGCAACCACCCATGCAGGGAAGCCCTAGAGCACCCTCCAGGTCAGCATCTCTCAGGAGGCCTTCTGGGGCTGAAGAAGGCTAGAGGACATGCAGCTGAAAGCCCTGCTCGCCGTGTCAGAGGTTGAAGCCATTATGGTGGTGGTGTAGCATCATTACCAGGCAGTCACTCTCCCGAGGCCCAGTGCACCCCGCAGCACACTGGTTGTGGCAGCAATCACTGGGCACCTTTCCCCTGCACCGACCAGAGCACTGCTGAGCACAGATGACTTTTGTTACTGGAAAGAAACAAAGAAAGAAAAAATGAAAAACATCAGCTGTACTTGCTGCAATGAGATCAAGAAATATGGAGACAGGGTCTGGTGCAGGTTCTGTGGTAGATTTTCCTCGTGGGACATTCTGTCCTCATTTAAGGCCAAAGTCTGGGAGGGGCGGGAGCGAGTGTGGGTGGTGGTAAGAAGGGGTCATGTTCAGCCTGTAATTATCTTGACTCTTATGAGGTGCTAATAACTCTGGTCCAGCCAGGAAATATGTCCTGCTAAGAAAGAACAACCCTGTTGCATCAATGCCTAGACCAAGTAAAACTCTGTGACAGAGTCATTGCATCTTATAGCTGGGCAACAGGATAGAATCTGTCTCCATTTCTCTGAGAAAATTTACTATTGTTGGTGCTAACTTTAGGAAAAACAATGTGACAGAATTGCTAGGACTCTGTACTATAACTGGAAACTGTACATTGTTGGTTTGGTGCTTAAAATGTCCTTTTAATGCACTAAAATAGTTCCAAAATTTTCGGAGTTAAGCGACATTCACTCAGCAAGCAGATTTCATACGCACATTGAATTATTTTTCTTTAACGTTCAAATCCTTGGCCAAATTTTATCTTCATTACACAACTCCCTCAGGGTTTGGCACCAGTGCAACAACCTGAAAGAAGAACTGGCCCTGGTCCAGCTTTTTGCAGGGAAGCAAAAACTGCCTGCAACATTTTGTTGAGAATTGGGAAAGCTTCTCCATTTGAATATCAAAGCAGAGAAAAGGATAATCATAACAATTTTTAAAAGCCCCACAAATGAACGCCTAGCATGTTTTTGTACCACAGACCCAAAATGGGATTGTTTGTTCTCTAAAACAAAACAAAACAAAAACAAAAACAAAAACCTTACTGATCCACAGAGCCTGGCACAGGGCCAGGAGAACCTGATAGCTACTCTACTTCATACAGCACCCTGAGCATTTCAGCTGTGCACTGTGCTGTTATGACCTTCACAGTTGGCACAAGTGAGTTACAATATTATCAGAAATTCCTGTAAGTCTGAAAACCATGGTTGTTAATTAACAGAAAATTATTTCAAAAACTAGCCAGCTTCAGGGTATATAACAGCGATTTTTAAGAATCATCTACACACAGTTCTGTATCCAAATTACATTATTTTATTTTTTTCTTGTAGACCTGTAAGCAAGGTAGTGTATTTTCAAGGAAACAGATTATTTCCACAGTATGCATTAGCTTCTCTGATAGCAACTCCTCCATTCAACGAGAAACAGGGGAAAAAAAGGCACATTGTTCTACATGAATGGCATTTTGAATGGCATTTTTTCATAAAAATTAGCAGGAGAATAAAGCACCTCATCACTTTGATAACTATTGACTAGAGTTTCCTGCTGGAAACACATATTACATCAAACATTTTTACTTCATATAGAGTATCCCACGTTCATTTCCAAGAGAAAGAGACATATCCCCCAAACTTTCCCACATACGGAAATGTGGGATACATTTCAGCTGTCTAGATTCTCAAATGCCTGGATAGGCAAGTAAGAGCCCACAAAAAAAATTTGTTTTATGCACTCATCAACCTCCTGATTCCAGAGAGGGTTTGTAAATGCTGGAAGCTTGCAGGGCTGAGACCTGAGGTTTCCCAAGGTCCTGGGCCAGCTGTGCAGCCTCAGCTGCAGGAACTAACCCAGAAAAGGCCTTGTATGCACAGCCGCTGTCCACCCTGAGAGCCAAACTGCAGAGCCAACTGACAAAACCCAAAGCTTACACTTAATGAAGACAGGAAAGGTATATGGTTCTCTTTCCTCAAGCTCTAAGTCATACAAATTTGGTTTGATATTTGCAGACAAAAAACTTAGGTTTGGATGTGATTATTTGCAATGGAAAACTGAATGTAGGCTGTTGCTTCCATTTGCATTATGTCTAGATCAGCAGTCTTTCCACTGAACTTTTCAAAAAACAAAATGCAGTGTATTTCCTCACATTTTAGAGGAAAAAAATTAAAATAAGCAGTGAAACATATTGACATGGTGTTCCTTCTCAACCTTTACTTTAGGAAAAACAAACTGTCGCAAAATCTCAGGCACTTGTATTTCTGCTGCTCTCTTAGCATCAGGCAAGCATACTACCTGCATAATTATAGTTAGTTTTTCAGTAGACAGAAATGCAGTATGTATTTTAGAGCATTCAAGCTCTTCCTTAACTAATCTGCAGGCTTACATGTCTGGCAGTTTTGTTCACCAGGGCCCCAGCAGTGGTCTTCTGTGCAGTTCTGATGGCATTTGGGACCTAAAACACAAGACAGAGTATAATATTCTGTAAACAAAGAAAACAACAATGTACCATGAACAACAGAAAACAATGACTTGAGTTTTCCTTCCTGATAAACTAGGGTAGGAAGTACCTATATACCAGTGCTCAAAAAATTTGAGAGCTGAATTAGTTATCCTTTGTTCACCTCTGCTTTCCTACGTGCAGTTCTCCACCTCCACACCTTTGAGCAAGCAAGCACAATACCCAGCCAGTCTAGCTTACGAAAGAGGCTTATTTTTCCCAGGAACAGGAATCTCAGCTACTGCCCAGCTGGCCCTTCTGCTGGGGTTTTCATGCAATGGCAAGTCACCACTGGCTTGATTAAAGTCAGGCATGTGCCAGCTGCTCACTACAGGCCACATGTAAATCACTGTTTCTGAACAAGGCAGTTCTAAAAAGAAAACAAATCCAACTGGATTCACAGGCAACTGCCAGCTACTCTGACCACAAAGTAATTTGACTTGCCTGCTTCATGCCCTCCTCCCAATCCTCTGCCAAAAATACTCCTTGTGTAGGACTATGCAGCAGATGAACAACTGATACAGAGGTGGGCAGGATGGACAGCCACCTTGCCTGACCTCGAGGGTTCAGTGCCTGGTTCTTTCCCATTCCTCTCTCCTTGCTCTGTTTTTCCTTCTGCTTTCTCTAAATGACAAGCAAAGTCCCAGAGAAACAACATATTTTAGAGTATGGGACCATTATTAAAGCCATAAAAGGCTATCTTAGCAGATTAAAGTGGAATTCACTACGTTTAAAAGGCATTTTCTACCAGAATGTTTCCTCCCACTAACAGCATGTGATATTCCTCCCCATCAGCCATCAAATAGCTGAACAAATGCCAATACTTGTCCAAGAGCTGATTGATTTGGTGTGGGACCAAAGAGCTTTTTTTTTTTTAGTTGAAAAGTTAAAGGTTAACATTTCTGTGGTGTTCAGAGTGAAACTCCTGTGCTGACATGTATAGTTTGCAACTCCTTGATTACGCCAGGCCTCCGTAGAAAAATAAGTTTACACAGAAGTTGGCTATTAACTCTCAAGCAATTATGCAACTGGAAGAAGATAAAGAAAATATGTTTTCCTGCCAATTTATTGTGCCAGTAATGAAATGCTCAGAAATGAAAATAAACCCTCCATTCTGTGAAATGACTGGGGATTTTACGAGGGACTCAAAAGGCTGAAGGATTAGCCTGAGCTCGCTCTAAGCAGATGCTGTACAAACTTTCATATATCCCCTCATCTCCCTGTTGATATGAAGTGTCAGATTTATCTACCTGTTTATTACTACTTTTGCCAGGGTAATCTGTGCAGCCCAAACCAGAATTTTACGGGATTCAACTTGGGCCTTAGCTCTAAAAAACTTAAAGTAACTCCATGAAACTACCCATATGGTTTTTCTAGACCAGAACCTTACATTGTAAACAGAACATTGCTGGAAAGCAAATGAATGCACATTTTTCTGAGCTGTCTTTCTGAGCTGAGCACATATGCAGGGTACTGTCTTAAACCAATAGGAACATTCCCAAGAAGTTTGCTGAGCTATGAGTTAAGGACCTAACCATCATGAAAAATTGTATCTTAGGCCAATGGTACAGAAATTAATGCAATTCTCTTGGAACAGGACTTGGTGGCCTTTGTTAGAAATTGTTGGACCAGGAACCCACTGCATGAAAGGTGGGATGTTCATTTTACTCTCTGAAATGGAGGGGAATTTTGGTAAGTTAATACTCACAAGAAGACAAGTTGCTTGCAAATTCAAGCACTGTGGGAGGCTTCTTGCTTGTGTCAATGATGTCATTCCAAAGAACAGTGTCCATGTTGCACAGTTTGGGGTTGTTGCTGATTTTAACACCTCCATTGAGAATTTCTGTCACAGAAACAAAAAAAATTCCTAAGTGAAGGAAATCCATAATTTGCCCCAGAGACATCCCCAATTTGCCCCAGAGACATCCTCAAAATGTCTCTGATCTAAAGGAAGAGAAATAAGTTACATCTTCCTCCATCTCAATCATGTGACCCTGACAGAAAGGAACAATCTGCAGGGCATCAGCACTCCTGACAGTGTAACTAACACCAGGATCAGACTGACCGTTTCTGGAGAGTCAGTTTTCTTGGATGCCATGAAGATGCCACTATGTGTAGTTTTCTGCCTGGTGCCACCTCCAGGGCCCACCGTGCTCAGCAGAGTAGGCACTGCTGGAGTGCATAGCCAGAGACATATATTATCAGTTCCCACAGGGATCTAACAGAAAATATTGATATGTATGCACTGGAATCAAATAATACAAAATAACAAATGGATGCTTCCTTGCCAGTTTTGGGAAGAAAGATGAATCTTGATGAATTTTCTTTGTCTTTTGTAGAAGACTGGCTAGCAGGAAAGCAATTAGAAAATGACATTCAGATCCTTGCTTTTAAAGTGGGGTTTCATGGCATATGACTTTGGGAGGCAATCTCCAATAGATCTTGACACCAATAAGCTGACAGTTGAAGCTGGCTTTGGAGGTGCCTCCACTTCACTGTGCCCGTGTCTCACCTGAAAGCCGCTTCATTGGAAGCTGTCGGAGCCCCTGGGTTTTATTCATGTGGTAGTTGGATAAAACTGCCAGGGCGTAAGAGTTGTCATACAGC
Organism: Sylvia atricapilla; assembly: GCF_009819655.1. Classification (NCBI taxonomy): domain Eukaryota; kingdom Metazoa; phylum Chordata; class Aves; order Passeriformes; family Sylviidae; genus Sylvia; species Sylvia atricapilla. The sequence continues at coordinate 52,318,130 of NC_089140.1, read as the reverse complement.
ACATTGCCTCGGATGATCTGGAGGTTTTCAAGGGGAATGACATCCACCATGTTAAGTGCTATGAGCACATAGCCTGCAACCTCCTGTATTGACTGAGAGAACAGAAGAAACAAGGTGCTTAATCCATAGTATTCTTCAGTAACTGCTTTCCTCCTCCCACTCCTCCAATCCACCATCTTTCAATTTTAAGGAATGACAGACCACTTAGTCTGATTAAAAAGAAATAAATCTAAGAAGAAAAAAGGGCAATATGAAAAACTTTGGGGTCAAAAACAGGGGGTCATTCCAAAGGTCCAGCATATCCCTGTTTTGTCCCCAAGTAAGGGTGAGTGGAGCTGACTATGGGATGCAGGAGAAAAGGGCCAGCATGCATGAAATGGCAAGTGTGATGTTTCCCATAAACACTTGCCTAGCCTTCAACAACTGGCAGCACACAGATGCCACCTGATTCAGGTTTTTCATTGTCTCTTCTGTGCCCTTTCCCTTGCTCATCAGAGGGGAAGACTAGGCAACCTTCTCTTTTTTAAATAACATATATCTTTACAGGACAAAAAGACAAGTGAGGTACTGTTCCTGCATATGGGTTAATTCCTATATCACACGGTGAAATGTATGGATTTCTATCCCCCACAAAAATCACTACAAGTGAAAATCCTTCAGACTGCTTAGGATATTTTCCTTTTCTATGAAGACTACCAGACTACCAATTTTCAAGACACTCATTACGTTCCTCGGAACTCTGAGATCTGTGATTAGGTTGTGTTTGGGAAAGAAGAATGGCAATAGCGTCATATTTGTAACCTGTATGTTGAAATCACAGATATTTTTTATTTTACTTGTTACTTGCTGGTGGAGAACCTGGAGGTCCCCATGTCAGCCACGGCTCCTCCCCATGCCATGGCTGCATTTTAATATCCATCCTGTTCCCTCCCTCCTCAGCTTGCCTTAATTTGCCCATGAACTTGTGCACAAAACAAATGTTGAGATGGGAGTAGCCCATGTGTCAATCACAGGGGATTATCTTGAAGATCACTTCAAGAATCCATGTGGGAAGTTATTGCACAGGACTTGCCTACCTGCTGAGGGTGTGAGCACTTCAGGCTGGAGAGGCACTCACCACCACAGCAGGGGAAGTGATCACAGTTTGGAGGGCAGTGAAAAGGCCTCCACACTTCAAAATCTGCCACTCTCTTTGTGCTTTGCTTTGCCCAACAGCGCACAAAGCCTTTTGCTCTCTGAGAAGTGAGGTAACAGGTAAGCACATAATTCTAATTACAAATAAGAAGAAACCCATCTGCAGGGCACCCAGCACAGTCCAGCAAGTGCTTGAAAAGCTATTTCTTAAAGTATCTGATTTGTATAGTAGGGTTGAGCACATCCTGCAGCCTACTGGTATGCTTAGACTGTAGGCTGCGATTCCTCTGACATTAACTATCTATGTTTTTGGATCAACACAGAATTTTATCAGCAGCTGATCCTTTTGCACTTAAAAAACAGATCTGTTGTAGTAGAGAAGGCCCCATTGGCCATGAACACTAACCTTCAGGAAAGAGAGGTCACGATTGTGCTCCACATATGTAATCTCCAGGTTGCTGAGTACCACCTCGCAATTGTTGTACATCCTCTGCAGGCTGGTGAAATGGTCTTCCACATGCCCCAGTTGTGTCAGCTTGTTATTTGTCCCTTGACAAACTGTGGAGGAAAGGAGAAAGCTCCATGAAGGAAAAAAAGAATGACTACAGGGCAAAGACTTGTTGCTCACTTATCTTTAAAAGCACCACAGTAAGTTAAGCATGAGCTTCATAAGAAACAAGAATATTATCTGTTATGACTTTAATGCCAATACTGTAGGAAGTATGCAGTGTTTCCCAGGAACAGAGATGTATCAGAATTCAGAGTTAGAATAACCCTTCATCACTTTCTGTTATAGAAAAACTTCAACATGAGGCTTTTGTACGTAGTTTGCACTAAGTTTTCTGTATCACAGGCATAACTCAGTTTCTGAGGAGAGGACATGGAAACAGTTTCACCAGACACTACTGAAACTGGCATGCTGCCAGGTACCACCACCAAAGGTGATTTCCCTGAGGACCTATTTTACATTAATTTCAGCAGCATTGGTTCTCCTTGTAAGCTTAGAGAGAGGAAGGGGGGCTTCCTGAAGCTAAAAGCTTCTCTAAAGCTACAAATTCTGGTTTTAAGGTCTAACCCAACTTCCAGGGCTTACACATCTTTTGCCACTCTGGGAATATGACATATTCAGAAGATTTTCAGGCATATTCACCTTTGGCACTCAAATCCACTTATGCCTGGTGGGGAAAGAAGAGGTGTCACATAGAGCACCACTGAGATTCCAAAAATTTATAACAGCACAATGGAAAAATTAATCCTCTCCTGAAATTACAATACTCTGCTTTATTAAACCTAGAGGAACTGAAAAAAGTTATCACCATTGTATTTGTTTACAATGAATGAGCAAAATGCAAAATTGCTCTGAAGAAAAACACCAGACACAATCCTCAAAAATTCTGTACTCATGCAGTCATTCTCTGGGCTATCCCTACAGGGGTCAAATGAACACATCTCTCAGTTATGGAAATATAGAACAAGGCAGAATGATACAGAAGGCAATGTTGTAAAAAATTTCACAACCCCTTCCAGGGGCTCCTTCAGCTCTGCTTTGCTCTTCAGTGGGAGCAAAAGGAGGCCGTTATCTCATTGTTTGTATAATGCAACCCCAGCCTGACTGCAGAGTTTTTCATAATGCATCAAAAGAATTGTATTCTTTTAACTTGGAGAAATGAATACACGGAACAATACTTTTGTAGAGCCATAATTCATAGAAGCACCAATCACAAACTGGGGTGGCTGCAAAGCAAGTGACAAAGACTCTTGACAAAGCTGGAAATATGTTTCAGTTCTAGTAACAAAAGATACCACCTGTTGAAGATTTACTGAACAACTAATGTTTTATTAGTAGGAAACACAACGTAATGACAGTGATAAAAGCACACTTACCAATCATCAAAACTATTCACTGAACATGTGAACACTGTACATTCAGTACAATCATCAGGATTAGGAGTTACAGTGATAACAGATGAAATACTTTGGACCACGTTTAAAGCAAGGCTGGTTTACTGACATTCCTCAGTTATTTCTTATTATACATCTAGATAAACATTACAGTGTTTGGAATCACAGTGGCAACTACTTGTAATTGGGAACACTGTGATGGGCTGTGAGTACATCATCTAAGCTGCTTGCCCCTTTTTATGTATTTTGAATTTCTGAATTTCTTAACCTTTGCTTTAGAAATTCTAAGTAGGACTTTCTGTTTCAGCTTCTGTTCCATTTTTAAACTTAACTGTTGCATTGTGTTCACACTTCAAGTCTGTATTTGCTGTCTGCTTCAAGTACAAGGACCATAAATTATCAGGGTCACAGGCAGGTTTTTATTCTGTGGAGTGGTCACATTTTGAAAGTTAGAAATACTGGCATACGGCTAGTCTGCTCTGGAAAATGTGTTGTTGTTGGGGACAAGGATGAAGACTCTTTGAGTCAAGGAGTCATCCCAGAGGGCACCTTGAATTTTAAGCAAAGTTATCCTACATAGCCAAGGAAAAAAGAGTAATAATAGATTCTCAGAGTGCTCAAAACCTCCGCTTGCATGCTCCGTTTAGGCATCTCATATCTGATCTTTAGAGCAGTGTGATTTTGGAAAGCACTCCAACACAATGTAGGAGCAGGTGCAGTTTAGACTGCTCACAGAAATTAAAACATATTTTAAATATTTCTATTTAAATTATAATTAAAATATATACTATAGATATTAATATATATATTTTAAAATACGTATTTTAAAACAGCAGACGCATCGTGCTGTGGTCTTCAGGGTCCACAAATGATCTAATGCAGTCGTTGCATCTCTGTGGTTACCAGAAAAGAACTGTCTTGATATTCAAGATAGGCCTAATGCAAAAAGCTGCAGTGTTTACGCTGCACCTGAACCAAAGGATGGCTGGAAGGAGAAGCTTTCTCTGCTGGCATCCTCCTGGCCACCTGCGCTCTTGATCGACTCTATGCAGCTTGGTACTGGTCAGATCATACAACAAAACAGCCCAGCTTGCTGAAACAATCCCTAAGACAAAATGCACTCATGTTAATGCGCATCTCTTAGGATCAGACAAATGTTGGAGCTCTCAGCTTGGGTCAGCTGAAAGGCAGACTTTTTCTCTGCTTACTAGGTCAAGGCTGAGACGGCAGTCAGAGGGCATGGTTACTCTTGCATTTCTCCCTCTCCCTCTCCCATGGGACCTCTCAGGGAACCATGCCAAAGAGTCTATCCAAGCTACAAATAATATAGGACAATAAATAAATAGTTGGACAGAGGGTATTTTTAGCTCAGAAAAGCTCACTGATTTGGTTCACCATGGTGCTCCATGCATTGGAAACAGCTCAGAGGACAGCAAGGAGGCCGAAGCAAATAGTCAAGAGAAGGAGCTTCCCTTCTTGTGAAGCTGCAGAGCGAAACCCAGACATAACAAGCACTGGAAAGGCTTCAGCTTGGTCCCCCAGGACCTACTTTTTTCCTCTGTACTGTAAGCAGAGAGCATTTTGATGGCTCTCTATCAAAGAAGTCTTAAGCTACATGCAAAACCACTTGTCATCTCATCACATCATCCAGTAAACAGTAGCTGTAGATGAGATGCTACTATCTGGAGAGTGGAAGAAAAAAGGCAGCTTTTGTTAAGAAATCAACATTATGTGGCTGTAGGGGCATCAGTCAGAACATCACAGTAGAGCTTTCTCCCTCATGCACATTTTCGTTTGCGTTAAGAGATACAAGGGATCTAAGTACACCCACAGAGTGAACTTCATCGCACCAGTATTTACCAAATGAGAACCTGGGTCATAAGCAGTATATGCTGAGCAAATAAAACCCAAATCAGGCAAAACAAGGTAAATCCCTGCAGTAGCATTATTGAACTCAGGCAAAGACGCAAAATAATTTTCCAACTAGAAGATTAGAAAATAAAACAGCTTGCTTGTATCTGATGAGTAACATAATTCCTGCAATTTCTTTGCTTATGGAAACTGTGTTCAAAAAGATACACGTTATAATTATCTGTATATAATATCACAGTGTGAATGCCACTCTGGCCAGAGGCTAAGGCACAGACAATGAGGTGCTTGCCTTGCTCTGCAGAGTTTTAAGTAGGATGTGCATGCTTGAGTGGATGGATTTATTATGATTTAACCTCTATTGAACTCAACCTATTTGCCCTCTAAAGGACAGATTCTGATGCCACATAAAATACATCCATTACATAATTTTGTTTCAATGTGTAGCAAGTCAGCACTATCCAAGTTTAGGAGTCAGTGGTGGGCATGAACACTTGAAAGTGCTGCTGGAAGCTATGATAGCATGTACCACATAATATATGTTCTGTGTGGACACTTACACATTTTAGCTAAAGAGGAGAGTAAAACATTCAGGGTGAGAACATCCCTGACCACTGGAAAAAAGCCAGGATCCAGAACTGAACTTCAGGGCAAGGGCTGATCCATGAAAGATGAAAGCATTGCTTTTATCTGTGATGCTAATAAAACAAAAACACAACCAGTCTGGAAAGTTTTGACACAGAGGGCACATCCCAAGAGGCTGCTGTCTGTGGCAGTGCTGAGAGCAGGGCTGCACGCTGAGAGTGCAGGGTTCTCCTACCCCAGGGTGATCTCCTGGACGCCTAGTGCCCCAGCCACCACTCCTGTGACATGGGAGCTGCCCAGAATTCTGTGGGGCAGCATAATTGGATTACCACCAAGAAGCATTTAAATTCTATGTGATACAGATTTTAGTCCAGATGCTGCAATTTCTAAATGCCAAAGTGATGTTGATCTTGAATCAGCTGCAGCGTGACGTCAACAGACAGCCTAACAAAAATTTAGATATTACTGAAACGACCCAAATGTCAGGTGCTGTAATGTAAGGAGGTGTAAGGCAGTAGCAATCAAAGGGCTCAGGAAAGAGACACACTATACTAACAAATGCAAACTCATTGAATTTTGTGCTTATGGAAAGTGCAAGGTTGGGCTGTCCTGGCAACGAAAACCTTCTGTGTGCCTACAGGCATGCTTGTTTGTCCCCTTCTCTGCCTCAAACTTAGACTTACAGGAGTATTTCTACGTGATGCAAACTGGTTCACCCTCTGCAACTCTTTGCTCCTTGGCTACTTTTTTCTTGTGCAGCCTGAAGTAGTAGTGTGAAACCAAAGCATTTCCTAAATGGCATTTTTTTCCTAAGTGATGGTAGGGAGACAGAGAGAATCTGTACAGCTGTAATGCTAAGCAACAATATTTTCCCAAATCCATACAAGCTCAGATTAAACAAAGTGGTCCTTGCAGCAATTGCACTGATGCAAGTAAAGTCTGTTTTCACCTTTTCTCCAGAAAAATCTTTGATTACTGAAGTCCCAAGCCTGTCACGCATATTTGCCCCAGACCTGAGAAAAACCCCAGAGAATGCTTTGAAACCAAATTATCACCGATCCCCAAATCATCCTGTTTCTATCCATGCTTAGCCTGTGTTAGTCTCCCTGCAGCTCTGATAGACACATCAAAATAGTAACTCACAAAGGCAATTTCAGAGATATGCAAGTCCATTTCCATGCTTCATATGTCACGTATAACTATATATGCCCTGGTATGACAAATTTATATACTTTTGCATGTTTTCTAGCCATTACTGACAATAACACAAAACTTGTAGATAAGGGATATTTGTTTAATCTCACAATGCAGTTATACATGTTCCTCTCTCCTCACTCATTAGCAGCAACTTCACTTTTGATTGTTTTCAGGTACTTCATGGAAGAGCAGTACCTTGCTGGGTGCTTGGTTGGGATACAAAGCTGACACTGAATGCCTAGGGAGATAATGCTACTGGGTGTGCTATCATCAGTGCTGTCCGCACACAATACACCTTTATCAGAGTGTGGGAGAGAAAACCTTTCAAGTGAACTGGAATAACTTCATAGGAAATACTGTTCAATTTGTGTCCGTATGAGCAATCACAGCATCCCAACCCTAGCCCCTTGTATCCCCTGGGTCCCTTCTGCACAACACAGAGGGGATCCTGGCCGTGCCCTGCACCTCTGTGATCTTCCCTGGGGGAAAAATTATTTCCCCTTTATGAGGACCTTCATCTAATGGGCCCTCAGAAATTAAATGAAGATGCTGGTCATTCAAGCATAAATATGAACATCAACTCTAAGGGCAGGTCCTCTGTATCAGGTATTTTTTTAACCAGCTTTAAAGCATACCCTTACAGCTATCAAATGGATCCACATAACCTCCAGTGAAAATCAACAAAGTGCAGCTTACTTACTTTTGATCAAATGATCAAAATAATGATATTTAAACATAAAATGAACTACTAGAACAGACAGGACATTTGTCATCATGACTAACCTATTAGAAAGAGAAAGAACCATGCAATGCTTTCCCTAAAGAAAACAGTATATGAAATACCTGAGGTTATAATAATAAAGTGACATTACATTTTTTGTAATCAATCACTTAAATAGAAATATTTCTTATATTCACAAGTTCCTCAACTCTAGCGAGGGAAGGGATGGAGAAAATTCAGTATTGCTGGGTTGAGTGTGTTTAACACAGAGTAAGAATTTCAAGAGGAAAACAAAATCTGCTGCAGTGTGCCATGGGAAGTTATGAAAAGGAAAGCTAGGAAACAGGTGAGGAGTGCAAACAGTGGTTACATGCTGGCACATGTTTTCCCTTGAGAACAGTGCTTGCAAACACATACAATGCCTAAAAAGTCCAGTTTGAGCTTAATGACAGCAACATTTGGGCACTGGAAATTCTTCTGCAAAAGATAATGATTTTTGCACATATCCAAATACTTTAATTTAAAACACTGTGAAAAACAACCTCATGTGGCTTTAGTAAGTTGTTGCTCAAATAGTGTGGTTTAGAGTAATGCAGTTGCTGAGATTAATTCCAACTTTTAGACACTTTGGGACCAAAACAATGACAGAGCTCTTAAAAATACTTAGATGGAAACTTCAATTGCAAAAATTACCAAAACTAACACTCTAGTGGAAAAAAAGAATATGCCTTGAGGGAAAGCTTTTTCAGATGGTTTCTTGTTTCTATTTACTTGACAAAAAAACCCTTTTCCAGATAAATGTAATTTTAGGTTTCCCTTCCTAAGTCAAATTAGGAGTGGAGACCTGCCCTGTCAAAAGACACATCCTAAATTGCAAAGGATGGAGGCATCATGATAGATGGTCTGATTGCCGATGAGTGCCTTTGCCCAAAAGAACAAATAATCACATATAAATCAGCTGGCTCCTAGATGAAGACCTCACTAAAGTCACAGTATTTCTGACAAGGGATTCAACTTTATTAATTCCCCAGGGTGCTTTCTTTCCCTCCCCAATATAATTCACTAATATTTCTATTTTTCTTCCTTGTTGCCATTATTTAATTCTGCATGTATGTTTATTAATCCTCCAGAGATTAAGGCCAGACTGGGATGTGCTAAAACCAGTCTTTCCACTGGTTTCAATGTGAACTGGATAGGGGATTAAATTCTTCTCTTGCCGAAGCTGGTATTAATTTGGAGCAAGTACATGGACAAAATGGAATAGCCCAGATTTAAGCTTTGCCCTCTGAATGTCTTAGGATAATACTGTGGCTGATATGGATATTTTCTGTAAATACCAGCAAAATTTCAAAGAAATAGGAATTATCACCTTACAGTTTTCTACAGTTTGGGGGAAAGTTGATTTCCAAAGGTGAGTAATAGGAATTTTGAAAGGGTGTATTTCCACTGAGGTACTGAAAGATAACCTGAGTTTAGCTCAGTTTTCTTCACATGGTTTTGTCAATGATCTCTAAGAAGACTTCAAATCACTGGTGAGGATTTCTGCAGATGACACAAGCATTGCTGGAGTTCTAAATAACAAAGAGGGACAGATGACCTGCACAGGCTAGTTTGTATAATTTAGGAAAATAAGCTCCCTGAACAACATTACATGCACAATAGCCAAAGGCAAGGTGTTACATCAAGGACTGCAGAACACATAGTAGACAGAAAATGAGGTCCTGGAATGCAATTGCCCTGGAAAAGACTTGGGAACAATATGAGGTGACCAGAGAGAGAAACCAGGGTCCCCTGGGTCCATCAGTGACAAAATGCTGAAGGAAGGGAGGCAGACTCTGGCATTAATCCTTGGTGGAGCCCTGGCATGCCCAGAGGGTGGTGGCCTCTGCACTGGAGGGCTCTCCTCTCCCTGCAAAGCAGGTGCCACCTCGGGCAGCTCCCATTCCCAATGCTACCAGGATGCTCCCCTCAGGCTTCAGCCCTTCTCCAAGCTACATTTCAGCCCACGTCCCTGACACATGGCCAGTGACTAGCGCCCTAGATTTTGCCTTGACTTTTGCAGGGTGAATGATGGCTGGAAAGTCAAGCTGCCCAAGATGTCCTCCCCAGTAGCTGGGGTGCTGCTGTTGGGTTGTTCTTCCCACTGGCACCCTCTGGTGAGGCTGCTACAAAGGTAACTAAGACCTTGCATGGGGCTTTCTCTTTTGAGCTATTGCTCAAGGTCAAAAGGCCATGTCTATTGCAAGTGCAGTCACTAGTGAACTTAAAAAATGAGTTGCTTCTACAATCTGTTAGTGAGGAAAAACCAAGAATAAGAGAACTTCATATTGTTCAGCCACGATGCACAAGTCTGCACACACATATACACCAAGATAATGAACAGTTTATAAATATTAGATGCAAGACCTAACAAATTTTGTGCAGAAAACCACAGAGGTACCTTCCTCCATTTTTTAACCATATTTATAGAAACTCAAGCCATACTGACTGTGCTATGTGAAGTCAGCATGGACTCTGAGATCCCCCCAAGAAATTTTTCCATGTGAGCCCAATGGAGCAGGCTCACATTTTCTACAAATATATCAATATCAGGATGGGAAAAGTGATGAGTTCATGCCCTAGCTTGCCCTTTCTAGACTCACTATTCCCTACACACAGCAGAGCAAATGAAGCTGGATGCAAAATGGGGCTCTTCAAGACAAAATGCCAACTGCAGCTTAGACATCTAAGTACAACACAGGGAAATACCACTGACTGCTATGGAAAGGAACGAGACTTTAGGAACCACTGAGGAGGAAATTAAGAAGTGGGGATAAGACGGACACTGCACGTGCCTGTGTTTTAGAACAGTGATCTTCATGCTGTATGAAATCCACATACTGACCAAAGTAAGTTTGTCTTGCACTGTACTGTGTGTACCCAAACAAGACCATGCAAAGGGCAATAGACTCTGGTGTCAGTCCCAGCAGCTCTGTGCGCTCCAGTGGCTTGTTTTCCCCAAGGATGGGCCTACCAAGTAGCACAGACCCTGGCTAAAAGTCCGTGGCTACAGTCCTTCCACCCTCCAGCTTCATACACCAGCACAGCTACTATATTCATTGCAAAAAAACCCAAAAGTGTGCATCCACTGAGCAGAGCTCTAGAGTGTGAGAAGGACTGTCACACAGCTCCATTCATGTGAAATTCAGGCCCTGGAAAACAGGTCAGAGAAATTAAATGGTTCTCCTGGTGAAGTTTGTATTACTGTGTTGCTGCAAGTGGTGTAAGAAGTCTGCATAGACCACAGCAGCAAGCAGCCAAGAGACCTCCAACAATGGGTATGGCTCACCAAGCCTTGAGTCTGGTGGGTGACACATGTCTGGCAGGGCTGTAGTGCCTCAAGATTTACACCAAAATATTTGGGAAAACAAGTGGATGACAATGGATAAATAAGCCTGTGTTCCATGGTCTAAAAAACTCTACATTCTTCATTATTCTTTGTTCTGGAAATATCTATGAAGCAGCAGGATTTTATAGCACAGCAAAAAGAAACTGAAGATGTGTGGCCATGAAAATATGAGATCAGTTGCTAGTTACATCAGCACTGAGTTGTTTAAAATTGTTTCAAACTGAGTTAACTTGAGAAACGAGAGTTAAAGGCATTAAACTATGCTGTGAACATTTAAGCATGTGGAATTTCTTGAGACACTGCAATTGCATATTTCAATTTGTGCCTTCCAATGAAAAAAGTCACATTTTTATTTATTTATATTAAATCGAGTCTTACGTTGAAGTAAGCTCTGGTTCTCATGCACATATTTCTGAATCCCCTGAGGTGTAAATTTTATATGAGAACTCATGCATGGCTGTTAGGGGTTAGGTTTGTTCCTTTTTTACTCTGAAGAATTTTTTCCCCATAAGTTACCCCATAAGGAAATTAAGTGTTGGATACTTAAGACTATTTAACAAAAAACAAAGAGGTGGCCAAAACTTGGAGCGGGGATAACGCAAGTTTTGGGGCAGGTAAAGGACAGAGCTTGAGGCAGCTGGGCACTCTGTTTTTTTGGTGTTCGGGGAGAGAGAATGGCTGGATTGCTGCCTGCTGCGGAGGAGTTCACTGTCACTGGAGGGGTCCAGTCCTGGGGAAACTACCATCATCTGCTCATCCTGGAATTCTGAGCTTCTCTGCCGCCCTGTGAGAGCTGGGCCAGCCCTGCCCCACCAGCACTGCTCCTCTTGCTGTGGTGTGATGCTGCACACCCCTGCCCTGCCAAAACACCCTGCCCCTGCCTGCCGGGATATCCAGCCCAGGACTTTCCACTGTTCCAGCTTGGTGCCCTGAGGATCCTGCAGAGGTACCAAGACTAAACTGCCCTGGGTTTTTGTGAAGCAAAAGCCCTTGAGGTTCTTTATACTGTTTTTCTTATTAAAGCTGTAGTTGTTGTGTTTGTTTGCTTTGTTATACATACTAGTAAAGAACTGCTATTTCTATTCCAAAATCTTTTGCCTAAAAGCCTCTTGCAAATTTTTAATTGGAAAAAGGAGGAGGGGGAGGTGGTTTACATTCTTCATTCCAAGGGAAACTCCAGCTTTCCCTGGCAGATACCTGTCTTCCCAAGCAAAGACACTGGCTCAAAAAGGACAAGAGAAAACACAGCTGATTCCAAGTAGAGCAGTAAGAGCTTGCTATTACAAATACACATCCTTATTTTTTTCACTAATAAATACATGATTACACATACACACACACACATATACATATATATATATATATATGTATCTCTTCCAGATAAGCAAACAGACATCTCTGGAGATGCAATGTATGTAGAGTACTGCTGAAACACAACAGCAACCTTGAACCACACTTGCCCACTGCCATGATAACCCCACCTATTTCTGTGTGTGGTTCTGCCCACTGAGGACATGGGAAGTGCTGCCAGCACACACAGTGAATGCTGCATCGAGCCTCAGGGCCTGCACAACTGCATCAGTCCCAACACTTCCTCCCAGACTGGTCTACAGTAAGTTCCAGCCTCCTATGGAGTCAAACTGGAAAGCTACAGAAAGATCTATTCCTCAAAGTTCTCTACGGGACATCTTATCCCTTAAGAATGAGGTCACCTTCTCGAGCTAGACTAAAACACGACTAAAACTGCAGACAGGGCTAAGATAAACAGTATTTACTGCTTCAAACAATAAGAGGTACTGTTAAGTTACTACTGTAGCAAACGTCCTGTCAAGTGACTACAAAGAACAAATGAAGCTGATAAAAAGCTTTGAAAGTTTGTTTTCAACGACTGTGCATTCATGGGAATAAATGCTAACAATTACTCTAGGGCTTCCAACAAAATTTGGATATTTGTGCATGTTGACAAGCAAGCAAGTTAATACATGCTGCTGGGTTTGAAGAGCCTCTGATTTAAGTTTGAAAGGCGTAGCAGAAGAGCATATTAGATGTAAATGAGGATCATCTTCTGATCTTCATTTAAGCCTTGACTAAAACTCAGTGGAAAGACTGCTATTGAAACTAATGGGATCTGAATCAAGCACTTATTTCACTTAATTTAACTGTGTGAGATTTAATAAATGAGATAAATAGACTTTCTACCACCCTTTATTCTGGAAAGAGGAGAATTACAATTACATTTTAAAAAGCCCAGCTAAAAAGCCACAAAATTATTTAACAGCACCTGGATAAGTTCTGAAGATGAAGAACAATTTATCTTCAAAAATCTGGGAAGAAAAAACATTGAATTTAGTCGTTGTTACTATAAATGTTGCATGTTATAGCAAGTGGACAGCTTTTAGAGCTGGTCTTATTTAGCAAGAGGGAATCTCAGTCACATTTAATGCCAGAGTTCAGTTTGTGAAGACATGTAAACAAGTTTGAACACTTGTATTTGAAATGCATGATTACAGTGTACGATTACAGTTTCATGCTGTTCGAACTCCGAAGAAGTTCCATATCTGTCTCATGATTTGCAAGGTTCCTTCTTCACATCCTTTCATCGTTTTCAGCAGAGCAAATGCTGCATGGCTTAGTATGGAGCCCAGAAAATCTGCAATCTGAACTTCAGAAGTATAATGCAATACTGGATAAAGCTTTGCTAACACTCTTAGACTTCTATGATCATAATGTTCATTCATGCAGGTCACAGAGAAAAAACTTCTGAAATTTGTTTGTTTGCTTGTGGTTTTTTTAAAATTTTTATTGTATTTGAAAATACTAATAAAACCAATACTGAAAATGGGTAGGTGAAACCTTTTTCCCATGAAAGAACAAAACCTCACGTTTATCAAAAGGTTGTGCCTTTTATTGACCTGTGTGTCTTTTTAGGTCATATTATTATTTCCAATATACTCAGAATTAGTGGCCATTGTGAACAGATTAAAATCATAATAAAGATGACTGCAGCTACAACTCCTTTGTCCCTAATGTTTAAGGGATAGTCTTCCTCAAGGACCTTTTCCAAGCAACAAGGTAGGAAAACAACACACAGCTTTATCAAACATGTCACCCCCCTAAACGCAAATATGAAAATCCAGAAGATGACATGCAGACAAGAATTAAAAGAAAATCTGCCCTTACATAAACAACACAAACCTGCTTTAACACATTCCATTCCTGCAGAAAAAAATTGCCAGAAAGAAACTGCCCCATCAGTTCAGCGAACATGGGGAATAAACGTCCCCTTGTATACAGAAAACTGGTAAATCAGCTACAACCTAAGCCCCAGCACAGAATGTAAAAATGTTATCAGTAGCAGATGGTTGGACTGTGCTTATCTTGTCAAAAGTGTCTTGAGGGGAGAAAAAATGCCAGATACTTTTTACTAGTGCAGCAAAATGCATGAAGAGACACGAAAACCAGAGAAGCCTGACTGTAGGACTGATCTCACTCGCTCCAGTTCCCATCTGCTCCTCCGTTCCTGCCATGTTTCTTCTGCAAAAGATTGTACCCAAGTGTTTTGATGAATGGAGGAATTTTGTCCTCCATTGGGTTTGGGGTTTTTTTTCTTTTCCCACTCTGACTAGAAATAATCAGCTTTTACCTTTTACTATATTACAATTTGGAAACTCACTGTTGTACACGGGCCTCTGGCTTTTTTTGTTTCCTAGAAGAAAAGGAAGGGAACAGAGCTGGGAACATCACAGTGCAAGCTCCAGCACCAGCATCACTGCTGTGGGGCATCTTGGCAGTGTTGAAAGAGGATTAGCCCTGCTCATCTGCCAAGTGCATAAACAGTGCTCATGTTTGTTACTCCAGTGCTGCTAGGATGCCTTACACCTTCCAAAATACAACTGCCTAAGAAACCCACTTCCTTAACTTCAGCTTTTTGTGGGAAAAAGTTTCTTGAACAGCAAGACAATTTAAATCACATTCTATAATTTATTTCTGGTACATTGCTTGGAGATGCCACATTTTTCTCTAGCCCATATTTTTGGTGGAAGTTCAAAGAAAGGAAGGACTGGTGGAGTGCAACCTCAGAAGATATTAAAGGGGAGCAATGTTAAGATTTGAGATCCATCACTCCAAGAATTTGCATGCTTGAATCTTCCAAGGACTTTTACAGAGTAGTAAAACTATGAGGGGAAAAAATTATGTGAGGCAGGTATTTATGCACCTAAACTGAAAAAAAAAAAAAAAAAAAAAAAAAAGGGAAAAAAAAAAAAAAAGAGAAAGTAAAAATCCCACTGTTTTCCAGAAAATGACATTAACTTCAAAAAGATCTGGCCTTGGCCACTGCATCCCACAAAGTTTCCAAAATTGCAAAATGGTCACTTCCTGAGCAAATGGACACATCACACAGCCAACTCTCCCATTCCACTGTGAAGCTGCTCCCTGCCTTGTGAAGTATCTTCTGATAAGCCTTACTAAAACCAGAGCCACCTTATCTGGGAAAAAATGACACCTACCAAGTTTTTAAAGGCATAGGTCTGTTTGGCTGCCTTTGATGCCTTTGCCAGTCTTCAATCTCAATCTATCATTTCATGGAGGAGCTGCAGCAGCTCTTGTGAGCCCAGTAAATTGTCTTGCTGCAAGCGATTAAATGCTACCAGCCCCAGAGAACAGAGCAGCTTTGTGTGTTAGCAGCTTTGTGTTATAGCAGCTCTGTGTTGCCTTCATCCTCACCTCCCAAAACATGGAAATGAATACTCATCATGCACAAATAAAATTGTTTCTTCCATGGGCTAGGAAATGAACTTTACAGTGTTGAATGTGAGACTGTGTAGTACCACATTGGATTGTATAGCCAGTCTTGGAAAAATAAAGCAGAACAATCCTGTTCTCAATACTAGGACTAAAGGTCTGCATTACAAAACTTCAAAAGATTTAGACAGATTTTCCATAGTAGGAAAAAGAGTTTGGCATGTAAATCATACACCGTGCCAGTGGGAAGTGGCCATCAACATCAGCCATTGAAAATCCTCTCTTAAAGATGGATCAGCACTGCTCAAACAAAGATGGAAGTTTTGCAGCTAAGAAGTAAAGTTTTCAAGACCTACTATGCCTCCATGAAGGAACATTCTAAAGGAACAAGAGCCCTCATTTTACCCCAAATGCAATATCACCGTGTTGATATCGGTGTTGCATAATGGCATTTACTTCACTTAGTTTCACTGGGCTGCAGTACCTTGGAGCAGTATTGTCATTTGCAAGCAGAATGCAAAACAGTGTTAAAAATAATAGTGGTAAAAGAAAGAGAAAAGAAAAAAAAAAAAAAAAGAAAGAAAGAAAGAAAGAAAGAAAGAAAGATGGGCTTAGAAGGGACAGAAAACAGCTGCTGGTAGATGCATTACAGCCGCATTCAGCTTACAAGTTCCCCAAAGGTTCTGGTACAGGAGTTAAGCAACCCCTTGGGAAAATCAAGCTTCTGCTCTGGCTATGTTATACAGCTACAGGATGTCTCTGCTGTCACCAGGTTTGCTTTTACAAGACAGTGCTTGATAGAAGGGGTTTGTGTTTTTTAGCTCTTGGATCTCATAAATGAAATTACTGAGTTCTTTCAGAGCTTTGCCAAAATAAGTTTCCATTAAAAGTCTCAAAACTGTCTACGGAAAGTTTCTGCTATGCTTTACTGAACTCTCTCAATAAATGGCAATGCAGTTTATACTTGTGGGAAAAAGCTCTGTCAGTGTGCATCTATTCCAGATAATGTGCTACTAACACAACTCAGGAAAGAAAAAGTGAGTCGCAGAGTAACTCAAATTTGGTGGTTTAGGGTGGTGTTTTCCCTCTGCATGTTGGAGCCCATTGTTCCAAGGAGGAGTCCCATAGCCCTTGCAAATGCACCTCAGAGGATGTGACTGATGTGTCTGCCAGATGCTGGCACACAGCAAAATACTGGCTTTCTGAAACCTCCTAATTAAGGTTGAACTTTCGGGAGGAATTAATCTTATCCAAAAATGTGGGGATGCTCATAAAGACCAAACATACTCTTACCTGTTCCTAATAACATATCTTCAAGCATGAAAAACTGTCTGTCCTTCTTTTTCCATTTAAGTGCATTTATTTTAAAAACTGTCTTTCCATCAGGAAGGGAAAATAAGTTTTACACTTTCACAATACAAAACTCATCAAGTGGAAAATCTGCATTGGCCTAGATCAGTGACCATGTAAAGATGAAGCTGCTGAAGCCTTGATGGTGATACTGCTGCTTTTGAAAATTCTGCCTTAAAACCTTATCCCATTCTTTTTGGTTTTAAGCAATATTTTAGATTCAAACTTGACCATAAGCAATCAAACCCTATACCACAGAACTGGAAGGCTGTCTTTTCTTGGAAAGCATTTCACTGTGGCCATTATGTGAAAACTTATGGAGAGGCAGCAGGATTTCAGAAGCAGCGACTAAATGTGCACATCTCTCAGACAGAGCACTGGAAACTTATTTTTTGCCTGCTTTTAGTAAAGAGATGCTATTAGATGTCTGTGGTTATTACTGCGAAAGTGGATTATCTCATTCATTCTAAGGCATCATTTAATGTGCTTTCCCAACCAGAGATTTTCAATTTGTGCTCAACACCACCCTGGGAGACCCTGGACTGTTTTCATGCCCATGAAAGCTAAATAATGAAAAGTAGGTTTACACTTGCTAGAGAGATCTGTACTTCACCTCTCTTAAAACCACTGTATGTGCTTACATATTGAGCAATGCTGGAAACCATCGGTATGCATAAACTGTGAACTCTTTTAAAGCACCTCCTACCACTGCCTTTCCCCCTGCACCACTCCACTCCCCCAACATATAACATATATATTTATATATATATTATGTGGCCTTTTGATGCCACCATAAGTCTACCCAAAGTACTTAAAGATGAGACTGAACTGCAGGAGAGGGGTGGTACAGCATTGCACACCAATTCCCAATCTCTCCCTGAGCATGAACAGTGCTTACCACTTGTCTCCCATAAAGTCTCACATGCTAATGCACAGACCCCTTAACAAGAAAACATTCCCAGTCATGCAAATGCTTACAGCAGTCTCTCTATGTAGTCAATGCCATTTCTTCCTCACTTATTTTCAAGGAATATATGTCATCAGCTTGAATTTAAACAGAGCAAATAAGTTTTTCGACCAGATGAATAAATACTCTTCTAATTGTGTAATGAATATCCTGATGCTGAAGACACAGTGATCCAGGAAGTGCTCTTGAGCACTCCAGAAGAGACTCAATACATTTTATAGATATGTATGATATTAACACATAGTTGATTGTGAGTGAAAAACAATCGTGTCTCAACTTCCACGGGAGTTTATCATCACATAACTCAGATACTGTAACTATTTCCTTGCTATGGTGGGAGAAATTTCTTTCCTTGTTCACCAATTGGCTGGAAGAAAAGGGTGGGGGTAGGGGAATTACGTGGGGATGTGGAGTGTTCTGTTCTGCAATGACTACTGCCCAAGTTAGTGCATTAATTATTTCTCAGCACTATCATGTAACCGTGTGTCCCTAAATAAAATTAGTCAGCATATTTATCAGTGACTTAAAAATGTACTTTATCCTCTGTGGCACAATATCATGACTAAAAACAAAGTCTTGAATTTTTCAGCCAGAGGTTTTTCACTTAGGGTCATGTTCCTGTCTTGATTAAGAAAATAGAAAAGGTTTTTGTTTGGTTGTTTGGGTGGTTTGTTTTGGTTTGGTTTTTGTTTGGTTATTGGTATTTGTTGGAATATTTTCTTCTCTCTCTTTTTTTTTTTTTTTTTTTTTTTCCAGGAAAGCACAGTATTTTCTTTAGTTCTGTTATGAGATAAGATATTTACTATTGAACACGTGCTACAAATATATGACAGAGCAATAAAGACAATTTAATACCCTGGGAATCTCTTGCTCAAGAGGGCTAAGAGGTCAAAAGTTATGGCTTTGACATATAACATATGCTTCCTGAGTGCCTTCTAATTGCAGGAAATGTTTTGATTTCGCAATCTTACAAATATTCCTGAAAACTCTGTGGTATTTCTCAAAGTGATTCACTCATGTAGGATTTTAAAAATGGACGCTTCCTCTGACCACCTAACCTTAGCACCGAGTGCCTTCACAAATGTGTACTTTAGGAGGTCATGGACATCTCATGAGGTATTTCCCTTTCTGGAAGGGGATGTAATAATTACATTATATGCAGAGCACTGCCAACAGGGGAGAGATCAGCACAGCTATGCCAGCCACTGGACAAAGCAGCACCGAGTCCAGCTGTGCTGCACACACACACAAACCCCACCCAACAAGTTCCCTGTCAAACGGGCTCAAACTCTGCCTCTGCAAGGGCAGAAAACCCATGGCATGCCACTCCTAACAAATGGGTGCTGCTGAGTCAGTCGTGCCCAGGAAGGGGAAGCACCAGACACAGCTGCTCTCAAAGGACTCCCTGGTGTGAGCTGTGGCTAGACCCTCTGCAGTCAGTGGGCACAGATGAGCAGACCAATAGAACTATTCACCCTCGCTGCATAGCATACCAGGTCCCTTTTTTTGCAGGCAGCTGAA
The DNA here is from genome assembly GCF_009819655.1 of Sylvia atricapilla. Taxonomy (NCBI): domain Eukaryota; kingdom Metazoa; phylum Chordata; class Aves; order Passeriformes; family Sylviidae; genus Sylvia; species Sylvia atricapilla. The sequence goes on along the minus strand of NC_089140.1, from coordinate 52,298,753 downwards.
GATTTCAATAGAGACACAGCATAAATCAAATTTCTCCACAAACACATGGGTTGTAACAAGACCGAACTTGACTGTGATTTATTAGTTTACAAACAACTAGGAGATTAATAGGAATAAATTACACCAGTGATAGCTATAAGCAGAATTCTTATCCATTAGAACCTATAGGGCAATGTGATGTTTCTATAGGTTCTCTGTTCAATGCCCATGTGTGCCATGCCACAGCCCTTTGGAGACATATGAAGCCTCAGGGAGGCAGCACAGCCCTTTGTGCCTCTTGGAAGCTGCTCCAGACCTTCATCTCTCTGATATTTATGAAAATTGCTTCTAAATGTTCAGCCTAAACTCAGGCTTTACCATTCAGACTTTGTACAAGTTGTGCTAGCATTGTTCTTTGCATTAAGGTAGCTTCTTCCCAGTCTGATATTATCTTTTCCAACGCATATACCATGTCACAGATTATTTTGATTCATTCAACTCTCTTAGCCCTGCCTCCTAAATCAGCATATTTCCCTAATTTTCCTTTTATTATATGCATCCAGTTAATATCAATATTCCATTAAACTGAGGACCAGAACTATACACAGTGTTCCTTCCAAGGACTTAGCAGTGTATTGTAAATTATATTGATGCTTTATCACTATGGGAACTTTCTGCACAGTGTATCCTTATTTTCTGGATAAACACAAGGGCTCACCCATTGTTCCAGATTAAAATAGAGCAAGTATGTACTTTTGGATTCTGCAATAATCTGGAATTTTAACTTCTATTCCCTTTCTTAGCATCCTCCAATTCTACTCAAATGCCATCCAAACCTTCCTCTTCCTTCTCACTCCCTCAGCTCTTCATTGTGAAACATCACTGTGAGAAACACTTAGGCAAAAACCATTAATGAAAATATTTAATTAGACATGTCCCAAGAACAATTCTTAAGGATATCCAGTAGATAGATACCTGTCTTCAGAGCTTTTTTGATACAATCTGTTATCTCCTCTTTAATCAGCTCTTCATCCAAGTTTAAACTCTGCTTTACTAAACTTCGCCTCCTTCAAGTTACACAGTAACTTAATTTCATTACTAGGGTTACTGAACTTCAGGCTAGTAATAATCTCCATAAAATGAAAATAAAGCAAATAACCAACCATCTCACCAAGAAAGACAACTATGTAGAACTTATCTTTGCTCACACAACTAAAGCTTTAGATATTTTTCATGTACTTTATTTAATTTTCCTTTCTTTCAAAGCGCTTTCTGGAGCTGAGCATTATCTCAAAGGCAAAATAAAGGTTTATACCCATGCAGCTTTCTTCATTCCTTGAAAACATGGGGGCCTCATTTTATTGCACAGACATGCAGAATCATGACTGCTTGATGACAGATTATATTCCTTATTTAAAAATAAAATATTTATCACTCTTTTTAAACCATACATAATAGGAGCTTGACCTGGGTATGCTGGAGAATGATTGGAAAAGTGGAGATGATACATTTCTCTCAGTGAAGATTTAAGATTGTGAAATTCCATTAAGAATTACTTTCTTAAGATCTCTCCTGGCCATGCAGCTTTTACTGTATATGTAAACATCCTGTCTGTCTTCAGTACCATATAATGCTTTTCATGGTAGCAAAAGTCAACCTGATGAAACTTGGAGCTAACCTCTGATTCATTTTCTTCATGATTAATGTAACTTTCTGGCATTCACACCCTTCGCAGAGAAAAAAGGAATGTTGGTCTTTTAAATATAAGTTAATTTTTAAAGGAAATGCAATTGAAAAAACCCAAACCTAGACAATTTTATCTGAGTCACTGGATCTCTATGAGCTGTACCTGATAAATGATCTGTCTGTGATGCCACAGAAAACACCCTGTGCTACTTCCTGTACACCTTGTTTGTAAAGCTCTGTTTACTTACCTGTTACTTTTTGGCTAACTATTAACCACAATTAACCTGATGCACTTTTTTCCCGAACAGAACAAATATTTATCAGAAAAGCAAAACTTATTCAGTAAGCCAAATGCAAATGTTGTCTCAGGCAAGGTCAGAGAGGTCATAGGGAGCAAGCAATAAGGTTGCATTTCCACATGCAGTAGCTTGTTCTTTATTGCTGATTGAAAATTAGAGGGAGATTAGAAAATCAGAACCGTAACTTTCTGTTTATTATGGATTTTTTAAAAGGTATTATATACAAAGTGGTTTGGAATCTAGTTCCAGATTGGAGGGAGAAAAAAAAGCTGTTTTCTAGGCTTGCTGACAAAAACATTTTAAAATTCACTGCAATGCTACTGACAGATTTTGGGGTTTTTCTTTCCTACTGTCTGTTTCTGAGCAGCAAACACCAAAATATTTCAGGAAAGCAATGGATGTTGCATCCGACCAACTACTCCTGCATCCTTTGCTAACTGCTCACTGGCATCTCCTCTTGCTCCAAATGTCTGGGGTGATGGCTTCTGTCACCTTCACTGTGTCCCTGTGGGACAAACCCACACAGAGTTTACACCTGTAACACAAACTTATTGATTTGAGACACCACTCCCACACATAGTTAAGTCTTGTCTCCACAAGTTTAAAAAAAACACTAGAAATTAAAGCAGGTAAACCCAAATTTTGTATTAATGGTGCCAAAATTACCCCAGGCTATGGCTGAAATAAAATATGCAAAAGAGACCATCAGATGATACCATAAGTGTTGGCAGATCAGTCTAACTCCCATCTTTCTTGGCTGAGGGAGGAGGTTTTTCAGCAGATACTGCAGACATCTAAAGCTGAGAGCTTGAATTGTAATAAAACATTTCACTTTTCCCAGACAGTGTTCTCCTATTCAAGGATGTTTGTGAAACTGTGCTGCCAAATCTGTGATTTCACAAACTTTTCCACAGTGATAACATAAACAGTGAGTAGTAATTTGTCTGAGCGATCAAGCTGCACTAGAAGGGCAATGTGAAAAAATTTGAAGGCATTCTCTCTGCTGAGGAGGGATGAAAGCTCATATACATGTATGAAATGAACCACACACCCCAGACCTGACAGAAGTCAAGCTTTTTTTTTGTGTACTTGCTGAAAATCCATGTCAAACTCAATGAACTGAAAAAAATTGCAAAATAAAAAGTATTTTTATTAAACTGAATTAGTTTTATCTTTCCTCCTAATAAAGCAAATTTGTGAGATTTGCACAGCAGAGCATTAAGAATATTCTCCATAACTCACTAAGCTTTCACTCTTCCTTTCAAACTAGTAGATGATGGCTTTCTCAGGGATAATCAGATTATGCTCTCAGTCACATCTACATCAAAACAGAAGTAACGACACTGACTGAGGCAAAACTATTCCAGATCTACGTCTCTCTCACAGACAGTGCCAAGAAAGAACAGTTTTAAAGATAATCCAGTTAATTAAATCCAAATTCATCACACTTTTTAAAGTTACGAGCAAGAAGAAAAACTAAACTTGCCATGTTTGTCTTATTGCCAAGAAGCACTCACTATAAACCCCCCTTGAACTCAAAACTGAATGTGCACATATATTGTGGCAGGGACATTATGGCAGAAAGGAGAATAACTTTACGAACTCTGACAATTGCTTGATCTGGAGTTTTGATTAAAGGGTCCTTCCAGTATGAAATTATCCTCTAAGAGGGCCACAGTCTTGAATTCTCCCTCTTATTTCCTTAATGGTTTTCACATTTTATTTTCTTTGCTGCAGTCAAAACAACTTCTTTGGCAGTCATATCTTCCTGCAGTACACAGCCTGTGTGACCACTTTTATCCCCACAGAAGGCATCTGGGACTACATTCTCTCCTGGATGAAAGTGAGAGCATCTGTCTTCACCATTGAAATGAAATACTTCTCATCTCTGCAGAGCTCTTAAGGCTTTGGTTTAAGTGGTGGGAGAAAGGGAGGATATCACACAGGGCTTCTTATGCAATTATCAGGTCATGTATTCACAGTACACCATGAGAGAAGTCAGAGGAGGGAGAGATGTGTCCCAGCATCCACATCTTGTTCTGGTGCCTCTCCCACCATGCTCCAAAAAACCCCCTCACACAGATTTAGAGCACCCAGTGCTGTTTAGAAGAACCACATAATCTGAAAGCACTTTTTAAGCTTTGCTTTTCTCCTTAAAAGAGATGCTCAAGTGAGTTAAAAAATTGTGATAAAGCTGCCTGTAATGTAACCTATCCTATAGTTAATCATGTACTTAATTGAGTACCACTCATAGTTGGGCAGAATCATGCAGGAAAACAACTGCACCAGAAAGGATAAACTCTGTCTTAACACACTATTCTGAAGGTCAAATGAAAATCAACATCTCAAAAGCAAGAGGAAAAAACTATGATCTTGCATGTCTTAGTTCATTTTTTTTGGTGTGCAGCATCACCACACCACTCCCTGTCTAAACGAGGCCATAGTATTGAAGAGCCAGAAGCCTGGAAAGACAAATGTTCCCATCATCAATAGGAGGGCTGTACGCCTTGAGAACAGTCACTGTCTGTCACTAATCAAGGTTTTCTCTGTATATTTCCTCAGACTGTGCTCCTTGTGGTTTTATCTTTTTACTTGGTGCTTTCCCATTGAGATTCAACTTTTTCTTCAAACATCTACTCCCTGCAATCTGCCTTCTTCCAAACAAGCAGCGAGAACACAGTGAACCAGAAGGCTGCTCTCTCCCAACCTCTCTCAAAATAGTTAAGAGAAAAAGGGAAACAGGAGAAAGGTCTTGTTTTAGGAAAGCAAAGCCCAGGAGTGAAGAAGGCATGAGCTCACTGTGCAGTGAGGAGTGCACCTGTGAACAGTAGCTTGGGTGGGTTGGCATGGGCCAGGGGACATTGCTCCCACGCCCTTGTGCCCATCCCAGAGCCAACACTGCTTCCTTTCCCACTGCCTCACATCATCACTCAGAAACTCCCCAAAGGAAAATCCTTTTGCCTTCTTACTCACATCATCCAAAGCCATTTGAAAGCTGAAAATCAGGGCTATGATGCACTCAGAGCTGCTTTACCCAGAGTAAACTTAATAATCAGCAGCAGTCATTGTTTGTTAATATGTGAAGCCCTGTGTCCTATTGCTTCATTAAAATGTCTACACGTATTTATCTACATATTCAGGAGGTGTTTAATCTTCTCTGTGACCACTAATAAAAAATCCCTGCCAATATTTGATATTAAAGTACTACGACTTAGTGAAGTGCCAATTTCCAGCAGCCATGAGAGTAAAACTCCGTTGTGAATATGCACAAAAAAAATTTTAAAAATACTAGATTATCTGAGTTGGATGAAAAGCAAATAAACCCCAGCACAAACAACATTAGAAAAAATATGAAAAAAATCAAGACAGTCACATTTTAAGGGTGTGCTTTACTTTGATGGTTCTGTTAACGGCAGATAAAAGGAACAGAACTACTGGGGGTAATCTGTGATGGCAAGAAGGTAAGAAGTAGGATCCCAGCCTCCCAACACAGACATCAAGGGAATTGCAGAAGGGAGAACTGACACTTGCCTCTGGTAGCACTACTGGGGCTGCTCCCAGCTCAGCTCCTGGTGTTGGCTGGGCATCAGTAAGGGCATTTCCCAGTAAGGGTGGAATCACTACTTTCTGAAGAATATACCAGTCATACTGAGTGGGTATTGTTAAAAAAATGAAATAAAGCATTTTTCCAATTACTGAAACATGTAAGTCTTATCCTTCACTGACTTACCCTTGTTTGTATCCACGACTCCTTGGCTTTCTTATAATAATTTATATTTATCTGGGGCCACTGAAGACCCTTTGCAGCAAACCAAGCGAACCCAGCTCACTCTGCACAACTGGATTTCTATTTCCAGCCCCAAAGTGCCATGTTAACCTCATCCTGCCCAATATCTGGTGGTTCATGGTGTAGTCACACTCCTGAGAGGCAGGGCTGGTCCATGAGGAAAGGCCAGGTAAGCATCATGGAGCAAGACAAAACTTGCCCAAGCATGACAGCTGGCTGAAGTCAAGGTTACTGTGGGCAGCAGGAGCTCTTGCCCTGCCATCCCAAGCCGCAGCTGAGCAGAGAAATAAGCATTCCACTGCAATACAGTGGAATGCTTATTATATACGTAGTATATACATATAATACATATACATATGTATATGTATTACAATTTAACTCAGCTGGTTATATAATACAATTATATAACCAGCTGAGTTAAATCAGAAATAACAGTAAAAAATTAAATTCACATAGTGAATTAAGATACATGGGATTTGGGAAGAGCAAATGGGAAGAGTAGGCGCAGTCGCTGCTCACCTCTGACTCAGGCCAGGGTTTGCATAGCCACTGAGTCAGCTTCTAGGCTGTGAACAGAAAAATCCAAACATCAACCAGAAAAACTTGACATGTGGAAGAAACATCTGGGCACTCACTTGGGGCATGGACTCTTCACTGGATCTGTCACCCACTCAAGTCTGCTTTGCACATTTTAGCAGATGAGAGAAAAGCGGGACAACAACATCACTGAGACACAGGATGGCGTCAGCTCTCCCACCCACAGGTACACTCCTTCTCTGCCCTTGCTGGCTGCTACCCAGCAAGGTGCTAAAGATTCAGTAGGACTAACCTATCCTCAATAAATGTTGTGTCTCATTTAGGAATAGAATTATGACCAGCACAGGACAAGGGAGTTAAGTATCAGGTATTACCCAAGATTCTGTTGCTGCTGGTATCATTCATGTACAACTCACAGGCAAACGATGCAAGGCCAAATGGAAATTACTCACACTCTTTGGCATGACACAGTGTTTTACTATGAAGAAACAAAGATCACTTTGGCCCACTTGATGCTGGAGACTGAGTAATCTGAAGTCAGTGCAAGTTATTGCTTCTTCAGGCCTCTCTGAAATACATGCTAGAGCCATTTAGGTGCCCCTGGGGACACAAACATCTCCTCCACCTCCATCACAACCACCCTCTAGGGTGAAATCTGCCAGGCTGTGGAGGCACCAAGCAGAGCAAAAAGAGAATAATGGCAAAGAAATCTTAAGAGTTCTCGCACAAAATCACCAGCCATCTTCTGCTCTTCCTGAGAAACAAGGCAAATTACAGCATATGGGAATGATCCTCATAGCTGATCAAGGCTGCTAATTGTCAAAGAGGCTGCAATGTACACACGTGCAGTTGACATTACACAGAGTAGAATATGAATTTTTCTGTAGACTATGATGTAGTTCCCTTCTTAATTTCCAGAGCTACAACAAAATTTGAAATGGTCTGTATAAAATAATTCCCTTAATACTTCCCCTGACTGACAGAGAGATGGGACTACCACAGGCCACATGCTTAGGATTATTATACCAAATTTTGCCTTCACTTAACAATATCTTCTGACTTGCAGAGACAAAGACATTAGGGAGAACACAGCCAACAGCAAGTAACAGCAAAAAAAAATGCAGTTACCTGTGCCCTGAAGCAAATCCATGTCCCTGAACTGCTACCATGGGAAAATACCCTGTTGAAACTACCAGAGATTCAGCCCAAAATTCCACATCATGTTTGTGCCTGCAGCACTGGCAAGAACACTGGAGGGGTTTTCCCTGCGGATGCTCAAGTGTTCCTGGTGGCCGGGTCTCTGGCCATAGCCTAAAACATGCAAGGAAATGCTTGTCCAGATCCATGTTTTATGGCCTAATTCCAGGGCTGCCTTAAATAATTAGGCAACATTATCCCTTTTTCTGCAATGCTAAAACTGCAGTAGGGAACATGAACAAGGGCATGAAGCAGGTTACAAAGTACGGTAAATCCACATATGAATTTTAGAGTATTTCTTTTAATCTCCACTCTTTTTTTTTGATCATCTGCATAAATGACAAAGTTAATATCCCCAGGAAGACTGACTCATCTGGGAAAAATCAAGAGCTCCCAATTATTTCTCTTGTACCTGTCCCTTCTTGCTTTGCAGCTCATTATTTGTAAAGAAGAGAACTATTAACCAATAGACAGCGTGTTCATACTACCCCACCTTCCTTTTCAAAGCTATCAGAGATCATATCCTATTCTTCCCCTCAAAGACACACAGCTGAGCCTGTCTCTGCACACAGAAGGGACTTGGAATGAGCAGTGGCAAGACTGATAATTTTTTTCCCTTCTTAGCATTAGCATAACCCTGTCAGCTACCCCATCTTTTCTGCCCTCGAAATCTATTTTTGTCGACAAAAAATTATTGAACCCAAGACCTGAGAATTCTATCCTTAGAATTGGAGAGGAGGAAGAGAAGAGATGCAACTGCTCCTAAAAATTTATAATTTTTTTGCAACCTTTATTTTCTTTTTAGCAAATTATCAGAGCTCATTATCAGTACTAGCACATGAATACATCTGCAATGACACGTCATATAAATGAAAAGACCTTTAAAAATGCAAATTATTCATGCCCCATTAACTGTGAAGGGCACACCTGTGTGCAGCTCTCTGCAGAAGGGACTGCCCCTGACTGACCCAACAGATCCTGGCCTTTCAGCTTAAATCCAACACAGCTGCCCACAGGGACATGGAATTTGGTGGCACTCAAAACTGTGACAGTGACTTAGTGAGAGCATTTTAATTCCTCTGGGAAGGTTTTGCAGGGAACGGGGTAGTAAGAAACGGGGTAGTAAGATCTCTCCCTCTCATCTTTTCTTTTTTTTTTTTTTTTTTTTTTTTTTTTTTTTTTTTTTTTTAATCCCTATCACAGGCAGATGCCTCATTTTCAGTGTTTTGTGGCGAGAACCAAAAGTCAGTATCTAGTTACTGCTCTGTATATTTACATAGTCTTTAAATATTTTTATTAGCTCCTAAGCAGTTCATCCTGCCTGCCAGTGACTTGCTTCAGGGCCTCACAAATCTGTCTGGTGGGAATAAGGGTGAAAGAAGGTGACTTAATTTTGTACCTTTTTACTAACAAACCCACTCATGTTAGGTCTTCTCAAATAAAAGCAGAATTTCACTAGGGAAGGTTTGAGTAGAAGGGGTGCTTATTCTCATTCTGCTCTCTGCCCTGTGTTTACCAGGAGTGGCAGAAATACACATAAACTAAGCAGTTTACACAACCACCTGAAATAACAGGATTTGTACTGTTTTAACTCCATAGGAGTTGGTGACTCACCAGCAATGATACTACACTTCAAATAAGGATATTCAGCTCAATTTTTTCAATTTAGCAATTGAGCCTAGCAGGAGAGGAAAGCGGGGGTTCAACCTGTCATTCCTCTATTAATATTCCTTCAATAATTAGCTGCTTCTCACAGTTTTTCTCTTTTATTTCATGCCAGAAAGCAAGCCTTTCCATGAACAACATACCAAAAGAGAGTGCTACTATTTTAAAGTGTCAGCGTTTGCAATATGAACTGCTCTGTGTAAACAATGAGATCTTCTCTTGCCTTGAGAGAACCAGATGTTTCAGGAAAAAAAACCTCCAAACCTTCCCACAGGGAAGACAGCTAGAGCAGAGAAGAGATTCATCCACCAGACTGACTGATGGACTTTTTTATCACTGGTGGAACAGGTCTGCTTTTTCACCTTTTTATTTCTTCTAGCTAATCTGCACCTTTCAGGCAGAGAGGCATAAATCAGTTTTTCACAGTCATGGCTTAATATCGAAATCTTTAAATGCAAAGCTGTATCTTCTACTGTGCCTGAATCCTCTTTCTTACAGAAACTGTCCTTGCTTTTATTAAGATGCTGGATATGACTGATTGTAGTTTCTTGGGTTTTTTCTAACTCCTACCCAAGGTTCATGGACACTGCTGGGCAGCACATTCAACAGTACTGTCCTCTCAAGGGGCAGAGAGAGAAGAGAACCAGGTGTGAAGATGCTTCTGTTCCCCCTGACAAAGCCTGCTCACATCCCATCTCTGAGCATGGGTTAAAGTGAGCAGTGTTTTGGCTGTGGCTTTCTCAGAAGGGCTAACAGAGCAGGGATCAGCCCAACAGGACCTTAATTAGTACTTGCAGTGCTAGTTTCCAGTGGCAATATGCTGGACTTAGAGATAACTGAGAGACCATCTTACAGTGTTTCGTTCACCTCATTAGAGATAAACCGCCATTCAGTGTGTTACTGAAAGATCGCACTTAATTAGTCAATTAAATAAATTGAAAGTTAAAAAATGAAAATAACCAACACATCCCTGTATGATGTCCAAAGAAGTAAATATCTACATTTTCTTCCTCTTACTATCATGAATCAAAGTTCAATTTCCTGCTAAAGTGATACAAACTCCTTTTCCTGGGGTAAAAAATCTTGTGTTTTCCTGCTGGCTCCTTATTTGTTGAAAGAAAACCTCAGAATTACACTAGTGAGAAATGAACTTGCCCTCTCTTCTATCTTAATAAGAAAAATTGACTGTGGGTAATTGTGTTGTCTATCTTTATAAAAGCCAGTATAGACGTAAAATGTTCATGGCCAAGCTCAAATTATCTTTCACATGATGAATGTGAATACAGGAACTGGGTTTCAATACTGAAGTCAAGCACCCGATTTTATTCTCTGCCTAGAAAAACACAGAGCTGAATACTGGCTACTGCTGAAGAAATTAAAATCACAATGAAATTACTTGACTACGCTTGGGTGCCAGAAAAGCATGGAGGCTTTGCACTGTAGGCTCTATGTCTTCTTGTAAATTATCAGTCAAGAAAAGATATTTTTAATCTTGTTTTCTAACGGGTTCACTCAAGGACCCCCAAGGAATCCCATTTTCAGATGTCTTTGTACCTGGATCTTTTCATCCTGGTGTCCTCAGAACAGCACAAATTAAAACCAGAACCCCTATAACAGGGTAGCTAAGCAAAAAATACAAACATGGTCTGCATCAAAAGAACCTGGGCAACAGGATTTCAAATTTCTTTAAAATATAGCAGCTGGAGCTACCATCCACACAGCTATCTGTTAAATTCTGTTAAATTTCTCAATCAGAAAGGATAAGGCCTGGTTTAGTATATAAAAGAAGACCATTATACAAGTAGAAAATGAGGAACATAGCTCAAGCTGAATAACACATATCCCTTTGCCAGCTATGACACTCAAGTCGCTCCATAGCATTTGCTCTGCTACTAGGCAGGCTCAAACCAAAGCCTGAAAGTCGACAGCCTCCAGAGTCTGCTAGACCAGGAATGATGCCTTTTCCAGACTTGCCAGTTGAGCACTCTGTCCCATGTTCTGCAGGTTTGACCTGTCTAAACCAGGGTTCTGGAAGATCTCTGCTTCTGGAAAGGGGCACAGCAGCCACATGGCCACATCTGCCTAGTGTTCAGCTGAGATGATCCAACCATAACTTCCTTCAAAATCTGCATGGAATTCCAGATTTTGGGCAGAGGAGCAACTTTGCTGAAATGTATTCCCAGACACATTATTTCTAGGAGGGTTGCAATGATTACCTTTAAATCACTTTGTCATCACTCATATTACAACACAAGAAAGTACATTTCTGGCACCATTAAAAATGTATATTTTAAAAGAATTTCCATCCTGTTGTTATGCAAAAATTGCTTGTAGGCAGTAGATTACATAGACTATTAAAAAGCTTACAAAATGACCCTAGAATTGATGAACAGACAATCATTTAGTTTTTCAAAGCATTTCCAAGTTGGTAAACATCACCTTTCATATGCAAGGAAAAACAGAAGTTGCCTGTACCACTCTCTTGTCTTTCAATTCACTCTGCAGTACATTCAGAGGCCCTTAACAGTTTTTCCCCATCTTGCATATTAGAAATTCAGCTGAAATCCTTCCTGCTTAAACTTAATGAAAATTACAGAGTGACAAAAATCCTTTCTATCTTTTTTTACCACCACTCACTATCAAATAACTTCTTGGAAGGCTCTGGAAGTGGTAATGCATAGACCAGGCTATCTAATATATTTGGTTTCCTAGACTGGATAAGTCTTTTATATTAATACTCTTTATATGAAACCCAGGTAGATTTAATATAACTAAAAGAAACAAGAAAAAGTGAGTAGGATTAGGGTTAGCAAAAGGTAAGATGCTGTAGTATGGGAAATAAATGTTCTTCCTTGTGCTCTCCAACTACACTTAGTGGTTTGGGACCATGGAACCCTAAAAAGAACCTAGAGCACACTTCCAGTTGCTGCACATTTTTATTATTAGCGATTGTTAAAGACACTTGAAAATTCGATTAAAATCTGAAATCAATGAGACTGCTATTATCAACACAATTATCATAAATAGCAATATCTATTCAGGCATACATCTTTTTTACATCCCAGACAGACTGGTGATTATTTGAGTGTTGAAGACTTGCTTATATTTTAGTTGTAGGCAGTTTCCCTCAGAAAACCTCTTTGTCAAAAAATTATGATCACCTTATTTCTTATCACTCTTATTTCAAAAACAACATAATCACAAAAGAGAGAGAAAAGGATTTAATATTAAAATATTTTGAAAATGTTAATGTAGAAAATAATCTTCATAGGTTGTTTCTGTTCTTTCTATAAGTTTGAATTATGTCATCAGGAAAAGGCCTCCTTTGGTACAAAAGCCACTATGTGCATGTGAGAACTACAATTATAATACAACTATTACAAATAAATACAACTAGTTATTCTCCAGTCAAAGAATAAAGTTATTTCTGGCCCTGGTAGTGTTATTTGGAGACTAGTATATGCTACATGTCTGTCATGACATAGCAGCCTGCAAAAGAAAACAGTAAATGTGAGCTCCTGTCAGGGTAGGGCTCTAGAGATAGTGACATGTCATTTTGACTCCTTCATTGGCTATTTAGATACTGAGCACAATCAGTTCTCTCATGCCAAATAACAAGGGGAGAATTAATTTCTAAGAGTCTCATCAGAAATGTATTTAAATATACACACAACAGCTTCATAGCTGCACTTAATCACACACGTAGCTAAGATCCCAATGACTTCAGGAGAGCAGAATTGGGTACTTAATATTTGCTGAGCAGGGAAGTTATGCCATATAACAAAAGCTGAGTATCTCTCCTGAGCGTCAAGTACTATTAATCTGGGAAAATGCATTCACAGAGTCCAATAATTTCACTTATAAAACAGCTGGTTGTAAGAAGGACATCTAGCATGTACCTCTGCCATGAGTTTCAGCTTCAAATTGTTCTCCTAAGTTACCTTCTTCATAAAGGCTTAGCACAAAATTCACTTACTTGTAGACGTTCTGAAAACAGTTATGCTAAAAACAAATTACAAACAGAAAATAAATTTAAAACAGCAATTTAAAAAAATATCCAAGAAATCTGCACACACAGTTGATTTTCCCTCCTAATTTTCTACTTAAATATGTCTATTACTGCAGCAAATCCCTTTTAATCTTCCAAGATACTTCATACTTCACTCAATAGTACTGATAAGCGTTAGAGCAACAAAATGTTAACTATAAACAAAAATGTCCTGTTCCTCTTCGTCCCTTCACCAGAAGAGCCAAAAAGCTTAATTCCATGACACAGGTGTTATCCTTATTTTTTCAATGTGAAGAACTGGATCAAAGTTCAGAGACTGAGAATGCTGAAGAAAAACAGACTGCAGATCAGTCAGCTGCTGTTAACCCAATTCATTTTCTCCCTCATACTGGTCTGGAGAAAATAACAAACAATTGGTTTAGGACCAACATTCCTTTCATGCTTTTAATCAGTTCTTCTTTTATCTTGCTGGGAAGCAAAAAAAAAAAAAAAAAAAAAAAAAAAAAACCCAACACCCGGACAGACAAATTATAACAAATGTTCATACAAGATATCTCTGATATAACAGAATACTGAAAACATCTGTACAACCAGATATAGTTCCTGGGTGCAAACCCCAGTTGAGATTGCACAGTCTCATGACTGTGATGTCATGATCCACAAAAAGAAATTTATATCTATACAAAGCCCTTGAAGTTATCAAAATTCAATTTAAACTAGAGGAGACATAAAAGAAAAATTTTCTGGCCAGATCCATCTCCAGGATTTATTAGACAAGAATGCTTCTTTGCTGCTTGGACCTACAGCTCGGGAGAACTTCTGCTTAACTGCACTGCAGACAGCATATCACAGGGCTTTCCAAGCAAACCTCCAGCAGCACTGAAAGATGTGAAGTATCTGATGCTTCCCAAAAATGGAGAAGGTCAGTACACACAGTCCTTAACCAGGCGGAATTGAGCTGAGAAAGTGCTCTTTTCATGGATTAGGACCTGTTGCTTAAAGGAAGGGCTAAAGTGTCTGCAGTGCTTTAAGCAAAAGGAGCAGTATTTCGTGGACTGCATGGTAACATTACTGGGAAAAATGAGACTTTACACTTAAGTCACTGTAGATCTAAGTGTGGAAGCCTCTGGACCAGCCCCTCCTTATTTTAACGTCATGCCATTAAACCTAACTCCTGTACAGTGGCTTTTCATAAAGCCTGACCTTTAATAACAAGCCAGTGGCATTACACAACAAACACCAACAAAATACCCATTGCTACAGAGGGATAAAAGAGAAAATCCTGTTCCCAAGGGAAATTCTGGCTTCAGGACAGGAAGGCAGTGCCACCAGCCTCAGCCTACATCATGGGTCACCAGCATGGTCTCAGTCAACTTAAGAGGGTTTATAAAATTTCTTTTCCAATAGAAAAGCCACAGACTATATTCTGTGGCCCTGGGAGCCACCAAGACATCTACAAATCTCTGCAACAGCCAGGGTGTCCCTCTGAAGAGCATGTCCATATTAGTGCCTCAGGTAAGGCAAGGGATGTAGAGGTAAAGGAAGAAATTTCTTCTGTTCACAAACACCTGGACACCCTCCCCAGTGGTCCTTTGGGTTTTTTAAGTGCACTTCGAATGACTGCTTCTGGCACTGACTCCACTGGGTCCACACTGCCTCAGGCAGAAGCCCCATTCTCACTGTATTTCCTGCCAACCAGCAGAAATTAGGCAAATACCAATACCTTGATAATTTTGCACCTTGGTACCATGTTGGAACAAGGGGAGATCATGCTCCAAGGCTTCCTTCCATAGCAGTTCTGGGACAAAAAAGGCTCCAGGCTTTTCTTGTTGCAGCAGCCAGTAATGCAGCTGCTGAACCACCCACTGCATCAGCAACATAAGGACAATCCAAGGTGTATGGTCAATTCAAGTGGCAGGAGTTGAGCCTGCATGTTGTAGGAGAGGCCAAACAGAAAGGCAACACAAATAAAACCTAACCCCACGCCCCCTGATATCCTCCTTCTAAACTGTACCAGAATAAGCCAGATGTACATGTCACTGCTTTTCTCTGGGAAAACTCTTATATTGCAGGTTTTTTCTTTTGTCCTTGTGACACAAGTCTAAAAAAAAAATGTGGCAAATAGAAACATGAGCAGCTCCCTCAAGAGGGAAGGAGAGAGATGCCTAGAAATATAATACCTACAGACTACAAAGACTGCTGGATTCCAGGAAATAAAAATATATATCTCCAGCAAACCAAAGAAACATCACCTCTGATGACTCAGTCTCCACTGATCGGCTTCCAGATGGGGAGGAATTAATTTTTCTTGCTGTTATTCTGCCTCTATGAGAAAAGAGAGATAGGGCTCTGACTACAAAAAAAGTGAGATAATATCATTAGCCAAAGATTTGTATAGGAAAATGATGGAAACTTTGTGGGATGCATATTGATTGGGAATGAATAACGAATAGGCTGGCAAAAGGATTCCAGGGTAGATTCTCCTCACCACCCAAGGGGAAGAGGATCATTTAAGGGAAAGAAAACACACACAATCTACACCCTAAAATCTAACTCAGCTCCTTCTCATACTCTGTAGGATAAGCTACAAGCCAATCTTGTACAAGGCATGCTAGAAGCCTAATCTGAGTGTTTCAAAGTGTGACAGTGAAAGAAAGCACCTGCTGTGCTCTAAAAGAGAAAGTGCTCAATGTGCTGTACTAGCTTGTTTTAGCCATAGCTGGAAGCTGGCAACACTAGTCCTCAGGATTGTATTGGAGAGACAGGGCAATGGCAACATTGGAGGGCTCACATACAAAGGCTGTTGGTGATACTCTTCCTTCTTGCCACCTCTCAGGAGCCAGCTTCCTTCAGGAGCCCTCTTCCTTCTCTCCATCTCTCTGGGGTTTTGAATCCACTGCAAAACTCCTTTTTGAGAGTGGGCGTATTCATTAATCTTTAGGGAAATGTCTCACCAGACAAATTAAGTCAGGTGACATTCTATAGGCAGTGAGTGCTTTTCCAGGAATGTTTCTGTACTTGGCAGTAACATATTTGGATAAAATTTCAGTGTTGTTCCTAAGGCTTAGAGCTGGAAGGAGAAATGAGGACATTTGTGTGATGAGAAATGAGAAACAAGTGGCCCCAGTCTTCCCCTCTGTGGCATGTTTCCTCTCAAGAGCCACAGATGAGAAGTGATGGCATATGTTAGGAAATACATATGTTTTGCTTTTTTAACAGCCCTAGACTATTACTGCCTGGAAGTTTGAACCTTTTAAATCATTAAACCTTTAAACCTTTTAAATCATTAAGTTTTCATTCAGAATTCCAGCATAAAGAGACCAAATCAACAGTACAAACTATTTCAATTTCTCTCCTTCCTCAGGGTATTTTCTCTCTATACAACAGGCTTCCCTCCTGAAAACAGTCATCCCCAATTCCCCAGACAGCCTCTCTTCATCAGCCTCTTTTGGGAAGCTACTGATTTTAACCCTGCAGCAATGCTTCCCCCTTGACTAACCTGCATGTGGCAAAAGCCTGCACAACTTTCTCCCCTGACTATACACCTTCTCCAGATAGGAGCCATAGCTGGCAAAGAAACTCTGGTCCTGATTTTATTTAAATGCAATTTACATTAAATGTAGTCATGTTTTGGCTGGTAGATTTAAAATCTCAGACATTTCAGTGGAAGGATGTAGCCATGCCTCTGTGCTGACTCTTGAGGACATTCACCATTTCGTACGGTAGCACTGAAACATAACAGAACAGAGATAACCTGGTACCCCAGAGCACATGGATGATTCCAAAACCATTCACAAGGAGGATGTAAACTGATAGTAGACTGGATCTGAACAGTGGAAGAGTTCAAGACCAGGTTGGATGGATCCCTGAGCAACCTGACCTAGTGGGTGGAGTCCATTTCTATGACAGAGGATTGGAACTAGATGATCTTTAAGATGATCTCTTCTAACTCAAATCATTCCGGATGGCCCTTGTCTTTGAGCTGAGGTGAAATATGAACTCTGCTAACAGCATCTAGTAGCCCTGTAGAGTTTTATTAAAAACAAATCATCACCCCACACAACCCATGCCAGAACTCAAGGTTTACACTTCTCAAGAAGGTAATAAAGAGGGCAGAGAAAAGGTGTGGCCACAAGAATGCTTGCTGACTCTCATGAGGAAATGAGATATCATTCTAGGTATCATGATTTTATTCTCTACTGTAGATACAGAAAAACTTTCAAAAATATCACATGAACATTTCATTGACGTATTTACAAACAGGTGTTTATCAATCAGGGTGGCCCAGAACAATTTTTTAGTAACAGGATCACATTTCCTTCTTCCAAATGCAGGGCTGTTTAGAAGCTGAGCAATATACCACAAATAAAAATATTAACCAGAGTGGTCTGCACTAGAAAGCCACAATTTATTTTTTTAAGGTATGGACCATAAATATTATTAGAGAAGAGAAACACTAAACATACACCATCTGGTACACATCTTAAACTGAAACATCAAAGTTGTTAGCAGCCTTATTCCAACCATGAATCTATTCTACTGAGGACATTCCAGCTTCTAATGCTGTATTATATTGTTTAAATACACAGCTGAAAATCTTCCAGTACAAACAATCTTTCTGCCTTTTTAGAGCCCTGTTTGGCTTTCTAATGGTCTACCAAGGTCTAGAAGCTCAGCTGGTTGAAATCAAAGCAGCTTCAGGGCATGAGACTTTTCAGATAGCAACAAGTTCTCTAGCAGAATGTACTGTACTGGCCTCTTGGTGATAACGGGAAGGGGCTGGAAGAGATTTTGGTGGTAGCAAGGGAGATGTTAAAGCTTGGTTGAAGAGCCTCAGCCACTTAAATAGAAAAGCTCCACTAATATTTCCCAAACTTCCTTTTACAGAGGGTGTGCATATTAAGTGAAAATACCAAATACGCCACCTTTTCTGTTCACGTGACAGCACAGAGAATAACCCATACAAAAGTGAGGGGGAGCCTTTTAGGTGACAAATTTAAAAGTTAGGATGCTAATTATGTGCCCGGACCTTGAAAAACAGAGCAGCCTATAAACAAAGAATCCTTTCTGACAAGTGCAAGCTTAATTGAATCTTAATTGCAAGCCTCTGATCCCTTCCCTGTGTTTCTGCAATTGCAAACTCCCTCCACATGCAGTATGCACCCAACTCCTACATTCAGAGCTCTTGCTACGTTTAGGGGTTTTATTACAGATTTCTGCAGAAACCTAGTGAGCAATAAACCCATAGACGTCAGTAATGACCATGACAAGGGTATTCTTACTAAGGTTCTCTGAATCACCCAGTTATTTATCGGTTAACTAGAATAAATATTGACTTATTCTTTGCACTGTCCTCTACAAATACAAACCCACCAAAGGGCTCAAAAGACTAAAAAAAATATCAAAGTTGCTAGATAAATATAAAAAAAGAGCTGTTGTTTGCCCTGGGATTTTCCTGGTGTTTCAGATTTCCAGTTTTTCAGATGTTGGCATTTAGAGAATAATCTTAAAGAAAGAAGACCTGATATTAATATAAAAACCTGAGAAGCTGAAGTTTTTGTTGGTTTCTTGGCTTGTAAAGAAACCATCCAGAATAAAAACAAAAGCAAGAGAACACTTTTTTATCTGTGGCTGTTTTCTTTCCAGAGACAGATAAACACACATACTCTGATTTGCACTGGTTTGAAAAAGTCAGTGACAATTAAGCCTGGAGCAATTTCCTACACCTTTATCTACAAGTTTTCTGCTTCTCTTTCTCTTCTGTGGCATGAATTCTTATTTAGTGATTTCATTTTTGGCACCCAAATTGAGGCATCCTTCTCTCTATATTCCAAAAGAATCAAAATAGCAGAAATACCAGTCACAGGCTGAGGGATGCAAAAGAGCACCTGAAAGCAGAAGCCCTCAGCATCTCCATCTGAGCAGTCGGCCAATAAGACAATCAAAACCACAGGGCACTTGACAATGCGATGCTTTTGTTTATTTGCCTTTATCTCACCCATAAGAAGCAAAAAAGTAATGAAGACAATAGAGAAATCAGTCTCGACTCAAAGTCACTCATGCAGATCAAACATGAGTGCAGGCCTGGCTGCATGTGACCTCGTATATAACTTCTGTTGTGGTAATAACAAAACATATAATAGATATGGGCTCTAAAAAAAGCAAAGGTTCACATGACAATCTTTCAATTCTCCCCCAGGCCCCTTAATCAGCAAACAAAGACTCTAGGGAGCCAGAACATAAAAAATCTTCATTGACCTTGGTGCTGTTTGGGTTAAAACTTTAACCTCTCTCTCCCTGGGCACCAGCATAAAGTTGGCTCTTCTATTCCTCCACCACTCGGCAAGTTGAACACAGCAACTCCTACCCAGCTGTGAGGTCATGGAAGGGTAGGCCAAAAGTGGTGGAAAAGGAGGTCATGAGATACCAACAAGGAGGGCAACTGGGGTTGGTGTGATGAGGTACCATACCCAGGAGACACAGGAAACATGAACAAAGAAGCTCCTTTAATTCTACCACTCACAGAGTACTCAGTGCCCAAAAGCTACACTCAGAAGGGAAAGATAAAGCCCAGGAAGTAACACTTTCAGGAGCAACTGGCTATAGTTAAATGTTCTATATTATTCTGGATGATAAGAGACACTGTTAGCCTGAAAGAGTCTATGATGTATGTATCGATGTTTTGCTGCTGGCTTACAGGTAAAAAAACCAAACCACACTAACAACAAATTCCCCTAAGAAATTCTTATAAGAAATAAGTATAGTAGCAGCAATACCTGTTCAGGGCAGTAAAAAGGAAAAATCTTTCCATTTTTATGAAAAGAAAAACCTACACACCCTATTTGGATGGCTGTCAGTCAGACTAACACTTTCTGTCTGTTAGTTCCCCTACAACTGTGCATCTGGTGAGCCTTACTTAAAAGAGTACCATTCCAGAAAGTGAAGGTGCTCTTTCCCTGATGCTTTTATTTCTGCATGAACATGGAAATGGAAATTCTGGAGGCAAATGAATTCAGCTTCTCAAATGAAAAGCATGTATTTAATTCCAAGATACTGAACACACTAATTTGTTTTTAATAAAACATGGGTTTGAACAAAGTATTTTTAATAAAGATCAGACACCAAAAGCTTCTTTTTAATGTTTTCAAAACCAGTTTTAATCTCACACTTAATGAGATACATTTCACTTTTCTAGAAGTCTGGCCCTCTTACAGGTAGACTAACTTAAAACAAAAGAAAAGAAACTCAACTGGCTTCAAAGTCACTCCAGCTGCATGGCCCAGCTGGAGGGAGACAAGAAGGCGTTATTCCCTGTTGACTCCTTCAGGGGCTGGAAGGGTCCAGTGTTGTTCTTGACAGTTTGGTACTTTAGGCCAGTGCCAGGGGAAGGAGAAGAGACGCAAAGTTAAGAGCTGTCAGGATGTGAGGTGCTTGGGTGGGAACTCTCCCTCAGTTACCCTTGAATGTGCTTTGAGTGCTGAGATGTACATGTGCCATTGGACACTCTCCTGCCGCTGCCTCTGCTGACGGGCTCCATCACACCCTGGGGCTTTAGGCAGGAGCCCTTCCATTCACTTCAGCAGCACTTCAGCACCACATCCCCAAGCAAGTATGTGGAATTTTGATTAAAGAAAGAGAAAACATGTTAATCTCATTAATAACCGTGAAGGGGAAACCCCACTAAGATGAAAGCCTTGTTTTGTAGGAGCATGAGAAGAATATCCCTGTGACTGGAATGTGCAGTGATTTTCCTGGTCTGTCCATCCATCCTTCTCTTTAGAAACTTTTGGTCAGTAGGGGGTTTATTTTGTGAGAGGGGATCATGCTCTTAGTCACTACTCTTATATGGGGTAACAGCAAAGCTAAGGGAAGAATGTGCTGAATAATAAATAACACATTAAGTCAGTAAAATCATCCAAAATGCAGCATTCTAGTACCTGCAATGCTGCATGTGCAGTGAGATTTTTATAAAGAGGTATTTTTGTGAGGTACATTTGTGAGGCAAAGTACATTATAGTTTGTAATGTAATGAGGCATGTGATAGTAAATCTGTTAAAAAAAGAAATGCAACGATGGCAAGTGATGACAATTGAGGGAATCAAAGAGCATCACTAGTATTTCAAAATATAACTTCTCAGATAATTGCATAACCATAAGGGCTGCGATTTGTGTTATGCTGGCTGGCTACACATACAATTAAAGTAGACTCAGAGCCAGTAACAATAATTGATCTCAGGTCTCCTTTAAAAATGTAAGTCTGTCCTTTTGTTAAAGAAGTAAAGAAGAAACCCTTGACATCCAAACAATTTGGTGGAACTTGTAATTAGCTGATGGATGAGAAAGAGACGCAAGTTACAGTAAGAAAAGAGAATTTGGTCAAACAAATTTTCGGGGACTGTTTTGGCAATTTATGTTCTACTTTGCAGCTGTGAAAACTCTTATTCACTTTACTTGGACGCTTCAATAGTCCCCTGCCCATAAGTAAGTAAATGAAATGAAGTATAGATGATAATGTTTGTAAGTTCTGGCCTTCGAGCTCCCTTTGAAATCAAAGAAAGTAAAGAGTGTTTATCACCTAAGAAACTTTTAAGTGTCCATTTGTGCCCTTACTTTGCAAGTTTATCTCCTGTTGACTTAAACCAAGGACAAGATTACACTCAACAATTAAATTCCCATCAGTTTGTTTCAGCACAAACCCACTTTCTGCTCTGTATTTCACAAGTCTTGGATTCTTGGGCTGTGGCTTAGATGCCGTAAGAAGAGCTTCCAACAACAATGAAATAAAAACAAAACACTTGTCTGGCAAGTGGAATGACACTCAGTTGATTAGAAGGGGTTCTCTGCTGGCAAATGTCATCAAGCCACCCTGTAAATAAAGTGGGTTTATTTGTATTAGGTAAACAATAGATAATCTAGACTTTCTATCTGATGAGTTTAATCCACATAGCATATCCATGAGAATCTTAGTTTTAGGGGATTTATAAATGCTATGAGCAGATCAACAAAATAAATAATTTTTCAGTGCTCTTATATCAGCTATGAAACAAATGCACAGGACAAGCACTCAAACAGCAGCAGCACATATTTTATCTAACACACCTTGTCAATATTGCTGGATGTCTTTCTTTAGCAGTTTGATACAGTGTATAGCACTGAACTGGTTGTGTCTCAGGGTTTTTACCTGGCAACAGAACTTCTTGCATGCAGCTCAGTGCTACTTAAATTGGAAAACTTTATTAATTTCAAAAATTTAATTATGTTCTCTAAACAATGATCTGAGAATTAATGCTTGGGAGATGGCTGTCATTAATACAACCTGACCACAATGAAAAGAACATGTGAATGTTATATAATTTCGTCATTGCATCTAGTTCAGCAAAAAAAATTAATCCAAAGCTCCCCAGAAGTCCAAAGACTGCCATTTCCAGGAGACATCTGAAACTTATCAATATTCTTGTGTAATACATGGGATGAGTTAGGTCCTAAGTGGTTGTGCAGTTTGATACTGTACCAATATATTTTTTCCATCAATGGCAACTGCCATCTGCACAGAAAAAGAAGTTCCAGTGAACAAATGTTATCACCAGACATTACGTCCTGGGACTCGGCCTCAGGAATTATGTTTTTCTCTTGCAATGTGGAAAGCTGTTCAGTGCGCTGCACGTCTGCAGTGCACTGCAGACAGCATGTGAGAGCATTGTGGACAGAACATTCTCTCATTAACTTGAGAAACATATTTAATAAATGACAGGGTTTGCATTTGATTGCTAAAATATGCCTCTCACCTTATTCTCCTTGGGTACACATAGAAGGCACCTATTAAGAGTCCTAAACCATGACTCCTAAACACAGGAGTATTCACTACAGCAAGTGGATGCACTTAAGAAAAGCTAAGACCAGCTCTAAAAGTAACACACTGGCAATTGTGATTGTAGTGGTTTTATTACTGGTGCTTCAGATGGTTTTGGAGCTTGGTATAAAGGAGAAAGAAGAGGTTCAAGGACTCTGTTTTTCACATCCAGCAAATCCAAGCAGGCTTTTTTTGCATGCCCTCACATTCATCCTAGCCTCCAAAGCACTTACACTAAGAATTTAATTAACAGATGGCTCACACATATGTTTTTTCTAAGACCATTAAAACTGTTTTAAGATGGGTGAAGAAGTCTCCTCTCAGTAACTCACTCAGGTTTTGGGCACAGCAACGGCAGTGAGGGACAGGCAGGCCACTCTGGGAGTGATGCTGCCCAGCGCCCTCCTCCTTCATGCCCACAGCTCAGAAGATCCCCACAGGATGCAGCACAAGCTTCTTGCTGGCCATAAGCACACTCCACACTTGCAACACACATTCACCCTTGTGAACGTGCTTATTCACCCTTGTGAACATGCTTGTCTGTCTCCCATAAAGCCCCTTCAAAATATTTCAAGGAAATACAAATCTAATTCCTGTTTAACTACAGCAGCAGTCTGTAGCTTTATTTGGGTGTTCTAAGCTTAGAAAAACAAAACACAAGAAATAAATGCTATTTGTCTAGCAAAATTTTGCAGACTTTGGTGGTTGACACAGGAGGACATGTGGACACCAAGAGCTGGTGCATCTGTGCACTCATGCAATTGCAAAGGGTTTACAGGCCAAAATGTCCAGCTGCTCCCCCTGCACCTGATTTTGAAGAACACAAACCTGTGGTACAATATGATGGCAAATCTGGGGTTCAAAGATCACATAATTATTTTCTCTTGCCCATTTGGCCTATCATGGATGAATTACAGTTTTTCCCTTCCTATTCTACAATTATCAGCATAAAGTTCCTGACAAAAACAAGATCCTGTCATTTGTGCCAGTACAAGTTTTTCTAGAGGCTCACTACAGGTTGGCTGGATTACCTACTTTATATCTGAATGCCAACTAGCCACAGGTTACCCCAAAGAGATGCTAAGGATTCACATCCCTCCAATCACTGTGGTCATAATCTCCTGATCTGCTTCAGAATTCCCAGCATGTTATTGGTAATAGCCTTCATGCTCTCCCTTTGGCACATTAAAGACTACTGCAACTGCACCCACAGAAGGGGGTACTTAGGCTGAACTGGCAAACTTCTGAAGCAGCTCTTCTATAAATAAATAAGACCCTGTAATATAAATAATAACCCATTGACATATGTTAAATAGTAGATTAACGAGAAGCGGAGCTTTTCTGTCTCCCCTTGGACTATAATATCCCCCTCTCAAGCCTCCAGTCTGCTGCTGGAATGGGACAGGAGCTATGGGCTCCTAGCTGCAGGCCTGGGAGTAAGAGCAGAGCAATCCCATGGGGATGGCTGGGCCAAGAACTGAGGGCAGCTGGTGCTGGTGGCTTGCAGAAATGTGAGCTGCAGACCCCACCCAGAATTAAGTGGGCAGAGTGCAGGAGGGGCAGTCACATAAAATGCCACTTCTCCTTGCAGCTATCGACTGCACAAGTTCACAAAGGGCCTTGAGATCTCTAGGGAGCTGTGTGCTTGGAGTGTAGAATATGCATTATGAATATGCATTATGTATTTGATCCACAGTCTGGATCAAATACATACATTTACCTTTCAAGAGGATATGCATTCATGCTCCAAACCCTGCCAGGGCCAACAGGGAGCTGCCCACGAGCTCCTGCCAGTACACACACACCAGGCTAGCCAGCATCACTGGGATGAGGCTAAACCCAGCACACATCTGTGGAAGCCAGCAAGCATGCATGTGCACAGGCAGGCTGGTGGCTGGCAGCACAGCTGGCTGTCACTGGACAGCCTTCAGCAGCCCTGCACCAGCACTGCCCCGAAGTGGGAGCCTGCCCACCATTTGGACACAGCAGTCCTACTTTGGTGCCAGGACACAGCAAATCAGGAGAAAAACCCTTGGTGAAACTTTGCAGCTGATTATCTTGACCTCAACAATATTCCACATTCTCTGTGGAGGAGCAAAAGTATAAAGGATAATCTGTGCATTTTGGCATTTTAGTATACAACTAGTTCTTTGGCTTGAGTAATGTCACAGGGTCATTACTGCTTGCATTAGAAACACTGCAAAACAAATGCTACAATCCCATGCCTTTTTTTTTGAGAGCTCAGAAGTGCAATTTAAACTTCCAAACAGTACAGTGGCCCTACAAAAGGAGAAAGAAAAGAATATTTTACTTGCTAACTAGTCCTTTCACAGGATAAACCAAATACAGCAATAAACTTCAGCACTTCAGAAGGGGAATTGAAAGTGCAGCTCTGCAAAGACTCAGATTTAGCATTAAGGAGTGGACTGTATCTTTTCTTTCACATATGTCACAAAAGGGAACATTTCTTTCAAGTGCCAAATGGTGTGGTAATAACAGGGGTAACTCACACTATAACACACTAACTTGACTTTACCGTAAATGCCACATGCTCATAGGTGTCCCACTGTACTATAATTTGCTCTATAATGTAGCATTACCTTAACAAAATAACACCCTTGGATTTTACTTTTAAAGTTAAAAAGACCTCACAATTCACTTAGAAATTGCACTGAAATTTTCTGTATTTGATGTGATTAACCATGCACGTGTTTGGGAAGCTCACTGCTTGAAAATGAGGGAATAACCTTGGTCTGAGAGCTGCCCACTGGTAGCTGAGCATCATCTGCTGGCCAAGGCCCAAATTCTCATTGTGTTAAGATTTTGAAAAGATGATGATCATAAAAAGATCAAAATCAGATTAGGGATGTCAGATTCTCAGTCCCACTCCTGATAAAGAAACTTAGAGAATCACAGAGCATTATGAGTTGGAAGGGGCCCACAAGGATCATCAATTCCAGCTCCTAAGTGAATGGCCTGGCCCATACAAGAGTTGAACTCTGACCTTGGCGTTATTAGTGCCATGCCTCAACCAACTGAGAGTCTTCTCAGTATTGTATATGATACTGAACACAGTATCGTTGGAAAAAGGAAGGGCTGGGGCTAACCAGCTTGGAATTACTTCTGACCTGGTCCTTGCTGTCTCAGATCCGTGCATCTCCTGTCAGTTCAGTAAGCAGAGTCAGAAGAGAAGTTGCCAAAATAATTGACAGTTTGCTTTTTCCTCTCACTGCAGTGTCACTGCATACATTACTGTATGGCACAGTTCACACCAGCTATTTTCCCAATGTACTATTCCATGTGAGCATTAGAAACATTTGAATGACAACTTTAAGCAAACACACCAACTAAAACAACCTTTGGGGTTTATTATTCTAATCTAAATTTATCACAATATTTCCAGCATGCTTCAAAGCAGAGGAAAGGAAGGAAAGGATGAGGGGGTTTGCAGTGATTAATAAAGGAATGCTCTTAACTGCTTCTCCTGTTCAGGAAATATACAAAAGTACAATAAGTATTTAATATCTATAACTTCTGGGCAGCCCTAACTGTGAAGACTTCTTTTTCAATCAGTGTTGTACCAACTGGTCAGAGCTGCTGGATTAAAGCAGGCATGTAGTGCTTCGGGGGGGTCTCATGAAGGTGAGTCCCCAGAGCACTGACAAGAAGATAAACAAGATATTTTATTGCCATAGGTTTTTTTCCTCCCCCGTTGTTATTGTTGTCTAGAAGAAAAAAAAAAAAGTTTCCAGACGAAAATATGCGTGAGTGTAATGGAAATGACATGCAGGCAACAGCTTCCCTCTCCCATTTGGCTGTCAAATGGAGCTCAGTCTAGAGCAGCCCAGCAAACTGCAAGGAGGGGGACGGGAGGAAGAGTTGGGAGGGAGATGAGGGGGAGGGCTCAAGTGGGCAGGGGAAGCAGTGAAAGCCTAAATAAACTTTGACTATTAGATAACTGGGCTATTATTGCTCTGTAACACTTCCTGAATGGCCTAGAAAAAACACAGAGACAGTTCTTGTTCCTGCCTGAAGGAAACAAAACACAAGGATGAGTGCTCAGTGTGTCAACTAAAAACTCTAGTTGTTTCCTTCCTTCCTTCTTTCTCTTTCGTGTCATTAGTTTTAATTTGGATTTGTTTCTTTTTTTTTTCCTTGTTCTTTTTAAAAACCATGCTGTATACTTAGCCAAAGCCACGAAGACTCTCTTTCCATGAAAAAAACAAAACAAAACAACAAAACCCTCTTAAAGTTTCTATTGCAGGACGTAAGCCCCACATATTTAATGCGAGGCACAAGCTGCAGCCATTGGGGTTTCAACGTGAGGCATCCCATGGCCCTGCCAGCAGTGCTCCGGCAGCTGCAGCTCCCCAACAGCCCCTCTGCAGAGACATCTCACTCCTTCACAACTTGGAAAAGCTTTTTTCTCACTTAAGTCACTTCAGTGAAGGATACTCCCTGTTGTTAAGCTTCCTGCTTGCATGTACAATACTGTTGGTGCACTAAAGCTGTTAGACTCATTAGAGAAGCACCTACACCAGTCATGTGTAATTACAACTCCTCAGACTCAAACCAGACGCTCCAGAATGTCACAAAACCAGTAACTTGTGATGTTTATATTCACTGATCTTTTTGAAGGTGAAAGCAGTGAGAAATAGATTGCTCAACACCACATTTGGAAGATGGCGTGACCCGGAGTTACAGCTGATCTTCCTCTCCAAAACCATAACTAAACTGTTACTTTCCTCTCCACCTCCTCCTGGTCCATCAAGCATTGTCCCTCCTCCCTCCTCCCTCCCATCTGCTGTGAGCTCCTGCTCTGGCTGCTTATCTCGCTGCACCCACAGAAACCTTGCCATAAAATATGTCAGCTAAGATCATCTCAGTGCACTGCCTGCCGAGAGATGACACACACCTCCCCTGACATGCTCACCGGCCTCTGTACCCAACAGCAGCTTTCTATTAGCAAATCGTGCTAATAGAAATAATAATAAAAATAGAAATAATTGCTAATACCCTCTGACAACACCTGAATTTTCCACTTACTCACACATTCTTTATGTTCCTGCTCTTGTCTAAACCACTCCACCTATATAGCAGTTTTTACTTCTTCCTCAGCTCACTACTGCTCTGTACTTTCTTCACAGGCATCTCCCATTCCTTCCCCACTTTAAAGCCCTTCTTTTGCAACATTCAATATAAAGTCTCCATGGGCAACTGTCTCTGTGGTGGAGGACGGGTGGATCTGTGCAGGACTCTTCACACCCACTCCTATTTTGAGCAGCACCAGGTTGGCCACCAGGATGACAGGGAACAGCCACTGAACGGGAATGTCAAACTGAAAAGTACTGGTCTGCAACTGGAGATAGTGGGACAGCCTGAGTGGACAGAGACCTCCAACCTCTGACTACTCAGAACTGGGCAGGAAGAATGTCACTGGCACAGACACACACAATGCAAATAAAAAGTCCTAACAGAAACAAAAGGCCAAACCCTTAAATGCTCCATTTTTGGTCTAGTGGCCTTAATAGATAGTTTCTCACCCAAGCAGGGAATATAAAAAACAGAAAGAAGCTCCAAACACAGGAGACCGTGAAGGCACTGGGAAGGACAAAGAGAGGTGAGGAGGGGAAGGACAGTTTTCTGGAGTGTAAAATTGAGCTGGTGGCAAATAAGAGGTAAAAAAATGCTTAAATGGATTTCTGGTGTGAATAATTGGGATATACTTTTTCCTAACTCCTTTTTGATACTCTCTCAAATTGTTCCTTGTAATAACTGACCCTGGAAAATGGAAATACGGGGGAAGAAGGGGTGGGGGAGAGGAGGAAGTCAATTTGAGTGAAAGCAAATTCTGCATTTGTGTTTTAGTAAGCTGCCAACATAAAGCATTTACCAGCTGTGAGCTAATCCAAAAAGTCATTTTGAAGGACTGGAAAAAGTGAGGTTTTAAATGACTTTAAAAAAAGTCTAGGCTTTTTTTCCTCCAGTTTCAGCACCCTAGGAACATTTCAGAGTCAATTCAGGAGCCTTTGTAATCATAAACAATTTTTTTTCTGGTTAGTGGCTGTTCAATTTTTTGTTCCCAGAAAGGCTGTCACTAAACAAACAACAGAGATCACGTATGAAAAGAGAGACATCATGTATGAAAAGAGAGACATCTTTGAAGCCTGAACAAAGAGAAAGCCATTCCAAAAACTCCTAAAATGAGCAACCGAACAAGAGAGAATGATGGCATAGGATGTGACTCAAGGTCTGAAACACTCCTCCAAGCCCCAATGACTGACCTTGATAAGGCGTTCCACTGGGGAAAACAAACCTCTCCAGAGAAAACAAAGCCATTACACACAAAATAGGTGAGGAAAGAAAGGAAGCCATAACTTGCCCAGGTGGAAAGGGACCTGGGGGCACTGGTGACAGCAGCTGAACATGAGCCAGCTGTGTGCCCTGGAGGCCAAGAAGGCAAATGGCATCCTGGCCTGGATCAGGAATGGTGTGTCCAGCAGGAGCAGGGAGATCATTCTTCCTCTGTACTCAGCACTGGTGAGGCCACACCTGGAGTGCTGTGTCCAGTTCTGGCCCCTCAGTTTTGGAAGAATGTTGAGACACTTGAGCACGTCCAGAGGAGGCAACAAGGCTGGTGAGGGGCTTGGAACACAAACTCTGTGAGGAACAACTGAGGGAGCTGGAGTTGTTTAGCCTGGAGAAAAGGAGACTCAGCGGTGACCTTATCACTCTCCACGGCTTCCTGAAAGGTGGCTGTAGTCAGGTGGGAGTTGGTCTCTTTTTGCAGGCAGCAACTGACAGTACAAGAGGAAACAGTCTTAAGCTGCTCCAAGGGAAATACAGGTTGGATATTCGGAAAAAGTTTTTTATGGAAAAGGTGATAAAAGTACTGGAATAATTTGCCCAGGGAGGTGGTGGAATCACCATCCCTGGATGTGTTCAATGAAAGACTGGATGTGGCACTCGGTGCCATGATTTAGTTGAGGTGCTAGGGCGGGGTTGGACTCGATGATCTTGAAAGTCTTTTCCAACCTTGTGATGCTGTGTGTGACCTTCTGTGTGTGTGTGATGTTGAGCAGCCCTGTCACTGCATCCCATAGGTTTGAATCAAGCCTCAGTATGGGCTGTGGCTTGGAAAGACCTTATAGATATCGATGATGAAGCAGCTGGCTTTTACGTCTCAGATGTCTTGTGAGGGTAGAAGAGGGGAGCCAAGAGTACTTGTGTTAGCTGCAGAGCACCAATTCGCATCGAGTACTTGGCTAGCAGATGTTGTGGTGTTACAATAGTTGTTATATGGTTCCTCCTGTTCCACCTCAGTGGTACAGGTGGTACCACACCCTGCAAACACATTCATGGGGTTCCTAGGAGGCTGTGAGACTCATCCCTGTGAGGGTGGATAGCCTCAAGCCAATACAGTGAGTTTGCCTTAGTCTTTGTCCCATGATGATGTTTCCCCCCTAAAGACCTGGCAGGTAAAGTCCTCTCAGAAATAAGATTGTTCTACCAACTCCTGTGTGTGCCTGACACTGGCAAAGGCTCACCAAGGGACTTCAGCACCATACTGAAAAGTATTGAACCCTTCAGGTAGACTCAGATCTCTTCAGGGCTGCTCTCAGAGAGAAACTGCCCTAAAAATAATGGGTCCAGACCAGTAAACACATTAGAAATCCGTTGTCACTGTCTTGGCTGAGATATTGCAATTAAACATCAAATCTGTGTAAGTGCTAACTTTTACTTTCTCCTGTGCCATTATCAAGTCTCTGTCTTCTCTGAAGAAGCACCTGTTGAAAATTGTCCATAAAGGTCACATCACTTGCCACGGCACCACTGCAAGGGCTGGTGTCTGTTATCACATAGTAAGTGATTATCAGAAAGGGTTACCTTGATCATGCAGTCCGTTTATTCAAGCCTGGATAGAACATTCCCACCATGACTGAAGTAGGGGTTTTGAATTAAATCTATCACCACAAAGAGAAGGCATAAGCAAATTTGGAAAAAATGGTCTCAAAAAGAGACATTTGTTGCAGCAAAACTCTTAAGTCCTTGATGCAAGAATTTCAATGCAAAACAAATAAAAGAAAATAGAGACTTCCCATGTTCTATTTTTATTACATATCCCCAAGAAGGGAACACTCAGTCCAGTCTTAAGGGAGCAGCCCACCAGTAAGGTGGGAAGGTTTTGGGCAGCTTTGCATATGAATGAAATTTTTTTAAGTGCACAAAGACAGAGTACCCTTGACAATACACTGTAACAGTTAAGTAACTTTGAAAGGTTAACTGGCTAACAATAAAATTTTCCTGGTTGAATGCATTTACCTCTATTCTCATTTAAATGAAAAGAATGTACTCCATTGAGTCCCATTAGTCTGGGTAACTAAGGAACTTGACCAAAAATGAATGAATGAAAGAAAATACTTAAGTTTCTCCCCAGTTTCTTGTATAAACCTATCTGATCAGCACATTTCCTTTCCTTGTCCTCAGCCCCCAGAAGCAGTGGCAAGGTATCCAATTTCACAGGAATCATCATTGCTTTATCTGAATAGTTCTACTAAATGAAGCTGAATCCAAATCCATTTTTTTTACCAAGTGATACTATTACCAGAATGATGAAAATGGAAATCTAAGAAACAGGACAGAAATGTAAAATGTGAAATGAGTTTCTGAATACAAAACCAGAAGGGGAAGAGCTGCAGAAGGTCACTGTAGCCCTTTCATTCACTCTGTACTAAGGCTTCCTCTAAGTGCAGAGTAATGTCTGTATATTGGGAGCACAAGTCAGAAATGTTTCTACTTCTTAGTATCAAGCCGAGATAGCTGCTAAGAAAAGTTTTAAAAATTGTGCCTTGCACATCTACCTCTAGGAAACAACATTTAAAAATTCCAAACATACAAAACTCCAACAAAGCAACAAGAAAAGCAGCTGCAGTCAGTTATCAACAAATAAAGTACACTAATACATCTGAAAGTTTCAGTGAGAGGCATAAGTGCCCAGAATTCCCTAGGAAACAGTTCATACCTTGTAAAGCTGAATAAACCACATTTTCCAGATTATAGAGGGCAAAAGATAAGGATGCCTGATGAAATATCAAGGTAGGTAGGAACAATTTGCAGGACTGCCTTTCTTTTGATGTCTGCCCATGTCAAAAATGCCTCATAGTTTTTTGCATTACTGTCAGTACCATGGGAAACCTCAACCTGTCTCTTCTCCACTACAAGAAGGCAGCTCTGGGGCACAGTGGGTTCCCAACAACCTCAAACATTTTGGGGAGCTTTCATGGTACAAAACTCCTCTGTCTGTTCTTTACAAAGCAGAAAACTTCTTTTACAAACGGTATTGAACGTAAGAGTTTTTCAGCTATTACAACATGAAACCAACAGCCTGGGCAAAGACATGATTAATACATCTACCAACTTGCTCATTCATTCTGATGGCAAGATGGCACTTTGAATGCCTGCAGTCTTGAAGGCCTGATCTGTTGTTCATCAGATATCAGTTCTTATGCTCTTCCATGGTCTTATCACCACCAGCCCATGAGGACTCTGGTCTTTGGTAGTTAAAGATTATGGGGTTTATTTATTTCTCCACTGTAAATGCTTTCCCACTGAAGCCACTTGGTGTAAACCAGAATGTTAAACAACACACTTGAAATCTAAAACATGGAAAAGACATAGCCTCATCCAGCATTTCCAATTCTCCAATGGAAGTATGTTGCACAATATAAAAGCAAGATTCTATTTTTCAATTTGCTTGCCAGAGCATGGTTACCTTCAGCCATTTGAGGACCCTTGTCCTTTCTTCTTCTCTCTCCAAGCCTGTGCCTATCTCTAGCCCAGCTTGAAGCATTGCTTTTTTTCATGCCCAACACTTTAATCTCATCAAACACCACTTTCATCTTGTGCCAATGTTCTTACAGCTCTCACTGTTCTCACAGCTAAGAAACACCTCTTTCTAAGCAACCCTAGGAGAAAAGTAGCTAAAATGCTGCAGTTAATGATGTAGATGAGAAAACATTACCTTTGTGCACCACACTGGGCCTCATCACATATCTCCCGCGCAGTGCTGGGTAAGTAATTTGCCTTCCCTCTATCTTTGCAGAGCCAGGCACGGAAGAGTTGAATCAAAATTGGATTTGCTAATATTTGCAAAGCATTCATTGATCATAGCTGGGAAGTGTTATTACTACTTCATTACAGAGCTGACCAGTTTTGCTGCAGAGACACAGCTCTTCTCCACAGCTGAGCATTTGTGAAATAACCAGCTGACCTTAAAACCTCATCAACCTCCTGTAAGACCTGCTGTAACACAAGGAGGGGACTGTGGGGCAGAAATCTCATTTCGTCTTGTTAAACAGGCTCAGCTACAGAAAGTTAACAAATTGCTAGAGAACTGTGCAAACCCTTGTCAGTGCAGTGGCAGTGCATGACTGCAACAGCACACAGACTATGAGCCACGTGAAAGACTGGTGAGATCATGAAGCAAAAGAAAAAAAACTAACTACAGACTAGAAAATTAAGAAGAGCTTGTGTGGGCAAGTCTGCCTCATTCCGTCCGGTTTTTGTAGTAGGAAAGGTGCCATTATGAAGTGGCTGGAGCAAGTTAAACACCTTTCAAGTGTGTTCTAACAATTAGTGGTATTATGAAAAAAAAAACCCCTTGGCATTCGTTGAAAAAGAAAAGTTGTCTTATTTAACTACAACTCCAGTGTTTAAAGTATTAATAGCTGCCTATGCCACTCGTTCCTACATGCTTACATGCTTTTCAAATTGCATTTGGTAAAGCTCAGTCCATCTGTTTTCCCACACTCCATCAACATATGCAACAAAGCGAGCAGAGGTTACCTACAGTAGGGTCGTGTTTTGTTCAGAGCTTTCTGCTTGCATACCAGAAATTGAGTGCTAATTCAACATGCTTTGGGCGCATTCAAGCTACAAAAGGAGGGGGCTCGGGAAGGGGAGAGGAGAAAAGTTTTCACCCATCACCATACACACACTTCCAGATGAGAAAGTGCCCGGGAAGGATTTGTGCAAAGTGGAAGCCTGGTTGCATACCAGCGCCTCTTGACTCCAGAACAAACCTGTTGCAACATGACAATATGCAGCAGAAACTGGACAAGCAGCTGCTAATTCGCCGCACTAACTTCAAAATCCATATATTTTCTTTTCAAACCCATCCAGTAAGACAAAGAGAAGTCGGTTTGAGATTCATCTCAAGTTCCAGGCTGGTGGCTAATTTGTATGGTTCCTGTAAATAGGTCTCCTCAGATACTCTGTAGGTAAGTGGCCTGGGGAGCATTTGAAAAGGGATCACCCCATACCTAATATCAGCCTTCATCAAGCCTAGAAAGAGACAAATGCTTGGATGTGCAGCCCAGAAGGGATGGTGAGGTAAGGGGTCTTCATAAAGAGATCCAAGGAGGAGAAGGAGCAGAGACAGAAAATGAGGATATGCTAAGGTTGTTCGAGGCTTTTCAGGTGGATTCTTCACCAGCCATCCATCCTGGTCCTCTGCTGCTGTTCCTCCATCCCTTCCTGTCCCTGCCACGCCGTCTGTCTGTCTGCCTGCCACCCCCTCCATTGCGCCAGCACAACTGTTTCAGCGGCCCCATTCTGTGAACCGGATTAACAGGTCTGGCTCCGAAAGAAGGAAAAAAAACCAACCCAACCTAAACCATTTTAATTGCCAGGCTATTTTTAAATTCTCCAGTGTTGCACAGCATGGCAGGAACAAGTGAGGGGGTGGAATTTATCAGCACAAGGTAAGAGCAAGTGGAGAATGAGGACGCTCTTAGTGGGTAACACCAGGAAAAATTTTGTCAAATGAAGCGTACAACATAACTTTCTCCTCCGTTATAGTTCCCAATGGCTGCTTTGCCTGTAATTTCTTTCAAGCTGGTCTGATTCTGGAATTGTATTAGCCTGTGTGTTAGCACAGACATTTGAAATAATTTCTAATGTCTTCAAGCTTCTACATTTTGACTTATAAAAATACTTAAGTAAGTCTACTTGCTCTCAGAAGAAAGCCAACCACACACAAAATTTTCGGGATTTATTTTTTTAAGGATTCTTTGGCAGGATGCACAACCTACATCAAATGCTAGTTCAGCATTGCATGGCCATCACATGTGCTATGAAATTGTCTGAAAATACCTGGGGAAAGACACTGTCTTGGACAAAACACAGTCAGAATAAAGACTTATACAAATGAACTGGAACTACCATCCCTGGAAGCAGTGTTAGAGGGAGAAATGAAGTAGCTATCACTTAAATCTTTCATGTAAGAAGCTTTGGAGGATTTTTGGAAGCAGAAGCAATTTTCAAAATCCACAAAAGAAAAAATCTGGAGTTAACTCACTATGGGTTTTTTATTAATGTAACTTTTCATGTTTGCAACACATCATGACAGACAAGCTGCTGAGCATTTACTGCTAGAGATCAGAATGGATATTTAAAATAACCCCTCTATAATAGATGGGTTTCTGGTTGTGCAGGTGGGATGCTACATACATTTATGAATAAACACACTTGCAACAACCACCTGCATGGGCTCTGGATACTACTTGAATATCAGCCAGCAACCTTGAAATGGTGCTCATAAAAAAAAAAAAAATTCCTTCCATCAATATAAAGGTCAAAAGTATGTGAGAACTAGATTATAAGTAATTTTTCCCATTTAAAGCTTTTGTGCTTGAACACACTGAATCCTAGTTTGTGCTTTGGGACTAAATGCTATGATTTTAAAATATGTATACCTACTTGATTCATATCTCCCCAACCATACATTCAATCTGGCTATAAGTCTTCAGGTAGCTTATGCCAATGTAAAATCTGGAATAAGAAAAAAGTAGTTCCCATTGAGTTTTT
The DNA here is from genome assembly GCF_009819655.1 of Sylvia atricapilla. Taxonomy (NCBI): domain Eukaryota; kingdom Metazoa; phylum Chordata; class Aves; order Passeriformes; family Sylviidae; genus Sylvia; species Sylvia atricapilla. The sequence goes on along the minus strand of NC_089140.1, from coordinate 52,262,877 downwards.
ACTCTTCATGGGAAAGTCCTCGTGGTAGCATTTATTCTTTGGCTAGAGATTTCAATATTTGGTTCAAAGAATGATATTCCAGTCCTGCTCAAGTGTAAAATGTGGTGAGGCTAAAATTTAAGCTTCTTAGCCTGCCTGTTGTTTGAAGTACTACTGGTCTCCAAAACCTTTGTCACGTTGACTTCAGTATGGAGCCACACTGCTTGGCCAATGAGTTTTGTTTTCCTCAGACTCCCTCACCTGGAGCTCTTCCTGTGGTATCAGGGATGCTCACAGCTCCATAAACTTTGACCCTTCCCTCAAAACAATCCCTGCACCTTGTGGGATTTCCCAGCTATGCAGTGTGCCTGAACTTAAGGGCCAGCAAATCTCTACTTCCACTGTGTTTATGCTAAGTGGCACAGAAACTCTGTGTCAATTAAGAGAGTTTATTTGGTGTCACTGTGATTTTTTCCCCAACCAGTGCTCATTTTTATATATACAGAGGGCAAGGAGGGAGCTCTGTAAATACAGGAGAAAGTTATGAGTTCTTTCTTCACCTGTTCTGCTGCTGCTTGATGTCAACTCGTAGGGATGAGTAAAGTGAAAACATGACACTATGACTCTTAGTTTCACAGAGGTTTTCTCCAAACACCCTGGAAGTGAATAACACTAAATGTAAATAGCAACAGAAGACTGGGAGCAGAATTATTCTGTGGTGCAAAATTACCCAATTCAAAGACAATCCAGAAGGATGTTCTATTGATTCGACTCTCAAAACTGGAGTAACTAAAATATCTCTCTCTCCTGTGCTTGGTTGACTTTCGCTCACAAATAGTGCAGAACTTAATGGCAATCTAGACTTTCCAGCCTGCTTTTGACATCTATGTAGCAGGCACCAGATGCTTGCAGAGGCTCACAGAACCTTCAGCTCCAAACCACCCTTGGTTCTGTTAAGACGATAGCAGAGGACAGCCAGGCTTTCATTTACTGCTTTCACAACATCAGCCAGGTTGTAATCCGTTGGGAACAGGATGAGGCTATCAAAGCAGCACTGGGGAATTTTGTGCACTGCTATTTTTCTTCCTAAGCCCAGTGTTTGCTTGAAAATGTATCACTTTATCTAGCAGCGATTTTCATTCACAAGCAATTTGTCAAGCGACTTCAAACTTCTGGGATTGTATTGACTCCAGAACTGCAATTGCAGTTGTCAGCAACATGGGCTCCTGCAATCTGTTAAACACATTTCTCGAAGGTGGTTAGTATCCTCCCTACTGTTTTCCTGTGGGAAAGACAGCCACAATGGGCTCTCACTCATCATCCACTGAAATGCTTCTCTGGGATAGTTTATTATACTAAACCCTGCTGGTCTTTGCCCTTCCTCCCTGTGAGCCTGCCTAACAGCAGAGCCAGCTGGGCTGGCTGATGCCCGGCTGTAGCCTGCTGACTGATGGCTACCAAGTAATGGATCAAGCCAGCCATAAGAGCTGGAAACCCAGTGCTCACCACCTCTGCCACCCCAGGACACAGACAGCAAAGCCACAGGGGCAGCCAGGAAGAAGGCTGCCTCAACTTAATTTGGACAAGAATAAAAATCTTCCCTTCAGTGTATCTAAATCTGAGGTAACAAGAGGGGGTTTTTTTGCTAGCGTTTTCTTTTTTTCCTTCTTAATGTATCTAACAGGACTAGAACAAATCAGCACCAAAATGCTTGATTCCCCCACATATGGTCAAAGAGCCAAAAGCCCAGTAGTTCAGTTGCTGTTCCTTTGTTGCTGCCTTGCTTAATTCTGGCTGTGGCAATGTTTCTTTGTAAGAAAAGGCCCTGGGTCACACAGAGCACCGAACAGACTCATTCTTAGGTCCCCTCTTCTTCCATGCATCTTTCCTTTGCAAATCAAATCCTTTTTCAGACACAAGAGCAAGGTGAAATGAGGTATAAGAAATCACTTGGGCTGCTCGGCCAGCCCTCCAGCTCACAGAGCCTGGCAGATGGCCACAGAGAAGCAACGGTGCTGGGCTGATTTGCACCAGCTAAGGCTCTGCCAATAACCCTTTTAAGGATTTGGAAAGAGTCCCTGTGAACTAACAGGCTGAGAGATTTTAGTCCAAGTGAAGGGGAAGTGCGATTCTGCCTGACCTTCGCCTCCTCTGAAGGAAGATGGAAGGCAGGAACAGTGGAGCAGAAATTATCTTAAATAAAAGCAGGTGTCAGCATACACAAGGTACTGCCTGGAAAACAGAAAGCTGCTGCAGCCTAAAGCAACATTCCTTCATACCAGAGAGATGAATAATATCAAATAATACATGCAAGAAAAACACACACTGTTCTCAGCAATTCTGTTTCCTTCCCCCTTGCACTTCTCAACTATGACCAAGATCAAAGACAAGGCTATTCCTACCTGTAGCAGAGGCATTTGCTTGATTTATTTTAAATTAAATTGCAACAAACTTGCCAAAAATAACACTCCAAGTATTTGCACCAGAACAATCGCACCAAGGGTGAAATGTGGACAAGTGGCACCAGGGCTAAACTCACGACAGTCAAAGCCCAAGAGGGATTACTTGGCTTTGTTGTAAGAAACTCCTCTCTAAGCACTTTCTCTTTCAACACTGCTGAAATTGTTGCTAGCAACGAACCAAAGCAAAAACAGAAGAAAATCTGGATCTAACATGTTTTCAGCAAGAGCAAGCATTAACTGGCAAGCTGCGTGGCCAAGGAGACCTGCAGGGTTTCTGCCAAGCTCTGCCAGAAACACAATATATGTAGTCAGCCCTTCTGAAAACTCCGCAGTTTGCCTTAATTAATTTCACTGTCATATCATCCAGCCATATTCAATGCTCTTTACAGGAACTGTTATAGATATTACAGTTATCATGAAATTATCAAGGGCAAGTGGCATGTTTTAAGAGCAGCCACTTGAACTGCAGCTCTTTTTACTAAACTTAGTCGATTAGAGACAAGCTTTCTCCATAGGCATCATACATTTAACATCAAAGTCTGCTGGCTCTGTTTCTAAAAATGTGTATAAATGCATAAATGGTCCTGTATCTCCTTAGAAAGCAGAAAACAATGGATAAACAGCTAGGTGCTGTTGAGATAGTAGGACATACTAAAGGCATTCATGGAAATACCATCGTACAGACAAGACTGATGTATATATGACTGCTATCATATAAATTACATTGTATTAGTCATCATGTTCCTCTAGATATTAAAATCCCTTTCTCTAATGAACTGCAACCATAAGCTATTCCAGTTCTCTAAGTAGGTCACAGGACACTGGGATATGAAAATCCTTCCATCCACAGGCAGCAGCTACAACAAGAAGTGCAAAATCAAAAATATTTATATTTCATCTGATCAACCTTGCTTTCTTGTTATGCTTGGCTCGATACTCTTTACATGTGCAGAGGAATAGACAGCATAGCCTATAAGCCTATGTTCGTATATTTCAGGAGAATATGGGAGCAAGAAGCAGAGAGAAAATAGCCACACTGGGCTCCTAGGGGAGCAAAAGCACTTGGCTACTGTTAGAAAATCTTCACCGGTTTCCAGCCCATACCTGACCACCTCATGGGATTCTGCAAGGGGTCTGGGGCTTTCAGCTCGTGCTCATTTTGGGGGGTGATTAACGGGATTTAATATTCCAAGAGTCTACCATGACATGAGAGGATTTCCTACATTGGCTTTAGTTCTGTATTGGTTTTCCCAAGCTGGTACCAAAAGTGCACTGGGCTATCCTCTAGCCTCCCCTGAAAGTCCCCAACCTGCCCTGCCCTAATCTCACTCCTGTTTTAAACACAAATTAACTACCCTGACCAAAGGACCAGAGATCCAATTTTCAGTTACAGCCCAAAGCATAAACAGTTGCACAGGCACAGGGTGGAGGTGGAAAACTATACTAGGTGACTATGAAAGAGGGGGCAAAGCAAGTATTCTCTAAGCCAGTTTGTGGATGAGGAAAAGAGTTTCTAAATAAATGTATATGATAAATTATATTGGTATTTCATTCCCTGCCTGTACCTTCTAATCAACTGCCTATATCAACTTCTCATACACTGTACTTACAAATGTTTTAAATGAAGCAATGGAGTTTATTTAACTGACACTCTCTTCCACATAAAACCTTCTCCCCTGGATGCTTCTGATTCATTTTGGTTAAAGCTTAATAGAGTAATACACATTGACAGGCCTTTCTACATTTCTCACTGGAGAGTCCCCTCTTCTCCTGCCAGCTTAGGCTACAGAAACCCCTCAACTAAAAAAAACCAAAACAAAACCCCACAGTTGAGATTCATTTATAGAACTCTTCCTCCTCTTTAACTTTTGCAATTCATTAGACTTCCATAATTAAACCAACGGGAAATCTTCCAGATCTCCAGTGGGTTTTTGTTTGTCAGGGAAAAAAAAAAAAGTTTTCCTGCATGTGCCTTTCAGCCTGGACTGAGAATCCCAGGCTTTTCATGTGAGCAGCTGCAGCAGGGTTACCCAGGGTCAGCTCGGGTAGGAAGCAAAGGTTTCCTCCAGTCAGATAGGGGGAACATAGCCATGGTTGGCAAAAGGGAAAAGAGAAAACAACTTCCCTTCAATTCAAAGTGCTTTTAAAAAGAAAAGCAACAAGAAACATTTTGGGAAGGGACTTTTCTAGAGGAGAATGATGAAGAAAGGAAAAACCAGAAAAATCTAGATGAAGTGCTAAATGTTCAGCAAAAAATGTAAGCGGAATCCAAATAAACCACTGACACAAACTTTTATTTTATATCTATGCACACAGCCAGGGTACTTTAACATTGCAAACCTGCTTAATATTTTTCTTCCAATCCTCAGTTTCAGCTGAAGCAGCTTGGATTCACATGGTCCCTCCATACTTCACTAAGCAACCTCTATCCCTAAGAGCTTAGCATCCCAGGCTTCCCAGATGCATGGTTACACATGGCAACATGAGCCCGCACATGTGGCCCCATGGTTTTAATCTGTAATCTTTTCTCTTTAATTTTAATTTTTAATCTTTTTACTGTATTTACTTTGGAGCAGGGCAGGAGGAACATCCCCCTACGTCTCAAAAGAAAGGGGACAAGAGGCAAAACTTGTCTTGAGAGCATTATCTATCAGCAGCCACCTTGCATGGGCTCAATAAATCCCAAGGCAGCATGGGAAGGAGCCCAGGTCAGGATGCGGGTGTGCTCTGCAGGTTTTGCTGCACCCAAGGCTCCACCTCCCTGGGGACTTGAAAGTCAGAAATAAATAAAACCATCCTCCTCCTCCAAAATCCTCCCCAAACCCTAAAGATGCACTATTACTTGCAAGGTTCTTGGACTGTCGATTTCCATCCTGTTTATGAGAAAAGGCTATTCTTAGTCATAAAAGAAAATCAAAGTTGATCCATTTTAACGTTACTAACCCCAAGAGCAGTTCTTTCTATTCTTCAAAGCCTGCCCCCCCTTGCGCACATGCTTATTCTCTTTGTCCAACATGTGCCACTCATTAAAATCTCTGGGAGACAAGTCTGCATGGACACCTGATGGAAATACCTGAAATACCTACAGGTTTATTTTCAGTACTGACAGTATTCATATCTCCTCCTAATTGAACGGAGGGAAAAAAAAAAGGTTAAGCCAGGCTTGAGAATATTTGCTTAAAACTTAAAAATAACTTATGAGCAAGCTGGTTTTTTCAAAAGAAAAAGAAAGAAAAAAACCTATGCAGCACCTGGCAGATTACAATGGCTGCAGAAACTGAAACACAGTTCATCTCCAGAAAAACTCCAAGGAAGGGATGTAGCAGAAGCTGCTCCAGCTAGCTACCTTGGGAATGCCTGCCTTCAGCAAGAAGGAACACTCCTCTGCCTCAGCACAGAGGCTGCACTGAGCAGCACCAGCTGCATTCTGCAGAGGCCCAACAGCCAACAAGGATGTGACGCAGGGATGAACTGGTGGTCTAGATATTTAACAAGACAGACAAAAATAAGCAAAAATAATTACTTCCCTCCCTGCCCCCCATCCCACTATATATTAGTGTTATTGCAAGCAAATAACTTGGTGCTGTTTTACATATTCCCACTATTTTCCTCCCAAAACATCAGTGTATATATGCATATGACATACATACATAGATGATGCTCAAATAATCTCCAAACCCAATATTGATCGGTCATAGATCTTGTTTACCATGTTTTTATCCTATAAGCTGAACAGCTCACTGGGAAACCACGTACCTATAGAAAAAAACCCCAAACAAACCCAAACAACTTTTATTATTTTGTTCCTGACAAGATTAAGGACTTGAAACATACACATTTCAGACTACACTAATCCTGTAACAGCAGATCCCTGTTGTGAAATGAAAAAGAGTACAACTCAATATGCTATTCATGAATAATCCAATGTGGATACAGAGTTATTCAGCTACAATGCAATTAAAAATGAAAAAGAGAGGGTAACAGTGGTAAACACCCAGGGATATTTTGAATTTAATTTGGATTAGCATGTAATACTCTTACAGCCTTTTGAAGAGAGGCTACACAGTGGCATACTGAGAACACAGGCATTTGAAAGCCCTAAGCACCCTCATTTAATGATCTTTTCAGCTGGTGCAAGTTGCTTTCAACAGTGGGCTCATTTGCAGGGACTTTAACCCAGCACTGCTGCTTGAAGCTGAACTCTGCTGGGGGGAGAGCAGACTCCAACGCTGAAGCACATTTTGCAGTTTCAGGGCAGGGGAGCTGAAGCATGTGAGGGTATTTCTGAAAGCTCATGATCCAATCGCTTCTCTCACACTCAGATACTACATGCAGCAGCAGGGAGTGTTTGCCTTGAGGAGAACAGCAGAAAAAGACACCTCTGGAGCATTGCCAGTGTGATGCGGGAGGTGTGTGCAAGGCACCTAGATTGATTCTACTTGGAGAGCAGTTGTCATCTATATGCTTTCTGTGCACAGTTCTTCTGGAGGATATATAAATAGGGGAGAAATAACCAATGACTATTTTCAACCTATGTTTTGGGAAGATGTATAGGCAGCCCTTGATGGTTTATCCTCTACTCACAAAAGTATTTACCAATAACTACCAATGTTCTGGTACTGTTTAAAAGGCAATGGTGCAAGTATCTACAGCCTTTTTGCAAAAGCAGAGCACCTATCAGCATCTCAGACAGTTGTGCTGCTCTCAACTTGAAGAATGCCTCAGGGAAGGGAAAGAGCCGGTTGAGAGTCTATATCTCTGTTAGGGGCCTCAAAATATAACCAGTAGCTATCAAGCTCACAGAGCGCATCTTCGAGGCTCTCAGAAGCCTAAGCAGAGAGGCAAAACCGCAGTACTGTGAATTCTACCTTGCAAATTTCCACAGCCTACTCATTTTTTGGTGAATGAGTCTACAGGATTGTAGGGAAACTTGGGCACACAAGGGAATGAAAAGTAAGGGATGTCTTTGATGTTTTTTCCCTTTTAACCTGCTTCAGATTTCTCTTTCCGATTGCAAGTGTCAGAATGGTTTTACAAAAGACAAAGTTTGTGGTAGGGCTCTCAGTGCAAAGGCACTACTGTCCTTATGTAGTCTTTGAAGATTTTCTTCCAAGCTGTTCCCACCGTGTGTCTCCTCAGTTACCAAACCCAGTGGGAATCAGTTGTACATGTTGCCTCAAGTATTTCTACAACTGCGCAGCTTTGTTTGTATGTGGTGGTGGTGGGGGAAATGGCTTTATTCTAAATATATCTCCCCCTTACATCTGGGTGAAGAACTAGGGATGGGGTTATCCTTTTAAGTGCTGGTAAGCGGGTCTACCGTATTTGTAATTGCTGCACCTCTGAGAAAACCAAATCAGGGACTGTTGTACTAAGCGTTGTTTTTCTCATGTAAAGACATTCTCTGCTCTGGTGAGTTTGTACAAATCCACCTTCTGCCAACAACTTAGCAAAACACAGAGCACATATTCCGCTGACTTATGTCTGCAGCAGTCCCACTGAAATCAATGAGGTTGACCTACTTGTAAATGGAGCAGAATTTGATTCCTGTGTTTATTTGTAAATGGTTATGGAAGAGGCTGACCAAGTCTGCATGGAAAAAAGATAACCCAGAACATCAGAGGTAGCTTCTGCTTGGACTAAACTTCAGAGGGTTTGAGGACAGAACATGGGAACGGATGGATGAATCCTTACAAAAACAGCAACCGGATATAGCAGCTTTGCTTTGTTAACCTGAAAAATGCCCAGGGAACTCCCATGATGGGAGAATTCATGTGATATCACTATTACTTACTTCCCACTTTATCAGTTTTCATTTGTGCATCTCACTTGAATAAAAGGAAACCAGTTGCAGATAAATGACATACCCCAAAAAACCACAGCAGTGGCAAATTGAAAGCAAAAAGGAAAGGAATAACTCAGTGAAAAGTTTTTAGCTACACCATGCAACCAGCAAGGCAGCACAGCCTGAGACATGCTTCATCAGCCAGGCACAGCATTTGCAGCTAGCCTGAGTGTTAAAAGCAGCACCGACCCAAGCATGTGCCCTGTATTCTAACAGGAGAGCATGGGTATTGGCCAAGAAACTTCTGGCTGCCACGCATTTAACATAGGTAGGAGAAGTGAAGGGACACAGCTCAGAGTCAAAGTAATTAAAGATTTGGGCTGATGACTGGGATTAAGATACCAGCACCACTGTTTATCTGTAAGCACCCAGGAATCCTGGGAGCAGCTGCAACCATTGCTGAGTTGCTATGCCAGGTTCAGCAAGGATCTTCCTTGACAGCCTGCAAATACCACTCCACAGGGACAGCAAGGGAAAACACCTAGATGAAGCCCCAGCAGCCTGGAGAATACTTCTGAAGCTCGCATCTCAGCTGCAAAAAGGAGTTTTTGGAGAGAAGAAGTTTTTAAAGCCCTGGAAAGCATAAGCACATAAGAACAGGGCTTGCATTTGTAAACAGCTGGGAGTAAAGTATCTCTTCAGCATCCTGCAGAAAGCAAGCCAGCCTGCTGTCAAATCTGACAGAAGCTGTGGTTCTCACTCATTGACTAGCCAGTGTGCTGGGCTGAGAGACAGATAACATCATGTCTGCACCCTCATTGCAGAGGCAAAAATCTGGGCAGGAAAGAAGTATAACTACCATTAAGTGAGCTAATACAGAAATTATTTCAAAGTTTACTGGGAAGAGAGGAGGAAAAGTCTGAGCATGGGCAAACTAAAACATCTTAAAAATGAGCCTTCACACAGGGCTCTCCATCATTTCCAGGATGCTCTAAACCAAGCTGGCATGCTGCAGTATGAAGGCAGTTTTCACTGGTACACAGTAGCTCCCAGCTTTCAGTGATTTCCAAACTTGGCAAAAGCTAGGAGCCAGGAACCACTACCTCTCACAGACACTGTACCAGCATGCTTAATTTGGGAAAGGAAAATACAGTCTGGCACATTAGCCCTGAACAGCTGCCAAGCCCTGCTCTCATCTATGCAGTGCTGGAGCTAGCCAAAAAACAGGGAAAGAAGTCCGACACCAGGTTGGATTCCCTCAGTAACAACCCCCCTTCCCAGCCATCTCAGTTTCAGTACCCTTACCTTCTTCTGAGCATTACAGGGAACCAGAGCTTATATTCAGAGCTAATGGGAACACCAAATCAAAAGCAATTTGAGAGAGACTGGCAGCCTGGTAACTCAGAATTGAGTCTACAGAGGTGCTTGCACACCCTGTAATGTTGAAACAAGCAGTTCTGGAGATTGTGCCAGGGCTTGGTTCACCATCCTGCTCAATACCACCACCAAGCATGACAAAAATCTTGCATTCAAGGCTGCTCCACAGTGCACAGTCCTGTGCCTAATCCAACCATAATTAAATAAACCTAATTTCAAATGGGAAAATTTCAAACCTATTAAGAAGAGACCTACAGCTATTATATGGATTAAGAAGCATTTTGGAATTGTTAATACATGTGTTCTTAACACATGTTAGGTCTAATCAGAAGAAAACCCCTATGTGTTTGAATTGTCTGCTACAATCACTTGGATTTTTTCAGAAGTGTCAAAGTAAACATGTCTCAATAAAGTAGTTTTATAAAAATAAATGTATGATAACAAATGTAGAGAGAGTTGTATTTATTTACATTTTAGACCCTAGGAAGCACTGATGTCTTATTTCATAACATTCTCTACAAGCAGGAAGACTAAACCCAGAATTTTGGGTGAGCATGTTTGGGTTCATGAGGTTTTTTATAAAAAAATAATTTTGTAATTTAATCACTTGTTTCCAGGATACTGGAATTTGAAGAAAAAGTCAATTGTCATCAACTGACACTGCTGAAAATGGAATTAAATACGTTCTTGTCTGCAAATACATACATGATCTTTGATTTGGCTTTGACCAGTACTAATCAGCAGTGTTTACCTTTAAAAAAACATGCTCCAAAACACAGACTGAAGTACACAGGCAAATGTCTTTTCTTGCCATCTTTTGTTGCAAGTACTGGTGATAAAACTTTGGAAGTTTTCTGCATTCACTGAGGGAAGAGCAAGAAGAATGAACTCTGGTAACACACTGCAATGCGGGACAACAATATGGTGTGGAGACCACAGAGCATAATTTAAAGCTATACTATCCATCCAGAGTCTCATTAATTGCGTTCAGCAACAACTACAACTCCTATTCTCCACCCCTGGAAGAGTCCAAGGCCAGGCTGGATAAAGTTAATGCAAGCGGGCAGTGTCCCTGCCCATGGCAGGGCAGTTGGAACTAGATTATCTCTAAGATCCATTCTAACCTAACACATTCTATGACTCTGTGAAGGACACAAATAACAACAGAGCACATTTGCTTCCATCACCCTCCAGTGTTCCCACTCAGCCATCCCAGGCCACTGAGCCTGGTGGGATCTCTGCCCACTACACCGATACTGGCTGTCCCAGTGAGTCAATCAGCTCCATGCCTCTCACTTTCCTCCCAAACCTGAGTCACCCTGGACTTTCCAACACGAAGAATAAGCCCATCCTAGCTGCAATTTCAATGGACAGTGGTGGAACCAACAGCTGGAACTAGCTTAGAGGGTTTTCTCATAAAGGTGAGCTTGTGTGTGCTGTCTCCTCAACCCATTCATTCCCAAAACCAGGAAACAGTAGACAAAGTAAGGTATCCTCCTTGGCCAAGTATTAAACAAAGGGGATCAAATAATCAATTATTTTGAAATGTTCCTACAATTTACACTACTCAAGATACCATAAATCTCAGAAAAACTAACCAAAGCTCACAAGATGCCATCTTAGATTTAAAAAAAAAAAAAAATAAAAATAAAGGCCTGTCTTGGATAGATGAACTATTAAGAAAAGTCTTAGAAAAAAAAAAAAGGCAAAGTTTTTCCAATGAATCATACAGGTAAGGGAAGTGCCTCATTCTTGAAGCTGTATTGATTTTTGATGCTTTCTTGCCTCCTCGTAGATTCAAACAGCTAAAAAGTAACTGCTCAGAAGTGAAGGATAAATATAAAAAGATGAAGCCACTCATTTATGGGAAGCAAATCTGCTTGGAAAGCATCAGCAAATGCTCTGTTTGATCCACTGCCCAAAAAACTTAGTGTATGAAAGGGTACAAAAACCTACGTAAATAAGTACGTTTTTGTAAGCCTTGTTCTTACAAAACCTTAATATTCTGGACTTATATTGCTAACTTTTGACAGAGTTGAGCAGCTGGTCTGTCACACAAGAATGACCCAGCCTCTCGGACACAGCATAGACTAAACAATGATAGCCCACTTTCAGAACCTGGCAGAGGTGTCCCAGCCTCACCCCATCCTTTTTTTACCACAGGCTCCCTTCCTTGATCTCTTTATTTAACATTGAACACCTGCTTACTGCTCACTGCCTAAAAACTGCCTTAATCTCTGGAGTTGCAAGAATGCTGTTTCTCTCACAACCCAAACCCCTTGGTTTTATCAGAGAAGAATGGAACCATCTTTTCCTCTTTTTCATAATTTGTTTGAACCAACAATGCTTTCAAGAAGAAACAAAAGGCACTCACATAACCAAACAAATGATAAAGACAAATTCCACTTAAACTGACCATCTCTAAGTGGACAAGTATTTTCTCTTATAGTGCTAGCACTGCCCAGATGAAGGGGCTGAAGAGGTTTGTGAAATAATTGTGATGTCCTCATGGTGTCCACCTTGCTCCTCTTCTGTCTTCTCTAAGGAGAAATAGTAAGTTTGTAATTAATTACTTAACATTTTAAAGCAGTAATACTGCTTCAAATATTTTTCCCCTTGGAATTTATCTAAGGTCAGGTGTTGCTGGTATTGAATGGAAAGCTTTGAGAGGAGTTTATGATCAGCTATCATTTTCAAACGTGTTTTGATAAAGGACAGAGATGCACACAAAAGCAGCAAGGAAAATAAGCAGAAAAATATGTTAAAAGCCCCTGTTTTTCAGGAGCCCCACTAGAAGTTAAAGTAACAGGAGGAGGAGATCTCCTTCTCTCCCATAGCTTTCCCATACTGACCCCCTCTCCCCTCTTTACTGGATGGTATAGAATCCATGCTCCTGTTTATGACGTGCTTCCACTCCAGACCACTGAAGCTCAGATATTCTACAAGCAGCCACTAAACAGTCACATAAAACATGGCAGAAACAGCTACTGGTGTCAAATCAAGTTAATCTGAACAATGTGTGATGGACCAGAAGAAAAAGAATGGGGAGCAGAATACAGTTCCAACATTCACCTTGGCAAGCTGAGTCTGAAACTAAACACAGCTCTTTCACTTGCTCTAGGAACTATGAGCCATGCTGGAATAAAGGATACCTCATCCCTACTTTCCTTATAACCATTTCCATGGGTTGTCCTAAAACAGGATCTTCAGGGCCATACTTCACTATGACTCTGAGCATCACCTTTTCTAAGGGGGCTTTGGTCATGCCTGGGACCACTGGTAACTCACTCAGGAATGAGCGTAACAGGAGCTCACCTCATGACTGTCTCACGTGCAGACAGTGGAGACCCAGTTTTATACAAGCAGAATTTCATGCAACAAATCCTTGTTTCAGTTGCACTAATTCACTATCCCCAACAATGTCATGGAGAAGCATGCTTTCCCATTTCAGTGCATGCACATTTTCTAGCTGCAGGGGACATTAAGCTTCCATAAAGACTATTTTAAGAACTCAACTCATCTCTCTCTCTCTCTGTATTTTTTTTTTTAATTCCTGTACTCTGTATTATGAAGTTGAACAAAACAAGACAATTTGTCATTAATCTGTCAATTCAGATAGACCCACTGAGCTAAGATAATGGCATGTATTGAGTGGAACAAGACTTAAGAATTACACTGAGCTGAGAATGCGTTAAGCTGCCATGAGAAATCTGTTGTGTCTCAGCATGGTATCACATTGTAATTTCCATTCAAGGGAGACTCTCTCAATCAGGATGTATTAGAAATGATCTAAAGTTTCTGGTGTTGCATGAAAAGCTCTCAAAGCACCAAATTTACACCAATGCTTCAGTTTTAGCTTTCTATATAAGAGACTATGTCAGTGGTTGGGATGTTCAATGATATCACAGCATAAACAAGTCAAGACACTTATGCAAAAGTAAATTAAAAGATGCCCCAAAAATGAAACACAAATATTGGAGCATGTTGGAAAACAAGCAGCAAGTCAACATGGAGTAAAGTGTCCTGGTCATACATGACAGATCATAGGAAAGTGCTGAACAAGCCTCATCTCTAAAGCAAAGCAAAACAAAAAAAGTGTATTTTTCTTTAAACAAGTATTAGAGAACTTGTAAATAAAGGTTTTGTCTCAAAACACCTGAAAGAATAAGTACCTATCCGCTCTTTTAAAAGAGAAGTGAAATCTGCAGCTGTAGCTATTGGCAGCCCATGGTGGGCACCAAATCCTCCTCCCTCCTCACCCAGGACTGCTGCTCATGCGCAGTGCACAGACATCTCCAAAGTCTTCCATCATCACCCGCCCCCTCACACTGCTCCCTTTTGAATTTCTTGGCTCAAGGCTCACCTGCCTCATGCTATTCCTATGACATGTTTGATCTGTGTACCCAAGTTGCCATGGAGTAGGACAAAACTTTGTAAATCTCCACTGTTCAAGCTAATTCTCCCAAGATGTGTAATTTTAACACATTTTCTCAGCCTCCCTTTACATACCATCTCTCTGCCCTCCTTCCTCTCCAGCCCCATCTCTCTTCCCAGTACCTTCAAGAATAGTATGTGCAGTAAGAAGTGAAAATGCAGCAGCTGTTCACTTGTTAAAATATTTATATTTTTCATTTCTGCTTTACAGACTGACCCAGTTATGCTTTCTGACCCAATATTCAAAAAGATATAGAGCTGTATGTTTCCTTTATTCTAAATAATCTAAATAAACATGCAAAGAATCCATGGCATTTGGGAGAGACAAACACAAGTGACAGGTTGGAAAACGGGACAAAAAGAATGTGCTGGCTATTTTTTAATGATATTATCCTGTTTTCCAATCCTTTCTTGGGAATGTTTATTTTTGTGTTAACACCACAAATTATTCTAGCTGCTCTGTAAATATTTCTATTAATTTCCTAGTTTAGTTTAAATTTCATAAGTATCTTAAATACAGAAAAAAGGGAAACTTTAAAAAGCAACAACACACAGAGAACTTCTTCTAGGGTACTGGGTCCACTCCCTCCAACAGCCAAGTAGTGGTTTCAGTAGCTTGCCCTTAAGCAGTTAAAGAAATTCCCCCCAAAAACTCTATAAGGTTGGAGTAAAATGTAATTAATGTGCATGCAAAGAGGTGCATTTTCTGCAGTGGTAAGTACAGGAATTAAGACCTGCTTGGGTTTCAGCTGCATTAACATTACTTGAGCACAAAAGGTCTGTCCATATGGAAATAATCAGTTAAAAGAACACTGAAGGCTTGGTCCAAACTTTCCTTCAGCATAGCAGGAAAATATATTACTTTTCAACTATACAAATGACCTTAGCTCTTTTTTTGTCTTTTTCCAGTAGAAAACTCTCACTTGATAATTAAAGCACCTCACATACAAAAGAGGCCTTAAAAGGAGAAGTGGCTCTCGCCTACAAAGCAAGATGGGTATCTACCCTGCCCCTACTCCTACAGCCTTCTTCTGGGGAAAAGAAATCATTACTGCAGGTCTACTCTTTCTCCTCTTCATCTCTTTAATTTTGTTCTTCATTTATCTTCACTTTTCACAACATTAGGCTGAACTGAGGTTGGATAATATGTCATCAAGTGAGAGCTGAGGTTAATACCTATCCATGGCTTTTAACTTATTTTCTTTTCTATCTAGCAGTTCTCTAAAAAATAGAGGGAAACAGGTTTTCAGTTGGACAGTTACCGTTTCACACTTTCACTGCTCTGTGGCACAGACCCACAGATAAGTGCCCTTATTTAGCAAACAGCCCAGGCATCCAAGCATCCACCCATTTCCTCCCCCTGCATGTCCAGACCCTAGCTCTGCTAGCAGAGGCTGATGGATTCAAACCCTGAAAATCTTGGCTTGCATTTCCTTCCTATCCTGAGCATGCCAATTAGGTTTTAATTCCCAGCAGGTTCAGTGTGCATAGCTTATTTATTGAGCCACAATTACAGGTAACTATACAAGGGACGCAGACTATCACATGGGTATATGGAGCTCTGCTTTACTTTGTTTGTTTTGCTCATTTCTGATGATCCATCTTCAGAGAAGCCTTGCTTTTTTGTCCTCTCCAATTCACAGATAAAGATCCCAAGTCCATTTTCTTCATTCTTATTGCAGAGATAATTTTCTACCCTTGTTTTGAAGTCCAGGTTAGTGCAGGTAAAATGCTGGATGGAGCAATGAAGACGCTGACCTAGGATGACAGCTCTATGACCATGGATACTGGTGCTGGAGGAAAACCACAGCCCTCACCAATGCAGCACGGGCACATTTACAGCAGGGAGTGACAGCTGGAGGAAACCTCATCAGGGCAGGAGGCAAGGACACCAGCAGGAAGCAGAGGGGCAAACAGCTCCTCTTTTCCCGCCTTCTTGTTGGCACTGGTGATGTTTATTTTACCAGATCCAAATACTTCACAAAAGGATGAAACAACCTCAGAAACAAACTCTAACTCAGTTTATTTTTCTTCATTTATTCAAACAGTGCCAGTGCTGAATTTATTTTCCACAGAAAGACTCAAGACTGTCAAGAACTGGCTGGTTCTCACATCAAAGAACCAAAAATTGCTTTGGTCTTTCACAGACAACTCAGATTACTTCTAAAGGCAGAGGCGAACCACATCCAGGTCTTGCTATTTAGCCTTCACTCAAGAACTGACTTGCCACAAAATTCCACTGCTTTGCACCTCAGGAACCAGGCAGACTCTTCCAGCAGCTTCTTTTTCATTCCAGAGCCACAGCATACCTATCCTTGGTACATTAAAAAAGAAGAGATGCCAAAGCCTGATGTTCGACAAGGGAAAATGAGCTCTTGGTAATGCTGTCCCTCGAGACATTGCTGCTGGAGCCATGGTGGGCTGTGTTGAACCCTTCCACATCCCCCTTTGGTTTGAACAGCAAGACTGCAAAGCTGTAGCTCCTTGATCACCCACGATAAGAGTCCCATGGGAGGACATGAGGAGTTCAGATCCACCACAGGCACATGACAGCATTTCTGTTGGGCTATCTGGGGCAGGTGATGTGACATTTATTTTGACTCAGTGCCTTCACATCACCTTCATGACAGCTGCAGAACAGCCAGTATCTGCTCAGGCACCAAGCCAACTGGGACTGAATTACATAATTCAACTTTTCTTTTTCTTTTTAATTTAAATAAAAGTCTTGAGACTGGATGGGCATGGGACAATGATGTGGGATTTACATCTTCGTGAAGATATTACAAGCCAAAAATACTAAGCTAGGGAGAGGGATTCACACAATATAGATCAAACTGCCCATCAGAAGTGGCCACTGTTTAACAGTGCACCTCACCCTTGTCCTTCCAGTCATGCCTCACAAAAGCCTCCCACAAGAAACAACTTCCCCAGTCTGCCTAAAGGCTTAAGAAAAGCACGAAGCTCCTCGCTGAACAGATCCTCAGGCTGAGGGTTGTATGCAGATAAAGGAAGATGCCCTGACAAAAGTCCTCCCTGTCATTGCCAGGACATGCCACCTACCACACCTCTTCTGGAGCAGGGTGTGTATTATTCACAGGACATTTTGCAGGTGCCATGACCCCTTCATGACCCCTTCCCTGTCCCTAATGCTTTTTCAGTGTTTTCAGACCTCTGACTCCACTATACCAGTGTGGTCCCTGGTCTAAAGAGCTCCAAAAGAATTAAGCAGCATGAAAAAATCTTTCTAAGGAAGAGAAACTCCCCTGCAGGCACTTGAGAGCCTCCTATTTCAGCTGATATAGTAAGGTAATCCACATCTTCCTCTTCATTTCAACTCAAACTTTTAAGAAATTCTGTGTAGCTAATAAAGCCATTCTTAATAATCTGCCTACTGATGGGTTCCAAAGCTAAGGCATAATGCAAACATCAAGTAGCTTTTCTTCCCTTTTTCTCAACTATTCTCAGGCATTTCTTTGAGGGGTCTTTAAATGAGCATATTTAGGCTCAAGGAAGTGGAAGTACACATTTTTAAAAAGTAGATTACTGCACATACACAGAAGTACAGAGAAGTCTTCGGACTTGGTTTGAGAAAAACCCCTCAAGCCCCAAACCCAGTGGTCTTCAAACTGTCAGTGCAGACTCACTGCTGGAGAATGCATGAAGCAGCAAGTGGACAAGAGCTAGAGCTAAGCTTTTCATCTCCTATGACCATCACTGTAGGTAGCTGAATCTGTGATGAGCCTAAACTGCAGCACTAGATCCAGGTTTTTTGTCTAGGTCTGGCTTTATTGTAAAGTGAAAATGCACTTATATGCTTGTGCATGTAAATGTTTGGGGACACCTTCTATTTTATGAAAGGATCTGCTGTTATTACACCAGATGTTGCTCCATTTACAAGAAACTATAATAAAAATTCCACTTCTTTTTCTCCTGTATTTCTGAAATGCAGACCTAAAGAGTTGCATCATTTTACCTTACACCACCAAATGAAGTTCCTTTGGTGACACTGTATTTAAGAAATCTGGTGGCCTTCCTTACCTGCAAACCATCACTGCAAAGACATTTGAGATAATAAAAACTACTTTTCTCATTTGGAATTTTACGCTTTAAAAGGCAGAGATTACCAGAAAATATTTAAACCCCAAATAAATTTAGTAGTAAAATCTTCATGCTATCAAGTGAGCTTTAGTATTAATTTCAGATGTTTTCAGGCACTATGAGGTTCTCCTTGAGCAGAAAATGCTAAAAGAAAAATGGAGTTAATCCTACACTGGTTGGTTAATCCCTGTTTTCCAACACAAATCTGCTGGCAGATGCTGGCAGGAAGCAAACTCTAGACCAAAGGTTAAAACCATTACAGGGAGAGAACATTGCTATAGAAAAACCCATCAAGATAGCAACTAGAGGAAAGAGTTTTCCAACTCATGATTTCTCCCTGCTCTTTTATATGGTTTATGTATCACTTCTTCTTTTTTGACCCCCATTTAATTTCTTTTTTGGCAATCCAGCTGACAGTGCTGATTATGAGGTTCAGGTCCCCCAGGGGTAGCAGGGTTACAGTGACGGCTCATGACCCAACAACTGCTTAAAAATAGAAGTCAGTCTCAGGAGGTTTTGTATAATATCTCTCCTCCTCCTGCAGACTCCCTCCCTCATCTTTTACAAGGACTGTCCAAAACACCTTGTCTACCCATCTGCAAGGGGAAGCAGCATGGGCAGCCTCACCTATAGTGACAGCCTCACCTATAGTGACTCAAAAGTTAGGAACTTTAACAGAGAGGACATGGCTGGGAGGAGTAAAGCCCCGTACCCAAATAACTCCAAGCACACTTGGCATCACAGGGGAGTAATTATGAATGAAGGCAAAATAATCAGAAATTAACAAAAGGCAATATAAGGGCAGTGGTTATTTCCTGTTCACTTATTTCTCATGTTCAGTTTTTGGGGGTTTTTTCTTAATGCATAAATTGACCCCATTTGTTTTTTGGTGGGTGGTGTTTTCTTTGTGTGTTTGTTTGTTTGTTTGTTTTTGGGGGTGGGGTTGGGTTTTTTTTGTTGTTTTTTTTTGGTTTTTTTTTTTTTTTTTTTTTTTTTTCCATTCAACCTCTGAAGGGAGAATATGGGCCACAATTTAATAACAATGTTCCCACAAGAACTGGAAATCCAGCATTATCTCAATACATTGTTCCAAAACTGAGAAGGAGGAACCTCTCAAAAGACCATAAGAGTACCACATGACAAGCCATCACCATTTGCAGAGACCTGCAGGATAAGAGTAAACTGAGAGCAGAACAGAGAAAAAACCAAATGTAATCCAAGATTAAACACTGACGAAAGAGTGTACATTGTGAAAACCAGTTCTAGCATGGCTGCAAGCAGCAAGAGCACTATCCCACTGCAGCTCATGACATGAACTTGGATGGTAACGGTGGAGCACTAGAAACATTCTGAGAAAGTCACAGACTGAGGATACTGTATTTTAGAAAAAGCCTCTCTAGATAATTATTTTGAAATCTCCTCAGATTCAGCATCATGGGAATTGAAAAATGCAGTGATCTTTCAGCAACTCTGCAGCATAATATTCTAAATGCCATCAGGTCTTCTCTAAACAGTGTTATTGAAGCCAGGGGAATCCCTGCCTGACTGAGGTAGCCATACTCCTCCTTCCAACAAAGACAAGCATTTCCTCACAGGAACCCATCTTAAACTCTACTTTTACATCAGTCAGCTTTGGCTACAAGCTTCCAGAGTTAACGACTGACAATATCACGTCTTAACAGCTATGTGCATACTGAGTGAAACCTTCTTTGTGGACAAAATAATCATTCTGTGTAATTTGCATTTTAGTATTTTTTTAAGATTTATTAAAATATAATTTATTTATAATAGCCTCTTCCTTAAAATAAAAAATTGTCATTCGTATTTCTCCTACACACCTTGGGATTAAGGTAACCACCCTTGCATGCTACTTTGGTCCTCTAATTTGGGATTACAATCATAAAGTACAAAGTGATTTATTGCCTTAGCATACCCTATGAAAGGTACCCAGCTCTGAAAACGGGCTCAAAAAAAGGGGAGCTTTCATCGCCAGGTTCATAATAGAAACATTTGAAAGAAAAGGAGGAATAAAACAGAAAACACATGCACAACACAGATGCTGTAGGAAAAGATCTGCTTTTTTCTAACACACTGAAATTGGTCAAGACCACCACATCTATTCTGAAGCAGAGGTCTCACAAACATGGCCACAAGCAAAGGCAAGGATCAAGTAGAAATGAGGAAGGGTATAAGGCCTTCAGCCCTTTATCCATGCTGACCACCACGGAATATACCCTCATACTTTCTGAGAGGCTGAGGTGCAAACACATAACCTCCCCCCCAGAAATCTGTGATCCTTCTTGTCTGAGTGTGAGACACGGGGATGTGCTCTAAACAACTTGGCACCAGCTCCTTGGGAAAGCTGTTCCTATCTTACTGCATCCATCTGCTTTGGGACACAAGCACAAATCCCATTGCAAATTTTTTTCTGAGAAAACAAGAGACCTCATAAAAAAAAAAAAAAAAAAGAGCAGGAAAACCCCCACAAATCAGATGCCTTTTCAGTAGATTCCAAAACCCTCCAGATATTAGAAAAACATTAGTGAACATAGATGGAAACTATATTTTTGGAAACACAAAATTCAAGCATGTGTAAATTGAGAACAGCCAAGCACTGTCCACCCTGCAGAAAAATTCCTCCAGAGCATTCTCTCTCATCCCTGCAGTTAGAACCAAATCCTTTTGCTATACAGGCAATCAAGTTCTAAGTAGAAATTTTTGCTTTTCAATTTTCATATCGAAGTCAATGGCAAATTCTACAAAACAACCAGTAGCTTGGTCCAGTGAGACTTGTATGTGACCACAAAATTTACAGAGATGAAATTATATACTCTGAGGGTACTTTCCAGAAGCAATTGCTGGATGCAGCTAGTTAAAAATAAAGATAGAAAAATCAAGTCTGAGAAGGCTTTTGATATGTTGTATTTGCCATGGAAATGCATGTAATAACATGGTACACTGAATTGGAAGAGTGGGAAAAATCTGCAGCTGCCAAGGAGGAAGCAGCATGAACAAATAACTCACTTTCCTCTAAACTTCACTAACAAAAGAAGGTGCTCTAGGGATCCTCAGGAGTAAAAGCCCCTACATAAAAACTCAATAAAAGAACAGCCATGTTATATAGAGCAAATCTTTGTTAAGATTAATTATAAAACACTGTGGAACAATAAGCTTTCATTTGCTGTGCTCAGTTGCCATTTTCTTTTAAAACCTCATGACCTTCTCACTGTGCCCTTGAATTGTACCATTAGTTATACACAATATATTGTGAACTAAAATGATCATCCATGATCATTGTGAACAATGATCATCCATGCCCAAACTTTATACATAGATTAAAAAAAAACTTTGGCAAATGGGCTATTAGAAGTGGATGCACTGTATTGATTCCCCCTTAGAGCAATTTACAGTTAGACAGCACTTTTCACTCAGTAGCTTTAGAACAAAAATTGCTTGTATTTATCTTGCTGGCAAGGAGAAAACACATCGTTGTATTAGAACTGAGATTTGTACCTTAAATTAAGTTAACACAGCGCTAAAAGACTATCCATTGCATCTAGGACAGACCTGCACATGTGCTAATGTGAAAATATTTTAAAATATGAAGATTATCAAAAGAAATAAATATTTTGCCATATAATTGCATTTCTAAGTGTTTCCCTATATTCTTCATTCCTCAGTGAACCTTCAAGACAAGTAATTACAGAAAACACTTTCACTGCAAGATGTCTGGAGGTTTAATAGTGCATTTAATCAAGACAATAATATCTTTATATATGATACTTTAGCTGATAGTCCCAAGAGCAAAAAGTACATATTATAGGGAAACACAACCACAGAGGCCAGGAGAGTAAGGAACAGGTATCTTGATGGACAAAACAGTGTCTAAATCAAAAAAGAAATTCAATGTGACTAGTCCTCACAGTACTGCGGCTCAGGATAAGTTCCCTAGAAGTCCTTCTTCCCTCACAGGCTTCCTCTTAGGACATCTTTTCCCAGGTCCATTGCTGGAATTATTAGAAAAATGCAAGAGTATATTGCATTTTGCTTAAGTCAGTGAGAAAACCACACAGTCCACACTGCACTGGTCAGTGCTTTATTACAGATACACATTGGCTCTCATCAGCACATCTGATCAAGTCACACTTAATGGTTTCAAAATCTGCCCACCCTCACCTGACATGACTTTGGGTACAGACCTTTCCACTTTTACAAACAGCCTTTCTTAAAAACACCAAGGTAAGTTTAACTGGTGAGGGAGAACATGGTGCTACTAACACCAAGATTGCAGATTTGACCCCTGTATGGGCCATTCACTGAAAAGTTGAACTTGATGATCCTTATGGCTCCTTCCAACTCAGAATATTCTGTGAAAAACACACTTCCCAGAAAGTCAAACAGTGATCAAAATAAGTCATCATGGACAAAAGAGAGACTGAGGGAAAGGCTTACTTTTGCTGCTTTAGAGTAAGATTAAATATGATAATCACTATCCCTACTGACTGCAAACATAATTTAACTCAGCTAAAGACTGAACCAGAAGTTAAAAACAAGCAGGGATGCCACTGATGACATCTTAACATTATGTAAGATGAATTGAGACTGTTTCTTCTGTATCACCAACCACTGCTCCATGTCCAAGCATCTATCGCTAAGCATCGAACTACATTTGTTCCACCACAACAAGATGTCAGAACAGGATGACACCCTGATCTTGACCTGCATTCCTCTGCTGATCTGGTTTGGAAACATCTTATTTGTGAGTGAATGCCATCTTTCTTTCATACTTCTTTACCATCAGGAGACTACTTTCAACTCAGGTAAGCAATTTTCTCATTCTGATAAATTCTGAAGTGGATCCATGAAAGGGATTTACTGATTCAGGGATACAGCTGTGAAAAACCAACCTCATGTCTGTCTGTAAGGAAGGAGAGCTTTGTGACTAGAGTATACCAATGCCTCACACATATTCCTGCAGTAATAAATTAATCCCTATTCACCTAATTATTTTGTTCTTGATGAACTTAGCAGATATCATCAGTGTTGAAATCTCTAGCACAAGTTCAAGAGTTGGTGTCATTGTAACTAACTGTTCAGCCACAGCATGAACTGAAAACTCTTGATAACCACCGACCACTGTACTTTTTAGACAGTTTATGGGAATGCATTCTAGAGAAACAAGAACTTATCTCCAAAGAGCCAAGGGAGACAAGCAAAACCATGGAAATCCTACAGCCCCAAAACTCTGCCAAAAACAGTGAGGCCTTCTCCAAGGGGTGTTTATCTGACATCTGCCATTTTGGAGGACACTAGAAGGCACATCAGGCAGGCCTCCTGTGCCAAAGCAAAAGAATCATCTGTGACCTCTGAGAAGAGTAATTTTTGTCACATGGAGTTTACTACATACAGGAACACTTCCAGTGACCAAACATAACTGGCATGTACTGGAGATTGGAATCAGGACACAGAACAATAACAAAAACCCTGCAGCTGTCTCCACATCATGTGTTTGGATTGCACAAATCATCGATTGCATTCTTTTACTGCCATTCTACAAAAAAGCCTTTTCAGTCATTGATGGCTGAATGTGATTGCCTCCCACTTCTTGTCAAGGAGTATCATGCCTCCAGACACAACCTGAGCCTAAATGCTCCATGCACTCCTTGTTCTGGCTTTTGGGCTTTTTGGCTTTACTGCCCATAAGTACATATGTTAACACGCAAAGCACACACACCTCGTGCAGCAGATTTTACTACCATGTTCACCACAGAAACATCTCATCAGTTACACTTAAATGCAGTGACCATAAAATAGGCAAGGAGTTTGTGTGCTTTGCTTAAAGGAAAAAAGGAAGCTTTTGGAACAGGCACGAAGCAAAGGCATACAAAAACTGCATAACATTTATCTGAAAAACAAAACAGAGCTTCAAGTTTCACTCTAGGCTTTACACTGGTTTGTGGAGTCATATTAGTTATATCTTTATCAGGCGCTCTAAGAAAAAAGTTGCTACAGAGATAAAGAGTATGGCACAGATGTCTTTTTTTCCTTAAATTAGATAGTCATTAATATACTGGAGATGGCCAATTTACAAAGGCCTGATCCCAAAAGTCTCACCCATGCACTGACTTGCTTTCTTCAAATCAGGTATTCAAAGCCTCTCCAGAAAAGCTTCAAGCAACAGCTGTATTTTGCACTTTTAACTGCTTTTTAAGAATTTGCAGTCAGGACAGTGTTAGTAAATAATCAGATAACATTTCCATTACATGCTCCATTTCTATCTTATTGAAAGGGAATCTAATTTTACGACTACAGCTCAGTTTTCAGTGAATACAGCTTTAGCACAGATGCTTTAGTGCTGCTAAAATCCACAGTAACTGCATCCTTAGCTATAATTGCCGTTAACTGAATGGATCCGTGGTTTGCCAAATCTGTACAGGCAAAATACAGGGTCTCCTTCCTATTCAGGTAAGTTCCTAGATGTCAAACAGGACATTCTCTCTGAATCAGTACTTCTGGTGCTTTGAGGCACTTACTGAATTCTGCAAACTAGACAGTGACAATTTGCTTGGCTCCTCTGAGAGACTAATGCTCATTCAAAAATGAGCAGAGACATGTGAAGTGAACAAGCAGCACAAGAGCCCTCCTGGAGATATTTTTTTTTAGTGGGTGGAAGGTGGAGATTTTCATCCAAGAGGCTTTAGCTTAAAGAGGCATCATGATCATCGTAAAAATGGTTTCCTGGAGTTCCAACCAGTGAATGCTAAAAGGTAAAGAGCACAAAAACAACAGCAGTGTCTTCTGCCCATCTGAAGATAACTGCCAAGAGGAAAACCAAAATTGGTTCCTGGGAGTATCAATAACTTAAGAGCTGCTTTACAAAACCATTTATGGCAGCTAAAAGAAGCATCTAGGGGTCAGAAGACTGCACTAGGCAGCACCAGCAAATCAGCAGGAATCACATTCAACCATCTGAAGAACTGCAGATTAATAGCCTCTAGTTCACTCAGCAGTGTCCTGGTTTACTGTAAAACATCTTAAAATGGACAAATTGTTTCAAAGGTTCCACAGGTCAGCGGAATAAGAAAAGCACTTTCCTATAAACCATACAGATATCAGACTGGTGGTGAAACAACTTCGCAAGAGAATTCACACGCTTGGGCTCAACTTCCTTTTTTAAAATCCAAAAATCTTGTTTAAAACATTAAGGTTTGTTGCACCAGACAGTGGTCTTGGACAGGCAACCAGCTCACGTTATTTTCTCGGAAAATGCTAGAGAGTGAAAGGAAATTCTCTGAAATTTGACATCACGTTCTACCATTCCTCAAAATCTTTGCTTTGATCATCCATTTCCTGCTGTCGAGTCACCCTGTTGTGTACTAGTCTGATGTCCACTATACGGCTTAAGAAAAGGAAACTCCCTGTGTTCAAATAAACTACTGCGCTAAAACTGGGTTGGCAACTACTCAATGAGAAGAACAGACCAGGCCAATTTTCTTCAGTACTGGCTTCATGTCCAAGGATACATGTGTTTCTTTTCTCCTTCAAAGCCTATACTATTTCAATCCCTATTTTAACCTGTGCAGAATTCAAGAAAAACAAGCCCAGCATGTCTCAGGACTGTAAAAGCCTTCTGGTCATTTGAACAATAAGTCTCTCCACCTTGTCCCTTCTCCAGTAGTATCAGAAGCAAAGCAAAGCAGCCAGGACAGCAGGGAAGTACTAAAAATACCTTTCATTATATTTTTTATCACTCCATCAACCTGCCACTAAAATAAATGCTGAAACAAGGGGATGTAGTTCTATTTAGGGGTACTTGATAGATATTGCATCTACAGATCTCCTCTGCTTGCTCTCTGAACCTATGTAAACACTGTGGTAAGGAGTTCAAGGGTTTTAAAAAATTCTAAGTAAAACTTGACACAGCTGTCTAACGGGACATAGGATACAAAGTACTGTGGTATTTATGTGGTTATTTATGAAAAAGCAAACATAGGAAAGCCAAAGGCATTGGTGAATGCTTTGAAAAGGGAATGCATGGGCCCATGTCTCAGCCCCTTCAGCAGGAAGAAACTCATTAGTGACACAGGGCTGTGCTTCGAGTGGTTAAATATCCTGCAAACATTTAGGCTCCGGCTCAGTTGCAGTAAGATTCCTTGCATGCAAAGGCAGTGTGTAAATGTTTGAAGAATGCCCCTTTGCTAACTGTAAGAGCAGCGGGTATTTGTTATTGCCTTGGACAACCTGGGAACTCTCAAACAGATACTACATTCCTATTCACAAGAGGTATTCTGCAGAATTTGGATCACACAGCACGGTACTCAGTTTCAAAGGAAGAAGATCAAGGGAACAGACCTGTTAATGAAATGCTAGAATTCACATCTTTTGCTCTTCCACTTCAGAGCTTGTCACCTGAGCATCTTTCAGCCTCAAAAGCCTTTGACAATACTTAGTTCTGTTTCAGAAACTTAGAATCCTGGAAACGTATACAGTTTCCAAATGCTGTCTTTAAAAAAAAAAAAAAAAACAAAAAACAAACAAACAAAAAAAACAAACAAACAAAAAAAAAAAAAAAAAAAACAAAAAAAAAAACACCACCAAAAAAAAAAAAAAACAATTGCAGCTTTTCTTCCTCTAGTCATAATGATGGAACAAAGAAGAAAAGAAATTTAAAAGGGATTGTTCAGGGCTTTTTTAAGTACATTCCCTTGTTTAGGATTGGAAGATAACAACCTTTGCTGCAGAGCAATTGTACAAATACTTCTATTTACCTAGAATCTTTTATCCTGAGAGATCCAAGGGGTATTTATGAAACATAGGCCAGAATGTTTAGTTCAGGAATGTGTGCAACTGCAAACAAACACTTTCTGGGCTTGCTCAATTTAAACATTTGCACGTAAGAGCATCCAGCTATGTGTTCCATTTCATCTCCTTTTAAACAAACAAACAAACAAGAAAACATCCTATTTGCAAAACTGATTCGTAGAAATAAAATTCATGTGTATTTGGGAAAATAATGAAAAAAACACCAAACTATGAAAAAACTTACTCTGGTAAAATTACAAATTCAAGTGTTGTCCTGTTTCAGATTCCATAACTATATTTAATTATACCTGTGCATACCATTTACCTTCACTTTCTCAGAAATAGTTTTATTGCTGCAGAGCAAGAGTATCTCCTAGGCAACTCACCTGGGGGAGTGGTGACAACTGCTGTTTAACTAGTACAGCAATTAACTTCTGTTTAATGGCTGAACATTCAACCGATTGCATGGACTGGAGTGATCTTTAGATGCAGCAAAGGCAAAGTTTAAATCATAATCATGTTTCAGGAGAAGAAAGTCTGAAGAAGGTTAAATAAAATAGAAACATTAAATAAAAGAAGTATTAGATACCAACAAAATTGCAGTGAGGCTCATTTGCAGGATTTTAATTTTTTTTTTAAAATAAGCGTGGTCCTCTTGGCCAAACACAGTAACACAATTCCCTAAGTGAACTTCCTAAGGGAGGGCTGAGGGTGGGAGGGAGAAGGAATCTTCCTCCCACTTCAAAACTGTTTTACATGCGATGCCTGTAAGTTTTCTGCAGCCATAACTGCTCCAGAGAGCTTGGGGCACAACCAGGAAAACCCTTCCAAATGCTTCCAGATGCACCGTGAGTAACTAAAGCAAAAAACCCACCAAGTCTTCTACTGATTCGTGAGCAACTGAGTCTCCCAGAGAGGTCAAGAACTGGGGCCTGGGGAATGCGGTTCTCCAACCCTTCCGGAAGGCGTTAGGACTTCTTATCCAAGCTGTGAATCACAATATCACTGTTGCTGATGAGGTGGGGAAGCGCAATACCACTCTAAAAACCTTATGGCCCTTGTTAAACTCTGCAAAAGAAAGGCAGAGAGCCAACCAGGCATTTAACATCCGGCAGTGGACACGGGTTTGACTAAAGTTCTGATTTGGGGCTTGATAGCTTTGCCAGGGACACAAATCAGGCCTTTAGAGTGTGATGAGAATCCAAGCTGTACTGCTTCATTCTTAAATTTTCTTGAATAACACTGGAGTAATTGCTGTCCCACAACTAGAAGTGAAATCAGATCCTATTTCTTAACTATAGACTACAGTGTTATTAATATTATCATTTGCATGAAAAATACCTAGATAAAGCATGCTATTCATTCTAACAAAAGCTAGGAAGCTCTTAGTAGTCACAATATAGTATTGGAGTTAAACTCTAAAGTGAACTGTTTTTATCTATTCTGTGATACAGATGGAATGCTCAGACGTTACCTGATCTTTTAAATATCTGTTTTGATACATTTTTTTCTTTTATTGGATCTTTTGAATACTTTCTGCAACAAAGTAATGCTAAACCTCCGCTATTCAGAGGACAGGGCAGAAGATACAATTCAATTTACTTTAAGTGGACACAATTCACTAATTTTTAGAAGCATATGAATAGCTTTCCATGTTATGTCTGAGCCATATATAAAGTTCTTTAACTTTACCAGTTTTCTTTTGTGTAAGTGATTTTTCAAGCCTTTCTGAAATGAAAAGTGAGGATCAAACCAATTTATATCCCCTGAAAGCAAATGCACTCGAGTCCAAAACAGATTTTAAAGTGCCTGCTGTATGTAAAAGGCATGCAAGACACAAGTATATTGAGGGGGGAAAAAAGTTGCAATATTAATGGACCTGTAGCTTTTTTTTCTTTTCTTTCCAGTCAAAAATATCTTGTGGAAATACCTTGTGCTGATTAAAAAAAAAAAAAAAAAAAAAAAAAAATCTGATTATAAAATGTCAGTTGTCTTAGGGCCACGTTCAAAATAACAGAAGAAAATAACTCTCCAAGTGCCACAGAATAAATCCAGGAATATATGTTTAAATCAGTGGGGTTGCTTTAATGCAAAGCCTCACACACAGACACACACACACTGCTCTTCTACTACACCACCACCCACACATTGTGCTCACCATTAAACAGACAGCTTTCCTCTTTCCTAATCTGCTTTGACTTTTCAGAGTGGATCTGGCCACACATGGAGCCACTCTGACCCATCAGTTTACATTCAGCCTTTCGCTTACACCTCTTCCATCCAGGACAGCGCTTGCAGGAAGCAACCACACGTAATATAAATACAGGGGTAGGAGAGCCAGCCAGGGGCTCCTTCTGGGGAGAGACTCTTCTCCATGGAGGCTGTGGATGCTGTCCTTTACTCTAACCACTCTGCCCTTCTGCCACCAGATCATCCAAAGGAAAAGCTGGGTCCCACCTACACCGTTCCTACAGGCGATCCCAGGGCAAGGCGATCTTGCTGGCAAGGGCTGCTGCTGCAGAAAACCATCTCAACTTGAAGCTCTTCAGAGAGGGCAGGGTGTAGTTACACCAATCAAGAAGTTCAAGGCAGAGGACGGGAAACATGTTCCAGTTTTCAGTATAAACACAAGGAGCTCTACTCAGCCAAGCTGAAGTTTTTTTTGTCTCCTTTGTAAAGCTCACAGAGGTGTTCCACATGGTGGAACAGAACAACAGGGTTGTTTAGCACCCCGGGCAAAGAGCAAATGTTTATTAACTGAGAGAAGATATTCCTGCCCAGACATGGCCTGGCATGCACAGCTCTGATGAAAAGTCTCTCCACCCATCTACATTAATTGGATGAAGCTCTTCCTTAAGACTGAAGGAAGCATATGCTCCACTCCATTTACTCTCTTTTTTCTTTTTTTTTTTTTTTTTTTTTAATAATATACAAGTTTTTCCATTTTAGCTTTAATTAGTCTATCATTTCTTCCTGTAGTAATTTTCTGGGTACATCATGGATTCCAAATAAAAAGGTCTGTTCAAAAGTGTCCTCAAAATTTCATACGTAAACTTCCATCCCTTCTTCCATCCCTTACGAGACTTGAAAATATGCTAATTTATTTTAAATACTTCAAGAAAACATGCACGTTAAACAAATGAGTTTAAAAATGAGTTTAACATCCCAAAGTTTTAGCAATGTGTAGGTAAAGTAAAATGGATGTTAGGTGTCTATGTGTAAAAGGATCAGATATTTCAGGTGCAGAATCTGTTGCAAAAACATTTAATTTTAAAACCGAGTACAGAAAATGTTAAAAAATTCTCCTGAAATGAACAGTCAAAGTTACATTTTCCACTGGTATCAGAGCCACAGCATACACACAGTTTCACACTGAAAATCATCTAATTCCTTTCCCAAGCAATATCCCTTATTTGTGCTTCCTGTCTACAGATTGCAATGTCCCTCCCACATGGGCTAAGTGCCACCACTGAATTTGGATGAGTAATGACCAGCTGGGCTGAAATGCCTCCAGTAAAATGTTCCTCCACCTCAAAGTATGAAACCTTTTTGTTTTCTGGCTTTTAGTTCAGACTACAAAGACTACAGAAAGCATCCTATGTCTAAGCCAAAGGTTTATCTATGGAAAGTTCATGCTTGCTTGGTAATTCAAACAGAGCACACTATTACCTGGAAGGGACCAAATTACAGACACAGGGTGACATGAAGAAAAACACACCTTTGAAAAAAACCCAGCTGTAATACAAAACACAATAAATTACCTTTACAGAAGAGGAATCAGCATTCCTCCCAGTAACACTCCAGGTCCTAATTACATATAATGATCTTGCCAGGTAGCAAGTTACCCATCAGATCTGCCACCTCAGCACAAGAGAACAGATGCTTCTACCACAACATGCACGTTTTCCTGAGAAATGTAGGAAAAGCCGGTAACTATCCCAAGCAACTGTAAAGTCTCTGTCCCGACTTAATTTCTCCCTTTCAAAAAAGACAGGTTACAGCACTTCTCTTCACAAGCAGACTTAGAGGGAGTCTGTGACCCCAGGGCAGACATTCTGAAAACCCTAAAGATAACTCCCAGATTGAGAGGCAGTGTTACTGCGAGACAGGTCTAACAGAACCCCTGTTCCACACCAACTGCCCGTGGGACAGCTTTTTAAAATCCAAACACCAGGAAGACCCTCCTCTCCAAAACATTTTGCTCTCCCAAATAGTGAGGGATGAGACAACACAAGCAGAACACACATCTTTCCTCCCCCAGCCAGGGTCTAAGCAATGCACCTTTGAGTGTACTCCATGGAATGAATTCCATGGACTGCAGCACTGGCCATGGGCATTTAACTGTATGCAGGCAAGCACCGATCTGAAACGTGGGAAGGGACTCAGAAATCTTTCCCCAAAGACAAAAGCATGGAATTCAACTATGTTGTCTATAAGAAATTGGACACTTCCCAATGACAGGTTAGGACAGCCTTGACATATCTGATGCTTCAGCAAGAGCCCTGTGGGAAGATTCACACCAGCCTGTGCAGCTGGTGAACAGAAGATTCCAGCTTCCACACAGAAGATCAAGAGAGTCCCAAGAACTCAATGGGGCAGTGAGGAACGATTAGCAACTTCAAAATCAGAGCAATTTTCCCTTTTACAAGGGTGGGAGAGAAGACCTAAAAAGGTCAAGCAGCCAAAACACAGTTGCAACAGTCCTCTAGTTCTCCATTTGTAACCTTCTGCCTCTCTCCTGGAAGAAATGAAGCGCCTTAAGTCCTATACTTATGGGATGCATGAAATCCTACTTGCTTTCCAAACCGCTAGCAAACACAGTTCGGTGCATTAGTGAGATTAGCAAATGACTTTTCTACCAAACAAAGGCTGCAAACATGAGTCATGACAGGATCAAGAAGTTCCTCCATGCTCAACTCCTCAGAAATTTTTAAAAAAGCAGGCTCTCTACAACATCCCCTGCCCGATCTCAGTCCAGCTCTAAATGTTCTAATACCTATAGAATAATTTCTGGTATTAAACTGCCATGCCAGGGGGCTGTGTGTTTTGTATCACTGCATGTTTGTACCACTGCAAGTTTGAAAGCTGATTAATCAACCTTTTCAAATTTGCCTTAGGAAAACAGTGGTTCTCTCTCATTATTTATTGATTTTAATTTTTTTAAAAAAACATTTCATTACAGCCAAGACTTAGATTTTGAATCCAGTCCCTAACCAAATGGACATACCTTCTTTTTTGGAAGGTGAAAAGTAAAGATACCTTTCAGCTGGAAAGCAGTAAGGTCTGCCTTCACATTAGGGACCCCTCCCTCAATTCTCCACTCTGTTTGCACAGCAGGATCAAATTAGGCTAACAGGTTGCAGTAGGGTCGCTACCAACCTTATCTTAAGCTAGTAATCCCGCGTATCTTTAATAGGCAGGAACAACTTTGGAGAGTGTAATTGTGAACAGCCCACAAGCTTAAGTGAGTGAGCTCTGGCATGGGCCTTTCAATTCACTGCACTTCCACCTAGGAGGTACAGAAAAACATCTCTTTTTCTCAACTCCTTGGAGTTCTAAGTGAATTTCAACAGAGATGTAACTGCGTAGGATGCATCTGCCTTCCCCCTCAATGAGTGGCACGGCTGCAAATCAACATTTTATATGCTGCTCCTACTTATTTAATCTAGCAGTTCTCATTATATTTTCAAGAAAAAATAGTAGAACTGGTTTAAAAAAAAAAAGTAAAGGCTGTGAATTTTTTTCCCCTCACACAAAGTCCTTGGATGTTCCCATAATTTTCTGGCCTTGTCTTTAAAGACATTAATATGCTTAAATACTTGGGAATTAGGTTTCAATTACCAGGATCCCCCAGAGGTGTTTTTACGTTTTCTTTTTCATTATGCAAAGAACATGAAGAAAGATCAAGTTTTTTATGAGCCCACCCACAAAGGCTTCAAATATGCTGACTCTTACACACAAATTTGGAAAGGAGAACCTAGTCTAGGTGAATGTATTTTAATGTTTAAAAAAAAAATTAAAAATAAAATCATGAAAGACATCCTTTCACTCTAACAGAGCAATCACAGGACAGGAATGAAAATAACGTGACTTCTCAGTTTCCCCAAAACATCATTTCATTTAATTTCATCACCTACAAGGGTGCAGGGCAGATTTAACTATTGCTGCTCCCCTCTTTCTTAAAAAAAATTTGATTTGGCACCTTCACTTTCATCCTGTTCTCCAGGCAGAAACAATGCTACCCATCACTCACTACACCTCCCTGGCATTAGAAAGACTGAGCTGGTTACCAGAATATTAATGCAAAAATCAACAGGTGTAGACCCATAAGAGGCAGTTAATGCAATTATTAATAAATACAGCCATTTAGTGAAACCATCCACTTACTTTGTTTACCCTCTAGAAATTTTTGGCCTCCTTGGAAATTATCTTTCATCCTTTGGGAATGGAGTCTCATGGTTGGCTTCAAAGGTGCTGGCACAAAGCTCAGACCTTTTGTTTAATTACCCTCTTTTGAAGCAGAATATTAAGTCAGGTTAGACTGAGTATGAAAGGGAGAAGCCATATTGGAGTTGATGGGAATGAAAGACAGTAGTACAAACCATATCTACCCCCTTCTCCTCAGCTCTAAAGGTATTAAGGGAAGCATACTTTCCCATCCAGACTCTGCAAAATGCTCCAGCAAGGGGTGGGGGGGGGAGAGAAAAAAAAGAATCTTTTGGATGGGAAAAGCACAACACTTCCCTGAGTAAATTTTATTTCATTTTATTTTTTAACATACAACAATATCCACGGACTGTGTATCTGAAGCCGTCAGTCTCAGAAGTACTGGTGCTGGAATAGCTCCACTTGTCAGGAAATACCTGATACTGTCAGACTAAGGCTGCCTGATAAAAACTCCATTGGTAATGTTTTTCAAGAATCAGGGTTTCTACGCAGCAGATGTGTGAAAATAAGAATAGACATATATTTCCACGGATACATGTAAGTAAATACATACAGAAATGCACCACCAACCACACCTCTGTGGACACTAAGGGTTGGTTTGCCCCCAGGACACAGGACTTTTCCAGCATGTTACAATTTAGTATTTTTATTTGTCAAAAAGAAACTGCCAAAGTGAATAGCTTGAACTGTTTTCATTTGCTGATACAAGCTGTTATGCAAACAAAAGAGAACAACTACTCAGAACCTATGGACATGCAGTGAACCGTTTTACTCTTGACATGGAAAACTTCACAGGGGGAAGAAGAATGGTCTCTTCTCCTTTTCCGGTAACAGCAAAATTTTCTTCTCTTTTTACTGACATTCAGGCATCGCTTACTTAAAGCTTCCAGAATTTAAATGAAACCACTGCATTGGCTTTATTCAGTTAAGCAAGCAATCACAGATGCTACAAGCAATAAACCCCTTGAGTGCAAGGAGGTGGGTTGCTTAGTCAGCTCTGTTGACTGCCCTGAAACTCCTCTTTAAAACACTGGTGCTGGATTTTTATTTAGCATTTGAAGCTTTATTTTCCTTTCCTTTGTTAAGTCTTCTCGTCCAGTTAGTAATAGCACACTGGGATCTGATGAGGCCAGGGGCAAAATCCTGCCCTTTACTTTTGGCCCTAGGAAGTGCATGTCATTCTCATGCAGGAGATAAACTGTGGTCCTAAAACAGATGTGCAGCCTGGATTTAGAGTTGATAATGAGTCATTACATGTAACATACAGCGAAACACAGAGGCCATGTGGATCCAGACTACCGTGTGCATGGAAGACAAATGCTTTCTTGGCCAAATACAGAAATGCACGCTCTTCCCTGCCATGGCAGACAGGGAATTCTCTAGGCAGGTGTAGATCCATACCATACTGTAAATTATGGCCTGCTCTAAATGAAAAGTGCTGATTTGGGGATTGTTCACTTTGTTATAATTTTCCAAGAGTAATATCCTGCAGGGAACAGCCAAGTTAATACAATGTTTCCACTCAAAAATTGGCAGTGTGAGCAGAGCCGATGGGGTGTATTTAATGAGACTTTGCCTGCTGATAAAATGTTATTGCAGACTGTGCAGGCAAAGGAGAGCCTCATATTTTCCACCCCGGATGAAATGTTAGCCTAGCAAAACCCAGTAACTAGCAATAGTTCTCTGGACACGTAATACGATGTATAGTCTTACTCTGTTTTAGACATGTTCTGCAATTCATAAGATCTTTCAGCCATCAGAAGCGTATAGATGTCCTTGTGTCTGGTTTATTCTCAAAGGGAGAGGCTTGGGATTTGTCACAGATACGACTCACACTTGGCTCTGATGTACCGCACAAAGGTTCATCTGCTCCACCTGAACCTGAGTGTAACTTATGGAGCTGATCACCTCCAACACAAGTGTTTGCCCCTCTTTCCTGAACCTACTCAGTATTTTCTCCAAATTTCCTATTTTTGGCACAGAGAGTGAATAATTTGCAGTGAAATGTGAAACTACAGTCATGTACAAAACAAAATCTGGGATTGAGCAACTGAACTGAAAAAAATCCAAAGTGTCAAAAAGCCCCCGCTGTTCTGTTGTGAGCATTGCATGAAGGTAACAGATGTGTGCAGCCCTGAAACCATCCTCTCTGCTCCTCTCCCTGCCCTATGCCTACAGCGCTCAGCACTCCTTTTGCATCCATCAGCTTACATAAAGCTCACAAGCTGTTAAAGTCTGAAACTCATGGAAACATAACACGGGGAAAACTCCATTTCACGCTACATCTCCGTGATCAGCATCATGCACAGATTGAAGTTTCCACTTCTGCATCCGTTGCCAGATGACAGACCAGTGCCTAAACACTGAGGGCTCGAAAGAAGAAGCCAAGTATACCACAAGAGCCCCTTGGGCTGGGTGCGGGAGGTTGCACAAATCCAAACCAAAAAACGTTACAGATCTCCCCCAGAGAACTTGGGAGAGTGATCAACAAGATGAAAATGGCATGGAGTAACAGTTTTGCCCTAATTTGTACAGTATCATTTTGCAGCATAACTGTTTTACATCCAGTATTTATTGCACAGAGGAGGAAAGAAACCCCCTAGCACTGCCTTGACAGCAGAGGCCAAGAGCTTGCTAGAGCTACTAACAAACACGTGCGTGTGGGTCAGGATGTGCGTGTAACTCCACAGCTCTTTTCTCCGCCCCCATACACAGCACAGGGAATCTGCTAATGCTTAAATGGTGGGGAAGGTCAAAGATTTATTGTGGGAAAGCCAACAGTAATTTTGCTGCCTCTCTAGAATACTGCAAACAGCCAAATCGCACAGCTTAAGTAGAAATATAAAGTTACACTTTAATGTTAGACTTCAAAGAAACTGTAGGTTTACTGGTCACAGAATCCACTACCCGAGAGTACAGTGCCTTTCGCAAGGATTTCTCCAACTTTCCTTGTGCCCCTCCACAAGAAAAGGAATGCAAACGCTTTGGCAAGAGGCAAAAAGTTCTCATGGGAACACTGTGGAAATCACTGTGCTCGATCTGGAAGCAGGATTTCTTTTAACACCATGAGGGATGAACTAAGAGAGGTTTGCTCTCTCCCCAGGTGCCCATTTGCTTCTGGTCACACACGACTTTGGGGAACACCATGTGCTGCAACTGTGAAGTTTCCCAAAGAGCAGACATAACCAAAGGCTTATTCAATCTCTGCATGGTGGCATTTTGGAAGATATTATCTGAATCCCAGGCTGGTCCCAGGCTCAGTCTTCGCTTATGGGAATACATTTTTCCATGGAAGAAAGCTGCTAGTGGGAAAGACCCTCTGTGCTCAGGAGTGGCTGCATATTGCAACATCCTTGTTTGGCAGCGGAGACTGCAGTGTCCCTGCAGCTGTCCTGGGTAGCAGCCAGGGGCTCTCGCTGAAGGTGCTTCATCCCGTGTCCAAGTCTTTTATGAGTCCCAGACTTGCACAAGAGGACTGATGCCAAGTTCAGTATGTTCTTGGTTTTACCAGCTGCCTTTTTAAATTAAATTATCCCAATTCATAATGGGATGAGAAACTGTGATTAACAAGGTGCAAAACCTTCACTTGATTTTGTTCAGGTTCCTCGACATTTAGCTGGGAATGTTCACTCCACAGCCCAAGGCTTCAGTCAGTGCCAGAGGTTGAAGCAGACTTTTCTCTGGTAGGAGAAGGAGGCTAAAAGCATTAAAGTGCCAATCCCATGTAAAAAACATGGAGCACCTAGCCTATCCTATGTCAAAGTAATGCTAAGTGATGCAAAAAGTGAGCATCTCTATGTACAAAAGCTTCCAGCAATTTGTTCCATCACCAAACCTCAAACCATTTATTTTTTCAATAAACCTCAAACCATTTATTTTTTCAATCAGTTGCATTTTAGACCTCTGGGCACTACTTTTTCATTCATCACAGATACTCAGAAACCAGGGACTTTATGATTTTTGCTCTCTCCACCCTTAAGCACACCATGGAAAAAAATGGGGCAACACTCGATGTCAAGGCCTCCTCATCTTTATTTTTTATACCTCACCGCAAGTAGACCCCCTGGTGACAGGGCTCACCAATGAAAATTTTCATTGCTGTGTATGGCACCAGGCCTGAGGGATCTTCTCTTGCATCATATCAATTTCTCCTCCAACTGGCAACTTCTTGCCATGACGAGCGCAAAAGCAGATTAACAAGCATTCACCAAATTTGAGAAGAAATCCTGAGGATGCTACATGAACCAGCTGGGTTTGACAGCACGTGCCCTGTACAAACAATTCCATCTTCCCCAGTGAGGGTAATGGAGCGAACAAACCAGGCCAGTAGTTGAAATGTTTTCTAAAAATCACTGAAAAGAAAATAAAAAAATTCAATTGCTGGCCTCACACAGTACCATCAATACATGACAGAAAGCAAGCACTCGGTTTCAAAGGGGTCATTAAGCCTTAAACTATCCACTTAACAGAAACGTCAGTAGCAATACTGGTCAAGTCAATGTTTGTGCATGATTACACTTCAAATTCAAATGTGAAGCTGTTGCACAAAACAGGATCTGTGGAGACTTGTTTCTCTTTCTGATGGATTTAAATTGCCAGTAAAATAGAGTGCAGGACAAAGGTACAAAACAAGCTTGAAGAACAAACATGCATTTTCAAAGCGCCATGAAGTTACCAAAGACATTTTGTGTTGCCTGTCCAATGCACATAATTTAAAATAAAATATTCAATTAAAAATAAATAAATATCATGGGGAATCAGATCTTAGAATGGACAGCCATCATCCAGCGCTCTTCTCCACTCTTCCCAGCTATAAGATGCTCTTTCTTCCTAAGAAGCTTTGTCCAAATCAGCTCTGAGAATGCTCAGCCATCTGAAAACTTATGGTGAGGGCAACAGGTCCAACTACTCATTGGGCAAAGAAATACACTTATCCCACATCAGGAGAAAATAAAGCAAACACAACATGACCAAAATTTGCATCAGGTTCTTTGGCCAAGGAGAAGTGTCCAATCCTCTTTTTCATGGCTCAGTCTGGCCAGTTTGCAAGTATCCTTGTGATACAGTAGTTATGTGCAGAAATTGTGCAGCACCTTTTACAGACTTCCCAGATATCACAGGACTAGTTTCACCTTATAAAGGCCTTTTGTTTTCAGAGGTCATGTTAGATCTGCAAAGCAGCTACTGTCCTGAGATTTTGCCAATGGACCAAACTCTCTTTCAGTGGAAATAAGTTATGCACTCCTTAGGCCTTGATGGTATCAAATGCTATAAAAAAAGTAACTAAGAATGGAGATTAAGAACCCGTAAATATTCCACCTGTTATCCTGTCATGCTGCAGAAAGCAGTGTCACTAAAAATTCACCCAAAACCCAGCCAAAAAACAATAACAAAAAGCAAACACCCAAACCAGAATTCACTATGCTATGTAGATGCCTCATAAATATCCTCTTTAAGTCTTGACCTGCAGTTGAATTTGGATTGCAGCAAAACCCCTCATTTGTATTCAACCAAGAGATTGCTGCTAATGCTGCAGAAAAACATGGTGCAGATTAATTCTCAATATTAATGAAAGCAGAATATCCTAAAGCTGTGAACTAATAATTATGCAGTCATGGCCAATGACAATTTGTAGATGATATATAGTTCAAAGCCTTAAAAGTTTATTTTTTTTTCTGTTTTCTATTGGCCCACAACTTAGAAACCCTGATAGACTTTGCAAGAAAGTGCCATGGACAGATATATTAATGGGAACCTTAAGGAAGCTGTTACACAGCCCTCACTTAGAGAAGTTTCAACAGGGTGAATCATGCCTAACCCAAACACAACCTCCCAGCTTATCGAGGAGGCTCCAAGCCCTGCAGTTGCCAAGCCGAGGCCAAAGAGCAAAGGTGCAGAGCTGGGCCAGAGTGCCAGGGCTGTGAGCTGTGCCAGGGGCCATGGGGCAGGCACAGCCTTCTCCCCCAGCCCAGACGTGACTCCCACACGGGCATCACCCACCCAGCAGCAGTCCCAGCACAGCATTTGGCACTTCAGGATGCCCACAAACTCGTTGGAAAGTCAGAGGCAATTAGTAATGGATACATTTCCCCAAACCAGTGGATTTTGTGGCAGTTTCTAAACATGCACACATAAGCAATTTTTAAGACTCCACCACTTACACGTTGCTGTAGCTTCACTCACTCTTTGTTTTGCATCTAAGAAAATGAAGTCTCTTTAGTACACACACCTTGTATTGCAGTACATAATTCTTGATAATGCACAATTACTTGGGGTTGGGGGTAGGGTGGGACTTAAACCATATAAAATCTATACAACAGTGCAGACAATTATAATACGCAGATCCTGATTTTATAATCCTCTTCTGACTGTCTCATGGGAAGTCCATTATTCTGATCCCTATACAGTCAAGTCAAACCCACCCAAATGAAATCAAAACCAAAGCTCTCTCCAAAATCCAGATCTTGCTAAGGATTTGATACTTGAATTCAGGTAGTTTTAGCTCCTCCTTGGTGTATCTTTTTCTTGGGCACACTTCTTCCAGCACTCATTCTGAGACACTAAGCCAAAATCTTCTGCTTTATCTGCAACAGTTTATGATTTCCATGCAAAATTCCTTATTGCAGTTACAGTGGCCTGAAATAAATACCCAACACAACAAAAAGCAATTGGCAGACTATGGCACAGGAGTTATCTACAATGAATCATGAAGGACAAACTTTTTTTTTTTTTTTTTCTTTTTTTAAACAAGTGCTCTACACCTGACAGCTCAGACTGGGGGCAAACCTGAAAGACTTGCATCCCTGCTTTTGAACATTGCTTTTCCCGACTGTAGACCCAGGTCTATTTTCAGACCTGAGCACAGTACCTCAGCCTTTCAGCAGGGCTGCAGAAGATTTACCTAAGGGTAGAATGTGACCTTATGTTTCCATATCACAGTGCTGCAGATACTTACACTGTCCCCTTTTCATACCTGTGCATGTAAAAGCACTGTTAGCTTTAGATAACAGCTGCTCACACAGCTGCCTGCAGCACAGGTAAATGTTTGCTATTCCTTCCTATACATGAAAATATGCTAACAAACTTGCCTGGCTTTCAGAAGCCTCTGGTGTTTAACTTAGTCCATAGCTAAAGCAATGGACTCTCTTTTTAGCATATCATGCTGTATACAATCAGGAAACACAGCAAGGGAACACATGCATTTTAAACTGGGAGTGCTAAGCATTATAATAAATCTGGTGCAATGAAATATGGAGTCCATTAAATAACTTTCTAAACCTTGGGAAGCTTCCTTTCCCTGACATCAGTCACTCACTTTCACTTTGTGCACAGGCCTTGAGTTATGGGCAAAAGGTCATTTTCAGTTATCAACCCTTACCTACCACCACATTCTTTAGGCAAGGCCCTGAACTTCACGCACTGAAATAATCCCGCTGCCTTTGATTTTAAAATTCAAAACAGACTGTCCCCTCAATGTCTCTGTGAGTAGACGAACAAATACATTTCCTACCGGTTAAACTACTACGAATGGTGAACCCAGTTCCTCTGCCTCTGGGAGCTCTTTTCAGATAAACAGTCATCAGACTTCTAAGCTGTTCTGCCTCTATGTCTCCAAAAGCATTTTTAATATGCACCTCAAGCAGCTTGTTAAAAACCTGCTAGTGCTGGAAAGTATTCCCAATGTAACATTGAGTTTATCATCAGA
Organism: Sylvia atricapilla; assembly: GCF_009819655.1. Classification (NCBI taxonomy): domain Eukaryota; kingdom Metazoa; phylum Chordata; class Aves; order Passeriformes; family Sylviidae; genus Sylvia; species Sylvia atricapilla. The sequence continues at coordinate 52,221,788 of NC_089140.1, read as the reverse complement.
AGTGAGTGATTAATTAGATATCAGGCAGACAGGTTGGATTTTTGAAGGTGGATGTATATTTCGGAGATAAATCACTGCTTTCATTCAATTTTTTCTGTAGTACATTTAAAGTACTACATACAAAAACCAAAATATATAATTAAAAGTTCTGCTTTTGACCACAAACTGACTTCTTTTTGTTGTGTCAGGCAAATTATCATATATATTACATCTGAGCACCTTCACAACACACCTATTCATTTAACACAGTACTGGGAACACGCATGAAATATCTTTTATACACTGGACTGCCTCAGCATATTTGTACCAGAACTAAATTGAGTTTCTGAATAAAGTTCTTAGGGACCCTCTCTATCAGTTTTTCTTATTTTCTGGGCAGCACCACAAAGCGGCTGTTTCCAGTTCCAGGATACAGTCACTATTGCTGCCTTTAACTCAGTGAACTTCCAAGTGCTTTTGGCATCTGTTCAAACAAAACATACTGAGGCTGTAGGATGGTTATCAAGTATAAACCTGCTCCACCATCCTAAAGTAAGAGTGACAGTAAAGATAGTTACCGAGAGAGAATCCATTATCAGAACGGGGATTACAGAGAAGGAGCATCAGCTTAAGTGCTGAAGGAGTAAAAGGTAGAGGTTCAGAAATCATCCAAAAAGACCCAAAGATCTTTCAATGTATGTGCCTACCTGACCCAGGCTAGGAGGGGAAAGCTGCTTTACAACACAGCATGGCTTCCATGCAAAACTTGTGAATTTTCAGAGGCATTTTAACGACAACCTATAGCTTCACCAGGGCTTGGGTTCAGCCCTGAACATTCAGACATAGCAGGGTTTTCTTACACCTCACTGACTTAAAAGGAGAACTCACACAGGTTTACACTACTAGGTTCAGACTAGCTTAAAATCTTTCTTAGCCTTTCCTAGGTCTCTTGCTTCCCTTTAAACAATTACATTTTATAGTGCACAAACTTTTACAATGTACCACTCTAACATTTAGTAGACAATAAAACATATTTATATACACACGCCTCAACACAGATTCCTTGCTATATCAAATACAGGTGATGCACAAATGAAATATGAAACCTTGTCCAAAACTCAAAACTACCCACAAATCCCCAAACTTCTAATACTTCCAGTTACTCATGACTTCCCTTTCAATCATTTTCAGTGGCTCATTGAAGAGAAATGCCAGGTATCTGCCCTCACCAGTCACACCCTAGAGAAGTGTCACCACTGGAACCTCTCAAAACCATTACTCCCTTTCACAATGCAATTTTTGTCACGTGTAAAACAAGACTCTTGAACTTGTACAAACTCTAGCCCTACATAGAACTCGGCTGATTTCAAAGAGATTGCACATAGACTTGAAATAACACATCTGTCAAAGAGCTTGCTGAATTAGATCTATTGCTATTTACTTCCATTAAGAACTTTTCTCAACTTCTGAACAAATTCATGACCTCCTTTCACTGTAGCATTCACCAAGTGTTAAGTTCCTACTCTCACTTTAGCTACATGCACTTCAAAAATCTGTCTAATGTACTTTTATAAGCACTACATAGATGGAAGCCGCTTCAGTACCGGGTGGCATAGCAGTTGCTGTGGTAACACCATTTTTTCTTAAATGATAAAGCAAGAGTGCCAGAGGCTGCTATATAGTAAGAAATACATATTAACATATCATCTCAGGCCTATAGTAAATAGCTCTCAGGAAGAGAGAGAGAGGTGTATGCTACACACACACACATTTCTTTGCAAGAACTCCCATGTAGAAATTCTGGCTTCAACACATCCAGTGCACAAACTGCGTGTGAGTGAAATGCCACTCAACTCCATCAAGCTCATTCCAGCAAGTTTAGAGATATCTAATTTTTGCTAATTAGAAATCCACAAGACCACCACTTTGGCTGACAGAAATCAATGCCTGAAATCACAGCACTTTACACTGACTAAAAAATTCACCCAAATGAATGACATCCAAAAATGCATCTAGAAACAATCTTTCTGGAAAAGAAAGTGGAAAGACAATTACCAGAGTATCTGCTTACTAGACTTACTTGCCTTACTCAAGCAAAAGACTCATTGCAAGTTAAAACACTGATACCATAAAATCTTGGGATGTGATTATCATCTTACCTTCTGTTTTGGGAGAATTATTTTTGGCATAATGTTCATATAACACAGTGTGGTATTCCATATCAGTTTTTCCCCTTTAAACTAGATGAGAAGAATTTTCTTACGCAAATAAAGTAATAAAAAAACCCAGAACCTGCAGTGGCAGGCAAAATATCCACAGACTTCAAAGGGATACGATGCCTATGGTTTGCTAGATTGAGCCTGAAGAGAAAATACATGTCCCTGCTGCAGTGTTACTGTAACTGAGAAGCAAGAGTTCCAGATTTTCTTCTCTCTCCTCCAGCTCCCCATAATTTTACCTTTCCAGAAGCTTCCATGTATGTAGCTCGTTTTTTTTTCAAAGTTGCATGCTCTGAACCTGGAGAGCCAAATAATTTTGAGATCCTCCTTGAATTCCACTTTACCACCCACTATCAAGTATATCATGAAGGTGGAGACAGAGCAAACAAGTTTATCAATGCCATTCAAGATCATTAACTTAAGAATTATATTTTTCTGGGGTAAAGCTGTACAGGTGGAGACCGGAGAATATATTCCCCCTAGATACTATCCTACCTCTACCATCACCCCCTAAAGAAAATAAAGCTAATAAATATGGGTAAGCAGTAACTTTAGGAGGACAGACCTCGTGTCTATTTAGCACATTTCTGTTCCCCTCCTTCCCAGAGTATAAAAATGAAACTCCACATACAGGAGGTAGCTCTTCCTTTCTATCCCATGCTGCAGAGGTGGAAAGTTCATGTTCAACTCTTCATTAAGCTTTGTATTAGCAATGCTTACGCTTTGGATATGCTGATTATCACCAACAAAATATCAGAGCTGGAGCAATTCACTGCTTGACTAAACTAATGACATATATTCCTGCTGTCCTCACTACATTATCAGTGCAGTATTAACAGTGAAGTTGCTTAATGCACTGTTAAATACCCTGTGCTATTTATTTTCTTGCAAAAGAACTTCCTTCTCTTCCCACTTTGGATTAAAGCCCATTTTGCATCCAACTACGGCCAATAATTTATCTGACCAATCATGTGGAAGGGATGAGGGGAATAAAAAGGAGATAGGAAGGTAGTAGCTGTGAAAACAATTTGAAGGGACCATACATTGACACAGCTTGTATGTTATAGTCAAAACTTAAGCACTTCTGTGCTTCTTTTTTTAAATGGAGTATTAATGCTTACGAAGGAATTAAGTCGTTTTGATGTTCACATTCTAATAATTGTAATGCCAAAAAACCCACAGTGAAAGCTAACAACAGAGTAGAAATATGGTAAAGTTAAACTGTTTTTAAATTACCATACAAACCCTGCACTGACATTGCCTGTTTCTGCTGACCTAGTGAGCAACTGGCAGAGGTAATGAAAAAGTGCTTGTCCTCTTGTTCTGGTTTTGGTTTGAGTTTCCCAGCCAACGCACCATTTATGTCATGATTTCAGTTCGCCAAATTTCATTTACCAACTGGGAGATAGGATTTTGGGAGAAAAAGGCGAAACAGGCACAACTTAAAAGTAAAACCAGACAGATTTTATTAACATAATCTAAGAAAAGAAAGAGAGAGAAAAAAAAAATGAGGCATTCAAACACCTTCCCCCCACCTCAAACTGTTCACTTTCCCACTCAACAGAGAGAAAACCATGATTTTCAGTCAGTTGCCACTATTCAAACACAATCCTACATCACCTTGGGAGAGGAGCCTCTCTAGGGTTATGGTCAACACGTCACAAGAAAAGGTCTGGTGGGTCTCAATGTCACAAATCCGCAACTGCCCAGAATTTTGCAGATTCTGTGCAGTCTCACCCATATAACAGTTTCCCAAGCTGTTTATGGGCCTCTGCACGTTTGGGGTATCATTTTAAGAATGCTTTTCTAGTACAAAATGAGGATTCTCTTCTTCTATCTCTAAAATCGCCTCTATTTCAAAGGAAATAGAGACCTCTTTTTATTCCTTCCCAGGAGCCAGGGACATAATCTGTTCAAAATTCTCAATTAAATCTCATGTATATCAATACACACAATCCTTTGGCTAGAACTTGCATTCCCCCAAGCAGCATTATGATATTACAAAAACAGTCTATTTTCCCATAATTCACATCCAGAGAAGTCCAGTCAGAAATGTCCACTTCCTCCATCCCATCTTCCAAAAGTCTTTCTCAGTTCTTTCACTGACTTTGTCTCAGTGCTCTCTCTCTACATTTCAAATCACTCTGTCTTCCATGGAGTAGGGGAAAGCGTTAATGTCTTTGCCCAAAGTCTTTTTTCCTCCTCTCCAGCTGACTCCCAGAACTTCAAGGCTGCAGGTGATGGGGGGGGTGGGAAGGGGAGAGGAAGGATGCTCAGGAACACTGATGGACAACCCTCCTCCACCCCTGGTCAGATCTAAAGCAACTCAGACTTGGAGCAGCTCCCTGCAGCTCTGGAGAAAAGGTCTCAGAAGTCTCTCCTCCCTCAGACCAGAGGCTCCAGCAGCCAAGCCCAGAGCACGGCTGCCATGGCCCCTGGGGCAGGGCCACACTGCGACCTGCCATCCTCCTCCTGTCCCCACTGGAGGAGCCGGGGACAGAGGGGACACTGCCAGGGGAGAGAGGGGACAGTGCCAGGGGACAGAGGGGACACTGCCAGGGGACAGAGGGGACACTGCAGGGGACAGAGGGGACACTGCCAGGGGACAGAGGGGACACAGCCGGGGGACAGAGGGGTCACTGCCAGGGGACAGAGGGGACACTGCCAGGGGACAGAGGGGACACTGCCAGGGGACAGAGGGGACACGGCCGGCCCCGGCCGCTCTCCCACACACAGGGCCCTACCCGAGGCCTGGCCAGCTCGAACTTTTGACTTACAAGGTGATGTTATCTCCTTGCCAACCGGAAAAGGAAAGGGGCTTGAGTCACTTAGGACTTTTGATTTAAGACTGGTTTCCAGAGATGTATACAATACTCTTATTCATCAGCCAAGCTGTCAATCCATGCTAGAACTTCCTTAGGAAAAAAAACTTTTCCCATTCATGCTAAACCATCACACATCTACACACAGGAACCCCAGATGTAAACCTACCTCAGCCCAAGCCAGGTAAGGGACTTCTGGGCAGCTACAGCAACTGTAGACCTTAGTCATTAATTCTTAGCTGACAGTATTTTTTATTATTTATTGTTAGAGTTATTACATCTTCAGAGTGAAAGCCTTATTTTATGAAATTACATAAACACAACTGATGGTAGCAATTTATTCCAGGACCTGATGATGGTCACTGGCAATCTAACAATGGATGGAATTACTGTTGACAATTTTACAAAAGCTTTTATCAGAGTTTATGGGCCATTAAGCCAAATAGTGCGATTACCAGTATGATATCGTCTCTCTCAGTAGTACAGTGTTGGCCCACAACAATCTGTTTTCTAATCCTCTCTATTATAATCAATCTGTTTACTTAGAAGTGATATGTTTGCTATTTCTGAAATGATCTGAGTCTTTGAAACTCTATTTTAGTCCACAGATAGGATCCAATAGGTACCATACTAAACAGGATAAAATAGCCCTTTTTTAAAATTCCAACCATCAATTTAGATTTTCTCTTCATAAGTTGAAATACAAAACACAGATTTTTAGCATACCTGTATTAAATTACATGATACAGGCAATAAATAAAAAAGGTAATATTTCTCTCCACAACATCAAAGGATTCAGTTATTGACCCAAGCTTGTCACTGACACCCTTCCATGCCCTATGGTATAAAAAATTAATTTGGCTCATAGTAACTAATGACCAGACAGAAAAGAAATTAAAAAAGGTGTTAATCAGTTATTTTTACTTTTAATTCACTGGATAACATGTGCTCACTGATGCAAACCAGACCGCTGCTGTTCAAATCAAGATGACACTCATTTAGGAAAAGGGTCTGTTCTTCCCTTTTTGCACATGCTAAATCTTTCATGTGTCAGCGAGAGTTATCCACACATACTGATGGGAGCATCTTACACACTGCTGAACGCAAACTTCCTTGGTGCTGGATTAGTTCATCTACCATACACAACTGTGATAAACTGATGCTGCCTAGGGGATCTGCCTCATTAAGGAGGGAAAGAGAGAACAAGAGATCTGAAATAATAAAATCATTAACAAGAGCACCTTGAAGAGCTTATTAGGTAGGAAACAGACTGACAGTACCATTGTTCAACACTTAATTACTTATTGAAGACCAGATGGAAGTAAGAGACCATTTCAGCGGTCATCCTTTCAAATTAAAAACAAAAAGATAAATATCAAACTGATCCATTAACTGGGCATGTATCCTAAAACAGATGCTTTAAGAAATAATGAGATCCTACCAGATAACTAAAGATGCTCAAGTTTTGACTTCACCTCTTACTGCAGACTCCCTCACTGCAAGAGGTCAGATTAGGAACCACAAATTACTTTCACACCAAATTAAAAATGCTGCAACTCAATTACTTATCCTTACACGTGGAAGCTGAACACACAACATACATTCCTCTTACACGCTTTCCCTTCTGGGTCTACTGTGACATACTTGTCACTGCTCCTACTCTCTAAGACTGAACTTCTGCTGTTAATTTTGGGGTAGTGACAAAGGCATCAGTATCTACCCCACTGTTACAAACATGGCAGTAAAGGCCAAATGTGGAGCTGATAGCACCTTGCAAGCTCCTCACTCAGTCTGCTGCACAGACACCAGCTCAATTCTCATGTTGACCCTCCCCTGCTACACTAGTGAAACCTCACATAGAAGCCTGTGTCATGTCCCCAACATGTCTGGGTACACAAGGACCAGCTAGAAGGGGCTTTTTTCATTAGAAAGCCAAACACCAAATGGTTCATTTGTACAGGCAATCAGTGCCCTGCTACCCATTGTGCCTCACGAAGGACAGTCTCAGCATTCTGATACCAGTCAAAACTCAAATATGGAACCTGAGGTGGAAAAACTCCCTTGCTGGGCATAATTCATCTTCTGTTCACATTACCACAGGTCTCCATTAGGAAAGACCTGGGTTAGTACCTGAGAGACGGGAGATGTGGCTGTTATCACTGGTCTTCTGACAGCTTGGTTTTTAGGAATATTTTCAGAGCCAGGAAGAGAAGTCAAAGTCACACTTTCACCATTTCCCAACTCTCCACAAATGCCAAGGGCCTCACGTGCTACACACTGCTCTGTGGTGCAAAACCCATGTTCATGCAGAAATTTACCAGCTTCAATTACAGTCCAGCTGTGATAAATCAGCTTTCAGAGTCAGGACTTTGCCAACTAAAAATTCTGCTTCCAAAAAAATTGGTTTGTTTTGTTCTGGTTTAATCAGTTTTTCACTCAGGGTTTTCTGTTTGTTTTTAATGGGAAAAAAAAAAAAAAAAAAAAAAAAAAAAAAAGAGGCATGTACTTGGTGCTGAACTAGTCTGAAGAGCAGTAAAACAAATTGAATCCTGCTCCAGAATTGAGAACATCAAAATTCTATTCATGGGAAATAGGTTACAATAAAAATGGAGGAGAAAAACCACTCCACTCCTGTAACTTAGATTTGCACGAAAGGCCCTTACTATTCAGCAGTTTCCAAAACATCGTGCCAACCAGCCACTCAGACTTCATGACAACTCCCCCACATTTTTGTGGGGGAAGGTTTCCTTGTCTTCATGTGCCCAGCAGATGATCTGTGAACCTTCAGATTTAACACATGAGAAGCAAATTTGTCAAACAGTCATATAGGCTCATACCACAGCTGTCCCTTTACAATGATAAAAGGAAATGAAGTTTTTATTTTTATCCCAGCTTCTAAAGTTTCTGCAAAATTCACCACCAATGCCTTCAGTTAAGAGAAACGTAACTTCCACTCCCTGAAGAAATAGTGATCACATATGGAAAATGGCATTTTTATCTGGCACTGAAGATCTGATATCTTCATTATTTTGAAAGTCTCTTTTATCAAATGGGTATCATTTGTGTCTAATGTACCTTTCATGCTATATTAACTGGAAAAGTTGCAAAGAAACGTGATAGCAAAATTCTCTCCTGAGCAGAGCAGATGATCACTTGGCCAGTAAGCCCTAAATTTTACCTGTTCTCCATATCCCCTTCAACCAGAGCTATTTATTGCCTTTGATGGTCCAGGGTGTATTTTATTAAACTATCATTGCTTTGTCCATGGTACAAACAGGTATGACAGCATAGTAAAGTGACCATATATTTTTTTTAAATCTACAAAATCGTCAAAAATCATCAAAACTACCTGGAATTTTTCAGTTTGATAATATTGCTACCTAAAATTAACCCAAACTACAGAATAGCATCAGGAAATAAAGAACAAGACAACTTTTTCTTCCTTGTATTCTACATTGAATTGCAATGCTCCCATCCCAAGTCTAAACCCAAGAGCAGAAGATGCAGGTGATCCATGAAGCACATCCCCTTCAAAACACCAGGGTCAGCACATAATCCATGAACACATCTGAGAAAAGCAGTTTTCTACACCTCTGGACATACACATCCATGGGAGTTGATGGCCAAGTAAGACATGAAGGAAAGCAAAGACTGCAGCAACTGTATATGTTTGGGAAGTGCCTGCTTGAGAATTGCCCACTAAAATTACAGAAAATGAAGGTGCCCTTGGTCAGGTGATTTCTTTTTCCTGTTAAGTATCTGTAGAAAATTCACAAGAAAATATAAGTGTGGAAGATACAGCAGAATGCCACCATTTGCAAAACAAATGTGCACCTCATTTTAATGAGAGCTCTGGTTAAGTGGCTTGTGTTGAAATGCTACCTAGCATTCCAAGTGTAAACCAGCTTAATCATATCTATTGAAAACCACATAATAAATAACATGAAATATGCAGCATGCCATCCTAATTGCAGAGGTTGTCTCACTTACTAGAAGTCATTTATTTATTCAAATGACTTGAGCTATGTGATTCAATCTGAATCATGGGAACTAGTTACTGATTTGTGCAAACAGCCTCTTACTTCTTTGCTAAAGGCATTATTGAAATAACTGACCCAACTGCTAAAACAAGCTTCTTCCTTGAACCATGGCTCCTGCTTTAGTCTTACCTCCTGAGCAAACTTCAGAAAACACCACTGTTCTACAAAAAAATTGTGAACTTAATTTAAAAAAAAAATAATTCCAATATAATGAATTCATAATGCAATGGGAAAATTGGTATTTTCAAGATCAAATAATTGCTTAGTGATAGGGAACTGCACATGCAGCCATAACTTCACTTTGCCATATAGAAGCACACAGCTCTCAAGAAGAAACACCCACTGCCTCGGATGCAAATAAAACTCAACTCTCAGAATTCCACATATGTCTCAAACCTTAATCGGGGAGGGGGAGCAAATATATATCACCAGACAGAAGAAACTTTTTTTTTTTTTTTTTTTTTTGCTGGTTGGTTGGCTGGATTTAGATTTTTTTCTTGAAGTTAGGCCTCACAAACGTGAAAACTGCCATCATACCTATGCTGCAGCTACACAGAAAACATAATTTAGGAAACAGTTCAGACTTTACATCTGCTTACACCCAACCTTGATTTGCAGCTACTGTCTCACACTGCTGTTATTTCAGGAGGTGCTGGGGCTTCCCAAGGGCGGTGGAGCAAGGGACCAGGCATGCTGGCCTGCCACAGACAGGGAGTGAGCACACCTCAGCCGCCAGGAGCCAAGCCAGATGCATGCCACAACAGGTCACCTCATCCCAGGCTCTGGGCAGCCTCCGTCAAGGGACATGTCCCCAGGCAAGGGCACACAGAAGGGCCTCCAGGAAAGGGAAGGACTGATGGTCTGCATGAGACGTATTTTCAAAGCTTGTGAATAAGCCCCAAGTAGGATGTTGGTTACCTTCAACTTCAGGCTGTGTTTATCATCGGCTTGGGCATGGGGTGAGGCCAAAACACCAGCAGGCAAGTTCATCAGTGGCCAGATGTGTTGCCTCAGGCAAGCATTCAAAGTCACTGTGGCTTCGATCGCTTGAATCATGATAGGTGAAACAATACTTTTCCCTATTCGGAAAAGTGCTGTACGAGCTCACAGTGCCCCAGTGCCAAGACCGGCAAATTTCCAGGGCTCTCCTAGTTGTCTTCATATTTACTGCAGAATCTGGTGATGGGAAGGCAGGGATTGTGCCAGTGTGTCCTGATTACCAAACATACAAACCCCGTTCCCACAAAGTGATAATTTTCTTCTTATAAAAGCCAGAGCTAAAATACTATTATTGTCCTATCATCAAGACAGCTGGTTTATATCCTCTTCTCCTTCCTTCCACCTCTTACCCAGAAAACATCCTGTCTGGCACAGTCCCTGCCCACTCATCCAACCCTACTGGTCTTGTCTTTCTCAGAAGGAAACATCTACCTTGGCAGAGTGGTTCTGGCACACCTGCTTTTGCTGATCCTGAATACTTATGGTTTTTCAGTTTGGGACAGAGTGGGCTGGTAAATCCCCTGCTTTTCCAAGGAGCTAGAGGATACTCCTGGGGAGGCTACTCACCTTTCACACAGCACCTTTGCAAGGTAAAGGAACCAGAGAGAGGTAACCCCTAGACAAAGAAGGCTTCTAACCCACACAGAAGCACTGCTGGCCCTTGGGGCATTGCTACTGCTCGGCAGCGTTACCCTGCCTGCCCAGAGCCCCAACCTGCCTGATTCTGCACCTCCAGCAAGCAGCCTGGAAGGCTCAGGCTCCTCCTCTGGAGCTCACCAATGTATGGTGGAGGTGCCAAACGTGCAGAGGCCAGGGAGGTAACGGCTACCAGGATTCTTTTAAATTAAACATATTTATTCCGCCCTATTTAATTGTTTTTACTATTTCAATTTATTAAAATAGAGAAAAGTGATCACAAGCCTTTTGGACTTGTTCACAGAGATCAGAGCAGAACTATTAATGTATATATAAATGACAGTTTACTCCACTCCCAAAACCTTAACTTTTTGAGCCAAGCTCAACAAACATGCTTTGGCCAAAAAACTAAGTGGGAGGGAGGTATAAGAAAATCAAGTGGTATTCTGGTATTTTCAAAATAAACCTGCACATTTTCATTTCAAACGACATTTCGTTTTGCTTCTTACCCAACTTGAAAAGAAATTGTCTCAAGTCAAATTTGATCTTACAGATTATATTTAAACAGGGCTTTTTTTCTTGGTGTTCTGTTGCTGGTTTTGGTTTTTTTTTTTTCCCTTCACTTCACTAAAACTACCCTTGACATATTTGTTTCAGTATGAACTGGAAATTATTCTTTTTTTCTAGGTTCTTTTCTCCTCTTCAACCACTGGAACAAACAAAAGCCATCCGTGATTCAATGCACTCTGCTAGTAGAACATGCATGGGAACACGTAGATGTTTACTTTCATGTACACAGATGTGCTGGGCAGATGAAGGAATGCTGGCAGAAGGAGAATCCCTGCATCTGCCTTGCATGGATCCAACAACAGGCAAAACACGCTGTGCATTGAAGCTTCCCAATGAAAGCTCACACATCCCTATGGGATACATAAATCCATCATGTCTCTGTTCTAACTATGCCTTTTGTTTGTTAAAAACAATTTCAAAAAGTTGTGGTAGCATTTGCACTTGCTAGCTCAACAGCCAACCCACAGGGCCACATCTTTTCACTCTGGTCATCAGAAAGATTTCCTGTTTAAACACACAATCTCACAGGCAGGTTTCTCATGTTTCTTCCTTTGAGCAACCCTTAATAACATTAAGCATAGAGAGCACAATACTCACACCTACACATTCCCCCTGTAAGACTAGCTACAGAGTTGTGTTGCAGTTCCCAATACAGAACCATCTTGCTTCAGCAGAAATAGACATTTATTTTGGTCCAACTTCTCTGTACAGAGGAGTACATGGGTTTTTTTCCACATTTCCTTGAAGAATGACTTTTTCTGCACATATTAATGCCGAACGTTCTGTAACTATTTCTGAAATTAAAAAAAAACAACACTATTACTCAATACTATTAGGTCAGCAGAAGTCAGCCATAAAAAAGGAAGTATTACAATTCCATTTGCCATAGTTGGAAGTCAAGAAGTACATTACCAAAATGGACTGAAACACCACTAAGTCTCATACTCTACCTACTAATAGTGTTCCTGGAAGTTCCCTGGAAGAAGGGGCACAAGAGAAGGTCAAATCCATATGTACTTAACAGGATCAAGTAAGTACTAAGCTGAACAAGAACTGTCAAAGTGTACACAAAACATCAAGCAGCAGATTTCCACCCTGTGTACCAACAATGCCTGGAAAAACACAATTCACCTGAACACTTTCTACCAATACCTGTGCAATGCTGATAAACCCATAGTGCAGGCAGTCTGTGTCCTCATGCACTTCATGAGCTCTCCAAAGCCAAGAGATAGGAACAGCAAAGGTCCTCACAAATGGAGGGCTTCTGATAAGTCACATCCAACACAGCTCTTATACCACCCTCATCACCAGAGGCGTATGGCATTGCAGAAGCCTTGTTTGAAGGGTGCATCCTAGCAGTGAGGGCCCCTCATTATTATCCCTGTTCCTCTGCCATGGAGCTCAGCATCACACAGCTCCTGGCCATGATCGCTATCAGAGGTGCTGGGTGAAGCACTGCTCAAGCTAACCTCGAGGTGAGTGCGAGACAGGCAGCTATCCCTGTCACCACAGAAACTGCTGCTTGAGTGCTCATCACAGGCTACGTACCTCCTACAACTGCCACAAAGCAAAGGCAGGAATCAAAACGTGAGAACGATCCTTCCACTGAGAAGCAAATAACAGCTCTGCTGCATTTCCTAGTAACTTTCTCTTTCTGATAAAGCTAGCAGTTTCCCAGCCAAGATGAATGTGACTCTTGTGCCAGATGAGGCCTGACTGACAGAAGTTCATTTTCCACTAGTAGACGTCCAAGGAGAGCAGTAGAGCAGAATGAGGGTTTGAGAAATTATAATCACAACTAGAAGATGCCTAACGCAATTCACACAATTCCAAAATTTCAATTATTCTATCTAGCAAGTAATCTTTTTACAGAATTTGATTAGTCTAGATTTAGAGAGGTTTGTCAGCCAGGTCACCACAGGAAGCACTCCTAATATAGAACAACCAGAAGACGCTTTTGTGAGTACAGCCAGTTCTGACTCCCTCAAATAAAAGTTCTACAAGTCAAATTTGTGTTACACAAGCCCTTTTGCAATACAGATCCAAGCCTAACATGAGATTTAACGCAATTTCTCATACCCGCAAATGCAGGTGCTTATAACAGAACATAACATGCTGACATCAATTTTGAGTATAGTTCTTTTCGGAATAATCCGCTCACACACACACTGTGACTCTACTCTCTGATGCACACATACTACTGAAACCTGGACTAGAGCAATGGTTTGTAGCAACACCAACAGTTTCTATGCAAAATCATTCCATGAAGGTACTGTCATCCTCCTGAAAGTGAAGTAAACCTTCCACTAGGCTTGTTTCTGAAGAGCTATTAAGCAAAGGCAGTTTGTGCTCAAGGAAGATAAGGACACTTTCTGAAGGAACTGGTTTGGCTAGTCAGCTATCTTGCTGCTAAAGCTAGCATAACCCAGTGATTTCAGTGATACATGGATACCAAAATGCAAAAGTCAGCCCTGAGGACCATAATGGCATTGTGTGACACTCCCCAAATGTCTGTCTTTATAAATTAACAAATAAATTACAACGGACTACTCTGATTGTAAAGTCTCCAGGGCATTGATCTTGATTTCCTATTTATCTGCAAATCTCTTAATATACTCTTGATGCAAAAAATAACACACTTGTATTTAGTAGCACTTCAGCATCTAGTTTGATCACGATACACACATAATTTGCTGAGAGGCCAATCTCCCTTGTAAAATATTGCACATAGTCACTATATTTTGCAAATGGCCTGAATTAAGGAGATGACTGCCAGCATTCTACCTTCCCTTTGCTGATCTTAGTGATGAGTTTTGGGTTTTGTTCTTAAGCATTCTCACACTGAGACACTGGAATAAAAGCAGCTCTACACTACATATTTATTTCTATTATCTCATCAAATCGGCCCATATCAGTATCTAAGTTTCTATTTCTCTAACTGTATTTACCATCAAGACTGCACAGATTTATTTTAGTTTCCAAATCCAAAAAATGTTTGGTCATTTACCAAGGAGAACAGAAAATAATAGATGGTTGCATAGGCAAGACCTCACATAATAAATACCTACACAAACATACTAGCTCCTGTCCACATAGAAAATTCCACTTGTGTCAGTGGTAATACAAACACAGGAATGAGAGAACAGTGTACTAGCTCTCCTGGGACTTTAACCTGAGTATGAGACATTCTTCATGTAGTACAAGGCGGACAGAGAACACTGCTGATTCCTCAGCCAAGCCCTGGATGTGTGGGCAGCCCCCTGCTCCTGGGAGTCTGCCACAGCAGGCACAACTCACAGGCTTCTCCTGCCAGGTCCCTTTTCACAGACCAGCAGCCAGGTTACACTGAAGTGTATCTAAAAGCCCCTGGATGTTGCATGTAACTGGATCAAGCTCTGCACAATCCACAAAGACTAATTGACTTGTACACATCTGTCACAAGCAAGCGTGGAATAATACACAGTGCAGAAATGACAAGACAACGTAAAGGGCAGCAATACTCAACTTAAGTGCACACACAGCCCACACATAAACACTGCACAGGATATTAGACCAAGGTTTTTCACATCACATGGACATGGACATGGACATGGACATGAGCATTCCAATACCCTTAAAGAACTTATTCCTTTGCACAAGACTCCAGACACAGAAAGGTACCACAGACCACTCCGGCAGCTCCCGAGCTGCCCAGCACGCCTGCATGCACACTCCCGACACGGAGCAGTACACTCCCATCCCACAATGGCTGTACCTACAGATCAAAACTAGAGATATAAAACCAATATATAGCAACAAAAAGCAATTTGCTGAACTGTAGCACTGTTGCCGAGCACTGGCACACAAAAAGCACATGGGTCAAATGCGTCCAGCGTAAGCGGCATGCCGGCTATCACAGGTATTTAGCTCAGGTACCACCAAGCAGGCCTCCCAGGGTACATTAGTGGAAATCCGGATTAGTTCCATTGTGCTTAATGTAGGTCAACAGCAGAGAAAGTAGATAGAGGTGGGTACTGATTCCTGTGATGACAGTACTTCACTTTTGAGCAATGCTGTTTGGTTCTGGAATATGTTCAGTTGAAGGGGGTGGGGGGTGGGGGGGTTGTATCTTAACGATGTCAGTGTTATAACACAACCAATTTTCTCTCATCCATCTTCAAGAAAATTAATTCTACAATTTTGGGAGAAGACACAACTATATTTAAATTTCCATTGAAACATTATGTTGATCGGATCTTTTAGGCTGATTCTGATGTTCTTCTAACAGTTGCTCAGACACCTTTTCTTTTTTTGAGACATCTCCTTTTGGTAACAGAACAAATCAGGTTGAAGTTTAAAGAAGTGTCATTTCACATGCGATTTGAACTTGCAGAAGTGTTGCATATATTTATGACAGCAAGTTTCCTTTCAGCATTTTTCTGAATTCTGACGCTAGATTTTATCATTTGACCAAGGAGGCAGTCCCCAACACACACTGATCCTCTGCAACTGCTGGACCTGTTGCTCCAAATCAGTATCTCACAATTCTCAGATGCTGCTTCATTTTGTGCCTCTGAGTAATTTTCTTGCTCATCCTCAAGTGTGTGGAGAAACTAATAAAGTCCAATTAATTGATTAATGCTTTCTGAAGAAATCCTTCTGCCTTCACCTCTGCCACGGAGCCTCCAGCTCTTACCAGAGGAACAGTTACTTGCTGACACAACATCCTGAGAATAATCTCGATTGGATTTATCATGTAGCTGTTGATTATTTAGTAATCCTCAAAATACTAACAACCTTCTAAGCTTATGAAACACAGAATTAAACATTATAAACCAGGTACTTCTCTCTTAACATATTATACAGGGCATGTGCACCTGAGACTGCATCCCAAAAGACAGGCAGAGCAGATGGGAGGCACTTTACTTCTCATCAGCTTCAAAGGGTGAGGAAAAATAAATAAATAAAAAGAAAAATGGGAAAGAAAAACTGCCCATGTTACATCAACAACAGGTATGAACTTGATTTCTGGAACAAGAGAATCTTTACGCTTTTTAAAGGTTGTGCAACTAGTTCTTTTGGATGGGGTGTTTCTCACTTTCAGGGTGGCTTTACAGTCCACAGTCACGAAAGACTAACTCAGTTGCTCAAAGACACGCAGTCAGCCTTTCTGGAGGGTAATAGCTCTCTTCTCCCGCTTTTTCTTTAAAAAGAATGAAAGGAAAAAGAAGAAAAACCAAACCACCCAAATCTGCATTTTTTCCTCCGGCTGGCAGATTTCCAAGATAAAGAGGACTGCTCTCCGGCTGGAACAGCAGCCGGGGCCTGCTCTCCAAACTCACAAAAGAGAACACCACACACAGAGAAAAAGCGACGGTTCTGACCGGCCAGAAACGTCTTCTCGCCCCCTGAGAACGCTTCTCCAATAAAGAAGGAAAGCTCAGGCACCCGCGGCAGCCCCACCGTGCTGTTCCCACGCCCCGCCGGGGCTGGCAGCCTCGGGACGGGACGGGACGGCGGCTCCTTCGCGCCGGGTCGGACAGGGGTAAATCTCTCCTTTCTGTTAACTGGAGAATCAGAATCCACGCGAAGTTTCCCTTCTTTTCAGTCACCCCTCCTCAGGTCTATACTTATTTCTATTATTACTACGACTATTTCTGAACAGGACAAGCGGAGGTGTCGGTGTCACAGAGACAGCGGGTTACCGGAGCGGCGCTTCCCCGGGGTTCTCTCCCCGCCGCTCCGGAGCAGAGGAGCCGGGAGCGGCTGTGCCGGGCTGAGCCGGGAAGCGCTCCCCGGGGAGCGACGGAGCAACGTGGGAAGGGGGAAGAAGCAAAAAGAAACACTAAAGGAGAGAAGCACGACCGATGAGATGTGCCAAGGCTTATTCCCTTTTATTTCCTCCACCCCCACAAAAGAAAATAAGCCAAGAATCAGGAAGTCAGGGCTGCGTGATCATTGCTATAGGTTGAGTTTTCTCCCCGTTTCTCCTCTCTCTCTGTTTTTGAGGTGGGTTTTTTTTGTTGTTTCGGATTGTCTTTTTTCTTAGAGAAGTAACTAGTTGGGACTTTCCCTCCGCCTCTCCTCACGGGAGGCCACGGCAGGCAGTCGCCAGCAGCCCGGGCTCCCTGATCCCCCCGGACGCAGGCGGCCAAGGGCGGCGGGACCCCCGCGCCCCCTTACCTTTCTTCCCCTCCACGGCGAGGCAGAGAGCGAGGCGGCCCAGCAGCAGCACCAGGACAGCGGCGCCGCGGGGCCCGGCGGCAGCGAGGGGGCCCATGCTGCAGGACCGCCACTCCCGGGGCGGAGTGCCTGGGGGTCGGACGGGACGGGCGCTCGGGTAATTCCGCGGAGCCGCTCCTGCTCTGCTCCTCTCCCGCGGCAGCGATCAGCTCCTCTCCGGCGCTCTGCGCTGCGCGGCTCCGAGCAGCATGCTGGAGGGCGGCCGTCGAGGTGTGCGCGCACACGTGCGTGCCCCGCTGCGGGCCGGCTGCTGCCTTCCTCGTCCTCCTCTTCCTCCCACCTCTCCTCCTCCTGCTGCGGGCGGCGGCGGGCGCGCAAGGGCTCGCGGAGCGGCTGGAGCCGGCTGTGGGACGGGGTGCGCCCGGCTGCGCTCTCCACTCATTCGCGGAGCGCAGGGGCTCCCTCTGGGGACGCCAAGGAGGAGGAGGATGGGGAGGGAGCAAGGAGGAGAGGGGAGGAGAATCCGGCAGCGCCTTCCCCTCCCAGGTGGTGAAGGGGCGGGTCCCTCACCTGTCCCGGAATATAGGAAGAGAGGAGGGAGGAGTGGGGATGAGATAGCTTAGCCCTTTCTTCTTGCTCAGAAGGGTGTGTATAGTTCAGCCGTTTCTTCTTGCTCAGAAGGGTGTGTATGTGTGGATTTTCTACTTCCCGGCAGTTTCTGCCCGGCAGCTGCCAAAGGTATGAGCGAGCATTTGCGCCACTGCTCTCAAAAAAAAGCCGAGTGGCCGTAAAACACAACTCCTGCTTTCCCTGTGTCCCCGCCCAGGACTGGTGTGTGGGGGCAGAGGTCTGCAGCAGGGCGAGTGTCCCGTCCCGTTCCTCAGGGAGAGCTGTCCCGTCGCTGCGCCAGAGAGCGGAGTGCGGCAAGGGAGAACTGGAGCGTTTTACTGGGAAGCAGAGAAGCCGCTCCGGAGGCTCGATCCACGCCCCAGGGGCGCATCTCCGGGGCTCCGGCCTCGTCTCTGCCTCCCGAAATCAGCGGAGCCCACTCGGTCTCTGTGGATAGTCCTGCTCTCATTCTGATCATTTTACTCGCAATGCTTGTAAGGCCAAATGTGTGCCTGGAACGAAACAGCACAGTTTTGGTGCGTATTTAGCACACGCATAGCAGGGTCCATGTCGCGCCCACAGCGCTTCTATTCCTTTGCCGCTACCACTGAGTAAGTGCTCCTTGCTCCGCGGAGCATGGTACATAATAAAAACAAAGAACACGAGTGTTGCTGAGGTGCTCCAACAAGAACATCCGCAGACTTCAAGCAAAAGAGGAAATTTCCTTTCCCTCGGGAGGAAAACCCGGCCTATTCACTGATCATTAAAACAGTCGTGTGGGTTTTTAACGGGCAACTTTCTCTGGAAAGTGGGAGGAAGCACCGTCTTGTGACTCGGGTGTGCGAATAGGACATAGACGTGCCACTCGTCTGGGCTGGAGTTTCTCCAGTAAATCATGATTCAACCCTCGAACTTGCTGAACGCTGCTGGTAATTTCTTCATAAAGCTCATGTGAGGGCTTAGGTTACGTAGTCAATAGGATATGAAGACAAAACTGCTGTGATGAAGTGGGAACTCCAGAACTAAAGCAAATAATTACATGAGGTTTGGGAAATTCCGTGCTAAATATCTGTGTCTGCCACAGGGCATTGGAACACAATAGATTGCAAAATAGCCACTGAATGTACCTTGACTTTTCTCTGTTATGCATGCTTCTCTGAGAGATGCATCACCCTTCTCCCACCAGTCAAATTCCTCTGTAAAATCTTTATTTTTTCTGATGGTTGAACTAGCCACTGTCCTAACTAGGCAAAGAAAACTACCATCCTATTTACGCATCCTAGCACAATGCCCCATGCCTGACCACATGCCTTTAATCATTTATTAAGATGAGTTGCATTACAAGACAGCTTTCACATGGTGTAGCTGACATTCTGGTTAGATTATATTTTGTAAATAATGCAAAAAATGTACTTTGAAGTAAACTCCGACATTAATAATATCTGAGGAACTCTATTCATATGATTGGTTTCAGGGCTGTAACTGAGGGCAGAACCTGAGCTTACAATACATTATTAGTACAAATTTGCTTCAAAGATTCTCACACAGTGCAACTTCATGAGCACTACGTATATATGGTTCATTTTCATTTATTTAGACACATAGGAGGATCTTAAAAAGTGAGAGAGACCTAGGAAAAACAGATCAGCTTCTAGAGATGGAAGATTTTCAAAACATCCTCAGCACAAACTAATGCTAACAGCTTGCATTATGATAAAGGAAATGCAATTAAGACAACCAAGCAATGAACTTCAAATCAGTTCTGTAGGTAAATAATAAATAAAATTGTGTCCTTAGACATGCACACTGGGTGTCAAGTTGCCACTGTAGAAGGCAATAGGATTTTTAAAATCAAGGAGAAGAAAGGATTCAAAGTGACAAATGAAAACTAAACTAACATAAGAAAAAAAAAAAATTTTGCATTTGAATTCAGCACAGTCACTGGTCCAAATCCTGTCCTAACACGCTGAAGAACAAAACTTGCTTTGCAGAGTTTTTGTGATTCTACTTGCTATACTGAGAAGGAACATTTCCTACTTGCTTCACCTCCCCATCACGTACTGCCCTTACATAAATGCACATAAATTCAAGTATTCAGTTGTAACTAAACATCTTCTTCACTGCTGACATGGTGAGCAAGGGGAGATTGGGCAGATTCCCCTTTAATTTTTTTTCCCCCACGCTGCAGATATCCACGACAGGAGACTCATCTGCTGCTGGCAGGGCACTGCTGCTGAAGGAGCTGCACAGCAAGCTGCCCTAAATTCCATCCTCCCACCTTTGTGAGCACAAATGTGTTACTTTTGTAGCATTGTGCTCTGCTTGCCGAGGTCACCAGATAAGTAAAGGAACTCTAAGACTGCAGTTTGAGAGGCTTACCATAGGCAGGGATTTCAGGCCTATTTTACACAACTGAGCAATTTCTGAAATGGTTTGAATTCAAACAAGACATTTTCCCTAAACAGCTGGTCACATACTTATTGACTGCCTTTGGTATAACTCCTTTGAAGCGAACATGAACTTCACCAAGCACATGTAATATTCATGTGGAAAAATTTTATTACTGGCTGCAGGTGTGCATGGAACAAAGGTCATGGAACAAAGGCCAACCTTTTGATCACCAATTTTTAAATTGATAGTTCATAGTGAAAATACTAAATGCAACATCTGTTTTCAGCTTTCTTTTGATTTGCTTTATGGTATGCGTATATATATTGTCTTCTATATATTAAGCATAAACATGCTGACTAACCCATGAAGTCAAGATCATGTAATCTGGTCATTTTTCCACATGAAGATACTTCTGGGTTGCAAAATTTGACTGTGATTTCTCACCACCACTTGCCTACACCACTGAGCTGGTTATTTTGCCACACATGGAGAGAAGGAGCTGTAAGAGGATGAATAACTGATTTCCCTATCGGTGGAAAAAGCAGGACTAATTCTCCTATCTCTTCCACATTCCCTCAAAACAGCATACAGTTTCAAAATCCTCTCAAGAGTAAAAAAATCCCTGCTGCTGGATCTTTTCCTTACATAAAAAAAAAGGAAAAAAGTGTTGCTTTTGAACATCCACCAAGAGTGGGTTAGCATTTAACCCACAAAAAAAATTTATCAGCAACCATTCCTCAATAACAATGCTGCTCTTCTCTGCGAGTTGTGAAAGTGATTTTATAGGGCAGGCCTTTCACTGGAAGAGAAGAAATGAAATAGAGATGAATCAGTGGAGTTTTATAATCCGGTTTGCTCAGATTTTGCATGGTGTTTAAGATTGTCAACATTATATTTTGCATTGTAGCTTGTATTCCATGACTCCTCACTCAGTCACTCAGGTTTTAAAGCAAGGGCTGAGATAAAGATTCCTGGAGCTTTATGGCACTTTGCATGTTGAAAATATTGAAGACACATTAACTAATTTATCTCTGCAAGTCTCCTATGAAGCAGGTTAGTAGCTGTCATTTCCATTTTATAGATGTAAAATAATTTGCCTTGAGTGGAGCATTAGTGGCAGAGCTAGGGTTATCACTCAAGAGCTCTATTTAAACCTTGGATCATGCTACTTCTAGAGAGTAGAAGTGATGGAAATGGATGCATTTTTACACAGATTAATTTTCTCTCTACGCTTAACACTGTTTACAGAATCACAGAATCTGCTGAGTTGGAAGGAACTGATTGGGATCATCGAGTCTAACTCCTGGCCTTGTGCAGGACACCCCAAGAGTCACAGCATCTGTCTGAGAGTATTGTCCAAACACTTCTTGAGCTCTGTCAAGCTTGGTGCTGTGACCACTTCCCTGGGGAGCCTGCTCCAGTGCCCTGCCACCCACTGGGGGAAGAACCTTGTCCCAACATCCAACCCAAACCTCTCCTGACACAACTCCAAGCCAGTCCCTCAAGTCCTGTCACTGGTCACCACAGAGAAGAGATCAGTCTCTGCTCCTCCTCTTCCATTCATGAAGAAGTTTTAGCTGCAATGAGGTCTCCCCTCAGTCTCCTCCAGGCTTAATAGACTAAGTCACCTCAGCCACTCTTCATATGGCCTCCTTCCCCTCAAGGCCTTTTACCATCTTTGTTGCCCTCCTTTGGATGCTTTCTAGAGGCTTTGTATCTTTCTTATATTGTAGCACCCAAAACTGCCCCCAGCACTCGAGGTGAGGTCACCCCAGTGCAGAGCAGAGTGGGACAATCCTTTCCTTGCCCAATTGGCAATGCTGTGCCTGATGAACCCCAGGACATGGATGGCACTCCTGGTTGCCAGAGCCCAATGACTCATATCCATCTTTCTCGGTGAGGGTTTCCCCTCACCCAAGATTTAGGTGGTTTAAAGTCCTTGGCCCTCTAAAAGCCCCGAGTTGTGTCGGTATAAAAAAGCAGAGTCTTCAAGGTTTGTTTTCAGGTTTCTCGTGTTGTTTATTATTTGGTATCTCAGAATTTTCTCTGCTCCCAGCTGAGGTCCGGACAGCAGCTGGGACACGAGGCGACCGACTCCCGATGGGATGTTCCCTAACATTTATACAGATAACTACGTGTTGGTTATTTACTGTTTTGTACCAATGCCTAGTGCCCACACTAAAAGTGACATTTCTACTTTGCTCCAATCCACTCTAACTATTTTGTGCCATCACCACCCCAAAAGATGGAGGACGAGGAAGAAGGAGAAGTACATGAGGTACCACCCAAATTCCACCATCTTGTTCCCATTTACCTCTATTCTATAAACCCTAAAACTACTGAATTCTGTATCTTCTACTGTGCTAAACTACTGTTTTCACATCCCAGTGGTTTGTAATTCCTTTCTCAGTGTCAGAGGCCTCTCTCATGGATTAAAATCAAACCTGGTGTTTTCCTGGGCTCTGTGCCAAGGTCTCTGAGCCCCCTGGACCAGCTCCACACCCCCCTGTCCAGGGCTCAAATTCCCTTCCTCGGGTCCCAGGTCATCCAAGGGGATGTCCTGGACTCCAGCACATCTTGCCATTGCCCAGGACCCCCCAGATCCCTTTCCATGGCATTGCCTTCCAGCATCTCATTCACCAACCTGTCCATACATCCCAGGTTGCTCCATCCCAGGTGCAGAATCCAGCAGTTTGTTTGTTTGTTTGTGTAACACCACTTAAAAAGGACAATACCAACAAACACATGAGTGTTGAAATTAAATCTTAATTATAATAAATTGCACAGTCAGTATTTCAAATCATGGCCAAGGTGTTATCTCAGGAGGGTTCCTACACATTCTTTATTTCTTTTTATATCCATGTTAGATTTATCTATCCTCTCACTCACCAAGTTCACTGTGACATTTTTCAGCAAAATTCTCTTAAATCAGGAACAGACTTTTAAAGTTATTTAAACTTTGTAAGGGATTCAAAACACTAGCTTATACATTAATGAAAGTAAGCAACAAAAAATACAGTATAAAATAAAACTTGTGTGGCTGTAATGGTTTTTAGCATACGAAGATTTATTGCACCCATTGCATGGGAGAAAGTGTGAGCCATCTGTTTTTTGAATTATGGCTTTTTTTTTTAAAAGATCCCCAATTTTTGTCCAGTATAAAGCAGAGGGGGAAATGGTTTTGTGCATTTTGATTAGTATCTAAAGTAATTACAAGAGAAAAAAAGCTATGGAAAATTCTTTCAGTATTGGAGAAAAACACAGCAATTGATAAGATAAACTGAACAAGGTTATCAGGGTTTCATAGGAATAACTACAGTGTGTTGACAAAAGTATTCAGATTTACTCACTGTACTGTTGTTTTTTGCCCTCACACAAAATCTCTGCTGAACGCCTGGGGAATGTGACACCTCCATTGCCATCTAGGAGATAATTTCAAAGGGTAGAATACACCTCCTGCTTAAAAGCATCTGTCATTTTGTTGTTTGTAACTTCACATAGAGACTACTGTGTTTTTTCACAAACTTTAACAAGTACCAAAGCTAGGCATTTCTTTCCTCAGTAAGTTTTACAGTCTGTGAGGGTGAGGACAAAAGGACTGATACTATGATGGAATGAGGTATATTATATACAAAATCTTTGTTACTAAACAGTACAAGTTCCCTACAGAAAAACAAGCTCCTGCCTTATTTCTGTACTTTGTTGAGGTGACTTGCACCTTGATATTAGTATGGTACATGTATTCCTTCATTCAACCAGAAATCATACAACTCTGTATGACTTCAGCAAGTACAGTTGGAGCATGCTGCCTATTAATGTGATGTCAGTAAAGCAGAGCTAACACAGAATCACAGAATAGGTCAAATTGGAAGGGACCACTGCGGGTTACTTGGTCCAGCCGCTCTGCTGAAGCAAGTTCATCCTAGAGCAAATGACACAGTATTTGATGACAGTATTGCATCCAGATTGTTCTTGAATATTTCCAGTGAGGGAGACTCCACAATCTCTCTGGGCAATCTGCTTGGTCATCTCACAGTTCTTCCTCATGTGCAGATGGAGTTAATTGTGCATCAGTTTCTGCCCATTGCCTCTTGTCTTATTGCTTGGCACCACTGAGAAGAGCCTGGATCCACCCACTTGACACCCTCCCTTCAGATACATAGATGCATTCGTATGAACCCCTCTCATGGACATGGTTCATGGGCAGCTTATTGTCCACCAGGATCTCCAGGGCCTTCTCCACAGAGCTCTTTTCAAGCAGGTCAACCCCCAGCCTGTGCTGGTTCATGGTGACACTGTCAGAGCACACTGTTAATCAGGATGGGTGAGTAGCAACGCTAGGTGTCTGATTATGAACACTAATACTGCTAATTGCATTACTTTCACTGTCTGTTCTGCACTTTATGCCCTTGCTCACCTAATTCCTGACCCACTGCATAGCCCATCACAGCTCATGTATGTCCACAATGACAAAGAGGTGGGAACAACAAGGCACAAGCCCATGAACTTTGACCCAGGAAGAGTGAAAGTCGCATGTAGCCAAGCTCAGGTGTGGTGGTTGGTTTGGGATGCTTGTATTTATCCTGCACCTTCCCTTCCCTTCCCTTCCCTTCCCTTCCCTTCCCTTCCCTTCCCTTCCCTTCCCTTCCCTTCCCTTCCCTTCCCTTCCCTTCCCTTCCCTTCCCTTCCCTTCCCTTCCCTTCCCTTCCCTTCCCTTCCCTTCCCTTCCCTTCCCTTCCCTTCCCTTCCCTTCCCTTCCCTTCCCTTCCCTTCCCTTCCCTTCCCTTCCCTTCCCTTCCCTTCCCTTCCCTTCCCTTCCCTTCCCTTCCCTTCCCTTCCCTTCCCTTCCCTTCCCTTCCCTTCCCCCACCTCTTCCCAGCTCCCACTCCAAGTTCAATACCACGTCCAAGTACTGCAAGTGGTTGCTCAAAATGCTGTCTCCTTTGGGTGTCTGTAGTGCTGGGAAACCTATGGCCCAGAGAGAGTGAGGAAAGCTGGTAGCTCTGAGTAAACTCACAAAGAACATGAGTTGCATCAAGGGTGTGGCCAACGGGGGTTTCTTCTGATTCAGCCGTCTCCTGCCATTTGCATCCAAAGTGGACACAGATAGGAATGATAAGAATAAGACATTGCAACACTGTGATTCTTCTAAAAAACTACAGCAACCAGTCCTTATATAGGCTAGCAAATATAAAATAAGTCATATATCCACTTATATCCACTCTTTGTTTTGCACTATTTGTCTCTACCTTAACTGACTTTTCTACATAAATTCCTTTATGTTACTCAAATTAAAGCAAAGCTACACAGAGGCTGACTATACAAGTAACTGTACAGGGCCATTCTCCAGTATGAAATTAATTTGCCACCGAGTAAATTGTATCTATCAAAATGTTAAAGTCTCTCAGCCCACAGACTGATGTGTTTGCATCCAGACTACCCACAAGGAGCACTCCTTGCCCTCTGCTGCCTCTCAAACCGTATGTGGAAGAGTACTAGTCAGTCTAGCCTGGGACTGTTTGTATAAATGAATAATGCAGATGATCTAGCACAATGTGCAGGGAACACTCCCTGTACAATTGACCAAAATGAACATAGTCATAGTTATTGCCCAATATTTTGAAGTCAGCAGTTCTGTTCCTTACTTATCTCAGTGCACAGATATTCAATAACTAAAGTATCTGAGTAGGTAAGTTTTCCTTTCTAGCCAAAAAAGCAGAGATGAGTAAGGAACAGTTCTTTTCTCCCAGCCCTATTAGTAAGTACCCTTATGTTTATAGACATTTCCTTGCTTCTTCCTTCTCTGTGATCCCAGAGATATGCCACTGAAATCATTGCTTTGCATATTTTCCACAGAAAAAACTAAGCCAAAAAACAAAGCTCTGCCACTAAAGAGAATGGAAAAAGTATTTTTCTGTCATGTGCTTTGAGGTTTTGTCCCTCCAGGATTTTAATCACAGAGTAGATAATAATTTTTATTTAAAGCAAAACAAGCTTTATAAAGAATGCTATCATGTTTTATTCAGCACTGCATAGCTAACTAATAAAGACATATGTGGCAAAGTCTAGTCGATTCAATATGATTAATGTAATCTAAATCTCAGACATACTGCAACTGCACTGAAACAAATCCCATAGGATTTGGGACATGGACAGAAAACCAGCTGACATTTTTGCTTTGTCACACCTTTAACTTTCAAAATCTTTCTCAGGTAAAAGTTTTCTGCAGTATGTTAGTGACTGTCAACAAATGTGACTGAGCAGAAGAGCATGCTCTGGAAATCAGAGAAGCCACAAAGTGTCCGACTTTCCAGCAATGGCCTTTTCCTTTTCTAATGAGGAGGAGCCAGTGTAAATGCTCCTGAGGAAGGCCTTAAGGCAGTTTTGCCAACATAATAAGGTACAATATTGAAGACTGAGATTTGGGTAAGTGACTAGGTGTTGAAGGATTGGATCTGTGAAGTGAAAGTTACAACATGAATCCTGTCATCATCACCACATGTGTTTCTGGGCATGCGGTGCCCAGATCCTGTGGAGTTGTGATCCTGTGGACTGAATGTCCACTACTCATTGGGGTATGCTATGAGTACGCCATATGGCCCTGGAGCACATCTTTGAGATTAGGTCTTTTTTGGAAGAAACACAGGTTTTACACCCAAAGGCCATAGCATGAGCAGGATCAGTCTCCGAAGTGCACTCCCGATCCATGCAAAAATGCTTTTACAAATGCTTGCCCACAATCTACTGTTTCCAGAAAAAAAAGAGAAACAATAAAGTATTTTAGTTCCTATAGAAGTATGAATTTTAATCTTTAGAAGGCAAGACAAAACCTAGAACTTCATTCTTTGAGGTTTTTAAACTGGGCTTACCCCAAACCCAGAACATAAACAGATCCAGTCTTTCAGGGGTTACCTAGAAAACCACTTGATATGAAAATGGCAATGGGATGAGAATGCCAAGAACTTCCCGTTACCCAGTGATACTGCAAGGTAAACAACATACATAGGGCAACAGACTAGAAGCAGCCAGGCGGCTCTTCAGGGAGCCGTTCCAGTGGTACACATCAGCAGGCAGGCAGGGTGAGAACCCGGGCTGGCCACTGCATCCACAGAAATCAGGTGCTGCAACTCAATTAGGACAAAGTTAGTTCATAAACCAGATAATCAAGACCTGATGTCACATTTTAGGTGCTGTCCAAACATGGCTACAGAAAGGGGTTTTGAGGGGCCACCTGAATGCTCTGAGCTTTTTCTTCCTCCCTATTTATAACATGGTCTTCAAAACACTTCAGGATATCTATTTGATCTCAGCTCTCTGGTATTTAATTCTTGAGCTCCTAATAGCTCAAGTACTCCCTTTATGTTCAGACAGGTGAGCAATTCTTCAGGCATTTCAGAAAACCTTCCAGAGGTAATTAAGATATAGCTGTCTCTGTAGTTTCCTCTCCTCCAAACTCAGAGTCAGTCCTAAAAATCCTCATGTGACTTGGCAGCAAGAGGATGTGAACCTCTAATCAGTTCCATGTGCACACTCCCACCTCCATCAGACCCCCAGCTACCAGTATGTGATATCCTGCACTGCTGGCAAGAACAGAACATCCTGGTGTAATAGAAAGCATACCATAAAAGAGCCCAGGGATATATGAGGATAAAGAGATCTGCCTCCTGCCAAGTTTTTTCTGAGATGGCTCAGATTGGATAGGTTACTCCATATTCTCCATCATCCCATCTACATAAGCAGTTCCCCAAACTTACAAGCTCCTCATCATTTAGTTTCATGCCTTTCCTATTTCCTTTCCCATCCCCTTCTGCAGAACTAGAGACCCAATTTATTTAAAAATGAGACCCAGTGCAAGAGCATTAACTTTACCAGACCTATTTCCTTCCTGACCTCACTGCTTATTTGACTGTAAAACAACTGATGCTGCAGTTTTCAAAGAGGCAAATGTGGACCACTATTTCTATTCCCAGTCTGTGGGAAAGGGAAAGCAACTTCGGCATAAGTACATGTAATTTGATACTTTAAATATATTTTAAACCAGCTCCTTTCCCTTTAAGCCTAATTTCCTCTGAAGATAAAAATTTATCACCAATGACTCAAGCTTCCTCAAGGTTTTATCAATTTAAACTTCAATAATGCTCTTCCTTCACGGGTTCATGCTATATTGCCTAGCCCTTGCTTATCCAGCCAGCACTTGCTCATACAAACCAATACTTTGGCTTTTCTGGCTTATTTGCATGACTGCTTTTTCATTATGTGCCTTGCCCAATCTATTAATTTGAGATGAGGGTCTTGTGGGAATTAATAGGTCTGAAAATAGATGAGCTGTTTAAAATCTTGCCTGTTTTCTGTATGGTTGCAGAATATAGAAATGCTTATTCTATATGGAGCAGGCAACAAATGCCTGGATCTCCCAGCAGTGGAAAAACAGTACTGTAGACTGTTTTTCTACAAATGATTTTGCTTTCTCCCTTTGTTGGCTGTCATCTGCAGTACACTCCTGTGCCCTCCAAAGCCAGCTGGATTAGAGACAACTGGTTTGGAGATGTATCCATGGTAATTGGCCATATGGGCTGATGGTGATACAACAGTTGCTGAAGCTGCAGCATCTCCTCTTAACCTACGGCCTGATTTCACAAGGCTTGGGAGGGCCTCACTCTTCCATGAGATTTGGTTAAAATTAGTTAACCAGGATGGGGATCAATAAATGGAATGACTGCATGAATCTTTCTTTCAAACTAAGAAATTTGAGGCTGGCAAGAAGCTGTGATTGTGTGACTTGAAAGAGTTGAAATGTGCCCTTGATGTGCTTTCTAGTGCCTCAGCAATAATGATAGGTTTAGAGACTGCAACTCTGTGACCGTATTTGAATTGGAGCGCACTGCAGTGTGCTGAACAGCTCTCTCCAGGCTTTTTTTTTTGGTAAGTTTCAAGAGACTATATCAGGACATCAGTATGGTCCAAGGTTACTGGCTCATGGCAGAAGCATATGTGCTCCATAATTCTGATGTTTGTCATTCACAGATCTGCTCCTGACCTTTGTTTTTATCTCTGCATCTCACCCTGAAGCTAACATAAAGTGCAACAGAAGCCACGTCTACTTGAGCAAGCCCACATAGAAGTCAGAGGGCTTCCTTGGAGAGTTGGCTGCTGGCTCACAAGGACTTCCCTCAGGAAAGGAAAACAAGGAGGTTGTGTTTGTTTTGCAGTTTCTCAAGAACCAGAAGACTGACTACAAGCAAACAAAAGTCTTATCTGAGTATGGAGAAGGAAGTAAGGGAAAATAATAATTACTATGAAAAAGTCTCAAAACCACAAATAGGAGCCTGTCACTGCCTTTCAGGGACATCTATGCAGCTTACTAGTGCAAAGAAGAAAAAAAGGGTGTCCTAAAGGATGTAAATTTCTATGTATGTGGCCTGAAAAGTTAGATGCAGAAGTAGGAGCCAGAGCTTCAAAAGCTGGAAGTCTGAGTAAACCCAACCTTCCCTATGTAAAATGGGGATAACAAATAGCACAAAAAACCTAAACAATTTTTAAGAAAAACAACTTAATAACCACATGGTACTTTAAATCCAGGGAGGGCTTCAAGAATGCTAAATATTGTTAAAATCTTGACATTCTACAATGATTTAGGTTTGGTATCTGCAAGGGGATGTTCTTTGTTCAGAGACCAGCTGCACTCTCACTTCAAAAGTGAAGGTTCTTCACTGAAACAGAAAGATGCCCAGGTTGATGAGATACAGCATTGGCATTGCAGCTCTGTTCACTCTTAATTACTAATGTAGTGACAAGAGCAGTATAAATCAAGCCAGTCCAGCCAGGAGATCTTACCACGGGCTGGTTAACCTCTACATTAATATGAACATCTGACACTTCATTTTTTAGAAGGGATTAAAACAAGAGTGAAACTTTGGGGGAGGCCATTTGCTTGTATGTATGGGTCAAGGTGGGAGGAACAGAGACCATGAGCAGGAAACTCCATGGCTTGAACCAGTATAAATTCTTCAAGCCTCCCTTTTGCCTGTGACGTGGAGCCCAACTCAGATTTACTTGGAGCCCAGTGTGAAAGAGGGCAATGAACTTAGGTGGGGTTTGCTGCATAGTGGTTGTGCATGTGCCTCTAGGCAGGTCCAAAGCACACAAAAAATTCACTCCTCTTGGTAATCAAAGTGGAATGATATATTTGCCTTCTTTCCATTTAAAAACAAAAATCCAGCCTGAGTATTTTAAACAGCAGCATTTCTCTAGGAAAGGCATTTGTTTACTTTAGTGCCTGTAAAATTAATCAGAACAAGAGTATGGGAAATAGAAAGCCTTGTGTTTTTCACAGAACAAGTATAACAAGTTCTGCAAGTTCTCTTCCAATGTTTCACCAATTCACTCTACTCAAAACTGGCAGATTAGACTTGATAGTCAACACAGTACAGAGATTTTCTTTAGTTTATGAATTAAATACTGCAGTGTCTTTATAAATCTGAGCCTAACACATATAACTACCTCCCACCCAAATAGCAATGGCATTGCTAACAGGCACCAGTTTTGCTGGAGACAGGGCCAGGATATTGAGAAACTTGCTCTGCTGACACTCAGCCCAGAAGAGCAGAAGTCACTGGGCATCTCCTGCAAGCCCCATAGCCCACGCTCTGCAAGAACCTTATTTTACCAAAGCTGGGCTTTTCCCCTCAGTGCCCAGTTTTGCTGGGAAGCAAAGTGCCAAAGGATGTGGTGATGTATGTGAGTGATTTCCAAAAGAGCTCAAGTCCATTGAACGTTGTTAAATACTGGGACACAAACACAATTGTTGACTCAGGAAAGGTATAACACCACAGCAGCAATTGGGATTGTTTGGGATGGAGAAAGAGAGGTGTCATGGAAACATTGATTTTAGTTTGACACAGTACAGCCTCTCTCCCCTTAATTAAGCAAGCAGAAATGGAAGTCCTTAGGATCTGTTCTCCAGTTTTTAAGACATTTACATATACAGAACACCTCTTCTTCCCCTGGGAAGTGAACAGCCTTTATCCATCACCACTGCAGCTATTTCTAAACTGCAGAGAAGGCTTTTCCAGTGCCAACTCATGAGCTGCTCTCTCCCTGAGCTCATGGAATGGGACACATGTTCTGTCCAGCTACTAAAAATACTTGTGGAGTTTTGGATGTATAGGGACCGACAAATCTCTGAGATATCCATAGATGTGGGTGATAATTTGGGTTGAGTTCCCTTGATTTGGCTCCGATACCAGGCTGCTGCCCATGTTTCTGGCTGTTGACTTTATTCCCACGTGACACAAACCTACTACCCAGGATCTATGTAGGATGACATCGACCCAGAGGTACAGGAGGGGAAGGGACCCTAATATTTGTCACCAATGCTACAAGGAAAGGCTCTAAAACTCGACCATGTGTTAAGTAATGCTTCATTTCACTAGGAGCTTCCCTGATCTCCAAGGCATTACTCATGGGGGAGGGACCTGCTCACCATGAGTAAAGGCTTTGGGATCCTGCCTCTAGTGTGGAACACTACGTAGCAATACTGAATATGTAAATCTCTGCTTTGTACCATATGCGCATAACATTAGGAAAACACTGCATAACAAAGAGTAAAATAAAGAAAGCATGTTCAACACCTCAGTCTACATTCAAGCTGCTGATTTACAGAGCCAAGGGACAAGCTCTTGATCTTATGCTCCAACAAATTGCAGGAACAAGATGCTGACAAATTACCTAAGGAATGTGGTCCTCCAAGAACTTATCGAACCTGTCCATAAGTCCATCCATGTGCAGAGGCATTGCAATTTTGGACAGCACTAAGAAAAAAGACCAGCCTCTATAGGCACATATATGGCTTCCACAGATTCTAGAGAAGTCTCACAAAAGATGAAGATATTCAGGACCATGAACATTTGCAGCTTGACCTTCCTTAATCTCAAGCAGCAGATTCCTCAGAATAATTTACAATGACAGAGAAGGAAAGATGACAGCATTTGATCCTTTGCTTTGCTGTGGAAAAGCAGAGCATATGGCAATACGGAAAGCACATTTTCCGCTCTGCCTGTCTGCTAGTACCACTATAAGAAGTTAAATTCATCAAATTATAGCCTCGTGAATCATGTATTTCACTGACTTTGCAGGGGAGGCAGAAAGGGAAGGATAAGGAATGGAGTTCATTTCAAGCTTGTCTGTCCTCATGCCATAAAAAATAAAAAGAGGAAAGAAACCTCTTTTAGCTATTTTTGCTGTAACAGAATGGTGTTCAATGACTACACAGCAATGACACAGGTAAGTATTAAAATTACCTCATGTCATGTATCACAAAAATACACATAGGTTCTTTGACTGCTTTAGTTTCATGTATGGCTTGCAATCCACATTCGACAATGAGATGTGAGAATGTGGTTAAGAGTTGAGAAATTAATAAAAACCTCAAATGTGTTATTCTAATGAGCAGATTTTGCAGTCTACACCATATTATCTCACTAACTCCACATTAAATTAAACAGCATCCAGTCTGAATATCTGCTCAGTTCCTGTTCTAGACAGAAGTGTCAACAAGGGGGCACAAGCTGATTTTTATGATGTGAATCAAGTCTGGTGGAAACCATTACTTCTTAAGTTTCAGCAGTGGGTTGGTCTGATAGATGGTATAAAATAAAGACTATCCCTGCCCTAGGGGGTTGCAGTCTAAAAAAATACCAAAGGAAAGTATTTGTCTCTTGCAAAGTGATTTATTCAATTGGTTGTCTCAGTTTATAGTCTACTTTGAAGGTGGGCACATTTGTCATGTAAATTCTCGTTTCTGTGGGAACCACAGAACAGGCCATATTGATGTATGCTGACTCCAGAAATTGTGTTTGGTTAAAAAAAAAAAAATCCTCTCTGTTCAGACATTTTGAAGTTGAAATGATTTAATTTATTGGTTAAGAATAAATTTTATTTCTAGCCTTCTTTGAATAATGTAGCTAAATAAAACATCTTATGGAAAAAATGTGTCACTTCTAGTAGTGATTTTTTCTACATTTTTGTTTTAGGGGAAAAATTCTGGGTAAAAAACTGTGCTGAAGGAAAAATATTCCAAATCTGAAAGCTGCAAACAGCCCACTGTTCAGTAAACTCTGCCACAATGAACCAGACTAATAATTTCAAGAAAGAGTGAGCATTGTGAACAAACCCACAGCAAAGCAAAGGGTTGGACTAATTGTTAGGTCAGGTAATCTGCAGGACTCTGATTTAGTGTTCCAGGTCGTAATTGGGTCCCTGACCACCTGCTTTGGTCACTGGAAATGAATGCGGCTGGACTTGGCTGCTCACTCTGTCAGACATTTGCTGAAGGATGCATTGAGTGCTCTTGTTAGCAGTTGGTTGCTATTCAAGCTTAAGTCAATGTAAGTTCCTCCTGATCTTAAGTCTTGCTGTTAGTAACACCAGAAGTAGTAAAGGCTAAGGTAAAGGTAAAGAAATAGAATTTCCTCTCCTTTGTCACAGGGCTTTCTGAAGCACAACAGCATGAATGTATGTTAGATGATCTACAATTCAGAATGCTTCCTACACAGAAGAGGCAGAAAAAGTAACATGGCATAGCAGGGACCGCAGGCTTTGTGTCAGAAACCTGGTGCCCCAATGCATGTCTCTGCTCTGCATCCTTCAGCAAAGGGCATAACCTCCGACCCTGCACTTTGCTTTCCTTTGGATAATGATATCTACCCTCTTTTTAAAAAATGTTTTAAATATACATGTTAGATAGGTTGGATCATTACAGAGCAAGCACACAAACAAATACACACACACCCAGACAAGCCACAGTGATACATAAAATGCAGACACTCCCATGCAGAGAAATGTACTGATGACCTTAGGCTAATTACTGGAGTCTGGGTGGTACTGCTGGCATTCGCAGAGCACACACTCAAATAGCTGTGCAGGTCTGCGCAGGCAGCCAGAGAGCCCTTTTGCATGAGGCTGGCTAGCCTGGATGTTCCCAGGCATGCTGAGCCATTTGGGGTAGCTGGCAGCTGCTGGGATCCTCCCGGACAGACAGCTCTGCTAGCTCTTCTCTAGCCTCAGAGGGCAGAGCTTATGTTCACAAGTAAGGAAAGGGGAACACAGTTCTCACTTTCTAGAGAGTTGAGGGGGTTATTTATTTATCAGAACTGCTATTTCATTTCAAACCCATATGTATTTATCAGGAGCCTTGCTAGATTAAAGGTGGTGAAATCTCAGAAGTGTCTCTCATTCAATGCTTCCTACAGCAGTGAAGGGCCTGCCCTCTCCATAGTTTAAAATTGCTGTGTTTGGAGGTGTGGAAAGGAAAAGCCTTGGGAGGAACAAGAAAAGAAAAGGAAAATCGGTTGTGGAGGATTTCTAGTTAGCTAATTTTAAGTGCAATTTTGAAGTAATCAAAAATAGTTCATTCTAGATAGGCTCACACTTTGTAGTTTTCAAATTTCCAGAGCCCTCCCATGGAATATCAGGTTATTAATATTATTTTACCAGAAACAAATTTCACAGGTATATCATATTGTCAGCACACAGCACTGCACCTCGCTGTGATGAGAGGTTAAGCCAAGCAAAACTCCTTCACTGTCTGTCAGCTTCAAGTGTGCTCATGTGTGGTTCACAACTGAGTCTTGTTTCATGTATTGTTTGTAAGATCACCTGCAAACTTGTGAAGTGAAACTATTGTTCCTTAAAAGAAAAAGCTCTAGTGATGCTCCTGCTCTCTATGAATGGAGCCTTTCCTCCAAACTTCGTGCAGGGTTCCTGTCCAGTCTGGATCAGGGTGTTTCAGGCTGTCCTTGCCAAGCCCGTTAGCACAGGCTGAACAGCACTGGTCAAATTACGTCATCCACAGTGGTCTGGTTAGAATCATAAGCTGAAATTTACTTCATCCTAGCAGGAAGAGGCTTACCACACATTGCTCCCCTTAATCTTAGATTTTGCCCAGGTACAAGTTCAGTCACATGTGAACAGCACTGTTAGTGAACCCAAAGAGCATGTGAAACTTTGGACCAATCCTACCTCAGAAACAGGGCTCAAGTTCAGAAGTTATTTAGAGGCTGTTTATAGCAGTTCTGTACAATCAAACCAAAACCAAAAGCATACAAACAATGATCAATGCCTGAACTCAAGTGCCTCAGCATGCTTTTGGCTGTTCCATAACCAAACAAATTAGTCTAACATCTCATTGTGTGTATTCAAACAGGAAGATACTCTGCAAGCTCCAGGTTGCATTTTACCCTGAATAAAACTGCTTTATCAGGCAATGCAATCCTAGGTGTACTTACAGGACACTTAAAGTGTTTCATATGCAGTCAAATAACTTTATCACCCTTGACTTGCTTTATTGTTTTGTCTTTCAACACATTAGATATTATGGGATCTTCCTAAGTTTCTGCCCCAGCAGCATCTCCTTCCCTGCTACTACAACCCTTCAGGCACTGCTTCTAGTTTGGTGACTGCTAGTTCCCAAATATAGAAGATTCTTTTAACCTGGCTTCTGGGATGAAGCAGTCTAGTTGGATACTAGACAGTCCCCTCAGAGAGAGATAAATGTTTTGCAGTGAAAGAGCTTTCCACGGAACTCCTCATCCTCCTAAAAAAAAAAAAAAAAAAAAAAAAGCAAAGGATGTAGATTTATATAATGTATTAGATTAATACAGGATTTCTACATATTTCTTTAATGAAACAGATTTATAGGAAATTCGGGTTTTTTAGTTCATCTGTTCTTGGAACTACTCCTTTTCCTACTCTCAAGATAGTAATGAATTTTATAGATTTGTCAGAATTGCTCAACAAATGTTTGTAATAGTTAAGACACATTCCACTTCCAAAAACTCTTTGAAGCAAAGGCTGCTCTTTATTTTTTGATGCTCCATGCTCTGTATTTGGCCAGTATGACTCAGCACGGGACCATGACTTCTATTCCCTGCATGGATGAGTCAGTCTGTACATAAAAGAAGAGTGCCTGAAGAGCACACAGCACATTACATGCAGAAAAAGATAAGAAAAAGAGAATCCTCTAAGAGTCTGCTTTAGACATATTAAACAAGCTCTGTAAATATTATTGAATTTTTCTATATAAGAATATAAATGATCATGATTATAAACGAAAAAAGTAATCAAATTCACCAATAGTTCTTATATTCACCTTGGCACAAAATAATTTCCTGTTCCTTTGAGTTTTGGGGTTGGTTTGTGGTTTTTGTTTTGTTTTGTTTTGTTTGTTTGTTTGTTTTGTAAATGCATTTAATGAATAGATTACCATTTGTGTCTGGAGAAATAAAACGCCCCTCAAATACTCCTATGTATTAACATGATAATTAGTTGAGTTTCTTGATGAACTTTTAGAAGAAATCCAATGGTGACCATGGTACAAAGAGCATAAGGATACAGTGCACACACACTGTCTTGCAAGAAGTCAAGTTAAATGGACTTAGCAAACATGCTTGTCAAAAACAAAAGCAAACATTCCCAAATGACATCAGACCCAGTGCTAAGAAAATAAACTTGAAGAGATGGGGTGACTCTCAGTGTACAGAGGCTTTCCCCACTGAACATCTTGACCAAGAGACTCACTCTTAAAACAGCTCACTGGGGCTTACTGCCTTTATGGGACACTCAAGCGAGCTTAACCATTCTCCCGTTTCTCACTCTAGAATCAGCAGATGGTTATGGAAGCATAGATTTAAGTCTGTAGAAATGCTTGACCAACATCTGCTCTATTTTAATATTTTGGTTTCACAGATGCAGGAAAATGAAGAGATTAAAAA
The DNA here is from genome assembly GCF_009819655.1 of Sylvia atricapilla. Lineage (NCBI taxonomy): Eukaryota > Metazoa > Chordata > Aves > Passeriformes > Sylviidae > Sylvia > Sylvia atricapilla. Next base: position 52,184,592 of record NC_089140.1, on the reverse strand, counting down.
AAAAAAATCAAAGCTGGTATTTTTTCAGTCCAATGTGACTGTTATTAGGACTTCTTAATTTTACTCTGTTCACCGCCTAGGTAGAGCCAGAGACCAGGGAAAAAGCCATCTGAGGAAGAAAACAAACAAAAGCCAGGTTGTCTTGAGTCAGAGCTCATGTCTCACAACTTGCAGTAGCCTGCAGCACGCCTTGACCACAGCTCTCAGACACTCCAGGAGAAGAGCCCAGTGGCTAAAGAGTATGGCTAGCAGGCAAAACACTTGGGCAACAAACACCAGTTAACCCACATTCCCACTGTGGGCAAATTATTGTAGCTCATATTTGCCGAAGTTTATGGGTGCCATGAGGTTCTAGTTGTCTATATGGAATTGGTGTCTTGCCTTTCCAGAGCAAAATGTACCCATCTGTAGAGCGAGACATTATTGCTTGCCTCACAAGACTTTTGGAAACATTTAAGGATGCTACTTGAGACTTCTACCTGAAAAGTGAATCATTATAGTTCATCACCAGGCCTGAATTTTTAAATAACAAAATAGAAGTCTCAGACACTTGATTAAAAGGTGATTACATACCAGCACAGACCAATAATTTGCTTCCAAGGACCCGAGGCATATGATTTAGGAATAAAGAATGCTTATGACTCTTGCACAGGACTTGGCAATAGCCATGCCCACCTCATTGAGGAAACTTAGTTTTTACCTGTCTCCTTGCTGAAAGGATTGTGGTGAGGCAGGCACATTTGAGTGCTGGTGGCCTTGCTCTGAGCTGTACAGTTCTGGGACAACAGAGATACTTGCCTGTCATGGCTTCTTCAGGAAGTCCAGCTTGAGAAGGGATGAAAGTCCGGCAGGCAAATGAGGTGCAGAGGTGTTCTGGGGGCTGAACCACAGCATGTGAGACCCAAGAGAGTTTTTCTTCTCCATGTTAGGACTTGAGCTCTGCAGAGGCACCTGTCAGTTATATAGCTATTCAAAAATATTAATTCAAGTGGTACAAACCACTAAAACTTCCACATTCAATCCAAAACTACTGTTAAACTAAGATGAGTGACTCTCAGAGGGTACAAATTACATCCTGACTTAAGACTGTCCATAGCATATGAAGACAGAATCCAGCTCCTAATCAATCTTTTATTAGTTTGGCAATGCCAAATTTTCCTTAAGGACTTTCAATCTCTAGAGCATAATTTCCTTACTTTTCCTGCAACCTTGAAGTTTTTCAGGGCTGGCTAGTACTTCAGTGTCATGAAGCTCTTCTCTGAGGACATCACCTGATAAGGGAATGATTTGTTTTCTATCCTGCTGTCTGGCACCCTTCTGTGAAGCCCGTCTGACTCTGATGCATGCTGTTGAGGTTGTGCTTTTGCTAATCATTGGACTGGCCATATTTTACTTACTAAATGTTTATAAATAATTGTTTGAATAACAATCGTTCCAGTGTGAACCAGTGACATTTTGTATCTTTCTTACATCCTCTGCCTTGGTTTAACAGAGAATTCCAATCTACATATTTTAAGGAAACTGTCATGCTCATTGTTGTGCATGAAAACTTTAAAAATTGGAATTGAAATGACTGGCAAATAAATGAAAAAGAAGTAAAAAAACCCATAAAAGGTGGTGATCTGTAGATGCAACATCAGAAGGCAAAGAAGCAAAATTGTATTTATTAAGGTGACCTGATTACTAAAACAAATCACGCTGTTTCTGAGTGGCAGTTATGAACGTTTGTGGCTTGCAGTACCAGATATAAATGTATCTGAGCAGACACAGGGAAGAAGAGAGGGAGGGAAAGGTACTAGGGTGCCTCACCCCTGGGACCTGGGGATGCTCCCTGTCATCTTCCACACAGAGGCTTTTTCACACCCTGCACAGAGTTAATTAAGCTGTAGGACAACTACCAGGAGCATTTTGTAGATGCCTCTACGCTATTTCTTACTCCAGTTCTCTGTGAAGCCCAGGTTTAGAGTGCAGGTCATGCCAAGGTTCCTTGGGGAATACCACTGGATCATTGCTCAGTTCAATCAGCCCCAAGCATGGAGTCAGATTACCATGCACAGTTCAAAGCAGCTTTTCTGCGAGAAAAAATGCAATCTGTGGCCATTTAGCCCTTGGCAATTTTCTACCACAGTACAGTAAAACTTTTTCTATTAGCAGTTATTTGTACCAAAAGTATTTCTTTTCTCTGTTTGGCATCTTTATACTTGCAGCATTAGGGAATACCACCATAATACACACTGCTTTATAAGCCTGTGGAGTTTATGATATGATTGAGAGCTGGGGAAAATGCTTTGTCTGTGCCTTGCCAACTCTGTGGTAGCATAAAGCAGAAGCCAGACATCAAAACATTGAGAGAATGCAAAACAGACTTGACAATATTTCACACTTGCCAGAGGCTTACTCAAATTTGGAGAGGTAAATATATTTATAGCTGCTTTCAGTAGTGACTACACTGAACTGAACTGTGTACAAGTACTTAGTGCTTTCAATACTTAAACTTTAAAGGAAATAAATAGCTCCACAGATATAATTCAGAACTAGATGCTGCCATCTTTGCTGTTATGAGTAATTATTTCAATATCTACCAAATATTGTACATGTCATGATTAATTTAAGTAGCTGATTCTTGCCATCTACAACCTAACCTCAGTAATTGACAGTTACATTGGACAGGATTTCACCTGACACCTAATTCCTACATCACTGAAGCACATTGAACACTGGGCAGGAATTCCCTGTTGAGGAGCAACTCACCCAAAAATAGCCTTATGGTTAAGCAAAACTTGAGCGTTAGGAGCAGCATCTTACCCTAATCTACCATCCACACAGCATCTCTGTAGCAGTGGGGAATTCTGAAACCATGTTGTGACCTTTATGACCATGTAGAGGTCAGAGGAGCAGCCATAGCATTTTGTTCCATGTGAAACAAAGAGCAGAGACAAACGTAGCTTATAATCATCTGCAAGAGGCTGTTTGGAACAAACCAAAGAAGTAGCCTGTTGGTTGTTTTGAATGGATTCCTTTTCTTTTGAAAGAAAACACTGTAGAGCAACTTTTTTCCTCCCCAGTCAGGACAGTGCTCCACCAGGTAGGTTTAAAAATGGAATTCCACCAACAGCCTTGGATATGTTGTGATGTATTTTCTGCAAGGAGAATAAAAACAATTCTACTTTTTAAAATACACCTTGAATTATGCCCACTGCTTAGTACAACTGTGTATGTATACTGTATTACAAGCACACTCACACTTCAAAAATATCTTAGTGACCTGTGTATATTTTCAAGATTGTTTTCTTTTGTCACTTTTTGTTATGCTTATAATTTTCCCAATCTGTGTAGGCCCATGTTCAGATGTCATTGAACCACCAGGTGTCCAAATTTTAGTGAATCCATTGCTATTTGAGAAAAATACCATTTTTCATATAATCCTACTAATCCTCATGCTATTTGCAGCTTGTTTTCCTAAGGTAATCAGGTTACTGTAAATGTGCATATATTTTTGTGTATGCATAACTTGACTCAGTCTCCTCCCAGCAACCTTCAATCCTGCTGGCCTGCCAGTCCAATATAACAAACACATGGCAGCTTCAGATATATTCAGTTCCTCCAGCAAGGAAAATAGGCCAGCAGACAGTGAGAAGAAAATCCCCATCAACTCCCCACTGAGAAGGCTACAGCATGGTTGACTTAGATGGGTGCAAAGACTTAAATGTCGTGAACTCTAGTCCTGGGAAAACAGGCGGATTTTCCCATCTAATGAGATAGCATATAACACACTGCAAGACAAAACTTAGGGAAACCAGACTCCATCACCTCCACAGCTCTTGGGCGACTTGAGCATCACCTAGATATGGGTTAAGGTTTAGGTTGCCTCTTGAGACGTGTCCACTGCCACATTCCTCATTCAGGAGACCCGTAACTCAATTTTTTACATCACTGAAGTGTCTATCGAACACTCAAAAAAATTCTCCATGCCCCTGAAGATGTGGAGCCCTTCTGTAGGCACAAAGGCCATCATGGTTTACAGATTAATCTCTGATGGTACGTGCCATTTTCTTTCCTCTTTATTTAAGGTGCTCAATAATTTGCTGCTTATGCAATGACTGATAATTACAGCACGTTCCAAGCTATGGCTGTGAATTCAGAGGTAGAGGAGGAGAGAGGAGAGCTCCTTGACCCACTCTGCCTTAGGTGATGTTGGCTATTAATACCTTAGATCTACAAATAGCTCACTTGGGGGGCTCAACTCTTTCTCTGGTCCAGGGAATTGACTATATTATCAAGGCTATAGAGGCCCTGTGTATAAGTCAGTGAGACATCGTTTTTCCAATTCTCTAAGCAATTTGCAACAGCACACCTTCTTTTGTGCTGTTGGGCTGCTCCACCCGTGGTCGGAGGCCACGTTGTCTGTTCAGCAGCAGAGCTTATCCATCAGCAGGCAGACAAAGCTGGGAAAAGAGCATGTAAGTCCTGCCAACTCATCAAGCAGCATTACTTCCTCATATCCAATTGGCTGCATTTCTAAAATGATGATTAGTGTTGGATCAGCAAATTAGCCTTCCATACTGCTCTTTTTCTTCATAGGAATATCTTGTTCCTATAATAGCAGTTCTATCATAAAGCTAGTAGGAAGTGTTCTGGGTTTTGTAAATCATAAGATATCTCAAATGGGAAGGGCTCTATAAGGATCATTCAGCCCAATTCCCTGCTTCTCATAGGACTACGTTACACTAAAATATATGACAGCATCATCCAGACACTATTTGAACTGTCAGTATTGGTGCCACAACCACTTCCTCGGGGACTCTGTTCCAGTACCCAACCATCTTATCAGTGAAGAAGCTTTTCTTAACGTTCAGTCTGAACTTCCCCTGATGCAGCTTCCTTCCATCTCTTCATGTCCTGTTGCTGGCCAACAGAGGGAGGTCAGCACCTCCCTCCCTGTTGTCCCCTTGGGAAAGTCACAGACTCCAACGAGGTCTCCACTCAGCCTTCTCTAAGCTGAACAAGCCAAGTGACAGCTGCTCACTTAATCTTAGCAACACCTCTAACCTTGGTGAGCATCATCTTCATCAGTGTTTGCTTTGAATTCCAGAGTCTTGTACCTATTGTATGTGGGATGAGTGGAAACTAAATATAGTTTTATGACAAGCATAACTTGTGATTTTTCTGAACAAGAGGCATGAAAATTAGATAACCAACCAGCACACAAAATAATGCCTTAGCCAAATTTCAAATGAGCACTTCTGCCAAAGCCTCTGACCATGTCAGGGATCAGCAAGAGGAAGGTTGCTTCACAATAGAGGATAAGCCAGAGCCCAAGTCTGATCCCAGTGCAAGAAATGCCATCACCACCTAGGGTGCCACCCCACAGGGCAGGATGAATATAATTAAGTAATAATCCATTACAGGGCAAGCTAAAGGATCAGGTCCAGAGGACATTTCAGAGTCCAGTCACAAAGGAGCAGGAGGCAAAGCTAGAGGTTTAACCAGGTGAAGAGTCAGAGATAGCATGGAGTGCAAGCATACCCACAATGCAGGTCAGACAAGAGCCAAAGGCTCAGAACTGTGCCTGAATTGATCTTCTGGGTCCACTAGCAGAGTGTGTGGGAGAGGGCCAGCTGAGTCTGATCTGGGCTAATTAAGGTCTAATACTGCCTTAAGGGCACTGAGAAGAACTTAAAATTTTACCCATAGCCAGGTAGCAGGAAAACAACTTTAGCTGTTCATGCAGTGTCTTCTCTGTGTCTGTCTGCCTATCCATCCATCCTTCAAAAGAAGGTTGCACAAAACCTTCTCTGATCTAAGACTAACAGGACATGATGGAGTAATCACAGTGTGCACCTGCACCCAGGAAAAGCCACTACCAACACAACGGGTGGAGCTACAGACAGGGACACCTGGGAAAGAATGATTCACAGGTGATGGATCATCACCCAGCACTGGGAACCATCTGCAGGACAAAGGCAAATCTGTGGCTGATAAATGAAATGCTTTTTGGTTTCTAGGTCAGCAAAGCAGCTTTATTGCAAAGAGTACTTGCTAATTGATCAGCTCTTCAGCTTGAAGATGAGTTAGCCTGCACACCCAGGCTTTCTTGCAGTAGAAAGACATGTGGAAATGTGAGGCATGGGACAACTGGGGGAAGAATGCATGGACACTTCAGTCTCAGGACCTGTCCAGAGCTCATGCCCACCCCAGGGACACAGATAATAGTCCCAGGAACTGCAAAACACACAGAACCGGCTAATTCCATGACAGATAGCAAAACCAGGGTGAAATAAGCAGCGAACAAATAAACCAAATTTGATTGCAGTATTATCTCCTAAACCATGAGTGCCCAACCACAGTACACTCATTAGTTGTGGTTATCCAATCTCCAAAGTCAATAGGAGGGAAAGAAAATGCTCATGGAAATGAGTTTACATCTTGTACCTTCATACCATATCACAGAATTACAAAATCACAGAATCACTGGGTTGGAAGAAGCCTTCAAGATCATCGAGTCCAACCCATGCCCTAACACCTCAATTAAACCATGGCACTGAGTGCCACATCCAGTCTTTTTTAAATACATCCAGAGATAGTGACTCCACTACCTCCCCGGGCAGATAATTCCAGTACTTTACCACCCTTTCAATAAAACCTTTTTCCTAATATCCAACCTAAATTTCCCTTGAAAGGCTGTGTCCTCTCATTCTGTCAGTTGGTGCCTGGAGAAAGAGACCAACTCCCACCTGACTACAGCCACCTTTAAGGAAGCTGTGGAGAGTGATAAGGTGACCTCTGAGTCTCCATTTCTCCAGGCTAAACAACCCCAGCTCCCTCAGCCATTCCTCACAGTTTGTGTTCCAAGCCCCTCACCAGCCTTGTTGCCTCCTCTGGATGTGCTCAAGTGTCTCAACATTCTTCCTAAACTGAGGGGCCAGAACTGGACACAGCACTCCAGGTGTGGCCTCACCAGTGCCCAGTACAGAGGAAGAATGATCTCCCTGCTCCTGCTGCCCACACCATTCCTGATCCAGGCCAGGATGCCATTGGCCTTCTTGGCCTCCAGGGCACACAGCTGGCTCATGTTCAGCTGCTGTCACCAGTGCCCCCAGGTCCCTTTCTGCCTGAGCACTGTCCAACCACACCATCCCCAGCCTGTAATGTTCCAGGGGGTTATTGTGGCCAAAATGCAGGACTTGGCACTTGGACTGATTAAACTTCATCCTACTGGACTCTGCCCATCCATCCAACCATTCCAGGTCTCTCTGCAGAGCCCTCCTACCTTCCAACAGATTGACACACGCTCCCAGCTTAGTGTTGTCTGCAAATTTACTAATGAAAGACTCAATACCCTCGTCCATGTCATCAATAAAAATATTGAACAGAGCTGGCCCCAGCACAGACCCCTGAGGGACACCAGTGGTGACTGTCCCCAGCTGGAAGCAGCACTGTTCACTGCCACTCTCTGGGCCCGGCCATGCAGCCAGTTCTTACCCCAGCAAAGAGTGCTCCTGTCCAAGCCATGGGCTGCCAGCTTTTCCAGGAGTGTGCTGTGGGAGACACTGTCAAAGGCCTTGCTGAAGTCCAAATAGACAACATCCAGTCTTCCCTGCATCCATCAAACAGGTCAACACAGAGTGGGGAATAGCACCTACCGGATACCTCCCACACCCTGAAGTATCACTACAAGATTCTTCTTAGTGTTTGAACATTAAAGCTATCATAGGGTAAAATGGTGTTGCTGTGAGGTTAAAAGCCAGAGCAGGAATTAACCTTTTGGCAATGTCATGTTCACTTGATGATGAAGAGGTTTTCTAATTCAGAACTTTGAATGACAAAACCATACATTTAAATGGATTAAATTTAATTTAATTTCTGCCCCCCAGAATTAGCCTCTGTGTTGGAGCTTTGTTGCTGCTATAGCCAATGGTACAAGAATATTTGTGTGCATGCAAACACTGGAAAGGCAGAGAAAAAACTTCCCCATTTTATCTATTAGTAAACCTCTAAAAAGATGCCATATAGAAAAACTGCAGAAGAAAATTACCTTATTTTGTTTTTATGGTGTGACACAGTGTCACGTCAGGCTGGCTTTGCCTGGAATCTTATCAACAGTAGCTCATCCTTTAGGAATCTCTGCTACAATTACTGTTGGAATACCTTTCTGGAAAAAGAGGACTCTTGAGAAAGAAAAACAGTTGTACAAAATGACCTAATAATTGAATAATCTTTCCCCTCGAGGCAAAGCATGAAAAAACATGAAAGCTACCAAACTGGGTGATCAGAAATAACTGGAAATACGTGTCCTGAAGGGTGGTACATGATAGATCTCAAGAGTCACTCAAAACCTCACTGCCAGTTACTTTCTCCCCTTTGCTTTATTATCTTACACACATGCACACACACACATTTACTAACATGTGCCAGGATCTACACAGATGTGTATTACTCATAGCAAATAAATGGGAGTATAGGAGCCCTGGAGATTCAAGAACTTTCCTATTCTTATGTGATGGCATGTTACACAACTGACAGACTCACCCTTCAGGTATCTGCCATACAAATGTTGCACAAAGATGCACTCATTATATTCTACTTTGTTTAACATGTATTTCTTCAAGTTTTCTCTGCAGAGCTAATTCAGCATAATGACAGTGGACTGTAAAAACCATCACTTGAGACAGCATTAATATGCATTTTGTTTAATGGGGCCTTGTTAGCTCACTGCCAAGTAATACGTAAGCAAATCATCTTTCATTAGGGAAGCTTGAGTAACATCGTAAGGACCCAATTTGCTTAAAGAGTCTGAAGTTATTGCTGGGCACATGTCCAGTGTTTCTTCAGATTTGCAGAAGCATAGAAAGAGTATTTTTTCCCCTGAAGTTACTTTTGTATTCTTCTGGTTTTTTAGATATGTATTTAAATACAGAATTTCACATGAACATAAATACCTGAGAAGTTACTTCCTTTATAAAAAGTAATAATAGGAGGTAGGTCAAATGCTGGTCCCATTTCCAAATGCATTGACTTCTGTGGGGATTTAGAAACCTGCCAAATACTAAAATTTGACTTTGTGTTCCCAGAAAGGGCTATGGTTGAGAAATCTGAAACCATGTAACCTTTGTGCATTCATTAAATGTCTAAGTAATAGAACTGCTGGTGAACAAAGTACTTTCAGACTATGCCCGTGAGACTGGCTGTCAGCCTTTTCAGAGAACAACCTTTCCCCTTTCCTTTCCTTGAACTTTAATGAAGAAAAAAAAATACAAAATCCTTTAGAACAGGTTGACTAGAATATACCGTAGGGTTAGGGTAAGGGAAGTCAAATTCAGGATTTTCTGAGGCAGATTAGCAGCAAATGATCTTGGTAGTTTGGGACGTCAGATGTCTTGTACTATTTATCAGAGACATTAAGGAGGGAGTCAGAGCATCCTGCAGCTAAACAGTATTGCAGCAGGGAAACTGGCTGGCATTAATGGGAGCAGATGGGCAGGCAGAGTTGGAGATGTCCATAGTGGTACACCTGTGCCAGGGGACCACTGCACCACACCTGAGTCAAAGAGACTACAAGGATAGCTCTGGAGATCAGGACTTCAGGTTGGCTGCTAGTTAGTGGCTGCTGGAACATCAGGGAGGGAAGGTATATGGAGCTTTTAGGGAAAAGAGAGGATTTGTGACTCTAGGGAAAAGAGCAAGGGAAGACAAAGGATAAATGTCACCACAGTTGCCAGGGTGACCAGTGAAGCTGATGGCTCTCCAGTTTGGAAGTAAACAACTGACAGTGTGCATTTGTAGCCCATAAAACCAACCTTGTCCTGGTCTGCAGGAGCAGAAGTATGACCAGCAGATCAAAGGAGGTAATTCTTCCCTTCTGCGCTGGTCTCTTGAGACCCCACCTGGAGTGCTGCATCTGGGGTCTTCAGCACAGGAAAGACCTGTTGGAAAGAGTCCAAGGGAGGCCACAAAAATGATCAGAGGGCTGGAGTACCTCTCTCACAAATGTGGGCTGAGAGAGTTGGGGCTGTTCAGCCTGGAGAAGTGAAGGCTCCAGGAAAACCTTATTGTGGCCTTTCAATACTTAAAAGGAGGCTCAGAAGAAAGATGGGGACAGATCTTTAGCAATAGGGCCTGTTGTGATAAGATGTAATAACTCAAGACTCTTATAAAATAGGTGTTTAAGCAATCTTGAATAAATTTAAACTTTTGTCTGACTTCTGGTAAGACCTGAAGAGAATGTAAGAGAGAAGTTCTACCCCTACTTTGGCCCACCATGAGATGCTTCAAAGGAGATTATTCTTCCATGTGTAAAAAGAAAGCTCTCAAAATAAGTCTTAACTTGTCTCAAAGGTGTTTCTAAAAAAAACCTGAGAACACCAGACCCAAGAGTAACCTGAACAAGGAGACCCCACACACAAGCACAGCACATCCTCATGGAGGATCAGAAAAAGAACAGGCAATGCTGTGTGTCATGGTTTTATAGTCGCCAAATTTTGTTTATCAACTGGGAGATAGGGCTGTGGGAGAAAAAGGAAAAACAGGCACAACTTAAGTAAAAACAGATGGATTTTATTAATATACACTAAAGAAAAAGAGAAAAGAAAAAAAATGAGACATTCAAACACCTTCCGCCCCCCCAAATGGTTCATTTTCTCACTCACTAGAGAGAGAAAACTATGATTTTTAGTGTGTTACCACCATTTAAACACGATCCTATATCACCTTGGGAGAGGAGCCTCTCTAGGGTCACGGAGAACACACCACAAGAAAAGGTCTGGTGGCTTTCACAGACCTGCAACCGCCCAGAATTTCTGCAGATTTTGTGCAGTCTCACCCATACAACAGTTTTTCAAGCTGTTTATAGGCTTCCACATGTTTGGGGTATTGTTTTAAGAATGCTTTTTCAGTACAAAACGAGGATTCTCTTCCATCTCTAAATTTGCTTCTATCTTAAAAGAAATAGAGACTTCTTTGTTCTTTCCCAGGAGCCAGGGACCATATTCTATTCGAAATTCTCAATTAAATCTCATGTATAGCAATACACACAAACCTTTGGCTAGAACTTGCATTCCCCCAAGCAGCATTAGGATATTACAGAAACAGTCCATTTCCCCATAATTCACATCTAGAGAAGTCCAGTCAGAAATGTCCACTTCCTCCATCCCATCTTCCAACAGTCTTTCTCAGTTCTTTCACTGACTTTGTCTCAGTGCTGTCTCTCAACATTTCAATTCAGTCTGTCTTCCATGGAGGAGGGAAAAGGGTTAATGTCTTTGCCTAAAGTTCTTTTCCTTTTCAGCAGACTCCCAGAACTTCAAGGCCACAGGTGATGGTGCGGGGAGGAAGGGTGAGAGAGAGAGAGAGCGCATGCTCAGGAACGCTGATGGACGAAACCTCCTCCACCCCTGTTCAGATCTAAAGCGACTGAAACTTGGATCAGCTCCCTGCAGCTCCGGAGAAAAGTTCTTTAAAAGTCTCTCCTCCTTTGGACCAGTGGCTCTGGCAACCAAAGCCCAGAGCAGGGCCACCATGGTCCTGGCACAGGGCCAGACTGCTGGTCTGCAGTCCTCCTCCTCCTCTCCCCATCGGAGGAGCCGGGAGGGGACAGAGGGGACACGGCCAGGCATTTCCACTGTCCCACAGGCAGGGCACCCCCTGAGACCCTGCAGCCTGGCCCCGGGGGGCCCAGCCTGAACATTGACTCAGGAGATGGTGTTACCTTTCTGGTGGCCAGAAAAGGAAAAGAACAAGTCACTTAGAACTTGTGATTCAAGACTGTGTTTCCAGAGACATAGAAACACTCCTATTTGTCAACCAAGCTGTCAATCACAATCCATGCTAGAACTTCCTTAGGAAAAAACTTTTCACATTCATACTAAACCACCACACTGTGTCTCAAATGCTTTTACATCTTGCTGGCAGGAGATTACCTCCAGTGTGAGGTGGAGACAGTGATATTACCCTGGCTTGTGAAATGTCTAAGACAGAGAGGCTTAGACAAGGCCTGAAGTGAATGTTATAGACATGTTTCCTAAGAAACGAGTGTAGGAAGTCCCAGGAGCAAACCTGATCCTTAGCATGGCTCTGTTTTGTTCTACTGCAATCAGCTGTCCCCAAAGTTTGGGTAGGGGTATCCCCCACAAGCTGGTTTGTATTAGGCTGTACTAATTTTGATTCTTTTCACTCTACACTGTGCTCCTAAACTATCCCATCTGGTCTTGTACTCTTAACTGTTTTATCACATCCCTATACCATTTATCAGGGCATGAAACAAATGCCCTCAAGATGGACTTCATCTCTGGAGGAACACAATGAAGTCCTCACATTAGTTAATTCACTCTGAACACAAAAAATGACAGCTTGCAGTGAGGAGGGCATTGAATGCTCTGCTGATTGAGAGTGTAAATGCCTTTCTACATCTGCACTTACAGGCTTGCCCTAAACAGGCAGAGGTACAAGGGTTTCCCTTTGGAAAGGTACAACTTTGGGTTTCTCTTTGGAGTGGTACAACTCTTCGTCAGTACTGGCTCTCTCTCCTTTCAGTGGACAAATGCACTTGTTGCACCTTCAGAGATTCCTGTCCTCTGAAATGTCATAAAAGCTGGCAATCCAGCCCTATGTTTTCTAAAAATAATTTAAAGGAATTATTTCCCAATTTTCCCTTCTTTTCTACATTCCTCATGCCCTGAGTGCAATACCTTCAAATGGCAACAAGTCAGGGGAGATACTGTCAATTTTCCTGTTCTAAATGGGGAGAACCGCTTTTTAATGATGACCAGAGTGGGATCAAGACCAGTTCTTTCCTAATTTATTTGTCACTGAGCACAGCACTAGGAAAATATATGTTGTGATGCCTGCTGCATTCCTGTGAGAGGTATATCAACTCCAGCAACGTGGCAATAGTCAAAGATTGCAGTGTATGTGTTCTAAATTGCATTATTATGCACATACCCATGTAAATATGTTGCATTGTTTTTGTGATAATAATCAAGATATCTATGCAAAGCAGACGCTAATCTTGCATTCAGGCACTGGGGCAGAACTTCTATTGCAAAAACAGATAAGTCAGGTGTTGCATTGGGTTGCGAGTCCCCAAAAGACTGTAGCTCAAACAGTTGGCACCTCAGAAGCATCCTTTTCCCATGTTTGCTTCTCCCTTTTGCTCACTGCTGCCTGCATGTGTGTTTACATGCACAGAGCATGTCATTTGAAAGCAAACACTGGGAAAGGGAACAGATCCATTACATGGGTACACACATTGTAAGTGGAGAGGAAATTTTATTTTCTTTTCGGATAAAGCACCTATCATTAGAACCACTTATTGCCTTTGGACTCTAACCAGGAAAGTACATTTATAAAGTAGAAAAAGTACTGAAGGAATTTCTGCTTGGTGGCATGGATAGTAACACATTTTAGATCTTTCTATTACTTAAGCAAGAATCTCTGATGTGGTCCTAAATACATGAATTTGAAAAATGGTAAAGAATGTTTTATGGATCACTCTTTAATTTCTGTAAATTTTAAATTAAGATAGCCTTTTTACTTGTTGAGGGTTTTTTCTCCTCAGACGTACAGGTTTCTGAAATACTTTATTAAAATCTGTACATACTTTCTTGTAGCAGAAAAACTGTTTTAAATACATCTGCTTGCAAGCCTTTAAGAGAGAAAAGTCAGTAGTTTTTTAAAATTATTAGACCTGAGTGAAAAATATTCCCTTGAGATTTTCTTTTTCTAAATTTATTTAACGGAACAACTAGGATCATGCAAACACACATGAACTTAATTATATGTTTAACCCTTTGCAAAAGAGAAACCTTAAAGTTCTGCCTGTGAAAACATGAGAATCCCATACAGTTAATTTTTCTATACATGCATATATACCCACCAGATGCTTTGGCTTATGTTCCTTTATGAGAAATTAGTTATTTGAGCAATCTGATGAAATGATCTGTGGAAGATCGGTGCTCCAGAAACCCAAACCTTTAATAGATATTTAATTGTATCTTTTGGGTAAGTGACAAAGTGATGGATAGAGTTATCAGAAATTGCATTCTCTTCTAGTGGAAACACCATCTTTCAGGTGCAGCAAGCAGCACCAATTTCGCCAAGTAATAGTTAAGTGATTTTATAATACAGAAGATGGCACAAGCAAAGTCCCAAAAAGTACTGAGGTTTCATTTGCCTTTTGGGAGGACAGTGAGAAGACCAAATGCTTGAGGAGCTAAGCTTTAATACATAATCTGGTCAGGGATATTCCATTGAGTATTTCTAGTGCAAATCAAAGGCAATTCTAAAGAGCCAAATTAATTCTTCTGTCCCACCATGATGTCTGTTCTCACATAAACACAATCTGCTGGAGTGGTGTTTCTTACACTAAGGTGGTAGCTTTTTAATAGCCACTTCACAGCCACTGCTTGGGATGTGCAGGAAAGACCATGAAACCTGGATTATTTTGTATGAAATTATAGTTAAACTCTTGCAGAAGGTCTGTGCTACCCAGAGAACCTGTCCTCTCATCTCTGAGGTTGTGGCTCCATGCTTACTACCATCACAGCTCTGCTAAGCTCTTGAGGCAGGACTGTCCAATTTTGTATTTCAGGAAGGCTAATTCTGCCTTAAAAAGATGCAAATTAGTTAATTGGCACCGTAAGTTGGACAGCTACTTATAAACTTCTTTGCCTGCTCTTTAACTGTCTTGCACTGTCCATATGAGTCAGATAGATCTATGACAAAAAAATAAGACCTGATCAAAACGTCACTGTTGAGTGAACTAAAGCTGGAGTGTCAGAAGGAGTCTGGGGTGGGAGGAATGCTGCAAGAGCTGTGTCCCCAGCTGCTGTCCTGTCCTTGAGCCTGAGAAGAAAGCCTAGTCCTCTTACAGCCCTTTGTATAGGCAAACTATAGCTGCCAGCTTAAAACACCAAGGATTTATTTTACCTGGCTCTCCCTTATTATGGGTTCTGCAAAGTAACAGTCTGTAATGGAATCCCTGAAAGAAACTCCAAATGGAGAAAAATTCCAACATACTTTTGCTTGTATTCACAGACACAGGCAGAGACCAAGCAGCCCATATGGTCTAACTTTAACACCTCTCATCCATCAAACCAGCTAGTCCCTCTAGTACTTCATATACAAATCAGAATAAACCACAGGCTGGGCAGACATGAACCTTCCTGTCCTGGAATGTTTGTGCTGCAGAGGAATAAATCCTGGCAGTGGACAAGAAGAGTTAGTACTCAAACAGAGGTTGGAGGTGTGGGCTGCACTTGTCATTTTAAGAGTTTGCTGTTTTTAAGAAATTCTGAGAAGAAACACTGGTCAAACACCTTTCAGATGCACAACTGCACTGGCAGCCCTGGTTTGCACCACTATAACTAAGAACAGCCCTTTAATTATACATGCTGAGGAATGCAACAGAAGGCTTCTCTTGTCCTCACTGGAAGTTAAAGAAGATTAGCAGGAAGGTCTGTCTGTTTGCAAATAAGATGGGCTTTCTGTGTTACTTGCCAGCACATGTAGGACTAAATAACAGAATTACTACGAATTTTTGCAATTATGATACTATTATTTTACCTGAAATTTCTTAGAGGCCTCAAGCTCTCAACTTAATTTCTGGTGTAGAAGACTTACAGCCAGTCCACATATTTTGATGTAGTTCATCAAGATAGAAACTACTTTTCTTTTGTTGTTTCTGCAACCTAAGATTATAATCAAACACAGATGGGAATAAGTTCTAATTAATTGTTTTGAGGTGCCTTCATTTAGTAGTTTGCATGGTATACCAAATAATGGGGTACCTGAGTTTTTCCAGGAACTGAGAAAATAGAATGAAGTCAGAGTTAAAACTGTACAACAAAATTCTACCTAGACTTTTTTTGGACTAGACAACCTCCAGAAGTCTGTTCCAATTTAAATCATCCCATGCTAATGATTTGTTCCATGAGGTTTATTTTGTGCTTCCATGCACATTCAAAACACAGATGAAGAATCTGTATTTTAGCTTTACTCGTGTCCTTTAGTTCCTTACCACAAAACCTCTGTCAGAATTAGCAAGACTCTTGATGGAGTGAAATCCTGCGCAAGGTAAGAGTGCCACAGGATCTGAGATCTGCTGTTAAAATGCAGTTATGCATATTTGTGCACTGCTCTAAACAAACTCTATGTGCTTGGAGGTAGGCAAGATGAAAGCAGATATCTTACCTTTCAGTTACTCTACGACTTAACACATTCTTCCCCCAAAGAATCCAGTCCAGTATGCCATGAGTTTGTTGTGACTGTGAGCCATGACAACAGCATAGAGACATCTTTTTGGTTTGATCCAAAATACGTGGAAATTGATGGAAAAATATACTCACTTGCAAAGGTATTCTGTTTTTTGCTCCTATGTAATACAAATAATATTTTATTCTGTTCTATTCAAGCATCACACTTGTGACATACAATCATTAGGACATGCACTGCTTTTTTGGCTGTACAAGAAGAACGTAATACTTTGTCATTCATTTAATAAAACATAGCTGGGTTGGGGGAGATATGAAGGGAAGGACACCAGGAAATACTACATGGGAAAAGTAGTCAAACACACAGAATTTCCCCAGAGGTTCCATTGGAGCTTCTTTTTGCATATCAAGATAAATGACCATACTGTTTTCACTATTGTACTTTGAAGTGAATTTTGAAGTGAATTTGAAGTGAATTAGTGGTATTTTAAAGGGAATTTCACTGGAGAATTCCCTTCAAAATACCACTTATTTCAGAAGGGAGACATGCTTCTTAGGAAAAAGTCAGGACCAGCATGAACAGGAAATTAGGTGAGAATGAGCAGGATTAGTTGTTCAGACTTCCAGAGAAAAAAAAAAACAAACCAAACCAACTCCAAATCAGACACCCAATTAAATATGTGAGAACTGGCTCAGGTCCTTAATGGGTTGTTTGGATTAACATACCCCCAAGAAAGAAAAATACACTATTTGTGTTTACAGTCCAAGTGCTCAGCCTTCCCTAGCTCTGCAGTGCTTTCACAGAAAGGATGTCTCCAGAGCTGCTGCAGAAGTGGCAAAGAGCTCAGTCTGGAGAATGCTGAGGGAGATCTACTGAGATGAAAAGGCCTGAAAAACAGAAATGAGAGTTTGTGAAACACACACACACACATATGTGAAACCTGTCCAGCTGTTAGAGCCACTTCCCCCAAATCTCCTCACCCAGCAGCAGAGCACCCAGATCAACTTCTGAGTCGATCTGCACCAAAACAATACAAAAGAGCAAGTGAGAAATGACCCATTTCAGGAACCACTTCAAAAAGGCATGGGCCTTCAGCCCTTCTACTTCAGAGGCATCTCTCCCTTTCCTGTCATTCTGTGACTACATGCATTCATCAAATATGTTGCTTACCCCAGTCAAAACAAAAATTTTCTGCTGTGCCAAAACCCCAATCTATGCCACTTGAGAAGGCTCTCAACAGGCAGCACTTAGCCATTCAGGCCTTGAAAAAAATCAACATATAAATGAGCAGCTGGACTTGCCCTTGCAACAACTTTACCCCAGAACTCCCCTTGTCTCTCTGGGGTGGATAAGAGTGGCCAGGTGCTGCTGAGTATTAAGTAGTCATGACCTTGTTCTACAGGTCCTAGAAAGCAAGTGAAATTGTAGGTGATATCTCTCTATCTGCTCTCTTCAATTGAAGAGCAGCAAGTTACTCTACTCAAAAGTTGAGGCTGTCTGAGGGAATGTGATTGTAATTCATTATCAAATCTATTATTCTTCAGGGGCTAGCCATGAATATCTCAACATATTGTATCAAAGCAAGCATTATTACTATTATTACTATGAATCCTTGAATTCTGTGGTCAGATTTTTTTTTTTTCCCCAGTAAATATAAGGTGTGCTATGTTTTCTTCACAACTTCATGTACAGGAATTCTACACATTCAAATCTTCCATACCCTGCAAAATTCAAAGATACTAAAGCAGTTGCATGTTAAACTCTCCCAGAATACATTATGTCTCTACCATTTCTTCACAGCTCCCAGCTGTGTTGCTGGGAGTCCAGCTCTACAACACCAGAGCCTCTCCAACTACCAGCTAAAAGGAGCAGTGTGTAATTCATTCCCAGAAGTCCTCTTCTCCATGGCTGAGCATATCCTTTTCTCTCAGCTCTCCTCCACAAAGAGTTAAGGGTTTTAACCCCTGATCAGCATTTCACCGTTTCTTCACAGCATATTTTCATCCGAGTGTTTTTTTACTGCCACAGAATAGTTCATCCACCTATCCTACTCAGATCTCTCTTTTTCTGGACTACTGCAATTTCCCGAGATCAGAACCCAGACAGAAATAACCACCAAGCTTTGTTAGCTCAGCACAAAAGATTACTTCACTCAGACACAAACTGGCTTTGGGAAGGAGGCTTCTCTGTGTGCATGTGTACAATGATTTCTGACAGTGCCTACCGAGTTACAGATTGTGATCTTCTTTTGCATCAGCAGTCTGCAGAAACAAGATCCTTAGGCAGTGATGGTATTTTGCCTGCATTGAGGACAAGAGTATGATTAGATATATTCCCAGACCGCTGTCAATTGATTTTTTTTTCCAGAAAAGCAGCTAATGATCTTGGATGTCTCATCTGAGACATCTGACTTCCAGAGAAGAATGTCAGGAATTTCTGAAGAATCAAAATCCCATAGCCAGCATATGTTTTGAACTGGGCACTCCAAACAAATGAACTATTGGAAGGAGGTTCTTGTTTTCTGAACACTCCCAAATAACTCTGAGTACTCTGATGAGGAAGTGAGGTGTCCACCAGAAAACTGCAAACTATTCAGAAATGCTAAGCACCAGAAAGGAACATTAGGAAAAGCCTATTTGGCATCCAATGGTACATTTAAAAAAAATTTAAAAAAAAATTAAAAACACCAAACAAACAAAAAAACTCCACCCAAATAAAACAAAATAAACCACAACATTATTAGCTCTTAAAATAGTAAAAAATTCTGACTCACACTGTTCAGCAGCATGTCCCTGGTAGAACTGGAGTTAAGAGTGACCCAGCCAGAGGTAGAACATCAGCTCCCAGCAATCAGCTACTTCAGTATTCGCTGCCAAATATCTCCTCTGGGATCACTATGCCTATACATAGGCTATTCTGCCTACAATGCCCCCAGGAAAGGACAGGGATTCTGCACTAGAGAGGGGAGAAACAGGAGGCGTTGCATTGACTCTGGGACCAGGACACAATACCTGGGCTCCACCAACTGGTTATGGGCTCTGTGAAGTTTGACCTTTCATTTTGGCTCCCAGTGACTCAGACTGCACACTCACAATTCGGCACTGGGTGAAAGAAGGCTCTGGACTGCATGAAAGCTAAAACCGGAGCAGAGGAATTCTTGCCCTTGGCACAAACAGCTACCACAGCAGCTGGCTGAAAATGTTTTAATACATGAGAATCCAGCAGGTGGCTCAAGGCCGCATAGCTTTTGTGGAAAATTTCTGTATTGCCCCAGAGAGCAGGAGTTAAGAGAAAATGCAATTTTCATGTACAGCAAAGTGATAAATAAAAGATTTAAATAATGCAAAATCCATGTTTAATATTAAATACAAAGCCCACAGATTACTATGAAATCTTCTTGTGTCCTGAGAGTAAAGCATGCCAACTCTCAGGGAAGGGATACCATGTACATACCACAAGTTCTCTGGACAGCATATCAGTTCAACAGGCGATCATGCTGCTGCAAATACTAGAGGAAGCATGTGGGGATCTGTAGGATCTGGAGCCCTCTTAACAAGTGCTGTGTGCTATGCAGGAATCAAGGAAGGAACTTCTGCACAGGCAGGGTTACCCCATGCCTTTGCAGTGGGTACAGTAGTGTTTGAAGCCTCACCTGACTTCTCAGGTAAATCTACTTCTCCGGAGCCATTTTGGCACTTGCAGATGTTGATCTAGTTGTAGGTAATATAACAGGCAGAATTACAATTCTCCGAGCTGAGGACAAGGCTTGAGTACATAATGGAAAGAATTCACTGGGCTTTTTTCCACCCTGCTACATACTTCTTCCAGAGAACTATGAATGCTTTTGAAAGAGAAGAGGAAAAATAATGATGAAATATTTTGAATATCTGTGCAAGTCATTAAGTTCTGAAAAATTCTCTCCAGAACAAGTTCTCAGATATTTTGGGATATTTTGCTGGCTGTGAGGATGTGATGCTCACGATTTAATATAACAATATTCATGAAATCAGCATGATATCATAACATTTTGTCCTAGTATAAGCCCCAAGAAAAGCCATTGTTTTACAGAATATTGAATAAAACCTAAAAATTACATTATTTAATACTGTGAGTTTGTCTGGGATCAGCAATGGGAATAAAAAAGTAGATAGAATAATTTAAACTATGTCCTGGAGAAATGTATTCTCCAAAGAGATGCATCCATAAGTTTTTAATACTTTTTCCTTTTTTTTTTTTTAAATTTAAGTAATCTTGTTAGATTAAAATTAATACCAAACCAAATTCAGTAGTTGTTCTGTGACCAATCAGTGTACATTTCCTATATATCAGCGTATATGCACTTTTTTACCTGCATTTCTGTTGCTAGTCAGAAACTTCAGGGTTAGCTTTTCCATTGCCTAGATGATGTCTGTAAGGCTTGAGTCCAAGACTACTGTAACTGCTTCTGCATCTACATTTATTTGGATGTGAAGGTTAATGTTAAACACCTTTAATGAGACCTACAGCTCTCTTTTATTACCCCATTTCTTGTTTCTGAAAAATGTGAAGCAGGAGTAGAAGGAAGACCAGATCCTGACCGCAAAAGGGGTGGAAAGAGGGCCATGTAAAGGTACATGCCCATCCTCCTTGGGCATGATACTTGCAAGGTGGAGCACACTCAGTCCTGCCACAACCTCTGTTTTTAAATGGTATTTGGATACCGCATGCTTCTGAGAGTGTGCGCCTGTCATGAACACCTAAGCGGCTCTCAGACATCATTTACCACTTTGCACATGTGTGTGAAAAATTGTACATTATGTTCATACATTAGTTTCATGTATAGGCTCTGTGGTTCTTTTTTTCATTTTCTCCTCTTTTTTATTTTTCTATAAACATTCCTGTAAAGCCAATGCCTTTAATATCACTGCTTGTTTAGTTATGAAAATTGTCAACTTTTGTTGGAAATGCTGCATGATTTAACTGTTTGCCAACTATTTCCTTTAATGTTTTAATCCTATGTAGTTCCATAAAATACTTTTATGCAAGTTTGATTTTTTTCAAACATTTGATCAGTCCAGCTTGCCTGCTAAAAATGATTCTTGACTCATATCCTGGCAACAGTGTTTATTTGATGGCTCTGGTGAAGCACTCTAGAAAATGTACTCAGGCTCTTCCAAATTTAGCCTCCTACATCTGTGTGTGTTTTGGTGTTTGGGTGCGTCTGAGTTATTGGCTGTGTCTGGTGGATTACACAAGCTGATCAGTGCACCTTTGTTGTTTAATTAGAAGTTCAGTGTTGAAGAAGCCTTGAGAGAGAAAATATCCGTGTTCCTAGTGGGCTTTTTTTAGATCTGTTTATCTTGGGTAGCTTTGTGCTATAAGAAAATCCAAGTCGCTTTACACTGTATTTATCTTCAGCCAAACTCCAATTACTTTTGTATTTCTGTCCAAATAAAACCACTGGCTGTAAGTCCAAACCCATGAAAAATGTGCAGCTGTGAAGTTGTATCCATTCCTATGCTCAGAAATGTTAAACAATGGGGCCAAAGTTTTTTTCAGAGAAGCATACCTGAAGACAGGGGAGCCAGCCACATGCTGAGTTTCACGTGGGAATGCAAGACAGTAAAGAGGGGAATGTCTCATTGAAAGTAGTTGTGCTAAGTTGGCTGAGTTGGTCATCCTGTGCATGATGGGTATCAAAAAGTGTGAGCACCTTGCCCAGGAGTGTCCTCCAAGATCACAACAGCTGTGGTGGGAGGGGAGGCATCAGGCCAAGGTTCCAGCCAAGCCCCAGGCCAGGACTGAATGCTGCTTACTGGAAGCTTCTTGCAGTTTCAGTTCAGTGATGTATTTCTTAATCCTACTCCAAGAGGTGGAAAGATCTGGGGACTGGCTGGTTTGTCCTTCAAAAATGGGTTAAAGATCCTCTTATTCCTGTTTACAGGAAGTGAGCAAACATTAACTTCTCAAATAACCAGACATTAAATTCACTTCACTGGCACCTCCTCAGCACCCTCAACACAGGCCTTCAGTGCCTGTGCTAATGCTAATGTTAATTGGGTTTGCTTGTCAGTGGAGGCAGCAAACACACAGGTGCTGTCAGTGAGAGAGGGCAGGTGCCTTCACCAGCAGCCTCTCACCATTGCAGCTGCCTCAGACATCTCAGAGGACTACTGTGTGCTGCATGATCTGCAGTCACATCATGGGAATGGTGTGCAGACATCTGAAGAAGGCTGAGGACATCTCCTTTCTTACCACGTCTGTGGTAAATTAGGCTACATTTTCACTGAGCAGAGGCACCTCTGCCCATGCTATGAGGACAAGTGAGCACCCTGTCCCAAGGAGCCTGGTGGGATAATATCGCTCCTTTAGGAGACCTGACCCTTCCTGTTTGTAATGTATGCAAAGCTATGGAGGATAATGGGGCTGCTAAAATTCCTTTCTCCTGATTCTTTCTTATGTGAGACGATTTACCTTCAGGGCTCAACATCAATCTGGTTCTGGAATGTATCAGATTGTGCCAAAAAAGAAATGATGGGGAAACAGCAAAGTAAGAGCAGGAGGTTTAAAACCAAGCTACCTGCTGCCAGCCTTGTCTCTGCACATGCTCTCCATTTTGCATCACACAAGCAGGGTGGCACACAAAAGCCTTAATGCATTCAGAGTATTTCTTTACAGGATGAAAGTGTATTTCCAGCCAGCACAGCAAGCTTGGGTTAGCCTGCCAAGATTTGTTGCATTTTTCTTTTATTACAGCAACATCCAATAGGTTTAAATTTGAGAACCAATGAGCAGAATCCCTGCCTCTCCTCTCTCTTCACTGACTGTTTGAATCTTTAAGAAGCAGCTTCTTAGTGTCTTCAGGACAGTAGGGAGAGTGTTTAAGCAAACACTTATCTTCGGCTAATGCATTGCACTCAGCTGGGTGGTGCATGTTTGCCAAGTTTAGTGTGTGCTGAAGTGCTTTCTGGAGTGGGGGCTGGAATACACTTGGTTAACAACTCTGAAAGCATGTGATTGTAATGAATTTGTCTTGCATCACAGAGGATTTTTTTTTTATAACATCTGCTGTTTAAACAACAATCCATTGGTGTTTCTGAGGGTTCTAGAACAAAGTTGCTATTAAAAAAATGCAAGTATTTCGGTGTTGCACAGATGTAACATTATGTGTTGTATATAGTTTGCAAAGTGTGGGAGACTTTTGGTTGAAAAGCACTCTGCACATACATAATATCACCCTCATCATTATAAATGCATTGAAGGCAGAGAAGCCTAAGCTAATCTATTACGGGCACCTGTCCCTGTATAAATTTTCTAACGCTGCCTGCCTGGCTGAACTGATGAGATCTCCCCTAAATTGGGGTAGCCTGTCATTTTGTTCAGATGGAAATGGATTTTCTTGCCTTGAATTCCTGACAGAGAGAAAACAATCAAAAAATAATGGCTTGCAGATAATAAGGTTGCATGTTGAGCTAAGCGTAAAGGATACACAGCTGTCAACACTTTTCCTGCACATGTTCACATTGTTTCATTATGAGATGAACAACTCAGGAGGAAAGGCAAAACAGGGCCAGGGTGTTTGCCATTTGACCCACCCCAAAACACACTTGGGATCCTCCTAATAAAGCCAATTCTCATAATTTACAACAGCCATGGAGATGGGCTCCCTGGCAGAAGGGTTGGCAAATAGTTTGCCCTCCTTCAGATAAGCAAAACTGATTATGTTCCACTGAAATGATATCTAATAAGGGCTTTTGTATATTTTGGCCCTCAGCATGGCACCACTTCTGCTGTCATCTCTGGAGAGCTCTTAAAGTCCAAGTGACGCATTTTGTAGAGATTTCAAGAAAAATACAGGCATTCTGGACAGCTTTCCTTTTTCAAGGCTACATGGGAAGCTGTAATTCAATACATAATGGCTTGCCTTGGTTGTCAACAGAGTTGCACTGGCCCAGGACAAAACTCTGCTTGAGCCCTATGACTCGATTCTACTACTGAGGCCAAAGCACACCAACTTCACAGCAAGCGGCAGACAGGAGAGGGGTGTTGTTGTCACACCAGGCTGACTGATTCCCCAGCCTGGATGAAACAGTGACACTTTCCAGTGGGATGTGCCTGCAGGGCAGGCTCCAGAGCCTCCAGAGCCAATTACCATCAGCTGCTCTGCCATCCTGTCCCTGTCATGTCATTTTTGCTTACCTGATTCAGCATGATAAACTTATTTTTGGAGTATGAAAATATATCTAAAAGATATGCTTGATTAGTCCCTTCCTTGCTGTGTCTGAGCACTACAATACTGGAAGCAGTGGAGTTAGTAGCAGCTGCCTGCAGCTTATCTGTTGGATAAGCAAAGCTGGAGCTGAAATCACATTCTCAAAGAACCAGAAAGATAGACCTTCTGAAAGGAAATGTCGGGTGAAAGAGCAGGAAAGCAAGTTTGTTTCCAAACAATAAACATGCAGATCTGAAATAATTGAGGCACTAGAACAAGGAGGAGGGAAAACAAAATAAACCATAACAACAGATCCTCAGATGAACTGGTTTTCCTTGTAGTAGGGAAGAAGGACAAGGGGGGAAAGGAAGAGACCAAAACCATCTAGCTTTAAGTAGCTAAGAACTGACTAGAATAAGATTTTTCAGTTTGTGATAAATCCTGAGGAGCTGCTATGTTCAGTAATAAGCTGGCATCCTGGTGGCTCTGGCAAAACAGACTAAGTCTTTTGGGACCTGTCTGCCTGCTGGCTGACCTGCTGATGAGCCAGGAAACTGCTTGCTGTGCCGGGTTTCCTTTGAAACACCCCAAAAGTTGACCCGTTTCAACAGAGCATGTCAGTTCTACCAACTCACTGTCTTTCCAGCAGACTCCTGTCTGATGGGGAGATTTCCAAACTGCTCCACGATGCCAGACAATTACCAGCTATAAATATTTTTATTATGGAATACCACAGTATCATTCTGTAGAAAGACATAAAGACAAAAAACAGAATAAAAACCAACTTCCTTTACTGCTAGACAGCACTTAAATTATGTGTGAATGATATCTCCAGGCTCCTAAGCAGATGGCCTGTGGGTCACTTGGGGTACAAAGGATTCTGAAATGAAGGGGAGCACACACACAGAATCTCGAGCCAAGCAGGGTAAAGGGACATTTTTTGTAGCTTCATGGGGTACAGCGTACAGATGTAAAGGTGCATGACACTGTTTTCTGCAGCCCAAGGATTTCTAAAGCACTGAATTTAGGCACCCAGCCTAGCTGGTCTAGTTACCTGGCTTGCCTCCTTGATTTTCCTTAATAGACAAGCTCTCCCAGAGGCAATTCACAACAGAAGCCTGACACAGGCTTACTGAAATGCTCCTGGAAGTGAGTCTCTCTCCTCGTGTTTTTCCACTGACTCCAGGGTGAACCTGGAGAGCCCAGCTGGCTAGCATAACCAGCCAAATTGGGTGGCTAAATTTGGGTGGTCTGAACACCTCCACTTCTGCAGGAGGCCTGGATAAGGATTGGAGTTTTGTCCTTAACACCTGCATTGCTAGAAATATACGTTGTTGCTCTTCAACCTTATGTTGCTATGCTTTAGATGAACTGAATATTTATGTTAGACATTGCTTTTCACCTGTGCATAGGATGTGAAAGCAAAAATCTAGTAGTGTGGCATATTCAAGAATGGGAGGACTGGGGGAAGTTGATAAACAACCTGGAAGCCATCAGAAGTTCACACTCACTTTGGGGCATTGCCTCTATCCAAGACAGCATCCTGAGTGACAAGCAGTGAATAATGAATATCAGTGAATATTAGTGGCTGTGTGAGCAACGTGGCATCGTTCACTCCTTGTTCACCAGCTTTATAATGAAATCAGAGTGTATCTGCTCTCTGTCTGGTTTTTGCAGCCTTCCAAATATGAATATGCCTCTCCAGCTTCAGCTTGCGTTATTGCATTCCAGCATACTTGCTTTGCGTGACATACCAGTTACCTTCAAACAAACTTTGGGCTGAATTTGCACAGACCAACTCAAAGGGTGTCATTTAAAGAAGCTGAACTCTCACCACACATTTTGTCAGATGTTTCTTTCAGGCCAGTGAAATAATATGCAGGCAGCCACCTCCTGCATTTCCAAAGGTGGCCTTCAGCAGGGCAGGCTCAGACCAGATTCAGCAGCTGAATTGTAAATTATTCTTTAAAAAGAAAAAGCCAACTCTGTGCTCCCAGGAGCACAGTTCTCACCCCAATATGATGAGCTGCCTCTCCTGTGTCAGGGTTAACAGTTTGAATGTGGCAATATCAGCAAGCACTTGGCACACAGGAGGAAAAGCACTGGATAGACCTGGGCTTGTCAGTCCAAGCAGAAGATCGGGAAAATGACGTGGTCCTGCTCTGGAAAATTGTTCCTTCCCCAGGTGATGCACAACCTCTAGTCCATTCCTGACCAGACAAGAGAGAAATAGATATTTATTATCAGAGCAATCCAAGCAGGAACCTAATAGGCTAGGGGGTAAATCTTGTGGACAAAAATGGAGCTATCATTACTACTACGTTTTTTGAAGCAGAACCACAAAGATTCTGTGTCATACATCTAACTTTTCCATATGATGGGAAAGAGGAGTGGTGTGGTGGCAAGAAATATTGAAATGTTTTCCAGTCTTGACATTACTGCTACTGCATACTGCTTCTTATAGTTCCTTCCAGCTGAAAAGGCATAAAAGAACCCATATATGTTTGGATTTATGAAGAGAAATATCAGAGAAGGAAAAAAATCTCCATGCTCCTGTTGCCTAGTTTTCACTATGCAGAGAACAGACTTGGAATTGTGCTATTTATATATATATATATATATACACGTATTATATATGTTATATATATATAATATATGTATTATATTATATATTCCTCAAATAAGGGTAGGTCTGAAAACATCTGGCCTGGTCACATTGTGCTTGGCAAGGGTGAAAGTTAATATATAAACTCTAATAACCAAGATCTACTGATAGGCAAAAAATGCTGAGATTTTGTTGTGTATACTTTGGGAGAAGTAATTACATTTCATTATATAATCAGTTATACAACATAGATTCTCCTCAAAGTAAATAGTAGTTCCATCCGTGAAGACTTTTGATATGTGTTCTAAGAATTTGTAATAAATCAAAGCGTAGATAAACTTTTTTTGGTGTCACAGGTTTGATGGCTTACAAGGAAACAAAATTTCCCTTGAAAAAAAACACTGCTTTTAATCAAACCCTTTTTTCCACTGAAATTGTAGCAAATCCAAGAGTTTGGGCCATACATGGGTCTAGGGAGAGTTTGCTTGAGGCCAGTGGTCTTCAGGTCCTGGAATGCCTTGGCCTCATAGCAGCTCACATGTGCAGCTGGTCTGCAGGCACATCCCCATCCTGCCGCCAGAGCTGCTAACACTGGAGTGCTCTTAACACCTGAGTGCTCCTGACTCCAAGGCTCACTCATCCAACAGTTCTGCCTTAGGAGAGGGGCGTTGTCTGGAAGCTGCTTGAAACCACCCTGAGAGAGTAATGCTTTTGAATATTGTGAAGCCAGCAGAGCTTCCAGCTTGATTGCAGAAAATTAAATAAAAAGTTGGATTCTCATCAGAATCCAGACAAGCTGAATTAAAATTAGAAATTGTCCTGCAAGCATCTACGTGGTGTGTGGCAGTATTAAATGTCTTGATTTTCTCCAGGACTGGAAGTAGTTTTGTTGGCACACCAGGACAAACTATCAACTGGTTCTCATTCAAGTCAGAGGGGACTATGCCTGATCAAATCAGTCAAGGAAAGCAGAAAGTAAGCAGGAAGTCCATTTTTTGGGCCCACTAGTGCTATATAGAAGTAACTTTCTTCTGTCACCACTGAGAAGCTTTAACATATTTATTGTGGCCAGCACTCAAGATCACACATTTCAGTGCTTCAGTGCAGAAATGAGCAATGTAAGAAAGAGATACCAAATCCTCCTGGTTCAATCCAAAATCCTGTGTCTTCCTTGAAAGAAAAATCTAAATAGCAAGAAAAAAAAAACCTGGAAATATTTAAAAGAGAGTGTGAAGAAGGAAAAAAATGGGGGGACCTTTCTAAACTCTAGCACAGGTAGCTTGGCCCATCTTGTGTTACATGTCTGCAGGAGCTGGCCAGCAATGATCTCGATATTTGGTCCTCAAGGCCAACAGTCAGGCAATAGCCAGAAGCATTAGGGTGAGGGATTGGTGGGGAGATTTAGGCCACCTGACTTGAACCCTCAGATTCATGCAAAAGATTTTAAATTAATTTTGTTGTGGTTATTCTGACAATCTATTTCCTTTATTACTATGGCCTGAAGTCAGTAGTACACGTGAAAGTACATGTATACCTTTACCATAACTTTGAACTTTCGAGAAGCCCCATTGTCCTCAATGAACATATGTGAGTACTTTCCTGGAGACTGGGCACAGTTTTACTCACTGGTTCAACAGGAGTAGCCAAAAGAAGAGCCTCAGTTTTTTATTATTTTTTTTAAATTAGGTAGAGCATGACAATAAAGATTCTGTAAATTATATACCTCATTAAACCAACAGAGACCTTCATTTTGATGCAGTCATTATTTCTATTTCATGTCTCCAAACTGAAGCAACAAAGGTTTAAAATCTCTCTCAGTGTTTTACATAGCTCCACGTGGTGACATAGTGCAGCTGGAGCTATAACACAGAGATGTGTTTAAGGTATTGTCTTCTTTTGGTTATTTAGCCATCTCAATGCAGAAGTTCAGAAGGCCTTTTATTAGAAGATTTTCTGTCAGACTATGGTCCATGGAAGTCTGCCAGCACTGGGTAGGATTGAAAATTTTGGTTGTAGCAATCATATAAATTTCCCCCAGTGCCTTTAATGTTTTTCTCAGAGGCTGTGTTTTATGGGTTATGCCTTGCAGTCTGTCCATTTTCAAAAAAACATAGGAAAACCCTATTGTCAGCTCTAAGTTTGGATCCTTATAAATTAATGCAGCAAATTCAGTAAATATCTAATTCATTAGACATGGTTGTAAATATGACATTTTCCTTTCCTACCAAAGTAATAACAAATGCATTTTCTTGGTGAATGACCTGTACAAAATAGGCTACATTGATTTATGCAAAGTTAATTAGGTCATAACATTTATTTATCCTGTTCACAGATTAACAACTTCTTATAAATCAAAATTGAGACTTTGCTCATTTCCAGTATGCAATTTTAAAAATACTTCTGTTCAATATCATCATTATTTAAAAAAAATTGATGTATTATTTTTGTTACAATACTTGCAATGGGAAATCTAATCAGTTAAATAAAATTGTAGCTTTTCAGGTATCACACTTTTCCACATGGCAAGGCTCAAATATTTTTAATGCTGAAACACTATTTGAATTTTTAGTGAACCTATGTTTGAGATTTTTCTAAGAATTAAACCCACCAGTTTATAAGCATGCATCCTGTAGTTAAGGTCATACTATCGATTTTCATCTGTATGTAAATATATTCATTGAGTGGATTCTAAGTCTACAGTAAAAACACACTTATGAAAATGTTTTCTTATAACAATTGGAAGCCTGTTCAAGAAAATGCCTTCAAATATACCAGTTAAATATATTCACAGACATGTACATATTTATATATATAAGAATATATTCCCATATATGTATGTGTGTATATGTATGTAGTACTGAATAACATTTGAAAAAGTATCAATCTATATGGGGTTGATCTCAGTGCCAAGAAAATAATTAATGGACAGTTGCAACAATTCTGCAAATTATACTTACAATAATAATATATGGGCTCAAAAAGGGGCCGCAGTAACATTTTTGGCACAGTGAGAAGCTATTCATTTCTATTTATGTCTCTGCAACAAAGTAATTAAACACATGCATAAATCCCCAATAACCTGAGCTGAACTTCAAAATATTTCTAAGGGCTTTGCATAATGGGCCTGGGACATAAGAGGTAAGAAAGGGCACAGTTCTACTCCCCAGAAAATTCCGATATTTTCATTCTTTTCTATTTTGAAATGGGGCAAAAGGATGAAAATATTTTGCAGAATAAACATTCCATAATTAATTTTCACAGCAAAGGTTAGCAATTTCAAAGAGATTTGACAGGTAAACCATTATAAAATAGTAATACATAAATTTAAAGAAATCCCTGCAAGATCAATAAAAATGGAAAAAAAAGAGCAAAATATCTTGATGCCCTCCAAATAAATAAGAATTAATTCTTCATCTAAATATTTTCTCTTCTCAACACTATAAAACCAAGATAATACCCAGAAACACTTCTAGTTTCAAAAAAACCCAGATTCCAATTAATTTTGTTTTTGAGCTGTTTGTGAACAAACAAACCTGTACCATTTGGAGGTTTAGGCATGTGAAACAAGTCTCGATGTCTATTCTGCCTTCAGCATTCCATTCAATTTCTACAACACTGCAGAAATTGATCTTTGTATTTCTTTATGCAATAATTAGAGCCCGGGTTGCGTGTTCCATGGTTCCATGGTTCCAGGATATGAGACAGCAGCTGGGTGTCTTCATAATGGAATTTGGGTAAAACCATGCTTAGAAATAACGCACATCATTTTAGGAGTGACTGAATACTGGAAATACATCAACTCTTTGCAGAGAAAAAGCAATGAAAATTTGCACAGTTTGAGCTGGGGAATCAAATGTTCTCAAAATTAGATATATAAAAAACCCACCCATAAAAAACCTTTAATTTAAAACCAACCAAGCTTGCTTACAGCAAGATACATGTCCTCCTGTTTTAATTTATGCTGCAATAGTTCCTGGAAGCCCCAAGTCCCCATCATGCCCCACACTGCACATTTCACACATTTACTTATTTATTTATAGGGCATTAGATTTACCTGCTCTTGGGTGAACAGGTAAAACACTGATTACTGAAGATACATACATACACCCAGGCAGCCAGCCACAGAAAGTAATTTCAGCCTCAGCCTTTGTTTTAAATAAACACCTGCATTTTCATATGGAGAAAAGAATTTGTTTCACAATGAGCTGTCACAGCATGTTTGCATGCTAATGAACCAAAAGCTCTTTGAATTCTCTCTCCCATTCTTCCCACACTGCAATTTTGCCAGCCCTGACTATCCCTTTTAGTCTTTTTTTTTTCTTTTTTTTCTTTTTTTTTTCTTTTTTTTCTTTTTTTTCTTTTTTTTCTTTTTTTCTCTTGACAGAAACATTCCTGCTTAGACCTACAGTTACTTTGTAATCCCCATTTCATTTGCTGCAGGGAAAGGCCTTGCTTCCATTTGCAGAAGAAAGAAACATACCGTTGTCACTGCTGTGTGCAGACAGGTAGTCCCTATTTGATGGTATTTCAGTGGAAAAATATATTTGGTGGTCCAGACAGGGAACTCAAGACAAGGCTTTTTTTTGGCATCTGGGACATCTGGGGTCATGGCATAGGATACTGTGCCACATACAACCCAACCTAGTCCCACAGGTGGCTGTACACTTCAGTGCACTAAATCCCCAAAGACTTCCAAGGGCGAGGCCCCCTCCAGCATGAGGGTGTCTGGCATGTGTCAAAGCACACCCTGCTCTCCACATGAGCCAACCCCTGCTTCTAGCACTGTAAAACCAGACTCAGCCTCTGCTTTTCTGTATCATATTGAGCAGTGCTCCAGTGGGACTTTACACGAGAAAGTCTGTTTGCTTTGGGCTCCTGGATCAAGGCAAGTCCTTTGGTAATTATGGCATTTAACCTTTCTGCTCCCCTAGATGCTCACTGGGGAGAAGCACATATTGAAGAAGTGATGTTATGCAAGCACAAGGGTTTTTTAACCTAGGAAATTTCTCATAGGGCCCATTATATCATATGAGGAGGAAAAACAGAGTCATTTTTAAGGATAGGAATTTAGCATAAAAATAGCCAAGAAATCCTTAGATTAAACATCTGTCCCAAACTCACCTCTCCTCCCTTTCCTTCTGCCTTCCCATCGTTCATGGGCTTTCCTTTGAGCTCATTCAGTGTTTTCCTTGCCTGCATTATAGTACTGCATGTATCCCACCTAAACCTTATTTCATAGCAACATGAAGGAGACTTCAAAGGCACTCCCTTTTTCCCCTAGCTTAGCAGAGAGCCTGCCTAAGCACTCACCAGAGTGCTGGGGGAGGTGGGGTTAAAGAGGGTCCCTGGCAGCAAAGGGCTGGGGCATGGGAGTGAGAGGACAGCCTGGGGAGGGGAGGGAAAGGAGCAAAGGAGCTGTGGAAGCTCTCTGCTGCCCAGAGTTTTGGTGATGTGTGCACACAGAGGTATCAATGTCACCATGGGACATTTTCATGGGGTGCCCCCAGTCACCCTCAGCACTTCACTACTGGAAAAACCTCTTTTAAGCTCCAATTTTCTTCCAAATCCTCCTTCCCTGAGCATCAGAGTCCACAAACCACACTTTGTGTGTTTTTTTTTTGTTGTTGTTGTTGTTTTTATTATTATTGTTTATTATTATTATTATTATTATTATTATTATTATTATTGTTGTTGTTTTTATTATTTTTTAAATTATTTTTTTTATTATTTTATTATTTTTTTATTATTTTTTTTTTAGTACACACACATATACTGTAGAAAATGTTCAACAACACTGTGCAACCTTTTGAAGACGAGTACTGAGAGTGGATAAAGGAAGGAGATGGGATGGCTCACCAGATTTCCCTCTCTTCCTGCTCTTCACAGGAGTCAGCTGGGCTGTCCTTGGGGGGCTGGCATGCACATCCCAGGTGCCTGGACTTGTTGGCACCAACAAAATTGCCCTGGAGAGAGGACAGAGTCTCATCCCTGCCTTGCCTATCA
The DNA here is from genome assembly GCF_009819655.1 of Sylvia atricapilla. Lineage (NCBI taxonomy): Eukaryota > Metazoa > Chordata > Aves > Passeriformes > Sylviidae > Sylvia > Sylvia atricapilla. Next base: position 52,151,587 of record NC_089140.1, on the reverse strand, counting down.
GGACTAGGCCAAGAAGGTGAAGGATCTGCTGCCTGCAGTCCAGATCCTCAAGTTGGCATGGTGGAACTTCCTGCAGCATCCCTCTTCCTCTAGTCTAGGGCCACCAGCATCACCTTCCAAAGCAGCCCTCCTTGGCCCAACAGACAAAACCAAATAATTTTAAGCTGAGGCTGTAGCAAGCATGGGCTTTTCTCCTGTCGCAAATGCTCCTTCTCAGCGAAGCCACTCTCTGCTTTGTCAGCTGCACCTTGAAATTAGAAGTACTTCATAAAAAAAATAATACAGGGAATCTACCAAGTAAGAATTGCCTTAGTATTGCACATCATATTCCCTATGAGGGTGGACTGCTGTTCCACCATGCTGACTGAGGGATCAGAATGAAACCTGTGTTCAGGTTACAGAGGGGGGGAGGGAGGTGCTTTTGGCTGGGAGGCAGAGGATGTGGGGCTGTGACTTGGTGCTCCCACTGCCCCTCTGTCAGCCCAGTCAACAAGTTACCCCTGCTCTGCTCTCCCTGGGGTCCATTCTCTGCCTTCCCCTCCAAGACCACAGGTGGACCTGAAACACAGGGATTCCCAGCATGGCCAAGGCTTCGAAACTCCTTCTTTGCATAGGGATGAAATAAAGCAGAATATTTCCTTTACTCCTTGTCATGAGCCAGACAGAACTAAGGCAGTTTACAACAGATGAGTTTTAATATCTAAGAAAGGAAATAAGGCAAAACAGATAGATGTCTGATAAAAGATCTCAGCTGAGACCTTTTAGACACTTATTGCTATATTTACTGTGCCACATACCTGTTTTACACTTCCAGGGACATCAAGTAGCTAATATTAGTAGAAAATTGTGTACCATCCCTTCAGCAGAGTTAAAACAAGAAATTAAACAAGAATCTACCTTGCTTTGAATTCTGTCTGAATATAACTGAAAGATGTCAAAGTCAGATTAAATTAAAAAAAACCCCAAATAACCAAAAATTCCTTATTTACAACTGCACATGCACACTTGGGCTCACCAGGACTGAAACGACCAGAGAGGTTTTCTTGCACCTTGATGAAAGGGAATCAACAGGCCAAAAGACCATTTTAAGTCTGTCTTGAAAGACAGACTTAAATACTTTATAACCAGAGGGGAAGGTGGTGGAGGGGATAGCATTTTCTTCTCCTGCTTATTAAAAACACACCTTAGGCATGATTCTAATCTGATTTAAGCATCACGTGAGGTGCACTTATTACATGAGAAAATTGCCTCAGTGTGTTCACTGACATAGTTTAGACCCACCCTGCAGAAGCTCCTCTGCATGCAGAAAACTCTCCAGTACATAGAGATGAAGTGTGGGGGAGGGAAGAGTAGCCAAGAAATAAAAAGGGAATATTTGGGGGAAAACTGCCTGAAAAAGAGCAGAAGATTCTGTGAGCAAGGATATCCTGTTCCCAAAAGCTCCAGGGCAGTGGCAACCAAGAAGGGTGGGACCACTGGCAGAGGGAAGGGAGAGTACGAGGAGAAACCAGTGGAGTCTGAATGGTCTTGGAAGGACACCACAAAACTGAGCAAATTAGTTGGCAAAATAATGTGTGAAATAGCCAGCTGTTTCTGAAAATGTTGGACCCGTGCTGCTGCGAGGTTTCGAGGCTTGTAGCCTGGAGGCACAAAAACCCCCAGAACAAGGAACAAGTAGTAAGACTCTGGCCTTTCAGATGAACCAAAGATCATCTGTGGGATGTGGGACACCCACTTAACAATATAGGCAACTAGAAAACAACTTAGGGGTGCAGGCAGTGAATGAAAGTGTCTGGCAGTGACAGCAATGGGGACTGATGAACTGAAGCACCTCACCGAGGGTGCAGCAAGCAGAGAAGAGCAGATTTACACCACAGAGTTAACAGGCATTGATTTGGTGAGGGCTCCCTCCCTCCATGAAGCCCAACCTTGTCTCCACCTCAGTGAAACTGTTGGAGTTGACATCAATATGCCATGTGCGTGGGATAAGTGAGGCAGCGTGAGAGGAACAGCCAGGGTCTTGTGACTGACAAAAGTAAGACTTATTATTCAAAAATAGCCAGTTTTCTGGGCAATAGCCCAGGGTAGTACTTTGCCAGAGGTCGGTAGAAACCAAATCTATCCTTTCCCCTTTGCTGCCAAAGGAATTGCAATAGGCTCCCCATATCACAGTCACTCTTGTCTCCTAGAAGCACAGTTGGAGAAATCATCACAAAGGTCTTAAACTAGGGTTAAATTCCAACCTCTCAGAGTAGATCAGTTGGTTACCAAAAGACTTCACCAGACCCTGGATAGCACTGCAACATGACCAGTAAGTCTGGAATTACTGTTTCAAAACTGAAGTGTACTCCAGATCCTTAAAACCAGATATACTTCCTTTGGAAAACTCTCCCTACAAACCTCTGGCTGCATGGGAAAGCATGTTTAGCACAGTCTCATCCTTACTTACAGCTGGAAGGAGCCTTCTGAACTTTCAGAGTCCTATCATATGTAAGCTAGAGGTGGAGAGGCTGAGCTTCTGCCTACAGCAGCTAAAGAAGGAGGGGGACAATGCATGTGTGGGGAAAAATATAAGTGTCTTTAGTTATTAATATTCACCAGAGCTTGTGAGGGCCCAGTGGGAGTTAGGACCCCAGAATGCTGAGCACCACAGAAGGCTTTTGTCCCTGCAAGGGGATGGGTCACAGCATAGAAATCCCTGCAGCTACAGAAAGCAAACCTGCTCTCAGAGCAGCAGCATCCTCTCAGTCAGTCACTGAACAGTTACCTTGGGCAAGACACATTGTTACGTGTCTCCTGAAGCCCTGTCTGACACATCAGAGGCTGAAGCCCTTGCCAGGGGAGTCCAGCCTGGGAAAAAGCTGCCAGGAGCAGTATCTTATGCTGCAACATTTGGATTTGACTCTAGTTCCACCGTCTCTGCCCAAGTCCACAGCCCTGCAGCACAGCTGGTGCTGAGGAGCACAGCTGGTGCAGGCAGCCTGGTTACAAGCTGCTGTGTGAGATGCTGACCGAGCTCTCCATGGGAGCCCAGGGAGACAACTGGCCTTGAATTGAATTGCCAACCCTTCTCACAGCAAGGGGCACCAAGAGTGGCGGCACACCAGGAATGGACACTGAGAGACTGGGAAAGGAGAGCGAGACTTGTGAGCCGGTAGATTGTGAGAGGAGAAAAGCCCGGGGTTGCTGGGGGTCCTCCTTGGAGGCACCAGCTTGGGCTTCTTCTGTCTTACTGAGCCCTGAATAAACGGCTTTGTGGAAAGAGAGGTCTGACACTCTGCCGTGGGATAGCAGGGGTTGAGCTGGTCAGCTTTATTTAGTGACAGGACTAAGACCAGGCTAGAAGTGATAAAACATGGCATCATTCTAAAGGTGGCCATATTGTTCCGGAACTTGGTGATAAAGTGCAGACTGTGTTGGATTTATTATTAGTGGGCTTTCTACACCATTATAGTCCAGTTTCCAGGATCAAAATTATGTAATTTCAATACACTACAAGAAATGCCTCATCCCAGATGACAGAAGGCAATTTTAATAGGTGAAACTATAATGGTAGCAGGATTTTATATCCTTCACTGACACACAAAAAAAACCCAACTCCTGTCTACTACCCCCTTAAAGAGACTCTCTCTTTTCCTGAAATTAGGTGTGAAATGTACAGTACACACCAGAATATGGGCTTCCTGCTTCAGAGATAGAAATGTGCAGTCATGCCTGCAGATGACCAAAGCTACATTTACACTTTGGAAAGTACAGGCATATGCTGAAGATATAGGTGACAATATCTGGTGCTAAGTTCCAGTCCTGTATATAAATTCTAAAGCTGAATTCGGGGCAATTATCTATAGAAAAGCATGATTCTCACACCAGACGCCACATCCACAGAGGAAATCATCGTAAATTCAGTTAGGAAGGGGCCTCAAGAAGATTTCTGCTTTACTCCCTGTGCTGAGGAGAATCGTAGGTTCCTAGCTGGTGTGGTGGTTGGCTCTGTGACTGAGAAAAATGCATATTACTGTGGAAGAAATCACATATTGACTTTTCATGATACCAGGTTACTTCTTAGAAAGCTGCATGGTCCAGGAGGGTAGATAGTGGTTGCAGCAATGGGATTTGTTATCAATTAGATCTTTAGCTGCTGCTTAAATGCTGCACTGTGTCTCTTAGGTCAGACTTTCTTGCTTCCAGTGCCGTCAAAGAATTTGTAATTGACTCCAGAATTCACTTAAATTTTTCTGGCACTATATTGAGCACTACCTGATGCTCCTGCCTACATAAGTTCCTTACAGTGTACAGGCTAATAAAGAGTTATTTAACCCTTGCATATATGTATTTTATTTCCTATGCATAAAACACCTGTTGAAATCCAGATTATTATATTTTTTATCCATAGAAAGCAACTATCCCATATTTCACATGGACTTCCTTTTGACTGCAAAGACATCCTGGAAGAAAACAAGTAAATTAGGGACACTTGCAACTCAATTTTCCTTCTCTCTTGCCATTAAAAAACTGATTTATTATGAAATTGATTCTGGCTCAGCTAATCTGACTGGTAAGGACGGAACAGTGCCTTCCAGTCTGCCAATCCCACCCCTAATTAAATAGTTGCATTTCATAGGAAAAGACCTACAGTTCCTGCAACTACCATAGAAAACTCACTCATGAGCTGTCTATTGCTCCACCAAGAATTTTGGTGGTATACACAGTTATAAATTCCATGGATTAATGTCTGAGCATTTAATGGCATGAAAAATAAAGAAATGCAATAAAAATAATTAAAGAGAAGGGATAATAATAAAAATAAATCCAGCTATGGAGGTCAGATACACATTACTACATGAGCTAAATGAGTTTTATTCAGATTCTTCTTCTCACACATAAAAGAGTATTCCCCTTCTGATCAGGAGCAAGTGTACCTAACATGATAACAAGGCTTTATTTTGTTTCAAAACCAGCAAGGTTATGTGACTATAGAAATAAAAATTACAGCTCCACTATGGAAATACTCATTCTCAAGGCAGCCATTGTCTCTCCACAACATTGCAGGAAAGTGGTTGTGTAATGGGAAGTGAAGTTATAAACAGTGTGTTAGATGTGGCTTTGACAAAACATCAATTCACTTCAGCTGATTTGGTTCACTATCTCAGCCTCAGCTACCATGTCAGCTTCCAGAATGACAATGTATATCATGAAGAGTTGTCAGTCACTGTTAATATTCTAACAAGGAATATTTAAGAGAGAGAGCTGTGAGTTCCTCCCACTGTCCATGGGATAAATGCATGATCAGTTTCCTGAGCTGGAGGATGTAAGAAGTGTGCTTTGAGGTGACCCTGCTCCACAGTATCTCCATATATCATTTCTGGTTTATAGGGAAGAAATCAAAGCAAAGGTGACTTGTCTGACATTACATGGTGCTAAAAACAAAATCTGGGTGTCCCAAATCCTGGTACAACAGCAACATTTCCATTTCATAACAACCTATTTCGTCTCCAGCTCAGGAATTCCAGGAGCAGGACTCTGTACTTGGGCTTTACGAGCTATTGGCTACTTATATTTACTTCAGATGAGAAAAAAAAGTTATGGTGTAGCACTGAAAAAAGTCAACCCTCCCCACTACCTGCTACTCTCCTACACACTTTTATTAGCACAGCATACACTGGGTTAACAATTTTCAAGTAAATTGATTCTCAGCCTCTTAACATTTTTTTAAACCCTATGATGAGTGAAATTTCACTTTATTGACAACTTGCTTTCTTGTTTACCTGTCATTAATCTCCTCAGAAGCACCTCATGGTCTGTGAGGACTCTGGAAAACTTGGACTGAAACCACTTCCCTAGAGAGCTGCTTGTCAAGTGATTTTATGCCCTGGTCTTTTACACTGCAACATAAATCCTACAGTAAACATAACACAAACTTTGTATACAAGTGGACCCACTTATTTCCAGAGTTTATTACTTCCTATCTTGTCACATTTTTGCCACCTTTGATTTACATAATACTTGTCATCTATAAGGGCTTTAGATGCTTGCTCCAAAATGCTTGTGTCTGCTGCAGGCGTTCCTGCTTTCCCAGGACAAAAAGCAGAGCCACCCTCTCTCCTCAAACTCCACAACACAGAGAAATGGAGTACTGCTCTCCACTAAGGCCACTGGTTAAAAGCCATGCTTCAAAATGGCGAATATCACAGACAGATTTCTATCTACTACAGGCTCATATGAACTACAAAGTAGTAACCAGTAAGCAAGATTTCTATGCTGATACCTTAATTGTCTTAAACAAATGCCTTTCTCTCCCTAACACAGGTTGCTGCAGAAGGATGTCTCTGCAGTGTTTTACTCAGAGAAGCAGCAAATCTCCTCTGCTTTCACTCACAGCTGAAAAACAACAGACACATTTGGAAGGAACTGAGCTCCTGGGCATGGTTTGCACCATCATCAATCTCAGCCCTGCACCAACTCCTTGAGCAACCCCAAGAAAAAAGCACCAAACAAACCTATAAAAAAATGACACTTCTTGTGCTGCTGTCTGCATTTCATCTGCAAGGGGAAGAAAACAATGACTTCTTATAAATGTAAAATGTCTGTCAGTCCCCAAGGAGACCTGCAACTCTACAGATGTTACCACAGATTGCTGAACAACCATCCCTGGCTACCATCAATAAAGCAAAACTCCTCTGGGAGAAAAGCCAAAAATAATTGCAATGACCAGAAAATATATTTCAATATAAATATATGATTCATGACATTATTACTATTATTACCACTACTATGGCTATTGCTATTATTGCTATTATTGCTATTATTACTATTATTATTAACAAAAGCAAACTGTAGTTATTTGATGTTTGGATTTTGATCAAGAAATAATGCAAACTTGGAGGAAACCATTTTTTGCTCAAGAAAAGAGGAAAAATTTTGCCAATTCTCCTCCTCTAAAGACCTGCTCATTTTGGAAAAGAGCAGATAAAACTGACAATCTACAGAATGCTGAGCAAGACTTTCATCCCTTTCACATTTCATCTTCTCAAAGAGTAGCATTTCCTCTTGTGATAAAATATCATAGCCTCTGCAGCTTTGAGATCCCAGGCATCAGGAGTGGCTGAGCAGTTACCAATGACCCAGACACCCCTGGGCACATGGTGACCCCCAGTGTGGGTATGGACCTGCCCATAATGGAGCAGCATGTGCCTCTGAGCAAGGCTCCTCTTAGGAGGCACATGTTACTGATGGCAGCTCCAGCTGGTGGCCCTGTCACTGCAGCAGGGCCTTGAGGGCTCCTCCCAGGGGCTGATAAGGAGAGAGGGGCCCCCTCTCCCTATTGGAGGTCATACTTGCAACATATTCCATGGAAGATGAGAAAAGGAAACAAGTCTTGAAAATGTAAGTCTGAAGTGCAACTTTGCTTGAGATAAATGCTTGGATATCTGGGTCTACTCAAACTGTGCAGCTCTCTTTTTGTGGTGTTTGTGGCAAATGGGTTGTGAAATTACCAAAGGAGTTGCCTGTTCTGAGGTTATCACTACTACAGGAAGTGAAGAAGCAATTCAAAGTTGTTTTTCCTGACTCCCTGTGTGCACAGAAGTCCAGGAGACAGCTGCTATTTGCCATTAAAAATGTCTATCCTTTTTTCCCTGCTCCTTTCACTGTTTTCCCCCTCCTCAGTTTGGTGCCTTATGCTGACATTTGAACTCCTGTGCAGTGAAAGTGAATGTGTTCCTGCAATCTGGTAGTGCTGTACATTCACTTTGCCCAAACATAAATTATTTACCAATGCTTCAGACAGCAGCAATTGCATCAACACCATCCACCCTCTCACAAAGATAGTGCTTTTTGCTCTTGTCTTGTTCGTTTAATCTGAAAGTTCACTGTAACTGGAAGCATATGTTTATTCTTTTATATGGAAAATTATAATACCACTTATTTCCTTCCTGAGAAGCCAGAATTGCTGGAATAACCATTTCTTTCACAGCATTGCTGTTCTTCTGCTTCTTGTCCTGTCTAGAATCTAGAATTTCAAAAGGGCATAGAATAATGGAAAAGTTATGATGAACATTTCTGGAAAGTGAAAAAGAGAAATATTGATTGGAGTTGTCTCTAAAAGTAAAAATTATTATGTATTTCAAATCAGTTCATCCACTTTGCCTGACTTTGTGTCAGCCAGAGCAATTTCTAAGACTTCTCAATCAGCTCTTTTGAAAGGATGCATTTTCTTCTTTTATCACCAGCTTTGCCTTATCTGCAAAATGATAAAGAAATAAATCTATATTAATTATGTGCACCCATACAATTAATCCATTCTTTACTTTTAATTTAAGCTCTAAGAGTTTTGTGGCAGTGCTGTAAGCAGTTCTATAAATTCAGTATTTCTGTAGTTCTTCCCTGTGGATCCCCTTAATAGCTTTGCCAGAACTGAACTTAAACTCAGCTGCTAAGGCAGAAATTGCACAGGTCTGTGAAAAAACACTTCCTGGTGTGTGTCAAGAAAATACTTTGATTCATTAAGAAGGTGAAAAATCAGAAAAAAGTGGACTTTATTTATGTATTAAATAGCCTTTATTTATGTAGTTTTGCAACCTACACTTTGAATATCTGAAATATTTTCTGTGTAGTTTGAGCTTTAACTTATTTTAGCTCTGAGTCTTGTGTGGAGAATTTCTGGTTATTTTGAGAATTTCTGATGGGCAAGAACCTTGGCATTTCCCTGATTTCCGTATTAGTCAGTGACTAGGAGTCTCACTCTTTAAAAGCTCTTTGCTTTCTTGAAAATAGGAGTGATATTTGATGCATGTGATACCTGGAGACCAAGGGTGAAACCCTGCACTTGAGAGTCTTCATGGAACTTTGCTCTCAGTGTTATCCATGCAATCAACAACATTCCTACTGCGGAGTGATAGGTGAAAGGAATGAAAGGCATGAGGAAAAGTCTTTATAAAGAATAAAACAAATAGGCTAAGTTTTGCTCTTTCACATGACTTCAAGCATGCCAGGAAAAAGAACCAACCAATCTTCTCCAGTTCTTCAGACATACTCATTTTAGTGTAATGATGATAAATGAAAAGATGTTTTATTTTGCTTTTCGTCTTTTATTTTTTTTCAATTAAAAGCTTAAAAAGATAAATTCTTCCATACAAAGAAATAATTCCTCAATAAAGTGCAAGAGAACTCTTGCCGTAGTACTTCAGGTACACTTTCTGTATTCTTACAGAACAGATTCCTCTTTCTTTTTCTTGTACACCATTTTATTCCACAAGTTATGCCCTGAAAGTGAGCATGAAATGAAGAGCTGGATGCTAGCTGGATGAATGGCAACAGCAAAACTAGAACAAGAAGCTCAGGCACCTACAGTGCACTGTAAGCAGGTTTTTTTTTACCTCTGGTAGGAGCTTGCAGAGCAAGTACCTAAACTGAATCTGAAGAGGAGTGGCAATGTACTTAGCCACCAAATAAAACCCACTAGATAGATCATTAACTCTTAAAGGTATTGTCCATGGGACTCAGAATTTCTTTTTCCTTATAGTTTTGGGGTTTTTTTAGCAAGCGATGTCATTATGGGTGAAGAATTTTTTCCCCTCCACTGGAATTATTTTGAAAAAGTAATCTGTCTTTATTCATCATTTTTGCGTTTCTCTTAATAAAGAGGTCATCTACAATTTCTTCTTTTCTATTTTTCATCCAAAGAAAATCACTTACAAGCCACAAAGAGATGCCCTTGGAAGTCCATAAATCAATGTGACAGCTGATTCAATCAGCCACATGCCTTCTCTGATTTAAGCAGCTGCTGACTCTCCTGGAGCATGCCGAGTGCAGGTCCCAGCGGCCCCACCAGTGATGAAGAAAGCAGCAGGTATGCACTTTTAAAACCACTGAAGCCTGGCTGAGGAAATCACTGACACAAGTGAAATAAGAGGGACTGAATATTTAATTTGCATGATCTGCTGGCACTGCACACACCTCCACATTGCGCTTTCTGATCCTGCGTGCGCCCTCAGTGTTGCTGCAGAAACTGCAGCTTCTATGGGGATTTTGTTTCTACAGTCATACTGCAAGTTCACGACTGCAATTTTTGTGTACCTCCCAGGCAAGCACTCAATGAACTTTTCATGAACATGCAACAAGGGTAGGGGAAAAACTGTTCAAATACAAATGGGAGATGCAGAACTGGACAGGCTGCTGAGTGCCAGCAGCAGATCTGATTGGCCAAATTCTCCTTAAATTCAGAATAGCTCATTATATTGGAATGACTTACTGGTAAATGTTAATGGCATTGCTTTGGATTTTTTAAAGATAGATAAAATAAGAGGGCTCAACAGATTTGCTAGGGTCTAAGCAAACATACAGTTTATTCCTGCAACAAAAAATATATACTTCGTCTACTCTGATAACCTATATTTTTCTTCTCACTTGAAATTTATTTGCACATTGCTACCTCAAAATGCCCTGTAAATTCAACAGTTCACAGTGCTTTCCCAGGAATGAAACCTATCCTGATAACTCCTTCAGGACACCAAAGGAAGCACAAGGAATGATTCAGGAAGATTTTCTATGAATGCTGAAAACTCTCCTCTTTGAAAGCAAGTTGCCAGTATTCTCCAAACGTTGTAAAATCTACTTTGAATGAGTATTTAACAAGCTTTTGGAACTAGTCGGTTTAATACAGTTAATTAGGATAAAGTCTCTGAGGCTCAATACCTTTTTTTTCTCTCTCTCTTTTTTTTTTTTTTTCCCTTTTTGTTACAGGATATTGTACAGATTAATTCACTGAAAGAAAATTAAGAAAATTAAAACATGGAAGAAAAAACAGAAAGCTGTCAACCTTATTTTTATAAAACTTGCCAAATTCACCTGTTTCTTGAGGGAAAAACAATGAAAAAGTTCTAAAATGTATGTGGAAGCATTCCCCTAGATCCTGAAACATACGATCTCTCAGACTACCTCTGATGAAAGATCTGTCTAGGCCAGTCTCCTGATTTAAAAACACAGACAGTGGAAGGTCAAGCTAAAAGACACGTGAAAACCATATTTATATAAAGCAAAATTATCCCTTACCTTACCACCTCCTGTCTCACTGCCTCAGCATGTGGCCACTAAGTGGCAACCACCTTGCCAGGGCTCTGAATTGCATCAAATTCAAGCAATTGGATGGGCCACCAGCACATTTCACCTAGAAAGAATAGCTGATTTTCCATGGGGTGGCTCCATTTTGTCCTCTCCTCCACACATGGTTTTGACCAAAGTTTAATTTGGGAAAGTTTTGTGGCTAATTACAAAGAAAATAATGATTTACTGCAATGATCTATTTTGTCCTTGAAATGGACAAAAATGGTGCACAAAAGTTTTGAAGGATGTACTCCCTCATTCTCAGGAGAGAAAATGAGAAAGGTGAGAAAAGGTCGCTAATCCCTTTCTCTTATGAATTACTTTCCTTCTACTCACTGTGTTTTCCATCATCATTATTTTTTCATGGATTTACTTTCTTCAATATCTCATTGTCATCTTTCCTCCCTCAAATAAGCCCATTAAGCATTTTCAGTTTCATAAGCTAATAGGCAGAGGTGCCAAAAAACACTGACACAGACATGATCATTAATAATGAGCAGTGGTGAGCATAGTCTTATACTCTTTCTCTTTAATTGCAGTGCATCAGTTGTATTAATGCCTAAATTAATTGCCTAAATTCTATCCCATAAAATAATGCAGACTTAGGGGAACAGCAGCCCAGTCCTGATTGTTTCAGGCAGGCTTCTTGTCACCTTCAAATTATAATTTTCTGCTGAATCCTCAGCCAGCAGTGGGGAACATGCAGGTATGAAAAGCAAAATACTGAAATGAAGATCCAACCTTCCTTTGGCATAAAAGACTCTCAAGTGAAGTACAGAGTCTGTGCAAGAAATCCCTGAAACTAGTCTATCTTCAGAAAGGCTGCATGACTACACTATTTTGGGCTATTTTTACCGAGATGAGATGACGAAAAGACATAGAAAATATTTAGCAACAGAATACTGACCATGCCTTGCAGATGGAAAGTTAACTTCTGTGAAGACAAGGTAAATTTAAAGCTTGAAGAACAGAGGCTACTGGTTGGATTAGGGAAGACAAAAAAGAGAGAGGAAAGATTTACAATACATTCACACTTAAGTCCATCTGAAACATAGGCAATAATTCTTGATTATAACATTTAGTTGCTGAAGAACAGAGTAAAGGCTAATTCATTAGTTGAAGCAAATTAGTTTAGTTTTATGGATATAAATAGAGGTTTGCAGAAGGCAAGGATAAGGCTTTATATTTTTCTAAGTGTGTAGTAAATTTGTTTATTTTCATTTTAATGCTAACAATAAAATAATTTGGGGGAGAACCATGGAAGAATTAAAAGAGAAAACATAACATGAGAGCTTGAGCCAAGGCTCCAGCTGCTCTGAAGCAACAAGTTCTGAAAGTTCTTGCTGAAGCTACAGTGAAACATCTTTGTCTATAATTTCATCTGCTACAAGGATTTTCAAAGAATATATCCCTACGTTCCAAAAACTCAGTCCTTTGTCTTGTATTGCTTTACTTCTTGGAATATTTTTGACAAGTCTCCCTCATGCAGTAAGTCTGAGAAGATGAAAAGATAAAAAAGAAACATATTTCTAAGGACCTATATCAGCAAATTACTCTTAGAACCATGGAGATGACAAAGATTAAGGGTTTTTTTATAAAATCCATAAAATATCAGTTACAAAATAATTTATAGTAACTTTATTTGTATAATGAACTGTCTATGCATGGTATTTTCTCCCTCTCTCTCTCTTTTTTTTTTTTTTTTTTTTTTAACTAGTAAAATTCCCAGTAAGGGAGTGGGCTCTCGGGTACTGTCATGTCACACCATGGGATCCCAGCCCCACCTCATTTAGCTGCTCCTCCTCTGCTGGTCACTGTTGCTAATCTCCTGCTCCTCTGCTCTGCCTGTTCTCCAGGAATTATGGAGTAAAGACTAAGGACAGGCATCTCAATGAGATAACACATTGAAAATACTTTCTCATTTCAAAGACTTGACATTTTGCAAAGACTTTCTTTTCTCTCAGGCTCCAAGTTTTGCACTTCAAAGGTGCAAATTATTGCCCTGCATTAAGATGCCCCCAGAACTGATTAAAAGTAGTTGCTTGACTGTCACTTTTACACTTCATAAAATTGATCTACTTTACAATAGGCTTATATTTCTTACAGAAGTGCTGCAAATACGATAACACAAACAAACACAAATTAGACACATAAGGCAAATCGACTATTTATATTCATGCCCACTCCTCTCAACAAGACATCACTGGACTCTTTCCCCACTCTAAATATAAGAAGACCAAACTTTGGGCCACATTTTTGGTCTGAAATATGTCTTTCACCAAGCTAAAGGCAGCAGACAGAAGGGCAAGCAACATATACCCTTTCATTTGCAACTGTAAAAGTCTTGCTCTGCTGATTGATTTTTTTTTTCCTAAGTAAAAAATTAATTAATTCTTCCATTATGTGAAAGAAAAATATCTTTTCTCATTGTCAAAAGCAAATACTTCCAGACACTTGATCCTGACTCTTATAGTAAGGTGTGTATTGGAAACAGGAATGGTTTTCTATCTAAAATTTCAACAGCACCTTGAGGATTACGTTTTCTGTTCTTGGTCTTTGCTCAAAACCACAAGCCCTGTCAGCTCATAAACAGTGTAATAAACATGAAAAAGAGACATTGATCTTGCAAATTAATCCAGCCATGCTGGAAGAAGAAACAACTGAGTTTTTAACTTGACTTGGATTTAATTGTCTTTAGTATCTTATTTCATTCGGATGCAGTAAGAGGCAGGAGCATGGGGACAAGGAGAGTGCTGGGGAGATTCTGATCACTCTTCTCAGTAGAGATTGGAAAGTATGCTTTTGAAGGTGGATATTTGGAGCATCAGTAGACAGCAGATAACAAAGCCTGCTTTTCAGAGTTGAATGAAAAATGTTAACAGTAATTCCAGTCTTCCGCATGACATGCCGAAATCTTTATATTTCTCTGAAATTTTAAAAACATTATGCTAACCCATTTTAAGGAAGCTTATATTTATCTTAAAAAGTCACGTGGGATACTTTTTAACTTTTCTTTCATTCCTTTTACAAATTATGAAACAGGGGGAAAATAATGAGATAAAGGCCATCTCTGAAAGCTCAAATGTCCATGAAATGCAATGGTTTTTTCAATCATATTGAGACTTTTGGAAGTGAGCATAAATCTATTTATTTCAATAAAATCACTATCAAACATGCCACAATTCTAATATTCAGAGCATTATTTTGGAACTCTTTAGGTTCTCAGTCCAATTTTATCAGCCTAGTATCAGTTTGAGAAACCTTGGCCTGTAGCAGTATTAACATTTTTAATCCTCAAAACATCTCTGAGAGATGGATGGTCATGTGCCAGATCTTCTGGCTTTAGGGAGAAGCAGAGTAGGGACAGAACATGAAACAATTTGCTCATGGGTAGGTGGCAATTCAAAGCAGTCCACAGACCTTGTCTCATTGATTTGGTGCCAGCTAAGGGAGTTCCTGGTCTTGCTCCATAACGTCACACTTCTAAACTCAAGAATGCATGGGCTGGGTCTAGGAACTGCATCAATGAACTAGACTGCAAAAGATTTAAAGGAGTTCATTCCAGCCCCTCTCTGAGCTACAACTGGTATTGAAAAACAAATGTGTGCAAGTAAGGTGAGGAAGGATAATGTGGAAAGAACCAGCTGGGATCAGCTGTGACAGAAGAGAACATTTTAGACCAACATTACTTCTAAACAAAAGGTCTGAGCTGGCAGAGCCAGGAGAAGAACATGTATCTTCCTGACATTTATTTCCAGAGGCTTGGGTGATACATGTCACATCTTGTTTCTCCCAGTTTACCACCTGTGTTTCCTACTCAGTTCTCAAGATAACCCTCAAACATTAAAATTTCTTTTCTAGTTTTCTCACAATATTTTCCTTGTTTTCACCAATAGCATCCAAACGAGATCTAAAAAAGTGACACAGAGCTCAAAAAAAGAAGAAGGAGAAAAAAATGCCTCTTCATGTGACAGCTTACATTTGGATAATGGTATGCAGTGTTCATCAGCTGCAATTTGAACCAGGTTGCTGGAGTTTTTTAACCAACCTTGTAAACTGGGGCCAGATCCTAACCAAATCTGGGCTGAATTTCAAGTGATATCCCTCCCTCTCCATGGGCTTCATACAAAGTTTACACATTATTTCAGTATGGTTTGGATTGATACAATGAAGGTGTGAGCAGATGATTTTATTTTGCATTTAAGTTAGAAAATATCTTTATGCATTTAAGTTATGAATGGTCCAAAATTATTTCCAGCCCATGAGACTCAAACTCAGGTTTTATGCAAGAAATGGTGCAACATTTATCACTATATTTGGGTGGCTGGTTTTTTTATGATACAAAACACAAATAGTGCTTAGAACAATCTCCCACACTAATACAGTGACAATCACTGAGAGGTCCCTGTTTACTAATAGTTATAAGGGTTACCATTAATCTTTTGTACCTGAGTAAATGTGAGGAGACGACACATGAGATGCACAGCAAAGCCCCATGTGTAGACTGAACATTCCAGTGCTGCCTGGTCAAGAACATGGCTAGATGATATAAAAGACAGAGAGGTATGATAATGTTCTCACTTTTCTGAGAGTTTCAAAAGCAGTGACTTAAATAATCAAGCAAATACATTCCAAGGAGCAACACAGCAGAGATATCTTTGGATGGGACACTACTCCTACAACCACAACTTCACACAGGCTGACTACTGATAATTAATCAAGGATTATGATTCTCAGACTGGGACAACTGTTCATCTGCTGAACTTCACTCAGGGTCTTAATCCCATGACTGAAAGCAAAGAGAATGGTGACTATTTCTGTATTGTATTGAATCCATCTGCTTTTACCCTTTAGCTTAAAAAGCTACTAAACCCTAATGCACTGCTAGACAGTCATCTGACTTTGGATGTCTAACAAATTAGAAGTTCTAATGCAGAGAAGCATCATTGCACCCTTCTGTTTTTCTCAATTTCATCTGGTCCAATAAACCTTCAACATTTATGCAAGGATACGAGCAAATGCAGGGGTTGAGAGAAATGAGGGGAGGGTGTAACAGCACCAGAGTGTAGAGCCTGGGATTATCGAGGCTGAACCACTCGGACACTGCAGAGAGGGAGCCACTGACCTGAGCAATACAAGCTGCAAATCCTACACATCCAAAAAAAGATTAATGGTATGCTCTGATTGATTCCTCACCTAACCAAATGACTCTGCTTCCCAGGACTGCCCAATCAGAGATGCCAAGCTTGCTCTTTCTGCAAGGACAGCCATGGTTTTGGGGACTCTCTCAGAGCCTGTGGCAAATGCCCCAGTTTTCTCAGAGACTTTTGTGGGCTCAACAAGGGAGGCAGAGAAGTTACTCCAAACCTGGAGTAACAGGTAACAGCTGGGAAATTGGAGCAGGGACAAAAATCAAACACACAGAGATTTGGGGGAGAGAGTCGTTCCTTTGGCAGCAGGCAAGGAGAAAGCAGAGGTGACTGCAGCACTGAGAGGAAGACAACCTGCAAATTTTTCCATTCAAAAAATCCTCCAGAATGCACTTAAGCCCTTTGAACTGCATTCTGTTGATGTCACAAACACGTTGCACCTCAGTTTTCTATCACATTCCACAAGGTTTTAAAAATTTATTTCTATAGATAGCTGTTTATTTAATCCTTTCCATCTCTTCAAGCATATTTTCTGTGTCTGTTATTCAGTTCTGATTTTTAGATCTATGGGATTAAATTTGTATTGCAGAAGAGCCTGGGGTGTTACTTTTCAGTTTTATTTTACTGAGGGGGAAACCCCCCCACCAATTTTAAATTACTGAAATAAGTACCAAATGACCCACGCAGCAGTTCATCAAGTTCACACCACTACAAGTCAGAGCAAGCTATGGATTTAGAAAGCATGAACCATGAGAACAATTGCAACATAGATACAGTGAAAACTCCAGTCCCTAGAGAATTGCACAGCTGTTTTAGGCAGTCTACATCTATCTTCCCTGGATGCATGCTTTGATCTTTTTCCCACAATGACATTTATTTCAGATTTTGTGACCTCTTCCTTAATTCTTTATTGCCTCACTCCTTGAATGCCTGGTTTCTTCTTGTGCCCTATGCAAAGTGAGTCTGGGGTGGTTGCAATAAAGTCACTGAATTGAAACAGCTTTACTGCCCATGGGACATTCACTTTGTATAGGAGTGCACAGCTCCCTCTGTAGTTCTAGGAGGCAAAAAAAAAAAATAGTGGGTCTGGCTGGGTGGTTTTCTACTCTACCCCTCCCCTGCTCTTTTTTAAAATCAGTTTGTAATACAGTTTATGGCCAAGCCTCACAAATAGCTTTGCTGCTAGAACTCAGGGAGCAGCATGGGAAAGCTGTGGCCTTACCAGTTAAAGGAATCTGCTGAGTTACATAGAATTTCTTTTTAAACTGTGAGGAATAAAAAGATAACTATCCTGACTTTACCATGAGTATATTCTCTGGGTTCAGTTTCACAGATAGTATATATTATATTGGCCAGAACTAAAAAATCCCCCATCCAGAAAAGGAATTCCTTGCCATGGGAGAAGAGCCATTTCTTTGCACAAAAGGTCGATTTTTATGAGGATACATGCAACTCTAATTTCGTATCTTATATCAGTATCAGTCTGTGAGAAAGTTCAGGATAATCCATTGAGAGTGTGAGGGGAAAGATGCTTGGTGACATTTATTCTTAGCTGTCCTATGTTGGCAGTGGGCAATTCCCCCTTGGCAAATACAAGGAGATACAAGATCATGGATTTTACCTGATATTTTGCAGATAATCAGTCACCAGCCCAGCTGACAGGAGGTAACTCATTTGCCAATGAAATAAACCTCAGCTGACACACTCCAGTGCCTGATATCGCCAACCAGCTCACACCTTGCTTATGCTCAAGTCCCACCAAGACCTATTACCCTATCATTCCTGTCTCTTATGGTTCATTCCAACTAAGCATGGCCAGAGAGGAAAGAGTACATGGTGGTTGTGGGCATGATGTTCCCAGGTAGTGGTAATTCAACAGTCTGATAATCTGTCACGTGAAAGTGATAATTCAACAGTAAAGTGGTAATTGAACAGTCTGATAATCTGTCACATGAGAGAACCAGGTTCAACTCCTTCTCCATCAGAAGAGTTGTGAGACTGCACCTCCCCTTATACAGAAATATATATAGAAATGTTTTAGCCCAGACCAGAAAGTTGTGGGCATGTCCCTCACTCCTCTTTGCTGAAGAGGGTTAGAGATGAGTCAGACAGATGAAGTAATTATTGCAATTATTAACAAAAATTATCAAATACTTCTAAATCCATAATTGCTGCAGTTCTTAAAAACAAATACACCACTCTTGGCCTCACAATGAAATGATACAACATAAGGACAGATACCTGCTGTAACTGGAAGAGTGGCCTCCCACACATGTACTTGTTCAGCAAGCGCAGTTCTTTTTGCTGTATGGGCTTGGATACTTGCTTTGAAGCTCAGCATGGAGCTAAAGGGAGCAGTTATCACTAACCACTGCATGGTCATGTATTCTTCTTTCATTTTCTTTAAATCTCTTTTATAAAATATTTCATCCTCTTGTAAGCTGCTGCTCTAATAAGCTGCAGCAAGGTTTTTGTGGATGCATGCTGTGCTTTGAATACAGAGTAAGCAGTGAGGTTGCTATGTCAGTGTTTGCCTTGTGTGAAGCAGCTCATACTGTGTTTTTAGAGTTTGCTTCTGCTTTCAAAAGCTTAATAACCATGGTAACAAGTGTTTGTTTTATTTTGTTTTGATATAAGAAAGATGGCACCATTAAGAAAGCAAGAAAGCAGTATGCAGTATCCTAAATACGAACCTCTGAACTATACAAAGTTTAGTCTAGCTACTCAGTTTAACTTACTCTCCATCATAGGCTCTGTGAGGGGCACCATTCATCAGCAGTATTTTCATTTAGAACTCTGAATATATATTGAAATTATCCCTGGCAGCTGGACTGGGTGAAGAGGCCTTTTAAAAACTACACTAACACATTACAATACTCAATAAACACATATGTGTTTTGACAATTTTAGAGCTGTATGATTTCACTTCAAAACTTGCCATCCTTCAAGAACTTGAAGGAGCCTGTATTTTTTCCCTCTCAAAAGTACAAGGATGTTGGGCAGCAATTATTAAAATCACAGAGCTTCAAGGCACAGTAAAACACCTCTGTTCTTAAATTCCATTCTATAGCAAACCCCATCCTCACCAACAGCATGGATGGGTGAAGAATAGTTCAGAAGCAAGGGAGAGGAGTAACACCTTTCAGCAGGATTGGAACTTCACACTAAACACCTGAAAGCCCCACCAGTGCTAAGAGCCCCTCTGAGAACAAAGTAAGACAGGCAGCAGAGCAGAGGACACTTTGCAAATGCCCAAAACAGGCAGCTCCACTATAGTGGAAATCTGAATACAGACAGCTTCTCAAATGGATCCCCACTCACACAGAGCCTGGAAATCCTGAAACAATGTCTGCAGAGATGTGCAGTGTGAGAAGGACAAGTTTATTTGCTTCTGTGAAAAATACAGAATGTTTCCTGGCCCAGATGCCCCTTAGAAGAGATGCAGGTTTCCTTGGCTGCCCAGGTGAAAGAGAGAGAAATAGCAGGACACGGAAATTAGGAGCCATCCTGGAAAACCTTAAAGACCATGTTCTAAATTGCCAGAGTATGAACCCATTGTGCACAGAAGAACAAATTAATTTGGGTGACAACTCCTCTGCTGCACTCCCCTCTCTTCACAGACTTTCATGGATATTCATGTGTAGGGCAGGGCACTGGGGCAGGAATGGTAGAAGAGATGTAAAATTCACAAACCTGGAAGCATTTGCAAATGGTGCAAGTGCAGGGAGAAATGAGTGTGTGGGGGGTATTGCTTGATCCTCAAACACCATTGACTTACTATCTGCAATTTATTCCCAGTGAAGCCTTCTCTGGCAACCAGAAATGCTACAGCAAGATGAGACGCAGAAGAAAATGTTGTCTTTTAGAGAATGTTTATGAAAAGTGATTGAGAAAGAAATTGTAGTTCACAGACATATTGCTCAGTCTTTTTTTTTTTTTAAATTTTTTTTTTTTTTTTTTTTTTTTTTTTGTGAGAATGTGACATGGAGTGGTTTAGCTGAATTAGGGCTTTGAGGTTTGCCCTTCAGTGCTGCTCTGAAAATTCTTATCAAGAACAGAACCTTACCATTTCTATTGGCACAGCTCCTTCTGCTTTTCAGAAAGCAGTAATTGCACACAGCTTGCTTTACTTTGCTTCAGCTCTGCCCTGGGGAACCAATACTTCTCATTTCAGTGAACAGAGCTGAAGCTGAGAAAACGAAGTCTATTGTTACTTGAGCTTAAGAGGCAAAAGATGTTTGGAAGTTTTATAAATTTGGCTTACAACACAACAGTCTTTCCTACCCTTGTCCTCCACAGGGACTAGCTGAGCTACAGGCTTATGTTTTGATAATATGGAAAAATATTCTCCCACAACTGCAAGAGCACCACCCTTCTCCAAACACCTTTGTCTATTGAGCAGACTTCTTTGGCAGCCTCCTTAGTACAATTACAGTCCATCTCAAGCACTGCATATACCATGTCTTCTGATTTCCCCTAGGTGTTTAATTCAGATTGAGCATAAATGAGCTATTACTACATGTCAGGTAGGAAATAAGGTTTCTAACAAGCAGAGCAGAGAGGGTCTGAAACTGTCATGTCACTGGAGGAGTGAATGCAAAGGGTTTATTTCTTATAAACACAGAAATAGATCTAACATTCCCTAGCATTAGAGTGAATAGTTGTCCACACAACCATGAGGTTACTGCTCATGGCATCACTTCTAGGCCCACAGCGTACCAAAGAATTTGTGTGAAGCTAGTAAGCCACTGAGCTAATGCTCTGTGCTCTGAACTAACTCGCATTCACTGCAGCTGCATCTCCATTTCCTAGATTCTCCATTCTCCATACTAGAGAGCTGGAATACACAGATCTTCTTAATCCAGTGGAAAGATGTGCATCTCAGAGACCACAGAATTCCACAAGAGATGCTGGCAAGCCTGTCTTCTGTTTGCCAGAGAGGCATCATGTAACTTCTGCTGCAAACCTTCTGCTTTGTATAAGCTAAGCTACCTTGAAGCTGCAGGACACCCTCCTCTTTCCTTCCAGTTAAAAAGACATCAGCTGAGTCTTCTCTCTTTGCAGTCCCTGCCACCCACTCCTCTGGTTATAACTCAGCTGGTTATGATCCTGTGAGACTTATAGCAGGTGAAGAGCAGTGTGGGCCAACCATCTTCAGAGGTGAAGAGCAGTGTGGGCCAACCATCTTCAGAGACCAGGCCTTGCTATGCTCCATCTAAGTGCAGGTCTGGAGTGGCCCAATGCCTCCTAAGTCCAGTCTCTCTTTTCCATAACCCTTTCTTGCTTGGGAAACTTCAATAAGGAGTTTCCTCAAGAAAAAGCACAATGGGACCAAAGGTGTTCTGCATTACTGTCCTAGATCCAGTGCAAGAAATCTCCTAATTAAAAGTTGATTTAAGATACGGGACTGATTTTAAAGTATTCCAATTATTTGATACTTACCTTCCTGGCTTAGTGGGAACCTTGGAGACAAATAAATGATACTAGCAAAACCTAAAGGTGTCTTCAGTGCATTTGGGCATAGAGTCTTGAAACTCGTAACATTATTGTTTCTCACATTTATTGTAGGATATTTAAAGCTCATATTATTCTCCTGCACAGCACTTGGTATTCACCTCTTCAGCGTTTGATCCACCAAAGTTTTCAGATGCTGTATTCTACCTCATAAACACTCAATAAGTTTAACACACCAAAATGTTTAGGAGCTTCATGTATCACAGCTGAACCAAAGGGACCTTTACTAGGTCTAGAAATGGCAAGGAAATAAGTGACCCTATCAGCACAAGCAAAATTTTGAAAACAGGCCCTATCATGGCATTTCTACTTCTGTTGCAGGAAGGCACCATTTTGAAAGCTTTTTGCAATTGTAAGGGATTAAATTTTTTTAAAAGTTGCTCAGGAAATACATACTGCCAAGAAAGTCCTAACTTAGGGATTTTGTAAAACATTTATCTGCACATGGTGAAGTTTGGATTCCTGACAGTTCATACATCAGGCAATTCTAAGCCTAGAGGTCCGTCTTGGAGGAATTGTTTTTGTTCCCTTTTTTGGCCTTATTATTTGGCTTCTTATTCTAGATCTGTGATTTTAAACAAGCCTTTCTTTCAAAACAAGACATATTTCCTGCTGGAATTCAAACAACTGTCTTACAGCGCTACATGAATTATCCCCTTAGACAAATGTCAAAATATATAGCAACTCAAAAACGAAATAGTGCCCATGGTCTTCAGTTCAGGCTTACAAGCAATAAACTCCAAGAAGCTTATAAAAAAGGACTTTTAATTGTGTATTTCATATGAAATAGCTGAAATATTTTGGCACCAGAGAGCATAAACATATACTTTTCTTGTTCTTTATAGAGATCAGGCAAATGGACAAACGGATGAAGGCAAAAAGTTTATTTCTATGGAGAATTCTGAGAGGCTGAAATAATTCTCTTTTAGATGTTTTAAAATTAAGCATCTTTAAACTTATATATATGGAGGGGTCTTGCCAAAAATTAAAATATTTAGGTTTTTGAAATGTTTAGCTCCTTCCTAAAGAAATAAGACATCAATCTTTAGCAAAGCAATTACTAAAATTTTGCTTTCTTTTTTTTTTTTTTTTTTTTTTTTTACTTATTTTGTGAGAATAGCATGCATGAGAAAAGTCCAACTTCAGTATGTAGTGATTTGTGTTATTATTCCAGGTTTCCTATAGCTTCAAGAAGGTATAAGATATAGAATTAAAATTATGTTACTAAGCAAGCACATTCCCCCTGAAACCATCGAGATTTAGGTTGAAATTAAAGAAAATGTCTTTTGGTATATAAATCAGAGCTATGTATACGAGGAAGTAAAAGTACTAAGCTGGCTCACTAATTTCTGTGAGTGGCTTCACATTTTTTTAAACTCTGGCTTCTCTTTTGTGATCCTGAATTTTGTCATAGAGTTTTAAATACTCAGGCTTTGACTTCTGTTGCTATAATAGTTTGTACATTTCATTTTCATTGTGAGGGTTTTGTATAGCTTTACATACACACGTAGAAAATTATATCTTCAATGTCACCACAGAATATTGTAGAAATTGAAGTTATATTTACCTTATTTAGACAATGTAACCTCTGAGTATCTTCACTAAAGATAAAGCTTTTCTCAGTGAATTTCAGTGTAGCTACAAGCACAGCTTGGTCCACTCTCCCTTCAGGGAGTTGCAAAATGGCCCTATGTTGCATCTTCCCTGTAACACACTTATACTTACTTTCTAGCCTTGATTTGGTCCTTTGAAACTAAACAGATGGTCCTGCCACCCCACAGTCCCCTTCTTCATGAAAGACTGGTGTTGGCAAGTGAATCCTTTGTAGATGGAACCCAGGAGAGACACTCACAGTGACAGCTGTGGGACCAGCTAATCCTTGACTAAAGGGGCATTTGTGATGGCTGTGGTTTCTGAAGGTATTGACAGTCTTGGAACCACACTGACAGCCCTAGAGGGAGGTCTGGTATTTCACACACACTGCCTAGCACATAATTTTTACATTTGGGGGTTATGCATGGATGGACATGAGCTAGGCTCTCCACAACCATTTTGAACCTTCCCAGTGCTTGGCAGTACAGCTGCATTTTCTCTCTATTCCTTGAAAAGAACCGAAACCAAAACACCAGGCTTGAGAGGCCAAAAGCAACAAAGCCACAGTTTTGAAAAATGGCTATTAAGTTGATGTTCTGGGATACTGCAATTTTGAGACAACAAAGTTTGTGATCATCACTTTTCTTGCTTCCAGGTCTCTGAACTGATGACCAAGAGCCAGGTCCTTCTGTCTGGCCACCTGTCACGAGGTGCTGCAGACTGAGTGGTGGCCTCAGAAGAACTTGCTCACCATCACTGGTTTTGCAGATTTGCCACACGGAGCTGGCTAGAGTTTGGGAGTCAGTGGTTTGTAAAAGAGCTGCTGGCAGTCAGTAGAAGCAAAATGCACTTCTCAGCAGCAGACTCAGCAGGTAGGACAGACGGCAGCTCTATCAGATTAGAAAATATTGTTTTAAAATTGGCAATACCTCAGAGAAGGACCCATTTTTTAGGCTTTGTGTAGGGGCATTTTGGCATATGTGATGGAGACAAAACCTGGAGGTCTCTCATCTATAAGCAATCTATTTCAGCTGTTGCTAAGCCTCATTTCCTGACCTCAGGGACCTAACATTTGACACTTACTAGACCATTTTTCGCTTTGTACCAGAAACTGAGATAATGACCTTCTTCTAAAGGGAAGCATGACCTCTGAAATCCTGCCCATGTGTAAACACCCATCCTGACCCAGTTTGTATAATTGACACAGCATGGCTGTGCACAGCAGCCAAATGAAACTTCATACACTTAAAATACTGTTTCTATAGAGAGTCAGTAGTTGAAGGCAGGCCTGTCTCATCTCTCACCTTCCAGCCACCTGGCTTGGGATGCTAGTCAAGTGAGCTCTGCCAATTCATCAGATGCCAATCACCAAAACAATCTCTTTCTCAATAAGACCTAAGCTTAAAGTAAACATATTTTGCAAGTTATTCTTCAATGTGTTATATCTGTTATTTATCAAATGCTGTTCTGTTGGCTTACTTTATCTTCATGCATTTTTGCTGCCCACTCTTGGTGCTTTAAAATTAGCATCTCCTGCACTTCTTTAAAATAATGTGAGCTTTCAGAACAAGTGTTCAGTTAATTATCTTTCCAGTGCTATTCTTTCAGTTTCTATCCTTCTACTCTGACCAGTATGCAGCCTACCCATTTACTATTTAACATTCAAGGGGGCAGGGGTAAAGAATTCAGGGTTTTTACTCAGACTTACTGAAAAATAAGAGAGGCCATTTTTCGCTTATATGATGCATTTTTCTGCAATTTTTGTGTTATTCAGGGATCCTTCTCTAAAAGCTCTGAAAACTACAACTGTCTAGACTATTCTAAAATCTTAGAAGATAGGGATGAGAGATACTGCTGAGTGATTTGGTTTTGTGGTCTTTGAGCCACATATACCTATAGCTTCCCTATACCCAAACTAAGGAAGCACTTTCTTTAAGGTTAAGTTTGAACAGAACTTTCTGAAATCAAATTTCAGCTCTGAACTTGTTTAGATAGTGCCTGGTGGCCTGGCACCTCTTCCCAAGCTTGTCACGTGCTCTACTTTTGGTGAAGGAGAGTTGATCAGGATAATTAAATGCTTATAACAAAGAATCCAGAGCACAGGTTCCTAAACAGGCATCTTCTCTCTGCTTACAAAAAAAGATGGATTACCTGACATACACACAATCTGCACTGCTAACATTTATCCTGCCAGTTTTGCTCTATCCTGAAGGGGACACGAGATGCTCTTGAACCCAAACTACACTTAATCTAAGTCTCTCCTGATCTCACTCTTGGCAGGAAACAGAACAAGAAAATTAACAAAACCACAGTACTGCCATCCACTTGATTTTATTTGGAAAAATATGACCTAAGGTTGATGAAAAGGCAGAAAGTTCCTCAACCCATTGTTAAAATACAAATAAAGTGGATAAATAGATGTTTGCTGGAAGGGACAGAAGATCCATATACATGGGGATGATGAAAGGATTCGGGGGAGCAGATGAGAGAAGAAAAGCACTGAATGGGTGAGATGCTCAAGTAAGAAGTACAAATTATGAATGCTGAGGTATTTCCTGAATATTCATATCCTGAATAACAAACAACTGAGGCCCCTGGATGGACAAGAGCCATGGCTCCGTAGGTCAGACCACACCAAGAACCAGATATCCAGGGCCTGGAAAACTTCTCAGATTGATTTACCTGAAAAGGAGATGTATACCATCACTTGGACTTGCAGTACAAGACACCAAGATATCAATAGCAATTCACTTGTGAATCATTTAGATGAATAAACTGGCTTAGGGGGAGGGAAAATGGAAATGGTAGCTGATGGGAAAGAAAGACACATGTCTCCTCTGATTTTGTTTCTATAACTGTGGAATAAAATGGCAAATACTTTGGGATACAGCCCAGGACTGTGATTCGTCTTGCTTGATCATTTACGAGTTACACACACGGAGTATTCAAAGCACAACAATAATCTCTATTTAATGTCAAAAGGTAAGGGATGGAGACAGAGAAGTGGATAAAGCAATCCAGTTTCTAACAATAGTAGTGTCTTAGGCAGATAAACTCATTTCCCATTTGGCTGTGAACATTTTCCCATGGCAAGAAGTTTGCTGAGGGCTATGACTGTTGCCACCTTTGAGAGGAGGCATCCTGGAGCTCCTTCACAGGCACCCAGGGCTCTTTGTTCATATGTGGCCGGGTGAGGCAGCAGAGCTCTCCTGTCTGGCACAGAAACATGGCCCAGCCACATCTTTTCTTATCATATCTAAACTGTGTTTCCTTATAAGCACATCTCTCTTCTGACTAATACAATGAGAACAAGCCACCCACTCAGTGAAGCCAGGAAGTTGTCACTGGCTACTGCTGGCTGCAGAGAAGGAGCAATTGTGGGCTTCAGTATGATAGGGGTGTGCTAGAGTTTTGGTATCTACTGGTTTTCAGAGAATTGATCCTGAAACACATAATTTTTCCACCACTCTAAAGGCGAGAGGTGTGCTGAACAGTTTATTTAAGAAGGCAGTGAAACACCATGGAATATCTTCCACTGTTAATGAAGCTGGCTGCTAAGGAGCAAAGCTTTGAGGTGGGATGAATTAGTTGCAATGGCAGCTGTACTCCTTGAGCCCTCAGGGGAGATACTGTGTCTGCCAGGTTCTCCTTGGCTCCTACCACTCCAGAGGCCTCACTTTATTAGCAGGAAATCACATCTACTTTGCCAGTTTCCAGAGTCTGTTATTTTTCTCTGCTGTACCAGCTGTACCCTCCATGACACCAACACTCAAGTGAAAGTTAGCTTCTATTTCTCTTGTAATTTATTGATTGCATAGCCACATGATTGAAAGATAAGCAGTGCACCTGAAAAGGCTGCCTGAAACCCAAAGCAATGTCTCACTCACATGCACATACGGCTGCAGGTTGGCTCATATTGGAGTCTGCTTGTGCTAATTCCTTCCATCGTTTTGTTTGCAGTTCTGTTTCTGCATTTTGCGTAACAGGCTGCGTTAGCAACTACTGCCTGGGATTCTCAACATGTGTCTGATTTAAGAAGATAGATATCAATGCAAAAGAAGCCAGAAGTGGCAGCAGATACTGTTGGCACTACTTATACATAACAGGACTGAGAACCACTGCTGCTTCTTCTGCTGCACAGAAGAAAATTCACATAGGTAAATCTGAAGTACTAATCAAAGAATAAGAAGAGACTGGATTTCCTTCTGGACTGACTGAGGACTGGACAAAACTAAAGCTTTTCACCCCCTATATATCTCTCTGTTTCTTGAGAATGCTTACAGCTTGGCCACATTCAAGTGCTACATGAAGCCTTAGACTAGCTTATCATTTTCCCACATGGTTCTTCATGAGGAGGCTTGCACAGAAATACTTGTGATTTCTGGCTTCTTGTTTATACCCCACATCAAAGCTTCTTAATTACGAAACTCTTCTCTGAAGACTTGAGTTTTGCTGCATTTGAAAAGAATGAAAAATAATTATTTATCAAGTAATGAAGGATTGGTCCTTAGACTCTTGGTCCCTGAAGAAGTATGTGGTATTCATCCTGTCATTGAGACTAAAGTGTTTTATATTGTTTTGAGTTTGGTGTAAGCTGCTCTCAAAAATCCTAGTGGGAAGAAATAATAAGGGAGGCAGTCAGCATGAGATGCTGTTGATGAACCAGCATTAAACAGAGGCATTTGTGAAGCTGAAGAGCAAAACTGTACACTACCAGCTTGGTCCCACTGACCCCCAAACTCATAGGAGATAAAAATGTCTGCAGAAGTGGGGAGGTTTTCCATAGCTGGACCTCTTCTGAGTTCCTGCTACGAGCATCCTTCAGAGCCATTGTCACCAGATGTGGCTCTCACCTGCAGTCACTACAAAGAAAGACACACCTCCCAAGTGGGTAATATGAAGATGGAAATTGCAATTTCTTTCCTACACATGCACACAATTCTGGTGACAAAGGCAACCATGATCAGAAGAGGGAGGCCATCACTAATGCTCAGTATGAAAACAGACAGACCTAATTGTTCCTACTCTAGCTGATGCTTTAAAAAATTTGGCCCACCAAAGAATTACTTATTCAAGGGTGGAAAACTGAGAAATCTCTTGGGCTGACCCTTTTTTCCCCTCTCAAATAAAAGTCAGTATTTAAAACATAAAGCCATGTTTTGCTTACATTTACTGTGAAGACCTTCCTGGGATTTTCAGGGAGCTCTGTCTTACAATTCTCTCCTTTACAGTGAGAAATTTAACAATTCCCAGGATTATGAAAAGAGAAGGAATCTGCTGAGTTATATCATATCCAAATGATAATGGAATCATTTCAACTCAAGGGAGTCAATTTTTCCATTTTAGCATTCTTTTTAGGACACCCCACCCTTTTCTGCAGTCTTGCATTCCTTCCATCTGAACTACTCCAAGAAAAAAAATGGAAGTAACTATTTTCCTCAGTGAAAGCTGACTCAGGAGAAAACATTATACATTTGAACATATCACACAGCATGCTATCTTATCAGAAGCTGGATGAAAATATCTTGGAGGCATATATCTTGGAGGCTCATTTTCTTTGTTCAGCACAGTTACAGAGAGCTTTAAAACTGTTCAATCACTGACAGGCTGTTTCTTTTCAGAGGGATTTTACTATCTGCGTTCCATTTGATTCCACATTATTTAATATGTGGATGTTTCTGCATGTCCAACCAACATATCTAGACACAGATGGCTCTGCCTCTAGGAACTGTGGTGGTGGCAAGATGAAAAAAAGACTAGTCATGAATTTTATTCCACTGTTGCAACTGTGTGTGCAACGCAATGTAGATAACAGGGCCCATTCTGAATGTACTCTTAAAACTGCCATTAGCTCTGGCATCTTCTTTATAGACACATCTGGCTATTAAGCCTCAGATCTCTTCTTGTCAGGCAAACTGAGGTGACCACTACAAAGATTAATACATATATTTGGAAGAAGGCATTGCCACATCAATCTGTATAATTTTCCAATATTTGGAAACATATTTTAGTTGTGGAGCCTTTCCCTCTACTCTCTTCTGCAAGCCCTGTAGAAGGAACATAGGCAGTGCCTGGCTATGAACACTTCAGCAGCCTGAGGCACAGTGCTTCCATTCCCATCTTCTTCTGCAAGACAGGTATCAAAACGTAGAGCCTGACCGTGAGCAGAGTCATATAATTTTCTCACATACTTCTGTAGGAGCCTTTACTGCCTTTCTAAGGGTGAAGTTGATGGTGGCCAGAGAGCAAACCCATCAGCTGTCTTGGAAGTCTAACACATGTTAAACAAATTAGTTCACCTGATATCTGCCACTGTAGAAATTGTTGTCTGATGTTGGGATTTCTTAGAGATCTGAGAGATCGAGGACATGATCTATGCTTGGAGTGAAGGTTGAGCAATTCCAGAATGGGGCCTTTGGTCTGCAGGGCCTGTGGGCCTCCAGGGCTCACCTGGTCTGCAGGCTGCAATGACACAGTCAGAAATTCACTAAGGAATTCACATTTCACCCTGTGTCCCGAGGAATAATGGGTTTCTAAATGTAGAAGTGTAGTTCTAACACTTTAGCCACCTTAAGACTAAGATAAATAAGGCTTGCTTGCATTCTTTGTATGCCCTGTAATTGTAAACTATGTTGTGAATCTATACAGGTCGCTGTCTGGAAACAATAAATGGGAGTTTGACATGGTAGCCACATTGGTTGAGACATGTCGTTTGCTCTGTCCAGCCTCCTATTAATCAGTCTCTGCAACAGTCTGAATAAATAACCTGCTTCTTAGATGCACAAAGCAGTGCACCCCTGCTTCGAGCATCAGCTGGAGCCTTGAGACACAGGGACCTCAGAAAATTAGGGCATTTATGGCCACTCAGCAGTAAAAAAGACTTGCACATAGCCGCCAAGACTCTAACACTTAGTCAGTATGGGCAATGTTGAGGCTTGTTGATCTTCCTATAAACATTAATAGTGCTAAAAAATATCTAGGAAGGCTTTTTGCTTGGTTTGTTTTCAGAAAGGAGAAAGAGAGAAGGAGGAGGAGTGGAGAGCACGAATACTTGTTGGTGCTTGTTTTCAGCATACTAACTGAACCAATGTCAGTAAAATTCCCCATTATCTCAACAAGTGAGACTAGAGATATTGTCAGCTCATAGAATTTGTAAGGAATCATCCTAAAAACGGCAAGTGTTTGACTAAGCCTCTTATTGAAACTGCCTTAAATGTATATTCTGCTGTTTGTGAATATTTGGTAAGCTTAAAATACATGCCATTCTGAAATTGGCACTCACTTATGCAAATTCCATGACAGGTAAAGATAGATTAATGTTTCTACACAAGAGATTTGCTCCCAGATATGGAAATGAGTCTGCTTTGGATCACCATCATTTTCCTTACTGTGGTGTGCATTCCCTGCATGAGATATTTCTTCAGCCCTTACCCACATAAGCACACAAACACTTTATAATGCTACAACCAAGCAACAACCTATGTAAGAAGAACAGGAACATGGGTTAATTGCAATACTGGCATGTTTGCTCTTGAATACCCCTTTCTCTGGACCTCTGTAAAACAGATAAACAAGTCCTTCACTTTGCCAAGCTGTCTTTATGACTCAGATCCATTCCTGCCTGTACCCCCCTCACCTGCTGCAGTTTGGCTGTCATCTCTGTCCCCTGGACCAAGCCAGTCACACACATTCCTTTTGGGAGTGACAGTCATCTGTTCTTCTCTTCCCAGCTACTGAAATCTCCTTCTGGTTCCAAAGCCATGACAAATTCAGGCTGCCCTACATGGTCTGTGATTTTGTGATTTACATATCATATGGCTGCTCTTCACACATGACTGACTTTCATTTTATATTCAGCAAAATTCATAGGTTAAACCTTGCCCTTTTTGTGCACAAAGGGGGAAACATGATTTGAGTACTGAGCAACTGAGTGGAGTAGGAGAAGAAGTTGAGGGAGAGGAAAAGAGGAAAGGCTTTATCATTCTTCTCTCATGCTGAGGTATCTGATGTAAAGAAGTATCCAGCCAAGAGAAAAATTAGGAGAGAGTGTTAATGAATTATATTCAATTGCGGCAAATTTTGTGTCCAATTTAACTAATGCATAAAGCAAGACCCTCTACAGAAAGTACTCTTGAAACTGCCATTAGGTCTAGCATCTTCACAACAAATTTGCCTATAAAGTCTCAGGCCTCTTCCTTTCAGGGAAGCTGAGGTAGCCACTACAAGGAATAATACACATTTTTGGAAGGAGGCATTTTCTTGGTGTTAGGCTGATGACCCTGGTTATCTGGTCTTGTTAGTCCACTAGGAACAAGATATGTTCAGAATGAGCATTGAAAAACAATATTTTTTTTCCTTTTCAGTAAAATAGGTGACCATCTTACAGTCCTCAGCACAGCCTAAAGTGTCAGCAGAGTCAGTCCTCAGTCAGCAGAGGCTGAAGTGGGGCATCCCTTTAGGATTTGCCTGGCTGATGATGTGCACAATTTGACAAGCCCTGCTCTGCCAGCTCACCCCCAGCCACTTCTAGCTACTCTGCTCACAGGCCTTTCCAAGCCTGAAGTGCCAACATAAACAAGATGAGCACTTGCCTTGATTCTGCTGGTATTTCAGAGGAATGAGACATTATGACATGAATCAGCCAAAAGTGAGAATTCATTGTTTCTTCAACTTTTTTTTTTTTTTTTTTTCCGTATAAAGTGGTGCTTCATTTCAGGAAAGCATCTGGAAACCTTGTTTCCAAGTATACTGCTTTTAGTCTAAAATTTGAATGACAAGCTTCTGAATGGAGTGAGCTCTTCTAGCAATTTTTAAGAGAGCTGCCAGCAAATAGTAAAATATATTGTTCTGTGGACTCGATATTATTTGAGCTTGAGAAGAGCTAGCTCTCCTCAAAGGAAACTTTTCAACAGTTTTTCTTTTTTCCAAAACAACCTTGTGTAAACAATATTCCTTTCCCATAACAACAGGTGTTTTTTGCTATTTCTGTTATTTAGCCAATGGGAGAGGTGTCAGTCCTATGGACCAATAATGTGTCTTCTTAGCACAGCATGTTATAAAAGGGCTGAATGAACTGTAAATAAAGCCTTTTAGTTTCTAGTGCCTTCTGACTGGAGTCAAGCATTTTTATTTTGTGTCCTATTGCGACATTGTTCAGCTATAATTAGAGCAGCAGACTTAAACAATAAAGTTAGAAGTGTTTGGGTTATACCTGACAATTTAGAGAGTATTCTACAGAATATCAGAAAAAAACTATGTCAGTGTGAGGATGAGTGAGGGAGTACTAATAAACTCATGTTACATTCAAATTAACAATATCTACATATCTACACAGCCTTGCTAAACAGAAAATTCAACCCCAAATAGAAAGTGGCTTGTAGTCAGTAGGGCCTATGTTAAAGTTAAATTAAGCTGATAGATACTACACATATGACCAGTAGTATCTAAAACTCTAAGCTTTAGTTGGACAACAGCCACTCACCAGTCTGACCTGCTGAGCTATTCCTAAAATGCCATTAACTCACTATTAGGATACCAGTCCCATTGTGATGTTAGAGGCTGATCAGTTCAGCCTTTGGTTACCAGCAGAGTGCCATCATGACAGAGTCATAAACCAAAGCAAAATATATAATGCATAACAGGAACATAGTTATTTGTGTCACCGTGGAGATTCATTTAAGTCTTGTGTGTGGGAAGGCTTTGCATCCTTTCAAATCAAGACATTACTCATGACTGTTTCCCTTCCAAGTAGTTCATCTGTATGAACTGCCTCTGATAAGTGTTTGTGCTTGCTCATTCATGTGCTGTCTTCCCCACAAAGGCTTTTACCAACTGAATTTAAGAGGAAATGCTTTTCAAGGCTGCACAGCCCAGCGTTTTGGGGCTGCCTTATCCTATGGGCTCGGTTCCCCCTTGGCATTTGCCTGGCTGGATGTAGATGGCAGTGGGGGTCTCTGTCAGCTGGTGAGCAGCTGACAGGCTCCGGGTGTGCTGTCTGCTCCAGCATGCTGCAAGGCAGCCAAACTGAGCTCCTCAGGGTCAGTCCTCCCATGGCATTCTGAGGACTGAACTAAATCTGGGAAGCAAGTAATCAGACTGTAGCTGAATGTGATGTGTCAGCAGCCTTAGAAAGCTGATTAATATTTTCTTCGGGAGTAAGACCTCAATGCAGCCACTCCCAGCAATCTATTAAATTATTTTTAAAGGCTTCAGCATCAGATAGCAGCAGCATACAGTCTTAGATTAACCAAATTTTATTTTTAATATTTACAGAAGCAGCAAAATTAGAAGATATCATAGGCACATCAAACTGTAGGAGGTACCAGACGTGAACTGTATTTTGTGCTGGTTTATTTCCCAAATTGTGTCAAATCACAAGACCCTTAGATATGTATGAACAAGAATGACCCCACTCTGGAGAGGCATGGGATTTGGTTGCAACAAAGGGATTTAAATCCAAGTTTCCCAGAAGTTTGGGGATTGTGAAGATTAAATGTTGCTTTGGAATCATCTTTCTGTTGTCTGAGGCATTCAGTCCGGTGCCTTGACCAGACACCACATGCTGGTTGTTCCCTGTGGCAAACCTTTCACACTTGAAAAAAAAAACCAGAATACATTTGCTGGAACTTTACATATACACTAATTCTTGGCCAGAGTTAAAGGAAAATTAAAACAATAATTTCATGGATAAAATGTTAAACCATTGAAAAGGGAGACTTCTAATACAACTGATGATTTAATCCAAATTATCAGCAAATTGCCCATAGCTGGACAATAGAATTGTCATGGCAAATAGTCTAGTGTGAACATTTTAGTCTCTGGGTCAAAAGCCCTGGTGTTTCCCATCACCCTCAGAAGCACAATACATAGCTCAGAGTCTGTGGTAATAAAAGGATCAATCACTTTTAGGTGAGGGCATAAAGCACCTCAGCCTGTCCTCCGCAGGGGAAAGGGACACAGAACCCATGCAAAAAACAGCTGCTAGTGAGGAATGCAGTCTAAGATACCCAGCTGTGAAAGTGGTTTGTTTGCACAACAGTCTTATGAAAGATGGCCTACTATATAGCTGTTGGGATTTCATTGTTGGTCTTCTACAGCCAGTGGGGATTTAATCTTTAGGTCCTCAGATGCTCCCTAGTGCAGCAATCTTTGTCCTCAGTAACCTCACCAGCCATCACACTTCTCATCCAACAAACATTTGGAAATTCCAGCCTGATTTCTCAAGACCTCCTAAAAAGTGACTGAAGCAATATCCACAAGTCGGGGATAATCACAAATGCCTTCCTGCTTGCAGAAAGGAGCTTTAAAACTTAGTCACACAATAGTTCGTGTAACTTGGCTACTGATGGGAGCAATGGGAAGGGATAGTCAACCTAAGTAGCAGTTTATTGTGGAAAGGAGGAGGAACTGTTGTAACCCATCCCAGAAAATTTGTGCTGCCTGAGTGAGGTCCTATGCATGAACAAAGCCCCACTGCTAACCTCTGGGGTGAAAAGCACTTTAACCTCAGGCAGACAAGGAAAAAATGCTAGACTGGACCTTTCTGCCTGTTGGTTTGTGAGGTGAGATGTTGCTCTGTGTCAGCTAAGGAATGTGCTCAGCTTGGCTCTCCTGGGTTCATCAAGCAGAGGTGAATCCACACCGTTAATCTGATTTCATCCCACACAAGATGACTTAACTCCTTTAGAGCTTGCTGATATTTCTGCCTTTCATCTACCAGAAGAGCATCATCCTTTCAAATTCCAGGCAGAAATTTCTCAGAATCTCAGCAATATTTCCTCCTTTTCACTAGTAAATTCAAACAGAAATATCTTCTCACATGTCTTGATACACAAAACCCAAGTATTAAGTTGCTCAGCCTTCCAGCTCAGCCCATACACAGCTGAACTTGTGCTGTTATTGCAGATCCAAACGCCACTTCAACACTTATGTTCTTCCCAGATTCAAATGCCATTTATAGTAGGGCTCAGAACAAGCCTGAGGAAGTTTGCCAATGCTCAGGTAAAATTTAAATGAATTGAATAAAGTTTCTTTGGAGTGCTTTGAAAGGTTTTGATTAGAACTGCTTAAGCTAAAAGAATCTTTCCTGTAACTCTTGTGCATTGGTACTTCCTCAGGAGAGATTTTGAACAAATTTCCCAGATATAGTAGATGGCTATGTTTGTATTGGAATGTTACACATGTCCTACATGGCTAAGTGCAGATGTAGCTGGCATTATTTTCACTCTCCAAGCTGTTAAATACACTAAGCTCTAAAAACAAAAAACAAACAAACAAAAAAAGATTGGTACTTTGCAGCTCCTGTGTAAAAATAATGAGATGTCATAACAATGAGAAAGAAGTCAAGGCCACATCCAAGTCTGAATTTATGCTGCAAATTATACTTGAAACTTCATGGTGTTGGGAACTTTATGATGGGTTCATTCCTGCTAGGCAGAGGGCTGGCTGCAAAGGTAATTTGTGCCAGGAGTTGTCAGAGCCCCCAAGTGGCATTCCTGGCCATCTTGGAGGAACCAAATTGAACCAGGGGTAAGTCAGGGAGATGAGGAAGGATGGCTGTTGTGGCAGACCTGCTAAGCAAGAAACCTCAAAACTATCAAATCCAGACAAGCCAAAGTGGCAGAATCTGTTCAAAATGGCATTGATTTAGGAAGGGAGATAAAAGTAAATAACATTTACTTCTAACTATCATATGTATAAGGCCTACTTCTGGAAAAGATTTCTGCTCACCCAGTCTAGAATTCAGCCCTGGTTTTGAAATGGAAAAAGAGATGTTTATTCACTGTCCAGAAATATTTTGCCTGGTCCAGAATTCAGGAAATCCTGTTATACAACACCTAATAGATGGGTGTCTGACATTTAGGAAACAAAATTAACAGAAGTCATATCAGTCAGAGGTATTTAAAAGCAAAACTAGCAGCACGGAATTCTGGGGAGTGACCTGACAGGGCAGCACATGTTTGTTTTACAGCTTGACCTTCCAGCACTAGAATTTTAAGCAAATTCAGAGATTTTCAATGGCCTTGGTACTCAGCTTCTCTTATCATATGCCACTTTCTCATAAGCTGTGCAAAATAACAATGTATGCAATGGAAAATTGCAGGTTTTCTTCCCAGTGACTTTTCCGCATAATGTGAATCTAGTATTTGCCTAAAAACCAGCAGGAAGCAAAAGTTATTTAAAGTCAGATTGTATTTTTCTTCTGTTCAGGGCAAATTAGTTATCAATCAGAAAAAAATAAGAGTGTATGAAGTGAGTTACTCCTGAACTCGTTTTACTATAATCAAAGATGGCACTGTAGGGAATTGCCAAAACTAGACAGGTAAATAAATGCACAGAGCTTTCAGAAGACATCGTGAAGCAAAGGCATAAAGAACAAAGAGATCAGGGACACAGTACCAGCTCTCCTGGCAAACCTGTTAATGAAGGTGATAGGATTAAAGAGAAGAGGACAAAGCATCTTAATGCTTATTTTTCACTCTTCCTTAGACTTCTCCAGGGAAGGTTTTTGGAAGTTTGAACACACTCAAACCTAAGGGGACAGAATTAGGAATCTGATCTGGCATCCTGTTTTGGGACTCTCTATGATCTGTGGAACTGACATGACTGCACGCACACATTACATCTTACAGTAATATTATTGCAGCTGTGAAGAAATCCCAGTGTCTGGATGATTACAGATGGACATCATATGGACCTGGATATAACCTTTTCGTATGGCATGTAATAAACTGTAAATCTACCACGACAATCAGGAACAGAACTTCAAGTGTTGGTTTTAGTTGCTCAACACTCAATGATACTGATAGGAATGTGGCAGTCAAAGCAGAATGCAAAGCTTTGAAAATATACCAGTCCTCAGTGCATGTCCTCAATACATCGAAATCATCCCGTTATACTGAATTCAGCACTGGCATGGATGACCAAAACTATTTAGGCACATACACTCAAATTTAATCTGAGTGATGACTGCAGTCCAGCCCATAGGATTTCCATTAAAATGTATTTAAAAGATAGCTCTTATCTCTTCCTCTGTTTAGCAGCAAAGCTAGACATGACAGTTAAAAAATGCATTTGTCTCTCTAAAATATTCTCAGATACAGTTATAACCTAGTTTCCTAGCCTGTGCAATTAGCTGGAAGAAAATGGTCTTTAATTTTCACCATTATCTTTGGACCTTCTCTGGGCACCACATTTATCACAAACACTATTCTGAATGAGGCAGAGACATCATTAGAGTACTTCTGGTGAATAGTTAACAATAATACCAAGAACTAGCACTAGCAGGGATTTTTTCTCCCCACTGTTAGCTCACAGATTGATTTTCTTCTTCTGCCTTGACTTTCTTCCTTTAATAAATATTAACAATTTTGAGCCTCTGGGGAAATTGATTGGAAAAAAGAATCAGTATCCACTAATGATAGCTTTGTTAGAATATATAACCTCTCAGGGTGCAATTAGGCTGGTTTCAGACAAGTAATGAATAACTGGGGAAGCTGAGAAGACCTTTTCTCTCCCCGCAAAGTATTAATACACCCACAAACACACAGAGTAAAATGTTCATAGCTTATCTCTGCTGCCTTTCTCATAAATGTAATTAAATGTTTCCCTCATTTGTCCCTAAGAAAGATTACCTTCTCAGGCAGAAACAGCAAAGAAGAAAAGCATGGTTGTACTCATATCTTTCAAATGCCTGTTATGTGAGCAGCTTAAAAAGCAATATCTAGAAAGGTTTGGGGTTTTTTTCCCTGCTGTACTTCTGGCACCATCACTCTGGTGCGTCATTTCCACTCATCTGCTAAAACAGACACATAATGTGCTGCACGCTTTGTGCCTCTGAAAAGAAGGACTTTGCTGGGCAACTAGGATGCAGAGTACCCAGCACATTTATCCCATGCTCCCAGGAGAGGACAAGTGATAGAACTGAGTTTTTTGATTCAGAGATCTAATTTCATCACTTCTTATTAACCGTACAGAGCTGCTCCCTATTGTGTAATTCATCAGTTACAATAATAGTTCATTGAATTACAATAATAGTTCTTGGTCCTACTCTCATGTTCCCCCCTCCTTTTATTTTTCAGCTAGAGAGTCTACCTATCAGCAGTTTCAGGGGTTTATTATTATTCAAAGTGAAGTTTAACACCTAAGATAGAAAGCCGATTTTCTTTTCAAATTAAATCTGGCTGACATTTACTTAGTCGTTTCTCATATCTACAAGTAAAGCAAGAGAATTAGCACTGTTATTTCAGTCTGCTTTTATAATTTTTCTAGGCCACCTTGAATTAAAAAACAAACAGGAAGCCCATATACTGGGTTTTGCAAATGAAAAGCCTTTTGAACAGCTAAAATGGTAGACTAAATTCAAGGGTTGTATGTCAAGTGGTTCAAGATTTTCATCAGACATAGATACAAGAGTCTGAAGCTAAAATCCCAGCTCTGCTTAAATTAAAACCAAAGACTCATGATCAGTTCAGTCCAAGATCATGTAAACTGATGAAGAGGAAGGAGGAGCTCATCTGCAAGTTAACTTGGAAAGAGTCTAAGTTAAACGTCCTTGTGTGATACTTTATTGTGAAAGATGTCCCCAGAAGGTGACAAACAACATTAGGGCTTTTGTAAGACCAAAGGCCTATGGCGTTTGCTAGATAATAATACCTATATAAAATATTAAAGTCATTTCTAGAGCACAACTAAAATCACACCCTGTTACAATAATCCACAGATGGATTTAAAATTAATGGAATTAATTCAAGGGTTTTCTATTACATGCCGTAATTTTTCTACAACACTGTTGCTATTATCTAGGACGTGGTGGGATGACTCACAAATACTGGAAGTGACTCATGCTTTCCACTGAGATCACCATTAGGACAGGTAAACCCTGAAGAAAGGTGCTTCTGGCAGGTATACAGAGACAGTGATTCATGCATGAAGACAGGAGACAGATGTTATCCCAGCTGAACATTCCTGGTCATTTTGGCCACATCAGAACAAGGCAATTGAAGCAATCACAGTGATTGCAGTGAGGAGACCAGTCAGGCAAAGCTCCAATGTGTTTGAGGAGGCAAGGGTTCCTCATTTTTCCTCATTGGATACCATAGCATCCAATATCACATCTTGGTATCTTTATAGAATCGCTGCTAATGATCTTGCTGTTGGTACTGAAAGTTTTACTGGAGGAAAATGGTGGGCATTACCTCCAACAATGAGGACATAGTAGGTGAACAGAGAAAAGAGACTAGTGTGCACCTACACATCATACTGGAAACTCACCAAGCCTAGCACACTGTGCTAGCACAGAGATATGCTCTCCTTTCTTCTTCTCTCAGTAATTAATGCAGAAGGAGGAAAATCAGGACATGGATCATGATTAATCCCCATGAGTTAAAATATGGATTCTATGGAAAGTGGTACAGCATAGAGGATCTACAACTTGAGAGGCCTTTTGTCCTGACCAGAAAAAGAACTACCATCTGTGCAAGATGGCAGAAAAAAGCCTTGATGTCAGTTGCTGGAACATGTAGTAGAAGATAGGTACTTTCCTGTGGTGTAAATGGGTACTTCCAACACCTATTTTGGATTCCCTAATATTAGTAGCTTGAGTGAGTTGCACCAGTGGTACACCATATACAGATTTTGCCATATACTTTTATTTTTCTACAGGCAGTAAAATACAAGTAAAATATGTTAAAAACACAGAGAAAATATTCTCACATAGTGATTGAGAAAGGGAGAAATAGCAAGGCGCATAGACATATTTTCTGCGTGAAGTAACTGTTCTTTCTGCTTAAAAAAGTCTTTGGGGTTCAATGAGGAATTTCAATAGGAATCCTAACTGTTTGATTTCCCTTGAGTGCGCTCATTAAGCATGTAGAAGCAGACTTTCAAACATATTCACTTCTCAACAACTCCTATTAAGAATAATGAGACTTGCTGTATGCTAAACAAATTAAAGATGTAGCAGGAACAGGATAAGGAAGCAAAGCCTTCACAAACACAGCAGTGCCAAGGATCTGCCGCTAAGCTCAGCAGTGCCTCTTCTTGGCCTGCTCTCTTATGTCGGTGCTACTGGAAACAGATGAGGCAAACATTTTAGGTTGGCTTCTCATTGCAGTCATGCAACACCTAACCCTGAGAAACTATGGAAAACTATGTCATTATTTGGCTTCATCACATTTACATTGATCTGACATGTACACAGAGGAATGGGAACCAGGCCCTGAAACTTCACATGCCATTGTGGCGAAGGAAAGTCTCTTGTTGAACACAAACAGCATGTTTGATGAGTGCCAAGAATCACAATATATTAATAATATTTTTTTCTGTGGCACTAAGAAGCTTGGAATTAGATCCAAAAGAGCAAAGAAGTTGCTTGGAAAAAATGTTGTGCACTTTCACTGCTGTTACATGTCACCATGCCAGTATGACTGATCCCACAGAATATGAGCCAAAACAAAGAGTGGGTGATTTCCTTAGCAATAAGGACAATAAAATATATTTGCTATTAGACACAAACCATAGATGAAAAGAAATGTGGAATGAAAAAAAGAAGATTATGAAATATTTGTATTTCTTGCAAATACTTCAAAATATAAGAAATAATGAATCTCTGATTAAAATTATCTCCATAAATGGTGAGTAAGGTAATGTGCTGACAGCAACTGTTTTCCCAGACTGACAGAACTCAATCCATAGATGCCCCATTTAAGTCAAAACAACGTCCACCAAAAGTTTAGTGTTATCTTAATCAAGTTTGGTAAAAGGGTAGAAAGGAAGAGCAGAAGAAAAAGAAGAAAAATAATCACACTTTAATTAAATTGGCACAACTGTGCCCATAGAAACCCCACCCTGAGGTCCTGGATTTAACAGTCCTGCTAGTTGTACCTGAGTTTAGAAGAATACCTTAATTTATGCCACTCAATACACAGGCACAGCTGCTGCTGAAGCCCTTTAATGGACAATCTCTTAGATTGTTACTCAGCGCATGCTCCAAAGAGTCAAGTTCAAACAGGGCTACAAACCCTGCAGATGGGGAAGGGAGGAAGAGAGTAAACAGTACTTTAAATGATTTAAGAGAACAACCAAAAATATTTCAGATCAAATAAAGACTTAAATAAATAACAGAGGAGCCAATAGTGACAATGAATGGCAGTAATAAGATGATCTCTGTGATCCCGGTGAGTGTATCTTTAGGGAGATAGGAATACAAATATCTCTTCACATCACAAGGTGTCTGTGAAGATAAGAATATTGCAATCTTCATGGCATTCAGGTACAAGGTTGATGGAGACCATATTAAGTTACAAAGGTAAAAGTGTGGTAATCTAGAAAATAATCCAAATGGAGAAAAAAACCAGACCTGTGGTTGCAGCTGGTATGGGGCCTCTTCTGTAGCTACAACTTTCCTACAAATGAGTAAATGAGTCCCATACTGCCACCAGCTAATGTTTGCAAACATCCACTCTATCCTTTACATTATGGTTACAGGTGATCACGAGAGGGCAAGTTGCAGCAGCAGTATCAGCTAGTTCTTAGCTAGGCTTTACAGCCAACATAAAGCATGTTAATGCAGAGCTGCTTCAGCAGACCATAAAATGTGTAGTAGAAATCCTTTTGTGTTCCAGGTACTGGTACCTTCCTGATAGTTAACACTCCTGGATTCTATCCTGCAGTGCAAAACTGGAACCGGTTTAATAAAAGCACTGACTCAATCTCATTGACTGGGCTATTGAATGTGCAGTTTAGTGCTGTAACTACCTACATCCCGATGCACAAACTTTCTGTAAGGTTTTCCTGGAGTTCTGTAGGCCTATAAAGACATATATGCCACATATATGTAAATATGGATAAATACACAGAAAAATCCATTTATAGAATTTCAATTTAACCTACAGATCCCATCACCTAGGAGAGATTCTTTAGGTTTGCCATTTTACCTCTTTTACTTCTTTTTTGTGAGGTACGCTCTAAGGCTATTTAGTAATTTCAGCGTTTCTCTATTAATTCATATGTTTTATCTTAGTCCTCATCCCTGCTGCATATAAAAACAAAGGACAAACATGTTAATAACATCAAGAGATACCAAACGGATATTTAAGGTGATTAACAGGCATGCACACCTGCTCCCTCACATCAACCTATATCAGTGTGTTCCGTGAGGTTCTATTATACAACATGCCATAAAACAAGGTTACCAGGCCAGACACCAAATTATTAAACATTTAGATCTGATACCAAGCTGTAACTCATACCAAGTCAAAATTCACTACAGCAAGATGAAGTAGGGGAAAAAAAAAAAGGAAAAAAAGCAATTCAGAAGAGACATTAATTATCTTTTTCTGTTCAAGCTGGGGAGATACATAAACAGGGAATTATCTATGTTACATTCAGGGAGAGTTTGGATTACAACCTACTAATAAAAGACTGTAAGTTACTATGTAAGAAAATCAAGTAAAGAAAAGATCCATAATGAAGTTGCAATTATATTCTGGTTTGACTTGGATGTGGAAATGGGGAGAAATGGCTCATGGGAAGTTTTGGCATCTGTCATAAAAATGTATTTAAAACAAAGATGAGTTTCAACTGAGAAGCATGAACCTAGATTTCCCCAAAGCTCACAGATGTTTGACTCCAAGGTTTGGTTCAAGCACGTCTACACGTAAAGAATAGAATTAACCCATTAAGATTCTTTCTAGCTGTTATTTTAAACCTGTTTTGAAAAGTAAAATAAAAAAGGGAAATTGAGCATCTACAAATGGTAGATCTCTAAATCAAATTAAGGTGCATCCAACCAGGTCTGAATAATCACAAAAAATTGCACCCCTACCTCCCAAAAGTCACTTTTAGTCAAATAACTTGGTATGCAGTCGCTGATTATTTTAATTTGCACATTAAGATTTCCACAGTTGCTTTGCAGAGTGACAGTTCTTTTGGCATTTGATTTGCTTTCCACACAATACTCTTCTGGCTTTTGTTTCCTATATGCAGTCTTTGGGGTGTGTTTAGCCTGCTACCTGATTCTTCTTATTTGTACCTTTCTTTGATGCAAAACAGGAGCAAAAAGCAACTACCACAAAAATATTTTATGTTCTGAGGAACAGAATGTTGCACCTAGAAACAGCTGGGGAGGAGTGATGAGAAGATGTAGCAGGAAATAACAAGAACAGTACTTCTTCTCAACCAAGCCATTGTCAGAGGGACTCACAAGCCCAGAAATGTGCAGCAGCTGATGAGGGTCCAAGCTACTGCCATTCAGAATCTCAAGCTCACCCCAGTGCTACAGAGATGATAGGGATTGCTTGCTGCTGCCCTCAGCAAAAACTGCGTCTGCTGTGTTCAGAGACAAGAAATCAAGGCTATCAATCAGAAATATTTTTACTAAAGCAACTGTTATTAATCAGAAATATTTTGACTAAAGCAACTGTTGCTTGTTCAGCCTTACGGAACTAAAATCTCTCTCTAGGTAATCATATAAACAGCTTATGGTTTTTCCTTCAGGTAATAGAGCACAGATCCATTTATACTCTGAACTGTTTTGAGTCACAAAGGCCTAGAGCCAAGGATTTCTCTCCCATTAGCCTTATCATAGATGAAGGTCACACCTCTGCTCCAAACATTAAACACCCCCATTACTCAAAGACATTCCTCCCATATCCTCCAATGGTATGAGTAAAAGCCTTTTCTTTAGCTACCATCAGTCAATAAGCAGCTGCAGTTTGCCATGCTTTTCTCATCTTACCTTTTTTTTCTTTCATTTTGACACAGTTCTGACCTTAGATATCCTCAAGGCCTTCATATGTGGCAAAGTGTGTGGCCTAATCCTCCTCCTGCTGCCTACATGTCGTGAAAGTCCCATGATGGTATTTCACTTCTGCACCTGGTGCCACATGTTCCTATGAATCACCCCACTGAACACCTGTGGTCCATCTGCTGGTGGCCATTTACCCTGCAGATTTCTAAACCCAGAAAATATCACCTAAACATCTCACTGCTTGACAGATTTTAAGAAAACAGCATAGCCTCTGTGGCTACAACTACTCTAGGTAAAGAAAGATCATTTGATAAATGAAGTGTGGCAGGCTATCACTCAGGTCCTGGACACTGACACAGTCCTGCTCACAGAGTGAAAGCCATACTGGCACTTACCTCATTGTCAAAAAAGAAAGGCCAAACCTGTCAGATCTACTTCTTGGCACCACCACCCTCAGAGGAGTAGCCTTGGATTTTCACAAGTAAATAAGACTTGAA
Organism: Sylvia atricapilla; assembly: GCF_009819655.1. Classification (NCBI taxonomy): domain Eukaryota; kingdom Metazoa; phylum Chordata; class Aves; order Passeriformes; family Sylviidae; genus Sylvia; species Sylvia atricapilla. The sequence goes on along the minus strand of NC_089140.1, from coordinate 52,106,984 downwards.
GAACTAGGGAATGGTCAGATGTGAAGCTTCCCTATTTATTCCAGGCTCCATTTGGCTTATTATCTCACTAAAATGTCCATGGCAGCTTTTTCTGCACAGCACTGCTCTGCTTCAGGAGTATTTGCTATTTTTTCATCCCAATCCTCATGGTCTGCACGAGTAACTTCCATTAGCAAGGGACACTATCTTGCTTTGACACCTGACTGATTTTTTTTCAGTTTCTTTATTGTACACTAGACAGAGATATTCTGGAACAGTACTCAATTAGTAGAACTTTTTCAAGCTCAGTTTTTCATGACAGTCTTTATAAGTCACCTCTTGGTAATACTGAGTGTGGCATATTGTCTCAAGTACTCTGAAGAATGCAGATGTGTGGATCGTCTCCCAGAGAAAGAAAAGATAGCTGGTTACTTGTAACTTGAATTCTTTGAGGTATGCTATATCTACATGTTTGTTCTTTTTTTGTCTCTCTCACCTCATTCTTGACTGTCTCTGCTTGACTCACACTTTCAGAAGAGCTGAAGGGAAGAACATTCTCTCCAAGCCCACATGTACCTACAAGAGGGGGACAGAAACTCAATCCACTATTGTTAGGGAAAACGAACAGCTTAAAAGCTGTGTCCTATTGACTCCCAATCATGAATACACCCAACAGATACAGAATCTTAAGAAACTTTGATTACAGGAAAGTGGGACCACTGGGGCTTCAGAACGTGTGATTTACACACAGGGTTGCTTAGATATCCTCAAATTGAATTAAATATATTGATTCCTATCCTACAAGAAGTAGAAATGATGCAAGGTTGCCTTATTACCACAATCCTTCTAACTTTGTCCTATGTAGCTGTAAACGCCACAGATGTTTCATATTTGGTAAGATAGCTAAGTTGCACCAGATATTCCCAGCTTATATAGCTATGTAATAACAGATTTTGAAGAAAGTATATTACATTTGGAATCACTTCAAGTCTTCTTTTGCAATGGAATGGCTATTTCTGGGTGAAGAAACTAAAACAGAAAATATGGCACAAAAGGTGGCAGCATTGCTTACCTGTCATAAATATGCTTATGATTCTTACATATTTATGTTACAAATATTTTTAAGTGGTCCTGTTGAAACCTTGAGTTTTGGACACATCAGCAAATCTTTACATTTTGAGTGAAAATAGAATCCCACTTTGATGACTGAATAAGCAATGGAATAACAGGAAAACAATCCTCTATGTCTCCTTTAGCTCAACTGACCGGACTGTCATTTGCCAGACTTTCAACTTCCAGCTTCTCCTGTTGACATGCATTACACATTTGGAGGTATAATTAGGAATGTGGTCCTGTGGAATAATTTTGGGTACAGCAGCCTACTGAAAAACACCTAAAGCTTCTGAAAAAATAGGAACAAAATGTCGTTTTTGAACAAGAATAACATGGTGAGACAGACCCATGTCTTAGGTATTGCCCTCCTTACTTTTTTTACCTTGTCTTCGGTACATATCTTCTTTAGGTATTATCTAACCATGCTTTCCCCCTTTCCAACTGCTCTTGGCAAGAACACATAGTTAATCCAAGCCTAAAGCAAATCTTTGGAGGCTCAGACATTTTCCCAGAAGAACGACACTCTAATCTGGCTGAGGCACATGAAAGTTTGGGTATCTCTAGCGTCTCTGCATTCCAAGATAAATAAAGCAGCAAACTCTTACACACACCTGCTCCACTCAAATGCTGGCAAATCATCAAGCCTCTCTTACTGTAGGGACACCTGGATAAGCAGCAGTCTTCCTTGGACTCTACTTGTTCTGCAGGGAGAGGGTAAAGACCTCTTCAACCACTCTACCTAGCCGCCACTCCCAGTGCTGTGACCTCCAGTTCCATTCTGGAAACCTGCATAGAAGGTTTTGCTGCCTGACTACAGGTTTAGTCAGCATCTTATTTATACTGTTGATGAGTAAATGAGTTTTGATTATATCAGTGCCATCTCCCTTGCCAAGAGTTACAACAATACACATCTATTGGAAAATAAAGGCACATATTTCCATAGAAAGAAAAAAAAAAAACCCCTTGCTTTTGACACCTCCTTATAATTTTGGTTACTTTATGTTAAATACCACACCCAATAATATGTGCAATAGACTTTGCCAGTTGCTGATCTTCAAGTTCTTGTAAGATATAATCTCCACTCAGAAGGCAACCCCAACTAAAGCTATGCAAATAAATGGAATCTTCATTTTAATGCCAACTTTCAGTGTCTTGCCCTTTGTTAAAAAGAAGAATAAGGAAAATAGCACGTGAGTTAGAAGGAAATATTTTGTTACTTTTCTGTGTCATTTTCCTGAGAAAATTTGAAAGAAATGGCTCAACATTTTAATTTTTAATAAACTGAAAACACATTTCACTTTTGAGATTTTTATCTTTTGTTTTTTTGCTATCAGGTCCTATTTATTGAATAGCAAGAATCCTGTTTCAAACAGTACATTTGTTTTAAAACACAATTCATTTGGGATCACTTGCCTATGTGTAAAATTGCTCAGTGCAGACTTTTGTACAATAGCAGCCTCCCAGTGGACCATACTAACTGATTCTCCCCAGTTCATATAGACACCACAGCAGAAGCTCATCACTGACTCAGGAGCCTTTTAGTCTCTTTTCTGGAAGATTGTTTTATTTCCTTGGTGATCATGTGGTTAGTTTAGAGGCATTCAGTAGTGTGGTAGCATTTTCTTCCTCTCAATTTTCTAGACCAGGTATAACCAAATAAATCACTGCTGAGAAGAGTTTTATACTCTCTGTAACATACAGACAAGTCTTGCTAGAAAGGTTAAATTCTGTTTTCTCCCCTTTCAATATCTCTTTCTTGTAAACTACAGCTTTTAATTCTTTTCACCTTCATGGGCCTGTACACACAGAGGGACATACACTTTGGAGTATCCAACCAAGAGGGGCTAATCTTCTAATCTGAAGTCAACTCATTGCTAGTGAAATCAAGCACACTCAATGAAGTGAACTGATCAGCATCAAATGCTAATTACACCAAAAAAAAATCAATTTTTGTTAACCACAAAAGCAGTAGTCACCTAGGTAGTGTATACACTTGTCCCGGGTTGTAGTATAGGATGTAATCTATCACCATCTTCATGAACTGGTGAATCCAATTGTTGGAGCAGTGCTCTTCCCAGGTCCCCCTCCCTCTGGGGTGCCTTCTGTTAATGGCCCATCAAATGCCTTGTGCATGACTCATAGACGACTCCCTCCAGGAGCTATCTCTCTTTAATGGGCCATCAAGGACCCCTGTATGACTCATTATCCCACTGTGAGATGCTCCACCCAGGGGGAGGAGCCAAGCATTCTCACCTGGATATAAGCTGGGATTTGGGACAGTACAGGCAGCCCTTACCCACTGGATTCCCAGAGGACTAGAGCTATCAGACCTTTTCTGCAAGATCACTGCTTCAGGAAGACCACCTCACCTGGGCTGCTTTCATCACCCTGCTCAGGTTGTATTCTGACTCTGCCAGTGGTCTTTTTGTATTATTTTATTTTATTTTATTTTATTTTATTTTATTTTATTTTATTTTATTTCCCTTTTCTTCTCATTAAATTGTATTTCTAACTTGGTGCCTCTCACTCATTTTACTTTCAAACCACAACAACACTAAATGAAATTTCCTTCTTATGAAGACATAGATACACCATAAAATCTCCCACATGCTTTTCAGGGCAACTTCCCCGGCAAAATAAGTATCAAACATGAGTTATGAGATTAAATACAGACTAGCACCATCATATACTTTCCCTTGCTGCACAGTCAAATTCAATTTTGTCCTGTTGACCCTTGCAGCCAAAATAAATGCACAGCTGGGATGAAGTTGGCTGGTGACTCCTGTTTGCTTGGCTTTTCAGGGTTAAGGATGCTTGGAGTACTGCAGAGGTGTTGCCTGCAAGTTTCCAGGGCAAATGCCTTTTGCAGAGGCATACTTGAGTGACAAAGTACAGTAAGCATCAAAGTAAACAATGCAAAATAACTATAAAACAGACATTTGGAAGATGGGGAACAGATCTGAACCTGAAAAGAGACGCCCTTTTCTCCAGTATCCTTCCAGTCTCTGTGGTGTTCTCTCCTTCCAGTGGCACAAAGCTGGGTGTAGTAGAGCTATAGATATCTTTGTAGTAAAACTATGGATAATACAACAATTATTAAAGTTTCTGATGAACTTTTGTTTTCCTTATAGATCACTTTTTACATCTTACTTGAGAAAACCTCATGCTCACCTATAGTCTTCTCATTTCAAAGTTACAACAGAGCTCATGTCCTCAGAGCACTGGATCTTAATTCTTGGCAATATATGCCTCACTCTGGTCCATGCAGCTTTCATGAGTTGTATTGCAACCCTTTCATGTGCCTCTTCTCTGAAGGCAGATGGGCATGAGCCCCAAACCAAACTCAGTTTTCAAGCAAGGCATTTAAATTCACGAGAAGCAGCTTGCTTAATTGTTCTTCCTCATGCATATTCCAATCAGTTCTGGAAAGCATCAAAAAGCTGGAGCCATCTGTGGTTTAGGTGGCCAAATAATAAAGACTCTGTGGCACTTTTCAGCTTAAAGAGAGTGCCAAAAAGAAAATCAGACAAAGACCAGGCAGATCTCACGACACTGCATCCCTCTGTGGTCTAGGTTAATTCCTCACTTCCACTCTAGCCCAAAGCTAACCTGTCCACTTAGGTTATAACACTCTGCCAGTCTAATGCTGCAGTCATAGATACAGATGCTTCCTCCTTCTCCCCGGCAATTTTACAATAGCAATTTCCCTTCAGCTGTGGGTATGGTGAGCATAAGAAGAATACTTGACACTACAGGTTCTTTAGGGTGGATTATTAGAAACAAGTGATGCTGTGGGGATGCCCTGAGACTCACTGCCTCCGTTTCTTTGAAAAGACAGCACTTTCTTTAGATTACAATTACAAGGTACTCAAAACAGATAATAGGCAACCGCCCTGCACATAGCTGTAACTCATTTAGGGTGCACTCTTCCTTTCCCTGGAGCTAATGCCACAGAGAAGCTCTTCCATCCTTCTTTTGGATTGGTTTATTGTAATGCTCTTTTCTATTTTGATCAAGTTTATTTCCACAGAGGTAAGTTATTGTCTGAGTTATTTCACATGCATAGTTTATACATGTTGAACCATGTCTTTGTTAGTGCTCCAGCACGTAGAAGCTTAGCTACAGCCCCAAGTGTTGCATCAGTTGTCACAATGAATTCTTTTGATGAAAAAGCACTCACATCTTGTCCTAGGTGTACATGCCTATCTCAAATAGCAATGTCATTGCAAATAGATGAATAATGATATTTTGTGTTGCTCTTCTTGCCTCTTTGCTCTGCTTGGTGCTTTGTTTTAAACAGGTACAGTTACTCCTTTATATGGTGCTGAGTAGAGACTGAAATGTTGTCACCATTTCACCTGTCCCTTCTGATGATAGAAGTCAGACTCCATAGACCAAGTAAGCCTAGCAGAGGAACAGAGCTCTCAAATATCTTTTTGTTAGAAAGTATGGGGTTCTGTGGGGCAGATTTGGCTTCAAACAGATTGGTAACAACAGAATCCAGTCCAGTGGCTGTCTTCTGTTGCTCTTCCTGAGATGCCAACCCTTTCCATGATGCCCAGCTATCTGTCCTGCTTTGACAGTGAGGGCCTCCGTTAGCTTGGCCTCACTACCATCAGTGACAATAGCTAAACTTTCTCCAAGTTCTGAGTGCAAGATATGAACGACCAACACAATAGTCAAAGGAGGTTTAACCCCATAAAAGAAGCAGCATAACAAACATTTTCATAAGGTCTATGTACCAGATTGTAAGCTGAAGCCAGTTATCACATATGCAGGAGCAAGAGCTCAGAGAAGCACATGTATTTCTCTGGATAATTGTATTCTGTTATTACTCCAACTATTACTGAGTTATTACAGTCACTAAGTTTAATAGCCATCTGCAAAGAAAGACAAGCTATTAAGGCAAGGCGATCACTATTAAGTACCTTACAGGAATGCTTTGAAGGTTTCATTGGAGAAGAAGAGCCTGGCTAAAGGTCCTGCTAAACTGGTTTCAAGGAGAAGGGCAAAAATCCAGGAAAGCACAAAAACAAAGGACTCTTGCTTCTATGAGGATATGGCCAAGGGCAGAGATTGTGTTAATGTTTTGTATTATGCCAACATAAATGCAAGCCCTTGCCCTTCTTTCTCTTGACCAGAAATGTTACAGCAAGAAGACAGAAGTTCTGACAGATGATGGGAAAAGGAATGCCCTGATTTAAAAAAACCTATTTTGTATCAGATGATGGAGGGCAAGTTTGATACTGGCATTTTTCAGAGTTTGGGTTCCAGTTTAAAGGACCTGCACTCAATTTGTTGGTCCTCTCTTCAGGCCCTTTGTGACCCTGGACTAGTCAGACACTGTGTTTCCCTTAGGAAGAAGCAGCAGGCAGTGCTTCCTTGCCTCCCTGCATTTGTGAAGATGTCCTCAGGCACAACGCTACAGGCTGTTAGTGTATGAGGAAGAGACACCAGGAAGGCAATGGACTTGAGTGTTCCATAGCATCACCAAGCTGCAGTTTCAATACTCCCTTGCCATCTTTCACTTTCCAAAGCACTTACTAAACTGGAGATACAAATACCATCTCTCTTGTAGATCAGATGTACTGATTACTTCAGGAGTTTTCATCCAGCAGATCCTTAGAACATAAAACTCTGTTATCTGTCACTCACTAAAAATCAATAAATGAAATTTTAAGACCCATTTTTTAGTTATCTAGAAAAGTCAAGTAATTTATTGGCAATTTTAATAAAACTTATGGTAATGAACCCATTTTAGCAACCAATGTCACTTTTCATCTTCTGTTGCAACTTGTTATATTAGTGAGACATTAAATTCTGGAAATAGAACAGGAGAATCCCAAAAGGCACTGTGATACATGAGATTTAAGTGAATACTAGTAGTTATACCTCACTCCTAGGCTCCATGTGTGCTCATTGAGTTCAGTAGCAAAAGTGTCACCAAGTGTAATGACAGCTGGTCTGACAACCATTCACTGGTTAGGCGTGAGCCAGTTCTTCGAGGGCCACAGCTAAAGAAAGCCCAGCTTTTGGTGGTATCCTAGCTTTTCATACTGAAATGGCACAGCAGGAGTAGTTAGACAGTCTTACTGTGCTGCCAGATATCAACTGGTGGAGACCAAGAGCACTGCACTCATTAAGCTATAAAAACAACTTGCCACATAGAATCAATGGGGTATGTTTGTCTAAGTAAGATTTTCTTTGCTAATTAAAATGGATATATGCCACTCAGATCTGAAATTAAAAAGCAAGACAGAAATCTAGTCTATCATTATATTGCTTTGTTACTTCTGAGAATGTATACCCATTCATAAAGTCTTTGACATGCACAAATATCATGTAATGCTCTCAAGAGGAAGATCCTGTCTCTTCAGAAACTGGTTGAAGTACTTAAGGATGCAGAAAAGGAATAACTTTACCCTTTCTGCAGTTGTCTATGTATTAGCCTGCAGTAAAGAAGAAGGCATTGGATATTTGGAGCAATTCATTCAGGTGGGACAGACTTGACTTGTGCTGTGTATGTGGTCTCACGTCAGTCACCTTCAGATGTACATGACGAATAAACCCCTCAGCAAGGTTTATATACAGCAAAGAGGGCATCAGGAGTGCAAATGTTAGGTATGTAGATCAAACAGAATGCCCATTGTAGTAATGGAGTGTTGGGGGTTAGGTTTGTTCCTTTTTACTCTAAAGATTTTTTTCCTCGTAAGTTATCAAGGAAACTAAGTGTCAGATACTTAAGACTATTTAACAAAAAACATAGGGGTGGTCAGAGCTCAGAGGGGGAGATAATGTGAGTTTTGAGGCAGGTAAAGGACAGAGCTTGAGTCAGTTTTGCTCTCTGCTTTTCGGCGTTCAGGGAAAGAGAACGCCTGGATTGCTGCTCGCTGCTAGAAGAGTTCACTCTCTCTGGAGAGGTCCAGTCCTGGGAAATCTACCATCATCTGCTTGCCCTGGAATTCTGAGCTTCTCTGCTGCCCTGCGGGAGCTGTGCCAGCCCTGCCCTGCTGTCGTGGTTCCATCAGCGCTGCTCCTCTTGCTACAGCGTGACCCTGCATCCCTCTACCCTGCCAGGACACCCTGCCCCTGCTCTGCCGGGACATCCTGCCATCCCAGCTACCAGCCTGGGACTTCTCCACTGTTCCAGCTTGATGCTCTGAAAATCCTACAAAGGCACCGGGACCACACTGCCCTGGGTTTTTGTGAAGCAAAATCCTCGAGGTTCTTGATATTGTTTTCGTTAATGCTGTAGTTTTTGTTTGCTTTATTATACATATTAGTAAAGAACTGCTATTTTTATTTCCAAAATATTTTGCCTAAAAGCTTTTAACTGCAAATTTATAATTGGAAAAAAAGGGGTGGGTGATGGTTTACATTCTCCATTCCAAGGGAAACTCCAGCTTTCCCTGGCAGATACCTGTCTTCCCAAACCAAGACACTGAGGAAGTCCTGAAAACAAGCATTTGCTCAGACATAATTTTTTCCATAAAAATTGTGTTTCAGCCATAGTTGGTCACTGGCTGGCCCACTTTGCCTGTGTGTTATGTGGGCCCTCCAATTTAAAGGTTGTGGTTCGTGGCAACAAAATTGGGTGAGAAATCAATTCACTAAAGGGGTGAATCTTATCTTTAGTGTCCTAGAAATACACAAATTCTAATGCCAGGGATGTTAGGACTGTAGGAGATGGGCACAGAGAGAATGCTGTCAAGTACCTTAGCTCAACAGCAAAGGCCAGCTCCCAAAAAGGAAACAGCTAGGCCATTTACAGCCAAGGGGTTGCATTATTGAGGGTACAAAAGCTCTCTGCTTCAAAGTATGGCTCTCCTCTGCTGTCCTCCTCCAGAGTTTGCTAGCACACACCTGCAGCCTGTACATCCCAGCCACACAGTGAGGCTGGAGGTGGCAGGGAGCCAGCTCTCCCTTCTCTCTTCCTGCACCTTCACCCTAGAGACAGCAATGCAGAAATTCCTAAATGGCTCAGGCTTTTCACAGACCCCAAACACCGCTTTTATATACAAAGCTGCTGGTTGGGAACTGGTTAGCTAGCCTGAACTATGAATCAGCTTTGTGTTGCTGTGCTTCTTCCAGAGCATTCACCTTTGGGACAAAAATGCCATTCATGTGTTTCAGCTTTTAATCCACATTTGACAAGAGATGGGGTATAAAAGCAGGCTTCCCTTGTGATAATACCACGTTTTCATGCCCTCCACAGGTCAGCTAAGCTTAAAATAAGAACTAATGCTCATCCTGCAACATATTGACATCATCCTGCAATATATCGACATGTTACAAGGAATGAGAAAATATGAATTTAATTTTTTCATTTTACAAACTTGGTTTTTTCATTTCTTGTCTGCACATGCCAAAGAAAGACAAAAAAAATCTTCTCTCAGCTGGCACCACACAGGATTTTTTATCTGTTGACACATATAAAGACCCAAGCAGTTCAACTGTAGATAATTTCCTACTAACTGCAGGTGCAGAACCAGCCAGTCAGTACAAGTAAAGCAGGGCAGTGGAAGCCTGTAAATTATATACATCTAGAGTTTTTTGCATCTTCCAAAAATCAATGGGTTAAGTAACTTCTATCTAATCTCTTGGCTGTTATCTCCCATAAAACATTAAACAAACCCTTTATTAAAGAAGAAAACTCTCTAAATTGCATTTTTTTTTTTTGCAAAGTGCTTCAGTTTACTGTATTTAACCTTCTGTATCTACTCCACAAATCCTTGTATTTTAACTTTAATAGTGTGACTTTTCTCACTGTCAGTTGCTTCCATGTTAACACTGACTGCACAACCCAAAGACCTCTTAGGAAAAATAGATATCTAATTGAACTTTGACATACTTACAAAGGAGAAATGCTTTGGTTTATGTTGTATGGGTCTCTGTTGTACACTCAAAATGTGCTGTGTACCAGTTCCCTCACCTCTCCTCCATCTTTCTGCACCAAAATCCATAGGAAGAAACCATTTATTATTGGCTATGTCTCTCATGTCAAAGCAGGTCTTGCATGAAATCAACTTGATGTGTCCTGCCAATAAATAATCAGACATTTATCCCATGCAAGAGAGGAAAAATGGGAAAGGCTGCTATTGATCATTAAGCTCCATGGCCATGATTTGCTGCCTGGGCTAGAACAATTGGGTTTTATTAATTTTTTATCTGTCTGTCTATTTATTTATTGATGCAGGATGCATTCCTGTTATCCTATATAATCTGTGACTACACAAAAGTCTTACATTGATATTATAATGGAAAATGAACAGACTATTTGATGAGTAAAAATTGCATGTGAATGGATGAAAGAAGGCACAAATCAAGGGACATCCTTTAATTCCTTCCTAAAAATTCTAAGCAAAGTTATTTTCACACCCCTTTGATGTTCAAATGCTATCTGTACTATATACTATGCAGCCCTATGGCCTGAGGGGTAATTTGGATTTATGCAGCCTGCTAAAAACATTCAGTGGTGTCACCCCTAAATTTAAGCTACAAAAACACTCAAGTGTTGTTACCTTTTAAGCAAGGGCTGTATCTGCCAGGTTTGTTCTCCTAATGCCTGTCTCTTGCCTGTAGCAAGAAACAAATTGTTGGTGTCCCTTATATAGACACGAAGGGCTTGCTTTGGGTTTTGAGAGCAAAAACTGGGAAAAGACAGTATCTGTTACAAAAGCAAATACAGGTATTTCAATATGATGCATGCAGAATACATGCAATTATTTACAATGTCGTGGGGACTTTGGAATTCATCAAATGAAAAGAAAAAAAGTGCTTTCTGGTTAGTAGTATTTGCATCCAGTGAAGTTCTGACACCTTTGTAAGTAAAACTGAATTTTTTAGCGTGATTGACTACATGCAAAACTCTACAAGTTAACGCTGCTAGAAATTCTTCCTAAAATGTTGCATTTACCCACTGAAAACTGAAACACACAAGTTCTGTCTGAGAGCAAACATTCAAGGAAGAAATAATTTTCCAGCAAATTAGAGTGTAAGTAATATGAAATATTGATCTGAAATCATAAGCCCATGAGAATCTTATTTTAAAAAGCTGCTTGAAGAGGACAACACATCCTTCCACATAAAGCAGTACAATTTTCTCTATGATACCTGGTCTCATCAGCTCCAGTCTGGTTTATTATTAATTACTTCTTAGAGATGCAGCTGTAGATGGGAAAGCTAAACACAGTGGTGTCTGGTAGAGATTTTTCCTTCATATTAATCCCTTTTATGTCTGAATTAAAGCCAGAGGCTATGGAAGTTAATTCTATGCTGGCCATGCTAGAATTACAATAACCTGTGAAAACTGCAACCTTGACAAAGAGAATTAATCACTGCTTACATGTATGGGCTTGTGAAACTGAGCAAAGGTTTACATCAGTAGGAAATGCATTTTTCTTTTGCTGATTGAAGGATGTGAATCTACGTGCTCATTCAACATCTTGGCACCATAAAACAGGGAATAAAAAAATAAACCTTTTTACCATTTTACAGAAGAAATTGGATTTACCAAGACACTTAAAATTATAAAGTTGAAAGATTTATTTGTGCAGGATTAAATGAGGCAGCTGAGAAAGTGAAGGCTGGCAGGAGGGCTGGTAGTGTAGTTACCCTGAACATGCATTGAGGCATATTCCTGCCTGAATTAGTGCCATTAAATTTAACACAGAGGCAGTATAGAGCCAGGGAAGATTGTTGGTGGTCCAGGAAGCTCACAGTATGTCCTGGGAGCTGGCTACTAAAAACTTCCGTAGCTAGGTCAGGATTGTAATCTCTCTGGCATGTAGGTTCCTCCATACAATCCCTGATCCAGAGAATGAAGCCTGATTTGAAATGCATCCATCTTAGCAACAGACTAATCACTTCATGTTAGTTGTAAGATCATAGTGGCTAGAACACCTAACAGGGGATCCAGATTCAGACCCTTCTGCTGCAGATTCAAAATACTCGCCCACTTCCTAAGCACCCTTCATCCACATACTTACTGAACCACCTCTGTTTAGGCTGTGGGATGAAATCAGGTTGTTGTGCAGTTGGCAGGAGCTGTGGGGGAGAGGAGGCTGAATAAAAAGGGAGACTCATGACAACCTGGCAGTGTCAGGACTTGGAGTCCTAGTGGGTTCATTCTGAGCTGTCACTCCTCACACAGGTATATGTGCTTAACTTGCTTAATCCTAGATAGTCAAACACTGAAGGAGCACAGTTCCAGGCAGCAAGTATCACACTGCTTTGCCCCCCGTGGTCTTTGCTTTTTCCCCTCTCCTTCCAGCTCCCTGTTTACATCTGGCTGTACATCAACCAAATGCAACCTGGAGGTTAAGTCCCTCTTTCAGGATGCGTGGGATGTGTAGGAGTAAATCTTTTTGCCCTGAGATAAGGAAGGGACGCTGATAGATCCATTTCTAGGTAAATGCTTGAACTATTAGACAGTTATACAAATCAAAGGAAATAGAGATCCTGCCTCATTTTTTAGGCAAGAAGCCAGTTGTTGAGCTTTGTTCCAATTACTTTCTGCCTCTAAAGACATAAGTCTGTTCAGAGATTTCAGCATTATTACCCCAGACCCTTTTCTGTCTCATTTCTGAACTGCTGTAGTGCTACATAAGGTGCTAAGCAGGCAGACCCCAAGTTCTTTGGAGGGAGGTTTGCCTGTTGCTCTGTATTTGAGCTGCATCCAGACAGAGACATTTAAATCCCCTTGAGGATCTGATGAATCTAAGTGCCTATTCAATATCCCAGAAGAATTCTCCAGTGAAGAAAAGAATCAAGTGGAGAAATTTTCAGTCTTTAATCAATTATTAATCTGTAAGAAATCTACTCCTAAGAGTACCAGTCTTATACTATGCCCAGGTTCTTATCTTTAATAATTCACTTTGGACTGAAGAACCCTAAATTATTGAGATGAAACTTACTTTTAATTCTCTCTATATCTATTGGGACTTGCTTATCTTTGTTATGGCTAATAATTATTTTCTCTTGTTTTCCTTTAGTTATGCACTAAGTTAAATCATTTATATAACTTTGATCTTTGCCCCTACATTCCTATTTAAATTCTGCAAAACACTCCCTATACTCAAAAAGCAAGCAAGGGCACTCACTTTTTTTTTCCAATTAGCAAAACAAGAAGATACAGTCTTGACAAGAAATTATATTTCTATGACAGCACTTTCTAGTTGCTGCAGTGTAAAAACTCTGTTGGTTAACCATGTAGCCAGACAGCATTTGCAAGGTATTTAGAAAAACAGACATAGAAAATGTGACTGCTCAAATTTTCACTGACAGGTCAGGAAACTGCCATAATGTATGCCATGAGGAATGAGTTGAGACCCTACTTATTTAAAGAAAGATGCCTTGCCTGAGCAACTCTTAAGTGATAAATCTCCTCAGAACACTTTCATGAAACCTCTCTCTGCCTCTGGATTTTAGTGACAGCAGTGTTTCCTTGCTCTATCTCATGGCTTTGGGCTGCACATAGATTTGCCTACAAGTCATGAGAATCTGTGTCATTCTGCAACACATCAATTACTGTAGTCAGGTCTCAGTGCCGTTGCAGCACACAGAGGAGGACTGGAAATCATCTCAGGTTAAACTGGCAAATTTCTGTGGGCTCAGACTCAAGTTGCATAGAACAGCACAGATCTCAGCAGCTTTGAATCATAGGCACTTCCACTAGCTGTGTTTTGTTACTGGACTGACTTCCCTAAAGCCAGACCTTAAGTACACATCACACCAGTCACAAGGGAGAAAGTTCAGCGGAGGGAGTTCACTCATCCTCCCAGGGCTGTCTGCCCTTTCCACAGCCTCTGGGGCAGCTTCATTTCTGGACAAGTGACTGAGATATGTGTCACAGGTGAAGCATTGCCAGCTTATGAATGGTCACTAAATGTTCAGGATGAGTAACAGTGAGTAACAATGAAATGAAAGGAAAGACAGAGAGAGGCCGAAGGGACCTGCTCCCCAGACTGAACAACTATATGAGGACACAAAAATCCCCAAGATCTTTACCAGACTTTTCAATACATGGGCATCTAACTTCCTTTGCCAGCCAGAATAAGTAATAGAGATCACAAGAAAACTGCGAAGCCAGAGAGGGTCTTACTTCTAAAATAGGCCCCTGGCAAAAAGTGGACAGTGCCACTTTGTAAAAGACAAACCAAAATCTTCATTTCCAAAGTTTTCACATTCTTCTGAGAACGCACAAATTTCAAAAAAACCCAAACCCAGTTCCTGCCTGAACTACAAATGCTGGCAGTTGCCTCATGCTATGAGAATGAGAGGTTATGTTCTTTCTATAAATAAGGAATAACATTATGGGTTTTGCCATTATCCCTATAAACAACAAACCCTCTTCTGACCCCCACTAAAGTATTTGCTTTGCTTCAGGCTCAGGGCTTCCACAGTTTAGTTGAGCTCCATGTTGCACTTCACCTGTAACAAACTCACACTCTGACAGGGAGACATTATATGGGATAGGTATTTTGTGACCATGTTAAGGCAACGTTAAGCCTCTACATACACTGAATGATACTACCTGCACTCAGGTACAGGAGCAGGGGCCACATCTGCCAAAATGCAGAGATGATGCTGCATGACCCACTTTTTTTCCTTAGCTACATGTTTGGTTTTTTGAGCGTTGAAAATCTTCATTATATTCTGCAGGGTTCATTTACATGGTGTCTGTAACTTAAGAACCAGACTCAGAATAGGCCCCATAGAAGTAAGACCCTTGATGTGACAAGTCAATCAAAGAACAGTAATCTGAAGGATTACTAAGAGGAGCTCTTAAGGATCACAAAGCACTTCTCAAAAACTCAGCATTTATTTGGAGAGGGTGACTTTCTGGAACTACACTTTCTTTACCCTTCCCACAATGGAGATACTGCTTTTCTAATTTCATAATTTCTACATTTGGAACTCTTTCCTAATACTTATTCTTTGTTGGCTGATCTAGCAGAAGAAGATGACTCAGTGGCTACAATTCTGCCTGGGACTCAAGACTCACAGGGTGCCCACTTAGTGATGGGTTCACCCTGGATATTAAGCAAGTCATGAATCTATTTTTTTTATTTTCCTTTTTCCCTTAAATGCATTGTGATGATGAAATATCTAGTAGATAGGAGGTTTACAATGACTTATTAATTGTATCGATGCAGGAGCTGTAGTGATGTAAAGTTGTAAGATGAAGGTAGAGGAGTTGTAATAACATTATAGAGAAACCCTTCAGCTCTTCACACACCAATGAAGTGCACTGCTTACTGGATATTGAGAAAAAGCTGCAAGGAAAGGAGTCCTGGTCCACCTGAAATTCATAAGGTGACTGAGCTCACTGGAATAAGGATTAGCTTTTCTGTATGTAAAACAGGAGTAGTACAGTCTGAAGCAGGTTTTGAAATGCTGTGCTGGGGACAGGGCTGTCAATCAGCAGGTGAACAATAAATCTGTACAGAAGTATCTTATGCTATTATGTAACATCTTAAAACATATTTACCTGTCCACTCCAGAGAGTGGAGTTATACAAGAACCCCTCCCCCACTGCCAAGGCATTGCACAGCCTTGATAATACTTGGGATCATTTTTCTGCTATGTGTCCAGGCTTTTCCTTTCTGATGTAGACTGGTTTGATTTCCACAAATGAGCCTGTAAGCAACTGATTAGACTCTTTGCATTTCTTGCAGAGGTATGGAAACCAGCCTGTTCCATCAGAAGTCTGAATGCTGCCTGGGGAGTGTGTGGGAACTGGGTGAAGGGGACTTTTCTTGTCCTTTGTGAAAGTTTAGTGATGGGCATGGTATTAAGCACCTGGAGGAAATATGCCGGTAAAAACCACACATGCCTGAGTTTGACTAGAATCTGGGGTTTTTTTTAGCATCTCAATTATCTTTTTATCCAAATAGAATGGATTAATTTGCTTTTTAATTTATATTAAATAAACAAAGATTTATGGCACTTGGGAAAAATCTAGAGCTTGAGCAGTGACCACTTCTAGTGACCAATTTGGCAGTGACCAATTCTCTGGCAGAGAATTAACTTCCAATAAAGTCAGAGCAGAGTGAGGAAGTGCACACCAGGACACTACCTCTGACCAGGTCTGCTGGCTAACTAAGATTTTATTTAGGGAGTATGGCATCCAGCCTTTCCAGATTTTTGTTTCTTTTAACCATTTATATACTTAGATTGTCTTTATCCTTGCATTACTTGGTTACAAGCACTCTGCCTACCCTGAACGACCCACCTGCATCACATCACAAGACTTTGTGATAACCTCTCAGACACTTCATAGCCCCAAGGCCTGCCTTGGTTAAGTGAACCTAATCACCATCAAAATGAGAAGCTGAGTAATGCTTTGCTAGATATAGCAGCACTAACTGCTTAGTCCTAATTCATTTCTCAGATCAGGTTTGTAAAACATAGAGTGAAAAGTGTGGAGCAAGTCAAGTAATTTCCTTCCTACAAAAAGGTCAAAGCTGAGAAAACATCACCTACAGTGTTGTGTGAGGGTTATTGTCACAAATACTGTTTGCTAATTAAAGACGTGGGGCTTCTCGTTACATCCACTGGAACAACTCCAGTGATGCTGGGAGGTGTCAGGGTCATGAGACAACCTCTCTCTTAACTTGGGCAAGCAGTCCTAGAAAGAAAGTAAGGGAAGTCTTGTTGCATGTAAGATGAAAGTAGCACGGAAAGCATCTATTACTTCAGCCCTGAAGGTGAAACACCTCTACCTTACCCAAAGGCAGGACTGATGTCAGCGCTTATCTTCTTGAAAAAAAGCCACACAGAATTCAGTCTTTTACATATGAGAAAATTGTCATTTTCTGGCAGGCTGTTGTTGTTGTCATTTGAGAGTGCATGGACTTATGATGCTTTTCTTAAAGCCTCAGCTCCAGGAAGCAAGTGATTATATGAGAAATTCAGCCATAAATTGAAATTAAAAAGAACAGTTTCTAGCCTCATAGCTATACAGAGAAGGAAAATGGGAGGGAGAAAACAGAATCCCTAAGGTTCAAAATCAGTAGGGCAAAAGGTCCAATTCCAAAAATAAGCCTGACTCTTGAGTTTTTTACATCTGTGAGAGATAAACTGATAACATAAAATTACAGTAATGCAGCTACAATCAAGAACTGTACAATACCTTTGTCAATACAAAGGTATTAACACAGCTGTCCTGGCAGCTTTTCTCCTCCCAGTCCTCAGCATTTAAATACTTTCCATTAGAAACAGCCTTTGTCTTCCTTCTGCCAACACAGACTGGAAGCTGACTTGGCAGAGCACAGCAGCCACCATGTTCTCTTTCCTTTTTGGCTATAGGTGAAGAGACTTCTTTATGTACAGAGCCAACTTCTCCATCCACTTGATTTTCCACGGGTTTAAGTTACCCTGCATTCTCCCTGGTGAAAGAGCAGATATTGGCACAGGGCTGTGAAGTGCTTTGCAACTCCTCAACATTAAAAATACAGTTCAAGAGGCGGTGTAGTTATTAACGCATGAGCTAGAGACTGTCTGAGAACTTGGAAGCAAACCTAAAATTGCAAGCAAGATCAAACTAGTCACCTGAGGGAGGGTGGATGGGGACAATAAAAATTTATTTCTCAGGGCAGAAAGGCAGCAGCAGTCCTGTTGGTGCACGCTAGCAAATGCACCCATTTCTCTCATTTTCCATCTGAAAATTAGGGTTATTATAAGGCACATATATCCTTTGTCATACTTCATGAAAACCTCTGGAGCCAGACTCTACTAAATGATACTCTGCACCTCACAGCTTTTGCCTCTAGGTATGCCATTAAAATTGGTCCCACGTTTATTGGTTTATGCTTGCTGAGGTGTGAATGGCATGTTCGTGCATATCTGACTAACAACTGATAAACAATGTGAACAGAGTGAGCCTTTGTGGATGAAGACAATTTGTTATTTATCAGGTACATTTATCTCCTGTGTTTCCTGAAGCTCAGTTGTTATTCCCCAGGGCTCAGAAACAGCGGTTTGGTGCCTCAGGCCTGGACCAGTCCTCCTCTGAAGCCTCTGTCTTGCACACGAGCTTCTTCCTTACATGTTTCAGCAACACCTCAAAGACCCAAAGAATATCAGCATCAGTTTATACCTTATGCAAATTAAAAGGTAGTCCCTGGCTTGAATAACCAAGAAATGTTAACACCCTCCTCTTCCTCCACTATCATTTGCCAGTCTTCTACCTCTGTGCCCACCCTCGAGCTCCAGAGAGAAAAGCAATGTATGGGCTTTCCAATGTCTACCTGTCCTGGCTGAGTTCATTGGCCCCCTCTCTTGTGTTCTCCTGCTCCTCTTCTGCACAAACTCCTGTTGCTTCTTTGAAAATGAAAACTACCACACAGGCTGTACATAATTGAAAAACAGCCTCCTTGCCATGACCCACAGAGCAGGAGGCACATTTCCAGCAGGGGTGTGTGGGACGATGACACAGATTTGATAACAGCCCTTCTTTTATTTTTTTTTTAACCTAATCTTTAGCAAATCTAGAATTTCTTTTCCCACAAAAGCAATGCCTGTGTCTGCCATGGCACCCAGTGAGACCTGCAGCAGGAATGCCACAACACTTAATGAGGCATAATCAACATCTGGAACACAGCTAGCCACGGCTATCCAAGCAGATGTAGACTGAATCTGAGCAAAAACATTTCAAAAACAGATGAAAGGAATGTACCTTTTGATATAGAACATAAAAAAATGTAACAGGAGAATTTTCTGTTGATTAACCTATCATAGTAATGTTTACTACACCTTCTAAAGTAGCCATGTAGAGGAGTAAGTAGAAAAATAAAGAAAGGAAAAAAGAGAGAAAGTAAACCACAAACCACATTGTTCAAATTTTACTTTAAGCAAAACTTGATGGAAATCTGGCCTGTTTCACCCCAAACATTTATCCTGTGCTTCCTAACAAATGGGAACCAGATCTAATTCTTTTGGAACAGGACTTTGATCTAGGGTGAACTATAATTTTAGCTCTGTTACCAGTCTCATCTACCACACTGGATGGCAAATTATTCAACCACACTGTGTTTCAATTCCTTGGTCTGTCCAATGATGATACTTTTCCCAGCCTTCTCTGAACAAGTTCCTCACAATGTCTTTCTGAGAAGGCTCATTTCAATATGAAGGTTAATTGTGTGGGTTTGGTGGCATTATTACAAAGGGGCACTGCAGGATTCTGAGATTAACCTATTTTATACCTGTCATTAGAGGGAAAATGGGCAGTTGAGTGTGGTACAATGAGTGTATCTGAACTGATGAAGATCCCTTTGCAGCAGTAGAGATCTGCCCTTTCTTGTGTAATTGGGAGAAGGAATGGCTCCTGTGGTTACACTGAAATGGACCAAATTAAATAGTAACCCTCACTGTTCTTCATAATTAATATTCTTTACTCTCACTGGCTTTGCCTCCTCTGCTGACTTAGACACCAGCTGTAATGAGTCATCCTCTATGCTTAAGTTTCTTAGTCATAGCTTCAAAAAACCCCAAACCATTTAGTTTGTTCCATGACTTCCAGCCATACTCTCCGCCTTCTACAAAGTACATACAAATCAGTCAGCAACCATGTTCTGCTCCCTTTAGGACAGAAATCCTGTGTCTTGACACAGTTACAACAGACTTGAATGGCTCTTTTTACTCAGTCCTTGGACTCAACACTTAAACATGGCACACTGGGGAGCAGATCACTAGAGGTAATGCTTTTGTTTTTTGTTACCATCGACCACTATGAAAGAAATCAACAACATACTGACAAGAGAGAGGGAAGACATTAACCTTTTATCCCCACCAGAAATGCTTCCTCCGGCAGAATGTTTGGAATGAAGCCTCTGTTTTGTCCCTATCACCAATGCAATATTACTTAAAAATAAAATAAAAATCCCACCCACGGGATAGACTCCCCTAATGGGAACCTCTGTCCATCTGGATGGAGCTGCCTCCCAGTACAAGCAGCTTTTGTTTTACAGAGGCTGCCAGGTATTGTAAAGCTGAAATTCCTGTTTGGACTTATTTGGATTACAAGTCCCAAGACAGCAGAGAAAAGAAAAAGAAGCAGCAAAAATAGATACTCCAAGGGTGAAGTATCAGTTGCCTCGTCATTATAGCATAAATATGCACTTAATTTATTGCTGTTTATTAATAAACAAATAATAATAAATAATTATTCTTCCAATTGTTTTTCTTCCAAGAAACTAAAAAGTTGTTCTATTACTCAAGACAAGAAACTATGACTCTAAGCCTTCTCCTATTGTAAAATACTGCAAGCTTTCCATACCCATCTCCCTTATTTTTCTTACACCTTTTGAAAGCTGTGTCATGAATACTAATTGAAAAACCTTATAATAGTTATAAAGCTAAAGAAGAAACCAAGCAGGAAATACACACACAAAAGAGAGTTTGGATAAGTGTGGGAGATTTGCTGAAGAGTAAATGAGGATGGGTAACAGCAGTGTGTAAATCTGATGCTCAGTCAAAAAGGGTGCAAATATTTTGGCACAGAAAAAGGTTCACTTCCTAGGAGATGTACAGGAAAGTAGAAAAGCACAAAAAGCATAAAAAGAAATCCCAGGTCACAAATAAATTAATCTCACTTCCTTTTTCTGGTTCATTTCAGGCTCAACAGAAGCAGTCTCCTTTTTATATCCCTATTTTCATTAATTTTATCTCCCCTTTGCTGTCTGACACCTATGTTGCCCTTCACACTTTCATGCCTGATGAATAACTCTGTAATTCTCTGGATTAACTCGTCAAAATGAATGAGAGATTTAGGACATTTTTCTCTTCTATAGAATATGATTACTTTCCGTAAAAAAAGTCTCATTTGAGGACATAATTTATTGTTTTCAAGTAAACAAGGGGTAGTTGCCTATCAGATGTTTCATGGAGGAGATATCTGAGTGTTACAGAAACAAGGAAAACACTATCAACCACCACACCAGTACACCCAAACATGAAGAAGGATATGTTGGCCTGCACTGCAGGATTATACTGAGGAAGAAAGCTGTTCTGTTTATGTAGAAACTTCATCTGGTTTTTCCAGGCAGAGAAATGCTTGACTCATGAATGCCTAAAATATTTATCTCCCTTTTCCTACAAGACAGATTAGATCAAATATACACAGCCATCCTGAATACGTGAGTTTCCTTCGACCTTTCCTAAAACTGAACAAAGAGACATTTTCAGGTGCCTGCATCTAACAACACCTAATTTAGAAGTGGTACCTCCTTCCTTGAATTACTGATATAAGGTGCAAAGTGTTTAAAAAAACCAGAACAACAAAACACTTTAAGAGACTGACTGTTTTTCATATTAAAAAAGCTGGTAAAAAATGGAACTTAACTTTTTTTTTAAACATACTTGTTACTCAAAACTGATGGCTTAATGACATACCTTGTCCTATAACATTTAGCAACTAGAGGTACCCATACACATCCAAATATTGTGACAGATACTGTCTATACTTTTATTACATATATCATCACATCCTAATGAAACTACCTTTAATATTCCAAGTTTTCAAGACTGCTGTTAGAAAATTAAGAAAGCTCTCAACACTTATGAGAAACAAATAGATCAACTAGGGTGTTATCTAACATTTCTCAGAGCTTGAAATTCTATATTATGTATCTCCCAGATAAACAGTGCTGGGAAATTGGTAACAACAGATGAGGAGAAGGCTGAGGTACTCATCATTTTTTTTGCCTCAGTGTTCAACGGTAACCTCTCTTCCCACGCCTCTCAAGTGGATGGACAGAAGGATGGGGCTGGAGGACAAAATGCATCCCAATGTAAGTAAAGATGAATTTCATGACTACCTGAGGAACCTGAATGTACATAAGTCTATGAAACCTGATGAGATACATTCCAGAGTCCCAAGAGAATTGGCTGATCTAGTTGTTAAACTGTTCTCCATGACATTTTGAAAAATCCTGGCAGTCGGGTGAAGACCCAAGTGACTGAAAAAGAGGAAACATTGTACCCATCTTAAAAAAGTGTAGATTAGAGGCCCCTGGGAACCACTGACCTGTCAGACTCACCTCTTTGCCTGGGAAGATCACGGAACAGATCCCCCTAGAAGCTATATTAAAGCACATGGAGAATGGCAACATGATTCAAGACAGCCATCACAGCTTCACTAAGAGCAAGTCCTGTGTGACCAACCGAGTGGCCTTCTATGATGGAGCAACTACATCAGTGGACGAGGGAAGAGCTGCAGATATAATTTATCTGGATTTCTGTAATGTCTTTGACATGGCCAGTCTCAGCATCCTTCTCTCCAAACTAGAGAGAGATGGATTTGAGGAGTGGACTGTTAGAGGATAAGAAAGTGGTTGAACAGTCGCATCCAGAGGGTCATGGTCAATGACTCAGAGTTGAACAACCTGATCTAGTGAAAAGTATCCCTGCCTGTGGCAGGGTGGTTGGAACCAGGTGATCTCTAAGGTCCCTCTTAACCCAGGCCATTCTATGATTCCCTGCTTGTACATCAAGAAAAAGTTTTTAGTTTTTCCTGAATCAGAACAGATGTAATATTGCTCAGGTCTTATAAACCTCCCTGCCTCCCTCAGAAGCTGCTTGTGCAACTCAAGTGGTGAATCAGCTTTCAAATTCCTACAAAACCATTTGTTTCCATATCAAATTTTAGAATGTCTTTCCAATGGTATTGTTTTAACAAAAAGTGTGTTTCTCAAAACAAAACAGCTTTCTGGAATAATTTAGTAGAGACTAACCACAATCCATTTCTACCTTAGTCAAGGTAAACACCTTGAGATGTACATCATCAGCAGGGGAGCTCTCCAAAGTTGTAATACAGCAAAATGGGCTGGGATTTATCTCTGCTGAGATCTCCTTCTATCAAGGAGGCCATCTTCAGTTGTTATTCTGTTATCTAGGTGGTCTTGTAGCACATACATGGCTGAGAAAGCACCTCAGATGCTGCCAACACGGTGCTTCTCAAAAGAATTTTGGTCTCATATGATAACAAGAATGAAGCTTAAGCCGTGCCCATGTCCTTCACTGTGATAATAAATAGAAGATAACGTGCAGCCAACCATACAACTGCTGTCCTGCCAGAGAAGGCAGTGAGCTGGACTTGAGAAAAGTCTGTGCTTCTAGATGGACACAAAACTCAGGAACAGTGGGGCAGGCTGGCAGAGGTGTTACCCATAAGTTTAATGCCACTAGAAGAATGGGACACAATATATGCTGGTTGCCCTGGTAGGACTGGGATACAAAGAAAATCACTGTTCTATACATAAAGATAGAGCTAATCCTGGGATTGTTAAGACCTTCAAATAGGCATTGCTGATAGCTTAGCTTTTTCTTTCTTCAGAGTTCAGGTAATAGTCCCATTCTGGCAGTTCTCTACAGTTTAACAAGTCTAAATTAGTTTTTATTTATTTGGTAAATGATCCTTAATAGAAGGGCAATAAACAAGATGGAGTACGGCTGAGGAAGCTACAAATCACATTCAATGTGCTGTCAAACAAACCCACTCTAAAAGACCTCTCAAAGGAAGGCAAACCATGAATGCCTGTACACCTGGAGGAGGACAGAAACTTAGTACGGGGTGTCTTCTACTGGACTAAAGGAATGTACTAAAACATTTTAATTGGTGAACTGCTCCCTGGCCCAAAGTGAGCATAGTAATAAGTCCCTGTTACCAAAGAGGGGGCAGAGACACACAGGTTGGCCTTTATTTGTGTTTCAAAAGGAAAGAAAATCTGCAGACGTTGGATGCTTACAGTCCCGTAGGCTAACATAGGATTTGTAGTCACAGAAATTATTACAAGATTGTCTGCCACCATCTTCAGAGATATCCTCTGTTGGCAACACCCAGGAAGATGTAGACACAGCTGGTGGTACTGAACTATAGTCCCTTATCCAGCATCATGATTCATGCTCAGATAAATCCTTCTCATCTCATTAGGGCCTTAGCAGAGGTAAATTGCTCAATGGGAGAACAAATCAAAGTGAACACCCACAATATAGTATTAAAAGAGTTAGAAAACCTCTTTGGCCTCTGGGCAGAGTAAGTATTTGTTTTCCCAACACCATCCACAGGCAGCTAACGTAGAGCTGAACTGTGTTAGCTATGTGTGGAGTGCTTTCATCCACTCAATGTAACCTCTATACACAATGGTTTGGTCAGTTCTGCCCCCCATCAATGACCTTGGTCTGTGGTTCCTTCCCCCTTGGTGTGTCCCTTCAGGTCAATGTCCTCACCTGCCCCTTGCTCTGACCCCGGAGCCTCTACCTATGGGGAGATGAGAGCGGGGTTCGCTCTCTCCCCTCTCTTCTCTTGGCCTTCTCCTCCCACCTTGGCTCAGGGTGTGGGGAGGAAATAAAATGGACTCTGATGCTTAACCAAAGAGACTCGTCTCGTCTGTTTCCCTGCCAGCGCCTGTAACCTTCCTGGACATGATGAACACTGTTGCCACACAAAGCAACAGCTATGGCTGGGTTTGTCTCTGCTCACATGCTCTCATTTGAGCCAGTGTTTTCAGTATCACACTTCTCCGTCAACTCCCTGCTCACTTTTTAGGATATGCTAACAGCTGGGAAGTGGTTTTGTGCCCATGTAATTACAAGCACTGGTAGAAGGGCAGCAATTCTCTCAAAAGGCAGGAGGGTGAGCACTCAAGACTGCTTGAAGATCATTGCTGCGAGGTATAAACAACAGGTCACTGTTGAATTGGTTCAAATGATATTGCCCTGCAGAGAGAAGTGATTGTGTCAACCTTGTCCTTGGCACTTGTGACCTCATGCACAAGAGAAGCAGCAGCCAGGTCTGTTCCAGCAGCAAGGAAAGCAGGCGTATGGTCTGCCAACAGGACAAACTTAAAACCTGATGTAGAAATCCATGTTATTTTTTGTGTTATCTGCTGAGGCAGATGAAGAGGTATCTGTTGTGTTAATCAGGAAGTCTTGGATGATTTTTTCATTTTGTCATTAAAATTTAGTTAAGCTTCTTTATCAGACCACAGTGTCTTGATTTTTTTATATTGAGAACTAGTATCTCACTCTCGCTACAGGGGTGAAAACACAGAAACCTAGTTTGACTGAAGACTTGATCTTTAAAAGTTTTTTAACTGTATCCAGCAGCATGAATCAGCCATGCTCACCCACCCTCTGATGTGAAAAAATAGAAAAAATCCCAAACCCCACGTTAACACCTTTCCATCTTCCCAACCACCAACGCATTAACCTTTGACAGAAACTCAGCCTAGACACCGAAACAGCTCTCAGCTGTGGAAGAAATCAGCACTACTTTGTTATATATAAAAACCACACACAATATAGAAATACTAATATAGTAATAAAGCAACAAAATTATTAATGTAATCATTACATTAATACATTAAATTATGTATGAAAATTATATATATATATATAGCATTCACACTGCAGCAGTGCAAAGTGCCATATACATGTATGTACATATAACAAGAAACATGTCAATGTGTATACATATACAAAAAAATATAGATCTTTTCCTGGGGAATTTCACAACATTGTCTGTAGGTCTCACATTAGACTGAGCTTTTCTGCATGCCTGGGGCTATA
Source organism: Sylvia atricapilla (assembly GCF_009819655.1). Classification (NCBI taxonomy): domain Eukaryota; kingdom Metazoa; phylum Chordata; class Aves; order Passeriformes; family Sylviidae; genus Sylvia; species Sylvia atricapilla. The sequence continues at coordinate 52,081,322 of NC_089140.1, read as the reverse complement.
CAGGCAACATGGAGTCATGTGTACAGCCCGGGGATCCAATCCAGTAACTCCCAAAGGCAAACATCCATGTCACAGGAAACCCACAGATGGAGAGAGTTCCTGGTTTGCCTAAATCTTGTGATTGCATGCTGGAAAAGACATGCTTAGAAAAGGCTTCTATGACTTTGGCCTATTATTATAGCCAATAAAATAGGAATTTAATTTTTGAATTTGATTTTTTAATTTGTTTTTTATTCAAAACTACATGAAACAAGAAGTCCATATTTTCCAGCCTAGGACACAGAGTAGGACCAGCAATTGTGGTGAACTCAGGGTCCATTTGCAATTTTAGCTTGTATTTTTTTAGCTTGTTTTCGGAAAGTTAGGGCCCTTTTCACTGATTGTTGGCAGGTGCTGCTAGCGAACTGCAGCACCAGTGGGGGAAATAAACCCTAAAGATTGGAGACGCTTTCGTGGGTCTATTTGAATTAATTTCAGAACTGATGCTTTGGAAAAGAAAAAAAAAAAAAAAACAACCCTTAAAATACAATTTCAAACTTTGATAAGTGCTTAAAATTTTGAATTTGCTGAATATTAGTTATTCTTTTCATTATATGAGTTTCCATTTTCAGAATTTATTTTTGTAATCTTCATCGGGTCAATGAAAGAAGAAAGAGTTATGTAAAACCCCCAACTTTTTCATTG